>NC_052631.1:2525000-3775000 GCF_016161935.1 Mauremys reevesii
GAAGGGACCTCGAGAGGTCATCTAGTCCAATCCCCTGCACTCATGGCAGGACTACGTATGATCTAGACCATCCCTGACAGATATTTGTCTAACCTGCTCTTAAAAATCTCCAATGATGGAGATTCCACAACCTCCCTAGGCAATTTATTCCAGTGCTTAACCACCCCGACAGTTAGGAAGTTTTCCCTAATGTCCAACCTAAACCCCCCTTGCTGCAATTTAAGCCCATTGCTTCTTGTCTGATCCTCAGAGGTTAAGGAGAACAATTTTTCTCCCGCCTTCTTGTAACAACCTTTTATGTACTTGAAAACTGTTATCATGTCCCCTCTCAGTCTTCTCTTTTCCAGACTAAACAAACCCAATTGTTTTCAATCTTCCCTCATAGGTTGTGTTTTCTAGACCTTTCATCATTTTTGTTGCTCTTCTCTGGACTTTTTCCAATTTGTCCACATCTTTCCTGAAATGTGGCACCCAGAACTGGACACAATACTCCAGATGAGGCCTAATCACTGCAGAGTAGAGTGGATGAATTACTTCTTACATCTCGTTTACAACTAGGGTGACTAGATAGCAAGGGTGAAAAATCGGGACGGGGGTGGGGGGTAATTGGCACCCATATAAGACAAAGCCCCAAATATCGGGACTGTCCCTATAAAATCGGGACATCTGGTCACCCTACTTACAACACTCCTGCTAATACAGCCCAGAGTGATGTTGGCTTTTTGCAAGTGTTACATCCGCTTCTCTTGGCCAAGGTTGGCTTATGTCTCCTCAGCTCATTCCCCAAGACTTGGCTCCCGTTCCTAGAAGTGTGAGGGGGTCCTGTTCTCTCTGCCACCAGCTTGTGCAGCGTCCTCGCTAAGTGTCACATCCCCTCCCTCTCTAGTGGCTGGCTCACATAGACGAGAAGAGCCTATGACTGGTACCGGGGCATGGAGTTACTTGCTTAGCTTGACTGAAGTTCCCAGGTTCTGTCCCTGCCGGTGACTCAAGCTGGAGGTCATGGGGTAAAGGTCAACGAGGCTGCTCCCTTCCCTGGTTGTTCCCCCGGTTTAAAAATCAGCGGCACAATGAGAAGAGACAGGAGGGATCTGGTGAAGTCCCTGCAGCTGTTTGTGATGTATTCTCCTGCTGCTAAAAGAGAACTGAGGGATAGCTCAGTGGTTTGAGCATTGGCCTACTAAACCCAGGGTTGTGAGTTCAATCCTTGAGGGGACCATTTCAGGATCTGGGGCAAAAATCTGTCTGGGGATTGGTCCTGCCTTGAGCAGGGGGTTGGACTAGAGACCTCCTGAGGTCCCTTCCAACCCTGAGATTCTATGATTCATGTCTGCCTAGGGCTGCAGTTCTGCTTGCCCCCTGCGGACACACAGGCCAGCTGCGTAGTCACTTCATGTCCTGAGCCCCGCGGCCCATCAGGCTCTGCTGTTCCGAGGGAAGGTATCTGCAAAGGCACTCCAAGGGCAGAGGGTTTTCCACGCCCCATGCCCCACTTCTGGGAAAGGGCAAACCAGAGAGCCAGCTGCATGTCCCGTCCCTGCAGCTCCTTTGTCACACGAAGGACTCGAAGGCGTGAAAAATGGGTCAGTGTAAAAATGGGGCCTTTTGCTAATTGTTGGGTCTTTTGAAAGCCCTGATGGCCATTAATAAAAGTGACACCCGATCCCCCAGGGAGAGCGAGGCCAGAGTGCTGTGAAAAGGACATTGTGACAGGTAAAAATCATGGATAACCACAGCTGTGCTACTCCAGCTAGAGGTGGCGTTCTTACAGCGCATCCCAGCGGTGTGGCTTCGGGTGCGGTGTCTCCTAGCAGTGTACGCCTGGCGTAGAGCTTCGGTACATCTCCTGCACAAACCAAACCAGTCTAACCGGCTTTAAGCGTCCACACACACCGCTGCACCGGTTCCGCTGCTGCAAATTCCGTGTGTGGACCAGCCCTGGCTGTGCTGACGCTGAGACTGTGGTCCAGACCCCACACCTGTCAGTGGGATTGAAGGTGAAACCCAGGCCCTCTAGAACCCAGAGTGCACCTGTCCCTGCTGCCTGGGCTATGGGAGGGTGTGTGTGTGTGTGTGTGTGTGTGTGAGAGAGAGAGAGAGAGAGAGCCAGCAGAGGGCGCTGTGACCATCAGGATGCCTGCACTCGCTCAGTGCCACGGGAACCTTCAATGTCTGACTTTCCCCATGTGCAGCTGGCTTGGCTGGTTCATTCCTGGCGATGGGCTGGTCTCCCTTTCCGCTGCTCGTGTCCCACTGGGGGCTGCCCCCCTTCACATTTCTAGCCTTCGCTCCAGCAATCTGAGCTCCCTCTTTGTCTCATTACGGAGCTCGGCCGCCCAGCCCCTCGGTGGAACAGATGAGCAGCGTTATTTGCAATTTCCAGAGGCAGAAATGGAGGGTCTGGCTTGCTGAAGCTGGGGCGAGACCCCTGAGATGACTGATATTCCCCCCAGCACTGCAGGGTGAGGTGTAAATGGAGCAACCGCCCCTGGTGTCACTGAACTGAATAAAACGTCAGGGAAACCTTTCCGATTACTTTTGGCCTTGCAAATCCCCACCTTGGTTCTTGGGGGGTGAGGCCTTCAGGGCAGGGCTTGTCGGTTTGTCGTGTGTTTGTATAGTGCCTGGCTTCACAGAGCCCTGACCCCTAACCGGAGCCGCAGTGTGTACTGTAATACACCCCCCCACCATACACACACACATTTTTCCTTTCTGTCTCAGAACTGAAATGCAGGGTCCTAAACTGACACCGTCAACTAAAAAATTCCAACTTCTGTCTGAAAATGTGGTGGCTATTACAGGTGTCACCTATGAGGGGCCGGTGAGCCAGCCATTGGGGGAGGCTAGCTCCCAGCCCCTCCCCTTCTCGCCCCCTTCCCTGCAGGAGCCCAGAGCACCCCCACCAAGGTCCCCAGCCCCAGTGTGCCGGGGGCCAGCCCTGGCGTGCTGGGTGGTGCAGTCCAAGCACTGGGCAGGCAGCGCAGCCCCAGCTCCAGCTGCTCAAGTCCTAGGGTTGCCAGGTGTCGAACGCCCGGTCGAAAAGGGACCCTGGCAGCTCTGGTCAGCACCGCTGACCAGGCCATTAAAAGTCCAGTCAGTGGTGCAGTCAGGCTCTCTATCCAGCTCTGTGCAACTCGCGGGAAGCTGCTGGCATCTCCCTCTGGCTCCTAGGCGGAGGGACGGCCACGGGGGCTCTGCCCGCTGCCTCGCACCCAGCGCCAGCTCAGCTGCTCTCATGGGCCAGAAACCTCGGCCAATGGGAGCTGAGTGGGCGGTGCCTGCAGGCGCGGGCAGCGCGGAGAGCCACGTGGTTGCGCCTCTGCTTAGGAGCCAGAGGGAGACGCTGGCAACTTCCCGGAAGCTACCTGAGGTAAGCACTGCCCAGAGCCCGCACCCGACACATCCTCCAGCACCCCAGAGCCCGCCCCCCCAGCCGGAGCCCTCACCCCCCACATACCTGTCTTGTCCAGCTGTTCCCAGGGACATGGGGTCCACTCACGTCCTGTCTTGTCATGAGCTATGCCCATGTCCACACACACAGCCGAGCCCATAGTACCTGGTGGCTTCCCAGAGTAGCCGGCCCCTATCCCGAGTGGGCAGCTGCTAGAGAGACACAGTCACGTGCTGTGGGCATTAGGAGACAAGTGAACTGGGGACGCTTGTGGGGTTAAGTGTCTGTCCGTCTCCATTGTGAATACTGGCATGACACTAAATTCTGACCTGGCCAGGACATGTCTGACAAATGTCACCCCGGCTACGCCTATGCCATCAGCTCAATGGATTTTTAAAATGTCCCCAAAATAGAAATTGTGCCCCACACATAATAAGCCCCCTTATCTCGTGAGATGGGTCAGTAGCATCACACTCCTTTTGCGAATGGGGAAAGCTGGAGCCCAGAGGACAAGTGACATTCCAGAGGTCACACAGTGAGTCACTGGCAGAGTTGAAACCAGAGCTCAGGTTTCTTCTCCGAACTCAGTGCTTTGTTCTCCATTTGGGGATGATTTGAATGTTGATCGGCAACGTTTGCATCCCAAGTTGGGTTTTGTGCTTGAGAACCAGACAGATGAAACTGCTTAGCAGTCTAGTTTAGGGCCAGTTTACACAGTGTTTTTGTACTGCTTTAACAGGAAACAATGACAGTAAATCATATAATTAAAACCGAAAGACTGTAACAAGTCCGAAGTGTTAGAAACAGGCAAGAAATTTCACTGTGATGTGATTTCTGGTTGGACAGTGGCCTACTGCGTAGTGTAAGAGCCCAGACGTGGAAGGAGATATCTGTTGCTGCTTCTCTGAATTTTGTCTCATCAGATGATTATGGCTGGCGAGTGGCAGCTTTACAAAGCATGGTGTGAAATAGTCTTTAACCTCTTCTCTACCTTCTTCCACTTGTCTATTGTGCAGTGACAATTCATTTCTCAGTAATAGTAAGAAGCACCATAGAATTTCGGTACAGAGTGGCAAAGGAATGTGCATAGATTTCCTGAGGAGGAGGAGGAGTTTTTTCCCTCCCGTAACACTAAATATATAAGGACACTTGAACTCTCTTAACCAAATGTTAATGGCAGATTTACGGGGGACTCAATACGGATATTATAACTATTTTGATTAATCAGTGTCTGACTGAGGCCTGTTTGTACAAACAGCCCCTGGGGCTTTTAAACATATCACTGGTGCAGATTCTGTAACAGTGAAATCTGAGCTACCGTGATCAACTCCTATCACAAGGAGACTCAGGGGAGAACACACCGGCTGTGGAGCCTTTCACCCCACCTGGGTTATTGGTTCAACTCTTTGTTGAGTGGTTTTTCTCTGGTCTGTGTGAAGTTGGTCCCAGTCGGATTCTTGTTAGGAAATGTGTTTGGAGGGATGGAGGGGATTGAAACCATAAAACGTTGCAAAGTGGCCACAGATTTTGGCTGCCCAGCTTTAGACGTGCAGGGCCTGGTTTTTCAGAAAGGCCGTGTCCCTACAACGCCCTGTGGAGCTGGGGGGTGAGGGGTGGGGGCTGAAGCTACCCGGGACCTCAAAAATTATCCTCAAATCCTGTTATAGACTCATAGACTTTAAGATCAGAAGGAACCATCATGATCATCTAGTCTGACCTCCTGCCCATTGCAGGCCACAGAACCTCACCCACCCACTCCTGTAACAACCCCCTAACCTCTGGCAGAGGCACTGAAGTCCTCAAAGTCCTGTTTAAAGAGTTCTAGTTACAGAGAATCCACCCTTTGCACTAGTTTAAACCTGCAAGTGACCCATCCCCACGCTGCAGAGGAAGGCAACCCCCCCGCTCCGCCCCCCCGGGTCTCTGCCAATCTGACCCGGGGAAAATTCCTTCCCCGGCCCAAATCTGGCGATCGGTTAAACCCTCAACGTGGGCAAGAGCCAGCAGGCAGACGCTTGGGAAAGAAGTCTCTGTAGTGACCCTGTCAAGCTGGGTTCCCACAATCAGAGGCAGGGCCGCCCAGAGGATTCAGGGGGCCTGGGGCAAAGCAATTTCAGGGGCCCCTTCCATAAAAAAGAGTTGCAATATTATAGAATACTATGTTCTCCTTGGGGCCCCTGCAGGGCCCGGGGCCTGGGGCAAATTGCCCCACTTGCTCCCCCCTCTGGGTGGCCCTGATCAGAGGCTGCTTTTGAAAGTGTTGGTGCGAGGGATTTGCCCACCTTCATGGCAGAAGAAGATAATCCAAGCTCTTTGGTTTGGCTCCAAGCCTACACCTCCTCCAGCTAGTTCACCAGCTACATGAAATGACCCCGCTATCGTGAAACACGGGGGAAGTCTAGCAGCGTGGAAACATCTGGCAAGGTTAAAGAAACTTTAGAGTTAATGTGCTTTCCAGTGACCAATGGACACATAGCAGAGACCATCCTGACATCTGACTCACTTTAAAACGAGCTCCTGTTAAGTGCTGTCTCTGCAGGGCGCAGCCAGATGATAGCAAAGATCTGCAGGAGTGGCTTTCAAATCAGAAAAGGTTGTTGGATGTTTTGAATGATGGTAACAACAGAAGCGCTGGAGTGAATCACCCGGTCCCTCTCATTACATTACCAGCGACGTTTCTCTAAACACACACTTGCATTTTGTTGGGGTTTTATTTTTTTAAGCACCCCACTAAATCAAAACATTAGACAAATTCCCCAGTTAAATTATTTTCTGTTGCCAGGACAAATATAAAATATAGCAATTTTTCAAGAAATTAAAGGGATACTGTACATTTAAAAATCTGCTGCATACACATTAAGTGCCTTCATGTTACTAGTAACACCCGATTATTGAGAGAATTTTAAAAATCCAGTGTACTAGTCCTGTCACTATTTATGTGTTAAAAAGTGACAGAGTCCTGTGGCACCTTAGAGACTAACAGACGTATTGGCGCAGGAGCTTTCGTGGGTGAATACTCACTTCGTCAGATGCATGTGGAGGAAATTTCCAGGGGCAGGTATAAATATGCTGGCAAGAATCAGTCTAGCGATAACGAGGTTAGTTCAATCAGGGAGGATGAGGCCCTGTTTATTTATGTGCTGTCTACTGTTCTCTCTGGTGGGTAATGAAAATCTATGAAACATCAATTTCACTTTTGATTCACTTTCAGTTTCATTAGGGCTGCCGTGGTTGGATTCCAAAAACTGCAAGGGAGACATGTTCTTTGTTTTAAAGTAAATAATTTGCATTCAAACTGTGTATATCATGGAAGTATTTTCCCTTTGACTTCAATTTTATGAATGGTTTGTTTCTACAAAATTGAAAATCCGGGCCTAGCTTAAGGTGACTCCCTGTTAAGTGGTTAAATGAGGAACAATGTCTGGAAGACTTCACAAATCCTACCCAGCAGCCGTGGGTAGGATTTAATTTTTGTTGCTGGATGTGTTCAAGTGCAAATGATGAGATCAGGCTAAAATAGAGCCTGTTCCAGAGGGAATGTTTGGCGCTTCCCTCTTTAGAATGGCTGGTTACTTACGGAACCCCCTGGAAGAGATGGTGAGCCCATTGCTGTGGAGTTTTGGTTTTAAGCCCCCTGTAGAATTCTGTCCTGGGGATCTCCGTCTCCCTTACATTGTATAGGGACTTAGACTGATTGCTATGGAGCCCCATTTAACTGCTGTCAACCCCTAATGATGTTGGTTGGGTTCATTGAATTTTCAAAGGAGCTGAAGAGTGCAATTGAGTGCCCTTAATTCCATTGATACTCAATGGGAGCCAGTGTCACACTCTCGTTCAGTCTCCTCTGGAGAATCCCTGGGTTGTATTATACTGAATGGGACTCTCCCAGGAGGGACGAAATACACAGAGCAACAGGAATCGCAAGGTCAAACCAGATCGCTGGGAATTCAAAGTGCTAGAGGCTGAGGCTTGCCAGGGGCACATCTGTGGAGACTCGGTAGGACGGGATGCTTGGCTCACTCATACTCCTTTGAAAAGCCCAGTGTGCAGCTTCAGAACGGGTGCAGGGGCCGTTAGGGGCCTGCTGGAGAACAGGTGCAGCTCCAGCTGTGTCTGAAGCTAGTGAAATGTCCCAGGCTACTCTGTGCAGGATGCTCTAGATAGTCCCAGCTCTGCTACTGACTTCCTGAGTGACCTTAGGCAAGTCACTGCACCACTCTGTACCCCCCTCTTTAAAGGGGAGGGGAGAGAGAACCCTGCCCTACTGGATAGAAGCCTGGAGGCTTAATTCAGTAATGTCTGAGATCCTCCAGTGGAAGGTGCAAGGACTATGCAAAACAATTCTATTTCCCCAATGACTTCTCTGTGAAATCTATGCTCTCCTATGGCGTGCATCACCTCTGTACCTTCCTGTACCCTAGCTATCCCGCACAGAATCCCACTGCCATTTGGGGGAGAGGCAGCTCCTGGAGGCACCCGCCAGGAAGTAACAACTGGGTCAGAATGGCACAGTATCATGTTTGCTTCCCAGCACTGCGCTGGGACCCTGCTGGGGCACTCTAGAAAGGAGCAGGCCCCCAGAGATGGTGCCTGGGACATGGACAGCGTATGGGGCCGGGCTAGGGAAGAGAAGGAAACGTTACGGGGCCAGGCGCCTGACTGCTGGCCAAGGACAGCCTACTGGGCTGGGACCGCCGGACATGTACGCTGAGGCAGGACCAGCGCCATGTTCAGGAGAAGGGAGCTGGCTGCCAGCTGCAGGAAGAGATACAACCCTTCAGTTGCTGTGGGAGGGAAGAAGTCACCGAGGAGGGAGGAGGAACTGGGCTCGACCGCTCCTGGGGAGTGAGGTGCTTCAGAAGCTATTTGCAGAGGGGCCTGGGCACAAAGAACATTTTAGGCCCCCTGCACCCTGGGGGCCCAGGGACACCAGAACCAGGCAGGGACACTGGGGGCTGGGGGCTGCTCTCTGGCCCCCAGGGCAGGCAAAGAATCTGGGGCTCCCCACAGCACCTCAGGCTCCCTGGGCAGCTCTTACCATGGTCTGACTCTGGCTTCTGGCCTGGCCAGGGGGCAGGGCCTGCAGGGGAAGAGGAGAAGCAGGGGGCAGGGCCAGAGTTCTGGCACCGGTGGCCCCCCTGCTTCTATCCAGGTTCTGGCGCACCTGTGGGGGCCCCCAACTTGGCCGGGGTACCTGGGCACAGGCCCCCTGGGCCTGTTTGTTAATTCACCACTGGCTGGATAGTCCTGTTCCCTGGTAGGCAGGATGGTCCTGAGACGCCGCTGAAGAGTGGCATGTGCCTGTCACGCCCACCCCCCTCAAGGAAGCTGTTTGTGCAAGAAAACACTGACTCGTCTCTTCAGATCTGGCAGGCGGTTGAGTCAGCTCCCTGTGGCCTTTACCCAAACACAGAGCCATGCTCTCCTTAGTGACTGGGAAAAGTCTCTTCGGAAGCCTCCCAGTAATTCCTCAAAGTGCTCACTCAAGTGGCTTTTAATTTAGATTCCCCCTCCCCCTCAGCTTGTGTAGTTTCTAATTGCAGAACCCAGCTAACTGTGTGAATTAGGATCTGTCAAAAGAAATGAATGCAATTCCCCCTCCGTTTTAGTTTATCGTGAATGAGCAGTACTAAAAGCTACATGAACCATGAGCGTGTTAGAAGACTGCATTTTCAGTGGGCCAGACCAGAAGCATTCGATCATAATGAAGAAGGCTGAAAGCTCTCGTTGTGAGTTTCCCTGCGTAAGCTAGTTCTTGGCAATGCTATAGCACTATGTATTGGAGTATTGCCTGGCATTTTCTGTGAGTAGGACCCAGGAGTCCAAATTCTGGGGCTTGTCTACATGGGAATGTTGAATTGGTTTAACTGGTTTAACCTAAAGGGTGAATTTAAACCAGTCTTGTTAAACTGGTGCAAATACCCATGTGTTCCAGTATAAGAAGACAATTGGGAACAGGGGTTTGCACTGGTGTCATTAAATTGGCTTTAGAAACATATTTATGGTAAACCACGTGCCTGCGAAGAATCCCCAGGACCAGCCAAGCCTGAACCTCAGGATTTCACGCCGCAGCTGTAAATATCGCTCCCTTTGCTGACGTCTGAGCCAGAAAGGAGCCCACACTACGGCTGATGCTGGCCCCAGCTGGGTCTATAGAGGGGAGCATGAATGGGGTAGCAGCAAGGGCTGTGATTTATTAGTGGGACAAACGAGTGGCTTCTCCAAGGGCTGCTGGTGTCCGACTGTAAGGATCTTTAATGATCGTGTCTCATTTTATGTCCTGTTGGAAAGATGGGATCAACAGCAGCACCAGGCTGGGACATGAGCTTAGGAGCAACTGGAGAAGGAAAGGAGTCTTCCATTGAATCGTCTGACTAACTTCGTGCTGCAGCTGGTTGTTCCTAGAAAGCATCCTCTGTGCCGTACCCTCCATGTAGCCAGAGAGGCGTCCCACACAGAGGTAGTTGGAGGTTAGTATTAATATACTGGAGAGGCAGGATCCAGGGTACGTTAATCAGGAGAGTAGAAGAGAGCCAAAAATTCATTAATGGGGGAGAGATGCAGCTTCACTAATTGGAGGAGATGGGATGAGAGTCTAAAATTAATGGTTAGGGGGCACCTCGAATTTGGTAATCATAGATTCACAGATGTTTGGGCCAGAAGGCAAGGGACCATTCTGATCATCTGACCTGCATAACACCAGCAGGGAAACTCACCCATGATTTCTGTATCCAGCCCAGAACTTGGGGTTGAGCTTGAGCTGGTCTGTTAGAAAGAAATCCACTCATAATTTAAAGACATTCTATCATGGAGAATCTATCACAGCCTTTAAGTTGTTGCAGTGGTTAATTACCTCACAGTTCTCTAGCTTCAACTTCCAGCCAGTGGATCTTGTTCTGCCTTTGTCCACTGGACTAAAGAGCCCTCTGCTATTGAAAATCTTCTAGACCCTTATCCAGTCGTCTCTTATCCTTCTCTTGGATAAACTAAAACGACTGAGCTTGCCAAGTCTCTTCCAGTAAAGCAGGTTTTGTCATAGCTCCGATCATTCTTGTAGCTCTGTTTGGAATCCTTCCCAATGTTTGAACATCCTTTTTGAAGGCTGGACAGCAGAACTGGACACGGTGTCCCAGCAATGGTCTCGCCAATTCTGTACACAGAAGTAATACCACCTCCCCAATTCTCAATATTCTCTACCTCATACATCAGACGGTTGCATTTGCCCTCTTAGCCACAGCACTGCACTGAGTGGAGCTCCTGTTCAATTGGTTATCGAGCATTATCTCTAGCTCCTTTGCAGAGTCACTGCTTTCCCAAACACCATCTCCACTCCTGAAGTATGGCCTACTTTCCTTGCTACTCCATGTCTGACCTTGCATCTGGCTGGATGAAAATAAATCTTATTTGCATGCACCCAACTTCCCAAGTGAAGCAGATCTCACTGCATAACTGTCCTGTCCCCACCTTTATTTACTACTCCACCTGTCTTTGTATCCTTGGCAAATTTGATCAGCAAGGATTTTATATTTGCTTCCAGGTCATTGGCGAAGATATGTGACTGCGTTATCTGCACAGCAGTAAGTGTGTGTGTGTAATTAGGGCCTGGTGTAAAAGGGGTGGCAGAACTGGTTTTATTAGGGGAGAGTAGAGTTGATTTATTGCTGGGGAAGTGAAGACGTGGGAATTTAAATTAGTGTGGCTGGGAGAGGCCTGGGGGATGTGGCAACATAGGTACTTGCAGGCTTAGTCCTCAGGCCAGCAGATGCTGAGGAAATCTCCCTATGGTAGGAGACCTCAGCTGTGTTAGAAGACTCCATCTTTCCTGCTGTACAGTTTAGTGGTTAGCAGATCTCTGCCGCATGGGGAGAAGCAACCGAGTTGTTTAAATAGATACAATCTGGATGCATTTAACTTCAGAGCGCTCCTGGGGGTGGTATTAACATCCCCACAGCTCCTGTTCTGCAGAGCTTGATTGTGGCAGCTGAACAATCCTTAGTCAGTCCTGTTACCCCTCCCCGTCAGCGCCCCGAATTAAAAGGGGCTCTTGTTGCGAGAGGGAACGACAGGCTCTCTCCTTGAAGCACTGTGCTCCTCGCCCTGCAAGGCTCAGGATGTCACTGGCTGAGCCAGGTGTGCCTGAGCTCAGTGTGAGGGCAGAGGCTGCATTAAGAGATAAGGGCAAAGGCCGGGGTTGGGCAGCTTTCGTGGGCTGCTCGAGCAGTGTGCAGAGATTGATGCGCAAGACTCAGGACCACAGGGGATTTATTTTTTGGCTTTGATAGCAGCATTTTTCTAACTCCCCCTGCTGCTGTGGTAGGTGTGGGAGGGAGATCCAGCCCCTTTGCACTCACTAGCTTGTTGCCAGTAGCCGAATCCTTCCAGTGAAACAGAAGCCCTCGGAGTCCTGCTGGAAGACTGTGATGGGTTTTTTCCCCTCCTCCTCTTGCCTCTCTATCATCCTCCATCACACAGTCCCCCTCCGCTGAGATCTAATCAGGAAGGTTCAATTTGACTTTCAGCAAAGTCAGCTCGCTGCCGGCTCGACGTGGAAAGGCTTCACCTGAGGCTGCTGGGCACGATTTCGGTCGGTATCAGCGCTTGTGCTCCGAGAGGAGCCGCTTGACTGTGAGCCTGGGGTGCCGGAGGCAGCACTTCTCCTCCTTAAACCCTGGGCTGGCCTCTCTCGGCACCCCCTCAGCCCTCCTGAGGCACAGGCTGTGTAGGCCAGGGGGTTGCAGGAAGGTGGGGGTCCCCCCCAGGAATTTGGTGTTATTTAGCACCGCTCACCCTGCAGGCAGGCGGGATTTTAAGGCTAAACCACCCTGATGGGTCACAAAGCGCGTTACAGGCTCTGGGCCCAATTCTGACTCCTAGAGAGCAGAGCCGGTGTGCTACCCCTGGGTCTACATAGCAAGTGCCTCCTGGAGATATCGGCCCGACAAACACTCTCTTTAAAACAACAGCCAAGACACACAGTTCCCGTGGCTTGATGGTTAGCAGGCCCTCAAACCTCCCTCTCTCCTCCTCGATCTCAGGGCGGTGCTGTGTTCCCTTCCTGCCCCTGCAGTGGAAGGGAAGTGAGCGCAGGTGTCTGCTCTGGGATCTCAGGGCCGTGAGAGGCTCGAGCACCAGGCAGGGCGAGCTCGCGTGTGGCTGCTTCCATGTCGGCGGGGCTGCTGCACGCCACGTCCCCGATCACAGGAGCAAGGGCCTCTGCCAGCCCCACTGTGTCACAGGGGGAGGGAGCTCTCCAGCCATAGGAGTAAGGGATGCTCTGAGGAGAGCCCTGCCTCGCACACCTCTCCCAGGCAGAACAGGTGCGTTACACGAGGCTGTGTCTCAATCGTACCACGCAGAGCTGCAGTGAGAAACCCCCCCCCCCAACCTCAACCAAACTCCGCATCCCCAAATGAGCGGGGGGGACTACCCTCCCCCAGGCTGTTGCAGCGCTGCTTTCTCCCTGCCCTGTCTTGGCAACAGCAGTGCCCCACGGGGCCCTTGCTGGACGCACGTCTCCGTGTGATAAGAAATCCGCAGCACCCAGCCTGGGAGCCCTGCTCAGCTGACGCAGGCTCGCGGAGCTCAGGCTGCAGGGCTAAAAATGCCATGTAGACATTCAGACTCGGGCTGCACCCCAGGTTCTGAGACCTCCCCCCTCTCAGGGGCACCTAATTCAGCATAAGGACAGTGGCCCCCTTCTCCTGCTCCCCTGCCAAAGGCAATGGCAGTGTGATTGACGGGCAGGGCTGCTGTTAACCTTTAGGGCTCTGGATTTATGGAGGGCTTGTAGTCTGGTTTGCAAACAATCCCGAGGTTTTGATTTGTCATGCAGAGGTTGCACTGGCATGTTTCTTCTTTCTAGCTGGACGGGCAGAGCCGGGGGGGGCAATCCTGCTGTCCTCATGCATCTTCAGTATTGTAGTCCCATTGCAACCCCTGGGCGACTCATGTAGTCGGGCAAGTGCGGAATCAGGCCACTGGACGCCTCAGTCTCACTTACGCCGCCCTGATTGTGGCAGCTCCATGTTGGGCCCTGATCTTTAAAACGCTTGGGGATTGTCTAAGCCCTCGGCAGTGGCAAAGGTCGGTATGCAGATCAGCCCCGTTCATCCTGGCAACCTCACGTGGGTAGGGAAACTAAGGCAGAGAGAGGCTGCAGTTTGCTCAAGGCCACCAAGGGAGTCTGGGGTGAGAACCCAGGGCCTTCCTGCCTCGCCATCGCTTGCCATCACCTTGTGTGTGTGTGGAGCGCAGTGGAACCTGGGATGCCAGTGCATTGGGGCCGAGGGAGAGACTGAATTCCAGTCCCACCATTGCTCACACCGCGTCAGCCCCACTGGTACTGTACCACTAGGAGCCCTAGAAGAGAGGGCCACTGTCTGCCCACACGATGCCAATCAGTATTGTTGGGCTGGGAGGGGTTGAGCCCTACAAATCCTGCCCCTCTGGTAAAGTAAGATTGTAAAAAAAATCCTGTTTTGAAGAACTTCATTCCTGGCCCCTTTTAATGGGCGCCTCCATAACACATGGAAAAATAAATAACACGGCACTGGGGCATGGCCACACACATCTGAATTTCCTCCAAGGAAAATGCATCTTGACAGTTTCATCTCCAGGCCTTTCAGTGAGGTTGTCATAGAATCTCAGGGTTGGAAGGGATCTCAGGAGGTATCTAGTCCAACTCCCTGCTCAAAGCAGGACCAATCCCCTTTTACTTATACTCCCCAAAGTTCATTGTCTGAACTCACAGAAAGGATAACCGCCAGTGGCTTATTTTTCCTGCATGCTGCTTCCCTATGGACTACACATCTCTTTTTTGATTTGGTATATACAGGTGAAGCTTCCTCCCGCCCTTCCGTGATAGAGATGAAAAGTCACAGGAGAAAAATAAAAGCTTCTATGGTCAGGTAGAAAAATCCATTTTTAAAAAGAACCTATTGTTCCTGTGAATCCCAGTCCCCTTTCTTGCTTTCTTTGGTTGGGCTGTCGATGGTTCCGTACTGCATTCCACACAACTATTTACATGCTGTTTGCTTGAAGTCGCTGGCAAATTCACTCCTGCACTGAATCCTCTCTAGGCCAGAGTTGTTTTTAAAGACATTGTGCAGGCTAATGAATACTCTAGCGATGAGTTGCAAATGTTGTTTTAATTGAATCTTTGAAGCCAAAAGAGGGGGGAGGGGTCCATTAAAGAAATTGTTTTAATACGGCAATTGGCAATCAGATAATGCAGTCTCTTCTACATTTATTAATAAGGCCTAGTCAGCTGTGAGAGAAAAGAGCAGAAAACAAGCCAGATTTCCTACTCCGGTGCTGTTTTAGGGCCAGTTACATCTCTCAAAACAAAAATAAATTCCTAAGTGGCCCTGAGAATTCTTGTTAGCCATCCAAACCCTGCACTGTAAACAAAATTAGCGTGAACAGAAAAGAAGTGAGATACTCTAGGTCCTTTTCTTGAAGGATACCGGGGCATGTTTTTAAAAGAATCCACCCACACAGAGAAAAGGGGGATCACCAAAGCGACGTGAATTTTAACGATTCTAGACAAGCAATGGGAAGCTACGTTACAAAGAGAGACATTAATAAAACATGGGTATGGGCTTCATTCTGCTTAATAAGCAGAGCTGACAAAGCACACCCTGTAGATGTAATTTACATAGAGTGGAAAGTAGATACAATGCTAAAGGTGGTGTTAAATGTAAAATTGAAACTCAACAGTACATCCTTACTGGGATTGCTGCTCTGATATCAAAGGGTGAGTTAGACTAAGACAGGGCTGGAAGTTGTCTTTTTTCCACAACTATTGACGTGTGATTATTTGTTTTTAAAGTGGCATTACATTTTGAATATCTTAATTGTGGTGCGTTTGTTTTCAGTGGCTGTGCAGGGACGTGTAGCTCAGGATATGTGCATAGTAAAATGGTGATATATGTCTAATGCCTGAATCTGCAGAACATAGATTATGATTTTGGAAGCCTGTATGAAGAACAAGCTGGATATTCGGTTAGCAATCCCAAAGGCAATATTATTGCACTTCGCTAAGGAGAGATGCCGGTAACCTCACTGATGACCTACTTAGATGGCCCTGTTTAGGAGGTGAGGGAATGCGGTTCTGGATCTCCTCTCTGCCCCAAACGACAAAGCCCTGCAATTCAGGCAGGACTTAATTGTTAACCTTGGCACGGAGGAAGCGAGAGCTTATTCATGTCGTGAACAAAACCTTTAAAATGCTAATACTGAGCCCAGTCCTGCAAACGCTTACCCTGGGTGAGCGCTTCGTGCATTGTCCACTGACCTCAGTGGGAGCAGTCCACTAGTAAGTCCTATAGGCCTGATGCTCGTTATGGTGATGGGGAATCAGAACCGAGGCTTGGTAACGTGTGCAGGATTGAGCCCGTGGTTTCCAAATACAAATTCCAAACAGGCTGTCTCATTACAGAGGGCACTGAAAGAACCCTTCAGCGTGGTCTGAAACCCTTTCTCTGCCTCAGTTTGAGTCCACGTGCTTCTGTTCCTAATTGTTTAAAGCCCTTATCACATGTACATGGGAAGCCTTCCAGACGGGGGGGAAAAATAAGTGTGTGTGTTTAAGGGAAAGTGATCTGATTGGGCCAGGCACTCAGTGACTCTGCTCAAACTGGACCAGGTTTGCTTCTCATTGAAGACAAGGGGAAGACTCCCATTGAGCAGGATGGGATGGAGGAAGTCATGGCCCACTCCCCTCAGAAAGGAGCAGCTGGTACTCCAGAGGAGGAAGGTGTTTGCAGCCAGCCGAAGGTCTTTGCCCAGTTTGAGGCTGAGATAAGAGTTCTCCCCCCATATGGGGGTTGGCACCAAAAATCTCCCACTGACTCAGGATAGCTGCCCCGTCCTACCCCTCTTGCTGACCAGAATGGCTCTGCAGTATTGGGGTGGCTT
The DNA here is from genome assembly GCF_016161935.1 of Mauremys reevesii. Lineage (NCBI taxonomy): Eukaryota > Metazoa > Chordata > Testudines > Geoemydidae > Mauremys > Mauremys reevesii. The sequence goes on from NC_052631.1 coordinate 2,541,310, forward strand.
CTGACTGACTTTCCCCAGTCTGTGCAAGTCATTATTATTATCATCTATAGGGCTGCATGGTGCTTTACGGATATGTATGGGAGCACCCTTGCTCCCAGGGCTTTGCAGCCTGGAGGTGTGACCTGAGGGGTAGAGACTATCCACAGTTTCCACTGACCGCCCCGGATTGGTTTCCAGGCATAGGCTCTAAGAGCTGCAAGGTGGAAGGCAGCAGATGGTGGTGATACTACACAGAGTTTTACAAGTTCTCTTTTTATTTAACAGACTACACAGGCAATTAGATCTTGGAGAAATGCTTCTTGCTTGGGGTGCCTTTCTTTGTAGAGGCACTGCCAGTCGCCGGTGCAAGTCTGGTACCTGTAGGATTGTCTCCGATGAGGATCATTGTTGGTACAGGGCTGCTGCACGCAGGAAGTTAACTACACGTGCAAAAACTGGATGTCAAAACAGGACAAGTAATTCTGCCATTTCAAAAGTCAGGGAGTAAAGCACTCAGCATTCTGTTCAGCGAGACTTGCCAGCCCTAGGCTGGGCTCTGTGGGGGACAGGAGAACTCTTTCTTGGGAAGGTATCAGGTGGGTTCCTCTGAAGATGCAGCTTGGGATAGGCGTTGGCAGTTCAAGCTCTAGGTACCTGCTCGCAAAGAGCTTTTTTTTTATGCTGGGTCTGTGCCGTGGGCTGCCACATTGTGCGATGCCAAGTGAAATCATGCGGAAGAGGTGCCAGGGCTCCGAGCTGCCAGGGGCCCAGTCTTGGCACATATCAGACACTGGCTCCCGCCCGCGGCTCCGGGCTCCAGCGCCCGGCAGGGGGAGGCACACGGCGCTAGGTCCATGTGAAGTAACAGGAGCACCCAGGGCACTGGTGTTAAGTCTGCGCCTAGTTCCCCTCTGCCCCCAGGGCTCTGTAGGAAACAGCGGGGGGGTGAGTCTAGCCGGGTCCCGGGGAGAAGCAGAGTAACCCCTCCCCACACACACACACCCCGCCCCGGGGGGGCCGGAGCCGCGGCTGGGCTGCAGTTCCCTGGCTCTGCCGGGCGCTTTCTCATCCAAACCTCGAGCACGTAGGATTGCGTAGAGCCGGAGAGGCGAGGAAGGAGGCTGCGAGTCTCCCAGCGCCGGGAAGCGCCCGGCCCCCGGGCTGCGGAGAACCCAGCCGGGCGGGGGCTCGTCCCGACCCCTCCCGGAGCGGGCAGCGCCGCCGCCGGCCGAGCACTCGCAGCTCAGCTCATGCATGGCCGGGGGATGCCGGCGGGCGGCGGGCGAGCCCCGTCCACACGCGCCTAGGGCGGGCATGCGGAGCGCCCCGAGCCCGGCCGCCGCACAGCGCGTCCGGGGCAGTTAGCGGCGGGAGGGGATGGGGACCGGCCGGCGGTGAGGCGGGGAAGCCCCGGGGCCGCCCGCAGCCGGAGCCTGCTGTAGCCGGCGGATCCTTAGAGCAACGGAGTGAGCAGGCGACGCCCCAGCGGCTGGGCACCGGGGCTCGCCCGGCCCGGGACCGGCTGCCGGAGGAGAGGCGGCGCGGAGCGGAGCGCAGCGGGGTTTTCTCCCCTTCCCTCTGTGCATTGCACCGAGCGGCGCGGGGCGGAGACATGCCCGGGCTCTGCCCGTGACAGGGGTCCAGGCGGGTCCCCGCGGGCCGGGGGAGCGCAGCGCGACCGGGACCGGGACCGGGGCGTGCGGCTCCGCGCCTGCCCTGAGAGGAGCCTGCAGCGGGGATTTGTTCTGACCACGGAGCTAGGCCAGATCGGGCCGCTTCCCGCCCCGTCCCGTTGGGCAAAGCTCGCCGGGGGCTCTGCTCCGCCGGGGATGGACTGACGCGCCCGGCCGGTGCCCAGGAGCTGCAGCCCGGCCAGCGGCAGCGGGGCGCGGGCGGGGATCCGCACCGAGGGACTTGCTCTTCCGGAGACCTGCCTGCGACCTCCCGGCCTGGCCCGGCTCCGCGGTACCCGCCGCCCGGGGGCTCGCTGCCAGCCCCCGCGGGGCTCGATGGGGGGCGCAGGCCCCCTGCCCCTGACCGGCTGAGGAGCTCTGGGGCGCAGAGCGGAGAAGCCCCCCAGCCCCGCCCCGGATTCCGCCCCCCGGGGGCCCCTCACCCCGGCCTCCAGCCCCCCGGACGCTCCAGCGCTGGCCGGGCCGATGAGCGGCCATGGCCGCGGCTATCGCCAGCTCGCTGATCCGGCAGAAGCGGCAGGCCCGGGAGTCCAACAGCGAGCGGGTGACCACGTCCAAGCGCCGCTCCAGCCCCAGCAAGGACGGGCGCTCCCTGTGCGAGAGACACGTGCTCGGCGTCTTCAGCAAAGTGCGCTTCTGCAGCGGCAGGAAACGGCCGGTTCGCCGGAGACCAGGTCAGTGACCCCGGCCCAGCGGCGGGGGCTGGCCCGGGCAGCGCGTTCAGCTCCTCCCCTGCAGCCTCTCTCCCTCCGCGCCACTCCCCTGCCCTGCCCATCTCCCCGGCCGGCTCTGTGGCAAACTTCAGACCCCGGGGCCAAATCCCTCCTGGTCCCTTTCCCTGGGGTGAATTGGGCTCAGCACCTGCTCCCCGGGCTCTTCCACCCCAGGGGGTTCTGGATCCGCCCCGCCCAGCTGTTGCAGGCCAGCCCCCACATTTCAGAGCTTGCCTGCTCCAGAGTTGGGATCCGTTAATTGTCAGCAATAGCAGCAGCTGCCTGGAGACCCCTTCTTCCTCCAAGCCAGTGCCCTAGTTAGGGGAAGGCTTTAGCATTACAAATGAGCGGCCCCATCCATGGGAAAATTCTCCCCCTGGAGCAGCCAGATTGAAAGGAGAGACACTTTGCACTCCAGACCCACAGCTTTGATTTCTTCCCTCTGACTCTGGTTCAGCTGTTGGTTAGCCCCGGGGTCCTCCTAGGGGTTTGTATTATAGATCTGCATTGGCCTGTGGCCAATAACCGCTATGTAGCTGTCTGGGAAAAGTGGTGAAATTGAGCCCTTTAGATACCCAGCAATTCAGTCTCTTGTAGTTTAACCTAGTGTTGTGTTTCCCCCTCGACCGTAGATACGTATTGGCTTTTAACAGCGTGTTCTTGTTTCCTCCCTCCTGACAAGGAACTCTATAAATCCAGGGCAATTAAAATCGTGGCCACTTGATAAGCAGATCCAGGAGGTGCTACTTCTCGAGTGGAGCTGCTCTGTGAATCCCACTAGCATGTGATTAGTTGAGAGACCGCCCAGATGGCAGCTGCACTAACGAATGTGGAATACTCAGATCACAGTGGGTGAGAGAGGGTCTCTCCTGTGGTCCTGCAGTTTCCTTGTGCCCCAGGTCTGTGCCATGTGGACTGGAAGCTGGTGCGATCCACTAGAAAACTTGTGAGTTTTCAGTGCCCATTGCCTGCATTTCCAAAGTGAAGACGCCCAAGTGCAGTTCAGTTTCTACAGGGCCCTCAGCTCCCATTGATAGTTGTGGGAACTCTGTGCCTTGCAGGATTGGGCCCTAACAGGTTTATCTGTAGAAAACAGTTATTGTCTCTTTCCTTTTCCCATGTACATTACATAGATTGTTACAATCCACCATGCTCCCTTGCCATGGTACAGGCCACACACCCATCAGCCACAGGTTAGAAAACACTGAGTCTTGGTTAGCGTAGCTCTTTGGGACATCAGTAACCTGCTGAGCTCGTTAATCCTCACGGATTCGTTGTTCACTGAGAGATTCCTTGTTCCTTTTTTGCCCAGCTAGAGTCAGACAGACAGAACTAGCTAGGACCTTGAGTGTAGCTGTTGCCTGCATGAGCAGTGCATTGAGGAATTCAGTCCATATTCTAGCCAGGACTGGAAAGGAATGGGGGGAGAGCCTACCGAGGAGAAAGGCCGGGCATTATTATTGTCCACAAAGAAGAAAAAATGAATCAGTTGAATCATGACAGCCGACAGCAACTCACATGCCATGGGGCTGAGACTATATTTAGCTGGTGGACTGGTTCTGCACTTGCAACACCCAGAGAGAAGCCGGGTTCTGTTACTGTCTTTGGAAAAAGTTGCTGTGGAGGGAATAGAGCTGAAATAGAGCGCGACCCCAAGGTTTGCTAGCATAACGTAGTGATAGGAACGGAATAGCAATGGTCTGTGTGCATCACCGTGACACGGGCCCAACTTGTTGTTCTCATTCATTAGTTGTAGGAGCGCTAGCCATGCCCAGCACGCCAGGGTGCTAGGTCCCGGCACCAAGATAGTCCCCAAAAGCTCAGTCTTTTTCCTTAGGGAATGACTCTTGGTAGGGGTGGAATATAAATTGGGAATCTGTTCCCAGCAGCTCCTGCAGGCACAAGCAAACTCCTCCTCCCCCACATCAGAGAGGCCAAGAACTGACCACCATGACGACTGACTGGGTGTGTAGCCTCCAAAGATAGCCCCTTCTGATTAAGGTGAAGGCACGTTATCATACAGTATCACCAAGTTTACACCGTCAGGTGTGTGTGTGTGTGGGGGGATTGAACTAAGATACGCAAGTTCAGCTACGAGACTAGCGTATCTGAAGTCGACGTATCTTAGATCGAATTAAAATAACTTACTTCATGTCCTCGCGGCGTGCCGCGGCTCCCCCGTCGACTTTGCTTCCGCCTTTCGCCGAGCTGGAGTTCAGCAGTTGACGGGAGAGCGATCAGGGATTGATTTATCGCGTCTACGATCCCCGATAAATCGATCGCTACGCGCCGATCCGGCGGGTAGTATAGACGTACCCTCAGGAAGCCTGCACTGCTCCTAATCCTGCATCCATTGAGCCCTTTAGATACCCAGCAATTCAGTCTCTTGTAGCTTAACCTAGTGGTGTGTTTCCTGCAGGGTTCCAAGCACCTCCTTAGAGTGCTGAGTGCCCCCAAATTCCATGGACTTCAGTGCTGGTTGAAGGTGCTAAGTAGCTTGCAGAACCAGTCCCACAGAAAACAATGAAGCTTTTATCTTTGATTTAAGTGGGGGAAGGAAGGGAGCCTGTATAAAAATAGAGCAATACAGTGTAGAGGGCTGTCAATCATTTGCCTTTCACTTGCAGTACATTCAGTATGCAGGTTTGAAGAAGCAGGCGATGTTCAACACCCTTTAACAGTCTATTTTCATTCACGTTATTCCAGATTTTGTAAATAGATGGTTCTTCATATTGCACATTATGTTCCTGGACTCAGGGGTGCATGTACCAGAACTGTGTCCACTGAGTTTGCTGCTAATGAGAGCACCTCATTTAGGAGTTTATTATTGCTGGAAGGAGTTATTCATTGCAGAGTTTCTCTTGTGCATGGACGAAGATATGTAAATAAATGAAAACGGGTTTAAAAGGAAAGTGCACAAATGGTGTGTGACCTATGAACCCCCATGATTACATTTCCTTACTGATTTGCTGGCTCAGCAGCGTATAAGTTACTGAAAGCAGTGTCAGGAAACACTCACTTTCAATAGGGTTAAAATCTTTGGTGGAAATGGTACGTTGCTAGGGAAATTTCAGCTACTTTCTTAGCCAGCCCTTTGCTTTACTGCTCTACTGAATAAGGGCCAAATGCGTAGCATTTACACAGTGTTTTTCAACGATCGTGAGTGCTCGATACACTTTACAAGGCGGAGATGATTCTCCCTATTTTGTAGATGGGGACACTGAGGCACAGAGCTGCTGGATGACTTGTCCAAGGGCACAGAGAGACCTAATTTTGTGACTCTCATCCCAGTGCTCTCTTCTCTGGGCCACGCAGCTCTCTGTATTCTGTGACACTGAAATCAAGAGGGGTTTGGAGTGGGTCATGTTCAAAGGATGCTCTAACAGAAAAAGTAACCCCAATGGTGACTATATTTCCTTTGTTTTGAACAGTATTTTCAAAGACTTGGTGCATTTTCAGCCTCGAAGGCATGAAAGTTTGTAACACCCAGCGCAAGCAGTAGCTATAAATAGATGAGGTAGTAAATGTATGTGTGTAAACAGCATTCTGCAGTGCTGTGCACTTTGTGCCATAATCTGCACCCTATGCCAAGTGGGCTTGTAATGCCAGCGCTTGTGTGAGGGGAGATTCCAATCAGATGGCACGTTACGCTCACTTCGCACTAGGTATGAACGGCGACCCAAGGCACCAAGCAGTGGAGAATCGGGCCCATACAGTGGCAGTCTGTAGCCAAAGATAGCAGTGGATAACGAGAAGAATAAAGAGGGAGTGCAGAAAAAATTCCACTCTGTTGACCCTAGTAAAATAGGCCTTAACTTGTAAAATCGGCACTTGTTTGGTCTGGCTTTTCAGTGGGCAATGACAACTCTCCGTGCAGCCTTTATGGTCTATATTGTGTGTGCGCGCACACAGGCTCTTAGGGTGTGAGAACAGAGAGGGCTATGCTGAGCTGCAAACGTGGAGACACAAGCTTATTCCTGGTGTCTGGAGTTAATACAACCCATCAGCAGCAATTGTACAGATGTCCTACAACATTTCCCTAAGGGGTCCTCCTCCCCATTCCAACCCCTGGCAGTTTCCTCCAGCATGCAAAGCCCCTTCTCTGTGTTTGGTCTCACAGAGAGGACACCTGCAAAGAGAACAAATATATCGTATAAAACAATGCAAGGTGCACCTAGGAAAGCTTAAACCTTCTGATTTTGTTTCTGGGGTGGGGCACTAAGCTGGAAAGATAATTTAAGGGAAACGACTGTAGAGGGTGTTTTTGCAGCATGAGTTCGAGAGAACATGCTGAAGAAGAAGAGAAACCCAAAGCTTAACGCAGAGGACTAGACAAAGCAGCTTTTCTGTGATCTCTACGACGTTGACAAGCAGTTGCATCAATTAGCATCCCCTTCACATGCGAGGTAGGGCACCCCATTACTCACTTCCCCTCTTTATCTTTTTTCTACTTCAGTCCTACCCTGAGAGAGAGTCCTGGGCCAGAGGGCACATGCAGCCAGTGGCCATGACCTCACCCCGGGTCCTTCACAGAGACCTGCGATGGCACTGGGCTCTGCAGTATATAAACATTTGCCACGTCTCCTCCTGCGGACTCTCTGTGGCCTGCCTCTAGTGCAGCAGAACAAGTGAGCTGTATCGGGTGTTCTGGGGGCCTCTCACACTGGTGGGAAAAGGAAGAGGCGTCAGGCAGCACATCCATGGAAGTCAATGGGAATGCTGCCCGAGTGCAGACTGCTGGATGGGACCCACAGCACCCATTATATCCTGAAACTGCATGGCCATATCAGACTATTTTCAGCGTCCTCCCTACTCTCTTTGGCCTCACCGTTCATGAGCTTCCAGCTCCAAAGGCTTAGCTCACGGTACTCTCGCCAGTCGCCTTCGCCTTGCAAAGACAAACCAAATGCTGCTTTTACTTCTTAACGTGTTCCTTGTTGTCATTCAGGCAGGGAACCTTCGGCTGTTAAAGAAATGACTGCCTAGAAAAGAGCACTGCGGAAAAGAATCTGGGGGTCATAGTGGATCACAAGCTAAATATGAGTCAACAGTGTAACACTGTTATAAAAAAGGCAAACATCATTCTGGGCTGTATTAGCAGGAGTGTTGTAAGCAAGACACTAGAAGTAATTCTTCCACTCTATTCTGTGCTGATTAGGCCTCAACTGGAGTATTGTGTCCAGTTCTGGATGCCACATTTCAGGAAGGGTGTGGACAAATTGGAGAAAGTCCAGAGAAGAGCAACAAAAATGATTCCAGGTCTAGAAAACATGACCTGTGAGGGAAGATTGAAAAATTGGGTTTGTTTAGTCAGGAAAAGAGAAGACTGAGAGGGGACAAGATAACAGTTTTCAAGTGTCATGGGATGTGTCTCATTCTCCACTTCCTGTCCTTGGTGGCTGGTAGCACTGCTGTGCTCTGTTAAACAGCTGCTGTGTTTTACCCTAGCGGTGACTGCCTGTGAGTGGCTGGTGAAATATACAGAAAGATGCGATATCAGCGCATGCTAACACTCCTCCATTTCCCAGCGGAAAGCTGAAACTTAGAGGGTGCAAATGGTGGTCATGGTAACTAGAAAAAGCTGTTGCCTTCCAACAGAGTCAGGCGTGAAATATGTAAGTTCCTCAGTTTGAAATGCAAGCGGGGAAAAGTCAGGTCCTGGGGTTAATAGAACCTGCTCATGTTAGTTCTGTTTATCTAGACTAACATACTTTGCAAGGCCCTCCCTGCCCGAAGCACAAATAGCTTCTTTGCTCAGCAGTTCCCTTCCACAGCATTGGGGCTGCCATCAAAATACATTCTCGTCACCTCCCAGAGTGCAGCTCTTTGCAAAAGGTCAAGTAATATGGGATTAGTGAGACCAAAACCAAGCTGCAGACCGACACTCCGTTTTTTTTTTGCCCAGAAAATTGTAAAAACAGGTTGAAATTAGCCAAAGGCGACAGATCTCCCTGTCGTCAAAGGATTGCTCGTGGAACAAGCCCTGCCCACTGGTGCACACAGCGCTCCTGGCACTGGCAGAGCTGTTGGAGAGGGAGAGTCGTGGGTAGGGGTGTGTGAGTTATGGAACACTAGCTAAGCTGGGGCGGGCTCCGAGTTCCTGCTGAGAATTCTTTCCCAGGTGTCTGCCTGCTGGGTTTTGCCCATGTGCTCAGGGTCTAACCGATCGCCAGATTTAGGGTCAGGAGGGAATATTCCCCCAAGTTAGATTGACAGAGACCCTGGGGTGGGGGGTCACCTTCCTCTGCAGCATGGGGACGAGTCACTTGCAGGTTTAAACTAGTGTAAAGGTGGATTCTTTGTAACTTGAAGTCTTTAAACCATGACTTGAGGGCTTCAGTGCCTCAGCCAGAGGTTAGGGGTCTATTACAGGAGTGGGTGGGTGAGGTTCCATGGCCTGCAATGGGCAGGAGGTCAGGCTAGACGATCATGATCCCTTCTGGTCTTAAAGTCTAAGAGACCCAATCCTGCAGCTGAATCGGCACAGGCTGCTCCTTATACTGCAGGATCAGGGCCTTAGTCAGTGAGGCCAGTGGTTCTCAGCCAGACGTACATGTACCCCTGGGGGTGCACAGAGCTCTTCCAGGGGCTACATCAACTCATCTAGATATTTGCCTAGTTTTACAACAGACTCCATAAAAAGCACTAGCGAAGTCATTACAAACTAAAATTTCATACAGTGACTTGTTTGTACTGCTCTGTATACTACACACTGAAATGTAAGTACAATATTTATATTCCAACTCATTTATTTTATAATTATATGATCAACATGAGAAAGCAAGCCACTTGTCAGTAACAGTGTGCTGTGACACGTGTGTATTTTTAGGTCTGATTTTGTAAGCAAGCCATTTTTAAGTGAGGTGAAATTTGGGGGTACAGACGAATCAGACTCCTGAAAGGGGTACAGTCGTCTGGAAAGGTTGAGAGCCACTGAGTTAGGAGACCCTATTTCAGAAACGCTGTGATGAAAACAATTCTCGATTTTTTGACATTCACACCCATCGTCTGATGAGAGACGTCAGATACTTAAGAGGATTCTCTGTGGCGATGGGTAGCAGGGCTAGCAAGTCATGGTGCTATACACACCAGTGCACTGATTGCTCTTTTATTTTGGTTTTGTTCTTTTAAATATAGGTAACTCTCTGCTTTCGTTTTACTTCATTTCCTTAATCCCTGAGCCCACCCTCTCCACTTCCGTCGTCTTAAAAATACAGTGATCTGTGCAAATAAATGCTTTTAAAGTGTTGTGGTTATTTCTTCAGAGTAAATTGTATTTATCAAATACAATAATTTGTGTTATTCTTAGGAGGGGAAATGGGTTTCAATGATAGGAAAGAATGATTTGCCCAACCCTAGGGTAAGAGTTTCCCGGATCTCAGATTTTATCAGGTTTAGTGTCCGAGTTCTGTTCCTAGGTACAGGTTTTGTTCTCAATTCAGACGGTTTTTAGCACAGGCTGGACTGATTCCATCATCCTTATCGCAGATCCCCAGTCTGTGCGCTGTATCTTCCCCGCTCTCTAGTGGGAGGCAGTGCGGCCCTGGGGGCAGATTAACAAATAGTCAGGGCTCTGTTCCCAGTTTGCTGCATCAGTAGGAGTTGTGGCTGCTCAGCAGCTTCTGAAAATCAGCCCCCCCGTATTTCAAGCTAGGTGGTTCAACCCAGAGACAAAAGCATGATTTAAAAGATAGGCTGTAACCCTTCGGTGCCTCAGTCTCCCCATTAGTAAACTAGGGATAACACTTCTTCCTCATCTTCATCCAAGTGTTTTGAGAAACACAGATGGAAAAATGCTATTGGGAGAAGACATGTTACCATTTTATTTAGTTTAGAGCTTACAAAAGAAATGTGGAACCTAAGTTTTGCCCTCTATTTCCTTCCAGTACATTTAGGTTCCTATATTCCTTAGGTTCCTAAGGGTGGCAAGGAATCATGGGGAGATGTGAATGATGGTTGTGGTTCCGAGTGCATCGTTTGTCACTTACCTCATGAATTACTGGAGGCCTTCCATGTTTTCTGACGGGCTCCGCCCGGTTCTCTTTTGTATTATTTTTCGTGTTGTTGTAGCCATGTTGGTCCCTGGATATTCGAGAGCCAAGGTGGGCAAGGTGGGTTCTGTTGGTGGAAGGTAGACGTTTACAAGATAGTGCCTCCCCAGCTTGTTTCTCTCATGTTATTCTCCAGCTGTTTTGTGTTTTAATGATTTCATTTCCCCGCAGCAGACGGCTGATGTGGCCAGTTCAGGGGAGTTGGGTTTTATTTGTTTGCGTGCGTACCGGTGGCTTCTGCAGTATTGCAGGCTTGCAGAACTGCTGAGGGAAGTGGAGAGACTTCGAGTCTGGGAGCAGCACAACTCCCAGCATGGCAAGGTGGGGAGTGGCTTGGATTATCTGTCATTGCCGTGTGCGCTCTGGCATCCTCGAGGCGGCCAACAGTGGAAGTGAGAGGTGAGGGGTCCAGGTGGGGGAGGCATGGCTTGAATCCCTCCCAACATGGAGCTCAGAAGGGTTGTGAAGTCACTGATCTCCCGGGAGGAGTCAACCTGCCACCCAGCTCTTCAAGACACGGGTGTACCCAGGCTGCGTTAGGGCAGCAAAGCCGTTCCCTCGTGACGTGTGTGGGGTCAGTGGCTGCAGGTGGGGGTGGGGGTGGGGAGAGGACAGAGCCCTAGCTCCTCCCTCAACCAGCCAGGCGCAAAGGAAGCCGCATCCTGAAATTTCACCACTAGAGCAAGAGGGGTCGGGCGAAGGAATCCTGACTGTCTGAGTCATAATTCCTTCCCGGCTCTCTTGCTAGGCTAGCACAGCTACGGGCCGTCCCTTAGCCTGGTCTGAGCCCACGGCTTGGTCTGGCCCTGGGGTGAGCTCTTTGGCGCAGGGCCTGCCTTCTTGCTAGACGTGTACAGCACCTGACACGGCAGGGTCCAGATCCCAGTGCAGGGCCTCTCTAGGCGCTGCTGTAAGATGAATAGATTGATTGATTTTGCCACTCTCGATTCGTCCTTGCTTTACACTCCGTGGGATGGGGTCTCGGTGCTGTGGTGGGGAGGGCCGGAGAAGTCCCGAGACGGAGAGTGTAAACCCGCTGAAGTTGCAGTTGGGACGAACGTGGCCTGGTGAGCAGCCCCCGAAAGCAGCTTTGTTCTTGTTCAGTTCGTGGGGTCCCACTCCTACCTGCAGGAAGTGCGGTCTGGGGGGTGGCCCCATCCCTAAGACCTATGCCGTCGTTTGTTTCCATCTTGGTGTATGGGCTGAGATTCGGCCGCATTGCTCAGTGGGTCAGGAATAGGTGCAGAGTAACCCTGGAAAGAAAGAGTGTTTGTAGAGCACGCAGCCACCTGTTCCCCACATTTATGGGGTGTGTGCCACCTACTCATGTCAGAAGCCAAGGCATTGCCTCTGCCAGGAGGTTACTGTTCTGATAGCCTGAGGAGCTTCTGCTGGAATTTCTCCTGCCTCTTTCATTCACCTCTCCCAGAAGTCAGGTCTGATTTTGACTCTCTTTGCCGTGAAGAGGGTCATTCTAAGCTGACCCGGCCCTGCTGGCTCATGCATGGGTCCTGGCTGCTGTCAGGGAGTATCGGGCCTGGTTTCTGCCCCGGGGATGATGCACACTCGTGTGGGTGGAGCAGCCTGCACTTTACAGTGCAGTGAAAAGTTTTAGTGCTGACGAAACGTGCCAGAGACTTGAGCCGTATTCAGAGGGTGGCCAAACTGAAATCAGCCCTGTCACGCCGAGGTAACTGACCGCAGAGTTAGGCCCTCGGTCTGCCTCTTACGGTGCCAAAAGGCAGCGTAAACTCCCTCCCACTGCCCCAGGGCTTTCCCCTTGATCTGCCTTGCGGAGGACGGGGTGCTCAGTCTGAATGCTCATGCATTCCTCAGCCTCGGTGCTGAGCCTGCCCGGGGGGATGGAGGGAGTTGATGGCAGTGTCATGTTTTGGGTGCAGCCCAGACCAGTCAGGGGCGGTGTCACCGCTTGTCCTGTAACCTTTAAAATGCTCTGCTGTTGCTGCTCCCTGTGTGGATGCTCCCAGCCAGCGTCCAAGCCTGCACTGCGTGTCTGTGTTCAGCAGCCCTGGTTCAGCAGTTCTGACCCCAGCAGCTTGCTTGTTAGATCGCAACCACACTCTGGTCTCCACCAGCCTCGGTTACCACCGGCCAAGTGACCCCAACACACCCCCAGGTCTGAACTTCCCCCAGATTTTCTGCCTGAACTGTCCTGCCCTCAGAGGAGTAAAAAGGTCCATTGCTCCTTTAAAGAGACAAAAGCCCAGCAGCATGTTGCTTTAACCGGCACTAACAATCGCTCCAGGGCAAACACAGCACTGGGTTGATTTGTAATAAACCGAGATTATTTCATCAAAAAGTGACAGGTTTTAAGTGAGTGCAAGTACCAGGGGTAAAGGCACAATGGCTACCAGCAAATAGAAGTAAAGTGCCCTTCCTAGTGGCTAAGACATAACTCAACCAGGTATCACCTTGGTGCTGGGTAGATTTCTTACCAATCTTTTCCTTTCCAGCCATGGCTGACTTTCTCTCCGTTAGGACCTTGCACTTTTTAAGGACATAATTCCAGCACATATCCATAACTCTGTCTGCACCCCGTACATACATTCCAAGAGCATGTTAATGATCAGTCCCCAGGAACTTCAACCCCCCTAGCTGAAAGACCCATCTTCCTCAGTTCGCAAAAGCTCTGTCCCCTTGGGTGCGTCCAGTGATGGATGCCAAGATGGCTGCTTCTCTCTCCGAATCGTCACCAGGCTCAGGAGAGCCTCACGCTGTTCTTCCCTGCCTGTGGACTTCCCATCCCCCATATGCAAATGGGGCTTCCATTGTGTTTGGTCAGACCTTGCTTAATTTCACTGGAGAGGGTAGATAGCTGCCTTCTCTCCAGTGTGGGCGGAAACCCATTTCTCTCTTTGGTTGGTCACTGACTTTAAAGCATAATATCAGTGAGTAGCCATAATTTCTCCTACAGTGTAAATTCTTACATTATACAACGGTAGTAATCTACAGTGTGTCATTAGCTTTCAAAAAAGATCTTACCTGATGCACTTTTATAATAGTCACATTGTATACAATCAGTTGAGTCAGTTGCTGATCATTTGTGGTTCAGACCCCTGCAAGAGGCTATCTCACTTACTCGCTAGGTTGATGGCTTTTATGTAAATGTACCTTCATTGCCGCTGCCTGGCGACCCGGCTAGTCAGACAAACAAATACACGTTCATTTGTCTAAGACACACTGGGCTTACGCATTGCTTGCCAAACACTTTTAAAGGACGTAATTCCAGCCGATATCCATACCCCTTTGTACGCACCCCGTACTAATGAGCTGTGAGCTTGCCAATGATAGCGTACGCGACACCGTTTAGATACAGATCAGGACAACAGTGTGTGTGAGGTGTAGTGAGTGTGTCAGGCCTGACAACCACTGCTGACATAGAGTAGTGACCCACCAATGTATCACGGTTGGTAAGCAGGCTGGCTTGATTACATGGACATCTGTCCTCTAGGAACTGGCCTGAGCCATTGGGCCTGCTTCTCCCCTGCCTTGCACCTTATGTGCAAAGTGGGTGAGACTTGGGCCCAGTTATAGGGTGGAGGTTGGGGAGAGGAGCCCTCTCCCTTGTCTGCAGAGCGGCTGCTCCCCAATGGCTGATGTATTCCAGAGGATTCACAAAGCCATGGATTCTCTGGCCCCACCCATCCTTCAGCGCGTCCCAGCAGCACCCCTTCCTGTCCCATGCGTGCCGCCACACAGCTATCCCCGCAGAGCTGAGCTCCTCGTTGCACAGGGGCTGCACGTGGGCTGTGGGGCAAACCTCCAGCACAGCACAACCTCCCCACTTCCTGGGGAGCCTCTGCCCCTGCTGGGGATAGACCTGCCCTGAAGGGAATTAACGCTGTAGGAGACAGGCAGCATAGCACAAAGTCTCGTGTGTCCTGTCCCCTGTATGGCAGTGGAGGAAGACCGCTGCTCTGTGGGCCAAGGAGTGTTAATATTTTTCTTAATAGGCATCAGCATGGAATATAAAAGTTCCCTGGGATGTTCTTTGCCCTGTAAGGTACCCGTGTGCTTGCGTGACTCCCTGCCAGTAATGGAATGAGATTGCCAGGAGACGTCCTTTCGGTGCACCGAGCCCACGGCCCGCCTGTGTCAGGGAAAGCGCGCGGCGGCTTTCTGAAGCGTGTCCCATTGCTCACTAAAGCAGAGGCTGGTCCTGCGAACTCAGGCTGTTGTTTTGTTTAATTACTATGGAGGCACCCGTCTGTAGTAGGGTTGGGTTGAGATTTGCAGCCAAAGTGGGTAAATGCATGTGTACGGTGGAGCCCTATTATAGTGGAGTCATTTTCTTCTTGGAATAAATGCTCTGTAATTGGAGGCTGACAGTAGCCCTGCCATTGCTAAGTATCAGCAGGGGAGCCGTGTTAGTGTGGATCTGTAAAAAGCGACAGAGTCCTGTGGCACCTTACAGACTAACTGCATGGCCTTGCATCTGACGCAGTGGGGATTTCCCCACGAAAGCTCATGCTCCAATACGTCTGTTACTCTATAAGGTGCCACAGGACTCTTTGTCGCTGCCATTGCTGGGAGCTGCCGTGAGCTGGGCCTTTAATTGGACAGAGAAAGGAGAGTTTCACGGCGGCTGAGTTCAGCAGTCTGATGTCTAACGTTACACTCTGTTTTGCTCACTTACAGCTCTCTGTCCTTCCCACACACACTGGTGATAAACTGCAGAGCTATCGCATATCCAGGGGGCATGGGATGACTTCGGAGGCAGGTTTATGGTTCAGTTTAAGACCACTGCATTATTAGGGAATGCCTGCTTGTGTCCATACACCATCATCACAGGCATCCTCGTTTTCTCTGCCCACCTGATTAGACAGGGCCAGGTGCCCCCTTGCTCTCCCACCCGCCTGCCAGCTGTGCACCTGCGAACTTACACCACGTCCACGCTGCCACTCTTTGCAGGGGCCGGATGTGCGTGGGAGGCGTGTGCTTGCGAAAGCTGTTGCAGCACCAGTGTTAGAATTGCTGGAGGCCACTCTCAAGAGCTGGTACCTGCAATGCAGGGGGCATGTGTGCTGCAGATGTGCCTGGACACGTGTTCCCCTCACCCTCCCGGTACACGCTGTAGACTGACAGGTCAAGTCACCACAGGCCCGCTGCTGCAGTGTCCTTCCAGGTAGGGGGCCCCTTTCTCAAGGATTGCTTCTACTCAGGACAGTTTTGTTTTTCTCTCCTCACTCCCACCGGGAGGGTTCTCCACCCTCCCTGACTCTGCAGGGGTTGAGAGCACTCAGCGCCTTGCAGCATCAGCCCCTATTTGCAGGGAGAAGGATTTGATAGCTCGACCTCACAGTGAATGTGTTGTGAGGTGCAACGTCTCTGCCTGGTGTCAAGGAAGCTCCAACCTGATTCTCTGCATATTGTGCGGTCGCTCACACCAGTGCAGAGCAGGTGCTGACCGCTCCCCTTTTGAGTTGGCAGCACCTCGCACGGGTGCGAACGGCTGCACAAGGTGCAGGGCCCGGGACCCCCGCACTAGCGCAGCTCCTGGTTCCTCTGTAGAAGTCCCCAGTTTTTGTGGTTCAGTAAAGCTTGCCGGTAAGTTGTGCTGTGGCTCCAGTGATGCTGATATATTGATTGAAACCAACCACTTACCGCACCGTTAATCTCGACTCACTGCTGAACCCAGCAGTTCCTGGAGTGGGAGAGAACAATTATCTTCTCTCTGTTTCCCGTCTCTCCCAGGGTTCGGTGCTGACGCCTGTCACCATAGCAATCTGCATTGGTTGCACTGACGGATTTTCTTGATATGCTAATATAAACGCTCACTAACGCTGTGGTTTGACACTAGCTTTTTCCAGGTGTGTGGCTGTTGTTTAGTTTTAACAAGTGTTCTGGAATCGTCACTTTTTAGGGGAGGGGAGGGTAAAAATGATTTCTGTGATGGCACTTTAAAGTTGCAGTTAATTTAAGTAAATTAGAAGCCGTTTATGCTCTGACTTGAATGGTAGTTTTGGTGTGTTAAGGAGCTGGGAGCTGCCTGGGTGAGTCATAAATCAACTGACCCTTCTGACAGCTGCAGCCTGAATGGAGGAAAATGAGAATAATGGAATGTGTAAGTTCCAGGCTAAAATGTTTAATTGCCGCAAACAATTGTTTAAAAAATATTTTGGTGAGTTGTGCTCCCAAGATGTAGTACAGGTCTTGGAGTGTTTGCCGTCACATCCTCGGCAAAACTGTTCCATGGACACAAAGGATATTCAGCGTCCTCCCAGTGCCGATAAGCGGTGGAAATGCTCCCCTTTGCTGGATGAATGTTCTTTGCTGAGCAGCAGGTTTGAGGAAAGGCCAGTTTGAAATCCTGCATTTGGCATCTCTGATAATGTTGCTACATTTTCCCCTCCGCTGGGTTCAGACACAGACTTTCAGCCAGAGCACTTTTGCTTTTGATTCTTTGCTATTTTTCTAGACCAGAACTCAGTCTCCTGTGAGAGCACACAGAGTGTCTCCCTCCTGTCTAACACTCTGCACTTTGCTGTACACAATGGCTGGCTGTCCATGGAGGCAGCAGAGTCCTTAGGTATTTAAAGTTTTTAGTGCACAGAAAACAAAGGCTTAACAGTTTCATAGTCCAAGACGCAACACTTACAGAGTACACTATCCAGGTGGTGTATTGAGGACACTGTTGGAATTGCAAGGTATCACTTTAAGAGTGTGTATGTGGGTGGGGGAGGAGCTGGGCGGGGGAAGCCAGCTTAAAGTAAGGTAGGGTGAGTTGAGCCTCTGCTTTTAGAGAGCAGCCTGCTTTGTCTCTTTTCTGTTTTGGGGTCTTGTTGCTCTGAATTCTAAGGAGTAAGTAGTGTTATGCTGCAGCCTCCCAGCAGAAGTATTTATATGTTCTGTCTACTTCTCAGCGTGTGTGTGCTATGAGCATAAATGCTCAGGACAGAGATCGCTTCACCCACCACTGAAATGCAGACACCTTCGGGGCAGAATTTAGCAGCAGTTCTACACCAGCCAGAGGGGTTACTTAGTGATGTCAGCATCACATACGAATCACCAAGACTCTTTGGGACCAGTGGTTCAAATCCCAGAAAAGGTGACTTAACCCTGCATCTTCCTGAGCTAGAAACTGACTTCCATGCAATTTACTGTAGCGGGGGGGCTGGGCGCCTCCTATAACCAGGGTCCTATCACCTCTGCTTGGATATTGGACCACTGGCGCCTGGTTCACCTCTTTCCCCCAAGGCAGTAGCATGGAGTTGTGAGGAGAGAAGCTGTCTGAGCTGGCAGGGAGTGGGGTTCCTGGCACCGTGTCCTCTGTGATGGACGCTCAGCGTGAGCTCAGTTCCCCAGCATGGGCCCGCAGCGCTCAGATTAGTTAACCTTAAGGGCTCATATCAAGGGGCATCTGGTGTGCTGGGAGGACTGGGCTGAGCTGGTTTGGGGGCATTGGCAATGGAGGGATGTTCCTTGTCCCTGGAGTTATTCTCTTGTGTATGAGCTTGTCTTGTACTGATGGCTGTGGGCTGCGATTTGCTGTCGTCAGCTGGGTGTTGTTATACAGTGGCCTGGTTGAGTGTCCTTCTCTTTGTATTAAACACAGTTATCTTCCTTATGTTTTCTAGTTCGGACAGTTCCCACCGTTCGGGTAGATTCTGTATTCAGCCTCGATTAATAGGGAAATCCAATATGTACAAATCAGAGATCCAGTGGCATTTTCCATAAGAGGAAGTGTTTGCCCCGGTGTCGCTGGTCACTGGTGGATGGGTTAGACAGACCAAGGCGTTGTTAGCTATGGCCATGGTGGGGGGCAAAGGGGACACCACAGACGATCCTTTGGGGTTCTCCGCCAGCACTGCTGCGCTCTTGCACCTCTGCTTTTAGAGAACAGCCTGCTTTGTCTCTTTCTGTTTTGGGTCCTCGTGGGCACATGAAGTGAAGGATTCTGGCCAGCAGCTGGAGAGGAGTGCAAGGGGTGTGGGGGGGGGGAGGGGAGGGGAGGGTGCTGAGCTGTGTGCGTCTGTAGAAGAGCAGCCAAAATACAGCCCTTAGTTTTGGTGTCCTAAAGCGTAGCAGCCCTACAGCACTGATAGCATACGGGCCAGAGTCTCCCTTCGCTCGCTGCACAGAAATCCCATTGCCTTCTCTGGGATTCCCATACACACAGGAGGGCAGGGAACCCACAATATAGACTAATGCACTGGTAGGAAACTGACAGCTGTGCAGGGCACTCAGCTGATCACGGGGCTCTGAGAACCAGCAGACAAGCTGGTGAGCGCCACGAGGCAGTGGGTGAGGGGTGGGGTTAAACGAGACCCGCAGCATTGACAGACTGCAGGGTTCTCCATGGTGGGGTAGGTGAAATCTCTTATCGAATGGGAGACCCCAGAGCTCTAGTGTGGTCTAGTGGGTAGGGGGCTGGGCTGGGAATGAGGAGACCTGGGTTCTGTTCCTGACTTGTTGGGAGATCTTGGGAAAGTCCCTTCCCCTCTCTGTGATCCTGTTTTTCCTCCTGCCCTTGGTGTCTCTTGACTAGTTTGAGTGTGAGCTTTTCAGAGTGGGACTCTCTTTGTGTGTGTGTGTGTGTGTGTGTGTGTGTGTACGACCCCTAGCACAATGGGCCTCCACCCTTAGTGGGTGCTACTGTAATACCGCTACGTAATCACGGTGTGTCTGGAGGCAGCTGGGCCCCGGGCCTTGTGTTTACTCTCTGTATTAGAGCACCTCCCTTGCTCATTAAGGGTTATCACTTCAGCATTTGCCATTTCAAAGTATTTCAAACAGTCGCTCCACATAGCCGTCCCTGCCTTTTAATGAGAACATTGCTAAGTCTCTGCTGCCCTATCCATGGTCTTGTCTTTATGGGCTTTCTTCCCTGTTGCACTCCGATCTGAATCCGGTTGTTAGTTTCAGAGAGTTTCTCCAATCTATTCCAGTGATATAAGGGGAGGTAAAGCTTGTCCTTTTAAATGCATTTGCTTTGCCGCACTAGAGCGTGAGAGCCGCAGGCCAAGTCACCGGTGAGCATGTTTTGTCCGCATAAATCCCATTCCATTTCCACAGAGCAGGAAAGCTGATCTGGAAGCAAAACAGGAGGGTGTGCAGAGTTGTGCCACTCAGTGATAGGAAAAGATTTTGTGCTGAAGTGTGTTATAAGGCGCTGTCCCTTTTAAGAGCGGGGGAAGCTGGGACCCCCGCTCCAGGGTATAAAATAAGAGACCTGAGAGTGGAAAGTCAGTTTCAGTTCAGGCCCTAGAAAGCATGAGCTGCAGAGAGGAACCTATTAGGGGAGCCTTTTAGGAGGTGGGCCTGGTGTGTGCTTGGATTCTGTTCTTTGTACGTATGTTTCTTTTAGTGCTTGGAGCTTGGGGCGATATTGTTGAAGGGGTTTTGGACAAATAAGAGAATTACAATATTAAGCCTATGTTTGATTGTGCAGTTTTCAGTCACAGCACCAGCCTGGCCAGAGTTGAAGGCTCGTCTGGTATCCTTCCCTCTTGCTAAACTCCCAAACGGGCTCACGGTGTTTATTGTCTGACGCATGAGCTGCCTCTTGCGCTGATTTATTCAGCCATTTCCCCCCACCTTAACTGGACGATGTGCTGCCTTTGAGATAGTCCCCACAAACTAACAGCCTTCCCTGAAAATGACTGCAGCGTAAGGGACAGCAGCACTCGAGCAAGCTGCAGTACAATTACCTGTTCAATCTTTGTTGCTGCACGAGGAAATGACACCAAAATATATGGCCAAATTCAAGTTCACACAAGCAGGGGCTGCCTCTGGGCCTGCAGCTCCAACCCATTCCTGGGATGCTAGTAACGGGTGCAGTTACTGTTTGATGGCCTGTGCCAAAGAAGTGGGTGGTCATATCCTGGCTCAGTCTACTTAACTCTCCCTGCCTCCTCTGCTGGCGTCCTCAGTAGATAGGTCCGTTCAGCCTGCCTGCCTTCCACCGCCGGGGCTGCTTCCCCCAGATCATGGTTGTGGTGCCTTGGCCAGGCCATGGGGGGGAGCCTGCACTAGCCAGAGCTACACCTGTTCTGTAGTCAGGCAGAAGCTTTCTGTGCCCAGGACTGTTAAATCAGCGGTAGGCAGGTGTGAGTAATGATGAGCAAAGAAATCCCGAGCTTTCAAACAGAAGGGGAGAGACTCTGGATGGGACTCAGGGATCACCCTCTGCTCTCATCACAGGCTAATGTGTCCCTACCCCCACCTCTAATCTATTCTGGGTTGTGGGGAGAATCTCCCTAGGAGAATACCGGGCTTATGCTGGTTGTGTGCAGGTCTGAGCGTTCAAGGCTTTAGGATTTAGTTCAGGTGTAAGCGCTCAAAGGTCCAGGTGCCTACCTGAGACCTAACCAGGCTGATCAAAATCCCACTGCTTCCCTGAGAAATGCCAACCCAAACAATGTGCCGGGCAGGATTTCCCCTCACGTACAGAACATGCCTTGTGTAAGTGGAGGTTCTTCTCCGCCATCGTATGTGAGAGGAAACCAGAAAGCACAGACGCCCCTGCGGGGAAAGGCAGCCCAAGCAGAATATGAAGTGACAGGAACCACGCCATGGTTATCAGATTTTATTAGGGCTGTGAGAAACTCGGCAGCTTTTGTTGGCAGCTTAGTTCTTTTCAGTTTTCTGTGAATTTGGGGAGTGGGCTGGACCCAAAAACTCCAGCTAAAACTCAACTGATGGGGAAACATGCGAAAATGGCAAGACCCATCTCATTACCACTCAAAACCATAAATCAGCCTAAGATGACTCCAAACTAGGCCGGGATTGGCCAGAAAGCTCCTAAATGTTGAACCTGGAGCTAGGCTTGACAGAAGGGGTGTTAGATTTGTAATGAGACTAGGAATCAGGGGCACTTATCTCTGATTTTACTGCAGTGACAATACAATGGTGTCTCCATTTGCAGCGTGAGGTACTGGGTAACTGATGGTCTAGGGACATCATTCTGGCAAACACTCTAAACACAATGGTATAATTATTTAATGATCATCTTCTTCCTACCTCTACTTCAGAGGAGCATCAGCATTATACCAAGGAACCCTGCCTAGAATTAACACTCCAAAGTCACTTTGTTAAGCACAGTGCTGTAGAAGATCACGTTCACCAGTTCTAAAATTGCATTCCTGCCACAAACTATAAAATGATGCTGTTCTCGTCTTAAATTGGCAAAGTGCTTTTAAGCTGAGCCCTTTCACACTAACGCTCTGCTCCTGCTGTCCTGCATTCAGAGCTCCCGGAGATGTGCACGGGCACTCTGTCTGCAAAAGGAGTGCAGTGTCCCTGGGCTCTTCATGTCATTCTCAGAGGAGATTTGTACAGCCCAGTGGTAAACTGTTGGAAACAAGGGCTCCTAATGGAAACACTGACACAGCCTGAGCGGAGTTATAGAATGGCTTTTTAAACAATCTCACTCGGTGCATCAAAGCCATGAAACTGATTACATCATAGACTCATAGACTTTAAGGTCAGAAGGGACCATTATGATCATCTAGTCTGACCTCCTGCACAGTGCAGGCCACAGAATCTCACCCACTCACTCCTGTAACAAACCCCTAACCTATGTCTGAGTTATTGAAGTCCTCAAATCGTGGTTTAAAGACCTCAAGGTGCAGAGAATCCTCCAGCAAGTGACCCGTGCCCCATGCTGCAGAGGAAGGCGAAAAACCTCCAGGGCCTCTGCCAATCTGCCCTGGAGGAAATTCCTTCCCGACCCCAAATATGGTGATCAGCTAAACCCTGAGCATGTGGGCAAGACTCACCAGCCAGCACCCAGGAAAGAATTCTCTGTAGTAACTCAGATCCCAACCCATCTAACATCCCATCACAGACCACTGGGCATACTTACCTGCTGATAATCAAAGATCAATTGCCAAATTAATTGCCAAAATTAGGCTATCCCATCAGACCATCCCCTCCATAAATTTATCAAGCTTAGTCTTAAAGCCAGATATGTCTTTTGCCCCCACTACTGATATACTGCACAGGATACTTTCCTCTTAAGTCACTAGTAACTTGCTTTTATTCATATTAATTTATAATCAGAGTATTAATATCATTTTAATAACTCCCTACATTATTTCTAAACCAGCTTTTCTGGTAAAGAGGTGGGATGTCAGCGGTTCTCAAACGTCATTGCACCGCGACCGCCTTCTGACAACAAAAATGCCTACCTGACCCCAGGAGTGAAGCCCCCAGCCCAAGCATGCTGCCCCAGGTTGGGGGACCCAAAGCCCCACCGCCCCAGGGCTTCAGGGGGCATGTAAGCTGAGCCCTGCTGCCCAGGGCTGAAGCCCTTGGGATTTGGCTTCGGCCCTGGGTGGTGGGGCTCGGGCTTCAGCTTTGGGCCAGGGCCCCAGCAAGTCTAACGCCAGCCCTGGCGACCCCATGAAAACGGGGTCCCGGCCCACAGTTTGGGAACCCCTGTGGTTTATCCATGAGGGAATGGTCTGAAGGTTTCATTGACTCTTGCTTAGGAGGATGTACATGACTTGCAATAAGGCAGCTCTTCTAAATAAATTTTCTTCAGTTCTTAACCCGGTGCTGTACTAACAGTGTATTTTCTATGTACCTTCACCTGAGCTCCATTTTATATGCCTGCTTTACAATCCAGCATGCAAGGAACCACAGGAACTTACCTACCAGAATACTGGGTTATTTACCTAGGAGTTTACAGTAGCTGAGCAACTGATATCTCTTGCCACTCCTGGTATATTTTGTGTATCTAATACTTATTATTATCTTTGCAGAACCCCAGCTGAAAGGAATTGTGACAAGGTTATTCAGCCAGCAGGAATACTTCCTGCAGATGCACCCAGATGGTACGATTGATGGGACCAAGGACGAAAACAGCGACTACAGTAAGGAAAATTAGCCTTCTTTGCAACCAGATGATAAATGAAATGCATCACCTAGTGGGTCTCACTTGTAAGCCTTCCGTTTTGAAAAGATCAAATTAGGAAGAAGCCAGCTGTTCTCAGCAGTTTATTTCCATCGACGCTTCCCCTTTAAATCTCTCCTTTATTGTTTTCACACATTGTTTTTTTTTTTTCCTCCCCTCTCTCTCTAACGCTCCAACAACCATCTGGGGTGGGGAGAAGAATAAAAACGCGTGGTTTGACTTCTTGCCAGAAGAGAGAGGAGTGATATTTGCACAGATGCCATGCGTGTGGGAGAAGGACGTAGGGATTGTTTCCTTCAGGGATAAAGGAAAGTGATCTTCAGGGAAAACATCTAAAACATAACTAGACTTAGGAACACAGGCAGGGGCGGCTCTAGGTATTTTGCTGCCCCAAGCACGGTAGGCAGGCTGCCTTCGGCGGCTTGCCTGCGGGAGGTCCCCGGTCCCACGGATTTGGCGGCAGCCTGCGAGAGGTTCGCCGAAGCCGCGGGACCAGTGGACCCTCCGCAGGCGTGCCGCCAAAGGCAACCTGCCTGCCGCCCTCGCGGCGACCGGCAGAGCCCCCTCCGTGGCTTGCCGCCCCAGGCACGCGCTTGGCGGGCTGGTGCCTGGAGCCGCCCCTGAACACGGGAATTGCCGGACTGGATCAAACCAAGAATCTATCCATTCCAGTACCCCATCTCTGACTGTGCCATTATGAGCTGCTTCCTAAGAGACTCTGCAGTAGGCAGTGATGGGACAGCCTGTCTCCAGGGAAAGAGTCCTCTGAGCACCCCACACTTAGAGGCTGACAGAAGTTACCCAGATCCTTCTATGGATGGCAGGGTCTGGAGCAAAGTTTGATGTTGATTTTTTTTTTCATGCGGCAGTCAGCAAGCCGCTCGCTGTCATTCATGGGAGAGCACATTGAACGTCAGCACTCCCCAGTGGCCCATTGCCCTCTGCAAGATATGGCATGAAACATTTTTGTCCTGGGAAGTGCTGAGTGCCTTCAGCGCCCGTTGAGACCACGCTGAAGGATTAGGCCCCAGGGGAGATGCAAAGTGCCATCTATGGCATCAGCTCTGCCCTCCCTGTGGGACCCAGGAGTCCTTCTGAGAGGACAACAGGTGGCAGTACCTTTGCTCTCACTAGCTGCATCAGCTTGGGCAGGACTGAATCTTGTCCCTGTGCTGGGAGTCTGAAATCTGCAGCCGCGTTCACGTCTGGCCTGTTCCCAAAGGGACGGGAGTTCTCAGTCATTAACAGGTGGAGCAGAAGCTGATCTTTGAGGGGACTTGACAAAGATAAAGTCCCCCACTAAGGGTCCATCCACATTACAGCTGGGAGGGTGCTTTCCAGGGCAGGTAGACACATGTACTAGCTGTGCTTTGCAAGTGCACTGCAAATAGCAGGCTAGCTGAGGGTGCCCGGGCCACGGTTTGGGCTAGCCACCCACATACATCCCCGGGGGCCCGGGCAGTTTGTACTTGGGTGGCCAGCGCAAGCTGCCACGCGTGCTAGCCCCACTTATGCTGCTACTTTTAGCGTGTTAGCCTGAGAAGCGCTAGCAGGCGTCTGTCTCCCCGCGCTGGGAAGCATGCGTCCAGCAGCTGTGTAGATGTACTCTTACGGAGGGATAATCCAGGGATCAGTCCTGTCATCCTGCCTCAGACAGAACTCCTAGCCAACCCACTGGAGGTCCTTCCTGAGTAAGGACTGCAGGGTTTGAGCTGTCAATGGGGCATGTTGGCGCCAATGCTGGCTAAGCAGTAGTTCCACAGGAAGCCTGCTGGGGGCGGCGGGGAGCCCTCAGACTAGAGTACAATTTGAATAGCTGTCAGTGATGTCACGGTGTGCCCAAAACGGCGACTGGTAGGCAGGGTCACCATGGCAGAGGGAGCACGTTTAGCACGGGTAGGGCACTTATTCTCCTCCGTTCAGCAACGGTTCGAGCACAGCTAGAGTCCTACCTTCTGCTTCGGGAACCAGGTCATGAAGTGATGCTTCCAGAGGACAGCAGCTGAAATAATAGAAGGTTTGGAAAACAGCCCCTATTGAAAATAACCCCCTTCGCCCCCCAGTCCGAAGGCTATATTCAGCAGACACACAGCAGTAGTTCGCTGGAAGGGATAGGGCCCGATTCTGCTCTCTCACTGGGGTTTTACCACTGTGTAGTGCCTTTGATTTCAGGGAAGCTACCCTGGCTTACATCAGAGGATGAAAGAGGTGCACCAGGTCGTTAGAATTTTGCAGCCATTGCCACACAATAGGATTGATAAGTGAAGAGGCTGGTCCTGCAGCCCGTACTTGCAAACAGGCCAGACTCATGGGAGGACATCAGTGGGTCTGCTCATGTGAACAAGGACTACTCCAGTGAGTAAAGGTTGCAGGATTGGGCCCTATGACTTATGGGAGAGGTTAAGTGGATTTGGTATCTTCAGTCAGGGCAAAAGAAGGCTCAGAAGGCGTATCCGTCAACACACATGCCCAGGGCTGGCAGAGAAGACAGGAATTAATTGTTCGCATCCGTCAGTGAGGATGGGACAAGAAAATAATGGGCTAAATCTGAAACTCAGATGAATCTAGGTAAATATTGGAGAGCTGTCCTGTCGTGGTCCAGACTGGTACTCACCCCAGTGCAGAGGGCCGGAGCAGAGTTTAGGCCCAGATAGTCAGCAACGACTGCTAATTTTGGGGGCCCAGTTTGAGACAAGGTGGGCTTGATTCTCTGCGGTGCTGAGCACTCGCCGCTCCATTTGAAATCCAGCAGGAGCCATGGGTATTCAGCACCCTTGACAATCAAGCTGGACACCCAAAACTTGTGGGCGCGTCAGAAAATCTGGGTCATGTAATGGGACTCGCATGGTGCTTGGGACCCCATGTCTCTTCTGCTCAGGGTTGAAATTCACACTGTAGGAGACAAAACGCACAACCATATCCTAAGGGTGGGGTCTGATTCACTCTCACCTGGCAGGATGCAGGGGGACAATCTAGATGGACTCTGCATGGAGTCTGTAATTTAAACACGTAAAGGAACACGATGTTCCATATGTCACTGCTTTGCATTCTGTTGGGGCAGACTGATTAGCCTTAGGAAAGGGAGCTAATTTTACACAGAATACACCATGTGGGTTTACTCTGGCAAGGTAAACATTTAAAATGAAACGAGACACGTCCCTTCTACACATCCAATGTAATTAAAACTTGTAATGAAAATCCAGTTATTTAAATAAGAGGAACTGCTAATATTTAAGCTATTTTAAAATTAATTTACCTATCTGGTGCCCACTTTGTGTGTCTGTTCTTGGGGAAACTCAGGAGGCTGGGTGGTTTTTTTTGTTTTTTTTATTGAATACAGTTAGAAGCCAAGATGAAATGGCATTTGAACTGGCATCCAGCAAAACAGCCCTTCGTACATCTGCTGCTGAGGCCATGGAGTTAAAGTGACGCTATCAAGTTAAAAGTCGTGGGATAGATTTTTTTCTCACTTACTCTTGATTTACACCAGTGTATCTCCATTTAAGCCAATGGGGTTACCCGAGATATAAGAGGAGAACTTGGGCCTATATCTGTCTTATGAATATCATCATGTTACTACCCTGAATTTGGTCAGTAGGATTGTTAGGGTCACTTGTCGCCATTTGTGCTGTGTTGATTTTTTTCCCCACTTTTGGTCAGCGTAATCTTTTCCTAGACCGATCAATATCGCTCTTGGGTCTGGTTCATGACTCCATGACCCCAGTTCTGTGCCAGAGCTGTTTTACCCCTTGATATGCCAGCACAATTCTGCTGTAACAGAATTAGATCCCCTACATAGTGTATTCCACGTAAATGCTTTGTCCTGCACTCACAAGGCCAAATCCCCAGCTGGTGTAAATCAGCATGGCTCCTTTGATTGATCTACTCCAGTTCATACCAGCTGAGAATCTGGGTCACACAATGAGCCTCATTCTTGTCTCAGTTCACTCTTCTACTCGTCTAAATTATTTGGGCTTGATCCTCAAGTGGGGTAAATCAGCATAGCTCCATGGATGCCAATGGGGTAACTGGCTCGCTGGCTTCCATACAGTTACACCTGGCTTCCTCCATCCGAAAGGAGAATCGGGCCCAATGACTTCAGTAGGACTGCTTCAGTCTGTCTGGCCATGCTAGGGCTTTCAGTTTCAAATCTTTGTTCTGGACTGATACCAAGGTAAAGCTCTAGCTTCTTACCCTGAATATAAACACATTTTAGTCACAAAAACCGTCTTGATGCCTGCCAGGCATCCGGTGCTCTTGTAGAAGTTCCTTCCAGAACACAGCTCTGCCACCTCCCGGACCCAGGATTTGCTCACCTAATGCACGCGATGATGCCTTACACGGAATAGTCTATGATTTACCCTGTGCGGGGGGAGCTGGCCCCTGCGTGGGGGGGGGATGTTTCCTTGGGGATCCTCTGCCTCATTGATCTTGGGTGGTGTCACCCAAACTGCCAAACGAATGGTCTGTGAGGCAAGTTTTCTGTGTAAGATGAATTAACTGTAGGCAGTGAATAATGGCGGCTGTTTGCCTTCATTATCTGTAGTGATATGCTCCATTTTTTTCAGTTTTTTAAAAAAGGGAAGGGGTGGGGGATTGCTTATAAATAGAGTTGTTAATTAAACAAGGCTTTGGAGCATCGCTGTAGCACCAAAGCTATGGCAATAAAAACTTGCCTAGAAATTGATTGTGAGAGCTGATATTTTCTGACTCTGCCAGGCCAACAGATGGGAGGAGTACTATGCTCTTGGAGAGGGATGATCCCTGACTTGGACTCCTTCCTGGCAGGAGAAGGTCATGAGACACTGGGCAGTATCTCTGTGGTTCTGGAAAAGCTAAACTGGGCCACGGCTAGATGTTTCTGAAATGTTGCTGGTTAATGGGAGAGGCAGTGTGGTCCAATGGATAGGGCACATGGCAGTCATTCTGGATTCTGTTGTTAGCTCTTCCACTGACCTCCTGTAAGACCTTGAGCAAATCACTTCATCTCTCTGTGGCTCCATGTCCTGTCCCAGCCTCTGTCTTGTCTAGCTAGACTGTAAGCTTTCTGGGGCGGAGACTGTCTCGTACTGTGCATAGAGTAGCACCTACAGACCCCAGCTACAGCACAGTGAGGCCCTGATCTCAGCTGGGGTATCTCCATTCTGCCCGTATTACTGGTTGCAATAGTAGAAACAATTCATGCATTGACATTTAATATAATAATGCCAGCAGCCGTTCCGATCCTGTTACGTTACAAATAGTAGCAAAAATGCCATCGTGTGTGAGAGAGAGGTCGCCTCTCTGAGTCCGGGTGGCTGTGTGGCATCCAGCAGTAGTTACCTTTTGTAACGTATTGGGGAGGAAGTGGCTGCGATGCTTAAAGCAATAGGATGGCAGTAAAATGGGGCACTGAAGGGTCTTGTCCTTTCGTGCTGCCTGGCACAGAGGACTCAAGTCATGGAGACACTGGAGTCCAGGATGGCTCCTCCTGAGAGTCTTTATTCCTTGGCTAGCAGTGATCAGATGGATGATGGGCTGCAGGTTTCTGGGATACACTGAGAACTGGAACTTTTACAACCCTCCCTAAAGTCACCCTTCAAAGCGAGTTACCGACCCTTCCCTGTAACTGCAGATCCCTGGAGATGTTTGTAACTTGTAGAAAGGGGTGGGGCGATGGAGGGCAGTGAGAACAGGGGACATGGGCCGTATGGAAAGATGACCTTCAGTAACAGTGACTTTCCCCTGTTCTTCTTCCAACTGCAGCTCTCTTCAATCTAATTCCCGTGGGGCTCCGTGTGGTGGCGATCCAGGGGGTGAAGGCAGGTCTCTACGTCGCCATGAATGGCGAGGGATATCTCTACAGCTCAGTAAGTACCTTGCCCAGGTTGGCGATTTCAGAGCTGGTTTCTGAGCGCATTGCTGTGTTGGGAACACTTCGGACAGCCTGGCACAGTAGGAGCCCACTGTCAAATAGACTCTTCCCTGTCTTTAGCAACGACCTCAGAGTAGCTCCATGTAGTTTCAGGACAGTATTTTTCAACCTTTAGTTGAAGTCACATGTCTGCTCCTTTGGACGGTCGCTTAACTCAGGTCTTGCTGTGTTAGGTTACCGAATCTGCTGGATCTGGTCAGGTTTTACATCAGTGCAACCACCCACTGCCTTCACAGAAGATACCCCTGATATACACCACTGAACCTGATCATAATAGGTCCTGTTCTCCACACCACAGTAATTGTGTTGATTTCAGTGGAGTTATTCTGGATTTACCCCAGTGTAACTGAGCAGAATGTGTCTGTATATGAGTGGTCTTTTTAACACTGTATAAAAGATCTACGAGACATATTTTACTGACTAATTCCCCAGTAACTTTCTTAGATGGCTTTAAAAAGCATGAGGTTATTCATCAGATTCTCATTTGAAGTAAATCGTTGATTCACAATGATTTACTAAATAAGGCAGCTCTTTGCTAGAAATATTTTACACTTGAAATAACTTCACACTAGTGCTATGCAATAAGGAAATTGTTGTTGATGCATTTTCCATCCCTTCCATTCGGATATTTGTAGAGTCTATGGGCCAGACTCTGACCTCACTAACTCTAGTGTGGATCCAGAGTACTGTAATTCTGCTGTTACTCTGACTTAAAAATGTGTGTGTGGCTGGGGTGGGGGTGTGGGTTGGACTGGGGATATGACCACTGAATAGGAAATAGCACAGTTCGGTTTTCGGTATCTGGCTAATTGATCTGTAATGTGGCTATCGCCATAACCTCTAGGACCAAAGGTGGCACTTAAATCACTTGCTGATGCAGAGCTGACTCTAGTTACCTCACGACCGAAGGATAGCACGGTTGGCTCTCTCATGGGTTGAAACCGCTCTGGGGTTGTCTTTTCCCACCACCCTGGAATATTATGAATTCTTGTCCGAGCCGGACTATAGGACTGAATGCGAACCTGTGTCTCACGACTTGAAGAAGAAAATATGGTACCGCTGAATACGTTAGCTTTCCCAGTGAGTACAAGGTGCCTGGTGGGTCTGTGGCTCTTACGCATATTTTCCTCCTTCTGGTAGCTGCCAATCAATTTCTGTAGTTTCCTCTGTGGCGTTCTGTTTGCAAGATAAAATCACTTTGTGGATGCCTGTGTAAGCACTGTGGGATCAGAGCTCAGACCCTGGCTTAGCCTCTTCGCATGCTGTAATCACAGTCCGAGCAGTCCAGAGTGTAAACAGCCTAGTCACCCCCTCACTCTGTTCAGGGTTGTTCCTTATAATATGATCTCAACAGGACGAAGCGCTCCAGTTTTAAACCACTCAAAGAACTGTTATTTCCACTTCTTACCATGGGAGGTGATAATATCACAGAAGTGCAGGGCTGGAAGGGAACTCGAGAGGTCACCTAGTCCGTTCCCTGCACCCCACCACTGAGGAGGCATGTTTACGTGTACCTAGACCCGTCCCAGAGAGATCTTCTGTCTAATCTGTTCTTGAAAACTTGCTGCAGACTAAGCCAATTCCTCCTTGTCCTACCCTCGGTAGACGCGGAGAACCGTCGATCACCGTCCTCTTTATGACGTCCCTTTTCTATTTGCAGACTGTTATCAGGTTCCTCCTGAGCCTTCTCTTCTCAAGACTGAGGCAATTTCTACACGACCACTTATGTTGGCAAAACTTTTGTCGCTCAGGGGTGGGGAAACCCCCACCCCACCCCCGAGTGATATAAGTTGTGCCGGCATAAGTGCTCGTGTGCACAGCGCTGTGTTGACGGGAGAGCGTCTCCTGCCGATGTAGCTACCGCTGCTCATTGAGGTGGTTTAATTATGTCGACAGGAGAGTTCTCCCGCCAGCATGGAGTGGCTACGTGAGCAATCTTACAGTGGCACAGCTGCATCGGTACAGCCTAAACTTGCCCCGTTCCTTCAACCTTTCCTCATAGGTCAGGTTTTCTCAAGCTTGTATCACTTTTGTTGCTCTCCTGGATTCTCTCCAGCTTTCCCATCTTTCTCAAAGTGAGCTGTCCAGTACCCAGTCTACCTCCCATGTCTTCCCTATGGCGCTCTGCCATAGCCTGGTGGAGCTCACTGATAGGAAATGACAAGTCCTCATGCTAGTGTGGCTGGGTATTTGGGGATCGTGTGTTAGTTTTCAAACTGGGTAGCTGTCAGGACGAAGAGAGGCTAGATCAGTCAGCTCTCTGGTTATGCCAGAAACATCCCTTTCTTTCACAGCTCCGTACGTTTAAGTGTAAATGAAGTCTAATCAGTTGTGTCCCTTTAAATAACTCAGTTCAATTTACCATGATACTGACCTTCCTTGTAAAGCACTGTGAGATCCATGGATGAAAAGAGCTACGTAAGAGCTTGGTGCTGGTATTATTATTTATTATTACTGTTGGTGTGGTTAACAATATCAACGCTTTACTTAATTGCAAACACTTTGCGATCAGGAACCTCCTGATTTGGATCTGTCTGCACACCGCTGAGTGCAATAGGCCCTGACCCACGGCTGGGTCTCCAGGGCATTGCGGTAATACAAATAATTAGTTCTTGAGATAAACTCTACAGGGTACACGGATTGTGTGACTTAAACAGACGTGGTGCTGTGCACAATAGAATACCTACTTCTGTACGGGGCCCTTCAGAGAAGCGAGAGTTCAGAATTCTTGTCAGAGTAAAAGCATTACAAGGAGGAAGAGCGGTTAAGAGCTTTGTAAATAGAGCTGGTCTGAAAACTTGGACAGAAATGGGGAAAAATGTCTCTGGAATCTCTCAGAATTGTGTCCATTGTTTTGACCAGTTCCATCCACAGATATGGGAAGCAATTCAGGACTAATGATGCAGGAAGAGCTGAGGGGCAGCAGCCCCAGACAAGAGGGGTTGCAGAGAAGAAGGCTCTCTCACTGACACCTGGGAGGTCATGTGAAGGATTGAGCAGGAGCTGGAGGGAGGCAAGGAAGGCCAGAAAAGGAGGTGGTGGCTGGGAGGCAGGATGGAGTGCCTTAAAAACATGAGGAGAGTTAAACTGTTTCTTTCATGAACAAAACATCACTGGGAGGCAAACTCCTGTGTCCTGTGCCTGGCTGTTCCATGGCCCTCGTGTCCCAAGGAGACGTGGCTTCCCTCCCACACCAGCTCTCTGCTGGGCTGACTCCGTTGTCTCGGGGGAGCTATGGCTGACTGACAGCAGCGTAGGCTTCACCCAAAGCCCACTGAACTCAACGGGCGTCTTCCATGGGCTCTGGACCAGACCTGAAGTGAGAGGGAAAGTGAGGCCTGGTATTTAGAGCTGGGATGGCTCTGTCGTCTTGACAGCAAGGACTGTGGGTTGAAATGCCTCTAAGCATCAAAGATAAAGGATTGAACCAAGGTCTGTAGCTGCACTGCTAATTACTCAGCTCAGTGTCAACTGCAGCTGCTGCTTCTCACGAGGGGCAGGGGTCAGCAGGTGCCGTGTATGGCTCTCAAAGGCTCCTTCAGGCCCTGTCTCCCGTACTAACCACTGTGTCTTTAATCTTTTGCTTATAAGACCGTAAGACAGAGCTTTTCTCCGCCTCTGGTGTGTTTAACTTGCAGTCAGGTGCATGCCTGGTTTCTCTAGGGCAGTGATCAGTGAGTTGGAATGAGGGGCTAATACTTCTTGTTGACTTTGTTCACTCACCCAGCTCCACCCTGCCCCTGTGGCCATCTCCCCTCCCCCGCATTTATCTGAGCATTCTAAGCCCTGTCGCTGGTTCCAAATAAACCAGCTGGCCAGGGAAATGCTTCTTCCTTCTCTCCCAGGAGCCTCAATTCTCCGCTGCTGTAAACAGGCAGAGCTCCACTGACTTCCATAGCGTTCCCTCTGCTTGCACCAGAAAAGAACTTGGCCTGGGTATTGCCCTACCAAATCAGGCCAGGGCTTCAGATAGAGGCTGGGTTAGCTGGTTTCTGCCAGCATCAGCTGCGTTAGAGGAAGATGCAAGAAGTCCTCTCGAGTACAACTTTAGCAGAACCAGCCCTCGAGGGAAGTGTCGTCCCCAACCCCAGTCAATTATGGCCAGGCAGCTGAAGGACTTATAACTCTTAACCATATCTATTTACCCTGCCTAATGACATTAGGGATGTGGTCATAATCCATATAAATGTGCAATCCCCTTTTGAATCCTACTCAGCTCTTGGCCTCAGTGATATCTTGTGGCAGAGAGTTCCACAGGTTAAAATGCATTGTGGGCATTTGTTGATGGGGGAGGGGTACTACCCGGGGAGAAGTGCAGGAAATTATGTAGAATTTCCTATTGCCTGAGGTCTAGAACAGGCAGAATTCAGCCCTCCGCCACTAACAAGTTTTCTGCATTTAAACATCACAAGAGTGAAGCCCAATGTCTTGTGGCTTAGAAATTGGACGCTTTCCCCACTAGAAAGTAAAGACTCCCAGTGAGAATTTCAAATTCTGTAGTCATCACACATTTCGGTATAGAAAAGTTGGACTCCCTCTGTACCCTGTCTGCATGGACTCACGGGACCTGCTTTTTGAGACGCGCTGATTGGAGCTGCTGAAAACTGTTGGAGCTCTGGATGCTGAGCGCCCGTGAAAATCAGGCCGTTGTTAATTAAGGCATCTGGCTTTTCAGACAGAGGAATGTAAAATCTGGTCCCCAGAACATGTTCACAAACTCTTCAGCCTGTTCTCTAGGGAGTTTTGTTAGCTGCAAACAACATGAAAGTGCATAAAGGCTTTCTCAGGATCTGTTTAAGAGAATGCCATCGCTCGCCCCTGGATTCTCCTCTCATGACTCAGACATTCAGCCCAGACTCAGGCTGATAACAGTTTATACCACACCCACATCTATTCCATAGATACAAATAGGATAAAGTACAGTTCTCGAGCCATCTACTCCAGCTCTGACACTGACTTCTCAGTGACCTTGGAAAAGTCACGTAACCTCTAAACCTTAGGCTCCCCAGCTGTAGAATGGGGTACCAATGTTTCTCACAGGGGTGTGGTACAGATGAAGTAGTTAATAAGGTCCTTAGGGCACGGACCATCTTTTTGCTCTGGGTTTGTACAGGGCCTGGCACAGCATGACTGGAGCGTCTCTGTATGGTGGTAATACAAACAATGTCTGCAAAGTGCTTTGCACGTGAAAAGTGCAGTGCATTGTTCTTTTACAGTTAAAGCCCATGTGGAGCAAAAGTACCTCTTCAGGCTCATTGGATTGCTCAGCGTGTATGGAAATTCTCTCTCCCTCTCTGTTATGTATAACTCAGTGGAGATAGAGCTGGGACCAACCTGGTCTCAAGTAGATAACACTTCTGTTTTTCACTGGGTAGAGTGTACTGCCATAACACATCCCCCGTTGTTTAACTTGGAATTCTAATAATTTTTGAAATGGGAAATTGTAATCCATTATTTATTGGAATGATTATGAAAACTCTGACAGACTTGCCATGAGAAACGCTTGGGCTGCTTACAAGGGTGCAGCGTGCGTTAACCATATAAAATGTATAGTTTGAAATGCAGGGAATTACAGCTCAAATCCCTTCAAAGATCGTTGCCAATGAAGGAGTGATGATTATGCACAAAAAACCGCCCTGAACAACAACAGACCCCCATGTCAGTATCTTTCATTTCTGCTCTTTCTCCGCATTTTTATTCTGTTCTATCATTTTGCATAACAAAGATGTCTTGCATAATAATAAATAAGCATCCAGGGAAGTGTGTATATTAACAGGGCTTTTATCTGCCTGTATTGTCATAACTATTTTACCACTGCTCCTTGAGGGTTATTACAATATTATCTATGCTATTTCAAGGTCATCAGCTAAAATCAATTGGCACTACATTGCTCCTGTAATTGGCTGGTGTATCTTTTAATACGGAAGTATGTGCCACATTTGACCTCTAGTGGTTATACTTTACTTAATCCCCCCAAAAGTTCTGTGCTGTTAAACCTGCCAACTAGGCACAGTCCCTGTGTCCCATAAACAAATTCAGTCTTGCATACTAGGGTGCTTGTGGTGTAAGAAGTTCTGTTGGGAAAAGTTATTTGTTTTGGATGTCCCTGAAGTGTAGCTTCTGATCAGCCCCCACGGGGCTCAACTCCCTCAGGGCACGGACCCTTGTAAGCACAGCTCTCAGTAGTACAGTGGTGATTTTTCCTTTGAGGTTCTTCCACAGGTGTTGCTTTGTCTCCATTACAAAGAAGTTTTGTAATGCTCCAATGTCTGGCTCTGTTAATCTCTGCTGGTGCATAGAGAAAAGCAGGTGATGCCAGGGATGGCAAGTGCTAACTGGCCAGCTAGGACATGGCAGAAGCGCGTACGGAGTTATGACTGGCGATCTTTGAAAAGGGATCTGACCTGACTTGGCAAGCGCAGCCCCTCTGCTCTCCAGACAAGGAGGGGTTGACAGGACGTTGTGATGCCATAACTTCTCCGGCAAGAGTTCCTCATTTCGCTTCTCAGTCAAGGACCCTGTATTCTAACAACATTTCTAGCATAGTGCTGGGTAGGGGGATCATCTGGCTTTTCAGATGAACTAGTTTTAAACCTGCTTTCCATCTGGGGTGGCTGGTTATTCAAGAGAGGGCCGAGGCTTCCATGATGCTGTTTCAGAGGACAAGGACAGTAGCAGCAGAACATAATGCTAATTTCCTGGCTGGCTATTCCCTGTCTCATTTAATAACAGCACAGATTGAGGGATTAATGTACACGGGGGCACCATCCTCCCCTCCCTGCAGGTTGAGAATAATTCCCACTGAGTTCAGGGGCATTATTCCAATCCAAGGGCAAGCAGCAGTAGAGAACTGGGCCCCTTTCACAGTTAGGCCCAGTGCAAAGCACTGAAGTGCATAGATATGCACCACTTGTCATACATACTTTGTCAGAATATGTAATTCCATTGAAATGGAAATTGCAAAATCAGGGTGATTTTGCCAGAATTTCATTTTAGAACAAGACCATGGGGGAGGGGGGAGTTCTGACAAGATTGAAATGTCCCAGTTTGACATTTTTGGAATCAAATGTTTTGATTTTTCATCTTGAAGTTACTTTGTTTTGATTTTTTTTTAAATTAGGCATTATAATATAATGCAAAATAACATGCAAATCAACTTTTTTTCAAGTTTCCCTTTTGAGATGTTCAGTTTTCATTCCAATTTGAAATGAAGCAAAATCTTGAAATATTTCATGAACTGGAAGTTCCATTCTCCACATTCCACTGAATCTGTGGGATTCAAGCTATCAGTGGGATTTAAGCACGCGTTCAAAGTTAAGCACTTGATTCAGCAAAGTACTCAAGCAGGACCCTAAAGAATTGTGCCTTTGTGTAAAGGATTCCATGTTTGCTCAGGCATTTCTCCTCCGCTATTGATATACAATCAAGTCTCTCTAACTGAGCACTGTAGAAGTGATGAGAACGAGGCAGACGTATGCTGACTTGGTCCGGAACTTTTCAGCAAAAGGTTTGTGCATCAGAAAATGCCTGTTTGTTGGAACCAAAACTTTTCACAGAATCATGTTTCAATTAAACTCTCCTGGGAAAGGTTTTTCAAGCCCAGAATGGAATTTCTGATGTGTGAATGAGAGTGCTCCACCACAGGCTAGCCAAGAACCCAGTGGACAGGGCCCTCACCTGTAGTGTGGGAGACCCAGGTTCAAGATCCTATGGTGCCTGATTCAGACCGGGGACATCAACCTGAATGCCGTCCCTATTAGTTCTGTTGGCGGGGACAGAAAGGAATGTTATGCTAGCCTAGGTCCCCCTATCTTCTCCCATCTCTCCACTTCTCCACATTCCTGCAACATCTCAAGGGTATACTGGTTTGCTGTGTTAAATTCCAGTATAATGTATACATAGATATTCCCCTTCATAGGCAAAATAATCCATCTTCCACAAGTGAGAGCTACCCATAATTCATGGGCATCAGAGACACAACTGAAGTTAAGATCTTCCCTAGTGGTGAAAGGAGGATAAATATCACCCTTCCTGGGTACAATACTGTGTTTTATATGGAGAGAAGGTTTTAAAAAAGAGGACATATTTGACTGAGATCAGTTTTGGTTTGGATCTGTGTTCTGCTACCGCTGAATTCAAAGATGGAAAGAATAAAACAAGTGAATAGGGATGGCTTTGCCGGACACTGGCTAAAGGTTTGGGGGTGAGAGCAGTCCTTGACAGGTAGACGGAAAAGACCAAGGGCAGAGGGGAATAGCTTAGGGTGCAAGCCCATCTAACTAAGAGTGACAGGATGGAAAGGAGCAATGGGAAACTTTTCAGTGATGAGAATTGTTCTGCTGTTGGATCAAGGGAAGCAGTAGAAATCCAAAGTGCTTGAGATATTTGAAACTGTACCGACTAAGCCATTGGAGAACACGGCTGTAGGGAACAGAAGTGGATGGGAGCCTGGACCACCTTCAGTTTCTCTGTTTCTGTGAAAGGACGTTGGTCTCAGATCTTGTCTTGTCCACCCACTTACCAGAGACAAGGATAGTCAGATCAATGGTTAACTCCTAGGCCTCCTGCCTCATAGCTGAAGTATCAGAGGGGGAGCCGTGTTTGCTGCTTTTACAGATCCAGACTAAGAATCCTGTGGCACCTTATAGACTAACAGACGTTTTGCAGCATGAGCTTTCGTGGGTTAATACCCACTTCGTCGGATGCAAGTAGTGGAAATTTCCAGGAGCAGGTATATATATATGCAAGCAAGAAGCAAGCTAGAGATAACGAGGTTAGTTCAATCAGGGAGGATGAGGCTGTCTCATAGCTATTTGCCATCCTGAGCCCTTGGTCCATAAGGGCCAGATCCTGATACCTTTACTGACATTGTGTGGTACCTTGTATGCAAGTTGCTCCATTGAAATCAATGGAGTCAAATACAACTCGGCATGGTTAATGGTGGCAGAATCTGGCCATAGGGCATTAAATGTGCTTACACAGATCCCAGTTCAGCAAAGCATTTAAGCATGAGCCTAGGTGCTTTGCTGAATCTGCATCCCTGAGCACCCTCTGTAGTGTGGGCTTTAGCATTTAGGGCTAAAGGTCGCTTGACATTTAAGTTAAATCAGCAACTTAGCTAAACTTTTCAGAGGACTAATTGTTACTTCAGGGAAAGCTCCGAGTCAACCAGCATTCTCTCGAGACAGCGCACTCTGCGCCCAGAGAGAGGGCCAACGGTTCTGTTTTTACTGCTGCCAATTAGTCATTACTGTGATTTGCTGCATGTTGACAGTTTTTTTTCAGTGCCGCAGAGAGCGTGGGAGAGGCAATATGCTTGTTCCCAGGGGCTTACAGTCTGTGCAACCCAAAGGTTATCATAGAGAGGGCATCTCGCCAACAGCAGTGCTCAAAGGCATTGTAGTTCCAGAGAACACAGGC
Source organism: Mauremys reevesii (assembly GCF_016161935.1). Lineage (NCBI taxonomy): Eukaryota > Metazoa > Chordata > Testudines > Geoemydidae > Mauremys > Mauremys reevesii. Next base: position 2,579,961 of record NC_052631.1, read on the forward strand.
AGGCAGAATGCAGCTGGGAACGGGAGAATGCTGGTCCCTCCACGCCCCTCCTGCTACTTTCCCTGGCCTTCTGTCTGGCATAATGGAGAGGCCTCCTATGGTCCTCTTCTCCATACGTGCTTCCAACCCATGAACCAAAACCTGTCTCAGACCCCAGGACTTCAGGAGAGAATGGCTGAGACAGAGCTCCCTTCCTAAACCACCGTTCGGTACGTCCCTTTGCCAGAGGCATGCTGTTCCTGGGCTCCATTGTGCAAATGGCAGACTGCAGCAGCAGAATTAACAAGCCACTTGGGAAGAAGTGGCTTGGTAGAATTATTTAAGAGCAGGCATTAACCCGATCCACTAGTTACAGAACTTCAGTTTGAAAGGAGGAAAGTACATAGGACTTAGTTTAACCCTGCGGGTACGGCTTATACCCCTGAGCCAAAAGGATCGGAGGCACCACCCAAGGCCTTTGCTCCCAGGGGAAGACAGGCAGTGGTGAGCAGCAGCTTTAAAATCCACCTGAGACCACCCCACTGTCAGGTGCTCCCTGGATGATGCACTGATTCAGGTATGTAGGTTAATGGGTTTGAACAGTAATAGTAGCATAGATTATGAGATGCCCGTGTACACGGGACCATTTCTTCCCCTACAGGGTAAGAGCAGCTCCCAGTGACTCGCAGATATACCCTAATGATGATGCTATTACAGATTTGTTTTGCCCTAGGGCCTAGGAGCTCTGGTCATGGACCAGGACCATATTGTGCTAGGTGCTGTACAAACGTAGAGTTAGGCAGGAGGTCGGACCGGATGATCACCAGGGTCCCTTCTGGTCTTAAAACCTATATGTGAAATCCTGGCTCCATTGCTGTCAATGGCAAATCTCCCATTGAGTCCAGTGGAGCGAGGCTTTCTCCCTGTGAATCTACAGCTTCGGTGGGAGTTGTTGAAATCTCGGGGACAGTGGGGGAGCGAACCGGGATCGGTTCACTCTCATCTAAGAAACCGGACTTTGTTTAATGCTTCTGTGTTTGCTCAGAGATATTTTTGTCCATGACTGTTGCTGTGTAACTGAGTCTATGTAACACCTCAAGTGGGTACGTGGTTATTGATTTTTAGGGTGGGAATTACCAACATTTCTACACAATAGAAGTTTTTCTTTTTTAAAAGATTACACATTTCTAGCCCTCGTGGAAGCAAAGAGCCTTCATAGCTGGCATCACAGAGACTTAGTGGGATAATACACATGACTGGAATATTGGTATAGAAAGGTACAGCTTGCTCCAGAAGGATGGGAAGAGAAACCAGGGAGGAGGTGTTGCCGTATATATTACAAATGTGCACACTTGGACGGAGGTTGAGATGGAAATAGGAGACAGACTTCTTGAAAGTCTCTGGGTAAGGATAAAAGGGGTAAAAAACAAGGGTGATGTCATGGCAGGGGTCTACTACAGACCACCTGACCAGGAAGAAGAGGTGGATGAGGCTTTTTTTAAACAACTAACAAAGTCATCCAAAGCTCAGGACTTCAATTACCCAGACATCTGTTGAGAAAATAACATGGCAGGGCACAAATAACATGGCAGGGCACATGGCAGGGCACAGATTATCCAACACATTCTTGGACCATTTTTTATTTCAGAAGGTGGAGACAGCTGCCAGGGGAGAGGCTGTTCTACGTTTGGTTTGGACAAAGAGGGAGGAACGGTTTGAGAATTTCAAAGTGGAAGGCAGCTTGGGTGAAAGGGATCATGAAATGGTCGAGTTCATGATTCTAAGGAATGGCAGGAGGGAGAACAGCACAATAAAGACAATGGATGTCAAGAAGGCACCTTTAGCAAACTCAGAGAGTTGGTAGGTAAGATCCTGTGGGAAGCAAGTCTAAGGGGAAAAACAGTACAAACGTTGCAGCTTTTCAAAGAGACATTATTAAGGGCACAAGAGCAAACTATCCCACGGTGTAGGAAAGCCAGGAAGTCTGGCAAGAGACCAGCCTGGCTTAACCAGGAGATCCTCAATGATCTGAAACTCAGAGTCCTACAAAAAGTGGAAACTAGGTCAAATGACAAAGGATGAATATAAACAAATAACACAAGTCTGTAGGGACAAAATTAGAAAGGCCATGGTACAAAATGAGATTAAACTAGCTAGAGACATAAACAGTAACAAGAAAACAGTCTACAAATACATTAGAAGCCAGAGAAGGACCAAGGACAGGGAAGGCCCGTTACTCAATGTGGGGCGGGGTGGGGGGGGGGAGGACAATAATAGAAAATATGGAAATGGCAGAAGTGCTAAATGACTTTTTTATTTCAGTTTTCACCAAAAGGTTAAAAGCAATTGGGCGTTTAACACAGTGAATGCCAGTGAACATGAGGCAGGTTCTGAGGCTAAAATAAGGAAAGAACAAGTTAAAAATAGGGAAATACATAAGTTAAATGTCTTCAAGTCACCAGGGCCTGATGAAATGCATCCTGGAATACTCAAGGAACTAACTGAGGAGATAGCTGAGCCATTAGCAATTATCTCTGAAAAGTCATAGAAGATGGGAGAGATCCCAGAGGACTGGAAAGGGGCAAATCTAGTGCCCATCTATAAAAAGGGAAATAAGGACAACCTGGGAAATACAGACCAGTCAGCTTAATTTCATAGTACCCAGAAAGATAATGGAGCAAATAATCAAGCAATCAGTTTGCAAACATCTCAAAGATAATAATGTGATAAGTAACAGTCAGCATGGACTTGTCAAGAGCAAACTTGTCAAACCAACCTAATAGCTTTCTTTGATAGGGTAACAAGCCTCGTGGATGTGGGGGAAGCGGTAGATGTGGCATATCTTGATTTTAGTAAGGCTTTTGATCCTGTCTTGCATGACCTTCTCATAAACAAACTAGGGAAATATAGCCTAGATGGAGCTACTATATGGTGGGTGCATAACTGGTTGGAAAACTGTTCCCAGAGAGCAGTTATCAATGGCTCACAGTCAAGCTGGAAGGGCGTAACGAGTGGGGTCCCACAGGGATCAATTCTGGGTCCGGTTCTGTTCAATATCTTCATCAATGATTTAGATAATGGCAGTGAGAATTCACTTATAAAGTTTGTGGATGATACCAAGCTGGGAGGGGTTGCAAGTGCTTTGGAGGATAGGATTATAATTCAAAATGATCTGGACAAACTGAAGAAATGGTGATATTCAGACCTTAGTGGTTCAGCAGCCAAATTAGTGATCAACATTACCCAAAAGTGCCACAGGAGTGTGAATTCATTGTTTCATTTACTATTTTTATATATTTAAATCTCACAGCAAAATGACTGACCAAGTATTATTATTATTATCAACTACAATTGGTTAATAACATAGTAAAAGCATCCTGATTGTGATTGGTTAATAGCTTAGACTGGTTAATAATTAAATCACACAGTGTGTTGCAATGAGCTGCAGGAGACATGTTAAAGAGCCACTAGCGGCTCGCAGGCCTCAGTCCAAGTATCACTGGTCTGAAGTAAACGGGATGAAATTCAATAGGGACAAATGCAAAGTGCTCCACTCTAGGGAGGAACAATCCATTGCACACATACAACATGGGCAATGACTGCCTAGGAGGGAGCACTGCGGGAAGGGATTTGGGCGTCATAGTGGACCACAAGTTAAATATGAGTCAACAGTGTAACACTGCTGCAAAAAAAAGTGAGCCTCATTCTGGGATGTATAAACAAGACACAAGAAGTAATTCTTCTGCTTTACTCTGTGCTGGTTAGGCCTCAACTGGAGTATTGTGTCCAGTTCTGGATGCCACATTTCAGGAAAGATGTGGACAAATTGGAGAGAGTCCAGAGAAGAGCAACAAAAATGATTCAAGGTCTAGAAAACATGACCTGTGAGGGAAGATTAAAAACATTGGGTTTGTTTAGTCTGGAGAAGAGAAGACTGGGAGGGGACATGATAACAGTTTTCAAGTACATAAAAGGTTGTTACAAGGAGGAGAAAGAAAAATTGTCCTTGTTAACCTCTGAGGACAGGACAAGACACAATGGGTTAAATTGCAGCAAGGGCGGTTTAGGTTGGACATTAGGAAAAACTTCCTAACTGTCAGGGTGGTTAAGCACTGGAATAAATTGCCTGGAGAGGTTGTAGAATCTCCATCATTGGAGGTTTTTAAGGACAGGTTAGACAAACACCTGTTAGGGATGGTCTAGATAATGCTTGGTGCTGCCTTGAGTGCAGAGGACTGGACTAGATGACTTCTCGAGGTCCCTTCCAGTCCTACACATCTATCATTCTGTGAAAATGGGATTGCGTTTGCTGGGCATATATAATATGGGAATTCACTAGTCATGGTATTTAAATAAGAATGGCTATCGAGTGTATATCTGAATAATGGAGCTGGTTGGAGACCAGAATTTGCATTCCCTGGGAAATTCTGACATTTTGAAATTTGTTTTCATTCTGAAAAAAATATTCAGAAATTTTGAAAACATTTGGCTTCAATAATATCAATATATAATATAAAATATTAAATATATCCATGTTATATAATAAAACATAAATGTATGACATTGAAATTTTTAATATAATGAAAAAGTGAAAGTGAAATGAGACTGTTGAAATAATTCATTTTGCCCTTATCCTGTAGAAAATGTCAGATTGAACTAGGAACTGTTCTGATTTTGATGAAACTCTGTTTTCTCGTGGAAGTGTTCTGCTGAAAACCTTTTTGACCAGCTCTACTCAATCTATTTTAAAGAAGTGAAATAAATCATTATGCACTGATAATAAATGCTGTTTATGGCCATACACAAGGCACTTTAAAAACAGTTCTTATGAAATATACTGTCAAAAGTGGTGGTGGTTTTTAACTTGATTTTTCTGAAATAGTGTTGAGGGTTCTGGGTGTGACACCCAGAATTTTGGGCTCTGGGGGCATGGGAGGGGGAAAAGTGGAGATTTTGAAGTCACAGAAGGAAAAAGTGGTGGTTTGGGGCAGTCACAGGTGGAAGATGATTTAATTAATAGATTGTAAGGCCAGAAGAGACCATTTTGGTCAATGCTTGGAACTTCTGGTCTGGTCAGTACTTTCCAGGAACAAAAGCAGCTTTCGCTGATGCTCTGATATCGCTCTGACAATTTCTCATGGGTCTAAGACGGCTGCTTCTGTTCACAACTGGAGCTCATCAGTCCTTTTGTGGTGTATCAGGCGCTTTCTGCTATAATTTGCTCTCCCTTGTTCACTCTTGGGGCTGTAATTCTGTTTGCTCCCAGCCTCGTGCTTTCTCTGATTGCATATTCCAGTGTCCTCCTGCTGCCGCTGCTTTTGCTTGCTTGTTTTTTTAACTACTCTGTTCTGATACCAATGCCTTTCCCAACGGATACTCAGAGAGAAGTTTGCTCTAGATAGCTAAGGACTAGCCCTCACTCCCATAGAGGTGGTGGGTAGAGAGAACATGCAGTACTGCCGCCTACGCTGTCACTGGCGCTTGGGAAAGCAGAGTCCCTCGAAGTGGGATGCTGCATTCGCTTAGGGCCAGATTCTGCTGTTCTTAGTACCTTCCTTTCATGGAGTAAGGTATCACTCAGTGTGAGGAAGGCTGGCAGAATCAGGCCCTGAAACAGTGAAACCAAACAAAGCTCCGATTTTTAAATCCCCACGCCGGGGGCTGATTTGGTGCTGGGCCATCCTGGCCATTAGGAAAGCAGAGATCAGGGTTTCCTGCCACCTCCTGCAGTGCTGATGCCACTCAAAGTATGGAGGACATGTGCCCCAGGGACAAAGAGAGGCTTTCGGGAGGTTCGTTTCCATGAGTTTACTTCTGAATCTTGGGAAGTTCAAGTGATCCTGAAATTCACAGCAACGCATTCTCCAACCCCCCGGATGCCTACACGAGCCCCGGCCTCGTGCTAAGAGCTTTCTGAAACGCGAACGCTTCGGTGATGCAAACAAGACATGACAGGAAGATGGGAAACCTTGCTGTCTCTCTGCCGCCTTCTTCCTGACAACTCCAAAGGGCTGACTTCTGTTTCTAAGGAGCCTCTTTGGTCGGCTGCTTCCAGGGCTGCACACAACATGTATTATTGATAAGAGCACGTGGGAGCTATGCACGGATTCCTGCTGTGGATAGGAGCTCTGCAGGGTAATTACCACAGAGATGGTATTCCTGTGCCTGAGACTTGTGAGATTAAACAAATGTTAATCCCCTGCGCTTCTTGGAGTTAATGTTTTCCATTAAATCTTTCAGGGGAAAGTAGCTAGAATCTCAGGGTGTTTGAACTAGGCTGCTAGCTCCAGAGGTACTTGGCATTGGGAAAGATTGTGCGTGACCCTCCACGCCTGGGCACAGTGGGGAGGGAAGCGCAAGGAGCTGGACACAGCGTGGCTCTCCCGTTCCGCTGAGTGCAGTGACCATGTTTCTGCCGGCATTAGCCTCTCCAAAGCAGGCAGGGATGGGGGAGTGGAGAAAGAAGATACCTCCCCATCTTCCAGGGTGGTGCAGCAGCCGACAACCCTGGAGCCGTTCCAGGCATGGTGCTTCCTGGAGTTACTGCTGGGGGAGCCTGTCTCCATGCGACCCCCGGCCTGCAATACTGTATCACCTTCGCGGGGTGCATGTGCTTTGAAAGGAGGGTCCTGGCCTCATGTGCTGATGTACAGCAGAGCCCTGCCTTGAAAACTACGCAGCTCTGAGGAAACACAGCACCCGGCCTCCTCTTTGCTGTCTCTGCAGGGGGAGCACAGTTAGGGGATGCCATCTGTTCACCCACAGTCCCCAGCCCTGTCTCACAGCCGCACAGCCTCAGGGGTGTTGTTCCTCCACCCATCAATGGCAGCAGAGGCAGGTGCAGAAGGGCTGTTACCTGTCAGTGCCTGGGACAGGTTTGACTCTGGCAGGAGGAGGGGCCCTGGGTGACACTGGGGGCAAGGTGGCGCCATACCAACCTGGGAGAGCAGTCAAAGGATTCCCCTGGGGCATGAGTTCAGCCTGCTCCCGCACCTGGCATGCAGAGTGGGCAGAGCCCTGACTCCTCCCTGCCTTTACCTGCCTTCTTTGGCATGCCGTGTGCCCCATGGCAGTAACTAGCCAGCCCCGCCTGGGCCCTCCTGAAGGCAGCTCTGCCATGCTGCCAGTGCTGGGCACAGGCTGTGCCAGCGGAGGCTCCTTCTTCAGCCCCACACCCTGTACCCCAGGCCATCAGGGAAAGGGATGTTTAGGACCCGTAAAGCCAGGCCATGGGGCATTCCCCCAGTGTAGAGGCTTACCTGGCTGGCATCTAGGAGGAATTTAAAGGAGGCTAATGAGGTAGTTTTGCAGATGGTGGTGGGGAGCTCCTCCCAGAGGTGTTTATGGGGGCAGCACTGGAGAAAGCGTAACCAGGATGGTTTGAAAGTGGACAGCGGAGGCTGGTATTGAGCGGAGATGAGCGTCAGCAGCTCGAAAGCGAAGGAGAGACGATAGGTAAGGTGGGGCTTGACTACGGAATGCCGTGAAAGTGAAGACAAGGCCTGCGACAAGCAACGTGGAGTTGTCTTCATATTTCTGAGAGAGAGAGAGCACAAATGAGAAGATCACACTGGGTACAAAGACATGGGTGACAGCTGCTGGCCAAATGCTGTACCCTGTGTATCCTTCCTGACTTGCACTGGGTGCAAGTCCAATGCAGAATTTGGCTCTCTGTTTTAGACCTGGTGGTGGAAGCATTGTCATAAAGTTTCGCCTCCCAGAGAGAGAGGAAATAAGGAAGGCAGGTTATGTAGATTCTTGATGTGGTGTTGAGGGGTTGAGTCAGTGGGTTGAGTAGCTCCACTGAAGTCAGTGAAGCCAGAGAACTGAGATCAATGAATTTACCCTGGCGTGACTGAGGTCATAATCTGCCCCATTGTTTCTGTCACAGTTTGTCTGCACCTCTGAAGCACTAGCTGTAAAAACCAATTTCCCATAGTGGGGAGTTATAATCTGAACTCTTGAGGCTTTGTTTAGTATTCAGGGTTTGTAGTGTTCAGTGTGTATGTGGTGATCTTAAAGAGACAGTGTATGTTTTGGAGATCCCATTATGTAATCATTCCTCATTGTGTGTTTTGAGATCATGCTATGACATAATACGTTGCTCTTGTAACAATTGTCTTTCATCGATCTCAAAGTGGAAGGTAAGAATTAATATCCCCATTTCACGGAGAGGGAAACTGAGGCACAGAGGAAGGAGATGACTTGCTCCAAGTTGCACAACTGTTCAGTGGCAGCACTTCCAATAGAATCCAGATCTCCTGAGCCTCCTCCTGAGAGCTTGTTACAGAATAAAATGTTTGTCAGATTCACACTTGGAATCATGCTGACAATTTCAGACCATTGTCAAAGGGGAAATTGAAAAGAAATAGAAAAGTAGCCAGAGCGATCCAGTGACTGGCTCACAGAAATGGGGGTTCTTAATACATTTTAATTTTTTTTAAATTGCAATCTGTACCTCCAGGAGTTGCTTGCAAAGAATTTGTTTTGTAAGTAGGTGACAATTTGGAAGGATTGTGAGAAAATGGCTTTTGCACCTTAGTAACTCCCTCCTTTTTCACGTGCTCTCTATATCCGTGTCACACTGCCTCACAAGGGTACTTCTAACAGGATTTTAGAAAACCCAATAACATAACAAAAATCTCCAGTTTGATGTATTCTATAGAATTAAGTACATTACAACATCGATAGACCGAATTCTGCTCCCTGTTCTGTTTCTGAAGCCAGTGGAATAACCTCAGAGTGCAACTGAGAAGAGAATCCGGCTCTGTGCTTTCGCTTATCAGAAATGCCAAACGCTGGGGATGGAGAGACCCTGTGGAGGTGGTCTCTGAGTCTGAAAGGTGTAATTGGAGGGAAGGGGGCGCTGGCTCTGCCAACCTGCTGCTCTTCACAAGCACCACATTCACTTAAAAATGGTGGCTAAGATTTGCACAGCTGCCGGATTGGAAATGAGTGGGAGCTCTGTGTCCACATTGCTTGGGCAGCTCTTTGGGATCCCTCTTTGCTGTGCAGGTTGAGACTCATTGCTGTGTCACGTTTAACTTTGACCATCCTCCCAGCAAGCTCATTACAAGCATCTGTTATCAAGGTTTTGCCCTGAACCACAATAAATGTCTTTCTGTAAATACTCCCATGGCAATACAGGCTAATATTTCAGTGGGAGGTCTGGGCAGGGCACTCTGTAATACAGGGAGACAAACTCTGCCTTCAGTTACCCGGACATAAATGCAGCGTGACTCCATTGACTTCCATGGAAACGCTCCAGATTCACAGAGGTGGAATCTTCTTGGGAGTGAGTAGTCACGTCTGCCCATGTCCTGCCAGCGTGGCTGCAGAGTGCAGAACATGTGGCTGATCTTGGTTATGGGGAATCTTGGAACAGCCAACCACGGGACAACACTGAGCTTTGTCATGTGAACCTGTAGCCAAACCTGTGAGGAAAGGGGAGCTTCTTTATGTGGGTAGGTGGAAGGATACCCCAGTGGTTAGAGCTCCAGCCTGGGATGCAGGAGACGGGTTTAGCTCTACCAGAGATTTGCTGCCTGACCTTGGGCAGGTCACTTGAGTTCAGTGGGAGTTAGGTGCCTGTAGACCTTTTCACACTCTGGCCCTCTCCATGCCTTGGCTCCCCATCTGTGACCAGGACCATGTAAAAACCTAAGATGGATGATTGTGGTCCAAGGGGGTCACTACACAACGCTGCTTCTGAAGTCAACGTACTTAGATCTACTTACTGCGGTGTCTTTGCTGCTCTCCTGTTGACTCCGCTTGCACTTCTCGTTCTGGTAGAGTACCGGAGTCGACGGGATTGCACTCAGCAGTTGATTTATTGCGTCTATACTAGATGTGATAAATCGACCCCCGTGGGATCGATCGCTGCCAGCTGATCCAGGGGATAGTGTATAGAACATTCCTCGTACAGAAGCCTCTCTTGGTTTCCCACTCCACTCGTACGGGGTAGCTGTTAGAAATGAATGTCCCTGTTGCCTGTAATCTCAGATTTCCCTCTGAAAAGTTTGGGGAGGAAAGAAGAAAGCCTTAGAGGGCTGAACTGTCACATGTGTGGCAGATATTGAAAGTCAAATCCACATTTACCTGGACAAGGAGGAATTTACATGCACCAAATGGACCCTTGCACACCCTCAGAGTCCATTGGCCTGCAGGATGGGTACATTGTCATGCTCCAGGGTATTGTAACTATAAAACTGTTGAGGGCACAAATTGGATTTTCATGTTTTGAAAAAGTGGCCCTAGATGATGATCTCATTCAGTTAGATAAATTGATCCATCATCTTAACACACAAACAATCCCCCAACTCCCATATGTACACGTAGGGAGATAATCTGCAGTGAAGTATCAGAGGGGTAGCCGTGTTAGTCTGGTTCTGTAGAAGCAGCAAAGAGAATTATCAGACGCACCACGTAGGGAGATAATCTGCAGTGAGTATTTCCTTTCTACAGTAGTTCCTGGTTTGGAATGAAATGAAATGGCTCCTTTTTTCATTAGATGTTTGTGGAAACACCAATCAACAAACCCCTGTGGCTTTTTATTTTTTTGGAAGCCTTTCTGACATCTAGGTAATAAAAATCAATGAACAGTTCTTTAGTGTACACCTGTGAAGTCAGCAGAAAACAGCTGTCTGGATTACAAAGGAAAATTGAGTTAACCCAGCCTTTAGATGGCAGTGAAAAAACAAAACAAAACAAAAGAAACGTTTCTGGATGTTTTCAGTGTTCAGCAACTCAGTGACTGTGCTCTGTTCCGCTTCGGGGATTGGAATAAACACTCCCAAGGCAAGGCCACCACTAATATTATCTGATTGTTGTACGAATTTATAGAGTGGGCACGTCTCTTTGGGCATACAACATATTGGGGGAAACTGCCAAAGGCACAAATGAGAATTTGGCACCCAACTCCCTTTGACTTTCCATGGTTCCCTAGGGGTCTTTGAAAATCTTCTGTATTGACAACAGCCTGTCTGTCTATCGTATTTCTAGGACATCCATCAGAATAGTGCTGGGGAATCTGCGGCTCTCCGAGGGATACCAAGAAAATGTATCCAGGATAAATGTGGTTAGACTGACCCATGCTGCAGTGTATAAAATACAAGCTTTGGGGTCAGACGGTCTCTTTGCCAAGCTTGGCCAGATCAGTTTTTACGCTGAGCAGTGTTTTTATCAAGTGAACTGTCTTGACCAGGACTGTATTGTTTGCATTAATCCTATATGGGAGAGAGGTTCATGTTGAATGTGAGTGACAGGATGTACATGGTAGTGTATTTGGGTAGGTTCCTGAAAAGTATTTGATGTGATGTAGCAGAGTGGAGCAAATAGGAGAGTAAATAGATTCATGCACAGAGAGAACTGAGGCAGGCTCCAGACTGAATGAAAGCCCCACAAAAGCTTGTGAGAAGACAAGAGTTCCTTACAGCTGATCCCTGCTGTAGGAAGGTGAACCTGCATTCCCACATCTATTTCCCAGAGAAAGAATCTGTTCCACCCCCAAATAACCAATCGTGTGTGTGAACTGGGGCCTGTGCCAGTTTAGAATCTGATTCCATGCGATGCTGCTGATGACTGGGTGTGGAATTTTGTCTCCTCTGTTCTACCACAATAGATTAAAAGACATTCCTGCTCTCAGGAGATTTGTAAATGTAAGGCCTGGTTTAACTCACGCTGAAGTCAAGTGGAGTTGATTGAGCTTATGTAGAGTTGTAGGTGCAGGGGGTTCTTAGGGGTAGAGTTCTACCAAAAAGCAAGAGAGAATTTGCACCTTACTGGGCTAACGTAATATCTAGGCAAGCGATGCATATTCCAGCAGCTTAAAAATCCCCCGGCCATACAGGAAGGGAGGGGGCTTTCACAGGGACTCACTGGTATTCAGTAGAATTCACCTTGCCAGGAAGGAGGAATTATAATGCTCAAAAGACTGTCGTAACCGACAGATGAGTTTAAAAAATGCTATTGAACGGCTGCTTTTCAAGATTTGTCGTGGGTTTAAGAGGTTCTGAGAGTCCACAAAGTTACTTCCTGAGCCATTAAAAATAACCTTACGGTTATCGCTAAGAGGCTTTGCTATGGCATACCCAGGTCAGCTTCACAGGCATGAATGGATTTACCCTCCAAACACTCCTGGGAGGAAGAGGAGGAGGATTATCACCAGTCTACAGATGGGGAACTGAGACACAGAGAGACATGCTCAAGGTCACACTGGAAGTCAGTAGCACAGCTGGGAATCAAATAGAACTGGTCTACAGAGCTCTAATCCTACTCTCCTGTCTCAGCCCCCAGACCAGACCTCCCTTCCTCTTTTTAGTATTGCTTTAATGTCTTTTTCCCCCTTCTCAATTCAAGCAAAGTCCCAAAAGCCCCGTTTGCTGAGGTCATGAGCAAGCATGACTGTGGGCCTGAAAACTTTTGGTAAACCTCCGTGATACAGCTGGCTTCTCCATAGGGAACCGAAGGTGAAAAAGCTTGTTCCTTTCCTCTCCAGTTGTGCTGTCTTTGATGAGCACTACTGAAGAGTAAAAGCAATAAAACAGAATCTGTTCAGCATGAAATTCTTCTCTATTATCGGGAGTTAGTGACTGTAGGGTTTTTTCCATCCCCCTTATTATACAGAGCCATGCTGGGAATCATAAGCATTACCGAATCCCCAGGGAATAACTAAGCAGGAGTCTGAGCTCGCATCACCATTGGTCTAAAGTCAACCCTTTTGAAATCAATGGGGTTACACTGATGTCACTGAGAGCAGAGTCAGGTCAAGGGTGTTTCAGTCAGAGGTTATTGCTCCACCCCCCATCCCCACCCCATAAATGTATCCAAATAGTTTAATCATTCAGCCCCGCTCCCCCACCCTCTAAAGGGCGAGTCTTGTGGCTTTGGCTAAGTAGAACGATGAGGAATGGACAAGCTGACATTTTACTTGTTCAGATATCGTTTGGAAGTGCAGCTGAGAGACACAGGAGGCGGGAGAGGGGCGTACAGACTGTTTAGTATCTGCACAGCAACCAGTGTTACGTGGTGAGTGGTTGAAATGCAATGCCCAGAAAAAACCAAATTCTGTCTCTCATTCCTACCTGGCACTTGCATATATTGCCCAGGCTTTCTGCAAAGGTTGAAAAGATGAGTAGGCACTACGGCTGCATGAATTGTTCGTAACAGAGGATTTAATCAACAGATGTTGATTCTTCCATTGCAAATTGCCTCAGATTTATGTGCTATTCAGAATTGTTACTGAATTAATACTGTTGTTATCTGTGAATAATTCTTGGTCTGTAGCTCGCTCGCAGTTTGTTGCAAGGGTTTGATATTAAAAATTCCAGCTGCTTTGACTGGACATGAAAGTCACGTGGTATATTTCCGTTCTTCAGGTGGATGAATGTAACTCCGAATCAGGTGTCCAGCACAAAACCTTGTCAATACAAAGTCAGTGAGTGTGTTAGTATATTCCATTGATCTGCTCCAGTGAGGCAGTGTTCAGTCCTGACTGAATCCCATAATGGGGCTCCCGGGTGCTCTGCAGGTCTCTTGCAATCATTTACCGGGTCTTTGAGATCAGATTAGTCTTCAGCTTTCATTTCAACACCAGACTTGTCAGTTGTGGTAACAGACCCAAGAGTCACACTCTCCAGTCTAATGGACTGTGGAATACCAGTAATGAGTGTTAATGTGTAGGAAGTTAATGATCTAAGTCAGATGGTTGTAGGTTTCAGTCTAAAAAAATTGGACTCCAAGGGTATTTCCATCACATGCAATTAATCTCAAATCTCAGCTGTTCACACCCTTTCCAGCAAAAGTACAGATTCAGTTACTATACAGTGTACAGCACAATGGGAGCTCAGAGGCTTTCTAGCAATAGCAAGAAGATGTGATCATAAAAAAATCAAACTCATATCAGTAGAGAAGGAAAGAGTATTTATGCAGCCAGGAGAAGTAGATGGGAACAGTAAGGACCGGTAGTTGGATACCTCTAATAGTTCCAAGGACAGGTAATTGGATACTATTAGATCCCTGGTCCGAAACGAGACCAGGACAATGCTTGAAAGTCATTGCCATGGCTCTTGCCTGTTGTTTGGTGACCTTTGTGCAATGAGTTCGCAATTCCAAGCAGGCAGGCACCCACGTCTTGGAAATCACCACTGCATTTTGGGAGCCAGGAGCAAAGCACTGCAATGAAGCAGTCTGTCTTTCCTGTCAGCAGGTCCCCAGAGGCGGCGGCTGCTGTTCCATGGTGATACAGAGGACTTCAGGCACCAGAGCCATGATCCACTCCGTGCTTTTCACTGGGGTTTCCCTTGCTTTGCAAAGCAAGTCAGCACAGAAAGAAATACAGTTACAGTTGTTATTATGTAACTGTTTTCTCTCTGCAATTTTTTTTACCTTCCTCTTTAGATGAGGTCCTTCTGTTATGTGCCAGACAAAGGTGTCTCTGTATTTTACAGATGTTGCATTCTTTCTCTGTTTTCTGCTGTTATTGGTGGCTGTTTTCCCAGATACTTCCTATCACTAAATTTACTCTGGCCAATAGAAATAAACTATGGAATGTGTTTAAATGGTTTTCATGTTAATGTGCTGCTAAGATGGGAGCCACTGAAGCAAATACAATAGCGGGACCTTCTAAAATAAGCTAGCACATAAATAGGCTGGCAGCAAGTTTCGAAGCCATCTGCAAATGCCACTAAAGCTTACCAGGGAGGCCAGCAATCCGAGAGAGTGGGTAATTATCAGTTTTCAGAGTCTCAAAGCATACGGTCCCCTTTCTGCATTATGCTACATTAAAGCATTTCCAGTCTAGCATCCGCATTTAGGTGATAAAAGAGGGAGGTCTAGCAGTTTTGATATAGAGCTCAGATACAGAGCTGCCCCCATTAACACTCTGTTTTGGAAGGAACAATCTCCTTACCATCAAAACCAGATTCCACCAAGCCAGCGTGTAACCTGTTTATATTCATATCAGTGTTATTTGTTTTCTTGAATTCCGTAACCTTCATATTTTCCAGTGGGTAAGACAAGACAGAGAAGGTTTTGACTGAAGTGGATGGAACAGAAGAGGGAAAAGTGGGTGGTTTGGAGGATTGATAGTGGGATATAAAGCCTTTCACTTTCTGTTGCCAAATTCTGCTCTGTGGGAGGTGGGGGACAGGGACTTCAGAAGATGTTACTGAGCATGCTCAGTAACATCCATGTGAGCATGCTCAGTATAAGCCAAGCAGCAAATCTGGGAGGGCACATGACCCTGCATGCCCCCGACCCCCCCGACGCGTCGCCTCTGCTGTTCTGTCCAAACCTCATGCAATTATCGAGCCACTAAATGTCCCTAGGCCACTGGTTGATATCCAGGCCATGGTGGTGGTTATTGATGAAAAGTGAGTTTCTAGTGCACAGGTGTGCACATCACAAATAGCACGAGAGCTATGGTCAATCAAAGGAGACTGGATGAACACTGAATGGGCCTTAGCGACTGAACACCCATGGCTGGAGTCTTGGTGGCAGGGAATGGTGTGTGAATGGGAAGCTTCTGTCTGACAAGTGTTCTACATGGGCTGTGGGTAAATACAGATCTTTGTTGTCCATCCAGCATCTTCCATCTGCACTAAAATACCCGCAATTTAAGGATTTTCAATAAAAGTACATTCATGATGTGTCCCCATTCCAATTGCTTCTTTTACTGCACGTCCGTTCTACGCTCAGATGTTTCAGAAGCTCTGATGATCCTGCAATCATCTGTAATAAAAATGTTGCCACTTAATTTGCACTCGATTTCAAAATGAGACCATAACGTTGCCACTGATCTGCCTTTAAAGGGAGCTCTTTGGCAGCTATTGCTCAAACAGAATCGAGTGAAATTGTCCTGTTCAGCTCAGAATCCACAGCATTAATTAACGGGTCTTCAGAAACAGTCCAAGAGTTTCAGTTAGAAGTCAGGTTTATTTGCACCCATCCTTGGGGCGCTAGTCACTTGCCATCCAGCCTGTGTTTTGCTCTGGTCACTCTGAGCACATCAGAGGCAGTGGTTATTGCGAGGACAATACTGGCTTCACCGTTCTTTGTTTCTGTGCTTTTGTTTCCCCCATCACCCAAGTTTTCCTGGCAGTGATGTTTATGGCTATTACGAGTTTGACATTTCCATGATTATGTGTTTCGCCAGCAGAGTATAAAAAGGGCTGAGCACTGTCTACATGGGATGTCCCAGAGCACTCAGTAGTTGTCCTAACTGTTCCCACAGGCAGCAGAGTTTGAACATTGGCTTCAGTGGGGAAAGTAAAGCTTCGTGGCACACGTTTGAGCCAGTTGCTCCAAGACACGTTCCTATAGCACAAGAGGTGCCTGGGTTAAGTTCAGCAATTACAGTCTACAGCAGAAGGTCATCTTAATAATATATCTTGAGCCCAGTAAATCCCATTTTATGAATAGGAGACTGGGGGGAATGCAGGGAAGAGCAACAGAAATGAATATGGGGCCGGAGGTTTGACTTAGAGAGGAGAGAGAACGAAAGAGGTTGAGTTTAGACAAAGCATCAAACTGAATGCATAATACACTCCATCAAAGTGGGACAACTCCATGAAAGATGCACGTCTGTCTCCATGCCCCACTGCAGCTCAACTCTGGAAAGTCCCCCAAACCCCCACCCTACAGACTCAACATGCTGACAAGACTGTACAACCTTGGTTCCCTTGAGTCTCCAAAACGGGGGTATGTCAGCCTGACACCGTTTGTGAGGTAGTTATGTCACTGAAGTCACCAAATAGGTTCCCTTGTACATGTGCCATTTGACCTGTCAGCCAGAGCCTCTTCCAACTTGATATCCTTGTGCTTTTCCTCCTTGCCTGTACTTTTTCCCTGTCTGCTGGGGAAAATCCCTGTTTTCTCCAGAGGATAACAGGAGATGCAGGAGCTTCTCTTATCCAGGAGGAGTGTGTTAATTAATAACCCCATTTCCAAATTAGCTATTAGTGAAGGTGCTTAAGTAGGGTGCCCTGAAGCCAATACGCGGCCCTTAACTGTCTTCTGTGGAAAATATGTTACAGTCTGATTTGAAGCAGAGACCCAGCACTAAGGAGAGCCTGCAGCAATCTTCCTTCCACCAGGATTCTGGCATGGTTTCCATTCTGGTTTTGTGAGATGTCTTGGTAGCCTTTGGTTCAGCTGATCACGACATTCCTTTAACCCACCTTGAACATCTGTTGGATTTTCCTGGCCGTGCATTTTCCTGGTTTACTCTGTACTTTCCAGTGTTGCCAGACTATAGATCTGTTTCTTTCTTTTTTCCCTCTTTTCATAAATGCGCATCTGATCTCAGTATCAATTAACCAGGGAACTCCTCAGCCTTGTGTCTTAGTCCTTGTGTTCTTCACCCTGCTTCCAGCTCTGTTGCGATGATGATCTATTGTGTTGCTGTTGATGCCTAGATTTCTATGCGCATGCATGGACAGCAGTAGCTGTAGTATCTTCCACCCTGCTACACCAATGTGACATGAGGCTGTTTTTTGGGGATTTGGGTTGCAGAGCTTGGGGGAATGTAAAGAATAAATGGGGTTGTGTATCCTTCTTCCTTACTCCAGTTCTGTTTGTAATTTAAATATGCTTCCTGGTACCTGATCACTTTCGATGCAGACTGTGTCCAGCTCCCATAATGGACATGGAGCTAAAATTCTTAGACTCTCCCCCGGCGTGGATAGGCGAGCAGTTTGCCAACTAAACCCAGGCCATCTGGTCTGGTCGCTGCACCATTAGTGCTTCCCTTCCTGAGACATGACTTTCAGATGCTGCAGACCTTTAGCGAGTGAGATATGGGTAACCCTGCAAAATGAGATGAGATCGACATGCTTTGGGACTGGCCAGGAAAGAACTTGTCCCAGCTTGCGTGCGACAGATCAATGCACAATCGTTCACTGTGGGGTTTAAATGTTTAACCGCCAATGTTGTAGACCTAATTTCTTCATCTTGACTAGAAAGGACAGCAGGCCAGATTCTACTCTCACTTTACACCCCTGGAAACTGAGAACTAGTCCACCGATGTCCCTGGAGTTACTCTGGATTTGTATCTAGTGTGATGGATTCAGGGGTTTGTTATGGGGTTAGGAGAAATGTGGAGCTGAATTACTTTCACCTACAATTTAGGACTGAAGAGATGCTGAAGTGTGCCATGCTTGTCCCTCTGCCCAAGAGACCTTCCCCTATAGGGACGGTATCCCAGACTGACTTCTCTGAAGGGATGTGGGCTGGACATTCCTGTAGATAATTGGTGTGATCCAGCTTCCTGTTAGCAACCTGGCTTGACAGCCAGAGTACAGCAGGGCCAATGCCCACAGTAATGTGAAGGTTCTAGGTGCTGTGCTATTTAATGGAGTTTTAATTGGAATGTAGGTAGGAAATTCCTCTCGTCTGCAGGAGCAAGTGGTGCTCAGAGTACATGCTATAGCAGAGCTTACAGATGAACTCTTCTGAAGACACAGCCACAGAGATGGAACTAAACCTGCGTTAACAGGATCCAGCTGTAATTTAAAAAAACAAAAACCAAACAAACAACCCAAAAATTCAGATTAAGTTCCATCACAAAAATGCATTTAGTTGTGTCAAAGTGCTATGAAACCCTGACAGTCCTAGTCACATTTCCCCTACAGACAGCCCTTTTTATAGCCGTTTTAATAAAAAGGCCAATTTTGATCAGGTTTTTTCCTCATTCAATGGAAGTAATTTATGAATGGCATGAAGGAGACAGGGCAAAGTCAGTGCTGCTTGCAGGATGAGCGGGGGGTGGGGTGGGGGTTAAATGCACCTTTTAATATGTCTGGAGGCATCCTGCAAACCTACAAGAGGAAGGAAACGATCAAAGCTGGGGCCCTGTGATCCAAGGTCACCGGGGCATGGACAGCATCGCAGGTTCTGTCCTTTCTCTCTGTTCTTGCCTCATGCCTCCCATTCATGCCCTCCAGTGGAGGGTAACAAAAATGATTAGGGGGCTGGGGGAACTGGGATTGTTTAGTCTGCAGAAGAGAAGAATGAGGGGGGATTGTATAGCTGCTTTCAACTACCTGAAGGGGAATTCCAAAGAGGATGGAGCTCGGCTGTTCTCAGTGGTACCAGATGACAGAACAAGGAGTAATGGTCTGAAGTTGCAGTGGGGGAGGTCTAGGTTGGATATTAGGAAACGCTATTTCACTAGGAGGGTGGTGAAGCACTGGAATGGGTTACCTAGGGAGGTGGTGGAATCTCCATCCTTAGAAGTTTTTTAAGGCTTAGCTTGACAAAGCCCTGGCTGGGATGATTTAGTTGGGATTGGTCCTGCTTTGGGCAGGGGGTTGGACTAGATAACTCCTGAGGTCCCTTCCAACCCTGAGATTCTGTGATTCCTTTGGCCTGGGGTGAGCTGGCTCTATAGACTTTCCCCTTCCCCGGCTGGGTGTTCTATCTGGGAAAGAAGGGACGTGTGCAAGAGAACAAGACGTAGGGCCAACGTTATGATGTCTCACTTTGATTGCAGTGGTACCCCCACCTTCCCCCCCCCAGTGTGCTAGGCACTTTCTAACCCAAAGGAAGAGGCAGTTCCTGACCAAAGGGAAACCAGTCTAAAAATGCCACGTTCATTCATGGCAAATAGGTAGGTTTTAAACCCCGCCCCTAGTTTTGAAGATTGTTTTCCCTGGTGTTTTCTCTTTGGGTGAAGGAGCAGAGTTGTTGGTTGTATCAACTCACCCCTAGCTACTATTTATCAAGAGAGACGGGCTGGAGGTTAAGATCCCCCCCAGTTTGTAAAGGCTCATCAGACTGCAGACAAGCTCGAGGGCCCCGGGTGTACAAGGCCCTTTGCTCAGCCAGAGGTAGGCGCTTGTTGGGGGTTGGAGGTTTTGCACGCTCTAGTAGCCTTTTAATTTTTCCCAGTCCTACGTGCTGCGTCCCGTCTGCTGACGTCTTTTCCGATCCTCTCACTTTTTGTCGAACTCAGCATCTTTCCCTGCGTGGGGTTTTCTCTTCACCTGGGATTACATTCCATAGTGTCAGAGCGACAGATACCAGTGATTTGCTGCACTATTTAAAGCAAAGATACTGAGTCTGTTTGGTTCGTCTTTTTTTCTTCTCTTTCTAATACTCACCGGGCGAGTTAATTGTGGAGAAATCCAGCCAGCAAAGGCAGTTTACCGTAGAAAACATGATATTTAAACACAGCTAGAAGTGTTCCTGTAAACCCAGCTGGCATGCAGTGCAGAGGGAGATGTCCGCTAGGAAGGAATTGGGTGATAATGTCTCTGCTGCATCTGGAGGTGATTCCCTTATGATAGCCAGGGAGACGGAGGAGTGCAGCATGCTACTCACTGCATTTGTTTGATCTCACAATAAGAGAGCAGCCGAGTCAGGGAGCTCCCTCAGAAGCAGAGAATGATGTTCTAACCCAGTGGGGTTGATTTTTAGTTATTTCTTTATTTATTGGTCAGAGTTTTGAGTGTGACACTATCCCAGCAGGGCTATAAGGACCTCACAGCTTTTCCCTTTCTCCTCTTGTGTGATTTAGACACCTGTTCACTAGTAATGGGACTTAGGATGTTTGAAATCGTTACCCTCTGCACTTGTCTTTTTGTGAGGCCTTACATTACAACAGAGGTGCCAAACGTTTCCTGTCATGCTCCCGCCCCCACTCCCCAGTGATGGAATCTGTCTGGGCTGCCCCTCCATTGCTGCACAGTTGGCTCCGGAGAGGGGCTTGAGCTGAGGGCGGAGCTGAGTAAGGGGGAGGAGCGGGAGCTAGAGGCAGAGCTGGCCAGGGGGTGGAGAGAGACTGAGGCATGGGAAATTGCAGCCCAAATGGCTAAAACTTGTCAAAGTGACAAGTAATTGAAAACAGGGGCTTATAATGGGACGTGTTGGGCAACCTTAATAATAGGTGGTGCTCCCAGCCTCAGGTACAATAACACAATGGATATCATAGAATTTGGAGTCACCAGCATAGCAGAGTAAGGGAGCCTCATTCAATCAATGGGTTGAGAGACAGCAAGAATAAAGCATTCGTGTTTTCAGTCTAGTACTGAACCATCCGTGCCCCCTCACCACATCCCATCTACTCCACCCCCCACCCCACCCCAGAGATGAGAATTGTAAAGTGAAAAACATCCCATGCTGCATTCCCAGTAAAACCCTTCTTGGTAGTTCCAAGCAACACTCTCACCTCTTGCCCTTTAACACACCCCCCCCCCCGCAAGTTCCTATGCCCAAAGTTATCAGCTCACATGTGGAGAGGGATTTGTGGCAGTGCCTAATTGACTGAGCATCGTCCAATTTTCTAAAGTACACTTGCTGACAGCGCGGAATGTGTTTAGCCTGCCAGCAAACACAACGGAGAAAGTCCTGAATCGCATTAGACCATTCATCAATTCAGCCTGAGGCCTATTTGGTGGAAATTCTGATTTCTCATGAGCATCCGCACCATTGCACAGTCAATCCATCCCCAGCAGGTTTTTCCCTGGCATCTCTCTCTCCAACAGAAGTATAATGGTTAGGTTAATACTGGAGCCTGCGTATCATTCGAATCTATCTTTGCTGAATGGGCTGGAGAGAGGGAGAGAGCGAAGGAAATATTCCTGGGTGGCGGGTAGACTGACTTCATGTCTCCAAGTGCCTCCCCCTCTCCTGCTCAGTTGCTTGTTCTCACTGTTCTGAGTGTGTCCTGTGTGGGTAACAGTGACTCCACTAGAATTCAGTCCCCGTGTGCTTGCGGGGTAGAACTGAAAACATGGAGCCAGCAGCGCAGCTGGCATAGCTCTGTTGAAGTCACTGGAACATGCTGTTTTACAGCCCCTGGGGATTTGACACCTGACCTGTGTGGGGAAGAGGTGGACCCTTGGAAAGTGCAGCTGTCTGCCCAAGAATTGAAGATGGGTCTTCTGGGCATCAGAAAATGACTGGGTTGCTGGCTTAGTCAGTGTTGTGTTGTGAGGTGGATATTGGGCTGCTTCAGGGCTTAAGCCGGTCTTGAACTGTTAGGGACCGGAGGACACCTCTGTGAAGGGCAGATTGTTCTCCATCAGCTGCTGCAGGGTTCTCACACCTTCCTCTGAAGCATCTGCTACTGGCCACTGTCAGAGACAGGAACTAGATGGACCTTGGATCTGATCCAGTCTGGCAATTCCTGTATCCTGCTGCATGTGTTCTGCTATCCCTGTTTTCACACACAAGGCCTGTAATCCCTTCCACTTGACCTTAGAATATTGGGACTTTCAATAAATAGATTCCTTAATGATGCACCTCTGGGTATGTTCTCTCCCATCCCCAACCCTTCACTCACAAAACTGAGGAGCAGTTCCCGTGGAATCAATGTGTCAAGCTGCCAACACAGATGTTCTGCAAGTTACTTGAATAGTGCCTCTCTGTCCAGGCAGCGCGGAATGGGGGGGCGTGTGGATATTGAAAGTGACTTGTCACATTTGGCTTGTGATTTTCCCCACTCCATAGAGAACCAATTAACCTTATTTCCAGACGTGATAACTCAGAGGAACATAAGGGAACATGCATGTGCTGACTACTGACCGTGAGATGCATCCTGCTCACTTCACTAACAAAAGGGGCTAGCTGACAACGCCTTCCCACCCCTGCCCCTGCTGACTAGATGGTCAGAAAGCCTTAGTGTGTGCTTGAGGATTTGAGGAGGCAATCAGCTGCCACAGCTGAGGGTTCTGCATAAGAACCTAAATAGATGAAGAGCTAGCTAAAGGAGTCTGCTGTAGAAGCGGGTAAAGACCCCATTTTATCCATATATTGAGTTAATAAAATCTTCACAGCCTTGTTCTTGAGAAGACAGATTTGAGCAGCCACCGTTTTTCTGCATCCTCCCCTCTTTTTCGTTCAGCATAAATCATGTGACCCTCACAGCTGTCTCCTTTAGAAGGGGATGCCTTGTAAAAGGAAAAAGAAAAACACCCCCCAGTGGAAGGCAGCATGTGTGCGTGTTCTCCTGTGTTCTGCCCTTAACCATCACAGAGTGCACTGTTATTGCTGTTGCTTTGCCACCTAGGATGTAGGGGGGGAATGGAACCGTGAAATGGGCACAAGGAATGTGGCATCACTAGAGCTGGCTGAAAAACAGGAGGTCATTTCCAGGAAAAATTGAGGGGAAAAAACTAAAAATTTTGTTTTGATTGAAATTTTTCATGGAATTTTGTGGTTTATTTTTATACTAAACAAAATGAAAATTATCAGTATTTTTAAAACCCACAAGCGTTTGGTTTTCCATTATTTGTTTTCCCCCCCTTTATCTCTCTTTTTTACCTTTATTTTTCCCCACTGGAAAGGGGAGAGGGAAGGGAAAGCCCCTAAAATCAAGCAAACAAAAAACTGGTGGTTGAAAACCAACAAATGTTTTCCTAGGGAGTCTTTGCCTTGCTCTCGTAATCCCGGCGCGTGGCCTTGCGGGGTCCGGGCAGTGTCGGTACCAGCCCGTCATCTCCCCCAGAATAAGAAGGATCCAGGCGATTCTCCCTTCGGAGTCACTGGGGCCAGTCCTGAGGGATGCACAGACACAGTGAGCTCTGCCCTGGCCTGACTCAGGTGAGGATGGTTACCCTGGCACAGAAAGGGAAGCAGAACGGGAATCCTCAGCCCCTCCCGGTCAGGCGCCACTGAGCTGCCTGGCCCTCTGCAGACCCTGACCCCTCTCTCTCAGCTGTGCAGGGACTGCAGGGACCATTGCAGCTGCAGGGGTCTGGACCCTGTGGGAATGGCCTGTGGAGGGTGTTGGGTTTGGCGAGCAGCTCATTGTTGTGCTGTGGGGGGAGGAGGAGTTACGTGAGCCTCAGTTTCCCTCCCTGCACTGCTACTGCACCCAAGGTGTCGAGGAATCTGCAGTCAGGGAGGCTGCAGTCAGCCCATTCTGCAGGCTGGCATGGGAGTCATGCGGTCAGCTGGGTACATCCTGCTCTCTGGACATGAATGGAGCACTGCCACCTCCCCCTCTCTCGCACCGCGGGGCCAGGCATTGGAGAGCCGAGAGTCACTGACTCAGTCTCCCCGGATCTGCTCTGCGGCAGCTGCCGAGAGGTTCATGATTCGAGCCGGTCGGGAACTTTTTGACAAAATGACTTTTCATTGGAAAATGCTGATTCATTGAAACTGGAACTTTTCATGGGAAAGGGCCAGCTTCAGTGAATCTTTCCTCTGGAAGATCTTTCAGGTCGAGGATGGAACTTCTGGTCTGAAGGCGGGAGACCCCAGAATAGCCAATTGCTCGGCATTTGGGGTACGCACCTGGGATTAGGAGACCCAGGTTCAAGTCCCTGTAGAATCTCCCACGTCCCAGGTGAGTACTGTAACCACCAAACAATGGGGTCTCTGTTTTTTCTCAGAAGGACTGGGTTTGGTTTCAGTGCAGAAGAAGAAAATATTTGAAGTCTTTAAAATGTTCACGGGACAGAAAAACTGTCTCGCCCAGTTCTGTTAGTGATGTGAGTAACTGGGCCACTGAGCTCTGGCGGAGCGCCGTGTCCAGCCCGCGCCAGGATCGGGATTTGGGCAACAGGAATCTTGGCTGAATTTGGATGGCAGAGTGAGGCCCCTAGTTTGTACCTTACTGTATCTTTAGCTCCTTCCTCTTTATCCCACTGGTCAAAGACAAGTCGATTCATTTCTTTGTAGGAGCAGGATCTCCAAGAATTACAAATACAAGGTTACAATGGCGTGAATTCCTGGGCATTTTGTGTGTGTGTTTTAACCAATATCTCCCCTTTGAATGCCTCTCAGTAATGGGGTTTTAAATGGGACCAGAATCTGACAGGATAGTCATTAACAAGATGGAAGAATAGAGGGTCTTCGATTCCTCCCACAGGCAAACCCCGCTGCAATCTATTACAATGAAATCTGATGTAACTTCATTTCCCTTAGCCATAGTTAACGAAGTCTTGTTTTAATTGGGCTGAAGATTGCCCTGTAGGCTCTGATTCCTGTTATCCATATTTACACTTGTAAATCATTGCCCTTTTACAAGTACAAGGATGCAGTGTTTGCCAGGTTTGCATTAATGAATTTCATATCAGAATGAATCCTAATAGGATACACTAAATGCACTGGATCAGACATTATTAACGCAGATTGTATCAGACTTTCATGCAGCGAGAAGTGTAACAGTGCTTTGTATCAATATAGCACAGCACACAACCAGAACAGTGGTTCTCAACGAGGGGTCCGGGGCCCCTGGGGGGCCACAAGCAGGTTGCAGGGGATCCGCCAAGCAGGGCCAGCATTAGACTTGCAGGGCCCAGGGCAGAAAGCTGAAGCCCCACCGCTTGGGACTGAAGCCCGGGAGCCTGAGCCCTGCCACCCGAGGCTGAAGCCGAAGCCTGAGCAATGTAGCCTTGCGGGGGCCCGTGGCATGGGGCCCTGGGCAACTGCCCTGCTTGCTACCCGCTAACACCGGCCCTGGCATTCATATGCAGAAAAACCATTGGGGCACAGCTGGGCCGTGGAGTTTTTATAGCATGTTGGGGGCGGAGGGGCTCAGAAAGAAAACGGTTGAGACCATCTCAGCTAGAATATAATACAGTGCCAGCGATATCGTCATTGGTGCGATCAGTTCAGTGGGGACTGCTGCTCCCTGCCTGGCACCTTGTATAGTTCTTTAACGTGACTCTCATTTCATAACACTTTACACTTTAGACAAGTGTAAAGGACCATACAGGGTGCAAGGCAGGGAAGAATTGGGCCTTAGTTGTTGCTATCTGCTGTTGGTATGTTGCATCGAAGAGGTGGCTGCATTTCAGTAATAGATGAAATGGTTCCTGTATGAATATTTGTAAGGCACTTTAGGATGAAAGGAACTGTACAAATGCAGCATATTAGTACTATTAGGTATATGAGCAGTTTTGTAAGCATCTGAGAATTATGGCCAATTTGAATCTCACATGTACTGCTGCCCCCGTAGACAGCTGATCTCAGAGTGCCTGTAGGTAGGAGTGGGTGTTTTATGGAGTCAATCCACAGCTTTCAGCTGAAATATTTTCCAGTCAGAAAATGGGTTTCATAAAAATAAGTTTTCTGTGGGAATATGTCAACTTTGACAAAATGCTTTGATTTTCCTGATGAGCTGAATCCAAACGAAAAGCATTGCGTGGAGTTGGCATGTCAGAACGTTCTGACCTGACTGAAAATAGCAACATTTTCCTTTTCAATGCTGTTGATTCCATGTTTGAGGGGGAATTGTTTTTGTGTCAATGTTCGATATTTTGCCTTTTTGTTCTGTTTTGGAATGGAAAGCAGCTTCGACGTTTTCCACAAAAGGAAACGTCCCTTTTTTCAGACAGTGCTGGTGATTCACTCCTCATCTCAGTGCAAGCAATGGCTGAAAAGCATTAAGATCTGCCTTTGATGTGAGCATCTGCAGCTCCATGCTGTAGTAGTATCCCAGGTGACAGTAGCGCTTATTGTATATGGATCAAGCCCCTGTTGTTTCCCATAGCAGACTAGATGGTTGCAAAATATGGGCGTCTTGCATTGGTCAGATATTGGACCCGAAGTTGGCATTGCCAAGGTCACACCCATGTCGTGCAGGAGCTGCCGGAGCAGTACGTGCCTTACAGCAAAAAGGGTCAATGGATTAATGCAGAAAGCTGAAAAGGTTTTGTTCAGACACTTATGTCAGCCTCTCCAGCTACAAAATGGATCTTGGTTGATTCTGGGGTTCCATCCTGCACCTATTGAAATTGACAACACAACTCCCGTTGATTTAGACGGGAGCAGGATCTGGTGCTTGCTGGAAGTACTGAGGGACATGAAGACAGTATTTTTTTTTTTTAAGAAGAGTAACAACCAATTTGGTTCAGTTTCCATTTGGGGATGAGTGCAGGTTTGACTGGGTTCTCGGTCTGTCCCAACTGGTTCAAACCACTCCTGGTAAAATAGGGGAAATCCAGGGAACAACCCTCCCCCTCACCCCATTTCCATTTCTCCTTAGTCTCTCCCCTTTCAGAGACTCGATCTATTTGCACAAGACAATAAAAGTCTGTAGCGGTGAATGGGGAATTTTTAATGGCTGGGTTTATGTATAAAGAATTAGTCTCAAATCAATATTAGGCTGTCAGCAAGGAGAATTGGCTGGATGCTTTTAGTGGGTTTTCATGTCAAGCAAATTAATGCTAGTTTAAGCAGCACAGTTTGGAGTACCCGTCGGGATTACTTTCCTCTTCCTTTCCGAGTAGCTTATCCTCATTTGTTCCGAGGCCACTCTTCTGAAATGAAAGTTGTGTTTCTTCGAGTAGAAAGGCAACTTTTAATGCAGTGGACTTTGTACCTGTGCAGCTGGAAACATCACCAGTGGAATAGCTGGATGTCTGCGAGGAGCTGAAAGCCTGAGGACCAGGCTCAGAAAGAACAGTTGAAAATTGGGTTGGCGCTACATGAGTGGGGTGGTCTTCCCGTTGTAATTACTGCAAGGAGATCTATGGGGGCAACAGTTACCTGCAGTAACTGTACTGAAGCCAACAGAACAGCTTCAGGTGTGCCCCACAGTGTCACAGAGAGAGAGCATCATTTGGCTCAGATTTCCATCCAGCTCAACATTTCTGAGACGTACCAGCATGGAGGCTACATGTCATTTAACAAGACTTGTCTGGGTTTTTGAAAAGAGAATTGGGTAGATTTTTCTCTAATATTATTGTGAGTGCACAGGGGCAGATGCTCAGCTGGTGTCACTCGGGGTCACTCCCTGGACATTGGGGGAGTAATATCGATTTTTATCAGATGAGAATCCGTCCGACACTCCTTTGGAAAGAACAGGCTGGGTTTTCCAAAGGAATAATGCTTGGCTATTTCCAGCAGGTTGGATTTTAAGACAGGAATGTTATTTCTGTGCTATAGAGTACGTCTGCACAGCAGCTGGGAGGCGTAATTCCCAGCTCGCGTCGAGAGACACATGCTCAGAGATGCTGCCCATTCTGCTGCTGCAACACAGCTATTTTTAGCATGCTAGCTCAAGCAGACCTAGCATGCATGCATCTGCCTGAGCTGGGAGTTCCCCTCCCAGCCGCTGTGTAAACATAAACATAGAGAGAAAATATTGCAAAGTGGAGCGTTAATCCCAGGCCACACCCCCGACCCTACTGGCCACGCCCTATGGCACACGCCCACCCATGCACAGCTGCCCACCTCCCTTGTGCACAAGGAGCACTGGTGACAGTCTTGTGATGGATCCCTGTGTGCATGTACAGCTGTGGTTGGGGGGAGCGCCTTTCCCCGCCCCACCCCCAACATAGAAAGAACCACAATTTGTTCCTTGAATGGGAAGTTCTTTGAAACAGAGACAATGGGCCTGGTTCTGATCCCACTCAAAGCAGTTTTACACCAGTATCACACCGCTGGCTTTGGTTAGGGTTATTCCTGATTTGCATCAGGGTGGGGGAGAAGAGAAACTGGCCCTGTCTCCTTTCACTCTCTGTAAAGCATCACACGCACCAGTGCAAATGATGATACATAACTGCAATTTCCATATACCTCTCGACAGGCTTCCTGCTGCTCCTGCTGGACTCCCCTTGCTTGAGGATAATGATTTAGCCTTTGGTACATCTTGTCAGCTTTCTCCCTCCCCACTGGACATTTACTGCTGTGGTACATGAGCCTCTGTAGTCCAATCCCCCTCCACATCACCTGGCAACGCCAATATCTGGGGCATTTCTGCTTATGAGACTCCCACTCACCCACTAAATCCACTGTTCTCTTTAAAAACTAAATAAAGGAATAAAAAAAACCCACCCAACTCCCACCCTGCAGGATGCCATGGAAACCTGGCAGGGGAAGGAGTTCATTTACAACATTAAAAAAAAATCAATGACCTTGAATGAATAGCAGAAATGGATCCATGGGGATCTGAGAGCTGGGCTCCAGCCACAGATTCTGGATCTGGATTTCATACATTCCAGAGGTCGGGGCATTCGGACCATGCAAAATGGTGCAGATATTATGGGCTTCTATGTAAAGGTGCAGTGAAGAGGATGGGGACATGCTCCCTCTGCATACCTACAATGCCTCCTGGTGGTGGCACTTTTCTAAGCTCCACCCACAAAATAAACTCCACCCACACCTCTCAGAATTATTGTTCAGAGAGTTCACACCTCTCTGAGCTATTGTTTCAAGCTTTCTGCAATTCAAGCAGATGTCACTGCATCAGTTTGCACCCAGTGCATGCGTTCAAGGTATTCTTTCCAGCCATAATGGCTAGGTACTTTCTTTAAAAAGAAAGAAAGAAGGAAAGAAAGAAAAGAAAAGAAAAGAAACCAAAGCTGAGGTTCAGGAGAACATGTAAGCAGCTTGAGAGCGATGGCAGTACTCTGGACTCCTATGTACTGGCCCAGGCCAGCCCTGGTTCCCAATGAAGTGTTGTGTCTTTGCACTGCTCCCCACCTTTGGCTACCCTGTAATGATAGGAGCAGACATGCCAAACCCGCCAAAATAAAAGTAGAAATTGGGCTTGGTTTTGGCTTAATTGGCCTGTGAGTTGCTTGTTGGCTAGTTTTTGGCTTGTTGCTTGTGGCTTGTTTTAGCTTGTTCCTTCTTTTATTTTTGATCGGCTCCTGGCAAGCAGGGGCAAGGGGGAGAGGGGCAAGGGGGGGAGATAGTCATGGGTGCACAGGGGCCCACCACAGTCCCAGACTGCGCGCCGGGGGGATTTAGTCACATGGAGTTCTTAGGGATTGGCTTGTTTGGGCCTTGTTTTGAAATGGGATTAGCTTGATTTTGGGCTTACTGTGAAAGCCGGGATGCCTATTTCTGCATGAAAGTTGGCAACTGCGGATAGGAGCTGTCCGCAAAATTTGGGTCTGGATCCAGATTTCAAACTCCCCAAAATGCAGGAGCACTTGGGTCCCAGATTTTGGTTTGGCGCATTATAAAGTTAGGGCCCCATTGTAAAATTCAGATGTGGATCATTTCAGACCCCTCTTAAGTTCTGGGAATTCCAGATGTGAGCAGTGGATTCCTGGTTCTCTTGAGGGTGAAGAACGTTTCTGTTTTGATGGTTGGTTGGTTGGTTTTAAATTGTACAAGTTTAAAGATGTAAGGAAAAAAAAGTCCTGCTTTCGGATCTTCAACATGAAGATATAATTTCAGGTGCCTGCCAAGGAGGACGGTTTCTTATTCTGCATTGATTTCTCTAGATACATATATAATAAAGCTGAGCAAAACAAAACATCTCTTTGCATGTGTGCTGAAGTCTGATTCATCGCTGACTTCAGCATTGTTCCTCCCTCTGCCAAAGGGCTAATGATACAGACTTTGATCTTCATAGGAGCTGGTGTGGAAAAGACCTAAGAGGTGCAGATGTGGTCGTTCTATCTCAAAAAAGATATATTGGAATTGGGAAAAGGTTCATAATGGGCAACAAAAATGATTAGGGGTATGGAATGGCTGTCGTATGAGGAGAGATTAATCAGACTGGGACTTTTCAGCTTGGAAAAGAGATGATTAAGGGGGGATATGATAGAGGTCTATAAAATCATGACTGATGTGGAGAAAGTAAATCAGGAAGTGTTATTTACTCTGTCTCATAACACAAGAACTAGGGGTCACCAAATGAAATTAATAGGTAGCACATTTAAAACAAACAAAAGGAAGTATTTCTGCACACAATGGACAGTCAACCTGTGGAACTCTTTGCTAGAGAATGTTGTGAAGGCCAAGACTATAACAGGGACCATCAATGGCTAGTAGCCAGGCTGGGCAGGGATGGTTTCCCATGCTTCTGTATGCCAGAAGCTGGGAATGGGGGACAGGGGATGGATCACTTGGTCTGGGGCACCTGGCATTGGCCACTGTCGGAAGACAGGATACTGGGATAGATGGACCTTTGGTCTGACCCAGTCTGGCCGTTCTTATATTAATATGTGTCTGCTCCCCCGTCCCTGTCTGTCTTCATCCAATGTAGGATTTTCTAGTCTCTTCTGTATCAAACTGTCTACTAGACTAGCATGGAGGTTCTGCCTTTCTGATCTCTGTATTCATGGTCTTTTCTAGAGCTCCTCCTGTCCTGTGGGAAATTCCAGTACTTCAACATTTATTTTTGTCCCAAACCACATGAAAAATCAAAATATCAAATCTTTTCTCAGCATGGAAAGTTCTGTAAAATTTCTGTTCTGACATGTTGAAATGATTTGTTTCTCCCCTATGGCTCAGTCAGAGGGAGTGTGGGGGTGCATCATGGGAGATGTAGTCCGGTGAGGGAACCTGGCCCAAAGTTGTGAATGGGAGCACGAGGCACCTGAAATACAGTACCCATGAGGCACCACAGTGGCTCGGCAGACACAATTTTATGTCAACTTGACACAAAGCAATATGTTTCAGTTCGATTTTCCGTCAGGAAAGTTGACATTTTCCCATGGAAAAATTTGATTTAGCAGAAATCACATTTTCCATCAAAACTAAAAAAAAAAATGTTTTGACTGAAAATTTCTGAATTGCTTCAGTCTTTTCTCATGTTATATGATAAAAACATTGACAGGCCCTTCCTCTACTGGATTTGTCCCAATAAAGATATCTGTCTTACCTCCAACGGATGAATCCATATGTCTACCTCTTCCATTCTTAAAAATCTAATTCTCAAGCTGTTACTTACAATGAATGGTACCTTACTCCATGAGTCGTTCCATTGATTTCCATGGCACTACTCACTGAGAATGGTCCTACTCAACATAAATATGGGTGGCAGAACTGGGCCTATAGTGAGCAACAAATACCCTGAATTTTCTAACAGTTTGCTTGAAATATACTTTTCTGGGACAAAATGATGTTGGTGGTCTAGTTAGTTAAACCACTGCCAGTCTCCTACTGTTAAAATACCTAATAATGCCTAATACGTATATTGTACTGAAAGATCTCAAACTGCTTTATGAATCATGAATTAATTAAGGCTTAAAACATCCTGTGAGTTTAAGTGGAAATTATCACTGTATCCATTTGATATGAAGCACCGAAAGGGTAGGTGACTTCCTCAGGCCACAGAGCATCGGAGCTGGGAATAGGACCCCAAAATCTCAAATCCCTGGCCTCTGCTCTGCCTGTGTAGTAGTCCACATTCCCTGCCAGTTGCCAGCAGACCAGTAAATAGAGCATTAGAGCACAAGGAAATCTGAAATGCTCTGTGTTAACACAACCGATTAGCTAGTGTTTCTTACAGATCATTGCTGGGTGAAAAAGCAAGGGGGGAAAGGAACCAAAAAAATAACCTTTGAAAAGGAAGTCCGAGTGTTTGTCTTCACATGTAGCGCTACAGTGGCGCAGCCGTAATGAAGGCGCTCCTATCTCCCATCGTTAATCCACCTCCCTGAGTGGCAGTAGCTGTGTTGATGGGAGTAGCCCTCCTGCCAACGTAGTGCTGTCTATACAGGGAGTGCAGACTGGTATAACTGTGTCTTCCAGGAGTGTGGATTTTTCACACCCTGAGCAATGTAGTTAGACCGATATAGGTCTGTAGTGCGCATCTGGCCTGAGAGGAGGGGAAACATGGGGATGACGGTGATCAGTATGTTAAAATTAGGTGTGTAACAATTAGGAGCAGGGGGAAAAAAATCAGCAGGCCTGATTCTCTCCTCACTTAGCCTCATGTAAATCAGAGCACCTCCAATGAAGTAGGCTGCATTACATAAGTGTAAAACCAGCCTGGGTGAGAGGAGAAGCAGACTCGGTAACTTAGAAAAGCATGGATTCATAGATCATAAGGCCAGAAGGGCCTATCATTGCTACTGTGGGGTTCTTACACTTTCCTCTGGAGCAGCTGGTGCTGGCCACTGCCAGAGACAAGACCCCAGGCGAGATGGAACACGTGTGTGATCCTGTCTGCCAGTTCCTATGTTCAGTAAAGGCATTTGCATTTAAAAAAGAATCTGCAATTAGAGAAGAAAATCTGCCAAATTCTGTTCTGGTTTGCACTGGTGTAAATTATACCCCGTTGAAGCCAAATGAAACCGGTGTAAGATCTAAATAAGGTCCCAATGTTATTGATGGTACGTGCCCTCTTCAGACCATTGTGACATGGAAGAGATCTGAGGTCTGTAGCGTTCAGTGCATTATTGTTTTTTATACAGTGCCTGGAGGAATTGTTTTGAAAAGTAATGTCAGCAGAGCCTTTGAAAACATTTCTCAGTCCTGTGGATTTATCCGCCCCACCACTGAGACAGCGACATAACCCTGGACAAATAAGGCTGAGCAGGTAGTTTAAGTGAATGGCAAAGGGATGGAAGCTTCACAGTGCATTTGTTCAGTCTGTTCTGACTTGGCAGATCACTGGCTGGCACCATCTCCACTTCCGGCCACACAAGCAGAGGTGCAGGTAACTCACCACCAGGCATTGTTTTCCCCAGCCAGGAGCAAGGCTGCTGAGGAATGAAAATGGACTTATCTCTGCTCTGTGAGCTCAGGGGCTGGAAAACCATAACTCTGCCATGCAAACCTCACCTAAAACTTCGATAACACAGACTAAGCCTGGTTGCTGTAATGTCTGTGTCTGTATAATTACACCCGCCCGCGATACAAGGTCAAATTCATCCCTGCTTTAAGTTGGTTTAATTGCTTCAGTGGACCTGTGCCCAGAGTAACCCGTAGTTAATTTGACTCCGGATGTGTGAGAGTGTACGTGTGTTTATCCCCGTGCAGCACGGAGTATAACCATCCTGGGCTGCAGACTCGCTGCTCACAGACATGCCAGTCTCCCTCCCTGCGTCTCAGCAAGGAGTAAATAGCAGTGACAGTGCAGTAGTGAGACCTCCCATTGCTCAGAATTAAATTGCTTTGCAGACTATACTCCAGTGGAAGAGCCCCCAGAATCCTGCGCATCACTAACATGCATAATTAAAACCAAATGATTCTTGTCAAATAAATGAACAGAGCACTTCTTGTCAGGGGCTCCGTTAATTAATGCCCGGTATTGCCAATCCTGAGCAGTAGAAACTTTGGCCCCAAAAGATGATGATGGATATTGGGATGGGTTGGACCACCTTTTTGGGGTGCCACCTGATGTACTGGGGTCCCACTGAGCCCACCCACTCCCTGCTCTTGCTGTGCTAGGCTCTCCAGCCTTCTCCAGCACACACACTGGTAAGGCCATACCCAGCTGCTGACCCAGCGGTGTGGGAGGACTTAGCTAGGGGAGTAGCCAGCACTCATGTGCACACCCCCTCTGGGGTATAACCCCCAAATAATATTGTCTTGCGCTGTATAGAAAGATCTGCACAGCGCAAGCTCATAAAAATGTGCCCTCTCCCTCAATGTGGAGAGAGAGATGCACAGCTTTTTGCCACCCCCCCCCAGATATGTATTGCACAAACTGGGTTTTGAAATAAACAAGAAATACGTTTATTAACTACAAAAGGTAAATTTTAAGTGATTATAAGGGATAGCAAACCAAACAAATCAGATTACTGGGCAAATAAAACAAAACACAAAAACTAAGCTTAATACACTCAAGAAACAGGTTACAAAATGTAATTTCTCACCCTAAACATTGTTTTAGGCAGGTTGCAGAGTTTCTGAAGCTTAGAGTTCCAGTTATTTCTCTTTACAGACTGGACCTCTGTCTCAGCCTGGATTCATAAGAACATAGAACGGCCGTACCGGGGCAGACCAAAGGTCCATCTAGCCCAGTATCTGTCTACCGACAGTGGCCAGTGCCAGGTGCCCCAGAGGGAGTGAACCTAACAGGCAATGATCAAGTGATCTCTCTCCTGCTATCCATCTCCATCCTCTGACGAACAGAGGCTAGGGACACCATTCTTTACCCATCCTGGCTAATAGCCATTTATGGACTTAGCCTCCATGAATTTATCCAGTTCTCTTTTAAACACTGTTATAGTCCTAGCCTTCACCACCTCCTCAGGTAAGGAGTTCCACAAGTTGACTGTGTGCTGCGTGAAGAAGAACTTCCTTTTATTTGTTTTAAACCTGCTGCCTATTAATTTCATTTGGTGACCCCTAGTTCTTGTATTATGGGAATAAGTAAATAACTTTTCCTTATCCACTTTCTCAACATCACTCATGATTTTATATACCTCTATCATATCCCCCCTTAGTCTTCTCTTTTCCAAGCCGAAGAGTCCTAGCCTCTTTAATCTTTCCTCGTATGGGACCCTCTCCAAACCCCTAATCATTTTAGTTGCCCTTTTCTGAACCTTTTCTAGTGCCAGTATATCTTTTTTGAGGTGAGGAGACCACATCTGTACACAGTATTCAAGATGTAGGCGTACCATGGATTTATATAAGGGCAATAATATATTCTCAGTCTTATTCTCTATCCTCTTTTTAATGATTCCTAACATCCTGTTTGCTTTTTTGATCGCCTCTGCACACTGCGTGGACATCTTCAGAGAACTATCCATGATGACTCCAAGATCTTTTCCCTGACTCGTTGTAGCTAAATTAGCCCCCATCATATTGCCTTTCCCTTCAGGTGTTTTCAGCCATCTTCCTTCTTGGCCTAGGAGGAAGTGGAGAAGAGGCCTGATTGCCTTACTTCCCAGCCTTAAATAGAATTTACATAAGGTGGGAATCTTTTGTTTCCCAGTTTGATCCCCCGCCCCCTCTTAATGGAAAAACACTGACAGCCCAAGATGAGAGTCTAGTACCAGGTGACGTGATCACCTGACCCTGTAGTGTCCAAGCAGCAAGCCCAGGAGCTTCTCAGGAAGGCGGGAGATTAGTATCTTCCAAGTCTTGTTGTTCTTCCTAATGGCCCGTTGAGGCTGATTGCCTCCTGTCTGGTGAGCGTTCCCCCAAATACACACACAGTTGTTATTGTTACATAGTCAATATTCCCAGTCTGAGGTACAGATAAACACATTCAGTAGATCATAACCTTTCCAGTGATACCTCACATGACCCATCTTGCATAAAACAAATCTTAGTTATGCCATATTCGTATCATAACACTGGGATGCAGTGTCTCAGATATAAATAGCTAATAATGCAATGTGGGCGCTTGCCTTCCCATTTCTGAGTCGTTAGGGCCCCACTCACTGCACATTTTCAAGCCTTTCTCCACATCCATAAGGGCTAGAAAGTTAATTCCGTGCTCCAAGAGAGCTGAGGTTCTGCTACCATCTCCTGATTCCAGCAGGTGAGGATTACGAACAAGGTCGCAAGACACACAATAAAGTTGCAAGAGTTGGCAATGCTGCAGAGAGCCTCAGCAGCAGGACCTTAGGGCTGGGGCAGGGGGGAAGGGGGCCTGTGCGCACACCTTTCTCTTGTCCCCAGCTCTTCCTCTCCCTATGTGCCCATCCTCAGCTGTAGGGAAAGGGCTAGGGTGGAGAGTGGGATGTGAGGAGAGGAGAGGGGGAGCCACACAGGAGAGGGATCTTGGGCACTTGGAGGTGGGAGGGACAAGGGAGAAGGGGACTGATCCAGCCCAGTACTTTTCCTAAAATTGATACCAGTAAGATCAGTGTCTCTGAGAAGTTTCCCTTATCCTGAACACCAGTAAAAGCCAGTCACCTGAACGTTAGAAAGAGCCCCTTGGAGGATCCCGGCAGACACTCAGCCTCTTGCGTTGCAGATGCCAGGTTCATTAACAAACCTGAACCAGGCCCAGGTTTGTGCTTACTGCTGCCCACCAGATCTCACCCGGGCTTCAAAACCCCACCTCCAAAGAGCCAGCCCATATGGCTTTCAAGATGGATCATCTTAGATGAGTCATTTACTTCGGCAGCTTTTAAGTGAGGGGATGGAAAGATTTAGATGAAGATGGCATAATAAAATAAGATGCTCAGAACACAGGCTGTAAGCAGGAGACGTATTTACGGAGAAGCCAGCACAGACAGCAAAGAAAGCTGCGCGGCTCAAAGCACTTACTTCTACGTTTGCAGACTCAGGCGCTAAGCTTAGGCACCGGAATCCATGTTCACACCTACAAATCTGCACGTCAGTGCCTCACTCGCACCCTCGTTTGAAAACGCAGGCCTTTTTCTGCCCGCAGTTCCATCAGAACACGTTACTGAATGGCGTGAGGTTTGGGGAGTACAGCCTGAGGAGAGTCGGACTCTTGGTGATGAAAATGGACCTTTTTTTTTACAGTGGGTCTTTTGTGAAATATCTAGAAGCGGGAGGCAGGGGCGAAGGGAAGATGCCAAACACTGCCTGTGAGCTGCAGAGTGAAGTAGTGTGTCTTGTGCTGCATTATACAAGTGAGAGTGCAAATCACCCCAGAACAGAGGAGGAGATGGACATTCCTCACAATGACGTTAGCAAATGTTTAAAGCCAGAGCATAGAGGGGCTTAGAGGCAGGAATTTCCCTGGCTTCCCACTACAGCCAAGACTGGGCCCTTTCAGATTTATGTTGGTGCCAGTGCTATTATGGTGTGTCAGAGCCACAGGGATGTCAGTGTTCATCCTTCGTCGCTGTGCATCTGCACTCAGTCTCCATAGCAGAAGGTGCCTTCTGTCATATGGGACTTCATGGTTTCATTAGGCTGCTCAGGGTAGCCACCTGGAATTTCATGGAGCCACATAGTCTCTGGCGAGAGCTGGGTGAAGTTTGGAATTTCTCCCCTGTTAATTCTGACCTCTCAACCATTGTTTTCATCCCAAATTGGGATGAAGAGTTTGAAGTCTTTTGTGGAACAGATTCTGAAAAACAACTGACGATGGAAAGCCCAGTAATGCTTCCATGCCATTGCTGTATTATTCAGTGCTCTGGAGGTGGCTGACTCAAGTGCCCCACTGAGGTTGTAGCTGATACAAGAGATGGTGGATTCTCCATCTCTTGAAGTATTAAATTAAGCCTGGATGTCTTTCTCAAAAAACGTGCTCTAGCTCAACCACAAGATGTGGGCTTGATTTAGGGGGTGAAATTCTGCGATTTGTATTACGCAGGGGTCAGGCTAGATAGCCACAGTGGTCTCTTCTGAGCTCACAATCTGTGACTATCATGGTTCATTCATGTCTGAGATGCCAAGACTCAGATAGAGTCTGGAAACAAGGTTGACCAGCTCTGGTTGGTTGCTGACTGTGCTCTTGTTTTGCGGTGATGAGCCTGTTTGTAGATAATCCATACTCACAGGGGTCCTTGTCCCCTCCAGTAGCTAGACAATGTTTATGAATCTGCTTTGGCCTCCACAGGAAAGGGCCTAGTGCAATTTTCAGAAGTGCTTCAGTGAGTTACAATCTGCTTTGGTGCGTCTGAAATCCCGTCAGGCACCTCTCTGTATCTTTAGGTACCGATATACCTCAATAATTCTGGCCCCATGACCCTTCGGTTCAAGCAGGTGAAGGTCATGCTGTTAGATCTAGAAGTCCAGAGTTGAGTTGTTCGTTCACAAGTGTCACTGCGCATACAGATTGAGAGCTCTCCGATCTGGCTCATTTCGGTGAGTTTTAGAGCAAAATTAAACCATGGAAAAACTGGGTCCAATCAAATCCAAACCATTTGGATCTTTAGGGTCCCTGAACCCACAGAATCCAGGTCTGCGTGGATTAGTTTCTGCGACATGGGCCTGGCTCTGCTGAGGAGCGGCACAGTGAGTGAAGAGAAGTATTATGTAAAAATCATTAATATTCATGCAGGTGCTAACGAGTGACATGTCAGCTCCCTAAAACCATGATTAGCATTTTGCTTTTTGTCAGCAAACTGGAATTGATTTTTGGCTCACTTTTTCCCTTCGAGGCAAATCCGTGGTAATAAAGTTGTTCTTTTACAGCTTACTGAATGCGTGTGTGCGTTTAAAAAAAAACAGGTGCCTGTTTCAAGGCAAAATGAGACCTCATATGATAGGTGTCATGCGATGGGAAGAGTTTTAGAATAACCGCTTCTTTTAGTTGCTGATATTTCAGTGTGGGCTAGTGGATGGAGTGCAGGACTGGGACTCAGGAGACCTGGGTTCAAAGGAGACCTGGCTCTGCCACTGGCCTGCTGTATGACCTTGGGCAAATTACTTCCCCTCTCTGTGCCTCAGTTTCCCATCTGTAAAACGGGGATAATTATAGTGACTTGCCTTGTAAAGTGCTTTGAGATCTCCTGATAAAAAGCACTGTATCAGAGCTGGATAAGAGGATGATGACAATGGTAGTACCTGGATTGAGGCCCCCTAATGTTAAGGAATGTACATCCATAGAGTAAAGTGATAGTCCCTGCGCCTACATGCTTAGAGTCCATGCATGTTGAGAGAGACAACGGGTGGAGAGAACCTCGTCAGCTGGGCATGGGAGGAGGCAGTAACCAGTGAGACAGTGTAGGCTGGCTTACTCAGCCCAGTGTCAAAGCACCCACGTGGTGTGTAACCTGTTACACAAGGCATGGGGCACTTGTGTCTCAAATTGTAACACCCCCACGACTGGCACTCGCACTGGGCAGACCTGCAGAACAAGGCAGGCCTGCCCCAAAGAGTTCACGATCCAAAATAAGAAATAACAAGAGACGGTGGGAGGAAGCATGAGGGTAGCAGTAACAGGACCGTGTGATTACCTATGGGAGCCGTGTGCCTAGCTCAGTGGTGCGGAGTCAATTGTTTCTTTTTACAAACTAGAAGCTGTTAAAGTACATGAAGGGAGCTGTCGAACAGCTGCACAGGCCACTGTTTTCAGGCCTCTCACATCTTTCGTACATGGTGTCTCCCATTGCCTATTGCTAGAGGGTTGCCGGTTTTGATTGGACGTATTCCTGGCGGTTTCATCACATGATATAATCTTTAATTCCTGGGGACTCCAGGACGATCCTGGAGGGTAGGGAACCCTACGTGCTCGTGAAGGAGGTGCACATACTGGCGTTATTGTTTCTCTTGCAGTTGCAGCCAGAGGGGGTTGGCCCTGCGTAAGGGAGACACGGCTGCTCCCCTGAAGAGTTTACATGTCCCATGAGCACTTTTCATGCACCTCCACACCAGTGGCGGATCTGTCTAGTGGTCTCTCTCTCTCTTCTGCCCCCGTCCCAGAGCTGGATGCCATGCCCTTAGGGCAGCGTGGGTCACCCTCTGCTGATCCCCTCTGCCTAACTCTCTGGCGGCAGCCTCGGGTCTGTCACGACACTTGGCCAATGGTCAAACCCTGGAGTTATATTTATCTGTAACACGCACTTTATCTCCATGTCCCAGGGCGCACATATAAATGTTAAGGGCAGCATGCGATTGCTGCCTGCCATCTAAGAAGGAAAAGTTTATTCCCCCACTGACAGCCCCAAGCCACCTCTTCAGAAAAGAGGCCCTTGCCAGGGGCTCGAAAAGCCAAATGGCTCTGGCTCTGCCAGACCATCTGGAGAAGCATCTTGCAGCCCTGGTGGCCCTTCCCCGAGAACCCCCTGCCACCAGCTCCTTCTATCTAGGGCCTGCAGAGAGCTTGGTAAGTTTATGAATCAGATTCTATGGCTGGGCTGCCTGAAGTACCAGGGGACTGGAGTTAATGACCCAAGAGGCCCCTTCAGTCCTGTTATGGTCTTACCCTGAGCACTGATGAGCTCCGCTGTGTGGAGACATGTGGTTTTCTTGGGTAGTCAGGATCCAAGACAACATAACACCCTGACCACACCCAGAAGCAAATAGGAAGATACTGGGGTTTCGGTTGAAGTGTTGCTGGAGCTCCCAAATTGCTGTCAGGAGTAGACCTGAGTAGGGGAATTGCAATAATCCAGGCTAGACGTCATGGAGGGCGGGGTTATTGAGCCAAGCTCTGGAGCTGAGAAAAAGCTGGTTCAAGGAACGTCTTGAGGTTCACCAGCCAATAGTAAAAGGAGACAGAATTTTTGTCACTTATGCTGTTGCATCGCAGGCGTATATGAACAAAGCTTTTCAGTCAGTTTGATTAGCAGCAAAAGTCATTTATTTCTCTCCAGCATACATCTTTATACTCTTGCAGCAGGCAAGCAAGCAGTTGCTAATTGGTTAACAAGGTACACACACCCGCAGCTGTGACTTCATAAACTAGCCAAGGCCAACTTCTCAAAACAAAGCTCAAAGCCTAATTAACCCATCTTAAAAACCTAAACATTCTAGCTTCCCACAATACCAGCTGCCAGCTAGCAAAATATTTCCCAACACCTCCCCCCTCTACCCAAAATCAAAAAAGGAGGGAAAGAAAAAAAGGAATAAAAACATTAGCAAAACATTTTCAACTTATAGCATCACATTACTACAATCTATTACACAGCAAAACTAAAAGCAAATTTAAACACCAGCTGCCTAACTAAACCGTAACAATATCTTCCGCAATGCCCTACTTTTACCTATACATCCTTCCTCCAGGTAACGGCCAGGAGGGTTCTGCCAATATGCAAACACCCACAAAGCAGGTTTCCAATAAGGGCTTCCACTGCAGCAACATCAAACAAAACAAACATAAATACACAAAAATCAAACACATAAATGGTGTAAATTCTACAGGATTCCCCCCTTCTCTATAGCACACCAACTTGTGGCAAACTTCTATTACCAAATCATCCCTCAGATGTCAGGCGATCAAACTGACACTGAGGACTAGAAAAAACACAACATAAACCACATAAAACGCAAAAAACAATTCTGGCCAGAAAAACAAACAAACAAACAAACAAACATAAGACACAGAACATAAATTTAACTCTGTAAACAAATGCATGGTATATCAAATACTAAGCAGCTAACATCCATATTCCTCGATTATCTAAAATACAAAAACAAATATACCCCTACTGGGCAATCAATCATTACTTAAAATACACAAATACCCTTATTAATTTCAGACAAAACAGGGGAATCACTTCATCAATTAAATCATTTATAGTAATACAGTTGCATCCTGACTTACTTCTGAATTCAAAGCCATTCACAGCTTAAGGGTTCTTACTATTAACTTCTACTTTTAAACACAAAAAAAAAAAAACCATCACCACTTATATGCCCTTAAGCCTAATACAATTTCAACTACATAGCACTATATACATTCTTCAGCTAATACAACAAAATTATTTATAACCAAACAATTACAAACTAATAACTTTACCTAAATTTATTTACAAACATTTCAAAAACACCAAAACTTTACTCTTTAGCAACTTTGCAAAATTCAAC
This sequence comes from Mauremys reevesii, assembly GCF_016161935.1. NCBI lineage: Eukaryota > Metazoa > Chordata > Testudines > Geoemydidae > Mauremys > Mauremys reevesii. Next base: position 2,621,928 of record NC_052631.1, read on the forward strand.
TGCTGTTACCTCTAGCAATCACAGAGTTAACTTTTACTCTGCCTAACAGTACAGTTAATTACCTTCTCTATCAACTACACCCTCAAGGTTATCAACCAGTTTTCCAAGCTTCTTGTCTGTTGCCCGCCGCCTGGGCCCGATCCTTTTTTCCTCTTCAAGTTCTCTATCTATCGCGTGCCTGCCTGGGCCCGATCCAAAGCACTTTACATAAAGGTATTTTGGGTCACATAAATTCAAAGCCATTCTCCCAAATTACCTAAATTTATGCCTAAATAACACCATAAACTCCCCCCCCCCCTTTGAGAATACTCAACAAACCTTTTGGCTGAGTTTTCTCAAACTTTAAAAACAAAAAACAAATAGGCTCTAAAAAACAGGGGTAGTAATGGGGGGGGTAATACCATTTACAATCCAATTAGGGAGGGCAATACATGCTAAAAAAAAAATTCCACAACACAGGGCGCAGCCTGTAAAATAAACCCCAAAATCCAATCAATACCACATTTTTTAGCAGGAGTCCCAAATTTTTTCCTGCCAGTGTGCAATTCTTTGCTTCTTTACCAGGGTCAGTTCTCAATGCCCTTTTAGTCAGGAATTTCTAGACATTGGCAATATCAATGATGTGAGTGTTTTTTCTTCTGTTCCACCACCATCGTGGTTCAAGTTCTACGGGAGAAATTATCAGGATATCATCCTATACATTCAGGCAAAGCAAAAATTATTTCAATCAATTAAATCAATCAGGGAGGATCAAACAAACGGGATCCTGGCACAGCTAACAAGCAGTTGTTCTCCAGGGGCTCAGGGTGTGTACATCTTGTTGCTTTCTCAGTCATTCCATCCACCATTGCAGCAGTCATCTCTAATACTGACACTGTTGCAGTTTCTTCAGTCCTACTGTTTGCAGCCTCAAATCCTGAATGAGCAGTGGTAATATCTTGGACTAGTTCAGGAAATAGTTTTCCAGGCACTGCTTCTAAAGGCTTTAAAGTTTCAGCTGAGGTTTCCATAGATGTTACAGTTTCTGCAATGATTTGTTCTTCAATTGCTGCAGCTGTAACAGGAACAAATGTTTTTTGAGCCCCAGAGCTTTCAATACTAAAAATGGGTGAGCCAGTATCTGCCAGCTGCACAGCTAAATTCTCTTGCTCCTCTTCGTCTCCCTTTCTACACACAGGCAGTTCTTGAGGACACATGTCGCTCTGTAGAGGGGCCCCATTTACAACTGCCCCTGGGCATTCTGATATTAGGTTAGATGGCGCATCTCCTACATCATTCTGCATGGGGGCCTCAGCTGCAACCGCTTCAGTGGGCTCTGATTCCAAGGTAAACACAGTATCTTCTACCTCTGACGTCCCAGGTGCCTCAGTTACCCCACTCTGCATTGCATCCCCCATAAAAGCTCCCTGAGTGATCTGCCGCCCATCGGATCCCTGAAGCCGAGCAGTTAGTGATGTCCGTAGCAAAGGCAGTGTGGGAGGGCCAGTGGATCCAAACCCTCGAGACCCGCGGTCAATCCACATCCCTTGAAAGGTATTAACTGAGCAAGACGTGTACCAGCAGTTATAGTCACAGGGGACAAAGGGCGTACCATTATCCCAATATTCCCGTATAATCGGCATCAATAAGGCCAGGCAAAACAAAAATACCTTGTTTGCCAATCAAAAGGGCACTCAGTCCAAATCCTAATGGACCATCGATGTTGGAAGGAAGAACTTGAACCTCGTCAGTCTCTAAAACTACATCTGTCGCTGTAGTCCACTCCGGCGCTGCCACGGGTTGCTCGGTGAGGTGTTCCAGGCAGCCGGGTTGCTGGTTGGAGGCACTTGTGTCGCGGCAGCGGTGTTCCATCCTTCTTAGCCCAACAGTCGATGTCCAAACTTATCACATCGCGCCAGTTGCAGCTTCAGGTAACACATCAGAGGCCCGCTGCCCATTTTGCATAGGGCAGTCGGCTGGCGGTCGGTCTCGGGCCCCGCTGTCGCCCGAGCAGCCAGTGCAGAGGCCTGTGCCTTAGCATGAATTGCTGCCTTATCCGTCTCCTCAAGCATAGCGGCCCTACCACATGCCTCAGTCATTTCCATCATCTTGGGCAAGGTGGCTAATATGGCAAGTGGGATTTGCATTCTGGGTTGCAAGATCAAGTCCAACTGCAGTTCTGGCCTCTGGCGTCAGATTAGGAGATCTATCAATAGCCTCTCGAAGGCGATCCAAAAAGGTGGAATACGGTTCCGATGGGCCTTGTGTAATTTTAGCGTAGGGAGGGCTCGGCTTTCCCATCTGGGGCACCGCTTTAAAGGCAGCCAAAGCCAGTTCCTGCGACTGCTGCAGGATCCGGGGATCGAGGCGGGCTTGCAAATGCGGGTCAACAAAGCGGCCGGTCCCCAAAAGCATGTCAACAGTGGCCACATCATCGTCCGGTAAATCCAAATTGCGGACAAGGGCCAAATCAATTCTTTTAGCCCAATCATCTTTCCACAAAAGTCTCTGGGTAGGTGTAAGAAGCATATCAGCTAGCTTGATCGCATCATAGGGACACATTGCCTGTCCAGTAAACACCTGTTCAAGTATAGACTGTACATACGGATTATCTAGTCCATAAGCCATGATCGATTTCTGTGCCTCACGGATCAACTTCCAGTCCAAAGGGGCCCACCGTCTATGATTAGGGTGTTGAGGGTCTGGCGTAATCACCGGAAAGGCCTCAGGGGTTAGACCTTCAAGGATGGCTTCTCTTAAAACTCCATGCCAGCGCTGTACCGGATCCGGAGGGTCCCCAGTTGGAGGGTCCCGGCCAGGCGGGCGGAAGGGCAAGTCGGATGGCGCCGTGAAGATGCGCGATGATCCAGGTGGAGAACCGTGCAACTGGTCCAACTTGTCACACATATGCTGCAGCTGTCGACCCTGGCGCTCCATCTCCTGATAGAAGGCATCAGACTGAGTAAACTGAGTAAACGTAGTCAAATCGGGATATGGCTTTGATGGCACATGTTCCAGGTCCCGTGGACACGGCATGGCTTTGGACAAGGCTGTCTCCATAGGCTCGGGCGGGACCGTAGCAGGATCAATCATGTCGGGGCCAATAGCCACATTGGAGGGTAGTGGAGCCGTAGCAGGGGCAACATCATCCATAGGGTAGGGGTTGGAAGCCAAAGGTATCACCATGTCCTCACCACCGAAAAACTCTCTGGCTCCAACCGGCAACACAGAAGGCATTCCAGGCGTTGGGCGGCAAAGCTCAGAAAGGGCCGCCTGCACTCCTGCCTCGGCCGTGAGAGTTTCTACTATCTCCTTCGCCTTATTCCATACTGGACTCAGGGAGAAGGCCTCCTTATCGCCCTGAGCCACCGACTTCCAAAGCTCGGAGCCTAGCCGCTCCCAACAGTTTTATCAAAAATTGTACTTGGTTGAACAGAAAGTCCCCTTCTCCGTCCCCACCGCAGCAGACGGGATAACGAGCTTCTCTCCCTGCGCCGCTCCGCGCGCATCAGATATTCATGCACCGTCCTTTCTTCCGCTGATGCAGCGGTTCCCATGTTAGCTGCTCACCTCTGGGCTACGCCCTACGGCTCCTAGCACTCAACACTGAACTCAGGTGCGCCCAACACTGAGCTCAGGTGCGCCTCCGACACTGAGACTCAGGTGCGCCTCCTTTTCTTCTTTTCAGTTCAGGCCACCAACACTGTCCTCATTCAATCACGTCGGGGTCACCATTTGTTGCATCGCAGGCGTATATGAACAAAGCTTTTCAGTCAGTTTGATTAGCAGCAAAAGTCATTTATTTCTCTCCAGCATACATCTTTATACTCTTGCAGCAGGCAAGCAAGCAGTTGCTAATTGGTTAACAAGGTACACACACCCGCAGCTGTGACTTCATAAACTAGCCAAGGCCAACTTCTCAAAACAAAGCTCAAAGCCTAATTAACCCATCTTAAAAACCTAAACATTCTAGCTTCCCACAATACCAGCTGCCAGCTAGCAAAATATTTCCCAACATTATGCCACTTGAATACTGTGGCATAAGGAAATAGTAAGTCTGGCTGAACCTGATTCCACCACAGCTCTGACGAGGTGCCTTAAGCCCAGGAGTTTAACTGGCACTCGGCGTATAAAAAATTCAGGGAATGTTTTTTTTTCTGAAGCCCGTTACACGTCTTCCTTGCCAGCATGTTCGGTAGGTGCAGATGTGAGGCGGTGACTGCACAGGGCTTCTGCAGAGGAATGTCTCTGCTGGAGAACCTGTGCTGTCAGATGTCCTCGACAGAATCCAGAATACCTCGGGCATGTTGAGCTCTATATCACCTTCTGTTTTATTGACGCCCCTGACCACCATCACCAAAGCCCAGATTAAAGCAATGCTAGCAGAGCTGCACATGAAAGAGGTCACAGGTGGCAAATACTTCACAAACATGACTTGCTTCCTTGGACTTTGTCAGATAGGTCAGGGAAATGTCCATTGTACAGAGAGATGCACTGAGGATCAGGCAGGTAATAAGAGTTTCCCCACGGTCACGGTCTCACAGCAAATTGCAGACTGATCAGGAAATAAACCTCAGGATTCTGCAGAATTGGCTGCCTCCCATGCTAGGAAACGAATTCCTCCTCCAATTCAGGGCTGAGCTGGGCCTTTGAGGCACTAGCCTGTGTTGCAAGAGGGTGCAGATGTGTAATGCTTTTCTGGGAGCTCCCAGGAGTTCAGGCCACGCCCAGATTCCTTAAGAAGAGGCTTATTCCAGCCAACTCAGCACTGGTGCAGAAGGCTGGAGACAAGACCCTGGCCTTGCCTCATCTCTGTCCCTTTTGTATCACCAGCCCCAGACAGCCCTTGACATCAGGGAGCACAAAGATTCCACTTAAGTGCACCACCCAGCAGCGGGGAGGGTGGCAGTGCAAGGAACTCTCCACTTTGCATCCATCCATCCAAGATGCATCCACAGTGCAGCTGGTAGGAATGATCAGGGAGTGATTGTTTTGAGAGAGATTCCACCCTGCGGTGGAGGTTTTGTCGCAGTTTAAAGAGCCGCACAGTGAAAACACCAGCCCTGGAAACAAATCTCGGAAGAGTAAATATCTTGCAGCGCAGCTCAGCTTTGTCTCCCTGCTTCTCGGGGGCAGGCCCTTTCCGCTCTGATTGGAACCTGAGTGTTATACTTTGTGTTTTCAGAAACTCCCCATTTAAATTAATCAGGCACATGAAAGCACTCGGGCTGGCGGGGGATGCTCAGGAACCCAACTGGGAGCCGGGATGTGATCTCTAGCTTTCAGCTCATCTCGCTTTTAGTGCTGTTGCTCAGTGACTCTCGGTTTGAAAAATGTTGGCTTAGCAGAAACGGGCTTGTCACCTGTCCAAAGAGCCAATCTCCGACACTCCGACTCTCTCAAGCCTCTTCGCCAGGCATGATGGAAAGCTTCATCAATAATACAGCGGCAGCATTTAAAATACAGAGGAGGATTCTGTCAGGGAATCACCAAGGTCAGGGAAGCTCGGAGGACAGTCTTGGTTGCTCTTCTTGCAGGAGAGCTGGTATTTAAGGATTACATTTGTATTTAAACATTCCACAAGCCAGCAGGGAGACATGCTGGAAGCTGTTATCAGCCACAGCCTGTTCTGCCCTTGCAGGCCGGAGTCCAGCCTTACAAGAAGGAGGAAGATCTTTGGTCTCCTCAGCCATGTCTACATCCACCTCCTCGCCCTGCCAGCTACGGAGGATGGAATATATTTGAAGCTCATGATGATAAAGTCAAATTTACAGTTTGGCAGGACCAAGTGTCCTGCTACAGCTTCCATCACTGAGCTTCTGTTCCACTCTGGATCCTTCCCAGATTGTGTCCTCCAGGCCCCACTTTTCCACTCCACTGTTACGCACTGTACATTCCTCCTAGCCATGAGGATCAATATGGGGACCTTGCCTCTGCTTGTGCCGGGTGCCTCCTGGCTCTAGACCAGCATGGTTGCATGCAGAAGATGGCAGGGTAGGATGGAGGGCTGCAGTGGGAATGGAAATACGAGAATTATTTTAATTAAACGTGTAACACATTCTTAAATGCAGGGGGGGCGTCTACATATGACAAGAGAAAATGTCTCACTCGTCTTGTCTCTTGGACATCCAGCCAGTTCCGTGCCGTTTTTGTTGTAGTTGTTGCTCTGCTTTAGGTTGGGAGAGCAGTTGCTCAGTAACGGAGAAGTTCTCTTTAACATTTGGTTTGTGCAGGTGCCAGGGATTAGCCCATATTTCTTCATACAGCAAAATCAGAGAGGTTCTCTCGTTTTTTAAAAGGGTGGTGTTTAGGGAGGGCTGTCTATTTAAACTGCTGATTGCCTTTTCCGTCTGGAAGTTATGCCGCCTGCATTCCATTCCTGCCTCAGCAATTGCTGCTGGTATATCCCGTTCTGATTGTGCAGATACTCCAGAGGAAAATGGACAAGCAGCAGCAAATGAGTTCGGCTCCTCTTGTAAGAAGAATATCAATAGGCTCACTTCAGTGTTGGCAGTAGCTGCAATGCTAGTTTGTTCCCAGCTTGTATGTTGGAAGGTCTGAATTTCTGAGCATAGTCACTTCAGACTGGAGAGCATTGCACACCAGAGCATATTCTTCTTTAAAATTGACACATACATGGGTCTGAGGCTGTGTTAGCAAAGAGCTTTTAGAGTAGAGAAGCCAGTTTCAGATAACAGCAGAGAACTTGCCGGGGGCTATCTGGGGTGACTGGGGGGGCTCCATACGTATAGGTTTGGTTCTTCAGCCCATTCAGAGACTGATTCCAAACTCATTTCCTAACCATACATCATTATTGCTTAAGAGCTGCTGCTGCTGGTTGCATATGCAGCCGTGTGTGTGTGTGAGAGAGAGAGAGTCGGAGGTGGGGCTGGAGTTGTTACAGCCCAAATTACAGTGTAGCCGCTTATGCCATCAGTTCTGGATGTTCCTGGTTCGCTCCATGGTGTGTCCCCCAAGGGGGTAGCAGTCACACACGCAGCAGTATACGACTGCAGCATAGGGAAGGTAATAGACATGCAGAAAATGACTGCATGAAATTGATTTCTCCCATATGGCACTTGGAGCTTTCCAGCAGAGTGGCATCGCTGGGGTTCCCTGGGCTGCCAGGTGGAAAGTGACCTTGGTTCTGTTGTTTGCTCACTTTATCATGACTGTAGAGTTCACCCACTGGAGAATGGCATGTCCCTTTTTCATCTAAATCCCTGTCCTTGTACGACATTCTGCCTGCCACTTCCCCTCGAAAGCTCATCTCTCTCCTCTCAACAGAATGAGTGCTTCCTCCCTGGGCGGCAGGGCTGAAGCTCTCGGGTTTGGGCGCTGGCCCGCCACCTAGGGCGGTGGGGCTCGGGCTTTGGTTTTGGTCTTCCCAGCCAGGGCAGAGGGGCTTGGTCAGGCTCAGACTTCAGTCCCCCCTCATGGGGTTGGGTAGTAATTTTTGTTGTCAGAAGAGGGGTGTGCTGCCATTAAGTTTGAGAACTGCTGCAATAGGCGGAATCAATCCTTAACTTTGGATTCCTTTGCTTGATGTATTTTGGGTCACATCATTTAAAGATACTTGCACATAGTTTTCTGTATATGAGTAATGCAGGAATATGGTATGCTTAACTGTGCATCATGCCAAGTGGAGTGGCTATATTATCTTGTATTGGAAATTACAGTCATTAGTTAGCCTCTGGTCAGGATCAGATGCCAAAGCTAATCTGAATTCTCCGGGAAGGTGTGCAATAGAATGAAAAATCCCAATATTGCCACTATTGCAAAATCCTTTGATTCACCCAGCAGGTTCCATGTGCCTGCTTCCTAAGAAGCAGAGACCCAGCCAGCATGGGTCATTTGATGTCATACACTAGAATTCTCTGAGATGTGCTGCAGGAAGATGTGGGTCTATGCAATATGCTCTTGTGTATATTCAGTGTCCATGTGTGCTAAGTCATGGGGAAATTGTGCTGTAAGCGGGGAAGGCTAAGGCAGTTTCATATCACAGACACATGGAAGCTAATAATGATTAGAGTCAAGTCTGCAGCCTTAGATTGTGGGTTTTGTCAGGTCTCGCAAACTAAGCAGGGTCAGGCCTGATCATACTCAGATGGGAGACCTGCACAAAAAAATCATCTGCCCACTAACATGGAGATAGAAATTCCCAGCAGCAACCCAAATGAATGAGGAAATTTCTGCTATTGTAGAAAAACATGTTCTTCTTCGAGTGATTGCTCCTATCCATTCCATGCTCCGAACATTTTACCCTAGCAACTCCCTCAGTTCCTTCTTCCCGGCCAGTTGGAACAGTGGAGTGCTTCCACAACCCTAGTGTTTCTCCATAGTTCTAGTGTAGATAGTTTTAGTAGTTAGTTCAGTTCTTGTTGTAGTTGTATATATATTTAGTGTTAATAGTGTTAATAGTTACGGAATTAGAGGTTGCCCTCTTCTTTATGCCCGAGCACCGGGTTTCAAGCCTGTGCGGCTTGCCAGCGCCTATGCCCGACTCTTGCCTCCGCTGCCTCGGAGAGTCGCACCGCCAGATAAGTGCTCTATTTGTATAGCCTTTAAGCCTCGTGAAAAGAGAGAGACTCTAGGCTGAAGCACTTACTGATGGAGTCTGCGCTCCAACCTCCGGCGCCAGCTCCAGCGGCACCGCTCGACGAGCAGCGCCTCTCCCGGGAGGAAGCACAAGCCGCCAAGACGGCCGCCAAAGCAGCAGCTGCGCCGCGCGCCCGCCCGCCCGGAAAAACGCGGTGCTGGCTGAGGCAGTGCACGCACGCACCACACACCTGACTCGCGCCGCCGTTCTGCCCAGCTCCCGGTGCCCACCGAGGCCCGTCATATCAGCCGCCGGCACCACCGGGGGACGACATTCAAGTCCCGCAAGCCAGCGATGGTCGGCACCGGAGATCCAGCTAGATCCGGCACCATGTGCAGCACAGGTCCCGCCGCCACTGGACCCCCGAGATGCCCGGCACCGAACCTCGGCACCGGAGCATCGTCTCACGCCGGCGCTGGACGCCCGCCCAGGCGCCGCCACGGCTCCACCCTGGCCCTCCAGGGAACCCTCTGTAGCCTCACCCCAAGGCAGTGCGGTGGATTTCAGAGCCGGTTCCGTTCCCCCGGATCATGGACCCCAGTATTGGGGACATTGGGTGCCCTGGGCGCAATATGAACAGGGGCCTCCCCTGCCACCCAGGCAACCGGGCTCGGCACCATCGGTACCGGTGGCCACCGGCCAGGACTAATCGCCAGGGGGGTGAGCACCAACAGGAGGAGGTGCTGCCTGGCCACTCCTCATCGTCCTCTCCAGATGAGGCGGTAGCGGGGGCCTCGCCATCAGGGCCCCCGCCCATTGACCTCAGGGCACATCAGGACCTTCTCCGAAGGGTGGCAAAGGCCATTAACTTGCCCATAGAGGAGGTGCAAGAAGTCGAGGACCCGACACGGACGTTGTGGGAGATGACGCCCCTGTCAGAGTGGCGCTCCGTTCATTCGCACCATTCAGAAGAACAGTGCCACTATCTGGCAGTCGCCTCCTCCGTTGAAGTATTCCGCCCCGCCCCAGGCTACGAATACTTGCACGTCCACCCCACCCGGACTCGCTGGTGGTCCAATCGGTCAATGACCGCGCGCATGGACTTATTAGGGCGAAAAATCTATTCGGCGGAGGCCTCCAACTCCGTACCAGATGGCCCTCTTATCCAGATACACTTTTAATATCTTGGGGTGCCTTGCGAAGTTCACAGAGCTAACCCCTCAGGAATCCGCCCTGAATTCTCAGCGCTGCTGGAGGAGGGCAAGTTAGCCTCAGAACTCTGATCAAGGCGGCCGTGGACGCAGCAGACTCAGGGGCTCGAACGGTAGCATCCGGGTGACGATGCCGTGGCTACAATCTTCCACCCTCCCACCTGAGGTCCAGTACACCCTCCAGGACCTCCCGTTGACACGCAGGGCTGTTTTCTGAGAAAACGGATGCCAGAATCCAGTCCCTAAAGGATGGGAGGGTAACTCTGGGTATGCACCGCCAGCAGCCCTACCGCCCCTTCAACCAGGCCAGGTCTCGGCCGTTTAACAACCCTTCCGCCGTGCGCAACCAGGCGCAGAACTCGTCCAAGGCGGCCAAAAAGCCCTTTTGACGGGGGGGCGCGGCCCATCCATCACTCCCCAGGATCCATCCCTTTTGTTTTCCAATCGCCTTGCCCGCTTCCGGCGTGGTCTGCTATAACATCGGACAGCTGGGTCCTCAGCACCATCCAGCACGGCTACCGCCCCCTCCCACCCACCCTCCCGTCCCTCATCAGGGACCCTCTCACGAGCAAGTCCTCATACAGGAGGTGCAGGCTCTGTTGGTGCTATCGTGCCTCCCTGCAGGCGGGCAGGGATTCTACTCAGATATTTCCTCATCCCCAAGGCGAAAGGAGGTCTTCGTCCCATCTTGGACCTCCGGGAGCTGAACAGATATCTCTGCAAGCTCAAGTTTCGGATGGTAACCTTGGGGTCCATTATCCCTTCCTTGGATCCGGGAGATTGGTTTGCCGCCTCGACATGAAGGATGCTTACTTTCATGTGGCGATTTACCCCCACAGACGCTTCCTGCGCTTCACGGTCAACGAGACCCACTACCAGTTTGCGGTGTTACCCTTCGCCTCTCCACTGGGTGTTCACCAAGTGCATGGCGGTCGTGGCCGCAGCTCTCCGTCGTCGCAGAATCCACGTATACCCCTATCTCGACGACTGGCTGATCTCACGAGCTGGTGACAGCTCAGGTGTCAGAGATACTGCACCTGTTCCGGTCTCGGCCTCCTCAATGCCGAAGTCCCAGTTACTGCCGACACAGCGATTGGAGTTCATAGGAGCGGTCCTCGACTCCACCTCGCCAGGGCCTGCCTCCTCGGGCCTCGCCATTCGCACCTTGCAAGCCTTCCCTTCCACGACGGCCCGGTCCTGCCTTCGCCTGCTGGGCCACATGGCTGCGTGCACCTTTGTGACCGCGAACGCGAGGCTGAGGCTCCGTCCGTTCCAGATGTGGCTGACCCCCACCGCGACCCCTAGATCTGGTGGTCACGGTCTCAGACCCCACTCTCCAGACGCTCACCTGGTGGCTGCATCAGGAGGTGGTCTGCGCCGGGTTTCGGTCACTCTGACCACAGACGCCTCGGCGCTTGGATGGGGGGCTCACATGGGAGACCTGCACACTCAGGGCCTCTGGTCGGCCCAGGAGCTCTCCCTGCACATCAACGTCAGGGAATTGAGAGCGATCCGCCTGGCTTGTCTCGCCTTTCTTGCACACCTCGGGACCGCTGCGTGGCGGTGTACACGGACAACACGGCAGCCATGTTCTATCTGAACAAACAGGGCGGGGCCCGATCCTCCCGCTGTGCAAGGAGGCGATGCTCCTATGGGACCTGTGTGTAACCCACTGATTCGCCCTCGGCGTTCTTTCTGCCAGGGTGCAGAACACGCTGGCCGACCGTCTCAGCCGGTCCTTCGCTTCCCACGAGTGGTCCCTTCGCACCATCTTCCAAAGGTGGGGATTTCCCCAAATAGACCTGTTTGCCTCCAGGACCAACAGGAAGTGCCACAGGTTCTGTTCGTACCAGGGTCGGGCTCCGGACTCCATCTCCGATGCGTTCCTCATGTCCTGGACGGGTCCCCTTCTATACGCCTTCCCGCTCCCGCTAGTCCACCGAGTACTGCTCAAGCTACGGAGGGACAAGGCCCGCGTGCGCTCCGGCCTGGCCGAGGCAGCACTGGTATACCCTGCTCCTCGAGCCATCGATCCGGGATCCCATTCCCCTACCGTTATGGCGGATCTCATCTCCCAGGACCTCGGCAGGCTTTGTCACCCGAACCTGCAGTCGCTGCATCTTACAGCCTGGTTCCTGAGTGGTTGACCGGAGGACCTGTTCGCGGTACAGCAAGTTCTCCTTGAAAGCAGGAAACCGTCCACACGCTCTACCTACCTGGCAAAGTGGAAACGCTTTGCCCTTTGGTGCGATCAGCAAGGTCTTAACCCCTTCTCGTCCCCGATCCAGACGGTCCTCGACTACCTCTGGTACCTGAAAGGCCAAGGTCTCGCGATCTCGTCCCTGAGGGTACACCTGGCGGCGCGCCTTCCGGCCTGCTGTAGATGGTCGCTCCGTGTTTTCCAACCCCATGGTCGCCCGCTTCCTCAAGGGGTTGGACCGCCTCTACCCGCAAGTGCGTCCGCCGGCTCCTACGTGGGATCTGAACCTGGCTCTCACCCAGCTGATGCGCCCGCCCTTCGAGCCCATGGCCTCCTGCTCCCTCGTCCATCTCACCTGGAAGACGGCCTTCCTCGTGGCAATCACATCCGCCAGACGAGTATCCGAACTCCGCGCCCTGACGGCGGGTCCCCCATATACCGTCTTCCACGCGGACAAAGTGCAGCTTCGGCCACATCCGGCCTTCCTCCCAAAGGTGGTGTCGGCCTTTCATCTTAATCAGGAGATCTTCCTCCCGGTCTTCTTTCCAAAGCCGCACGCCTCACCTCGTGAGCAGCAGCTCCACACCCTCGACGTCCGTAGGGCCCTCGCCTTTTACATTGACCGAACTAAGTCCTTCCGGCGTTCCTCCCAGCTCTTTGTCGCAGTGCGGAGCGCATGAAAGGCGAGCCTGTTTCATCTCAGCGGATTTCTTCCTGGGTGACATCCTGCAACGAGCTTGCTCGCCCCCCATGCCGACTTACCGCACACTCGACAAGAGCGCACGCCTCGTCAGCCGCCTTCCTGGCCCACGCCCCATCCAGGACATCTGTCGAGCGGCCACCTGGTCTTCAGTCCATACCTTCGCTTCCCACGTTGGTGCAGCAGTCTAGACGCAGCCTTCGGCTCTGCGGTATTACACTCCGCCACGTCTCATTCCGACCCCACCGCCTAGGTAAGGCTTGGGAATCACCTACATGGAATGGATAGGAGCAATCACTCGAAGAAGAAAAGACGGTTACTCACCTGTAGTAACTGGTGTTCTTCGAGATGTGTTGCTCCTATCCATTCCTCCTTCCCCACTGTCGGAATAGCCGGCAAGAAGGAACTGAGGAGCGGACGGGCGGCTGGGTATATATACGCCGCCATGGCGAGTTGCTAGGGTAAAATGTTCCTACATGGAATGGATAGGAGCAACACATCTCGAAGAACACCAGTTACTACAGGTGAGTAACCGTCTTTTCTCCCCCCCCGCAAAAAAAAAAAAACCCTGCCACTGGGGAGGAGCCATTCATCACATTAAATATCTGATCTTTCCTCAGCACACAGTTATCATATGGGGGTTGTTCATATGCAATAAGAGCTCCAGAAAATCCCAACATGGCAAGTCTGGGATAGAGCCAGGAACTAAACCCAACTCTTTTAAGTGCCTGCACCACAAGACCCCATTGGCTATGAAGGTCTCTGCACCCTATGGCATAGATACTGACTGGTTTCACTTTGGCCTTCCGATTGGCTATCCAGTCTGCATTTTAATTTAGAAAGTCCTGAATTAAACCAGCCTTTCCTTTCTCTCCTGTTGGACGATGCAGCAGCTGTGCAGAGAAGCATGCCGAAGGGAGGGGGAAGCCCAAAGCCTGCTGCCTGTCAGACTTTGTAACATTTCTTTTTTGGTTCTAAGACCTTTTCTGTCCAGTACAAGCACACCCTGGCCTGGCCTGATGCTTTGGACTGAAAAGCCTGCAGCTAACTGGTCAGCTGTGGCCAGTCTGTCAGTGAGTTGTCAAAACATTAATGATCTAGGACTGTATATTTCAGGATGAAAGTTTTAGCAGCAAGGAAATTGGATATCCAGCCGTGGCCGTGACAGCTTTGAAATTGGGATTAAGGCAAAGGAGATCTTTTCAGCACTAGAAGAGATAGGGAGTGTGTCAGTGACGGTTTGTCTCCACTAAATCCTACAGTTTGAACTGAAGAGTCAAAGCGAAGAGGCTCTCTCAGTACATCAGACACTTATAGCTGTAAGAGGCCCCATGAGCTCCTGGGCAGGTACCGTTCTCTTCTGCTCAGGTGACACATTGCTTCAAAAGTTAGACTACACTGAAAATTGTGTGCGAGTCCTCACCCTCCTTCTTGCCAGCTCGGTGTGACTGTATTTCTGGAAGCAAAGACGAACACATGTTGCCTACATGCTATTCCTACCTCTCGTTGGGCACGGATGGTGCCCATCATGATATTTTGGGGGCTATCCTGATTTCATTGGGGTGTCCCTCTGCCCTATGAGTGGTGTTTGTGGGAGAGGAAGGAGTTGAAATCACTTTCAGGGCCAGTGAAACATCATCACGCTGTGTGACAGCATAAACAGGATAGGGTTATAACAGCCGAAGAAGTCAGAGTGTTGCCACTGAGTTCAGTGAGAAGTGGATCAGGGCCTTCTCAAGGATGTCTTACATGGCGGTCACAAGCATAAATCCATCTCCTTCTCCAACGCTCTGGGTTATCAGTGTAAACTTACAACTACATTTAGTGGGAGAAAGAGTAGCCTTGTGACTAAGCTAGTCTAAGATGCTGGAGGTCTGGGTTCAATGTGCAGCCTGCCACAGTCTCTTGGGCAAGTCACTTCATCTCTCAGTGCTCAAATTTCCTGCCTGTAAAATAGGGAAATTAACAGTCCCTTTGTCCCTCCACTGTGCCTGCCTGTTTGCAATGTAAACTCTTCGGGGCCGGGGGCCGTCTCTTTCTATGTGTACATACACCACCCTGTGCAATGGGGCCCAGATTTCAGTTACAGCCTCTAGGGCAATACAGCAAAGTAAATACTATTGTGAGTCTGAGCTCAGGTTCTATGAAAGGTTATTTATTAATATCAGTATCGGAGCAGTGCCAAGAGGCCCCAGTCTGGTTCGGTGGCCCCCTGTGCTTAGCACTGAACAGACTAGAAAGTCCCTGACCCACAGAGATTACAACATAAAATAATCTGCTCTCACCTCATGTTTAGGGTTTCTGCATGATTACGTTTCCTCAGTGTTCATTGCAGGCTTCAGCAGGCTGGGAGATAAGGTTCTGTTTCCCCTGATTTAAGAATCTCCATTTTAACTGTCACACAACCGCATCTTGTTTTCCCCTCCTGCCGCAGCCTGGTAATCAATGGCTCTGAGTGTAGAAAGGTGTTTCCGGCTAGTCCTTCAGAGGCAGAGCAGCTTATAGCATCATTACCTATTTCAGACACTTGGTCAGATAACCAGAATGCAGCGGAGGCAAGGGATGTGTTGGGATTCTCAGATAAGGAATTGAAAACCAGAATCTGTGCTGGAATCTGCCCAGGCCCAAATGATCATTAAGGCAGTTGTGGTGGTTGCATTGTTAGATTACTCATTTCCTGAGAGGCAATTGCTTTTTTAAAGCATAGCACTGAATTCTGTAGCTAAGTTAAGTTAAGAACTGGAGCTCTGGTCTCATTCTAACGTCTTCCAATCACTTAGAGGGATTAAAATCTGGACTTTTATTTGGATCCCAAGTTTATGTTGCATAAAGGGGACAAAGCAGCCCCTTAAATCCAAACATACGCTACGTTTTGGGGCGCTAGGAGACAAAATCTGGACCTGATCGTAGATCTTAATTTTGGGCCCATCTTTAGTGGGAAATGAAGCAAAGGATCAAATAGTTCATTTGCAAACTCTCTGGGTTAGTGCATTTGCCATCAGATTGCCTGCTACGCTGTCAGCTCAGAACTAATGCCATACATAAAACCACTCTGTTGTCAGTCCTCAAATCCCACAGCTCCCCAGGCCTGTTCACCTGCCTCTAATTTACGTGTGTGTGTGTGTGTGTGTGTGTGTGTGTGTGTGTGTGTGTGTGTGTGTGCGCGCGTGCATGAACAGCCATCGCTGGCCATGGAAGTGAGCGGTTCGGCTGTAGGAGGGGAGTTGGAGCATGCAGCCGTCGTGTTTGCTTTTGTTAAATTGGAGGATCCGTGAGTGTCAGGATTGTAACATGTACAGCCCCTCTGAGGTCAACACTGATCAGGCAGGTTTGGGCTCTTTTACTCCGTCAAGCACTTTAAAAAATGCACAGGATGACAGTATTAGTGACAATGGTCAGGTCAGAAGTTAGAAGCAAGATCCATTAGTAAGATGCTCTGGTATCAAGAGATCCTGAGTCCTGAAAACTCAGATGAGTTCTTGGAGGAGAGGAAGGTGATCAGGAACAGTCAGCATGGATTCACCAAGGGCAAGTCATGCCTGACCAACCTGATTGCCTTCTCTGATGAGATCACTGGCTCAGTGGATATGGGGAAAGCGGTGGATGTGATCTATCTTGACTTTAGCAAAGCTTTTGATACAGTCGCCCACAGTATTCTTGCCAGCAAGTTAAAAAAGTCTGGATTTGGACTATAAGGTGGTGTAGACGGGCCAGACTCACCCCTGCGGCGCCTCCTGCTGGTCGTCCTCAGGAATAAGCTCATTCCGGCTCTGGAGCGCCCTCTGCAGGCCGGTGATCCGCCTGTCCTCTTGGCCCCCGTGTCCCTCCCTGGACCCTGGTGCCCCTTTCACTGGGTCTCCCCCTCCCAGGGGAACCCCCACCTCACTATCCCCACTTTGCCTCAGTATTGGCTTCTGCCCAGTCTCCACGTAGCCCCTATTCACTGGGGCAGGCTGCAGTATCAGCATCATCATCAGGCTGCAGTATCAGCATCATCATCAGCAAAGGGGTTTGGACCTGCTGCCTTTGCCTACCCCTGGGCAGCCCCCTGCAACCTCCAGTACCTCTTGGCCTTACCCTAGGCAGCAGCCTGGGGATTTCCAGGCTGGAGCTTCCCCAGCTTCTCTGCCTTTCCCCAGCTCTGCTCCACTCAGGTACCCTGTCTCTAGCTCCCTGCAGCCAGGCCCTTCTCCCTCTACAGCTAGAGAGAGACTGTCTGGGCTCCTGGCTCACTGCCTCTTATAGGGGCCAGCTGGGCCTGATTGGGACCTGGCCACAGCTGGGCCTGCTTTCCCCAATCAGCCCAGGCTTCTTGCCCCAGCTACACCCCTCTCCTGGGCTGCTTTAAGCCCCGAAGGGCAGGAGTGGGTACCCACCCCGCTACAGGTGGATAGAAAGCTGGTTAGATTGTCAGGCTCAGCGGGTAGTGATCAATGGCTCCATGTCTAGTTGGCAGCCGGTATCAAGCAGAATGCCCCAAGGGTCGGTCCTGGGGCCGGTTTTGTTCAACATCTTTATTAATTATCTGGATGATGGGATAAATTGCACCCTCAGCAAGTTTGCAGATGACACTAAGCTGGGGGGAGAGGTAGATACGCTGGAGGGTAGGGATAGGGTCCAGAGTGCCCTAGACAAATTAGAGGATTGGGCCAAAAGAAATCTGATGAGGTTCAACAAGAACAAGTGCAGAGTCCTACACTTAGGATGGAAGAATCCCAGGCATCGCTACAGGCCGGGGACCAACTGGCTAAGCAGCAGTTCTGCAGAAAAGGACATGAGAAGCTGGATATGAGTCAGCAGTGTGCCCTTGTTGCCAAGAAGGCCAACGGCATATTGGGCTGCATTAGTAGGAGCATTGCTAGCAGATCAAGGGAAGTGATTATTCCCCTCTATTGGGCACTGGTGAGGCCACATCATAAGTACCGTGTCCAGTTTTGGGCCCCCCACTACAGAAAGGATGTGGACAAATTGGAGAGATTCCAGCGAAGGGCAATGAAAATGATCAAGGGGCTGGGGCACATGACTTATGAGGAGAGGCTGAGGGAACTGGGCTTGTTTAGTCTGCAGAAGAGAAGAATGAGGGGGGATTTGATAGCAGCCTTCAACTACCTGAAAGGGGTTCCAAAGAGGATGGAGCTCCGCTGTTCTCAGTGGTTGCAGATGACAGAACAAGGAGCAATGGTCTCAAGTTGCAGTGGGGAAGGTCTAGGTTGGATATTAGAAAAAACAATTTCACTAGGAGGGTGGTGAAGCACTGGAATGGGTTACCTAGGGAGGTGGTGGAATCTCCATCCTTAGAGGTTTTTAACGCCTGGCTTGACAAAGCCCTGGCTGGGATGATTTAGTTGGGATTGGTCCTGCTTTGAGCAGGGGGTTGGACTAGATACCTCCTGAGGTCTCTTCCAACCCTAATTTTCTATGATTCTTGCCCAGGCGTGGAGTCCTATGGAAGTCAATGGGAGTAGTCAAGTCATTAAAGTCAGTGGGGTACTTGTCTGGCATAATTCTCCATGGGACTACCCCAGTTTTCCTGAGTGGGATTACTCATGTGAGCAAGACCTACTTGCATGAGTAAAGACCATTTCCCTTCATCAGGGTATGCAGGACCAAACCCTAAATTACACATCCTTTTGGGTTGGAACCATGTCTGTATTCTATCCATAGAGCACCTCACACGATGATATTAAATGATATTAATGCTACCTGTGTCCTCAACCTGATCAACATTTAGTGTGGCTTTCCTAAAGACCTGCTTTCATGGAAGTGAGTGGGAGACTTGCCATGGTCTGTAACTGGAGAAAAATCCCTGCGAAATAAAGACTGTCCTGCAAATCCATCCTTTCTTTTTGGGTGGAGAAGTGTTTATGGAAACATGGCAAAAGTGCTTCCATAATGTCTAGTGCCACCTCCATAAGCTCAGCAAAATGCAACTCTTATGAGCGTAGATGATGCTAAAAATTAAGACGTTTACTAGAATTACTAGTCGTTACTTCAGATGAATACACGTAGGAAATTCTCAATATTTAACAAAAGTTTAAAAAATGTTAACTACATTCTCAGCTGGTATAAATCACCCTCCTGCCACTGACTGCAGTGCAGCTTTGCTGATTAACACCCACTGAGGATCTGGCCCAAGTCTTGTTCCGTAAGTAAAGAGAAGCCTGTAAATACTCTGAACAAAGTGAAAACATTATTCCATCAATAAATTATTTAGCCATTTCAGTGCACGTCATTCAGATCCCTCCCTAAACAATGCCATATATTACTTGCAGAATGGCTGCATTCTTTTACTGATGCTAATTTCAGCAACTGATTTCATGAAGCCCTTTGTTTCTCCTTCCGGTGTATATCGCAGGGAGAACTGAATTACAAAAAGATCTCTCTCTATTCGGTGATTTCAAAAATATTGGGAATGGGAGCTTGATCCTGAGAGGTGCTGAGCATCTGGGGCTGGGTCCAACAGCCAGCCAAGTCCGTGGAAAGACATCCATTGATGTGAATGGGGACTGCATCGGGCACCCTGCCGTAGTCCCTGCTGCTGTGAGTGGCCAGCCGCTGCAGCTAAGCCGTCAGTCAATGTGCATTACTGGTGAATGAAGGGAAGGAAAAGGAAGAGTAATTTAGCAAAACTCCCTAAGCGGCAAGCTCTTGCACCAGACTTCAGTTCAGGTGCCAAACACCGGTCCTGGCTGCCTCCTGCAAAGCCCTGAGAGTCGAGGGCCCTCGGGGCCTTGCAGGGTCAGGGGCTAACCCTGCATTTCTGTCTGACATTGTGGCGTTGTTATGCCGGCGCCGTTGGAG
Organism: Mauremys reevesii; assembly: GCF_016161935.1. Lineage (NCBI taxonomy): Eukaryota > Metazoa > Chordata > Testudines > Geoemydidae > Mauremys > Mauremys reevesii. The sequence continues at coordinate 2,641,358 of NC_052631.1, forward strand.
TGTGACACCCGCTTTGCCCTGCCATTATGCTCTCCAGGCAGAACGATCGCTCAGTGATTAGCCTGCGGCTGCCCAGCCCCATGGCACTTCCCTTCTGTGACCGTGTCCGATTCATGGTAGTAGCACAAGTGGTTGTGGGGCCTTCCCAGCAGTGCTGGAGCTGCCATGCATACATCTGAGTCCCCCTGCAGTCCCTGTGCAGTCCAGCCGCATTGCTCATTCACAGAACACGAGAGTCATTTCTCAATGAGCGGTGTCGCAGCCACAGAGCCCTGTAATCTCTTCCCAGTCAGGTGGCCATTAAACGAAACGTAGCTAATCCCTGGGAGTGCAAGCGGCCCAGACAGGTTCCTGTGTTGTTTTCGGTGAGTGTGCGGGCATCAACGGAATATAGATCCAGCTCCCTAATCTAATCTTCCACAAACATCTGGGTGGCCATGTAGATAGGCATTTTTCAAAGGAAATAGCACAAATCAGATCAAAATTTATTTTTTAAATAGCAAATCTACTTACTCTTTTTTATTGGAGTTTGCAGCTCTCCTAGGGCAGAGGTTCTCAAACTGGGGGGAACAGAATGTGTTCTGGGCAGGAGGTGAGAAGCTTTAGGAAAAAAACGTACTGCACACATTTTTCCCACAGCAATGCGTAACTAGCAAGCTGATTCCTCCAGATGTATCAGGTCCTCAGCTGGTGCTGTGCTTCTGACTCTAAATAACGCTGTGCATTTTGACAGATTTCTGTTAAGCTTGCAGAGCATTACGCAAAGTCGTTGCCATCGGTACGTTAATCGGTTTGCTACGATGCAATGTGCACGTTTAATTTTAAGCATGGTCACAATCACCATTTTGCTTTTGCTCTTATTACAATGGATCGTTGGCAGAAAAAAAAAAACCTCGAGTGAAAAACAAAGAAGCCGAAACTGATTTGAGTGAAGCACGACCCCCGTATGTATCGGAATATGTACTTGTGTGGTGAGGGGTCGGGCCCCTAAACTACTACAGGCACAAAGAAGGTGGGGGCGATCACATACGTTTGAGGACCACTGTCTTAGGGGAATTGGACTGCAGTATGGAACTTTGCACTCCTAGGTCTCAGATTCTCATCCAGCCCAAGTGCTGAGAACTGAAAATCAGTAGCAGAGCTAGATAAACAATGGTAAGTATTTTTCATGGGAAACTTCTTAAATTTCATTTAAAAAAAATTCCTTGAACTGTTGTTGGTTTTATTACTGAAATCACCAGCTGAAAAGAATTCTGTTTTTGCAAATGGTTTTCAGTAGGAAATCTCACTATTCAAAAACCAAAAACATGTCACCATTTTTTTTACTGTTTGTGTCCTTTCCCCCACCCCCAAAAAAATCTGCAAAATTTCAACCAAATTAAATGTTTTTGCAAAAATATTTATTTTTCTCGAAAAGCTGTTTTTTGTCCAACAAATGGTTAAATAAACTTTTTTTTTAAACCAGCTGAAGTCTTTAACATGTGATGACTGTTTGGGGGCCAGTGTGAAATAAGCGGTGGGAGTTAGTGGAGTCACGGCAGGGAATGAATTCATGAATAAAAAACACCCCAAGAGTCAGAAGACAAAAGCCGAACCCTCCCTCCCTGACTCTTCCCCACCGTGCACCCTATATGGTTGTTGTCACCTGAGCAGAGTGGATGTAAGCCGCTGACTTAAGAGTGTTTACTTCCCATTTTGAAGAGGTGTAAATGGCTGTACCAAATGCAAGAGTAAAACCCACGACTGTTGGGATCGAACCTGGGACTTCTGAAGCTTAGTGTAGGAGTTTCTACTGTAGGGGTGAGCAGCCTACAGCCTGGGGCCACATCCGGCCCTTCAGATGTTTTAATCTGGCCCTCAAGCTCCTGCCGGGGAGTGGGGTCCGGGGCTTGCTTGGTCCACATGTGCTGTGGCTCCGCACGGCTCCCAGAAGCAGCGGCATGTCCCCCCTCCAGCTCCTACACGTAGGGACAGCTGGGAGCTCCGCACACTGCCCCCGCCCCAAGCACCACCCCCACAGCTCCCATTGGTTGGCAACTGCAGCCAATGGGAGCTGCACAGGCAGTGCCTGTGTATGGGGCAGCATGCAGAGCCGCCTGGCTGTGCCTCTGCATAGGAGCTGGAGCGGGGACATGCTGCTGCTTCTGGGAGCTGCTTGAGGTAAGCACCGCCCAAGAGCCTGCACCCCTGACCCCCTTCAGTGCCCCAATCCCCTGCACCAGCCTGGAGCCCCCTCCCTGGCTTACCCCAGAGCCTGCACCCCCAGCTGGAGCCCTCACCCCCTCCCACACTCCAACCCCAATTTCATGAGCATTCATGGCCCACCACACAATTTCCAAAAAGTTTGCCCACCCCAGCTTTACTGCATGAGCTAAAAGCCACCTGGCTCTTAACCAAGGCTGGAGCAGACTTCTCAGCCTCTAGCTGGGCTAGGGGAGAGAGCGACACACCCAGCAGGCAGGGGTCACACTAGGTAGGGCGAATTGGAGATCTCCTGTTACCCCTCGAAGAGGAAAACTGAGACACCTTGGGAGGATGGTGTGGGGAACCAGTGCTGCTGGTGCCCTCCCGGATGCATTGGGAGAGGACTTTGCCTCCAGGGGGGCCCACCTGGCATATTTCACCAGCACTAACTTGACTTTTTAAAAGGCCACCCCCGCCCCACTCCACCCCCAGCTTTTCCATCTCAGGCAAGTAGCTTACTGCATTTCTGAAAACAAGAAGAAAAACAAACCCCGAAATTGCCAGATAGTTGAGTCAGTGCAGTATCTGTGGTAAGAACTAGCCTATTAGTGTGAAACCATTTAAGTACATCTGCAGTTATTCCCTTTCTTTGCAGCTCTGCTCAGACTGAGACAAGTGAAACAACAGTTCCTTGCTTGAGTTAATATAATTAACTTTGACAGTAAAGCTGGTAGAGGATCTGCTGGTATTATCTTAATAGCCTTCCCCTGCTTTGTAGCACTCAAGAGTCTTAGTAAAATTAGCAGCTAAAAGTAATACACATCATAGACTATTCCCAGAGTTGAGATGAAATAACCCGCCTGTGTCAAGTTTGTTAGGACATCTATTGAAGAAGCAGGGTGGACAGCTTCAATCACCTCTTACCAGCATCCTCAAGGACATCAGCGAATGGCCCCCCCAGAAACGTTATGCCATAACATAGATGTGCTTTGAGAACACTCCAAGGCGTGACATTTACCACCACCACCAAGCAGAAGAAACTGATTGTCTGTCTGTCCGTCCCCGACAGGACATGCTGTCATCCTTGGAAAAGTGACTTAAATCCCATTTGTTGTTTGTTACCTGCGTTAGTGACAGGGGGGTACCAAAAACACTCTCTATATTTTATGATCACTTGGCGTTTCCCCAGACGAGTCTTTGATATCAGCTGCAACCGGAGTTATTCCAGATTTACACAGGTGTGAGTGACTTCAGAATCTAGTCCCACATCCGGTCAATAACTGCAAAAGTAACTGGAAAAATGGACTTTTCCCCCCAACATATCTACATCCTTTGCCTCTTCTAGTCAGATTTGCTCACTGAGCAGCCTAAAGCAAAGGTTTGTTGTTCTTACCCTCACAGAGCCAGTGCCCTTTGGGGAGAATGAGCTGGATGTTGGTCTGCCTTATTTACTATCAACAAAGGCATCAGCTAAATTCCAGGTGCAGAATCTTTATTGCTAGTGACAAAGTCTGAGTCAGAAAGAGCACAGTGGGTTTCAAGATCCCAGGATGCATTGGCAGGAGTGGCCGTTGGAGAGAAACCTCTTGAACTGAGCCCATTTTGTAAGGAATCAGTGAAAGAGGATAAATATGGACTCCTATGTTGCGATTCCTGCATGGTTATTTTGCTGCCTTACAACCTTCCTTTACATTTTGTATATGTTTTGCTTTTAGAGGAGAGCAGTTTGTTTTAGCAGCATGTGAATGCAAGGGACAAATCCACTCTGATTCAGGTTGTAAGTTCCTTGGGGACAGGGCCATTTCTGTTGTATATTTGTACTGTACTTTGCATCATGAAGCTAGTGGCTTCCACAATACAAATAAATAATAATAATTGGATGATTTAAATACAACCTGTCTATCCGATCGCTAGTATTTCCAAAAGAATTTGGCCCTTTGGTGTCTAAACGTTACTGACTACAAACCGAGCCATAAGCCTATGAAGGGAGAGGAGCACTATATCCCAATTTTTAGATGGTGAAACTGAGGCACGCAGAGGGGAAATGACTTGCCCAATGTCACATAGCAAATGATTTCCCCAAGGTGAAATCTGGACTAAACCCCTGGTACCCTCACTCCCAGTCCAACTGTGAGACCACGAAGATTGAGGCAGACCATGACAGGAGTTTCAGGGGATAATAATGCTTCCCCACCTTGGTAAGGTCCTTTGAGATCTTACAGGGGTGAGCACTGGGGAAATATAATGTCTCTCTTCTTTATTAGTGTGTGTGGCCCAACACTTAACTCTTACGGATCTTAGAGCACAGAACAGGACACTGCGGAGCTGAGGGGGAAAACACCAATGGGAGAGGCCTGTGTCTCCACTCAAGTCGGGTGTTTTGTGACTGCCCATCACGGCAGTGACTATAGAGAACCAATATCGGGAGATTGCCTGAAACACTGATAACTGGAAAACTGCCTCATACACCTTTCTAAGGACTGGGGAAGGCCATTCCGGTCCCATTGCATCCCCTCCTCTCACCCTCGGAAATACTGATGTTTAAGGAAACCAGAGAGATTGCATCACACATGGCCAAACAATCCATTGATTTGGGTTGGTTTTTTGAGTTTTCAGTGTGTGCGGTGCTAATGATTGGTGTCGACTTCACTACATGCAGCCAGGAACTGGACATTTTCTGCTGCACTTTATCTTCTCTGGCTTCTAGGCCGACTGCCGATGCAGGTCTGTTGCAGATCAGATTTATTGGCATACCAGCAATAGTTTATATAATCCCCCAAAACACATGGGGATACGTACTATAACCCGGAGTCGCACTGAACGCTCAGAAGGCTCCCTTTGAATTGTAGGATGCAGAGAGCCTGCTGGCAGCCTCGCTAAAGGGTTTGTAGGGGCTGTCGCAGGAGCAGGGCGTGGATGCTGTCTCTTGCTAGTCATCTTCGCCCCTTGCTCAGGACTGAGCCCAGCGCTGTGGGAACTGGGAAAATGGCTACATTTTAAAACAAGTTTTAATTTATCTGATTTTCTTTCGTATTCAAACATTTCCCGGCTTTGTTCCCTCATCTCCTCAGTGCCCCACTTTTTAATAAATAAAATGCAATTTGTGGCTTAAACCCCCATCTCTTCTCATCCCTTGCACCCCTTCCCTTCACAGCAGCCTCTTGCCAGAGGTGGATTCTGCACTTGTTTAGTGAGATCGCTGTTTCTGATGCTGGCAGCCACACGCTTGCAGAGCTTGTTGGGGAGGCCAGGCAGGGACCGGAAAAGAAGAGGCGTGACGGAGCCATGATGCTGCAGCCCCCCTTTTACACGGCAATTATCAAACACGCTCCTGATTGCTCCTCCAGAAACACCCAGCCCGAGGTCTTCCAAAGCTCTCCATGGCTCCTTGCACATGCTGAGCCAGGCTTGGATGAGCAATGGCCCATATCTGTGCACGCTGGGTGTGCAAGCACTTTTAAAGCACATCTACCGCAAGCTCTCTTGACAGCAGAGGGGTTTGGTTCACAATCAGCCAGAGAGCCTTCCATTTTAGGAGATAGTTTCTAGATCTACATATTCTTGCTCTCTCTATATTACTGCTTGCTCGCTCTCTCTCTCTCTCTCATTAAACTGACTGTAATAACAAAGAACATTGATTATCTCCCAGTGATGCCTGGTTTAAGTGATTAGTGATTAATTCCTTCCATTGCTTTGTGTTCTCTCTCTCTCTCTGCAGGAGATTTTCACACCAGAGTGCAAATTTAAGGAATCGGTCTTTGAAAACTACTACGTTATTTATTCTTCCACACTGTACCGGCAGCAGGAGTCTGGACGAGCATGGTTCCTGGGGCTCAATAAAGAAGGTCAAATTATGAAGGGGAACCGGGTGAAAAAAACCAAACCCTCGTCACATTTTGTACCCAAACCCATTGAAGGTATGGAAAGTTCCCAGGCCCTGTCCCATGGGGCAGATATGAGCCCCGGGGGGTAAGGGGTAGAGAGGAGGTTGACTGTCCTGTGGTTCAGCAGAGTGGAGTGGGGACTATACCCGACAGCAGGGACCGTGGTGTAAGAGCTTCCAAGTGGAAACACGCTGCACCACCAATACTGGAGCCTGAGTGTCTGCCTGTGCTGTGAGCCCTGCAGCGCATCCCAAAATGTGAGCCGGCAGGTTGGGTTACTAGAGAACAAGCTGTAAAACCCAACCAAATGGGGGGCACGGGCAGAATAAAGGGCGTAGTACAGGGATGGTCGAACCTTGTACCTAGGTCATAAGTTCAAATGCAACCTTTGTCTGAAGTGGCCACAATGTGTTGCCGTCTCTGATAGCTCCTTGGAAGCCCTTGTCAAGAGTCTGGGGGAATCTCAGTCCAATTCCGAGTCACCTGGTGTCCACCTTGCAGAATGTGTCTCCGGTGAGAGAGCCGGGACATAGACAATGAGCTGCCCAGCCTGTCCTGACACCCCAGGGGCAGACCCATCCTGAGGTCCCCGGGGTTATTCACCCTAGTGCCCTTCACAGGCACTAACTTTCCATTGGAAACAAACCCAGAGCTTTCCTCCTGCTGGGTGACGAAAAGTGAATGGTCTTGTTCCCAGCAGAGATTCCTCAAGGAGGAGGGAGGGGCCTAGGTCTGTATTGTCAGTGTCAGAAATATTTACCTAAGACGAGAACATTTCAGTGGATTAGCATTGCTCTCTCCAGCTCCTCCATGTCCTGCACACCTCCCAGGGCTTGTCTACACACCCAGAGTTACGCCTGCCTCCCTAAAAGTGGGGGGTTTAAACTGGTTTCATTCAGCCAGGGCACAAGGCCGTTTGGATGCTCTCATTTTGGTTTAAAGCACACGTATTTCAGTGTAGCTGAACTCTGTTAGCAATGGGTTATAGTTAAACCGCAAAAAGCTGACATCAGAGTGTCCACACGGGGTTTGCACTGATAGCTGATGCAAACTTGCGTGCAGACAAACCCCTGACAGACGCTGATACTCTGCCTAGCATGAGTGGCTGAAATCCAGAACCAAACTTCGTATCAGGGCAAAAGGAAAGGAGGAAGGAAAGGGAGGAAAGAAAATAAAAGAGTGAGAGAGAGAGATGCTGAGTGCTGGTCAACACAAAGAATTCCACCAGTGTAACTAAAGGTGCAATTTTTACCCTGATGTAGTTAGGCCAGTGGCACTGTGTGTGTGGACACGTATGTTGGCTTAAACCTGGCTTACAGCAATTTAGCTTGTGTTGGTAAATTTACTTGCACAAGCTGAACTGACAGAACCAGCTTTACCCTTCTAGGAGACTGCACACACGCTGCACCAATCTAACTAAACTGGTCTAAGTTACACCAGCGCAGCCTGCGTGCAGGCAGCCCGAGGCACTGCTGTGGTGTTTGCCTAGGATGGATGGTTTTAATTAGGAAGCGTTTTCTCTCTTGCTAACAAAAACAGCAGAACAGATCCCAGGCTCTGACTCTGGCGCTGTCAGGGGCTCAGAGCAAGGGCTGAAATGGCTTCAGACCTGCAGCTTTTCTGGGCTGCTCCAGAATGCGTTGTCCTGTGCTCGGAGGAGACGCTTGGGCTCCCTGAAGAGTGGAGATGAATGGCATGAGAATGGCAGGAAATCCCTTCAGGCAGGTGGCTGAGGCAGATGAATTCCAGACCACATGTGAACTCCCCTGCAAACCCCTTTCCCCCCAGCTATATCGTCTAGGTCATTAGTGGCAGAAAACCATGCGGAACCTAGGCTTGAGCCTCTGCGCCTGCCAGGCAGTGGCTCTGAGTCGAGGATGCTCATTTGTGGGACTCCCTCCCTGGAGCCCACAGTGGCTGCCATTGGCGTATGCAGCCGGCCTGTTTATCTCACCTGGCCTCCTTCTAACCATTTCCCCCACCGCTTTCTTGTCCGTCTCCTCCTCACCACCCGCCCCCAGTCCGTTTGGGACTGGAATGGATTCCCCGACAGCAGCTGGGTTTGCCCTTGTAGCAGATATTTCGGTGCTGCCTGGCCGCGTGCGGTGGGGGGTCCCTTAAAGGGAGGGATGCCGTTTGCTGGTAAGTAGTTGGGTTTTCACGCGGGGCCCAGTTGGTGCACGGTGGACGGGTGTCATTGGTGGACAGATGCCACACAGCTGGGAGGCACAGAGGCCTGACACCAGGGCGGCATTCTCATTACAGTAGATGCTGCTGCTGCTGCTGCTGCTTCGGTTTGTGAAACCCCAGCGCAGCCCTGGCGTTCCTTTCCCTCGCCTGCATCCCTCCCCACGCGAGCGTCAGTCGTCGCTGTAATCCAGAGCGAGCAGGCAAGTGCTTTAGAACCCGGCAGCCGCATTAAGGAGTCCTCCCCCGGGCTGCTTTGCCACCCACTGCCGCATCCAAGAGCTGGCTGCCCCCCAGGCAAAGGCACGTGTCAGCCTGCCAGAGCCTACCGCTGTCTGGGGCCGCGGCTCGCGGAGGGCTCTGTTCCCAAGCCGAAGACGAGTGGTCGGCAGCAGAGGGTTGGAGTGAAGTTGGCTCTGTTCCACGTGACTCGGCTCCGCCCCATCCACCGGGCTCTGCGAGCAGGGCTAAGGCGAAACACAAGCCTTGACGAGAGCCCTGCGCTGCCACCGGCACCAGCAGCCACCCCCACCCATGAAGCTGAGACGGGCACAGACTATTTCACGGGAACTTCCCGGCCAGGGTGAAGATCCTGGATGGCCCTCCAGGGGCTGGGGGACGGCAGGAGGTGACCTGTATGGCACCGTTCTCCCCCAAGGCTGCGGGTGGGACTGTTTACCTCTCGTCCTCTTTTTGTGGCTCAACCAGCCCACGAGCACTGTAATAGGGTGGCTACTGGCTGAGCACCCCTCGTGGCCAGGGGGACCGCCACAGGGCACTGCCTCACTTTTCCTTCTTCAACACTCCACCCAGTCTTGCTCATCCAATCGCAGCCCTGCTTGGGGTCTAGTTTCTTTATTAACACAAAGTTCAAAAAAGCCCTAACACAAAAACAAATCTTACCCCCTGCCAGATAGTGGGCACAGCCCCTCCCCCGGAGGTACTGTCTCCTTCTGTTGTTGGGGCAGCAAGAGGAAATGCAAGGGCAAGGCTGCTCTCCTTGCCTTCTCCCAAAGCCCCAGCTCCCTTCTCCAGGGACCACTGCAGGAGACCCTCCCTCCCAGCCGCTTCTCTTCTGCAGTTCCCTTTCTACCTCTGCCTCTTAGGTCTGACCTCCCTCTGACCCTTAAAATGCCCCTACAGCAGGACAAGGCTATTATCCCTGTTCTGAAGAGGGGAAACTGAGGCACAGATATATTGAGAGACATACCCAAGGCGACACAGGAACTCAGTGGCAGAGCTGGGAATGGAAGCCAGGTCTTCACTAGCCTTGGTCTTGGCCTTAACCATTGAACCAGCCTTCCTCTTCATTTGGGAATGTGACCTCCATGAAGGCCATGAGAGTTGGTGCTGGGAGGAGTCTGTTGAGGATTTTTGCCTGCTGGAGAAGAGAGGCATCACAAACTACATATACAGAAATCACATCACCCACCACTGAATGGCAGCCACCTCTGGGGTGAAACTTGGCAGCAGTTTACCAGTGTGCACAAAACTACACGGCAGCTTAGTTTAAACAAGAACTGCAAAAACACCAAAAGCTCCATGCTCCAATAGCTAACAGCTAAGGGAAATGTGTTCTTGTACTTCAACTGGTAAAACTGTTGCTTCTGGATTCAGAAGTTCTCCAGTGCAAGTGCCAACAAGGCAGAAAAACTAATAAACGCAAAACGCCTCTGAAAATGCCTTCAAATGGCTTTTCTATACAGAAAAGGCAAGTTTTAAAGCATGTTGACGCTACAAAAATGCTTCAAGTCCTACAACCTGAAGGGTATTTGGGGATCCTTAGTTAATGTACGGCAAGGTGCCAGTTTGGGAAACAAACACACGCACTGCACACTTCTGTTGATATTGTAATGTTGAGTTGCTGTGGCCTGAACTCAAGGAGCCATTAAAACGTGAGCTTGCGGACTGAGCCAGGCCAGTTGGCATGCGTGGAATTACTGCTTGGGCCCTGTCATTTCAATCTCTCTGAGTGTCTCTAGCCTCAGGGACGGAACCTATCCTTTGCCCCCCCTCCCAAGCCAATGGGAGTCTTTCCAATCACTGCCATTGCCTTTGGATCAGGCCCTTACAGCAGGAATACTTGGCTGCTTATATCCACTCTGCCCCTTGGTGGGAGTATTTCCTGCTTCACTCTCCAAAGTTCCCGCAGTTCCCCTTTCTAGCACTAGACCCTGGAACCAGCCTGCAGCCCGAGGAGAAGGCGGTATCTTCCTTCACGCAGCAGAGAGGCCCCAGGCCTGCTATTGAAGCTTGGCTTTGCAGTAAGCACCATGGCTTGAGCAGACCTCCTCTGTGGTGGTGAATGGCCTGTGGGTCGCCCGGTCCTATCACCTCCCTGCCTGCCCCCATAGCTTCCTGGCAGTCTGGAGTGCAAGGGGCATCATACAGAGGCCTCCGAATCTTCCCCAACTCTTTTCCCACAGTGGAACTACCCCAGTTCTGCTAAATCAGAGCCCTCTGTCACCACGATGGAGTGGAAAGGGGGAATTTCTCTCCCAGGCGCTGTCGGCACTAGGAAGATGTAGCATGTTCAGCCCCAGTAAACCCAGATCATTGTCTTTGCTTCTAGTAGGCACTGAACAGCGTTCAGCGGGGCATGGCTCAGCATTCAAGTCACACTGCCCATCAGTACCCGGCCCAGGCCGGGGCAGCTAATGATCCAACCAGCGGACCAGATTTGGGATGAATCCTGGTCACGTGCCACCTGAGGCATGTTGTGCATATGCTAAGAAGCAGCAGCATTTAAAAACCTGTTCATTAGCCTTTGCTAAACACAGCTCGTTTTCTTGTGTCGTCAGGGCCCTAGAAATGCAGGATTTCGCACAGAGTCTCTTCCACGCTTGCTTTGCTGGGCCCGCACTGAAACCCTCAAGCTAGACCCTGAAGGAAGAAGAGGGATCACTTTCAGCAGGCGTTTCCTTGGCGTTTGGTGATAAAAGTGCTGTGGTTCCATTTGGCGGCGTCCTGCGTGTTTAGCTGCCAGGTAGAGACTAGCTCAACCGTCTGCAACTCACATCAGCTGGGATTTCCTTCCAGCCTTCATTGCATTAATTAAGGCAGAAAACCAAGGTGCATAATGACCTGACTCCCTTCCCACATCTGGTGTTAAGTCAATTAAATCTCTTCAGTGAAGCATTGACTAATACAAGTGACCCTCCTCCCATGTCTCCGGGGGTGACACCCCGGGCAAAGTTCTGCATGTGGAGTGGTGGTGTCTCTCCAGTGATGCTATGGGTGGGGGAGAGCCAGGACTGGGGCAGACACGTGTTGTTCCCTCCCCAGCTGTGCCACACCCACTAGAATAGGGATGTGGAGTTTGGTGCTTCTACACGGTGCTGAGCATCCTCAGCTCACATTGGCGTGAGTGGGAAGATGCTCAGGATCAAGCTCCCAAGTGGGTGTGCTGCTCGGGTGCCCAACAGCCAATGGTGCATGATGAAATGGGGATGTGGGATTATATGACAGAAGCAGGGAGGGACAGGGAAGTGTGTATGGCGGGGGACTTGCTCCAGTCGGTTATTATAGAGTTAAGTTAGTTCTGCCATTATTCTCTCAGCATCGTTATCCACTTTCCAGGCCCGAGATCAATACCGTGGGATAAACCCTTACCCTGTTTGTGAAGGGGATCGATTCTTGCACTCTCTCTCTTTGAGCATTAATTCCTTCCCCATCTTTGGCTACGTCCGAGCCAGTGCGTCAGCTGGATGGCTGCAAACAGCTAACTGCACTCCCGTGGAAGGCAGACATACACATCTAGGCCTGGGCCGTGCTCTCAGCACCAGCAGCGTTCTCCCAGCACACCGGGATCTCCGCCTCCTGTTGTGGAGCGACACCTGATTTACAGCAGTGCGAGAAAGGGGAATCTCAAGCCCCAGCATTAGCCGCCTTGATCTGAGATCTGGTGAACCAAACTTCTGGGTTCCCGGAACCTCCATCCTGTGCCCCATCAGAACTACGGACCGTGCGCAGGCTTCATTGCTTATCAGCAGGTGCTGGGAGGCCTCATTAGCCCATGCCGAGAGTGTGTTATTTACGTAGGATTGTTGTTCTTGCTTCTGTCCCCGGAGACGCCGTTTTCCCCACAGTTTTGGATGCCTCACTAGCACACCAGCAAAGCGAGGTGCTGTGCAGTGGGGGTGCTCTGGGGTTGTTCTGTAACCAGTGCCCTTCACCTGTCCATACAAGGTGCTCCTGGCAGGGAGGGAAACTCCCGTGTGGGTATGTGGTGCACAAGAGAGCATTAGTTGTGTCTCACTGACAAGCCTGAAGCAGTCGGCACTATGGATCGCCTGCTTTGAACCATGCGGTCCGGGTAAAACGTGTCCCTGGGGTTAACCCAGCCAGCCTGAGTGAATGGGATCCCAGCTCCAAAGCTAGTGGAGATGGGAATTGTGAGGGACAGCAGGAGGTGTGAGAGGCTGACTTCGCCATCCAGCCCTCCACCATTTCACACTCACGCGACTAGCCCACAAGTCAAACGTTGATTCTTCACTGCTCAGCCCAAGTGGGAGCCCAGAGCTACTGGGGCGCACGGGGAGCACTTGGAGCAGAGGCAAATGGTGACACTATGTGCAAGGCAAAAGTGAAGCGGCACAGGCAGGGGCTATTTGGCGGTAATGGTGATGACATTGACGTGTGCACAGATTGTGTCAGTCTAGTGGCTGGCAGGGCAGAATTCCTGGATTTTCTGCCTAGTTCTGGCACTGACTCAATGTGCAAACTTGGGTAAGTTCCTTATTCTCTTTGCTTTTCTTTTTCCATCTCCAAATGGCTTTCTTGATAATTTTACCTACCTCAAAGTGGTGTTATGAGGCCTAGTTATTGTGTGTATTTAAAGTGTTTGGAGAGCCGTGGGGGGAAGGTGCTGTATGGTCAAAATAGTATTTTTCATTGGTCAGGTTTGCAATGCAGCATCAGTTACATTAGTGCACACTTGACTGCACTTCATCTCTGCCCTGTATTGTTATGCATCACTATAAATATTTATCTAGATTGGAGTAAAATGCAAAGTAACAGTGGCATTTCAATCTAGCCCTAAGTGGCAGGAGTTATTCCTAAATCAGGGAAAGGCTATAAACATAAGGACTCAATTCATCTTTCTGTAGATGAAGACTGGTTTCATTTATGCAGCTATTTTGGAACGGAATTAGTTTGTTTTATGTTGTGTTTATGTTCTTGACGATGAGCCAGAACCGAAGCATTGCAGGCTCGCGTCTCCCCTGCTTTACACTGTCTGCAGTCGTTTCCACAACAAGTCTCTAGCAACTCAGGACGGGCGGACGGCAGGCCTGCTTTGCACAGGCAAGGGTATAAGCCTGGCAGGCTCAGGCCGAACAGGTTCCTAACACGGTTCCCAATCCTGCTGGAAAGGTAGAACAAGTGGGGTTCTGCAGGGGTCTGTTTTGGGACCGGCTCTGTTCAATATCTTCATCAACGACTTAGATGTTGGCATAGAAAGGACGCTTATTAAGTTTGCAGATGATACCAAACTGGGAGGGGTTGCAACTGCTTTGGAGGACATGGTCATGATTCAAAATGATCTGGACAAATTGGAGAAATGGTCTGAGGTAAACAGGATGAAGTTTAATAAAGACAAATGCAAAGTGCTCCACTTAGGAAGGTACAATCAGTTTCACACATACAGAATGGGAAGAGACTGTCTAGGAAGGAGTACGGCAGAAAGGGATCTAGGGGTTATAGTGGACCACAAGCTAAATATGAGTCAACAGTGTGATGCTGTTGCAAAAAAAGCAAACGTGATTCTGGGATGCATTGACAGGTGTGTTGTGAGTAAGACACGAGAAGTCATTCTTCCGCTCTGCTCTGCGCTGGTCAGGCCTCAACAGGAGTATTGTGTCCAGTTCTGGGCACCGCATTTCAAGAAAGATGTGGAGAAATTGGAGAGGGTCCAGAGAAGAGCAACAAGAATGATTAAAGATCTAGAGAACATGACCTAGGAAGGAGGCTGAGAGAATTGGGTTTGTTTAGTTTGGAAAAGAGAAGACTGAGAGGGGACATGATAGTAGTTTTCAGGTATCTAAAAGGGTGTCATCAGGAGGAGGGAGAAAACTTGTTCACCTTATCCTCTAAGGATAGAACAAGAAGCAATGGGCTTAAACTGCAGCAAGGGAGGTTTAGGTTGGACATTAGGAAAAAGTTCCTAACTGTCAGGGTGGTTAAACACTGGAATAAATTGCCTAGGGAGGTTGTGGAATCTCCATCTCTGGAGATATTTAAGAGCAGGTTAGATAAATGTCTATCAGGGATGGTCTAGACAGTATTTGGTCCTGCCATGAGGGCAGGGGACTGGACTCGATGAGCTCTCGAGGTCCCTTCCAGTCCTAGAGTCTGTGAATCTATGAATCCCCAGAATGGGGGGCGGGGGGAGATTTGCAAGCTGACCCCATCTCGTGTTCTCATCCCCAGCATACTGGGCCTTGAAACATGGCTATTTTGGTGACTTAGAGAAATGCCGTGTTGAAGACTGGCCTCCTCATGGGGCTGACTCCTGAGACCCTTATTCAGCACTGACTATGTGTGTGCTCCTGCCTTTCTCAGGGCTGGTTCATGCTATACACGTGCAGCCCTTAGAAAGAGACAGCGAGTAGCGCATCACCCCAGGCAGGGTGTGGGCTGGGGCTGGGGCTGGGGCTCAGAGAGGGACAATTTCTCCTTGGTCTCTCCAGCTGCACTGCAGGAAGGAGTAATAGGACAGCTTTTTATAGGACGCCATAAACTCCCCTTCTTGCATGGCCAGCCCCCTCTGCTGACTGCCGCATGGGGGGAAGGGGCGGCACAGAGCCGTGGCTCTGTCCATCCCCACCAGGTTGCTCCCAGGGAAAGCGGGGAAGTGTTTCTCCCAGACTTGCGATGCCTGCACCTCCTACGTGGCCACACAAGGGAGGGGATCCTTTCTCCTTCCTGCTTTGCTGGCAGCCACTTAAGTGAGTTAAATAGCAGAGACACTGACTGAAAGCTCTGTTCATGGCTGGAGGGGACAAAGTGGGTTTCAGTGGGAACCACAATATCCAGATCTGGAGGTTGAACTCCCTCCAAGGTGGGCCCAGGATGCAAAAGTTTGTTAAGAACATAGGAACGGCCACACTGGGTCAAACCAAAGATCCATCTAGCCCAGTATCCTGTCTGCTGACAGGGGCCAATGCCAGATGCCCCAGAGGGAGTGAACCTAACAGGCAATGATCAAGTGATCTCTCTCCTGCCATCCATCTCCACCCTCTGACAGACAGAGGCTAGGGACCCCATTCCTTGTTAGTTTTGGGGGTCTCGTTCTTTCTTGTCAGAGATTAAGGACAGGGGAAAGGGCTAACTCGTTGATCTGCTGCTGACTAATATTGGCATTGTGAGCTAATGTGCAATGTTGTGAATCGAGATGTTCATTTTATATTTGTGTGTCATAAAAAAGATGGAGAGTAGAGAGCCTTATCTGTGAGAGACCAGAAATCCTTCACTTATGTTTGTGCCTCTGGGAGGGGGTAGGCTTAAAAGGGGCTGACTGCCAGCACAGGCAGAGAACCGTGAATAATAAAGGAATATATTACTGGGATATTCAGGCTTATCTGCGGGTGTGTGGTGGGAAAGGGGCGGGGGAAGAGGAGGCTAGTTTAGGGGGAAAATGCCCCACACATAAGCAAATGCTACTTGTGGTCCAAGAACTCTGTCTCTGGGGTAGTGTGAAAGCTGATTGTCGCCCTTTCTGTTTGCAGTGTGCATGTACAGAGAGCCATCGCTGCATGAAATTGGAGAAAAACAAGGACGCTCAAGAAAAAGTTCAGGGACACCAACCATGAACGGAGGCAAAGTTGTTAACCAGGACTCGACATAATTGACAAACACCCCTCTCCCTCTCTTCCAATTCTTCCCTTCCCACTCACCTCCCCACCCTGCCGGCGAAACCACACCGCGACGACAATAAACTGAGCAAGGCAGGACCTACCGGTAGCGGCTAGGATTCTGAACTCAAAAATCTTTCTTCGTGTAGGACGAGGAAATCAACTCCCAAATCTTGCCTGTTGCAACGTTTCAAAAAAAAACAACGAAGAAAAAATGTTTTAAATCAGGACTCCATTAACATTTTAAACGCAAACTGTTTGCTCTTTGATCAAAAGGAAAAATCTCTTCTCTGCATAGTAATAATAAATAATTATTAACTAATACATAATGAGAATAATAACAATAAAGATGTTACCTTTAAAAAAAGCTTTTGGAGAATTGAACATAACACATGATATGCTGATAACAAGCCAGGCTCTAAAAACTGACTTCTCTGTGCTTTTGTGTTATTCTTTGCTGTCACGCACAAACCCACATCGTTCCAGTCCTTTCCCCAAGCAGACAGACTGGATTTCCACAAGGCAGAACAGGGAGGGATGGATTATGATTCTGTTTCCTCTAATATTAATAAAATATGGCCCATCCGAATTAGGATTCTGACAGTCACAGGCACTGAACTAGCGATTGTGCAATTGGCTTTGCCAATCCCGGTTGTTGCTACCGGTGTTTGAGCATGTTTGAAGATGGAGAGCGAGCTTTATGCTTTCCTCCTCCACACAAACATTTTTTACTGTTAGTAGGTGCCAGAAGACTTTCAGAACTAGGTTTTCAGGTCCCACCAGGGGAAATGGTTAACGTTTATTAGGGGTTAGAACATCAAATGGGTGGAGAGGAAATAAAGCTAGAGAAATACCTGCTGTTGAGTAGAAAGGAGGGCGAGCTCAGTATTTGAGGGGTGTATGTGCACATGGGAGAGAGACAGAGGTGTCTGAGGAGTGGGGCAGAGGGAGGGGAAGGTGGGGAGAGGGAGAGGAGATGCTAGAATATTTTCCTTACCAATCAGCTGACCTCTCAGCGCGCACTCTTATGCTCCCTGTATTTTTCACTCAGTCCATGTTCGAGTCTCAAGCCGATGGTCCCCCTGTGAGGCCCTGAACGTCTCCACAGAGCTGCACTACCAATCGGGGGCCCAACACAGTCCCTGGGAGTTGGGTCTCCCTTGGATTCTCAGTGCCCGAGCAGTCAGTTGCAAGAGGCCTGCCCCAGGTCCCTGGCAGATTTCCCTTGGTAGGGGGGCTGAGCGTAGCAGATTGAAAGGGGCAGGGTGGCACACACCTACCAACTCAAGCACCCTGCGAGGGTAGGGTTGCCAACTTTCTGATTGCAGAAAACCAAACACCCTTGCCCCGCTCCCTGCTCCTCCCCTTCCCAATGCCCCACCCCTGCTCAATCCATCCCCCTCCCTCCCTTGCTCACTCTCCCCCACCCTTGCTCATTTTCACCAGGCTGGGGCAGGCAGGTGGGGTGCAGGAGGGGGTGAGGGCTCCAGCTGGGGGTGTGGGCTCTGGGGTGGGGCCTGGGCATGAGGGGTTTGGGGTGTGGGAGGGCACTCTGGGCTGGGAGTGGGGTCTGGGAGGGGGGTTACCTCAGGCAGCTCCTGGAAGCAGCCGACGTGTCCTTGTGGCCCACAAGTGGAAGCAAGGCCAGGAGGCTCTGCACACTGCTCCTGGCTGCAGGCACTGCCCCTGCAGCTCCCATTGGCTGTGGTTCCCAGCCAATGGGAGCTGCAGAGCCAGTTCTCAGGGTGGGGGCAGCTCACGGAGCCCCCTGGGCGCCCCTGTGACAAGGGGCCAGACATGATGACCACTTCCAGGAGCAGTGCAGAGCCAGGGCAGGTAGGGAGCAGTCTTCACCCTGGTCCTTTCTATGGCTGGTGAGACCAAATGCGCATTTGCTGTGGAAGATAAATTTCCCTTTAGTAAATAAATTGGGCTTCAGCCCTGCAGGACACCCATAGTGGTTTTGCCACTCTCTGCAAGCCTGTGTTTGCAGCCCACCCACAGCCACTAAGCCTGTACCTGTGCTTTACAAAGCACCCCCCCGCCATGGGCCCAGGTCTGCGAGGTGCCATAAACTCTCACTTCCTGTAGACAACGGTGACGTGAACGGGAGCGGAGGCTGCTCAACCCTAGTCTGTTCAGTGTCTTAGCCCACAGCCACCGCCACAAAGCTGAGAACGCCGTACTCGGTCAGCCCGGTGTCCTGCCTCTGACCGTGTCCAGTGCCAGGTGCTTCAGAGAGAATGAACAGAATAGGGCGACTATTGAGTCACCCATCCCGACAGCAGAGCCCACCCGTGCCTGCTGATAGTGGGGGGTGGGGCAGTGAGGGCAGCTAGCTTCAGCAATGTTACTGAGCATGCTCAGTACAAGCCAAGCAGCAAATCTGGGGGGGGGCACATGATCCCTGTACCCCCCACCACCCCCCCACACACACACTCGGCCTCTGCTTGACAGTCAATCCCAGCTTCTGGTCTGGGACATCCAGAGGATGGGGTTGTGTCCCTGTTCATCTTGGCGAAGTGCCATTGTCGGACCTGTGCTCCAGGAACCTACCTGATTCATACTTTTGACCTTCACAACATCTCATGGCAATGAGTTCCACAGGTTAACTGTGTGTTGTGTTGCCTTTTGGTTGTTTTAAACTTTCTGCCTATTAAGTTCATAGGGTGATTCCTGGTTCTTGTGTTATGTTTAGGGCGGTAAACAACACGTCCCTATTCACTTTCACCAGACCATTCATCATTTTATAGCCCTCTATTATATCCCCGCTTAGTCAGCGCTTCTAAGCTGAGCGGTCCCAGGCTTTTTTTACTCTCCCCTCGTAGGGCACCTGTTTCATACCCCTAATCATTTTCATTGCCCTTCTCTGTAGCTTTCCCAATGCTAATATACCTTTTTTTGAGCTGGGGTGACCAGAATGTCACCCAGTATTCAACGGCTGGGCGTACCATGGATTTCTATAGTGGCATTATGATATTTTTCTGTTTTATTACCTATCCCTTTCCTAATGATTCCTAACAGTCTGTGAACTGTTTTGGCTGCTGCTGCACATTGAGTGGATGTTTTCAAAGAACTATCCACAATGAAGCCAAGATCTTTCCTGAGTGGTAGGTAACAGCTCATTTAGAGCCCATCATGCTATATGTATGGTTGGGATTATGTTTTCCAATGGGCATTACTTTACATTTATCAACATTGAATTTCATCTGCCATTTTGTTACCCAGTTTAGTGAGGTCCCTTTGTAACTTCGCAGTCAGCTTTGGCCTTAACATTTTGTAGTGTCTGCAAATGTTGCCACTTCACAGTTCTCTCCTTCTTCCAGCTCATTAATGAATACACTGAACAACACAGGGCCCGTGCAGCTTCTTGGGGGATCCTGCTCTTTATTGCTTACCACTGTGCAAACTGACCATTTGTTCCCACTCTTTGGTTCCTATCTTTTAACCAGTTACTGAGCCATGAGCAGACCTGCCCTCTTATCCATGACTGCTAACTTTAATTCAGAGCCTTTGGTGCTTTCTACAAGTCCACTATACACTATATTGACTGGCTCCCCCTTGTCCACATGCTTGCTGGCATATGGACATGTTTTGTGTCAGTCTAATAGAGTGGGCCGGCATGATTGCCCATTACAAAAGGGACTATGCCCCCAATGCATCACATTTAGCAGGCTGTAATTGCCAAAATTGCCTGTTAAGGCCTTTTCCAAAAGCAGGCGCTCCATTAGCTACCCTCCAGCCATGTTGGACACAGGCTGATGTACGCAAGAGCTCACATGCCGTAGTTAGTATTGCTGCAAGTTCAGACTGGAGTTCCTTCAGGACTCTTGGGCGAACCCATCTGGTCCCGGTGACTTTGTTACCGTTTAATTTATCAAAACCTCCTCTACTGACGTCTCAAGCTGAGCCAGTTCCTCAGAGCTGTCACCTAAAATGAATGGATTGGGCATAGGAATCTCCCCCACGCCCTCTACCGTGAAGCCTGATGCAAAAAAATTCATTTAGCTTCACCACAACAGCCTTGTGTTCCCAGCACCAGAAGCATCCAGTAGCCCCACTGACTTTTTGGCAGGCTTCCTGGTGCCAATAGACTTCAAAAGCTTTTTGCTCTTAATTTTTGTGGCCTTAGTTAGTTGTTCGTCAGATTCTTTCTTGGCCAGCCTTGTACTTTTACATTTGACGTGACAGAGTTTATGCTCTTTTCTATTTCCCTCCCTAGGCTTTGACTTCCAATTTTTAAAGGATGCCTTTACCGCCACATTCAGTCGGCTGTTTAGCCATGGTAGCTTTTTTTGTTGTTTGGTTTTTTGATTCTTGTACAAGTTTTTTTTTATTATTATTTTGTGTATACATTTAGTTTGAGCTTCTATTATGGTTGAAGTTAAATGCTGCTCTGGTGGGCTTCTTTAGCAATTTTCCCCTACAGCAGAGGTGGGCAAACTATGGCCCGTGGGCCATATCCGGCCCGCGGAGCCGTGCTGCCAGGCCCCTGAGCTCCTGGCCAGCCCTGGCCCCTCCCTGGCTGTCCCCCTCCCCCACAGCCTCAGTTCGCTGTGCCACTAGCACAGTGGTGTGGCTGGCTCCAGGGAGCGGTGCGGCTCAGGGGCAGATTTACAAGTGAACACAGGGTGCCCTGACATGGGCCCCCGCCAACAACAGGGGGACCCAGGGCCGGGCACTCGGGCAGCTCAACCCTGGTGCACCCTCCACGGGGGCAGGGGAGCAGGGGGCGGTGCGGGTGGCGGGAGCGCAGGGAACACGGGCGGAGGACTCAGGAAGAGCACCAGGCTGCACTTTGAAGGGGAAGCTGCTGCTTCTCTCTGGCTGTGCGGCTGCCCCTGCTCCTCCTGAGTCCTCCGCCCATGTTCGCAGGGCCACATGTCGAAAGGGGCTGGAGGGGGTTGGATGGGGGGATCCCAGGGGGGCGGTTCGGGGCAGGGGGTCGCGGGAGGGGGGGGGCGGGGGACAGGGAGGGGCTGGGGGAGGGTTGGATGGGGGGGATCCTGGGGGGGGGTGGTTAGGGGCAGGGGGTTCCGGGATGGGGTGGTCAGGGGACAGGGAGTGGGGGGGGGGGATGGGGCGGGATACCATGGGGCGGTTAGGGGCCGGGATCCTGGGAGGGGGCGGTCAGGGGACAAGGAGCGGGGGTGGGGTTGGATGGGTCAGGGTTCTGAGGGGGGCAGTCAGGGGGTGGGAAGTGGGAGGGGGCGGATAGGGGGCAGGGGGTCGGCTGTTTGGGGAGGCACAGCCTTCCCTACCGGGCTCAACATACCATTTCACACCCTGATGTGGCCCTCGGGCCAAAAAGTTTGCCCACCCCTGCCCTACAGGGATGTTAAATTTACTTACATTTGGGTCGTTATTACTTTTTGGACCAGATTCTGTGCTCCACTTATGACTAAACCAAGAATTGCCACTCCCCTTGTGAGCTCCAGGACTCGATGTTCCAAGAAGCATTTATCTGCGGTGTCTAGACGTTTTATCTCTGCGTCCCGTCCTGAGGTGACATGTTCCCAGGCAATCTGAGGGTAATTGAAATCCCCCATTATTATTGTGTTTTCTGCCTTTGTAGCCTCTCTAATTTCCCTGAGCATTTCACATTCACCGTCACCGTCCTGGTCTGCTGATCAGGAGTATATTTCTACTGCTATACTCCTATTATCCAAGCATGGAATTTCTGTCCAGAGCGATTCCATGGTACTGTTCAGTTCATTTAAGTTTGTTTTTTTTTACTTTATGTGACTGCTTTCTGTCACATATTGTGCCACTCACCCACCAGCACCACCTTGTCTGTCATTCTTATATATTTTGTATCCTGGTATTACCATGTCCAGTGGATTAGCCTCTTTCTACCAAGTTTCTGCACTGCCTATTATATCAATATCCTCATTTAATGCCAGGCACTCTAGTTCAGCCATCTTAGTATTTAGACGTGTAGATAAGCGTATGGTCCATATTCAGTTGCTCAGCTTCATGTTTTAGTTAAATGGCACTCTTTTATGTTGGACTGTTCCTCACAAGCTCCTACGTGTGCTTTACGAATGTCTTTCCTATCCTTTTTATTTGGGTCTAGCGTCCCGCTTAAATAAATTAATCGCTGAAGGCCGTCTCTGCCCAGACTGGGGGCTCCTTTGTGCCTATCGGCTTTCCCTCACCCTTACTTTAAAATAACCCTCTACAACCTTTTTAATTTACGTGCCAGCAGACTGGTTCCATTTTGGTTTAAGTGGAGCCCACGACGGTACCTGACCGCTTTTCTGGACTTGATGTGCTGTGCTGATGTAGTGACTGGAAGGCCACCAGAGGCATGTGGTTGGTTACAAACAGCTTAATGCTGTTGTTTATTTAAAGGGTCAAGTTCTTTTAATGGATAAAGAGGGACAATTTGGCCATTGGAATTAGTTATTGAGCTTCTGCTCTGGGGTTTCCATCGCCCTAGTATTTGAACAGCTTCCATACACCATCGCGTATAGAACTGGCTAACTGAGCGATCTCACAATGTGAGTGTAAAAGGGGAATCCACATCACACAGGTGTGGTTCTGGCGGGGCATGTCCCCACCGGGCTCATTTCTTGATCCTACGCTATTTAATATTTTTATCAGTGACCTGGAAGAAAACATAAATGCGTCGCTAACACAAAGACTGGGGAGGACAGAGCAATTTGGAGCACTTGATAAACTGGGCAGAAGCAAACAAGCTGAGTTTTAATGTAGCCGAATATATACAGCTGGGAACAAAGACGGTAGCCATACGTGCAGGAAGGGGAATTCTCTCCTGGGAAGCAGCAACTCTGAAAAAGTGTTGGGGTTTGTGGTGGATAATCAGCTGAATGTGAGGGCCCTGAACTGCCCAGCCTAGAGGTGCCGGGGCTCCTCCCTGGCAAAAATTAAGCACTGGCTAACCCCCTGGTGTGACTTAGGACACACTGCACAGTGTTTGTCTTGCAACGTGGCTGTGAGTCATAGAAGCCTTTGGTACTGCTCTGATCTGCTGCAGGGCGTGGCTTAGTGGTGGCACATTGCACACTGTGTGTTTTTAATAAACACCTTGCAAGCTTTTTCTCGGGTCCCATGACAGCTGTAAAAGGCAGGCACCGTGCCATGCTCGGATACCCGTGTGCTGCTTCGCAATGTGACAGGACAGTGAACAGAAGGCAAGTGAGCACAGAATTTGCTTTGGAAGCTCCTGCACACTCTTGGTTGCTTTGTGCTGTTAATTTTCCAATGTCAAAGCCGAGCTGAGAGCTTCAGGCTTTACGTGTTTGTCTAGTTCCTCTTGCCCAATTCAGATATAAGAATATAACATAATACGGGCAGTAATGGCTTTCCGGATGCACTCTGTTTATTTTAAACTAATGAAACCTGGAACCTGCGTGTAGCCTAAATGTGAAAACAGGTCAAAGTCTGCACTCAGCCATGGGCCCAAGTGGGTTTAACACCTAAGCCCAGAATTTGGCCAAGAATTTGTGAAGTTAAAAGGTTTAAAATGAAAGCCACTCTCCCCAGCACACATCACAATGCAAGACCAGCCCCCTGTACAGCTCTGTGTTTGATGAACACTTCACAGCTCTAAGAAGAATGGAAGATACTAATGGAGGAGCTTTGAAATGAGACACAGACAGCAGACTAGCAGGCAGTGCTACAGTGTGCCGGTGGTTACTTCTTAAATGGAAGGGATTTGTTTCCCTTCATTGTGGATTGTTATGCCTTTGCAATAGTGTGTGAATACCAACCCTGACAAGCCCATTCTCACCTAGCCATCCAGGGCAAAACCTCTCCATGCTATGGCAGCGTGGCACAGGAAAAGATGGTGTTTCCTAGGGTTACCAAATGTCTGTATTTTCCTGGCCATGTCCGGCTTTTTGGTTCTTAAATCGCTGTCCAGGAGGAATTTTTAAATATCTAACAACGTCCGGGATTTTGCCATTATTATTTTTCCCCAAAGAAGAGTTGATCATTCAAGAAAGAGAGTGAATGTTGATCACTCAAGAGAGTGCCTGCTTTTCCCCCCTAGCTCCCAGCGCTTGCGCCACAAAACAGCTGTTTTGCGCGGCTGGGAGGGAGGAGGAGAGGGGATGCGGCGTGCTCAGGGAAGGAGGCAGGGCTGGGGTGGGGCTTTGGGGAAGGGGTCCAATGGGGCAGGGAGGGGGCAGAGTTGGGGTGGGGACTTTGGGGAAGGGGTTGAGTGATGGGGTTAATTTGGCCCACCTGGTGGCAAAGTGGGTGCACTATGTTAGAGGGGAGCATGCTGATCGGGTAGCATATCACACCCACTTTTACAGCGGTCAATGACCCAAGGCCAAACGTAAGGCAGCGCTTTCCCCCGCTTGCTGCGCTGCACCATGGGGATTGGCAGGTGGGGCTAATGCTCCAGCCCGTCTTCTCACCTGTGCAGGAAGGAGAATAGCAGCCCTGCAGCGGCTGCTTCTCCCCACCTGACACTGTCACCCACAGAGCATGGGGGAACACCATGTCCCCATCTTCCCCCCATAGACCCCGGCATGGGAACGAGAAGCACCAGAAACTGCACAGGACAGCATGAGCTAAATTGCTTGGCTGTCCTAATGTTTAATAGCTGGACAGATTTCTTTGTTAAAAATAACTTGCTTTTGATTGATGCACAAAGCTAGACAGAGGGGCATTTGTCTGAATCCCCCCTCCCCCTCCCCGTGGCCCTGCACCAGATGGTGCCAGGGACCAGCTAGTTCAGTGCGGCATTAGCAGGTTAATGTGTGCTGGCTAAGATGTAGCGATAGCTTGATGCAGTAGATCATTGTCCTTGCCCACAGCTTGCATGAGAAATGGAACTAATTGTGTGCTTCATTTTTGTATTAGGACAAAAATATGCAAATGAGTGTCTGCAGGACCAGGTTTATACATCAAGGGCTTCTCGCAATGAAACACAAACTTGAATTGCTGCTGCATGGTGACAAACTCCCAGCCCCCTTTTTAAAACTACATTAAACTCCCTTGTGCAGGGGAGCTTCCATAGAGTTTAATGCTCTAATTCTCTCTCTGCCAGTGGGCGGACTGAAGGTCCCACTGGAGAAGGCCAGTGAGCCAAAGATTACATTGCACACACCAATCAACAATCAATCATGCCCTTTTATGAGCCTGCTGAAGGTCCCAGGTGGGCCTCGATGAATTGTATCACGACTGAGTTATGCCTGACACCTTGATTTGCCTGCATTGTAAACAAACACACCTGCCATTTGGGTTTGGTTTACTCACACATTTTTAGACATTCATTTTAATATATTCCTTCTCGGCTCAGTCCCACTCATTCCGGGAGTTGCTGTGGAATACTTAGTAACGAGGGGCTCTCTACCGATGCGCAGGGCCCAGCGCAAATAGTATGTGGCGACCAGCTGCCACATAGCGTTTCCAGAGCGAGCATTTCTTTCCATGAGCCATGCATGCCTGCACCTTGCATTGAAACATTAACTGCCTCCTCATCCTGCCATGGGCTCAGCATCGCCTTCTCCCCAGGGCCCATCTCACCACTGAATGCCAGCCAGAGAGCAACCTTTGAGAATGATGCGAGGAGCTCCCTCAAGACCTGGATGCCGTGACCACGTACTCCCAGAGACTCCCGCCTCAGGCAAGCACGGGAGGACCTGCCCTTTGATCGCCCTGTGGAAAGCACAGGGCACGCTCGCTGGTTGGTCAAGCTAGCTGCTTGCAACCGCTACAAAAGGAGTTTGGCTGATGTGGGTAGGTCCTATGGTGGTGTCCCTTGAATAGCTATGTGGACAGACTTGGAAACAGGGTTTGTAGCTGGGTTGGTGTTTTTGTTGTGCAGTGTGTGGTTGCTGGTGAGTATTTGCTTCAGGTAGGGAGGCTGTCTGTAAGCGAGGCTTGGCCTGTCTCCCAAGGTCTGTGAGAGTGCAGGATCGTTCTTCAGGATAGGTTGCAGATCCTTGATGATGCCTGGAGTGGTTTTAGTTGGGGACTGTAGGTGATGGCTAGTGGCGTTCTGTTATTTTCTTTGTTGGGCCTGTCTTGTAGTAGGTGACCTCTTGGTACCCTTCTGGCTCTGTCAATCTGTTTCTTCACTTCATCAGGTGGATATTGCAGTTTTAAGAACGCTTGATAGAGATTCTGTAGGTGTTTGTCTCTGTCTGAGGGATCGGAGTAAATGCAGTTGTATCTTAGAGCTTGGCTGTAGACAATGGAGCGTGTGATGTGGTCTGGCTGAAAGCTGGAGGTGTGTAGGTAAGTATAACTGTCAGTAGGTTTCTGTCCACATAGCTATTCAAGGGACACTGTCATAGGACCTAACCACATCAAACACACCATCAGGGGCTCATTCACCTGCACATCTACCAATGTGATATATGCCATCATGTGCCAGCAATGCCCCTCTGCCATGTACATTGGCCAAACCGGACCGTCTCTACGCAAAAGAATAAATGGACACAAATCTGACATCAGGAATCATAACATTCAAAAACCAGTAGGAGAACACTTCAGTCTCACAGGTCACTCAACAGATTCAAAAGTGGCAATTCTTCAACAAATAAACAGACTCCAACATGAAGCTACAGAACTGGAATTAATTTGCAAACTAGATACCATCACATTATGCCTGAATAAAGACTGGGAGTGGGTGGGTCATTACAAAACCTAAACTTAATTTCCCCAATACTAATTTCTCCCTACTGTTACTCACACCTTCTTGTCAACGGTCTGTAATGGGCCACTCTCTTACCACTTCAAAAGTTATTTTTCCTCCCTTGGTATCCTGCTGTTAATTGATTTATCTCATTAGACTGACCTCACACTTGGTAAAGCAACCCCCAGCCTTTCATGTATTTATACCTGCTCCTGTATTTTCCACTCCATGCATCTGATGAAGTGGGTTCTAGCCCACGAAAGCTTATGCCCAAATAAATGTGTTAGTCTCTAAGGTGCCACAAGGACTCCTCGTTGTTTTTATTAAGACTGGGTTATATATTGTTCCATTTTCCATGCTCAATACAATCATTGCCGCACTAATAGATACATGCTGTGCCTCTTTCTATTCTCGTCTAATTTTCCCCATGGGAACACACTATCTCAGCTTAAATACTGAGCAGGGTTGGTGAGAGAAAGCAATGTGCTCGTGCTGGGTTAACCTTGGGTGTTAATCTGAATTTTAGCTAGCTAGTTATTTACCTTTCTCTCACAGCTTGCTAAGGCTGTACCGGGGGGATAGCTGCCAGTCAAACTGGAGGACATAGCAAAGGGCAAAGTTATGCAGGCTATTATGTGTCAAAAATCAGGGTAGTTGCAGGGTAGATGCATTTAATTCCCGTACTTTGTGCTTGTGACAAAAATGGTAAGGGGACCAGCATGCAGTGTGGTCTGAATCCATTCACGTGCCGGTGATTGCACCAAGAAGTGGAAGTGATATCAGTTTCAGCTCCTTTCTTTATAAACTTGAAAGGGACCTAGTAAGGTTAGCAGGTAAAGGAGCTGCCCGGCAGGGATCCCTATTAACTAGCCACATGTACCCACCGGGACTGCACAGTGGCATCCTAGTATTGGCCTAGGTAATAAGGGCCGTATCTTGGAGCAGCAGAGGCTTGACGGCCTTATTATTTGTAATACGGTACCAGAATGGGTCCTAGTGAGCTAGGCGCTGGAGAGACCGTCCCTGCCCCCAGGAGCTTCTGCTCTAAAGAAACAAGACAGACAAATGGTAGGAGGGGAATCGGAGGTGCAGAGACTTGGCCAAGGTCACACAGCAGATTAGGAGCAGAGCTGAGATTAGAGCAAGGTGGATGTAGACTCAGCATTGGACTGCCTATCTTCTGGGCACCAGGCTGCTTCGTGCAAGCCACAGGCCCAAGCCGGGTGCCGGGGTGCTTTATGTGATGCGTGGGGAGACTGAGGCACCTAAGAATGGGGATCACAAAAGCAGCAAGCTGCGGAGCAGCGGCCCCTAAATTAGCCAGCAGGAAATGCAGAGGAACTGGCTGTGATCTGAGCTCCATCCTGCCGCCCTCTGTTGTGATTCGGAGTCATGAGCCTGCTCTGGCAGCCAAGCGGCTAAGCCCTTCTCCCAGAAGAATGAAGGGAAAGTGGTGCCCCGCCTCTCACCCTCTGGTTAGAGCGCTCACCTGGGAAGTAGGACACCTGGATTCCAATCCTCCGCTTGATTTCCTAGTCATGGCGCCCATCAAAGGGTGAGAATGACCTTATAGCCGGGTGATATGGGGCTCTGCTGGCATGTGAGACATCAAACCTCTGCTCCACATCAGGCAGCGTACGGAGGCCAACCTGAGCCTCCCACAGTGCGAGCTCTGAACACGCCAACCAGACAGGGCTCCACCAGTGAGACAGGCACCGCAATGCCTAGCTGGAGGATACCACCCTGGGGCTTAGGTGTGAGCTGGCTGTCCGGGTGCTGGGCAGTGGGGCACAAGCTCCTGCCCCGTTTTTTAGCTGCCTTGGGGAATTAAGCCACAGAAACATGGGTGCATAAGGCACCTATAGGGTTAGATGCGGGCTGAGCAGGGGTTTTGAGGAGCTAAATTTTGGCTCTAGATGCCTAAAGTGACAGTTAGGTGCCTAAATCCCTTTGTGGATTTAGCCCAAAGCCTCCAGAGTCCCAGCCCAGTGCCCTGTCGACTGCACCCTACTCCCTCCCACGTCACCGTGCTCACACCTTGTGGGTAGGTCCCAGGACTGGGACTCAGGTTGGGGTTCAGTTTGCCACTTGTCTGTGTGACCCTGGGCAAGTCGCTTAATTGCCGTGCCTCGGTTTCCCCCTCTGTACAATAGGAATAACAGCCCTGCCCTGCAAAACGAGGGGGGGCGCAGTGAAGAGACGGGCATTGTTTGTGAGGTGCTCAGCTACTATGCTGATGTGAGGGGGGCGGGGGCGCATACCTACTGCCATAGTAGAGTCTGAATCCATTCTGTCTTTTGGCTGCACATGCTGCTGTAGCGTGAAAGCGATCACTTGCAGGCCTGATGTTATTTCATTTTCTAATGTACGTGGGTTCCATACAATTGACCATCAAACAAAGAGACGAATCAATAAGATTAAAACTGCGTCTTTACCCCAACAAACATCAGCCCTGTCTGAAGTTCCAAACTGTTTGGTTAACTTTGTTTTTCATTTCCAGGGCTCTGCTGAACTTCCTGACTGTGGGCAGCCTTGGAAGCAGAAGCGACAGGAAGAAACACAGCAGGTCTCACTGAAGCGGGAAGTATTGACTAGCTCACAAGTAAACCCATTGGTGGGAGATTCCCATGTCACACAGGAGCTCTGGGGAGGCTCAGCATGGCCTCAGCTCCACAGCTGACTTTTGGATGCCTGTCAAAGCACAACCTGAGCCCACTGTGAGGTTCCCCCTTCAGCTACAACCTCACAGAACGATGGTTCTTCTAAAGGTGGGTCTAAGCAGCAACAGGTGCATCCACAGTTTGCCTCACCATCTCCAAGGTGTGCGTGAGGTGTGAGGGGGGTGTCGTCGAATCCAGAGGCTTTGGTTCAAGCCACTAGCCCTGGGGGTCATTTTTCACCACTGCGACCTATGACACCAGCTTCAGGTTCAGAGTCCTAAAGCCACCCACACTAAAGGGGCTGAGGCACGTTTTCATCCCTGGGCTCCTCTTGCTGGTTTCTTTAACCTGAGGCCAGCTCTTGCAGCCTGGGTGCATCGCGCACAAACTCCTCGCTGCTGTAGTAGGTTGGGGTCTCTTACTTAAGCAGCGGCATTAAAAAACTAGCGAGCTAAAAATAAGCGCCATTAATTAAAGGGGGGCCCAAACCCGAGCGCTACGCACGGCCAAACGGGAATGTCCAACAGCCCCGTCCCTCTCGCGAGCTGACTGGTGCAGCTCCAGCCATCTATTATTAACGCGGTAAAAGCATTCTGCTGTTCAGAAATTGGTTCCGCTCCTGAGGGCAGTGGATTCAAAGATGGATAAAGTAGACGTGCAAATGGGATTCAAAGCTGCAGGTTATTTTAAATATAAATTCAAGCTCATCACTGAAGTTGTGAAGTTCTTAAAAAGGCAGGAGGAGCTCGTTTTCTATGTACACTGTATCTGGCCTTCACATGCAAACCCATCACTAAGGGCTAGGCTTGGCACAGGGTATTTTGCATGAAGACGTTTGGTGATAAGGACGAATAGACACCTCCCCACACCCCCCCCCAGCCCTTTGTACACCACTGCATTCTGCCGCCCCCCACCTTTACTGGGGTTTCGCTGCTTTTCATTCCTTAGGAATTGAATCATCTGATTCAGCCCTGGTGCAATGCCACTGACGTCGATGGAGTGACACCGGGGATGAATCTGGCCCCAAAGCCCGTTGGTTTTTTTGTTTATTTGTTTTTAGACATAGAACAAGGGATATTTTTCCATCCACCGTTTGCTGCTGCTGGTTTCTACCTGATGTGCATGTATCACAGAGGGACGTCACTTCCACGGAAACGGGTGACTGGGCAGAGACAGGGGCTAACTGGCAACTAGAGACGAGACTAAAATGAACCCTGGGGCACTAGAGAATCCAGACCTGAAATTTGCTGTGTGCCGCTACAGCCATGGAAACACAGCGTAGAAAATTCCCTTCCCCACCTGCTACAGGGTTTTGTCTCTTTCCCTCGCTGAAATCTCTCCCTTTAGGAGTTTCAAACACGATGGCTCCTCTCTTCCCACATAGGGAATTTCTTCTTCCTGACCCTACAGCTGTGGTGGGTCCCCCCTTGTAGGGCTGGGACAGCTTTGCTGTGCTAAAGGAAAGGCAGGATCTGGGCTGTGGCCAGGGATACCGTTGTATTAACTTGATGACTTCTATGGACTCAAAGAGTCCAAAGTGTTAACGTGAGTCTGAAACTGACCCGCATTAAACAAGGTTCAGGGTGCGCTATGCAGAGCCTGCAGCCTGTTGTTTTATTTGTGCCGCTGCTCTGCAAATTTCTCAAGGCTTGGAATTTTGTTGCCTGCCAACTATTTGTCTTGCCCAACACCAACACAAAAGCTGCTTGACGTATGGCAGATATTCTTGTTTAAAGCGGGGAAATAATTTGTAACAACCACCAAAAGCAGGATAATGATGTGTTTCATTACTGGGGCTTCATGTTGAGCAATGGCTAAGGTTAGAGCAGCTTTGCATGAAGTGCTTTGCAATTGTGCGTTTCAGTGTATTCAGTTCGGGTGCTGCATGAAATCATAGTGTTAATAAATTAAATGCATGTGTTTCCAGTGCCGCGGCAAAGACGTTTCATTTTTGCTCTACAACTTGAGATTTCTCCCTTTACCAGTCCGAGGATTCCTGCCATTGGGCTGCTTGCCATACATGCATTGCTAGAACATTTGGGAACGTAACCACTTACAGAGTTTGATGCAGTGTGTCTCTGCATGTGACCGGGAAAGGGGCTTGGGGCAGTTACTACCCACCCAGCAGCATATCACTTCAACTGGCATAGTGTACATACAGCACAGCAACAAAAACAGAAAAAGCTATGAGAAGATTCATAGACTCATAGACTTTAAGGTCAGAAGGGACCATTATGATGATCTAGTCCGACCTCCTGCACAATGCAGGCCACAGAAGCTCACCCACCCACTCCTTTAACAAACCCCTAACCTATGTCTGAGTTACTGAAGTCCTCAAATTGTGGTTTGAAGACCTCAAGCTGCAGAGAATCCTCCAGCAAGTGACCCGTGCCCCATGCTGCAGAGGAAGGTGAAAAACCTCCAGGGCCTCTGCCAATCTGCCCCGGAGGGAAATTCCTTCCCGACCCCAAATATGGCGATCAGCTAAACCCTGAGCATGTGGGCAAGACTCACCAGCCAGCACCCAGGAAAGAATTCTCTGTAGTAACTCAGATCCCACCCCATCTAACATCCCATCACATACCACTGGGCATACTTACCTGTTGATAATCAAAGATTAATTGCCAAATTAACTGCCAAAATTAGGCCAGTTCCTTTAATATTCTTGGATGAAGATTATCTGGGCCCCCCTGATTTTGTCCCATTAAGCTGTTCGAGTTTGGCTTCTACCTCGGATGTGGTAATATCTACCTCCATATCCTCATTCCCACTGGATGGATAGAAACTGTAACCATGCACAGTATAGTGGGCTGCACTATATATACTGCAGCACCTGTCAGGACCCTGCAAATGCAGTGCTGCGGCGTGGCGACGTGAGTGCAGGCACACAGAGGGGTCTGGGAGCCAATATTCGACTCCTGACTTGGCGGTTAGTTGGCTTTTTTGCTGTTGGAGAACTAACCCATCAACAGCAAAATGGCACCTCCTGCACCTGGCCCCTTGTGCAAAGATGGGATGTCAGTTCTCGCTCTCCCTATTGCCTTCCATCCACCATCTCACTAGTGCTCTTGTTTCCACCTCCAAAATAGCATCGCTGTTCCGGCCGGTGGGATTCCCAGCATGCCCCAGCACCCTCTACTGCTCTTCAGAGAAGGAGCTGTGTAAGTCTGAGACAAAAAGGACATCACGGGCCAGGCTGAGAAGGAAGCCGATCCCCCTGGTTTGGAGCCCATGTGTGCACAGCTATTTATGCTAAAAGCCCTGCCGTGCCTTGCTAAACTTTACTTAACAAAGCAGTTCAGCTCTCTGGCGTTGAACCTCCAGGGGCTTTAATTCACTAAGTTGAAGTTTTATGATGCTGCTGTCTAACTGAAATGTGTTCACTCTGTCTCCAGATGTTACTGCTAAACACTGCACTGAGCTATCCCAAGGAAATTGGATGGGCTTTGTTTTATCATAACGCTTGGGAGACAGATGGTGTTCAGACGTTACAGATGTGACAGCGTCCATTGCGTTCTTTATGAGACTTTTCTTTCCATCTAAGCATTTGTCTGAAAATGATAACCTTGTAATTTTCCCAGGGAGCCTCGAAAAGTGGCCAGCACTGTAGGGCGAGTTAGATTTAAGTGTGCAAAACTGCAGCAGTGAGGTGTTTTGGTTTTGCCAAAACAAAGCCAGAGAAGGCTTGGATTCCAGTCCTATTTTATCCCAAACCTCGGTGTTTTGCAGGGAGAAGGAGTGAGGTGGATACATGGCATCTGCTTTGGCCCATCGTTCTTTCTAATAACAATGCCTGGCTCTTTTTTGCTTGTAGAACTCAAAATCCTTTGCAAAGGAGGCCAGTATCATTAGCCCCATTTTATAGATGGAGAAACTGAGGCACAGCGACACCAGGTGACTTGCTCAAGGTTATTCGGCAGCAGAACTGGGAATCAAACCCAGTTTTTTTAAATCTCCCTTCAGTGCAACAGTCACTGAAGCAAACCACCATACCACGGTGGTAGAGGGGGAAGGGGAAGTGTGTCACATCCAGGACTCCTTCAAACCCCAAATGTTCTGGGAGAGGTGGCAGGTTCAGAAAAATGATTCTGCCATTGGTGAATCTTTACATATTATAGCCCAGGAGCTGGAATCAAAAAGCACTGCTCTTGAATCTACCACACCAAAAAACAACATGATGTAATTTACCTGGGGAACTCACTGCCTTGGGATTACTGAGACAGAGTTTAGCAGTTAATTCCGGCAATTAGCTCCATTATTGGCAGCCTCTACTTTGGCACGATCCTGGATGCTGAACAGTGACATTCCCTGGTGTGGGTTGGAGCTGTGGGAGGGGCTCAAGCAATTTTTTTACATTCATAACTGATGCAGCAAGCGGCAGAGGTACCAGATCTGTGAACTGCCAAGTCTAAAGGTGCCAGGGTGCAGCCTTGGCAAGCCCTGGCACATGTTAAGCAGTGGCTAGAACGCAGTCTCCAGCTCCTGGCACTTGAATGAAAGGAGATCCTCTCTTAGCTACTAGCAGTATAGGGTTTATGAAAGTTGAACAGTTCTGATTCCATCCAGTAGAGGGCAGTGGTGAACACAGCCATAGAAAATTCATTGGACTCTTTTTAATATTCATATAGCTGTGTATTATATCACACATATATGCATGCACGTGCCAATACTTAGACAGATGAACTAGCGAGTTCTCTCTAGCTATATAGGCACCGCATCCAAACTGTTACAGAGCCATCTCTAGAACCATGGGGGGAACGGTGCTAAGACCCGATCAGTCCCAGGCTGCCCTGCAGTTCACAATTGCTGACTGACAGCAAATGGAGCAGAGTGTTTGAATATCTCCCCTGAAGATTCGGGCAGGGGATGGGGGGAGCAGGGCTCTGTAAATGCATAATCAGCACCTGGCATTCGCTCAGTAAGTACCAAGCAATGATAAACCCTTTGAAGCAAGTGGTTTTTCCTCCTGTCGGTTAATGTTTTTATCCAGCTGAGCACCCGTGGCGGTAAATACACCAGCTCTTCCTCTGGCGAGGCAGATAAGTGAAGCATGCAGGCAGAAAAGTACAAGGCAGTGTCAGCTCTCTCCCGACAGGGCTGCAGCTGGATCCAGCGTCACAGAACACGGCGATGGGAAGGATTTCAGGCACTGAAACTGCTTTTACTTTCTTCTCCATGTGTCTTCAGTGTGTGTGGGGGGGGGCTTCCCCATTCCTGTCCTCCACTTCCCTTTGGGCTTCTGAGCCTGCAGTGCTCTGGAAGCCTTTCTGGCCTATAGGCCAGTGCAGAATCTTTGCTCATTCTCCAAGTGCCTCCAGGTGAGCTCCATATATTTGTTTCAACCCATGCGACTGATGCTGTATACAATGCACAGGTTGCAAGACAGCCCTGTGATGTCAGGGAAGGTGACAGCAGGGCCCCTGAGATCAGGCATTTGCTGGGAGTTTAAAGAAGCCACTTGGGAGTGTGAGCTGCCTAATGAATGCGAAAGGGGGTGGGTGTGACTGCCCTGGTGTGCTGCTGTCAGACACTGTGGTCTGGACTTCCCTGGCCCTACATGGAGTCCCAGGAACTCTATCTCCCCTTGCCAGGCACAAGCCCGGTCCTGGCACTGCCAGTCCAGATAGGGACGCGGGATGGTGTGGCTAGATTGCCCAGTGACAGTGGTGGGCTGTAAACGCTGACTTACCGTCCCAGGGCTGCAGGTGCTCTGACAGCGAGAGACTGCAGAGAAGCCTGTCCTGATGCTGTCTGTGCTGTAGCCGTTCTGTGGCTGGAGCGGGAATTCCCTTCTCCGGGGCTGTTGATCTGCACCAGCTCGTGAGCCCCAAATCCACAGGCAAAGTTTAAAATAAATCGGCCCAATTCTCTGCTCACTTACCCTGGGCTAAACCAGGAACACCCCCCCCCCCCCGGTGTAGGTGTGTGCGAGGCAAACCAGGCCCGTTGTGTTCACACTAGACTTGCTTCCGGCTCACAAGTTCACACTGCATTTCAGAGCTGAATACAGGCTTCCTCTGTGGAGGCTTTGAATGTGGGGGTCTGATTCTGGCCTGTCTCTCGTTTAAACCTGAGCCCAAACCAATGGGCTGGATCTTCAGCTGCCATTAATCAGTGTGGCACAAGGGAGGATGGATCTGGTGCACTGTTTTCTCATGTGCTTCCTAGGCAGTCCCATTAAAGCGCAATAGGGCTAATTCGTCCTTGGTGTGATTCACAAGCTGGCCCTGAGCAGACACCCTTGGAAGTGGGACTTAACCCCAGTGCTGAGTTGGGGCTGGTGCATTTTTTCCCCAGGGAGGTTGGTAGAAGCACGTCAGGGCAGGTATTTGACTCTAACCCTCTTTGCAGCTCTTCGTAACCTGCTCAGCTGGAGAGAAGTCACTCAGGAGAATGTACCGATGAGCCAAAGAGCTTAATGGTCTTTTTCTCATCCTGTGGGACCTTTCTGCTGCTGAGTCACGATTCAGCGAGGGGAGGGGGCGGGGGAGTGTCGTTATTGGCAGACAACCCAGCGGGACGCTGCAGTCTGCTGGACACCTTCCAGGTTCCCACCCCCACTGCCAACAAGCGAGGTGGGGGGAGCCGGTGCTGACAGATTGGAGAGAGGCCCAGAGTACTGGACCGGGCAGAGGACTCCGCTGAGAGCAGCTGGCAAGGCAACAGCGAGAGTCACTGCTGAGATCCCACTTCTTAAATTGGGTGGGTGTGTGTGTGTGGGGGGGCGACTTTGGATAGGGCTGCCTGAAAGAGGCTAAATGGGAAACCATCCGGAGGGGTCAATGACCCTGGATGCCAGGTGGAGCCAACCCAGGCCCTCCTGCGGCAGAGGACAATGAAAACAGGAGGGAATTGGTATACATTTGAGTTTGGAGTGGATCCAAAAGCCCCCAGACACGGGGCATCCCCCTCGGAGAGTCTGCTCTGGGCTCATCCATTTCTAGTGCTCAGATACCATGGTGAGGGCAAGAGAGAACCACCTAATGTGTAAGAACCCGGAGAGACTAAACCAGATTAGAAACGAATGGTGTAAAACAGAGCAAAAGGAGGCAGGCCTGTGAAAGGAGGTAGATCGGTAAGTAACGGGGGTGGTGTCACTTGGCAACGGTTCACACAGGAACTTGCAAACCTGTAACTCAAAGCAATACTCCGCTGCAGCTGCCAGGGCTTTGCTTGCTTTGTGGTCAGTCCCCGAATCCCACGTGGTGCCCAGTGGCATCCATCCTTCAGCCAAGCAGCGTGAACGCGAACCCAGGCTGTGGTTCAGCTTTCCCGGCGTTAGGGTTTTGTGCACATCTCTTCTTCCAGCAAAGGCATTTGGCAGCAGTGCTGAGTCCGTCATTCGAACGTTCACAAAGGAACAGGTTTCGGGGGCAGGGGGAGCGATGGACAGACCACGTACAGCTCCTCACTCCCTCTGACATGGAGCTCAGGGCAGCCACAGGGCTGTAACGTCAACCAGCAGCTTTGTGCATGGGGATGGGGTGGGGTGGAGGAAGGGCCACATGGCCGGGAGCTCCCCATGACCTCTGAACCCCTCCATGTGCCAGTTCAGGGACTAGCTACAAACTGGCCCTTTGGACACCGGAAGCAAAGAGCGGCAGGAATTTAAAAGCAAGTGAACAAGAGCTGGTGGGGAGGAGGGTACAAAGCTGTGAGCCTGCATCTCACCAGAGATTATGGCTAGTCTGGCATATCCTAGAGAGTCCCCTGCTCCCTCCCCAAACAGACCTTAATAAGCACTGAAAACAGCCAGCCTGCTAGTGACCAGTGGAGACGGCAGCTCCCGGCAATGCAGGGGACTGTCCTGGGCTATCTGCTGGGAGCGTGAAAGGACAGAGGAGGTGTCACCGGTCTCGCCATCCACCACCAGGCAGCCCGTGGGGAACCAGGCAGGCATTCAGCAGAGGCAGATCAACAGGAGCAGATTTGGAGATAAGAACTCAAGGTGACGGGTCCTTTCTGCTACGGAGAGAAATAAGGAGAGGGTGGTTGGCCCGAGTCTGCTCCTAGACACACTGACAGCTCCACTGCAGTCAGCAGAAAACTGGAATGAGCAACTTCAGAATCCAACCCAGTTTCTCTCCTGAACCTTCAGCTGGAGCTAAAGCAGTGTCAGTGAGCCAGGTGCTCCTCTCCAGGACTGTTCCTGCTCTCCCGGAGCATGTTGTCTCTTTGCAACACATGGGTCTTCTCCTTCACCACTCCTCTGTCTCCCTCTGCTCTCATTCTGTATGCTGACATCATAACTGCAGCTCTATGAACACTTCTATGCATTCTCGGACCTAGCTCCTGTGGAAGGTGTTATATTGAATCACATCAAGGGATGGTAAATTAAAAAGGGGGGATGGAACCCTCTGATCTCTCAGTGAGTCTTGGGGGAAGGTTTGTATTAGCTCGAATGAACGGGTCCATCTGCTGTCTCGCTGACTGCTGTGTCCCAAAGAGAAATACAAGCATCACTGACACTTATCCCAGCAACATCACTAGTACCATGTTACCATGGCTGGCCCAGAGATGTGCATGAGCAGCCTGTGTGGGACACTAGAGAGTCAGAGATGTATCACAGCTCCAGTCCCCCAGTGTGACTTGTCCAGTGGTTGAGGCACTAGCCTAGGATTATAGAGAGCTGGGGTCAATTCCCTGCTCTGCCAGAGATTTCCTGTATGACCCTGGGCAAGTCACCCCTCTCTATGCCTCAGTTTCCCCTGTGTACACAGGGGACACTAGCATGGCTCCCAGAGGTGAAGTTGTATTTCCAGACGATGGTGAGGGGGGATCTATGACAGATGGCTGCAAAACTGATTTATGGCAGCAGCTTCTAGGCTGATCCCAGCAGTCCTTACTCCTTCAAGGAAGTCCTAATTTCACAAGAGTAAGGGTGCCTGCATGTGTAAGCACCAAAAGGATCAGATCCTACCTACAGTGCACACACATGGTTACCTAGGTCAGCTGATCTCATTTCTTTAATCAAAAGGCATCAGCCTGGTCATTCTTCAATTCTATAATGAAAGTACCTATTTCAAAGCCATGTACAATGATGCTGCAGGGCTACATACAAAATGAAGCAGAGATCTAAGGAGAACAAAAAATATTCTTTGAAAATGAAACCCTAACACACTTAAGTGGAGTTATTAAAATACAATCCTTGGCTTGATAATAAGTTCTTCTGATTATTACCATATGTAAATATATGTCAGAGTCTAATGTGATAAGAGTCCAAATCTCACAGCATCAGCTACTGGCTTTAATGTGAAAGTAGCGGCTTCAGAAAAAAGAGGACTTGTGTGTGTGTGTGTGTGAGAGAGAGAGAGAGAGAGAGAGAAAATGGGACTGGACTCACACACACACACACACACACACACACACGAGTTAATAAAAGTTCATGTGTCCCAGTTTTAGAAAAAACCTCTACTTACTTCGTAAAGAACAATGGTTCTACTTCAGTGCTATTTTCTCCCTCCTTCTCCCACTGCAGATTGTGTTTTAAGCTCTGTAATGACTTATTTACAGATTCAGCAAACGGTTAAGGTCACAATGACCTTCCCATGTGCTGACTGGCTGGTCACGGAAAGTTACTGGGGACTGTGTGGGTCTGGCTAATACGGTCTCCCTCTGTGGTAAGCCCACTACTTGCTTGAGTTGATATTCACGCTCACTCTGGGCTGTGGTTTCAAAAAGCCAAGAACAATTAACCTGACACAACAAATACCTGTCTCATCATATTTAAACCTGGAGGTTGACAGGAAAAATATTTTTTTCTACTTGGCTTGGATTTACTGGTGAAATACTTTGTAAAACAAATCCTCAAACAATGGCTCCTCTAATCAGCATGTCTTTGTCCATTTGGCATTGAATTTGATTTATTAAGGCTTGCATCACAGCACATATACTGTACAGTATTTGAGGGGGGAGAAGGCTTTCGGTTCTACTGAGATCTGTTCAGATGCCTTTTTTACTAATAAAGAAATAATTAACTTAAGAGAGAAATTAAATCATCTCACAGAGCCATGCTCATTGTCTTAATTACTGCAGTTAATCAAGGCACTTGCTGCAACTATACATCAAAGGGTATATTTTTAAAAAATCCTCTTCCTCAACAATATAGTGTCATATTATAGAACAGGAAAGACATTAGACAGTCAACTGCACTGATTTCCATCAATCTCCCTCACTTTGTCTGCAAGCCCAATAATTATAGTACCTCCCTTTAACAGACCTATTTATTTCACCCATACACAGTCCCAAATATATGTATACATGTAGACACAGCCACACATGCACATATCTATCTGCATATTATGGGGTTATGACTTTGCAATGACATAATTAAAGTTGCATTCTGCTGTACACTTAAGGTGGGAGTTCAACCTCTGTATGATGATCACAATGTACCTGCCCCAAATTTTCAGCACATCATCTCAAAGCAAAGCTTGAATTTTCTGAGGAGGGGCAAGAAAATTGGTTACTGAGTTTCCAAGTTCCAATCAATTCAAAATTCAAATGTTCAAGTTCTGAGATTCATAATTTTTCACACTCTTCTAGCTTAAAAACTACAAACTGGAGGAAATCGATGGCCATAAAGACTGGTGGATGCTTTGGAGCAGGCATTTGGTTAATTAACAAAATGTGAGTGTACTTTATCATAACAGAATCCTTACGTGGCAGAGGCAGTCCAAGGAGAACTAGATTTATGGCTACTAGTATCTTCTGCAAAAGAGAGGAGCTACTGGATCGAAGAGTGGGACATTTGTACAAGCTGAACACTCTCATGATGACCAGGATATTTGATACGCCAGCTGTCGCTTTGTTGCAGATTCTGCATTTCCATTTTCATGCAGATTCTGTTCAGGGGACTCCCATTGCCTACAACAGGCTTTATAGTGGAGCCCAAGTGCTTTGTGGTGGCTTTTTGCTCACTGAATGCCAAATGAAAGCATTTATAGCAACACGTGTGTATGGCCAGATCATGAGATGGTGCAAATTGGAAGTCAATGGAGCTACATTGATTTATATCAGCTGAGGATCTGGCCCATGGACTGTACCATGGGGATATTTGCCAATTTTCCCTGAGGCAAAGTCCTCAGTGTCTGCCCCCTTCCCTTGCACTGCCTTATAATGACCACAGAAAACACCTCGATTGTCAGAAACACTGAAGATGAGCTAATGAGAGATTTTTTTACAGTGATTGTCTAAAGGCAACTAGCAAATTTGTAAGTACCACCACTGCCACATGTGCAGTCTTTAATACATAGCACAGAAATACGT
Source organism: Mauremys reevesii (assembly GCF_016161935.1). NCBI lineage: Eukaryota > Metazoa > Chordata > Testudines > Geoemydidae > Mauremys > Mauremys reevesii. The sequence goes on from NC_052631.1 coordinate 2,682,012, forward strand.
ATGTATTACATAACACACATCCACACATTCAGTATTATAGCCACACATATAAGCCTCTCAATGTATATTTTGAAATGGAACCCATTCCCACCCCTATGACTTGGCTAATTCCTGGGCAGGAGACACACTGCAGTATTTTTGCTGATAAAGCAATAATCCCCTTCTGTGAGGAACTGACAGGTTTTGAGTTGCCTCATGTTCCCAGGCTTTAAACTTGGCACCAAGTCAGCCCCTGCAAATGTTCCAGTCCAAAGGAGTCTGGCTGTCCAGTGTTACAGGCCAATTCTCTGTCGAGTATGAGGGGCCAGCTGGCTGGGCGGGAAATCCAGGAAGGGCATGCAAGAATTCACCCCTTTCTACACACTAGAGACGTGGATTTGCTGACAGAGGAATTGGCCTCAGAAATCATACGCCCAAGTGCAGGGAATGGCAGTGTTTTGTGAACAGAGGAACTCAAACCAACTGAAATCAGCACGGCAAATCCTGTGCCTTGCTAAGTGCCTATTTACAGTACACTGCCTGGAGTGCACAATAATCTCATAGTATATAATATACCAGCCAAAGGCAATAGTCTGAATGCTTGAAATTGAAGTTAGCAAAAAAGGTGGCTTCATCTTACTGTGAGGGAGGATGCCCAGCCTTGTAATAATGTCCATAATTCTTGACTATAATGGTTAAGCAAAAAACCCACAACAACCACACACAGGACCTAGCTTCTACTCCTGGACAGGCATGGAAATCCTGATCCTCTTAATCTCTCTGTGCCTTGGTTTCTCCACCTGTGAAAGGGTGATAATAACGTCTCCTAACAGAGGCACTGCGAGGTACAGCTCACTACTGTTTGTGAAGCAGTTTGAGATCCCTAGATGGAACTCGCTGTAGAACTGCACTGTCATGTTGACTATTGTCTGGTCAGGAGGTACATGTGAAAAATCAACTTAGTTGCAGTAACTCCATGTGATGGGAGCCCCAAGGGTGCAACCTGGAACTGGGGAACAGCCGAGCCCTCTGGCATACGCATCTCACATTGTGATGCTGTGACAAGCCGCAAACCCCTCCAGGTCCTGCACTCACACAGCCATCCAGAGGCAGGGACACACCCAGCTGTGTTACATGGATGCTTTTGCCAGCCACTCATGAACCAACAACAGAGAGGCTCCAGCCAATTCCCAGCTCCGCAGCCTAGGACCCCAGCGCTGTACCACCTTGCCCTGGTCGGAAGCCTGACCAGTGTAAGCCTTACCAGCCGTCAACACGGAGAGGACGTACACCAGTTCTTGTTCCTGAGCAGATTTCCCTTGCACGTCAAACACCACTCTGGTTTAGGTAAAAATATAAAACAGATTTATTAACTACAGAAAGACAGATTTTAAATGATTGTAAGTAGTAAGCATACAGATCAAAGTTGATTCCTTAAGAAATAAACGTAAAAATGCAATCTGAGCTCTATAAACTAGACTGGATTTGAATCAAGCCATGTCTTACACTGATACACAGGTTGGGATTCTTCTTTCCAGCCTGCAACCACTTCCCCAGTTCAGTCTTTGTTTTCTAGAGGGGTTTCAAGCTGTTGAGTTGTGGGGGGCGTGAGGCCAAATGATGATGTCACTTGCCCCTTTTATAGCTTCTGCCAACTTGCTGCAAAAACCTTTGCTATGATGTGAATCAAGCAGCCTCTGTTGTGCACGTGCTGTCTCTGAGAGGTTGCCATTGTATAGTTCCTGGGGTAATCCCTGTGAGTGTGTGTATTCCCCTTAATTAGTCATCAGCGCTGTCTGGCCTCTCCATTGTACCTAAAAGGCTAGCTGTGGGTGTTTCCAACTTCACCACATATTTCAGTAACACACTCATAGGAAAACTTCATAACTTCACACAGAATGACAGCACATACCATCCAACAGGATATTCGTGTTCAACAGATCAAGACTTTTAGAATGATACCTCACGAGGCATACTTTGTATAAAACATATCCTAATTATATGACAGTGGCGAATATGGGGGTGCCAAGGTGTTACTGTGGGGTACAGAGTGTCACACTCCACTTAGTGGAATTTAGTTCCAGATGGATGCCTTTTACAAGTGAAATCTTCTGTTTATCTGCAGTATGGGTACAGCATGATCAACAAACCTGCCCCCACCCATGGCTTCCTGAACTCTCATGTAGGGGAACATCTATAGAGGGGAGAGAGGAGTTTGGGCTCCACGCTTATGGGGTTTTGGTTTCTGTGCTGACTGACAATACTACACAAGCATGATATTTTGTCTCTGAGAACATGACAGATGACCAACTCAGGACATATCAACCACTAAACAGATATTGGGGAACCTGACAGGTACCACTGACTCGGACTGTCTTTGAACTAGAGATGTCTCTATAAGACTTCAAACCTTATTAGCAAAACCCTTCAGTCCTTTCCTCTCCTTTTCAAACTCCCCTTTGCTTCTGTCCTGCTTAGAATTCCTGTTCAAAGCCTTGGCTTTGTCAAGCCAGGCCTTAAGAATCTCCATCCTTAGAGGTTTATAATGCCTGGCTTGACAAAGCCCTGGCTGGGATGATTTAGTTGGGGACTGGTCCTTCTTTGAACAGGGGATTGGACTAGATGACCTCCTGACGTCTCTTCCAACCCTGATATTCTATGATTCTAACTCACGGTTAGTGGCTACAGGCCAGATTTATCCTTGGTGTCACTCCACTGACTTCAAGTTACATCAGGGACAGATCTAGCCCACTGTCAGGATCCTTCTCCTCCTGTGCCTACAGGGTTGGAATTGAATTGATTCGAGGCACAAGATCAATATTTGCAAACCCTGAGCCATTTTTGAGCCCCTACTTATTGATTTTGGGACCTTCACTCATGCTGGATAGTGTCTTTCTATCGATGGAAGCAGGGCTGAAGTGAAGCTCTATCTACTCTGCACGATAAGAGTATCTGAACTCTAGCTCTCTGAGTGAAATCCATTCCCATGCAGATAACCAGTGCAAGGCCCATGCACCATTTAAACTCTTCCTGGGTCCTAATTTAAGTTTAACTTGAATGTTGCCTAGACCTTGTGTTGGCTCTTGGCACAGGAGTGAATTTCACCCTGAGAACAGGATTTTGTTCACATGAATAAATATCTAGGGAATTCCTGTTCTTGGCATAAGTATCTGTATTTGCATGAGCACCAGGTTATTGGGTCACAAACAAGAGTATTCACTATCCATTATTCATCATTCACTGTTTGCTATCCTCCTGTTTAAAAGAAATTTACAACCCTCCCCCACCCCACCCCCAGGAAGTAGAATTAGTGCCATATGACTTGTGTGGGGGGGGGGGAAATCACACTCCCCACAGTTAATGAATAACAAATACTCAACAAAAACAGTTCTTGAAATAAGTTGAAATTTGTTCACCAACTAACTGTCAACCATGAACAATTACAAACAAGTTCATAAAAATCAGTGTTTGTGAGCAGGAAGAGGAGCTAAACGCATGGTACAATTCACCTGCCATACATAATTCAATCGGTTCTCCTACTACTAACAAAACTCTTCCTCAGCTAAAGGACAGAGCTACCACACTGCGCTGCACTGGAATCCAAAGGCACTTGGCTTATTGCCTGGTAGAGCTGGATTCTTCTAACGCAGGAGCTTGCTACCCTACTGGTGCACTGTATACAACTTCTCTTGTTTGTTGACTGCATCCTTTCTGGCATGGCCGGTTCATAATTCTGGACTCGAATAATTTCTGGCTATTTACACACCATTACACGGTATGTCCAACATTAATGATCCCACGGGATCATTTTTGTAAGAGTAGCGGGTTTACCAGCATTTCTTTGGCCGACAATTCTACTGTCCCGCTGAGTGTTGTGTGCTGTCTACAGGTGCTGCCCTCTACAACAGACATGGCTCAAGAACACTGACTATGTTACTTCTAGGGCATGGATGTGCATGAGTATGGCAGGAAAGCCAGAAGGGACCACTACAAGGTAGCACCCCTGTATAACACAGGCCGCAGAACTGTCCTAAAATAACTCCTAGAGAATCTTTAGAAAAACATCCAGTCTTGATTTCAAAATTGTTACTGATGTTGAATCCATAACAACCCTGGGTAAATTGTTCCCGTAGTTAATTACTCGCATTGTTACAAATGTATGCCTCGTTTCCAGTCTGATATTAGCCAGGTGCCACCCATCCCCATAGGACAAAGAGAAAACCAGGACTAGCAGGAGATGGTGGAGAAAGCAGGAGTGCTCTGAATGTTTGCCAGGAACAGCGGGAAGCACTCTCAGAAGGGAGGCCTTGATGTTTGATTCAAGCCAGGGGAGGGCACCAGGGGATTCCATCTGCCCTAGTGACATTCCCACTATTTAGCTATTTGCACTAGAGGAGAGGACAGGCGAGGGTGGTATCTGGGATCTGAGGTGAGGCTGTAAGGGAGGTGATCATTGTCCCAGGGCAGCCTGGTTGGAAGGGAAGTAGAGATGACGGGGATGTGGCCAAAAGGTGCAAAAGGGAAAGAGATTCGGGCTGACACCTGTAAAGCTGGTCAGATGCCACAAACGACACACACTGAATAGCATTCAGCCAGGTCTTGGCACTGTCCTGAGAGAGCCAAAGGTGCCAGCTACGGTGGTGGTTTCATGATGTGGTTCCTGGTCCTCAGGGAACTGGACTGCTGGCACCCGTGTTGCCAAAGAACACACAGAGGGTACTGCATTGCAGCATGCATTCGTGGAGAATTTACACTGACTTTTCCAAGCCTCTGGGAAGGTGTCCTTCCAAACACAGCCGGGCTTTTTGAAAAGCCCATTTGATATTTATAAGACTTTATGAACTTGCAAAATCTTTCAGAATGTCCAATCTGTGCATCATCTCAAGTGCTTCTCTTCAAGGGCCTTTTCTCTCCATAAAATTGTGTTATTAACTTTCTGAATCTGAGTGCGTGACTTGTTAAATCTAAGGGTGGCTTCAGCGCATATGTCTCAATGTTAAAAACCGGTCTGTTGGAACTACAGAAATAAAATGTTCCAGTAAAGGAAGAAATGCCATGAAATCCTTTAGCCCAGACACATCTGAGAATTGGAACTACTGTAGTTATCAGCCTAAGGGCAAGTCCTGTTCTCTTTACTCACATGAGTGAAACACACTGACCTCCAGGCTGGAAAATGAGAAGAAGCCAATATTGGGGCCTTTTGAACTTGCAAAAGATACAGGAATGCCAGCAACTTTGGAAAGCTGTTAAAGCTTCTGTTCTTAATGCACTGCTTCTTCCTCACTGCACTATCCTTGGTAAAAAAAACAAAACAAAAGGAGAATTGATTTTTAATTTTTCATCTAAGCAAACAAATATAATAAGCTGGATTTCAGCCAGCTGTCTCCTGTGTAACAACCAGACACTTCAGCAATCAACCACAAATGCGCGACCCACTCTATCACCCGGTCAAATTTCAGAGATTCAGAGATTCCAACCCAAGAAGGGACCACTGTGATCGCCTAGTCTGACCTCCTGCAGAGCGCAAGCCGGAGAATTTCACTTTGTGATTCCTGTGCCATACCCAATTACCATTGGCTTAGCTAGACTTTATCATTGGAAAGACATCCAATCTCAGTTTAAAGACAAGTGACAGAACACCTGCCTCATCCCTGGGCAACGTCACAACATTATTTCCCCTCATTGCTAAACATTTGCAGGTGATTTCCAGTTTGAATTTTCTAGCTTCACCACTGGAAAATGCAGGAATCGCTGGGGGAGGTTCTCTGGCCTGTGTGATGCGGGAGGTCAGAGCAGATGATCATAATGGTCGCTTCAGGGCTTGGAATCTCTCAGTCTCTGACAATGGTCCCCATGTTGACAGGATTTCAGTGCCAGGTTACAGGTGTATGGGACATACGTACACAGTGAGTGCCATCCTAGCTGCTGCAGGGAGCTTTCAAGATGCAGACTCCTTGTTGCCCAAGGGGATAATTGCAATGGTACCACAGCTGCTCCTCCCTCCGGAGTGCCTGCCGGCTGAGAGCAGCTTTACGGTCCAGTGCAGGCGCCATATGAGCCCTGATTGAATGAGTGGTTGGGAACAATTCAAAACTACAGCAAACTCAGTGACTGCTTCCTCAGGCTGACTTCAAATAACAGCGGTGTGTGCAGGGGGGAGGGGTTCAAACAGTTCCAGTGGAATTGGGCTCTGGCTCCTCAAGGGCTGGTAAAGAGACCCCCCTCCCCCCTTGTTTGTTTTACTCCTGGCTCTTTTCTTCCATCGTGAGGCCCTAACGTAGTGCCCCAAACTGTGTGTTCAGGGCCATGCGTTGTGCCCCGAACGGTGTATTTGGGGCCCCGTTTAGTTTCTCAAATGGACCATCCAGGGCCCCTTTTAGTGCCTGCAGAGGACAAAGCTATGACAAGGGAGCTGCAGCCTACAAAGGGTTTTGAAATGAAATTCAGCAGGGAACTCAGTAACTATCAATGGCTATTAGCCAGGATGGGCAGGGATGCAAAACCATGCTCTGAAGTGTCCCTAGCCTCTGTTTGCCAGAAGCTGGGAGTGGCTGCCAGGGGGTGGGTCACTGGATCATTGCCCTGTTCTGTTCATTCCCTCTGAAGCACCTGGCATTGGCCATTGTCGGAAGACAGGATACGGGGCTGAATGGACCATTGGTCTGACCCAGCATGGCCATTCTTATGTTGTCTTATGTTGTGAAGCACTGGAATGGGTTACTTAGGGAGGTGGTGGAATCTCCATCCTTAGAGGTTTTTAAGGCCCGGCTTGACAAGGCCCTGGCTGGGAGATTTAGTTGGGGATTGGTCCTGCTTTGAGCAGGGGGTGGGACTAGATACCTCCTGAGGTCCCTTCCAACCCGGATATTCTATGATTCTATGATCTCACAGGCTACCCACTCACTGAATCTTGTTAGAGAAGCTGCTGCAGTGGCTGTTCCCAAGTTTAGTCTATTTCCTGGAATTTTTCAAAGACTGTATCCTCTGTTCTCCACTTCTACTAGTCATTGGGATGTGTTGAAAGAGCATATTAGCAGTATAGGGAAATGCTAAAGCATGACAAGGTGGTCACAGCCAGGGCTGAGGCAATCCATTCCCTACAAAATCAGGGCGAGGATATTCTTGATTTAGATGAGATCAAGGCTTCACACAATCTTACACCAGAACTGAAGTTGCAAGCTGGTAGCTTGCAAATGACCATTTCAGAGTTTTCGTTTCTTGTTTTGGCAGAACTGTGGACCACTATCAAAAATTAACCTTGGAAGCAAAACACATTGCAGAGTCCGGATCTTGACACTCAAAGAGCTCACCATTTACTTGGTGGAGATGCTTTATGAGAATTACAATCTCCTGGCTTCATTGCGTGTAAGGCAGCTGCTGCTTCACAGGTTGAAACGTTAGGGGTATCCATGCAGTTCAAAGAGAAATGATCTTGACGCAGGAAAGTAGCGCTGGGCAAAGGACAAAAGTTCATCAGATCTTGAAAAAGTTTTTGGATGCAAGGGGTTTAACACCACTGTGGACACAATATTAACATAATTTGACAGTAGGATGAGTAAATACAATGAAATGGGAGGCAGGTTTGCTTTGCTGATGAGAGAGAAACAGAAAGTCTCAGCAGTGAGGGCCTAAAGAGGCACACAAAAATTAGCATCTAAACTGTCAGAGTTTTGAGAACAAGATTGAGCTTGTCACCAGCTGCCGTGAGACTAGTCAGGTGCTAGGGGATCCTCGTCATGTCTGGCCACGGAAAGTGCAGGCAAAGGCGAAGTCTCGCTCTTCTCGGGCTGGGCTGCAGTTCCCTGTCGGGCGTGTGGAACTATGCGGAGCGAGTGGGAGCCAGCGCCCCGGTGTACCTGGCCATGGAGATGGAGCATCTGACTGCTGAGATACTGGAGCTGGCTGGTAACACCGCCCGGGACAACAAGAAAACCCACATTATTCCTTGTGCACAACGACGAGGAGCTGAGCAAGCTGCTGGGGGAGTCACCATCGCTCAGGGTGGGGTCCTGCCCAACATCCAGGCAGTGTTGCTGCCCAAGAAAACCGAGCGCCACAAAGCCAAGGGCAAGTGAGCACAGACACCAACCAGTTTTTGCAACCACATTTTTAAGAATGACTTTGAAATGAAGACGCCCATTGATCTTCTTAGCTACAGTCACAACAAGGCGCGAGTTTCCTTAACACAGGAACAGCACCGCATAGCTTTTTGCTGTCTTCCTATAACCGTGGCTGCAAACAGGAGGAGTTTCAGCAAGCTAAAATGAATCAAGACCTATCTAAGAATGTCCATAGGGCAGGAAAGGTTAAGCGATCTGGCAGTTATTTCTATAGAGAACGCGGCAGCAAGGCAGATCGACAGACTGGGATGAGCTAATTAATGCAATTACTTCAGACAATGCTAGGAAGGTCCCTTTGTAAAAGCACTTAGTGGTGATTGTGTTTTGCTTTTTAGTTTTGTGGCAGGTGGGAAGAGGGCCAGGATCTGAGACTTTGAACACTCTTGGCACAGCTCTGTGGAATAATATCAGGGCAGTCTGGTTATTCCGGCAGCATGAGGCAGCGCATTCTGTAGTGGAGATGCACTGTTAGAAAGCAGCCTGACTTTCACTGACACCAGGCTGTAACTGGGGAGAACAACATAACACGCTGGCTAGGGCGGAGTATTCATAAAGAGAAGAGCAGTTAAAGAAGCCAGACCTCAGCCATTCAGGCTACTAAAGGTACGTTTACACTGGAATAGAAGGACCCACAGCACAGCCACAGCTGGACCTGGTCAGCTGACTCAGGCTCCTGGGGCTTAGGCTGCAGGGCTAAAAATTGCTGTGTAGGTGGTCGGGCTCAGGACGAAGCCCACTGAGGGGTCCCAGAACTCGGCTGAAAAACTACACCACAATTTTACAGCCCGGTGAGGCTGAGTGAGCGGATCTGGGCCAGCTGCAGGGTTTCATTGCTGTGTAGCCGTAGCTTTCACCTTACCTTTAGGGTAACAAGCTCAAATCTTTGTTGTGGGTATTGCTATCCCCCCGCACCATGTGTCACAAAGTCGGGAAACAGTCGTCACAGACGCGTAACTAAAGCAACCCTGGGGCAAATTGCAACCGTTTGAGGTGTGCTCAGAGCCTAGAGGTGTTGCAACAAGGAAGCATTTATACCTAAAAGACCATGGAAAGAGGGAAGTTAACCACGGGCTGTGGAGGCATCCCAAAGAGCCTGGAGCAAGATCTTTCACCCCAGTGCAGCCAGCCTGCATAAGTGTCCTACGTACCGTACCGGTCCCAGTCAAGCCCTATTCTGATGCCTTAGCCTTTTGCTGCCCTCTGCACAGGGGTGAATTCACCTTCTCTGGGCATTCATGGAGAGGGGTTTGAAATGGTTCCCTCTTACTGTCTCTCCTGGCTGTCGATGACCTGTACATTTCATATATTTTGACCCTGTCTCACCTACAGCTGCAAACATGTTGCTTGGGAAACTCATCTATGTTTTAAATCAGTGGGTAAACTTCCCCCTGGCAGGAGCCACAAACCCTCAGGTAAATGTGGAACAAGCATTAGAAGAGGACTGATGTGGCAGTTCTGATTAATCCGGGTGCCTTTCTTGAATAATGATAATTGTGGCTCTGCCCAGCCAGACGTATAAAAATAATTTAATCAGTAAATGGACTGGCACAGGAATTACTTCCAAACCAACCTCACATCCATCCAGGGCTGTTACTATAATTGTATTGAAATAGGTGTTTTCACTCTGAAAACTACGTCTTTCACCTTTGATGCTGATTCAATTCCTCTTTGCAGAGATCGCAGATTTTGAAGTTTCACTCTTGAGAGCCTGGCTTTGCAGCCATCTGCGTGTCCCATTGAATAGCAGACAAGATCCAACACACAGCAGTGATCTTAGCCTCAGTTTAGTTCCGCCCCATGATTTAAAAATGGAAACTGCTCTGTAGCAATGAGCCCCAGCTTGGTTGCTAGCAGGGATGAAACCCGAGATCTGCAGAACTCAAGCCACAGGCCTTTATCACATGAGCTAAAAGAACAACTCCGTTACCTGGTAGCTGTGGTAGGTGTTTATCAGCGTGGCTCAGCCAATGAAGGCGGATACAACACCGTCAGCCAGTGGTATGGTAACACAGATTCTGTTCTAGTTTCTGTAATTATGGTTCTTCACTATAATAATAAGAAGAATTAACAATTAAACCAACCAGTAACACCTTGATAATCAGCTGATGGAAAGAAGAGACTGCATCTCACCACTGCAATGCTTTGGAAATCAGAGGTTTTCAAAGTTGTTGGAAGGTAAGTTCTGTTTAAAGAAAACATGTTTGGTTAATGACATTCTTATCTGTGTGTTTTAGGGTAGCACCTAAGGGTCCCAGTCTGGGATCAGGGCCCCACGCTGGTAGGTCCAGTGCAAACAAATAACAAAAAAGGCAGCCCCACTCCAAGGTTTCCAGTCTAGGGCCAACATTGCCCATTGCTCAGAGCGGGTGTATCCCTTTGTGTGTACCTTTGCAGACCTTTGCAGATCTTCTTGCAGGAATAGGGCCTAGGCACACGACTGGATGTAACAGGGGAATGAAGCAGACAAGGACAGCAGAGGTTGTGCGAAGGGGAGAAGCTAATCATAAAACGGGTCTTCAAAAATAACTCGAGCTCCTCCCCATGTATGGACATGGACACATACTATGCACACAAACACACTACATAAATGTACAGGTCCACAGAGTGATCATTGCAACATTTTCCAGCTCTTGCTGTTTATGTTATTGACGGATGTAATGGGCAAACCCTGCAGACTTCACTCCTTCTGTTCCAAAGGAAAATCCCCATTGATTTTGATGGGAGCTTTGCTTGAGCTGGGGCTGTGAGATTTGCCCCTTAGTTCTCATACTTGTCAGTGTTCTAGGAGGTGTCCCTGTCTGACCTTTTAATGCACTGAAAGGTCCTTTGCGATTCGTCTGGTTTTCATAGGTGATTTATTACTTTATTAGCAGGTTGGCAAGAATTGCCATTTAACAGTGTGAGCAAGTCAGCTCAGGGGTAACACCTTGGGAATCTCTCTGGATTTACACCAGGGTTAAATTTGGCCCTGTGTGTTTAATATGATTAAGTTCTCCATTTAAAAAGCAATTCTAGGTAATAAATATTAAATACCCAGCCAAATAACTAAGTGCATGATGATGATTGGATCCTGAATTTAAATAAGCCCTTGACACTCCTCCTGAGAAAGCGCTAGCATCTTTTGAAAAACACATTGCACAGAAATATAACGTCATTACCTGTGGCACCTAGGGACCCCAGTCAGGGATCAGGAGCCTACTGTGGTAGGTGATTCTTTACAATCTCTTTCTACCAGCTAGTCCCTTTCCTGTGGTTTCAGCTGCTCTGCTGGGCAGAATATACTCAACCGGGGCTCCATCCAGTGCAGTAGCTAATACTGCCAAGCTCTCCTAATCCAGCTCTGTTACCAGCCAAATGACCTCCCTCTGCCCATCGCTTGCATGGCTGACACCAGCAATACTGATGTTTTAATGAACGGGCTTTAGTTCCTAAGTACCACAGCCCCCTGCTGTTCAGAATTAGAACTGCTCCAGCGTGTGTCATTGGCCCTCTATTCAGAATAGCTGGCAAAGACTCTCCTTTAGCACAAGGGGTAGGAGCCGGGGTACTGTAGCTAGAATATTCTGGGTGGTCATGGTGTGCAGCCAGGAGACCACCGTGAGAATACTTTGTGCTTTTACAACATCTCAGGCTGAATTAGGCTTCACAACACTCTTAGTGGTAGGCCAAGATCATCCCCCATTTTATAGACAGGGGAAATTGAAGCTCAAAGTGGCTCAGCACAGAAAGTCTGTGACAGAGCTAGGAACAGAAACCCAGGTCTCTGCTCCGAGCCCAGCCCCATGCCGGTACAGTGGGTGGCCTCTCTTCTCTCAAGCTGATGGACAGCATGAAATGGGGCCAGCTGGCCAAGTACTGGAAAAAGCAAAACAACGTGTGGTGGAGAAGTTGCCAACAGAGCATGGCTGGGTCCATTGCAGCTGCCTTCAGAAAACAGTCACGTTTCTGCCTAGTCCTGCCAGCTGCTGCCAGGAAGCTGCATGACATGGGAGCTAATGGACCTGGGTTTCTATATTGTCCCAGCCGGAGAATGATCAGGTGGAGGAAACAGAGAATGGGCTGCTGCGATTGTTTGTGTAGCGGGGGCACCGAAGTTACACTTGCTCAGACAGACTGATTAGCCTCAGCCCCTCGCCTGTTCCTAGAGCAGAGGAAGGTTGTTTGGGGGCTTCCAGGGGATCTGCGGCTGCTGGGCCTGCTACGACTGTGCGATGCTTGGCATCTGTCCCTGCAGTGCTTCAGCCGGATCAAACATTTTAATGACTAGGAAGAGCATCTGCAGGGACAGCGGAGAAGGTACAAATCACAAGGGTGATCAAGCCTCACGCTGCAGGGCGTAAGCTGCTTGCCAGCAACTCCCCCCTCATTTTTCTCCCCTCCATGCTTGTCTTTTAACACGGGCTCATCCCAGACCATGACTAGAGACAAGCAAAACAGATGCCCCACCCCCGCCCCGTCCCCTGCTTGCCCTATTCCACCCATCACTCTCTTTTAGGCTCCTTGAAGAAAGACATTGGGGCGGGGGGGGGAGAAACTGGCTTCTAGAGCAAGCTTCACTCCTGGGGCTCTCAGGCCTTTGTCATCCAGCTCCTGTAAGATGTCCTGACTCCGCTGGCCCAAAGAGAGGGAGCCAGATGACACTGCTACCTCCACCAGCTCTGGCTGAATCCCAAATGCCACCTGGGTGGGAGACTTTGCTACAAGTCCCACACCTGGCCTGCTTGTGTGCGGGTCCTTTTCCTTCATCAGCCTGTTACTTCTCTTTCCTATCCCTCTCCTTGTTCCTTCTCTCTCAGAAGAGTCTGGCCTAGCCGGACAAGACTGAGTATGTTGCAACACGGCTGTAAGCCTGGGACCAGAAAGAGGCAGCTAAAAGCAGTGCCCTGGGTCTGGAAGAACTTTGCCAGGTCTCAGGGTGGCTGATCAGACGGCTGCCGGGCCTGTGTTCTTCCAGCAGGGAGGCTGCAAGTGAACGTCAAAACCAGAGAGAGAAGCTGCACTTTTTAATCTTTGCTGTTCTTTCCTCTCCCCTTTTGTGTGCGTTTGTCTTGTTTGGCCTCCTAGGAAATGTGATCAGACGTTAACAGCAGCCGTGACAGCTCCAGCCCATCTTAACTAACCTCTTCTCGTCTCCCGAAAAGGACAGTTCTTACCAGCTTTGATACCATCTAAGAGACGGTCAAACAAGGGGTTATTCCTTCTAATAACTCTCCAGCTAAAGGGGAGGGAACAAGGGATGCTGTTAAAATGAAAGCCTTGCCAAATACTTCCATTAAAATGCTGGAATGGCTTCCCCTTCTTTTCTGTGTCTTTAATAAAATGTTAAAAGGGTTTTTAATTGGGTGTTTGCGCCATGGTACTAATCAGGCTGAGGTCTCTGTATGCCAAACCCCGAACCTTGTTTAACACTGGTTAATGTCGAACAGTGACTGGAAAGCACCTTCAGCCCATCTATTCCATCTAAGTACAACAGGAGGGAGGAGGAGCCTGTGCCACCTCCGCTGGGTAGGGGTGCCCAGTCTGTATGCTCCTGCCCGCTCCGGGCTGGGATGGAAACTCTCTCCCAGGGACCCTGGTCTAGATGTAGTGTAGTGCACCCATTGAATTGGGAAGCTGCATCTGCTCCTGGTTTTATTGCAAATTACCTTGTAAAAGAAAGTGGTGAGTCAAAAGTATAATAAAAGCCACCATTCCCCTTACGCAGATGTAACTGTTATTCAAGGGCTGGAGAGGAGGGAGGAGCACAGCAAGGAATGCCTGCTGCTGCGGTATAATATTTACTGATGCTCCTACTCTGGAGAACCATTACGTGTTTGGAACTGGCTGTGTGGAAAGATATTAGACAGACAAGGTGGGTGAGATAATATTGTTTATTGGACCAGCTTCTGTCGGTGGAAGAGACAGAGACGAGCTCCTGAGCTCCATGGAGCTTTTCCTCAGGTCAGGTCCGTGTAGCTCAGAAGCGTGTCTCTGTCTCTTCAAACAACAGAAGCTGGTCCAATAAATGGTATTAACTCACCCATTGTCTTTCTGTCATATCCTGGGACCAACATGGCTGCAACAACACTGTGAGTAACACTGAAAGATGTTGACTAACCCTGACAACACCCTTCCTGAGGTGAAGTGTTGGAAACATGCACTACAGAGAGCTTCAGTGTTAAAGGTGTCCTTTATCATGTGCACTCAGGGAACACTTCTCCATAAGGCACTCCAGAAGATGTCTACTTGGTGCTCATTTCAGTGTCGTGACAGCACACATGAAAGATATTTGAGCATCATGTGACATGCATGCTGTAGCTCAAGTGACATCCACTGACACGCCTAATACTCCAATCTGCCATGGAAAGAGACTGTGGTGAAAAGACTGGTGGGGCACACATGGGACACCAGGTAAGAGATGGTCAGTGCTCAGGGAGTTTACTTACAGTACGCAAAAAAGAGTGTGCAATAGGTTCTTCACTTCTATTGTGACAACTCTTTCTCCAAGCCTTTCTGATAAGCTAATGTGCAGGGAACATATTTGCAGTGCAACTTCTGTCACTGACAAATCGTTTTTCTCGATCATCTCAGTTATGTTTTGGAACATGGCAATTGAGTGGCAGGATCATCAAAGAGCTTTTTTAGCACTGTCGAGCATTTATCTTGAGAAAGAAAATACACTTTAAGTCTATTGAAAATAAACAAAATCCTGTTTATTGCTGGTCCCAACGAGAGGAATCGCGTCTTGCCATGTTCTAGTAATTTGGTATATTGTATTTCAACAAATCAACAGAAGTCTTTCAGCTCTTCAACACGCACCATGTAGATATGAAAGTATTTGTAAACCTTTACAGCAAAGCTCTCCACACCTAAAGGACAACAGTTGACTGCAGTTTGGAGGCAGTTATGCACAATATGTGCACCACACCCGATACTGAAGATGTCTTTTCCTAAGTTGGCCTGGAGCTTTCACCACAAATTGTTTTTCCCACATCTGGCACCCCCAAAGTTAGCATTGGTGTTCTCTGCACAAAATCCAACAGTTTTGTACTTCTCAATCACTTGCTGGATGAATGCACACGGCAAATCTGATGTAGAGATGAAAAGTCAATAATTTTTGTTCAAACTCCACTTGGTGGGCGAAAATGCCCTATAAGAACAGGAAACAGTTTTGCTCCTTTTTGTTTGACGCCTCCACACTATGCATAATAAAGGAAAACTTGTCCAGCTCAAGCTGCACTTCTTCAGTGGATAAAGGGACTAAGATGATTGCCTCCGATTTTGTGTGAGCAGATGAAAATGTAGCTTGGTAGTTTCCTAATTAATTGTGATGTACAGTCACTAGACCGGAAACTGTGTCCATGCCGCACTGAGCAGTAAGCAAACACTCCCTCACTGGCAAAAACTTTTTCAGCTTCTGTGTCTTGCCTCAGAAAAAATCCTGAAACACTTGGTGTTAAACACTTTCTTTTATCAGCATCTCTGTGTTTTTTGCTTTGAAGGTGCTGGGCAATGTCATTTCGACCACCATGGGCAATGGAGAAATGTGCTCCACGTCTCGCATACAACTTTGCTGTTGTCCAATGTTGAATTGTCTTTTTTTTTTTTTTAAATGTGAACTGTGTTTGGAGGTCTTCATTACAATTACACAGACGTTTCCTAGACATTTTTATAGCAAAAAATGACCACACACAAACTATTGATTCTTCTAAGGACACAGGTATACACAAGCCCTCCATTCCCACCCCTACACACACACAAAAGGAACAAAAGCATCACCTGGCAACATCATGTGATTGGTAGCAGCACTGCCTTCACAGCTGGACAACGGAGAGCATCAGCTGCTTGCTGGGGTGCCTGACTCTGAAGACAGCGCTCTGAAGACAGCGCTCTTTCCCACCCCCACCCCCACCCCCAGCAGCAGCACAGAAATAAGGGTAGCATGGTGGTATTGCCACCCTTACTTCTAACACAACCAGCCCCTGACAAAGGAGAACATGTGTGTGAATGAACTGTCTATGCTCCTTGTAGGGATTTTTTGGATACATGTCAGTCTGCCTCTGGCTGGGACCCTGCTCCTGACAGCCCCTGTTTTGCTGAACCAATTCCTTGCTATGGGCCAAGCTAATCTCCAAATTGAAGGATTTACACCAGAGATCCTATGGCCTGGTAAATCTGCTACTGAAACACCAGGGTAGAATTGATTTGCAAGTGGCCCAGCATCTGAACACAGCACTCTGCCTCTACGGCTGGAAGCCTGTTTGGCTCAGGGGGATTCTTCGCTACCACAAAATGTGCAGTTAAAACCCCTTCCTATTTCACACTGTCTCATCACTCAGGCTCCTAAACTAGGCAAACATTGGAGCTGGGAAGAGACCAGCCCACTGCTTTCAGCCTGCAGCTGCAACTCAGCTAACCAATAATCAGTGTTTACAAATCAGAGCACTGCTGCTAACCCCCCATCAGATGACCTGCATGCGGCATCCTTCAACCCTGCTGATGCTGACAATCCATTTAGCCATGTTTGTGCCCATCAGTAAATGAGGTTCCTATCTTCTCGCTGCTGATCTTGCACTGAGCAGGAAAATTAATTTAGTGCTTTGGTCAAGTGGCTCAAAGCATTCTATCCTGAGCCTCACAGTCAGAAAGGCTCAGGCTCTGAGGCAGCGCAGAAGTGAGGGTGGCAATACCACGTCACCCTTACGTCTCTGCTCTGCCGTGCAGCCGGCATGTGGGGCTGCTGGCAGGGGGTCAGCTCTGAAAGCAGCGCTGCCTGCCAGCGGCAATGACCCCCTCCCCCAGCAGCAGCCACAGCTCTCCGCTCTGTCACCCTACTCTCTGTGCATCTTGCTGCAGTCACTGAATTCAGGGAGGAGAGCACCATTCCAATGTGTGCAGCACCCTCCCTTTACCCGGACACCACTCTGCTTGGCGAGGGATTACACACCTCCGAGGCACAATCCTTTAAATATCTCTGAAGCACAATCCTTTAAGCAAACTCCTCACTAGCCTGTGATGCAAGCAGTGGCCAGTTGTCCCAGGTTGACCCAGACATAAGAACTGCCTGTAGCGTCCAGCCGGACAGTGTCCACGGCTGCTGCCCTGGGGGGCAGGTTTGAAAGCAGCGCTGCCTGCCAGCAGCAAATTTCTCTGATCATGTTACTGGTGGGCAGCGTTGGCTTCAGAACTGACCCCCCAGTAGCAGCTGCTGCTCTCTGCTCTGCCTTGTGGCTGGAGAGCCGGGGCTGCTGCCTGGGGAAACAGATTTGAAGGTAGCGCTTCTCCGATGCTGTGCCTGCCTCAGAGCTGACCCCTAGCAGCAGCCTCTGCTCTCTGCTCTGCCTTGCAGCCAGAGGGAGAGGGGTAGTGCCCCTGGGGGGGCAGGGCTGAAGGCAGCGCTGCCTGCACAAAGCAGGGACAAATGCCCAATTTTCGTGAAAAAGCAAGACGGCCAGAACAGAGCTGAAAAGGGGACTCTCCCAGCCCAAATGGGGCATACGCTCACCCTGTCTCAGGCACTTGTACACTGCAGCCACAGCTATAATTCGCAGCCCATATAGATAACCCCACCCTAGCTTTAATTTAGCCAGCTTGCTAAAACCAGCAGTGAGAACAGAGCCATGTGGGCTAGTGATGGGAGTACGTACCTGGGAGGGCAGGTGAGCTTGCAGAGCCCACACTGCAGCCTGCACAGTAACATCCTTGCTGCTATTTTTAGTAAGCCAGCTATAGCGCAGGCACGTCTATACGAGCTGCCAATTACACCTCCCGTTACTGTGTAGACACAGCCTAATTCTCTCTGTGGGCACCCTTCCAAGTGACAGCCCTACGCCGGCACTCCTCCCACAGTGGAATCTGTGCTTCACTCCACCGAAGACTGGACCACCATGTTACAGCAGCCCCTGTTTGCCAAGTGTGTTACCTTCAGCAGATCCAGCTGGGGTTAACCCCTGCTCTGGAGGCCTCTTTGGGAGCTTGCGACCAGCACGGAGCTGGCGTGACTCAGGACAGCGTCTTCAAAAATAAGTGGTATTTATTTGCCCATAGGAACATCACATGCAGCAAGAAAAGGATTAAAATAACAAAACCCTAAACACATATTGTCTTTACTGAACTTAGCATTTCTCACTGGTTTAAGTGGGTTCCACTTGCCCCAGGCACGTTCTCAGCGTTGAGGCTGGTAAAGAGAAGGCTGCCAACACTGCCTCTCTGGCATAATCTGAGACCCCTGAGTTAGCCAGTGTGTGTGTGCACGCGTGCATCCCTCCCTCAGGCCACAGGCTGCCTTAGATCCATTTCAAAGTTCCTTTGTCCCAGACTTCCCGCCCAAGGATATTCTGAACCGGGTCAAACTGGTTTGTGTGTTTCTCCAGAGGATATTAGAGACCCTCACAACAGTGGATTCACAGTACTGTCCATCTGATCACCAGGAAACAGAATGCGAGTCACTGCTGGATTCCTGGATACCCGAGGAGAACTCCAGCTGGAATGAACCCTTAGTGTTCCATGGAGCCAGCCACACACAGTAGCCATTGAATACACAGATATAACAGTCCAATTTGGTAGGTTTTTGATACCAAGTTACAGCCCAGGGCTACCTCTGCTCTTGGAACATGAAGTCAGCATCCCCCCTAGGTCACACACAGCCCCGCAGCTTGACAAAGAGCATGTGGTTGTGAGGGGAAGGGGCAGTAATGGGAAACTGAGTCTTTTGCCTGTATGGCCTCAGTTCAACGGGACAACAGATGAGCTTAAAATTAGGCACATGCTTAAGTATGTTGCTGACCTGGGTCTGAGGTCATTGGGTTGTATCCGGCCCAGGCGGGAAAGTCATTGGTGAGGGCTGTTTGGTGGCCTTTGTGAAAGGAGCTGGTGCACAGTCCAGTTGCTTGTGGGGAGATGTCAACCACATCAGAGTTGGTTCTTACTGGACCTCCATTGTTGTCAGCCCAAGCAGATGAACAGGCCAGGGAGACTGAAATACCCTCTCTCTTCCCCAGAGAGGCAGCAACACAAGATCAGGGTTGAGTTCTATTGTTGGCTGGTGTGATGGAAACTTGGCCTGCCTTTGCGGCAGCTGCTCTGGAGATGGATAATGGATGTTGTTTGTTAGGGCTGACAACCTGAAACAGGGGTCGGCAACCTTTCAGAAGTGCTGTGCCGAGTCTTCATTTCTTCACTCTGATTTAAGGTTTTGCGTGCCGGTAATACATTTTAACGTTTTTAGAAGGTCTCTTTCTATAATCTATAATATATAACTACACTATTGTTGTATGTAAAGTAAATAAGGTTTTTAAAATGTTTAAGAAGCTTCATTTAAAATTAAATTAAAATGCAGAGCCCCCCGGACCGGTGGCCAGGACCCAGGCAGTGTGAGTGCCACTGAAAATCAGCTCGTGTGCCGCCTTTGGCATGCATGGCATAGGTTGCCTACCCCTGATCTGGTACCTGGTTTCTGTCATTTACTTGATGTAGTGTGTGCCTCTGCAAATGTCAGACAGCCTGGCTCTTATTCCATTATTATAGGAAGGCTGTTACCAAAACCATCAATACCACGGGGTATATTCTGAGCTCAACACACAGGGCTGCTCCCATGCCATTAACACTAATGGGCACTGCTCAGTTTGGTCCAGTGTGTATTGAATGCAGAATTCACCCCTAAGGCGAAGGTCAGGATTTTAAATAAAATATGTACAAAGCTTTCAGTGACAGTGCTGACAGACGCCACACAATGCTCAGCAGAGACATGGCTAACTCGCTATCTCTGAGCAGGCAGCTACAGCTCTGCCGGCATGCAGCACAGGGGAACACTGGATGGGTTAATTAGGACAAACAGGAAGGCAGGGTTGGCCCTTTGGGAATGTGGCTGTGCTGTGAGCAGAACCAAACATCTCATCATGCTAAACAACCAAGTGCAGAGAAAGCAGATGTGAGAATTAAGATCCTCTCTCTCTATATGAAGAGTTGAGTCCTGAAAAGCATTATAAGCAGAGGAGACAAAGAACTTTGTGTTAACCCCTTCTGCACAACTAAACTCCAGCAAACGTAGCAATCCTGGACAGCTCCTTTATGCTGCTTCAGCATTGACAGCTTGCTGCTGTCAGAAGCACTAGGGAAGCACATACTTTATGGATGACTTATGCTCAGTTTCTAAGTGCACAAAGTGCACCACAGCTGATAATAAGCATTTCTCCAAGAGCTCACTGCTTATACATTTAGATAAATAGAACTTGTAGTATCATCAGTAATAGTGCCACTGGCTGACTTCCCAAAATATTACAAAAGTGGAATTTAGCCATGGCACTTGGAGTTAAGACCGCTGCTCATTCAAACAGTGTTGTGGGAGCTCTAATACGCACAAATCATGAGATACTTGTGACAGGATGGATCACAGAAACCCCCTTGGGAACTGCCAACTGATGTGCCAAGACTACTTCTGCCCCTGCTTTCCCTGCCAGCTTGGGACTCCAGCACCCTGTCTTGCTGAGCCAGACATGCCTGTCTGATCCAACACAGACCCAAGGTCTGAATTATTTGCCCCAGAGCTGCAGACTTAACTGAAAGTAGCTTACAGAAGTGTTCCTGACTTTAACACTCAGATGCCCAACTCCCAATGGGATCCAAACCCCAAATAAATCTATTTTACTCTGTATAAAGCTTATACAGGGTAAACTCATAAATTGTTTGCCCTCTATAACACTGATAGAGAGAGATGCATGGCTGTTTGCCCTGCCCCCCCCCCCGGTATTAATACATACAGAGGGGCATTGCTGGCACATATCACATTGGTAGATGTACATTGGCCAAACCGGACAGTCTCTACGCAAAAGAATTAATGGACACAAATCTGACATCAGGAATCATAACACTCAAAAACCAGTAGGAGAACACTTCAACCTGTCTGGTCACTCAATGACAGACCTGCGGGTGGCAATTTTGCAACAGAAAAGCTTCAAAAATAGACTCCAAGGAGAAACTGCTGAGCTGGAATTGATATGCAAACTAGATACAATCAGCTTAGGCTTGACTAGGAACTGGGAATGGCTGAGCCATTACAAACATTGAATCTATCTCCCCTTGTAAGTATTCTCGCACTTCTTATCAAACTGTCTGTACTGGGCTATTTTGATTATCACTTCAAAAGTTTTTTTCTCTTACTTAATTGGCCTCTCAGAGTTGCTAAGACACCTCCCACCTTTTCATGCTCTCTGTATGTGTATATATCTCCTCACTATATGTTCCATTCCATGCATCCAAAGAAGTGGGCTGTAGCCCACGAAAGCTTATGCTCAAATAAATTTGTTAGTCTCTAAGGTGCCACAAGTCCTCCTGTTCTTATTGTAACAACGTATTTTATAATAGGGCACCCACAGTACAAATACATTCCACCCCCATCTGACTATAAACACAGAAAACAATCCTGGGCATGAGAAATCTCCGCTCACCTTCACTTGTGCGGAAAGGGTATTTGATTGTAGTTTGTTCTTCAGTGCCCTGAAGCTTAACCAAGTTATATAAACAGATGGAGATAAAGTATAATTAATGACTTTGGGAATGTTCTGGAGATCACTTGAAACTGACAACAAAAATCTTTAATTAATTTAATTAGCTACTTGATGGATATTATATGACTTGTAAAATGCACCCAAGCTTACTGATAAGGAGCATGATCAAATGCAGCTTCTATTTACTAAAGTTACACTACGGGATACAGTATGAACTCAGTGTTAGATCAGTAACAGTTTCAATAGGAGGTGGATTGAGGAAGAGATCTTTTGAAGTTCTTGAGTTCCTTTTCATACACATATAAAATTCAATATTATGCTATAGCTTTAAATCACTTTGGATTTACTATTCCCATGTCTAGTATAAATAGATACATGGAAAAGATTCCTATGATTGATTATCATTTCAGTACCAACACTGTGCTTGGGGCTGTACAAAATTACAGAAGAAACGAACTCCCCAGCAGGATCGGTGAAAGGTTACACTGGTCTACACTTTTTGAGAAGTCGTCTGCTTCAGAGATAAAATGTGCTATTTATTATGTATTTTGATGTGCTGAATTCAAATATGACAATTAAAACAACTGATTGGCTACTGTTTCTAAGATATTTAAGTTTTTACATTTTATGTCTATGTATATTGTGTAGATAGTAGAATTTTAATCATAAATTGTAAACCTAGGTCTTTTCATGTGTTTATGGTTGCTTTACATGATAATATTTCACCTGTCCTGTTTATGTAACACTTTAAAAATCAGCAAAAGGGTTATCTAACTAAAATTTATTATGAAACAAAAGGCAAAAAACTATTATGTACATAGTTTAGTCCTATTCAGTGTCTACTCGGCGCTTCTTGGCTTGTCTCTTGTATTCATTAAATGGAGCATCTCTTGTCACTGTCCAGCAATAGTCTGCAAGCATTGATGCCCTGATAGCGTTTCTCCATTGTTGCAATGTCCTGGTGAAATCGCTCGCCGTGCTCGTCGCTCACTGCTCCGTAGTTCGGTGGAAAAAAATCTAGATGAGAGTGCAAAAAATGTATCTTTAGTGACATGTTGCAACCAAGGCTTTTGTATGCCTTGAGGAGGTTTTCCACCAACAACCTGTAGTTGTCTGCCTTGTTGTTTCCGAGAAAATTTATTGCCACTAACTGGAAGGCTTTCCATGCCGTCTTTTCCTTGCCATGCAGTGCATAGTCAAATACATCATCTCGAAGAAGTTCACAAATCTGAGGACCAGCAAAGACACCTTCCTTTATCTTAGCTTCACTTAACCTTGGAAATTTTCCACGGAGGTACTTGAAAGCTGCTTGTGTTTTGTCAATGGCCTTGACAAAGTTCTTCATCAGACCCAGCTTGATGTGTAAGGGTGGTAACAAAATCTTCCTTGATTCAACAAGTGGTGGATGCTGAACTCTTTTCCTCCCAGGCTCCAATGACTGTCGGAATGGCCAATCTTTCTTGATGTAGTGGGAATCTCTTGCACGACTATCCCATTCGCAGAGAAAACAGCAGTACTTTGTGTATCCAGTCTGCAGATCAAGCAAGAGAGCAACAACCTTCAAATCGCCACAAAGCTGCCACTGATGTTGGTCATAGTTTATGCACCTCAAAAGTTGTTTCATGTTGTCATAGGTTTCCTTCATATGGACTGCATGACCAACTGGAATTGATGGCAAAACATTGCCATTATGCAGTAAAACAGCTTTAAGACTCGTCTTCGATGAATCAAAGAACAGTCTCCACTCATCTGGATCGTGAACGATGTTGAGGGGTGCCATCACACCATCGATGTTGTTGCAGGCTACAAGATCACCTTCCATGAAGAAGAATGGGACAAGATCCTTTTGACGGTCACGGAACATGGAAACCCTAACATCACCTGCCAGGAGATTCCAGTGCTGTAGTCTGGAGCCCAACAGCTCTGCCTTACTCTTGGGTAGTTCCAAATCCCTGACAAGGTCATTCAGTTCACCTTGTGTTATGAGGTGGGGTTCAGAGGAGGAGGATGGGAGAAAATGTGGGTCCTGTGACATTGATGGTTCAGGACCAGAAGTTTCATCCTCTTCCTCCTCCTCGTCTGACTCAAGTGAGAATGATTCTGGTGCATCAGGAACCGGCAGTCCTTCTCCGTGGGGTACTGGGCGTATAGCTGATGGAATGTTTGGATAATGCACAGTCCACTTTTTCTTCTTTGACACACCTTTCCCAACTGGAGGCACCATGCAGAAGTAACAATTGCTGGTATGATCTGTTGGCTCTCTCCAAATCATTGGCACTGCAAAAGGCATAGATTTCCTTTTCCTGTTCAACCACTGGCAAAGATTTGTTGCACAAGTGTTGCAGCATATGTGTGGGGCCCACCTCTTGTCCTGATCTCCAATTTTGCAGCCAAAATAAAGGTGATACACTTTCTTAACCATAGTGGTTATACTGCGCTTTTGTGATGCAAAAGTCACTTCACCACAAACATAGCAGAAGTTATCTGCACTGTT
This sequence comes from Mauremys reevesii, assembly GCF_016161935.1. Classification (NCBI taxonomy): domain Eukaryota; kingdom Metazoa; phylum Chordata; order Testudines; family Geoemydidae; genus Mauremys; species Mauremys reevesii. The sequence continues at coordinate 2,706,089 of NC_052631.1, forward strand.
CACACAAGTACGAGGCATCTCTGCTCACTTTGGCTAAACAGAAATGTGTCCCTTTGCAAAATCAAACACTGACAAATAAGAGAGCACGACCCTGTATGATTTCTAGAGCTGATATAGGGCAATTTGTTCAGCAGAGTGATGTAAGCTTCATTATGATTGCATCATCCATGACTTCTAGGAATAACATGATGCAATTCATATCATGTATGACGCAATACCAGCTTCAGATTGCATTATTCATTGTTTTGCCTAAAAAGCAAGTACTGTCCAAACCCAGTCATAGATTTATTCATAGATCCAGTCAAAGATGTATTTTAGTCATTTCTGGTTTAAATTGAGATCCCTTCACTTTATAACTCACTTATCCTCCGCTATTCCCAAGTCAAGGGTCGTATATACTGACCCAATAGCATACCTTGAAAACTAGAGCCAATCAACAATTTTAAGCATCATTTTCGTTCTCAGTGACCCAGAATTAGTAAAGTTTGACTACATTTATTTCAGAAGCATTTTGCCTGTAGAGCAGTGTTATCATAAAGTTTTGACATGTTTTTAAAGATGGAGTGTAACACGGCTCCTAATTTACCACAGACCATATAACCCCTGGGGGCTCTGCACAGTGACAGAGGCCTGTTGACACGGATCTAATTCAGGATCAGAGGTTTACATGGATTAATATTAATTCAGGGAATGAGCTTTTAAACTAAAGATAAATGGAAGACAGCAGAGGGTTACTTTCTGTGACTCAAGTATCTTAGTCTGTATCCACAAAAACAACAAGGAGTCCGGTGGCACCTTAAAGACTAACAGATTTATTTGGGCATAAGCTTTCGTGGGTAAAAAACCCATTTTTTGAGATGCAACTTTCCGTGACTCAGTTTCCTCTCAATGGTCAAATGGGTATATTAATACTGTTGTCACTCTTCTAAGTGGAAGTGGATGTTGGGACCTTGCAGGTGGGGTTCCCTTAGAGGGGAAAATTAGTGTTATGGAGTCGGGGTCATTTCTTGGTGTAGTTTGTTTATTTCCAGTACATACACCAGTCCCTGAACAGAGGTGGTCATAGATAGCACACATGCCCAAACACCAGTGCCCCCTTCCCAGGAAGCAAGTAAGCCTCAAGAATTGACTCTGATTAGAGAAATTAATACAGAGCATAAACTCTCCTGCTGTTTGCCAGAGCTCCTCAAAGATTCTATAGGACAACACTCATTTCTTCAGACGGCGCATGCTTGCACACAAATTAAAAACCTGTAAGATTAAGTCTAAGAGTGTCATCGGGTGACCCCTGCCATAATGCTAAAGTACAGCCCAGCAACATTCATTAGTATGTGGAAAGCCCTCAGAGGAAAGGCTCTATTAAAATTGGGGGGTAGGGATAGCTCAGGGGTTTGAGCACTGGCCTGCTAAACCCAGGCTTGTGAGCTCAATCTTTGAGGAGGCCACTGAGGGATCTGGAACAAAATCAGTACTTGGTCCTGCTAGTGAAGGCAGAGGGCTGGACTCAATGACCCTTCAGGGTCCCTTCCAGATCTATGAGATGGGTAAATGCAAGACATTATTTCTTCAGCATTTTTAATTCAGGTTGTTGGAAGACATTATTTGCACAAGGTCTGGAAATCAGTCTCACACTCTGCTTTAATGTCAAGGGAATATCGTGGTTTGGAAATCTAGCAACCAGTCAAGAGGCTGGGATCTTAAAGGTCATTTTTAATTGAATGGTGGGTAAGATGTTCTCCAGAGCATCCTCTATCAGCTCTATGTTTTGAGAATTGCCAAGCTCAAGATAAAAACCCTGATTAATTTCTCCTTCTAAAACCTTTCAATTACAAATAAAGACAACACACATAATGAGAAAGTTTTCTCTTGCTATTACATGCAATACTGGAGTTATAGTCATTTTAATTTAGGGATTCTTTTTATTCACTTAAAATGTAAATCTCTCCCCATTACACTCAGAGATTTAGGAACCCTGGGATAATATTTAATCATTTTCCCTCAAAAGTTTTGCTGTGCAACACCTTGGAATCTGCATGCATCTGTCTTTGCTTCAAAACCACTAACTGGAACCTGCAAAAAAACAAACTGTAGATCTTGCTCTCGAGATGTTTCCACCCTGGGAGCTAACCCCATTTTCTTGTAATTAAACAGAGGTGAGGTGCAACAATGTTAGATGTGAAATTGCTCTTTGCTGTGTGCCTTGTGCTGTCCTTCTGCACCGGGGTGAAGTCCACCCTATCTGCATCCCAGGAGCAGCCACACAGTCCCTCAGCTCCTGAAGCTGTGGTCATTTCCTTAAGAACACAGGGACAGATCCTCACCTGGCATAAATTATCATCCTTCCATTGAGGTCAATAGGCCTGTGACAATTTACACCCTCCTGGGATTTGCGCCAGGGGCTGGGATTCCAAAGGGGCCTTAAGAAGTTAGTTGGTGCCTAACTCCTACTGATTTTGAGTGGGAGTCAGCGGCCTAAGCCTTTGTCTACACAGGAGAGTTTCACCAGTTGTACAAATAGAGTTACACAGGTCGGGTTATACTGGTAAAAACCCCACATGGACACTCTTAGTCCAGTATTAGAGCTTAAACCCCTTTCCAAGAGACAGCAGCTAACCGCTCTTGTACTGGAATAAGGGTGTCCTTACGGGGGGTATGGTTCATGGGCTAAAATCCACCCCTTCGCTTATATCAAATCCCCCTAAATCCTCCAACCCATTCCCACGTAAACAGGGCCCAGCTTCCTTGGGTACCTTACAGGGCCAGATGTCCAATGAGGCAGGGTAGGGATGTGCCTAGGGACGCCAACGTTCATGGGGCACCTACCAGTTAAAAGTGGGATAAAGGTTCATAGACAAGCAGTTAAAAGTGTCCAGCCTGCCTGGAGGCGCTGTGAGCCATGGCCGGGTGGGGCAGCTGCTGAAGGTGCTGGGAGCATCCCAGTCCCTTCCCAATCTCGGCTGCCCGGCTGCCTCCGCCCCGTGCTGGGGAGGGTGAGGGAGGGGCATGGGTGGTGCCCTGTTCACTTGCACGGGCAGAGCTGGAGTGCTGATGCCATGGTGGGCTATGGAAGGGACGGAAGACACCCGGGGCCTGCTCACCATGAGAAAAGGCACGGTCCCCCTCTTTCACCTTGCCTGGGGTGGGTGCTAGGAGTGCTGTGCATGGCGGGGGTCTCATGCCTTCCCAGGGAGGCTGTGGCCTGGCTGCCCCCACTACCCTCCCCCCCGACACACTCTCCGTAGGCAAGGTGTGTGTGCGGGGGGAGCGTGCTGAAGATGCTGTGCCTAGGAGCGTGTAAGGTGTAAATATGGCCCTGGTTGCTTAGGACACCCCTGCCATAATCAGGGTACCTTTGACTAATTGCAAACAGCAAACAGCTGGCACTCTTGCATGCAGATGGGGGAAAAAATTGGATCTTGAAGAAGCACAAGGAGTTGAATGGAGTGGATAAACTATAGTGTTCCTTTATATGAAGATGTGAGAAGCTGCCCATAATATGGAGGGAAAAAAATGCAGGACCAAAGAAAATCCATATATTATCTTGGATCCATGAGAAAGACAACTTGCCACACAAATAAAAAAATTGTCTCTTCCCCCACAACATTAAACAACTTGCCAAAATGGCCATGCAACCTACAAAACTCCAGCATTATAGTACATTTTATTGACTGGCCACACCCTAGAATTTAATGTAGACCGAGCTCCTCTTTGTAAAAGCAGGTGCTGTGATATAATTCAAGTCTGAATTGATTGTCTTCCCCTAAAGGAACTCACTGGGCATTGTGGACTATTTATCAGCTCTTTGAGATTGCCTGGACCACAGCAGATTCCATGCTGAAAACCTGGATTTCTTTTTTTTCAGATGGAGCATTTGCTTGGCGGAAAATGTATCTGTGGGTGCTCATTGCCTATTGAACCACTATCTAAACTAGATCTGCTAACCTAGAGAATTAAATGCAGTGTTGGCACATGGAGCAAATTACCTGTGGGTATTTGTTGACTCTTTGCTAATGCTGGTCAGACTGCAAAAGCTGTAGAGGTTGGTTCATATGCTTACTGAATTATCTCATATTCTTGGGTCTGCAAAAGCTAGTTGGAAATTACAGATTGGACTGAGCCCCAACATTCAGATCCAGCCAAGCTTTCCTCAAGAAGGGAAGGAATTTTGATCAGGTTTTTGCATTAGGGCCAGCAATGCAATTTGGATCCTGACCCAAGCTTTCCTAAAGTTCAGGGATGTTAAGAGCTGGGGTTTGGGCCAATCTTTTCTAGCCTCTCTCCTAAAACTTCATACTGTGTGCATCTGCTCAGACGATAAATGGCAAGAGAGTAGCCGATCTTACAACATACGAAGTCCTGTGAGAATAGACTACCTCAGTCACCAAAGAGAGAAAATATAACAGGTACTTACTAGACAGAAAGTGGATGGGGAGAGATGAGGAGCTGCTAGGTGGAAAATGTCTGCTTCAGAGGTATAGCTACTTAGCTCTCAGATTTAAGGGCCAGCCCCAGAAAAGCATGCTGGGAAAAAAAGTTCCTATAAAAGAGAAATACTGCTAATAAGGGTTTGTTGGAACTAGGAAGTCATCAAGGAAGGGACTCGCTCATGTCATGGGTGGAAACTAGTGAACAGGAGCAGCCAACAGGGGAGTTTTGCAAGGTAGTTCTCCAGGTGAAGGAAGAGCAACTTTGCATTGGTTTGTCATGCTGGGTGTCTTCGGAAGGCGCATGATGCACTGAGCATTGTTGTTATAGTATCAGAGGGGTAGCCGTGTTAGTCTGGTTCTGTAAAAGCAGCAAAGAATCCTGTGGCACCTTATAGACTAACAGACGTTTTGCAGCATGAGCTTTCGTGGGTGAATACCCACTTCTTCGGATGCAAGAAGTTGTTATAGTAATCTTATAGGTTGTAATGTCATGTATATAGTTAGGAGGCTGAAAATGTGTCCTCATGACTTAAAATAAGCCCAAGCAAAACTCTCCAGGAGCAGAGGGGCAGTTCACACCTCATCAGGGCATGGATGGGACAAACCCAGCCCAGCCTCACAGGAACAAAGGACACTGGCCTAGGCAGAAACAAAGGATCTGCTGGACTCTGGAGTGAGTCACCCCCATTCCCTTGGTCAGTTTGGGACGGCGATGAGGTGATGCTCACCTGACTCTGAAGGGGGAGGGGGCAAAGCCAAGAGGGAAGAAAGAACATGATAAAAGGGAGAGACGGTTGCCAGGCTCTTCCTCTCTCTTCCACCTCCATCTACAGACACCCCCACCAAGTGACTGAAGCGCTGATCAAAGGGGAGAGCCTGGCTGAAGGGCAACCAGCCAGCCCGGGGTGAGAAGCATCTCAGTTTGTAAGGGCACTGAAAGGGTTAAGATCAGCTTAGAATGAGTTTTGCTTTTATTTCATTTGACCAAATCTGACTTGTTGTGCTTTGACTTATAATCACTTAAAATCTATCTTTTGCAGTTAATAAATTTGTTTGTTTATTCTACCTGAAGCAGTGCCTTTGGTCTGAAGCATCTCAGAGACTCCCCTTGGGATAATAAGCCTGGTACATATCAATTTCTTTCTTAAATTGACAAACTCAAATATGCTTGCGGCATCCAGTGGACATAACTGGACACTGCAAGACAGAGGTTCCTAGGGTTGTGTCTGGGACCGGAGATATTGGCTAGTGTCATTCAGTTGCACAATCCAAGCAGCAGCTGGCCACAAGTGCTCACTCACATAACTGGGAGCAGCTTACATCCTGGAGGCTGTGCGTGAACAGCCCGGGAGTGGGGGTTCTCACAGCAGTGCAGGGTCAGGCTGGCTCCCAGAGTCGAGGATTGGAGTGACCTAGCAAATCACCGGTCCAGATAACACCAGGGAAACGTCACAGGTATCTTGCAAGACAGTGTAACAAAGCCACCTGGTGATGCCTGCCATAACAGGAGAGTCCCATTAATAACTCTCCCTATTCTCAATTTATGGCCAAACCACTGGCCTAAACAGTCTATGGCTATTAAGAGACAGATGCAGAATTATACTGGATTACCTACATTTCTTCAGACTTCACCACACTATGGCCCATACAATATGAAAATGAAAGAATCTTGACTCAAGTGAGGGTATTTCCACCAGGGAGACCTCAGCTGTACAGTGAATCTTCAAACAAAAGCATGCATATGTCATTGGAGCATCTCAAAATATTTTATGTATACTAATCAATTAAGCTTCAGCACATTCTTGAGGTAGGTCAATATTATTTTGGTGATGGAAACATGAGGCACAGAGGAATGAAGTGAGCTCCCCAAAGTCACAGGGAAAAGTATTAGTGGAGCTGGAAAAGGTCCCAGGAGACATGGTCACTGCTCTAAAAGACCTAGGACAAACAGTTCTCTCCTTGGATATCCCTGAAGGGACGGATTGAAGTGTGATGGATGCCGCCACTTTAGTCATCACCAGGGCTTGAGCCAGGGACCTCCACTGCTAATAGAATGAGGAGTCTCTGCAGCTTGGGGTGGACGGCCAGACCCCAAGCTGGGAGCTGTAACTGGCCCAGAACCTCTGTGGATCAGGCACAGAGGGAGACACAAATCTCACGCTGACCAGAGGGTTACGCAAGCTCCTTCAAAGCTCTCTGCCTCGTCACTTATTCTCCTTGTCGAACTCCATGTTGCGCCCTCATCCTCTCTGCCTTGCCAACATTCCCACCTTGGTCACCTCTCTGTCAGCTTCTTGCACAGTCATCTCGGGCCTTCTCCACGCAGCCCCCTAAGCAGGCTATGACTTCCATGAGCTCGTCCACCAGGCCTCTAAACCAGCCAAGTTCCAGCCTCTGGAAGATCCCACCCCTGCCATGCTGCTACCAGTGAATTTGGCTACCTTCTAATGATTATTATAACAATATGCATGTTTCCCCTTCCCCTAACCTCTATCTACTTGTCCTTCTGTCTGTCACTAACCTCAGGGCTCCTTGGTGCAGAGATTCTTCCTTCTTGTCTGCATGACTGTGCTTAGCTATTCCTGGATTATAACCACGAAGACAGATGGGGTGAGGGATTATATCACACATGCTACCTGGCACTTGCCTATTGGTTTACGTTTTCAGTGTGCTGGCTATGCCTTAAGGCTGGGATGCTCAGAACAGCCAGATTTGACTTTAATTGGGAATGGAGTCCCTAAATTCCATTGGTGCATTTAAAGAATCCCAGCCCAATTTATTAAGATAAGCAGTGCTATATTTTGGGTGCTTCTCCGGATCAATACACTAGTCACAGTGTCCATATTATCTGTCTTAACACTAGCTCTACAACAATGCAGCAGGCAGATGTCTGTCGCTGCACAGAACAAAACCCACATCAATCATCCCTAAATCACTTTGATCCTATTTATTGATGTTATCTTTGTGAAATATGTTCCTTTTAACATTCAGCTCATAGAAGTTCAGAATAATGAGACCATTAAAATAACTGAGCACTGTCTGAGATCAATTAAAATAAATTGGAAGGAATAAGGACTTTAGGGGAAAAGTTGCATCATCAGGGAATTCACACTTGGCTGTTTTCTCCCTCTGCTTAAATATATACAGCATGTATGTTAATACCGCCTCCACTCACAGTTATATACAGCCGAATGTCAGAGTTATTCAATCAACCAAAAAACAGGGTATTTATCTTTTAAAGTGGAAATGATATTGCACACATTTCAGTAGTTTTTCAACTAGTCCAGGGGTAGGCAACCTATGGCACATGTGCCGAAGGTGGCACGTGAGATGATTTTCAGTGGCACTCACACTGCCCAGGTCCTGGCCACCGGCCTGGGGGGCTCTGTGTTTTAATTTAATTTTAAATGAAGATTCTTAAACATTTTAAAAACCTTATTTACTTTACATACAACAATAGTTTAGTTATATATTATAGACTTATAGAAAGAGGCCTTCTAAAAACGTTAAAATGTATTAAGGGCACAAGAAACCTTAAATTAGAGTGAAGAAATGAAGACTCGGGACACCACTTCTGAAAGATTGCCAACCCCTAACTAATCTATACTGGTCTCTATATGTTTCTATTTGTTTCTTCCGGTTCCAGTTGTAGGGCCAGTAGCTCCAGTAATTATGGCTCCAGTTCAGAAAAATATTTAACCACATGCTTAAGTTCATCTTTATTTAGCCAAGCATGTGCTTAAAGTTAAGCATACGCTTAAGATTAGAATTTTCAAAGGGACCTACCAGATTTAGGCACCCAGCTCCCACTGAATTCTATTGGAATTTGGGCACCTAACTCCTTGGGTTCTTTAGCTAAATTGCAGCCCAAGTGCTTTGTTGAATAGCAATCAACAGTTCAAACAAGTTCTATTGGCCCACCAGATCCACTGCTCTCTTCTAAAACCCAGCTGGTACCAGAACTAAACTTCAAGTGGAAAAAAGGGTCACTGAATTTCCTGGGGGAGGGAAAGTCTTCTGGAAACTTGTCGTCCCAGACAGCTAGTATGAGACATAGGCTGTGGGTGTGTAAGGAGTTAAAAATAAGTGGGCTGAGGTTCAGGGAGAAATGTAGCAGCAGGAGAGAAAGTATGGGAAGCAGAATCACAAGAGATTAAATGAATTAGGTGTATGGAGTGTCTGCCTTCATTTGGGAGGAGACGGGACTTGGCTTGTGTACATTAGACATATATGGATAACTCTGGCATGATCTGTGGAGGACTTGAATGATGCTTTCATGTGAGGCTGAGCTAGTCTAAGGCCTAGTCCACACCTAAAACGTAGGTCGACCTAGCTTGCACCACGAGATTGTTAAGCCACCATAGGCCCCGGCACAGACACTCCTGTCATGGAAAGACAATGATTATGGCACAAGGTATATTGACTACACCTACAATTTTAATAGCTATCACCACACCAAAAGTTGGGCACAAGTTGTGCTATCTAAGATCAACTGTATCAGTTACCTTATCTCTAGATGATGAGATGAATTCTCACATCAGAAAGGCAGCTACTACATTCAGCCAGCCAACCAAATGCATGTGGGATAACAGGAAACGAACATTAAATGCCAAGATATGGGTCTTCCAGAGGTGCTTTCTGAGCATGCTGCTGTATAGTGGTGAGACCTGGACCACCCACAGCAGGCAAGAGAGAAGGCTAAATACCTTCCACACCTGCTGTCTTCACCGTATTCTAAATATCAAGTGGGAAACCAAAGTTCCTGACCCCAAAGTACTTGAGAAAGAAAAATCACCAAGTCTAATCACTCTTCTTAAACACAGACATCTCTGTCGACTTGGCCATCTGCACAGGATGGATGATGGATGCATTTTAAAGGGTCTCCTGTATAGAGAGCTTGGGCCAACCTAGACTCAGGTTGAAGGAGGTTTGCAAGAGGGGCTTGAAAACTTTCAAACTTGACACCACGAGCTGGGGAGGTGCAGCTGACAACAGGCCATACTGGAGGGCTGTGCTGTATCAGGGAGTGAAAGAGGTGAAGAGAGAGGGCTGAGAGAGAGGAAAATGAAGCGAGAAAAGAGGAAAGCTCAGCAGACATCAAGTGTTAGTAGAGTGCTGGCTTCATCCGCTGGCCCTGCGCCATGCGCCTGCATTAATCTGATGCAGAAATCCGATGAGGTTCAACAAGGACAAGTGCAGAGTCTTGCACTGAGGATGGAAGAATCCCAGGCATTGCTACAGGCTGGGGACTGACTGGCTAAGTGGCAGTTCTGCAGAAAAGAACCTAGGGGTTACAGTGGATGAGAAGCTGGATACGAGTCAGCAGTGTGCCCTTGTTGCCAAGAAGGCTAGCGGCATTATGGGCTGTCCGAGTAGGGGCATTGCCAGCAGATTGAGGGAAGTGATTATTCCCCTCTATTCGGCACTGGTGAGCAGGGGTGGCTCTAGACATTTCATCACCCCAAGCATGGTGTCATGCCGTGGGGGGGCACTCTGCCAGTTGCCAGTCCCGCGGCTCCGGTGGACATCCCGCAGGCGTGCCTGCGGAGGGTCTGCTGGTCCTGCGGCTTCGATGGAGCTGCGGGACCAGCGGACCCTCCACAGGCATGCCTGCAGAAAGTCCACCGAAGCCGCGGGACCAGAGGACCCTCCGCAGGCACGCCGCCGAAGGCACCCTGCCTGCCACCCTCCCGGAGACCAGCAGAGCGCCCCCTGCGGCATGCCGCCCCAAGCACGCGCTTGGCGTGCTGGGGCCTGGAGCCGCCCCTGCTGGTGAGGCCACATCTGGAGTATTGTGTCCAGTTTTGGTCCCCCCACTACAGAAAGGATGTGGACAAATTGGAGAGAGTCCAGCGGAGGGCAACAAAAATGATCAGGGGACTGGGGCACATGACTTATGAGGAGAGGCTGAGGGAACTGGGGTTATTTAGTCTGAAGAAAAGAAGAGTGAGGGGGGATTTGATAGCAACCTTCAGCTACCTGAAGGGGGGTTCCAAAGAGGATGGAGCTCGGCTGTTCTCAGTGGTACCAGATGACAGAACAAGGAGCAATGGTCTCAAGTTGCAGTGGGGGAGGTTTAGGTTGGATATTAGGAAAAACTATTTCACCAGGAGGGTGGTGAAGCACCGGAATGGGCTACCTAGGAAGGTGGTGGAATCTCCATCCTTAGAGGTTTTTAAGACCCAGCTTGACAAAGCCCTGGCTGGGATGATTTAGTTGGGACTGGTCCTGCTTTGAGCAGGGGGTGGGACTAGATACCTCCTGAGGTCCCTTCCAACCCTGATATTCTATGATTCTATGATTATCTGTGGCAAGGACTGTCACTCAAGAATTGGGCTTTTTAGCTACTTGTGATGCTGCAGCATGACACAGTAACTGATCTGCTTTGGTGCTTACGCCATTAAGACAGATGGTTGCCATCTCTATCTCAGGTTTAATTTAAAGGATTCCAACTCTGTTTGCTTTAATTTGGCTGGGAATATGGGATGCTTATTTGGTGTCTCCATCTACACATGAATGTCACCTGGCAGGAACTTGAATCCTGAGAAGTAGCATTAATAAAGAGCTGTGTGCAAGCAGCAGTTCTCAAAGGCAGGGAAACATTCATAGCTAGCATGCTGGTTAATTAAGGTAATTAATATATCTCTGAACATTAAACTATGCATGGGCTGACCCTGGTGACTGTCAGCAAAATATAATCTAGATAATTTCTAGCATATAAATTGAATGCATTCTTCAAAAACAATTTCTAATTATGAAGGTCAATTAATTTTGGGGAAAACCCTGTTTTTGTCTTACTGGTACAATACATTTAATTACAGTAACAACTAGTGGACAAACATTTTTGTAGAAAACGTTCTCTGTCTCCAAATAATCAGATTTCTTTCTGTTATTTTAAGTCCTGATTTAGTTGCATTACCTGATTGCGAACATGAGCATCATTTCCTGCATTATAGTTAGAGATACGCTTGGCATTAAAAACACTTGCACAGGTGCCAACAAAATACTCATAAGCAAGTGGGTATTACAATCTGCCTGGTGCTCAAAAATGTGTGTACCACAGGCAATTGACAAGAAATAAGTGGCTGGAACGGAAGTTGTTTTTTATCACCAGCTTTTGGCAGAATGACTAGGGAACAAAAGGCTGTGGAATGAAAAAAACTCATTTTGCTGCGTTGGACTTTTTTCGCCTCTTTGGTACTCCAGGCATCCTTAAGCTTGAAAATGGTACTTTGGATTCTAAGTCTGATCCTGAGCCAAATGTTATAGATCCAGATCCAATGATCCCTGGCTCATTTCTGCTCAAAGGTGACAGACTTGTACCCCAGGTAGGACAATTAGCAGCCTCATTCTTACTGAACCAAATCCATCCTTGGCTCAACTCCACTGAAGCGGATGGAGTTATAGCAAAGATGAGTGTGGCCAAATTTCTTTTACAGTGAGCCATAGCCTAGCGATCCTGGGAGCCAGGAATGATTGACTTCCTGTCCCAGCTCAGACACTGACGGCCTTTGTGATCCTAGCGAAGTCCCTGGTTTTCCCCATCTATACAATAGTGATAATGGTTATCTACTGCTCAGAGGTCTTGCATGAATTAATTAGATGATATTTGTAAAGTGTTTTGAAGACGAAAAACCCTCTGTGCTGTAAGTGATGTTATGTCTACGCAAGTTTTCAGCTGGAAGTATGTGACCTTACAATCCACACTTGTGCATTATGGGATACACAAGTGACAAATACTAGTGATAAACATGGAAAGAAAACAGTCCCGGTAGGAGTGCAAACTTGTACAGTCAGGTGAAAGGTAACTGAGGATAACACAAGAGACCATTGATATTTACTTTGGAAGTGAGATTCACAGAGGGCTCGTGTAATTTAACCAGGCACACTTTTATGGGGGGAAGACTACTTTGTGCTGGACATTGACTCCGAAGCCTTATCTATGCTGGGGGCCAGATTCTTAGCTGGTGCAAATTCATGTAGCCCCATTGAAGAATCTGGCCTAGAGATTTCAGCCACTGGAGGAGTGCGTTGGTGCAAAGTCCTAGTGCAGACATGATTTACAACAACGCAATTTACCCCAGTTCAGTGAAATCCTAGTGTAGACAAGACTGGCAGCAGTGCTATAGCAGCCAGGAAATCCCCTCACACTGGGGTTTTCTGCAGACTTAGAGCAACAGGGAATCGGGCCCTCTCCATAGGATGTCATAGGGTACGTCTACACTACGGGACTATTCCGAATTTGCATAAACCGGTTTTGTAAAACAGATTTTATAAAATCGAGTGTGCGCGGCCACACTAAACACATTAAATCGGTGGTGTGCGTCCACGGTCCGAGGCTAGCGTCGATTTCTGGAGCGTTGCACTGTGGGTAGCTATTCCATAGCTATCCCATAGTTCCCGCAGCCTCCCCCGCCCCTTGGCATTTCCGGATTGAGATCCCAGTGCCTGATGGGGCAAAAATCATTGTCGCGGGTGGTTCTGGGTAAATGTCGTCAGTCACTCCTTCCTCTGGGAAAGCAACGGCAGACAAGCATTTCGCGCCTTTTTTCCCTGGATTGCCCTGGCAGATGCCATAGCATGGCAATCATGGAGCCTGTTTTGCCTTTTGTGACTGTCACCGTATGTGTACTAGATGCCGCTGACAGAGGCGATTCAGCAGCGCTACACAGCAGCATGCTTTTGCTTTTGCATGACAGCAGAGATGGTTATCAGCCATACTGTACCATCTACCATACCATAAATTGGTAATAAGATGATCGTGGCTACCAGTCCTTTTGCACTGTTCCATTTGCTGCTGTCATAAGTGACCCTGGCTGCTCTTAGCCAGGGGCGCAAAAGCCAAAATTGGGAATGACTCCCTGAGTCAATTCCTCCTTTTTGGTATCTAAAAATGGAATCAGTCCTGCGTGGGCAAGTGTACTAGAGAACCACTGTATCATAGAACCAGAGAGCACAGCTGCTCTGTGTCAGATCCTGCATAGATTATGAGCTGTATGCTATTCACAGGGGGTGCTCCTGCAACAACCCCACCTGATCATTCCATTCTTCCCCAGCCTTCCTGGGCTACCGTAGCATTGTCCCCCCACTTGTGTGATGAAGTAATAAAGAATGCAGGAATAAGACACACTGACTTGTTAGTGAGATATGAGTGGAAGGCAGCCTCCAGCTGCTATGATAGTCCAGACAGGACAGTAAGGAGTGTGGAGGAGAGGAGCCCAGCATCCCTCTGCTAGTCCAGGGGCAATTGAATCTTTTCTTTACACATGAAGGGTGGGGGCTGCTGGAGCTCAGCCCCCTGTTGCTATGATGACAATGGTTATCAGCCATACTGCACCATCTACCAGGAAAAATTAGGACCAGGCGCCCTTGATCGACCTAACAGATGCTGGTCATCATGGTTACCAGTCCTTTTGCACTGCCCCATGTGCCAATAGGCTGATGACGAGGACAGATACCAGTCGTATTGTACCATCAGCCAGCCATAGCGTGGGGGGAGCAAGGATGTTGGTGTTGAGTGCTGCACCATCGCGTCTATCTGCAGCATTCAGTAAAGATAGGGTGACATGTAAAAGAGTCAAGAGAGGATTGTTTTCCCTTTCACTTCTGGGGGTGGGGGGGGTGGTGCGTAAATTGCTGAGCTATGCCCTGACCCACCGCGGACACTGTTTTTGACCCTAGAAGCATTTGGAGCTCAGCCAAGAATGCAAATGCTTTTCAGAGACTGCAGGAACTGTGGGATAGCTTGAGTCCTCCAGTCCATGAGCGTCCATTTGATTCTTTGGCTTTCCGTTACGCTTGTCATGCAGCAGTGCGCTGAGTCCCTGCTATGGCATCTGTCTGGAGATATTTAAAAAATGATTTTGAATTTCGTCTTCTGTAACGGAGCGCTGATAGAACAGATTTGCCTGCCCTTACAGCGATCACGTCCGCATCGTCCATGCGGGAGCTCTTTCTTTATTTTGATTTTTAACTGCATCACCACCCGTGCTGATCAGAGCTCCACGCTGGGCAAACAGGAAATATTCAAAAGTTCGCGGGGCTTTTCCTGTCTACCTGGCCACTGCATCCGAGTTCAGATTGCTGTCCAGAGCGGTCAGTGGTGCACTGTGGGATACCGCCCGGAGGCCAATACCGTCGATCTGCGGCCACACTAACCCCAATCCGATATGGTAATACCGGTATTAGCCCTACTCCTCTCGTTAGGGAGGAGTACAGAAACCGGTTTAAAGAGCCCTTTATACCGATATAAAGGGCCTCCTAGTGTGGACGGTTGTGGCGTTAAATTGGTTTTACGCTCCTAAAACCGGTTTAAACGTGTAGTGTAGACCAGGCCATAGATTCATTCCTCCTAAAAGACCTTCCCTTTAGTCTTTTCACTGCTTTTCCTCTCTTCCGTCCATGATGTGAATATAGCGCAAGACTCTCCCCTGCCTTGGATCTGGTGTCATCACATCCCCTGTGCAAAGTGGATGGAAGACGCTACCATTCTGATTGGGCAGCATAGATGAAAATGACGACCCAAGGTGCCTGGCAGCAGTGAATCAAGCACTCCGTCTTGCATGTATTCCCTATGTCTGGATCTTGCACTAGTTTTATCTGACTGGTCCTGGTCAGGTTCACTCTCCTGGGAAAGGCCATTCCACTAATGTGCTCTTTTCTTCCACCAAGGGATTATTTTTCTAAGAAAGTTTGTTTTATGTCTGACAAGTTCAAAGTAAAGTCAGGATCGCAGGGTCAGACTTTGATCACTACAAACTTGGTTCCAAAAGACAATATGCTCTTTCCCATTGGGGGATGCAGTTTTCATTTACCCTGAAATGTTCCGTTCTGCCCTAATTCATCTGGGACTTGGGATTAGAAAGCGAACTTTGAGCAGCCAATCAAAACTGCTGAGCTCTGGAGAGCGAGGAGCAGCGTAAGCCTTTGGATTCCCCTGAAGCGACACTACACCAAACCTTTGAAGTCTATTTCCTTTACTGAGCCATCCGACTTCTTTGTGGCATGCGTGGTCCCTGTAGTGAAGATTTGCATCCCAAAAGGAAAGACTCGAACAGCAGCTGGTTCAGAGCTCTTGCATGTACGAACCAGAAAGTTCACGGACTCCACTTCACTATTAGCTGCATCTCACCAAGGCCTTTAACCTGGCACAAAGGAATTCCTAATGCACAATGCCAATACTGGGGCTCCATTGAGTCTCAAGGCAGTATGTCGGGAGGAGGGAGGTTAATAAGCCTGCAGCTATCTTCCTCCTTCCCCCCCACCCCCAAGCCTTGCTCTGCCAATCTTATTCCCCATTGAATGCACAATTTGTAGGAGTGGGGTCTCGTCTGTCCACGGGAAGCACAACAGAAACGAGGCAGCCTGCACTCAGCTGGCAGGCGGAGGAGCTGGACAGGGCACAGACCTGCTAAAAAGAATATTAGCTGGGTGAGTGTGTGCTGGGTGCTTCTCTGGCCTGGGCAGTTTGGAAATAAGTTTGCCTGGTTTTGTTTTCACGTGCTGTACTGACAGGATCTGCTGTGTGGCCTCCATCAAGCCACTATGGGTAAAATTTTAGAAAGCAGCTTGGTGACTTTGGAGCTGAAGTTCCACTGACTTCCAAAGAGGCTGAGAAAGCTAAATACCCATGGCCTAGCTGAGTGAGTGATGGGCTGAGACAGGGAGGAGGGGGTGAGAACAATCACAAATATCTGATGCAGATAGACCCCCGAGGAGGAGGAGGAGGAGGAGGAATGGTTTTGTACACGGGGCAAAACTAGGATATGAAATTAGGAAACTGAAAATGTGCCTGAATACAAAGAAAAGTTTTCTGAGCATGAGATCTATGCAAAGGGGGAGGTATCTCCCCAGGGAAACAAGGGGAGCCTCATTGATGGAGACTCTGAAAACCAGCTGAAACGAACCTCTCAAGTACAGTGCTGTGGGAAACAAGCCTGCATGGCTAGGGAGATGGTCGGGATGAGCCAGCATTGGCAGGACTCTATGGTACAAATGCACACACAAGGATATCTGACTGTATGGCCTCTTCTTTGATAGAGGTCCAGGAATTGCTCTTTCTTTGAGTTCACTACGCCGGGATCAGTTCTACCCTTCCCTCCCCCCTCTGACAGGACTCTGGGTGGTGCCCACTGAGTATCCCCAGTCTAAAGAATAACAGCTTTCCATGATAAAGAGAAGATCGATAAGGACAATCCTAACCCCACGCAGTGCAGAGCCGGTCCCTACCCTAGACGGTTAGTCTAATGCTTTGGCCTTTTTAAAACCCTGATCCAGAAGACGCGTGAGGAATGAGGCATAAATGACCAGCTAGCTAAAGCTCAGTGGTTATTGCCTCCTTGTTGTATTTGATTTCTCCAGGCGGGTAAGCAGAGTCACAGAACAATCTGGAGATTTTGGCAAGACCTGTGTAGAACTTTCCACAGCCTGTGGGAATTTGTCAGGAATTTTAGCCAGGATTTCCAGCATTTTGGCCCCTCTTTTAACATGACACAACAAGGCACCAGTGGTGTAAATGGGCCCAGCCCCGCCAAAGCTAGTGGGAGTTTTACCTGCTTTCATTAGCCCTGAGACAGCAATTCAAAAATATTAGGAAGATGGGCACGGGAACTAGGGGTGCAGGGGGTGCTGCATCACTCCCAAGTTTTACGCGGGGCTCTGCTCTTGGTCCGCACACAGGACTCCACTGTCGGCTCCATGCCCAGGGCTCTGCTCATGGTCCCGGGCCCTCCACCAGCTCTGGCACCAGCCCTGACCCCCTTACCCTAGTCCAGGTCCCCCCCACTCCCGGAGACACTGCTCTGCTCTTGGCCCCAGCTGGGGGGGGGACCCGGACAGGGTAGAGGGGGCTGGATTTCAGCACCCCCACTATTAAAAGTGCTCCAGCACCACTGATTAGGAAGGTTGCTCATGTCGATTTATGCCGCAGCATCTTATGGTCATATGACAGACCTGGATGCAATTCATTAGCCCAGGTCTCAGAAACTGTGAACACTCCATAGACCTGGCTTCACTATGGTGCCTTTGCCTTATAAATACCAGAGACAGAGAGTGGCACCTTCTGCACGCCGAAGACAGGATAGCCTTTGCAGCAGAGCACGGATCCTTTAACAATTTCTCCTCTTACTATGTCTCTACTTCGCTGCCCCTTGATAGTTCTTTTTGATAAATGCCTTTGCATTTATGTAGCAGCAGGAGACCATTATCCTGTGACAATGGTCTGTTTTCATTGACATTATCTCAGACTTGTTCTAATTTTATGTGGCTCAGATGAGTTCCACTTAGAGGAGCTTGGATGGTACGCTCCAGAGAACAGCAGAAGCTACCAACAAAGTACTTTTTATATCAATCAAGTAATGGAATCATACTAGCTTATAATATAATTTGGGTATTAGAACTGTATGAATGGCTGCCTATCCCCCAGACTATCAGGAGCTGAAAGTCATGTCATGTCTCTTTGGAAAAATAATTTCCCCTAGATTTTGAAGAAGGTCTAAGATTTTATCTAAGGCCTTGATTTAATTATGATTTGGGCATTCTTAAAATACCTCTTTTTCAAACAAGCCCCTCAGGGATAAACTATTTGAACAGCTCACCAAGCATTACAACAGGGCACCTTCAAAATATGGCTGACATGGGATGTAAGTGATGCATAGGCACTGGGCTCTGCATGGGCGAATTTCACCTGATCCAAGCAGTTTTCTTTCTTTTTCACCATTTTTAGTGGACTTATTTTTTATTATCTATTGATTTTGTTAATTATTTTAAATATTAATGCATTTCATTAAATGATCATGCTTGTCTTGACCTTTCAGAATTGATTTTTCTCCAATTGAAATGATCAAAACTCTGTATGAGGTCTGTCAATATGTCACACAAAGAAAAGAGCCATGGACCGAGGTTCATGTGATGTGAGAGTACTGTATTCAGAGCTCACTTCATTTCTTGCTGCTGCTCCTATTGGGAGCTCCTGTACAAGAAAGGATCTTTTAAAAATGAGACTCTTTTTGAAAGCCGTGATAATGCTTTCTTCTCTTTGGAAATGCACACCGCTTCTCAGCAGTCGTTTACCACACACAAAGCCCATCAAATAATTCATCACAAATAATTTAGTGGACAAAATGTGCCCTTTTTCCAGTCACAAATTGTCTGTGAGCAGATGACAATTTTCTCAAATTTGCTATTTGAAATTATTTGAATACTGTCCACAAGTAATGATTAGTGAGCAGGCTGTTGCAAAGATTTGATATTTGAAATCTGAACTTTGAGCTGATTTGATGGGGAAAAAAATGTTGGAGATGTTTCTGTGCTTGATCGGATGAAAGTAATGCTGAGAATCAGGTTTCTGAGTTAAATACTTGTGATTATTAGTCTCAAAGTGTCTTTCTGCAAATATTCACTTAAAATTAATTGTTGTAGTGAATGTATAGGCAAGTAACCTCATTTATTGCAAATCCAGAAGCACCTAGAAGCCACAACCATGATTGTGCCAGGCACTGCATGGACACATTATGAAACAGTCCCTGCCCCAAAGAGCTTACAGTCTAAACAGACTAAGGGTGAGAAGGGAAACAGACACAGAAAGGTGGAAGTGGCTTCCCAAGGTCACACAGCAAGTCAGTGGAGGAGCTACAAACAGACCCCAGGCATTCGACGCCCAGTTCAGTGATCTGTCCAGTAGCCCATCTGCTAGATTGCAACAGAGTCAGAGCAGACAAGAGGAATTTGAAGACTGAACCCAATCCACCTGCGCACATTTGTGTAAACAGTCCAATGGGTGTGTCAGAATGTGTTTGTTCATCCGGCTCCGATCACGCGTACAATGGCAAAACTTGAAATTAAAGACCTCTGTGGGCTAAACCCAGCTCGTATTTGCATGATAAAGTTGAGAAGTGAAGAGATGTTAATTGGGGCATGGTGGAATTATGGGGTGGGAATGCATTCAGTGTAAGTATTATTGTTATTCCTTGTCACCCAAGTGGATAGCCAATATTCAGGGTTTTGGAGGTTGTCTCCATGAGGAGAAACTGATGATGGAGTCTGGTACTTCTTCAATGCAATCCTGATTACTTACAAAGTCCTGTTCCCTTGTACATAGTAGGAATCAAACAGCAGGAGACAGTTTCTTTGCTCATTAGTTCCAAGCCTCTCTCAGCCATCAATCTACCTAAAAAGCTGTCTCTATAGGCTTTTTGTCCTCAGGGCTACGCTCCCAGTGCTTGTTCGGGCTGTCTCCTTGGCTTGCTTCTGCTTCGCTCTCTAAACACACACAGCTCCATCAAACAATACTTAAGCCCCTCCATTTGTAGTCAGCCCACCGTGAAACCCCTCTGCCCACATCGCTCAACTGCCTGATCTGAGTTGCAGGTGGCCTGTGGTTTAGGTGGTGGCTCCCATTGTTTCAGCCATCTCGTTCCGTAAAGGAGCATCATTGTCTTCTGAATGAAGGGTGACTGTTCTGTCCACCAGCTCCAATGAGTTTCCACCCACCCCAGTTCTATTATATTTGAATATTTATATTATGGTCGTGCCCAGGGGCCAGGATAAGGCCCCTTTGCATTAGGTGCTGTATAAGTGGGGCCAAAATAGAAAAGTGACACGGGAAAGGTAGAATAAGAAGAATAAAATCAAATCAATAATTTGTATCTAGATTTGCAATTCCCCTTCTGATAATCATATATAGATATATACACACACAGAGTAAATGCCAGCTTTCCCCTTCTGCCCCATAAGCCATGACTAAGTGGCTGATTTCTTCTAGGCATCAATGCAGAGGGGAGGAGAGATTTGAAAGAGGAAATCTCATGCCAAGGTCCCCGTGCCTCAATGGAATACTGACAAATATACAGCTGGATTCAGTTGGCTCAGCTATGTGTGGGTACTGTTGCAATAGGCATTAGAATGATAAGAATGTGTTTAGAATTTATGGAATGCTTGTAGCTGCTACCTGCATTAATCTCACTTATAACATCTGTATCCCATAGCGTCAGCAATTGTATTGTCAGGCTCGGTAACCGTGTAAATCACCAGACAGGAGCGAGACATTAACTAGTGCAAAATGCTGGTCTCCAACAGGAGTTACGTCCTGCCTGGCAGGGCAGACCCATTGAGTAGAGTGGAATATTAAAGAGGATAAGAAGTTGTTTACTCTCCTGCCCCACCTGAAGTTGAGTCTTGCAAGTGAATTCTTCCCATTGGCAGAGTCTGCAGCCCAAAGCAGAAGGGAGGAAGGGAATAAAAACCCCTAACAAGGAGGACTTGTATCTTTATGATGTTTGGACTGGGGGGTGGGGGGTGGGCAAGGATTACTAGGTATAAGTAGACAATCCCCAAAGCTTAGATTGCATTAGCCCTAAAGAACATATAGAGCTTGCTTATTGTCACATTGTACCTCCAAGTAGCACCCTGGAACCCCCACATTCACCAGTGTCATACGATTGTGAGATGTTCTGTATAACGCATGCCTTGTGCAGTGTCATAGAGAAAGTCTGGATCTGTTGAACCTTAATATCCTGTTGGACTGTGTGTGCTATCACTGCATAGGAAGTATTGCTATAGGTGCTACTGCGATATGTTGTGAGGTTGGGAAACACCCACAACCAGTTTTTCAGGAGGGACAAAGGAGCAGCCATCAATGGCCAGACAGGCATTAATGGCTCATCAGAAAGAATCCACTCTCCCAGTGACTCCTCCGCGAAGGCACATATGCAATGAGGGTGGCCTAACCCACGTCACAGCAAGGATCTTTCTAGCAGCTGGAAGAAAGTATAAAAGAGAGACAGTGTCATAATCACCTGGCCTCTCTCATCCCCCATCTCAACACCCGGAAGATCATCTGGAAGACAAAGACTTGGAACTAGGGAGATTAGTCCCAGGCTGGAAGGGAGTCCAGTCTGTACTCAGGAACTGTGAGCTGCCTGTAACATCCTGTAGGGTGAGAGACTGCTTGAGTCACATCTTGCTTAGTCTGTTACAGTTACAATTTAGACTGAGTTTCTAGGTAACCAACTTTGATCTGTATCCTGCTACTTACAATCACTTAAAATTGTTCTGTTTTATATTTTACCTAAAACAGTGTGTGTTTGGTTGAAGTGCTTGGGAAATCTCAGCTCAGATTGCAATGGCTGGTGCGTGTCCACTTTCCTATGAAGAAGCGGCAAACTTATTAGTGAGTTTGCACTGTTCAAGGGAACCTTGAGCAGTGTAAAATGGAATATTTCTGGGGTGCAAGGCTGGGAGCTGGGGTGACTGGCTGGTGTCTCTCTCTGTGTGTGATTCTTGAGTAGCTCACAGAATATTCATGCAATTTAGCTGGGTGTGGGGCTCCTGAGTGATCACAGCGCCTGGAGGGAGTTACTGCTTGTCACTGGCACAGCTTTGTGAGAGATGCCCCAAGCTGGAGAGTTAAGGGGGTGCAGATTTTCCACAGATCCAGGTTGTACCCTGGAGATCCTGACACACTTATTATAGAAGCTTCTATTACCTTTTGAAACATAAGATTGTAGCTCATTCGTGTACCTGTGTTTACCTGTTTTAACCTTGTAAATAACTCTTATTTCCTTTTCCTATTAATAACTCTGTATATAGGTTATTATAGGATTGCCTACAAGCATTGTCTTTGGTGTGAGATCTGAAGTGCAATTGGCCTGGGGTAAGCGACTTGTCCTTTGGGGTGGGGAGTAACCTGAATATTGTTGTTATCCTTGATGTAAGGGACCATCTATCACAATAGCAGGCTCGCCTCGGTGGCAAGATGGAGTCACAGACAGGCTGATCTATGTTCAGGCTGTTATAGTGCCTGAGGAGTTTACACTTGAGAATTGGTTGGTGAAATTGAAGTATAGAACTCACAGCCAATTTGGGCTTTGTGCCCTAGTTCTTAACGGTCTGTCCTGGAGTTGGTATTCACGCTCCTGAGCCACTGCAGGACAGCTTGACACCAGTCTCCCTGTTTTGAAAACTAAAACGAATGAATAAGATCCACTGAAATAGACAGCAGCGGAATATCTTTAAACCTGCAGGTAGTTAGCAAACTTCACTTCCCCGGTGACCCGCTTAGGGCCACTTCTAATTTGTGATTTAAAGAAGGGTAATATTTTTATTCAGCTGGAACATATTTGGGGCACTTGCTCACTGATCGGATGGCAGAACAGAATGGTAATGATACACTGGCAGTACATTAGCTAAAGTGAGGCCTGGTGACATTGAAGACTGCAACGCTAGCAAGCTTTGTTATGCAAAAAAGGAAACACATTATGGACTCCTTTCCTTTCTAGTGCACTTAAACAATTACAAAACTGGCTACTTCCAAACAGAAAATATTATTCTCTGAAGAACAGAAGAGTAGTGGAAAAATTCAGAGCAGGTGAGCGGAATATGAAACCTGGACACAAAAAGAAAAACAGTCGTCTCTTCCAAAGCAAGGCATTTCTGCTGCAGTTCTAAGGAAGCAGCTGTGTAGTCATTGCTCAGTGTCTCAGCTGAGAATGTTTTATGCAACAGGAGCTGCTCACACTGAACATCTGTTAATGGGCTAACACTCATAAAACCATCACTTGTCTGGGTCTGTCACTGAAGAGATACACAAATCTGCAGAAAGCCCCTAGTTTAACTGGCTTATCCAAGCAGATATTCCAGGCATCTCAGGTTTGAAATGAAGTAATAGTTTGAACTGCGGCAAGAATGAAACTATCGCGAGAAATTTTCTTAGCTGCACATTGCACAGGTGTAAAGACTGCACCAGGTGGCAAAGTGGAGCTGGGGGACAGCCATTCTTAGCTGAGGTGTGTGGGGATGTCTTCAGCCTAGGCGGCAAACAAAACCCCCCCTCCAATAGAAGAATACGAAACAAACCCGCTGAGCGTCCTCTCCCTTCCCAGGGAGAATGGAGAGTCCAAGTCATTTCAGCCGCAGCATTTGCATATTTATAGGCACTATTTTCAATGACTGATATTACTCCATCTCGATCAGAAACTTTAAGAAAAGGAAACCAATCTCTTACCACTCTGCAAGCCATTAACAGCAAGTCTTCCAACGGCTCATGACATCCTTAATGCCCAGCAAAATTTCACTTGCGCTCCAGATTAATGAAGGGCTTATGGATGTTTTATATGCAACGGCCATTCTGCCCTGCTGGAAAGCATCTAGCGCATTTATTTACTTACAGAAGATTGGCTCCTCTGGGCACTGGGCCCAAAAACAACAATCATCTTCTCCGGAACTTTGAACCAAGCCATCTTGATGAAGCATTTCTCACAGCCCCATTTACAGCTGCGTATCAGCCAAAGCACCCAGCTACAAACACACACACCAGTCTGAATTGCAAAAGCCACTCCAGCACATTGGAAGCCAGGTTTGGCAGAAAAATAGATCCAAAGACATCTTTTGTGCTGCCGTCTTTGGGGCTTTTTAGAGAAAAGGGAAGCTTGCAGGGTAATTTCAAGCAGTGTAACATGCTCCTGAATAGCTATAGATAACACGGACAAGTCCAATTAAATGAGCTTGCTAATATTAGCACCAGAGGCATTCACGGCTGTGTTTGTTATTACTTGAGGCATCTGGGCTGAATATCTGATCCAGTCCCAAACTGTATGAGTGGATAACAGATTCTTTTGTAAACTCTTCTATTCTGTTTCAGTTCTTATTAAAGCTGCTTGGGGAAAATGCATTTTATTTTCCATGAAATTTTTAAAATGAAATGGGTTTTTTTTTACATTTTAGTCAGTTATTTGCAGAATTTTTCTTTTCTTTTTTTTTCTTCAAAAAAAATTTTTTTGTAAATTTTCAGTTTTCAAAAATCAAAATAAATTCAGGTTTTGGTTGTCAAAAACTTTCATTTATGTGGGGCTTTAGTTTCTCAAAAACAAAAGTCTGGATTTTTGAGAAAACATTTGCTCATAAAAATTTCCATTTGGCCCCAAAAGCCAGTTCCCCTCAAAAAACAGTTTTGATGAAAATGTTGTAACCAACCCCCCGTTCTTATACGACACACACCACCGTGATCTGTAGGGTCTTGGAGTCAGACAGTGTTACTGGGACTTGCAGGACCCGATCCTGCCAGGTGCTGAGCACCTCCTAAGAGGAGCTAAGCATCCCAAGCCAGACTGCTCACATGAGTATGGCTAGCACCATCAGGCCTGTGTGCTGGGTGTGCAAGGACTAAGGGCAGTGGAGGTGGGGAGCAGACTGGAAGTTAGGGAGCCGGCGCACAGCTCAGAGACCACCACAGACCATCGCCAATGGGTCGCAGTGCACAGACGAATGGATGCTGGCAAAATTGCTGAGCACAGATGATGAGCACCAGCTCCCACACCAGACAGCCTGCCCTCGACTGACACAGGAGGGGCAGGGGTCAGCCCATGTTTCTGGTCACTAAATAAACACGAATGGAAGACACCCAGGGCACAGAGGAAGGAGGTGCCATTTTCTCAGGGCCCCTTTGCTGAGTGCAATCAAACTTGCAAAGAATCCACCCCACACCTAGACTTATAAACTTTAAGGCCAGAAGGGACCACTGTGATTGTGTAGTCGGACCAGCACGTCTCAGGCCACAGAACCTCGCCCACCCACTCCTGAAATAGACCCGTAACCTCCAGCTGAGTTACTGACGGCCTCAAATCATGGCTCCAGTCAGAGAATCCGCCATTTCTTCTAGTTCAAATCAGCAAGAGACCCATGTTCCGTGCTGTAGAAGGTGGCTAAAAACCTGACCTGGGGGAAAATTCCTTCCTGACCTCAAATATGGCACTCGGTTAGACCTGGAGCATGTGGGTGAGACCTACCAGCCTAGGGAGGCAGGGCAGGGGGGATGGGCCGTTATCCAGCTATCCATCAAATCCCCCTGCCTTGCCGAGTGGCAGCAATACCAGATAATGTCGACAGTGTCACCTGGAAAGAGGCTGGATGTTACCCACCGAGCTCTGGAGTGAGCACGGATACACAACTGCACTGAATCACTGTGACACACAGAGAAGAGCTTTAAATTACCTCCTCTCTCAAGGACACTGGGCTGCACTCAGAGGTCAGACAAGCAACATCTGCCTGCTCTAAGCACACGGCATCGCTTAAGCTGGATGAGGCTGGAGAGTCTGGTTGCTGGATCAAAGGGCGGGGTGGGGGGGGGAGAATACAGGTGCAAATGGATTTTCTTCTTCATTTAGCCAGTTTTGTGGCTCTTCCCCCTCCCCCTTATTATTTAACTTAAAAGCAGCAGAGACTCCAGCAGCACAAGCCCTTCGACTGTGGAGGAGGGGTGAGATGATGGCTGATCATTTACTGCCCGAAAAGACACGAGTGAAGGAGGGAAGTCCCTAGGATGCTCACGGGCCCGGAGAGGCGGCTGCGTGGGGGAACCGCAGCTCACTGTGGGCTCTGCGTCCGCGTGGAAGGTCCTTGAGGTGGTTTGACACCCAATGCACCATTGCGCTAACTCCAGAGGCCGATACAGCGCCATTAGCCCCAGCCCAGGGTAGCGGGCACTACACTAGGAAGCAACTGGGACTGAGATGCCAAATTCCCCCTTCCTTACCTGGGGGGCAGGGAGGTAACTTTGCCTCTGTGTGGGGTGCAGCTCATTGCCATGTGTGTCCAGACCAGGTGCCTCCCACTCTCTCCCCTCCCCTGCTCGCCGCAAGCCGAGCAGCGCTGACTCCTCGGGGCAGTGTCCCTGCCCAGGCTGGTAATGGCTAGCAGGGGCGGCCTAGCCCATAATTATTGGCAGAGCAGATGCTTTCTTGGTTCCTGATCCAGTTCCCGTCCCAGCTGCTCAGTGCCCCGTATCCAGCTCATTCTGGGGTGGCTCCCTGCCCAGTGTTCTCGCCCCTTTCCCGTGTTGGTTTTGTGGGTTTAAACACTGAGGAAGCTTCATCAAGCACTGTACCTGCACTGCCTAAGCCATCGCTCGCTCCGCGCAAGGCACGCTTTGGCCCAGATCCGGGGCGGTGGCCGAGCCGGGTGTGGGGCGGCTATGGAAAGCTGTGTGCAGAGGGAGCTTTAAACTATCTTTAAGCACCTCCCCGACCCCCATCACGGGTCTGTACGGCCACCCAGCTGACTCTTAGCACCTTCCCAGGCTGCTCTGCTTCACATCCGACTGCCTCTAAGGCCCCGGGGGAAAGGAAGGACGGCCCAATGGTTAGGGAATTAGCGAAGGCCAGGCCTACATTAAAAAGGTAGGTTAGCCCAGCTGAAAAATCCACACCCCTGAGTGACGTAGTTAAGCCGACCTAACCCCCAGTGTAGACACCGCTAAGTCAACAGAAGAATTCTTCCGCCGAGCTCGCTACCGCCTCTGGGGGCGATGGGTTAAGTACCACGGTGGGAGAATAGTGAGTCTTATGCCGAAGCACCGCACCGCTGTACTGGCTTAAGTGTAGACACAGTCTAAGGCGCGAGAGCCCTGGGTTTACGTCCTGGCTCTACTGCCGACTGCCAAGTCCCGTAGTCTGCCATGTGTCACCCTGCGCGTGCTAGACCTTGCAAACTGCTTGATCTAGAGCGTATACTAGAGGCTTCCTGGTGGGGTGACTCTTCCGGGGCCCGGTGGTCCGAAAGGGGGCCCAGGGCCCGGCTTCGTCGGCCCTGTTTAGCCGGTCTGCCCTTGCTGGGGGGCCTGAAAAATTTTTTCACTGGGACTCAAACCTGCTCTTGTCGGCCCTGACTCTTCCCCCAGTGGCTCCAGCAGCACTAACAGAGCCATTCTTGATGCGTAGATTTTAAAGCCAGAAGGCACCTTTGTGATCATCTAGTCTGGCTTCCCGCATCACATGTCATAGGCCATAGGACTTCCCTCAATTGATTTCTGCTGCAAGTCCCATAGCAGGGCTCAAACCAGAGCAGATCTCTTTGAAAAACATCCAATCTGGATTTTAAAATGGCCAATGATGGAGAATGCAGTAAGTCCTTCTCTAACTTGTGTAAAAGTTACCTGAATGGGAGACATTGGGCTTGTGGTGCTCAAAGTTCTGCTGCCTTCAGCAGCTTCTTTGTCAAATGCACCTTGGAAAAGTGTTTGGGGTAGGGAAGGGAAACCAGGGTGGAGAAGTTTGAGCTTGCATTCATGAAAGTGCCAGCTTCAAACATTTCAAACCACCAGCTCTCAAACGTCTGCCTTGGTTTAAAATTGTCAGCGTGGCCTCGCTGGCAAAACTCTCAATGAAATATGCAAAGTAGGCTGAGTTTGACGTTTCTGGCTTCAGCCAATTTTTTAATTACAGGAGAACAAGATTTTTGATCGGAACATATGGGAAGAGTGGAGGTTGGAACTCAGCTTTAACAGAGAGGCAGTAGCCGCAGACTATAAATGAGAAACCCCTTTCTTCTCTTTGCATTCATGTATTGTGAATTCATTTTATTCTGAACAAAAATCGTTAATTAAAAATTCTGAAACCAATACTCTTGTTTCCCTTTCTCCCTTTGCACTGGCTCTGCAGTCTGCCTGGAATAAACTTGGAAGCTCCAACTCCCTTAGTGTATGAAAATCTTAGCCTCCGTTGTCACTGTTTATCAGTGCTGCAGGGCAGCTCCATTCTTCACACGCTGTGTCAGATCCCTGGAGATATTTAGTTTAATCTAGTGCAGATTTTACCAGCTATCCAAATTAGTTTTTAGCAGACATGCTGCACGCTGCTTATTAGCCGCACAAACATGCATACACTCCTGTGTGCCCAAGTTCACGCAGATGGTGTCAATTTCACTCTGTCCTCGTTAGGGACAGGAAGACTTGATTTGGAGGAAGATTTTGGAGTTTTGGGTGCGTATCCGCTCTGTATACAGACAAACGTTCCATCAGAATGGCCTTCAATAAAAAATGCGGTTCGCTGTGACTGTGCTGGAGCCTCTTTTGCGTTTGATTTTGTAAAGACTCTAGCAAATGAGCCGAACGGCAGGACTGTTCATGAAAATGCCACATTCCAGTGAAGGTTAGGAAATCGTACGGTTTCTATAGCACCTGTCACCGCTGCTGTAGGAGGGTGCACTCATCACTGCCGCGCCCCCTTGTGGCTGGGCCTGGCATAGCAGCGCTTTCCTGTCTGGCGCCTCCTGCAGATAGTGGCTCCGGTCTTGCCGTGGTCTACCTCTTCTTGCGACTCGGCCTCTGGCCAGGCCATAGTTTAGTCCCATCGCTTCCAGCATAACAAAAGTACGACTAAAGTCCCAAAATGTCCCAACACAAAAGATCCTTCTGCCCCCTCTTGGGCTATTCCTCAGCCCGTCCTTGCGGCTCAGTTGTCAGCCCCATGGTGGCCTCCACAGTCCTTGCAGCAGGTTTGCATGCCCCTTCCTCGGGACTGGTAGCCCAGTTCCCCCCAGCTGGATCTAATCAAGCCTGACACACCCTCCAGGTGCAGCAGGGTGGGCTCACTGAGCTCTCAGATGCCTGTTAACCCTTTGTTCACCTGTGTGGGCTAGAGACCCCTTCATGGCTATCTGTTCTACAGAATGTGAAATTTGAGTTTGAAAACATGAGTAACACACAAGCAAACCTGATTCATCAAATCGGGGAACACAAACAATATCATGTGACCTATCTGCCCGATCTAAACTAACCAAGCCAGCTTGAATTTCAAACATAAGATTCTCTCTATTAATTGCTCATGAATAAACTACAGACTAAGAATTTCTGGTAGAGTTTGTTCCACAATGAATTGTGGGTAGCAAATACTTTAGCAACTATCCTGAGCTGTTATTCAGAGCTAAGTCACAGGCTGAACAAGAGACTAAATGTGTTGATTAAATTACCCGTTATGAATTATTTCCATGGTTCCGGTGCTTTTCCACAAGAAGAGCTCATTGATTATAATAAATATTTAAAATATTACATAGTTTGGCAATGTGAAAGACTATGAAGCACCTACTCACTAATTCAGAGAATCAGTCCCTGCTTCAGTGATTGCAGTGCCCTCCCTCACCAGAGCCAAGTTCTGTTTCTGAGCCCTTGTTAGCACCTATGAAGTACATTTTAAATGATTTAGAAGAAAGCCAGATTTTGCAAGAGTTTGCAGCTGGCTCCTTTGAGTTAGGTGGGGGTTATTACATGGGACGTGTGCTGAGTAACGTTTTGGTAGAAAGTAAACAGTTCTAGTGGAGAACCAACTAAATTATAGTTCAAAAGATGACATTCGGTTCACCTCTTAGGCCAATGCTGAATCATTCCTAGGGTATCATTTTATTGCTTTGTTCCATTTTGTTTTAAATGTCTCGTGGGATAGAGGCCATGCAGTATGCAAAATCCTGGGGTTAGCTTTATTAGAACAACAATCAGCTCAAACCTTCTCCCCAGGCTTGGAGCCTCCTCAGGTTCCTCTTTTGGGACTGATCTGCCCATACCCAGGATCCTCTCTCCTCTAGTGATTCATTCCTACCTCCACTGTATCCAGGTCGGCTAAAAATTCACCTGCTTCAGTGAGTCAGCAGAGTTCACTTTACCCTTTCCCAATGGGATCAACATCTACTAAGAGGTTGGAATGTTTCAGGCAAACACAGCCAGCCTTAAACAGGCTTCCACCTTTTCCCTGTTTAAATTAATGCTATAAAACATATAGATTCCACCCACCCCCTCTGCTGTTATATTTTTCCAGCAAGAAGAGGTGTATGGGGGATTTTTAAGCATCTCAGAGACGTCTTTGGTAATTGCTTCTTAATTACATTGCTGCATTTCTTCTTGGATGCATCCGACTCAAATCTGTATTCCGACCATCTGCCCCCACCTCTCGATGGCAGCTACTCAAATCAGCTGTTCCTTCAGTTCTCATTCCTATTAGGTTAACAATCTCTGCATCATATCTTTGACAAAAAGCTTTTGAACTACAGCTTTTGTTTTAATGACAGAACAGCATATGCTGTCACTCCTCCGAGCGCTCTCCTAAGCAGGGATAATGCTCTCAACTTCTTTTTTAAGTGAAGCATTTTTCCACCAATGGCCCTCTGTGTCCCAGCACTCCCAATCTCATTATCTTTCAGTGGCTGAGAAGGCAAACAAGGCATGGAGGCTGGAATGATACAGGTTGTAACGTAAAAGAGACAGTAACTAGCCCGTGACAGAAGCAGACATGAAAAACAGGATTGAAAAATAAGCAGAGGAGGTTCCTGTCAGGTGCTTTGGAGCAGATAAAGAAAAATACACCAAGTGTATTCAGTCCAGACTCAGCATCCTTTTGCATTTCTGTTTAGACAGTACAATGGATGCCTTCATTATAGGACTCCCTGTCACAATTACTAGAGCTGCATAAGCATCTTGTCTGCCGTCTGGTGGCTGGACACGAAGGTGCCCATATGGAAGGTGCTTTCCATACTCTTCCCACAGCCAGGGGTCAAACCAGGACCGTAATGCTCACAAATCTGTGTGGTGTGTCTTCCTTGAGTGACTCATCCGTGAGAAGATAACAGCTTGCCACTGCTGCCAGCTAATGGAGTTACTCCTTTCACTCAAGTAGCAGAGGTCTGTGCTGTGGGGTGAAAGTCAGGGATGTAAACCCTGCTGAGGACCTGGGGTGGAGGGAGGGGATGTTGTTAGAAGAGGTTTCTAAAATAGGAGGCTGATTGAAGAGATAAGATCAGTTGGCACAACCTGGGGAGGAGGAATAAAGAAATTGCCACCCTCACCTCCTCACTCTTAAAGGTCGGCACTGGCAACATCTCGTCCCGGTGAGCCCAAAGGAGCTTCTTCCAGACTGGACTGTGCACTTTTACATCTCTCCGCTGGGCAGGTCCCCTAGTTCTGAGAGCAACCGTGGTTTAAGATGGCTGCCGCTCCCAGCTGAGTCACACACACTGTGCTCTCACATATGATTTTTCTTGTTTTGCTGTTTCCCTTAAAAGTGCAATAAGATTTCAGATTAGCTCAGAGCAGTGCGAACCAATGAGGATCTGTCAGTCAAATCATGCGTCTGACAAAGTGTGCCAAATTTTGCAAAGAAATCATCTGATTTTTAAAAAATCGCTATTTGCCCAGTGATAGCTATGAATATGGGCCCTGATCCAGCAAAGCACTTATGCAGGTGCTTAACTTTACACACGTTTAAAATCAACCACCTACTTAAATGCTTTTCTGGATCAGGGTGATGGTCTATACTGCATGCAGTTCTGGTCACACCATCTCAAAAAAGAAATATTAGTATTGGAAAAAGTAAGAGAAGGGCATCAAAAATGATTAGGGGTGTGGAACAGCTTCCATTTGATGAGAGATTAAAAGGACTGGGATTGTCCACCTTAGAAAAGAGAGAACTAAGTGGGGGATATGATCGAGGTCTATAAAATCATGACTAGTGTGGAGAAAGTGAATCAGGAAGTGGTATTTACCCATCACATAGCACGAGAACCAGGGGTCATCCAATGAAATGAATAGGCAGCAGGTTTAAAATAAATATAAGGAAGCACTTCTTCACACAACACACAGTCAACCTGTGGAACTCAGTTGCCAGAGGATGTTGTGAAGGCCAAAAGTATAACTGAGTTCAAAAAAGAATTAGAGAAGTTAATAAAGGATAGGTCCATCAATGGCTATTAGACAAGATGATCGGAGATGAACCCCATGCTCTGGGTGTCCCTTCTCTGACTGCCAGAAGCCCTCTAATTGCCCAGTGCATTCCCTCTGAAACATCCGGCACCAGTCACTGCTGGAAGACAGGATCCTGGGTTTGATGGAACATTGGTCTGGCCCAGTGTGGCCATTCTTATGTCAACTTGAATTACATTTGACTTCTAAATTTAATAAAAACGAACAGTGACATTTTTTGCACTATTTGTCCTGCTCTAGACCCTAGATAACAATGAAATCCAGTTAAGGCGGGATTTTTAGAAGCTCTCAGTGCTGGCCTAACTCTTCTCCTCTTGAAGTCAGTGGGAATTTTAACCAATGATTCCCAACAGGAGCAGAGTTAGGCCAATGACGATAATGTTTCAAAATTCCACCCATTATATACAGGCAAAAAGAGACGGTGCCCAAAACCTGGGATAGTGGATTTTCACTATTTCCTTTAAGAAACCCAAAGAAGTCAACAATCCTATCTCATATTTTATATTTCATAGATTTGTGTTTAAATTGATGAGGACAAATCCACTAGAAGAATGTATCAATAGCATCGCTTTCCTTATTTATGCCGGACGTGCCACCTTCCTCAGACTGGCAGCTGGCTCCATGCGGTTGATTTATTTTAGAAAAGGATTGAGTAGTAGAAGAGTGAAGAAGTGAAGACAGATAGTTTGGAAGGCTTCCAAAGGCCTCCAAATGCCATGCTTGTTATTAGAAGAAAAGGAGAGTCTGTAGGGCACCGGATGAGAAAGGACAAAGTCTTTTGGAAGGAACTGAATTACCTTCATCTGCTCCAACTACTGCCTGCAGCTTTGTCAGTGCTGCCCAATATGAAACAAATGAGTGGAAAACAAACTGGCCATGATTTTAAGCAAGCTCAGCCATGTGGGCAGCTGGAGTGGAGAAGTTCCAGATGTGCAGATGGATTAAGCAGAAATCAGTTCTCCTCCAACTCAGATCTCCATGGGAAGATGCAGAAGTGACGTTCACATAATGGCAGGCCTTCAATCACAACACCATTCATCGCTCACCTTTCTAGCATCATTACCTTTAATAGCCTTTGCAAACACCAACTAAAACCGCAATGGATACGAGTGTCTGACTCCCCATGGGAAAGAGTGCTCAATCCTCAAAGTAAAAGGGTTCTTGGGAACTATTAGGGACAGAAATAGCAGCCCTTGCCATCTTCCTGTTACACTTTGCCAACCCCAAGTGTTCAGATATCATGTGTCAGGCTCCAAGAATTCATGACCTTGGCTTTAAAAAGTCAGACTGTAAAAGGGAATAGATTTGGGACCTTTTTATTGCCCTCCTGGCTTTGGAGTCTTGAGAAGTCACATTTTCAAGATGTTCTCTTCAACCACGAGAGCTAGTCACTTGATTTTGAATGAAAGATGTGATTCTCACATATTCACCTGACTCCAGGAGCTAAGGCTTTAAGAAAAACACCAAATGCTGTGAGACGTGTGATCAAATCGCAAGATCTGTTGACACTGGATGTTGTGTTTCCCTGGAAGTGGAGTCTATGAAGGTGAGCATAGAATCCCCCATTCCTTCTGCTCCTTTCCAGGGTAACTGTATTCTCTCCTGGCCTGGTGCTTGTTCCTGGGGCTATAGATGACATGGGTTAAATGTGAACATTTCTAACCTGTCATTCTCTCTTTCTGCAAACCACTGCAGCGTCTTGCCTCTTACACTTTACCCAGAGCAGAGAAAAGGAAACTGCCCCTCCAGGTTTTGTTTCACATGTGCCCCCCATTCCTTAGCAAGCGGTTGGGAGATGTGGGAAGAGGGGGGCAGGTTGGCTGGACGTGTCTCTGGGAAGGCTGTCCCTGAATGAAAGGGCAGTGCTTGCCTTTCAGTGGGAAGCTGCTTTTCCTGCCAGGCAGAGGGCAGTCTCTTCCTCCCCTGCAGGGTGATTCTGAGGGGCAGATATAAATCGACCTCACTCCCACCATTGAAGGCTCTGCAGCTCTGCCCAGGAGGAGGCTCTGCTGGCCAGAGTCAGTTTCTTGTGCAGGGGCTCAGAAGGAAGTAGGAATCCACACGCTGGAAAGTGCTCAGCTTGCGATGCTTTGAAGGATGTTACTGGTACTGGCAAGCTGCAGGAGGCAGAGAATTGCATCAAGGGCTCAGTGCAGGCACATCTAGCTGGCGAGCTAGAGAGAGACAGAACATGTGTGTGTGTCCGTGCGATGCACGAATCAGGTAACTTGCTCTGCCTCCCTCTCTCTCTAGGATTTGACTCCCTCAGCTTCCTCGTTCACTGGGCTCCAGATTCACTTAACACTCAGCTCCAGGGACGGCTTTAGGCCAATTCCACTAATTCCCCCGAATCGGGCCCCACGCCTAAGAGGGCCCTGCACCCAGTGGCAGGGCCGCCGGGCGGCAGGGGGGCAAGTGGCTGAGAATCCCTTCCCTGGCTAGAGGCTCCTTTTTAATTTTTACTCACCCAGCGGTGCTCCGGGTCTTCGGCGGCACTTTGGTGGCGGGTCCTTCAGTGCCGCCGAAGACCCAGAGCGAGTGAAGGACCCATTGCCAATAACTAGGAGCGCCGCCTAGTGGGTACAAGCCCCCCTTCTTTTTTTACGTGTTTTTTTTTAAGTCATCTCTGCTGGGGCCCCGTCGAAACTGTTCGAATCGGGCCCCGCACTTGCTAACGCCGGCCCTGCTCAGCTCCATGGATGCCACCTCGAAAATCTCATTTCAGAGATTCTCAGATGTTAGGCCCCAGAACGCTGCAGAAGGCTTCCCGCTCGCTCCCCTTCACTAGGGGCGCAGGGCTGGCCTGCCCCGGTATGTCTGGGTGCTCTACGGGGGAGGAGGAAAACTCTCTCGCTGGACAGAGAGTGGATATCACTGGCAGAGCACTGACAGATCTTGCTGTAGCCGTCTGTAACGGCCAGGGAGTGCCCCGGTGCAGGAAAGCCTGATGCTATCTGGAGATGCTGATGGGATTTGGCCAGGCTGCTCATTTCAGGTTTTGTACAGCATGAAATGAAACAAAGTAAATAAACCAGGGCCTGGTTGACACTTTAGCCTTGCCAAGGCAGCTGGAATTGGACCTTAACAGGACAGCGTTTTAATCACATGAACCCCCAGCACACGCTGAGCTCCCTCCCACCCAGAAAAGAGCTGTTCATACTTTGGCTGGATTTCAGGGCAGCAGTGGGAAATTTAACCCACAAGGAGCAAATGTCTCCCTGTCCCTGCAACACACAAGTTATCCAGTGGAGCTGCCAGGCAAACAGTGGAGACAGGAGAATGTGACAGCAGTTGCTCTCTAGTGGCTGTAGCCCATAGATGATAGAAGCTGTCCTAACTGAAGAAGATTTTCCATTACCTCAAATGGTAAAGGCCCGTGGCTCTGGGGCAAAAGGCCTCGAGTTCCTCCTCCACTTGCCACATGTGTGGATACAGGATCTTCTGGGTGTTCTACAGGATGTTTGTCTATATCCCTTCATGCACCATTCAAAACAAAGGGGTCACTGGAACTACTAATCAATGGGACACAGTAATAGCAGGGTACAAAACATATCGGAAGGACAGAACAGGTCATGCTGGTGGGGGAGTGGCACTATATGTGAAAGAAAGTGAAGAGTCCAATGAAGTAAAAACCTTAAATGAACCAAACTGTACCATAGAATGTCTATGGATAGTAATTCCATGCTCGAATAACAGGAATATAGCAGTAGGGATAAATCACCAACCACCTGACCAGGATGGTGATAGTGACTGTGAAATGCACTGGGAGATTAGTGAGGCTGTTAAAATAAAAAACTCAATAATAATGGGGGATTTCAACTATCCTCATATTGACTGGGTACACGTCACCCCAGGATGGGATGCAGAGATAAAGTTTGACACCTTAAATGACTGCTTCTTGGAGCAGCTAGTCCTGGAACCCACAACAGGAGAGGCAATTCTTGATTTAGTCCTAAGTGGAGCATAGGATCAGGTCCAAGAGGTGAATATAGCTGGATCGCTTGGTAATAGTGACTATAATATAATTAAATTTAACATCCCTGTGATGGGGAAAACACCCCAGCAGCCCAACACTGTAGCATTTAATTTCAGAAAGGGGAACTACACAAAAATGAGGAGGTTAGTTAAACAGAAATTAAAAGGTACAGCACCAAAAGTGAAATCCCTGCAAGCTTAAAGACACCATAATAGAGGCTCCACTTAAAAGTATACCCCAAATTAAAAAACATAGTAAGAGAACTAAAGAAGTGCCACTGTGGCTAAACAACAAAGTAAAAGAAGCAGTGAGAGGCAAAAACACATCCTTTAAAAAATGAAAGTTAAATCCTAGTGAGGAAAATAGAAAGGAGCATAAACTCTGGCAAATGAAGTATAAAAATATCATTAGGAAGGCCAAAAAGGAATTTGAAGAACAGATAACCAAAGACTCCAAAAGTAATAGCAAAAAAAAAAAAAAGTAAGTACATCAGAAGCAGGAAGTGCTAAACAACCACTGGGGCCACTGGCCGATCGAGGTGCTAAAGGAGCACTCAAGGATGGTAAGGCCATTGCGGAGAAACTACATGAATTCTTCACATTGGTCTTCATGGCTGAGGATGTGAGGGAGATTCCCAAACCTGAGCTATTCTTTTTAGGTGACAAATCTGAGGAACTGCCCCAGACTGAGGTGTCATTAGAGGTGGTTTTGGAACAAATTGATGAACAGTAGCAAGTCACCAGGCCCAGATGGGATTCACCCAAGAGTTCTGAAATGTGAAATTGCAGAACTACTAACTGTAGTTTGTAACCTAGCATTTAAATCAGCTTCTGTACCAAATGACTGTAGAATAGCCAATGTGATGCCAATTTTTAAAAAGGGCTCCAGAGCTCTTCTTATGGATTGGTAACTGGTTAAAAGGATACTCCAGCTCCCAGGCACGCACCCATTCTGGAGCATAAACCCAAAATGATACCATTGTGCACAGCACAAGGAACTGTACAGAGTAAGATCATAACATTAACTACAAAAGATAGATTTTAAGTGATAGCAAACAGATCAAAGCAGATTACCCAGCAAGTAAACAAAAACCGCAAACTAAGCCTAATATACTAAACAGATTGACTATGAACAGCAGATTCTCACCTGAAGAGCTGATACCAGCAGGCTGCAGATCCTTAAGGGGCAAGCTGCCCTTGCTTTGCAGGCTGGAATCCCCAGGCGTTTCATACGCAGGCTAGAAATCCCTTTAGCCTGGCTCCATCACGTCCCCCAGTTCAGTCTTTGTTCCTCAGGTGTTTCCCGGAGTCTTCTTGTGTGGGAAGTGAAGCGCACCAGATGATGTCACTCCCTGCCTTATATAGCTTTGCATATGGCGGGAACCCTTCCTTCCAAAGCTTGGTTCCCAGCCCAGCCTGTGCAAAAATACTGACATCCAAGATGGAGCCCAGAGACATGTGGTCTGGTCACATGTCATTGTAGAGTCATAACAGTCTGTACTTGGAGGGTGTCTGTAGTGTTCTCAGGAAGGCTCCCCGGGTGGGAGATAAGCTTCTCCTAAGGCCTGTTGTTATTTTCCTAATGGCCCATTGCCCTGAATAGGCCCTTCCCCACCCACTATCTAGACTGACAGAATCTTTTCTAGAGGGCGTTACCCAGGTGTAACTATATCTGAAATACAGATACATAATCAATAGTCAGAACTTCAGATACAAAAATGGTACATGCATACAAATAGCATAATCTTGCTAAGCAAATCATAACCTTTCCAATGACACCTCACATGACCTAACGTGCATGAATTATAATTACCGGTATGTCATAATCATATCATAATAATCTCACTGTGAAGAATATGGGGTGCCGTGTCACACACTCCTCCCCCACTTGCATCATTATAAAAAGCAGGACATTTTTTCAACTAGCCATGTGCAGGAATAGCAAGTCCCCACTGGGTTATGTGACAATTTGTTAGGGTCTTGAAGCCCATAGGAAATGATCCAGGGATGATGGATGAAGGTGCGAAGCTGAGTTGTCACTCCACAGCCGAGGCATTAATCAACTGTCAGGATTGCTAAAGGGTCCAGCCGGGAAACCAAGAATTGGGGCCAGCAGACTGCAATTGAAGCCCCCACCCCAATATCTGATGAAGAAGGAATGCACCGTGGCACTCTGTGAATTCCCAGTGCAATGAACAAGCAGCGACGAACAGTCCCGTCGATCCCTGGGCAATCAGCCCACATGAAAGCACTCTTTCATTCGTTCAGCTCAGAGACACAAATTTATTCATGAGACCCACTCGGCTGTCGAAAGCCCATAACTAACCACATCCCACACACTCTGGCTGGGCTTGTGCCAGAGCTCCCGAGCCAAGCAAGCTCAGGACTTGCAGACAAAGATACATTGGCTGGAAGTTGAAGTTAGACAAATTCACACTGTACCAAAGGTGCACCAAAGACACCAAGTGCTTTTCACAGGTAGGCAAGTATCGTTCTCTCCATTTCACAGACGAGCCAGGTGAGGCACAGAGAGGCGAGGCTACATGGCCAAGGTCACAGAGTGAGTCACTGGGATTTAACCCAGGTGTTTGGATTCCCTGCCCAGCCCACTCCCGTGTCAGAGCAATCCTCTCCGGGAAGTGTGGCCTTCTCTAAGGACCTGTTGTTTTAAGGTCGCACAGTGAAACATCCATGAACCTGCCAGAGTAACTGAAACACACAGCTGCACTTTTACTGGTTATTAGGTGAGGGCAGGAGGACATCTTCCTCTGAGACCCACTTAGCATCCACCCCGGGGCTAGCAGAGAGAGGCTACAGTTCCAAGGAAGGATATGCACTCTCTGAAACCAGCTCTTGCGCCCTCAAGTTTTGTTTCTGCATCCACAAAGGGCAGAGAGATCCCCTCCAGCCTGAATGAGCCCCATTCTGATCTCAAGACAAGCGTGAATCAGGCGAAACTCCAATGACGTCAACTAAGCCTGTGACAAACTGTATTTGTGTATAAATCCCAATACGTAACTGAAAGCTGGTGTGAGATCAGAATCTGCCCCGAAGCCTTAATTTAGCTGAAGATAACAACAGAACTGGAATGAACAAAAGCAGCATTTCCCTGGAAGAGCACACTGTGTGTGCTCCATATTATTGGGAGTTATTGGTATTACAGTAGTGGCCAGGGACTAACCAAGATCTGGGCTCCATTGCGCTAGGCGCTGTACATAACAACAGACAGACCCTGCCTTGAAGAATTTACACCCTAAATAGACATTTCCCGGGGAGGGAAAGGGTGTAACACAAGCAGCGTGAACAGAGTGCAAGTCTGCAAACCGCATGGTTGTGCCAAGATCTCTTTTGGTGGTGGTGTGTGGGAAGGAAGCTCCAGAGGGGTGAAATCATTTCTGGGTGGCATTCTGTCAGGAGCAGATTAGCTAAATGGAAAGAGTAAGGAAGGGCGGGAGGGACGGCGGCAAAGGCACAGGGAGGGAGGTCGAGGTGAAGAGATTGTGAGGGAGGCCAAGAGGATGAAGACAGAGCAAGCGGCCCATCAGCACAGAGGCGACCACGTCCAGAGCGAAAACTGTAGAAGGCAAAATGATTGCGTCAGCCGCGGCTGCGGGGAAGGACCCTTCTTAAGCTGCTCTGCGGCTTCTGTCTCTGTCCATTGCCTGCAGTTTGTTTCCTTCGTTCCCCCAGCCTGCACATCTGCAGCAGGCTGCACTGATGTGAGCATCATTGTCGCATCTCAAACCCAAATCCCTGGCAGTTCCATGGCCACGTACCATGCCACCGCCAGACTTAGTTTCCCTCCGAAGTTTTAACTCAGGTAGTATACAAGACACTAGCAAACTGTAGTCAAATAAAGGCATTCAGGACCAGACTGTACTCTGGGCACACTGGATGATTGACTGACTGCACTGGGTAAAGACGACAAAGTATCATTTATTGGGGGATGGAGGGGGAACCTCTCCAAAGGTAATTTATGGAATACAATTAACAAACATGATCTTTGCCATGTTTGAGAGCTTGGTTTACATTGCCAGTGTCTCATAAGGGTAATACAGGGGCCTGTGCAGAAGGCTGACTGTGACGGCGGTGAAATGGTCAGATTGGCAGCATGAACAAAAAGATCATCTCAAGGGACCAGTTCATATAATTGCCAGTTTGATGTCCTGGGTGAGAATGAGCCTGTGGCTGCACAATTCATGTCTGAATCCAGATTTCAAAATAAGCCCCATATGTGGGTATTCTAAGCTGGGTGTCTGGTTCAGCCCATTGTACAGACAGGCGCCAGTAATGGAATAGTGATTGATGTGGAACAGGACTGGGCTCCCATTATTCTTAACGTACCTTGGGGGTGTCTGGATTAGGGATTGGGGGCTTGGTAATGGCTATTATAAAATATAAAGGAGATCTCTGTGAAATTCTGATCAAAATCCAGGTTTGGGTGGTGCCCCAGGAGTTCAGGCCCAGGGATTTGATTCATGCCTATCTCTAGCTCCAGATTTTGTTCTGAAGATTTAACACATTTAATTTAATATCTATAGCTATGGACCCAATCTGTCTCCCTTTGAAGTGAATGGGATTTTGGCTTCAGACTTCAATGGGAGAATGGAGCAGGACTCAATATTTCTTGCATATCTATATAATATGATACCTGGATCTTTGCACACACACTAATAACTAGAAAAAGCCAGTTGAAAGCTGGGAGCTATATTGTAGCATCTTTAGGTTTCACAACACATCTGATATCCCCTGAGCTAGCAGAAGAAGCCTGACACTATCTCACTCTGGGATATTAAACTTCTCCATCAGATCAAGAGAGATTTGAAGCATCAGATCACCACAGCTGACTGGTTTAAGTCATAAACCCCTGCTGAGCAGCTGCCCAGAAGGGGCGCTGTCAAAACAGGGGAAGATTAGCTTGCATTTGGCCGGGAGTAGCCTTTGCTCAATGCACAGATATTTTCTGCTCTCAGACACGCAGCTGAGAAGAATGTTTCTTGTCCTTACATTCTGGAACATGTGTGCAGCAGAGTGAATGAATTTAACAGACTTCCAGCAGCAACGGTCAAGCCCAGGAGCCAGACAAATGTCCAAACCCCTACATGACCCAGAAGCCTGGATCACGGGAAGCCCTTTGCTGGAGGCCTTAGCATGAGCAGCGTCCAACGGAACGTGCAGCAAACTTGTAAATTCACTTGCCCAGCACCTGACCTGATCAAATGTGCCATGGGAAAAGGGCAGATCCTTCCCAAGAGGCTGCACTGTGCTCTTCGGAAACGACTTCAGTCCGACGGCATAAACACCATGGCCGTTCCACACCCATACCCCATAGGGGGAGGCCAAGAAGATTTATGTAGGATCCCTATCATTTTGTGTCTCCTACAGAAGATTCCATGCTGATCACCTATCCAGCCACCTCTATGCGGAGCACAAACTCACTGGTTTTCCACCAACAGATGAAGGCTGGGATTTGACCCTGAAAGTACAGTAATTAAAAGAGGCCTTTGTGATTCACAGGGTGCATTTTGTATCTGTGACCCAGGCCTCTAAAAACCACCTCCTACGTCCAGCTCACTAGCCTGCAGCCATACCACCCTGGAGCTCGAGGCTGGCAGAGCTCCGGAGCTAACCAAGCTCAGGCTTGCTCTATGACTGGATGGGAAAGAAAACCCAGGCTGCAGAATTTAGTTGGTGGGTGGCTGAATAGACTCTGCTCTGTCATTACAGAATCAAGGCCCCATCATGGTGTTAGAGGGAATGCTGTAACGCTAACAGTGACATTTTCCAGGAATATGTAAAAAAGGATAAAGGACCTAGCTACCACTGATCAGTACCTATTTCCATGCTATTTCTTTCTTTATGGTGTGGCCCACAATCTGCTAGGTACTTCCCAGAATGCAGGTGCTGGGAGAAAAGCCCCTAAAAATTACCCCA
This sequence comes from Mauremys reevesii, assembly GCF_016161935.1. Classification (NCBI taxonomy): domain Eukaryota; kingdom Metazoa; phylum Chordata; order Testudines; family Geoemydidae; genus Mauremys; species Mauremys reevesii. The sequence goes on from NC_052631.1 coordinate 2,747,939, forward strand.
ATTTCAAATGGATACAGAATTCGCTGTCACTTTTTGAACTAAACTGTTCTGCACATGAATACAAGATTAGTTAGATCTCAAGATTTATTACAGAAGTTAAAATAAGAAGAGATTAACTTCCATACACTCATTTGTAAAGTGTGTTTTGGATCTCTGAAGATGAAAGTGGCTGTAGAAATGCAGGATGATAATGCCATGGTTTTTTTAAACAAGACTTTAACACGTAGCTGAAAACACTGTGCTCTTGGCAGTTAGATTGGAAAAAAATTCAGAAGAGGAGGAGGGTAATTTAGAGAAAATGTCAGAGAAATACCTTTGTGATCACTTTCTGTCAATTACTAGCATCTACTGTGATTAGCTGCTAAATAAGGCTCCCACCCGGCAAAAAAAACACACACACAACTCACATGAAGAGTCGCATTGAACTTGAGCCTTGGGGTCCTCACCGGGGATAAAGTTAGGCAGATAATGTATGTACCATTTGTGAACTGGAAAAAGAAATCAGGGTGCACAGTCACCCCTCTGGCCTGCAAAACCATGTGTGCAGGGGAAGAAAATGGCAGCTCATTATTCCATTGGAGTCAGGCTTTCCCGCTCCAATGGAACAGAGCACAGGGCCCACCCACAATCCCACAAATCAGACTCTGAAGGATAAGCAGTAGACCAGGGCCATCTGCTCTGAGGCCTTGTGTCTCTGAGTCCCTGGTGCTCCTCACCATGGTAGCTGAGCTCTCCACAAACAGCAATGAAATTAGTTGCAGAACACCCTGGTGAGGCAGAGAAGCATCATTATCCCCATTCTACAGCTGGAGAAAGTGAGGCACCAAAATAAAGTCAAGTGACTTGCCCAGGTCACACAGGCAGTCTGTGGCAGAGCGAGGCATGAACTGCAGATGTCCAGAGCCCCAGGTACTGCATTAACCATCAAACCACTTTCTTCCTCCTCTGGCATGCACCCTGTTTATTGTCTTTCTTCGTCTCAGTATTTCTACTGTGCCACGCTCTATAGTACCTAGGTAGCAAATCTCTAAAGCTTTAGCCTCCCCCTGGAAGGATCTCTATCCCAATCTTAATGGGGCTGCATTCCATAGATCCTCTTTCTTTGGAGAGGAATCTGCAGGAAGGAGAGGACACGTGTCTCAGGAACACCCCGTGGTTTGGCAAAGGTAGAGAGGTAGCCATTACAGCTTGGTTGCACCAGGCAGGAAACAAAGGCCATGGTTCTGCAAACACTTACGTCTGTGCTTAACTTCACACATGCGTATAACTCTGAGGTAAATGGGACTAAGCAGGTGCATCTCTTTTTGCAGGATCAGGGCCTAACTCTAGTTCTTTCACTCCCTTTCTTGACACTCAATAAGATCCCCAAAATTTGACCTTTGGAGTTTCTGTGACGGGGAAAGTTTCTCATGCCTCAGCGTATTTCTGCATCACATGAGGAAGAGAGAAAGGAAGAGTCTGCCTGAAGGTATTATTGCAGCAAGCAGACTAATGGGGCCATTCATTATCTCTAATTATATTCATAATCATATGGTAATTAGAACACAGTCATAAATTAAGATACATTTGAACACCTAACACCTAGGGTGACCAGACAGCAAGTGTGAAGAATCGGGACGAGGTGGGGGGTAATAGGAGCCTATATAAGAAAAAGCCCCAAATATAGGGGCTGTCCCTATAAAAACGGGACATCTGGTCACCCTACTGACACCTTATAGTAAGTGAACTTGTTGGGAGTAACTCGGTTGTCATCTTAATGGGGTGCAGGGGCCAGCTACACTTTGGCATGGCATGGATCTCAAAGCATCTTGCCTCTTGGCAGGGACAGAAGAACTCAAATAAAACAACTGGAAGTACTGATTGGCCTTTGCTCTAGCTACCCAGGGCTGGTGTGCTGCCTTCCCTCTCAATACTGATCAGGTTTATGCTCTGCCCTGGGAAGAGAACTATAAAGTGATAGTTTAATAGCAACAAGGCAGCTCAATAATAAAAAGTATTTCTGTAACACCTTCCGTCTCAGGATCTCATGGTACCTTGCCGACATTAGGCCCAGCCCTTCATCTCTTACTTTTGTGAGTAGCCCCTTTGTAGTCAGAGGGACTGCTGGTGTAACTAACATTACTCACACAAGTAAGGGGTGCAGGATCAGACTGGGCAATGAACTGGCATTCACAACACTCCTATGAAGCAGCTACCAAGCTATAGCATTCTCCCCCTTTTCAAGTCTGGGAATCTGCCAAGGGAGGAAATGTCACACACCAAGTCTGTGATAGAGCCAAGAATAAAATCTAGCGCTTTTAACTCCCAGCCCTGCATTTTAATTGCTGTGCCATAAATTAACGAGAGGGGATGCAAGAAGCATTTCCAGAAGCTTCATCCTCAGCTTGAGCTGAACCTTTTCTGACAGTGTCCGTTCCTTTCCCACGCTCCTTTTTCATGCACTTCTGGGTGGGACTTGAAGTAGAAACACCAAACTACCGGGTAGAAATGCAACTGTGCCAGTAATAAACACAATGCTGGAAAAATCAGTCTGGGTTTGAACGCTGAGAAGAGATGAGCCCCAAACCAAACCTAGATCCACACCTCCTCTGATTCCCAAACTGGTGACATTTAACCTTGGGTTCAGATCTATTATCTGAGTCTCAGACCCTCTGCGATTTGGGGTGAAGTTTTAGGTTGGCTCTGATATCACATGAACCATATTGATTATCCCTAGGAACACAGGTAACTTGCTCTTTTGGTCAATGTAACCAGGCCCTTCAGTTCTTTAAAGGATGCAAAAAGCTCCCCTTCAAGTGCCATATTCTGCTGTCAGTTATAGTGCTGTAAAGATAGCACAACTCCACTGACTTCAGTGGAACTACTCCAGATTTATAGCAGTGCACCTGAGAGCAGGATATGTCCATAGGAGCTGGAGATGGAAAGGACCTATTCCATCTCCTTCCCAGTGCAGAGCTGGTCCCATTTTAACAACGAGGAGTCCAGTGGCACCTTAAAGACTAACAGATTTATTTGGCATAAGCTAACACAGCTACCCCTCTGATACTTGTTCCCATTTTGTTTGCTGATGTTTCACTCTTAGGATACCATCCTAATTATTAATTAATAAACAAACAAACCCTAGTTCTTACCCACTAATTTTCATCCATCGCTCTCAAAGTGCTTTACTAAGAGATTGGTATCTTTATGCTCATTTTACAGACTGGGGAAACTGAGGCACGGAAAGGGGACGTGTCAAGACCACCCAGCAGGTCAGTCATCCTAAATGTTCCCTTTCTTAACTGCCTCCCATTTCTCCTCTTTATCTCCATCCTTTACTCCTTTTAGTTTGGCAAATTGTTCTGTCCTCTGTGGTGTTTACACCATTCAAATATCCGTGGGCTCTTTCACCGCGGCTCGCCCTTCGCCATCAATTTGCTTAGATAGCCATACCTGGCTCTTTCAAACACTCCTCTGAAGTCAGTCCCTCTAGCTCTCTGACAATACAGGTGGTTGCTCTTTTCTGAACTCCCTCTGGTGTGTCAGCCTCTTTCTGAGAAGGAGGTGACTAGTCTCGTGTAACCGGCTTCCCTACCATGGGCTGTCCCAGATCCAGGATGATGGGTTGTGTGGATTGCTAAAATTTCTGCTGCAATATCCTCTCATGAGAATGCTCTGTATTAAGAGACCAGTTGTTCCGTGGCTGCACAGAAATGGATTCCCTAAACCTCTGTTAATTTTATTTATATTGTTATTTGTTCATATATAAATGTACCTGGCACCCAGCCCTGGAGAGCTCTGAGTGCATCACATCATAAAACAATATATCAGCAAAATCATAAATAGGGGAAGAACTACCCATCTGGGCACCAGACAAGCTGCCGCTATTAACTTCCTAGCAAACCCCTAGCACAGACATGCCATATTAGCGTGGTATGGATTTAGCTGCACCTCCAAGTTTGTTCAGGATCGTATTATCTCAGGCTGCTTTACTCTGCTTTACTCCGAAACCTGCTTTAACTGTTTCTCTCACTGGAAGAAATAGATAAGAAAAGCTTAGTCAGTGATAAAAAAAAGTGACACCAAGGACATGAGATAAAAGAAGGCATCTGACTGCAGTATTTTATCTGTGAATAAATCCGGAGGTCACAATTACTTTCAAACAGGAGAATTTCATTGCTGAGATAGGGACCGATCTTGCTAGCTGCCAAGCGCCCAAGGCCCAGATCCAGGAAGGGAGGCAGGCTTGTGATGCATATCTTCCCTGCCTGCAGGGCTGGGGCAGCAATGCACATGCCTGGAGGTAGAAAGTTAGGCACTAGGGAACTTTTACAGTGAAAAATTTAGACACTGAGTGAGTTTTAGCCACCGACAGGGTTAGGCAGCATAAGAACATAGGAACGGGCCGCACTGGGTCAGACCAAAGGTCCATCTAGCCCGGTGTCCTGTCTACCGACAGTGGCCAGTGCCAGGTGCCCCAGAGGGAGTGAACAGAACAGGGAATCACCAAGCGATTCATCCCCTGTTGCCCATTCCCAGCTCCTGGCAAACAGAGGCTAGGGCAGCTGAGCAGGTTTCATGGGCTGCAGCACCCAATTCTGAGATTTAGGCAAAGTATCGTGGGTCTAGGCCTAATTGCCTTCAATTCCCCTTCTTTTAGCCCCTGTCAGGATTGGGCCCCTGTGGATTCCTGCAGGCTCAGGGTGTAAAAAACTGCAGCAGAATAACGTCACCCATTAGTCAGAATTAAAATTCTTGTTACAAACTCTGTCTATAAATGCCAAAGCCAATTTGGAGCTTAGGGGGGAAAAATCAATAAATCTCTCTCCTTCTCTAGCCAAAACCATAAAGTAAAATACAAAAGCCAAACTCAGGGAGCAGCAGAAAACAATCTTAATGGGAAAATGACTCTGGTGTGTTTACTAATGAAAGAATGAGCAACTAGAGGAGTCCTTCGTGACCAACTGCGTTTGTATTGCGGGCTGATTTACATGCTGCATATCTGAGAGACGAGGGTGGGGGAGGGAATATCTTTTATTGGACTGACTTCTGTTGGCAAGAGAGACAAGCTTGTGTCTCTCACCAACACAAGTTAGTCTAATAAAAGATATTCCCTCACCCTCTTTGTGTCTCGCTAATATCCCGGGACTGACACAGACACAGCTACACTGCATGCTGCATATCTGGCTTCTACCCTGAAATTAACTCCCCAAAGTTGTAGGGAACCACAGGCTATTATATACGGGGTGAAATTCATGTGGCCAAGGCAGCACTTAAGTGCCATTTAAGCCTTGAAATCAATCCCATGATGGCTCCCTGCACAGGGGTGAATTTCACACTGACTGAACTGTGCCAGGCTGAATATCTGTACTGGTGTCTTCAGACATTATCTTTTCCCTTCCTTCTTACACATTTTTCTGCACGTATCTCATTGCTGATTTGACAGTCCTATAGGCCACGTCAGCATTTCTCTGCTGCCCCCATCAGTTTCCGAGGGCAGCATTTAAGCTTTCGTTAATAAATAATATAATAAATCTATTTAAAAACACTAATTTCCTAGCTAGAGCTGCTGGGAACATTTTGGACAAAACAATTTCCTGTCAAAACATGCTGTTCGACGGAAGCCAAACTGTTTCGTGGAGATGTGTCGATTTCAGTGACGTTTTCTCCAGGAATGCCCAGAAGGGACCCTCCGGTCCCAGAGAGAATGAGACCCACGTTGAAAACCTGCCTTTTCCGTACGAAAATGGACTTGCTGGCATGATTCTGTTCTATACAAACATTCACATTTTTGCTTTCACTCTAGTCCTGTTACAATGAAGTGTAACGCAGGTTGAGCCCGTTAGTAAGCCCTCTGCTTTAGTGAGATGCCATCAGCTGGGCAGCATGGATTGCTTTGGCACCAGGCACATGATAGAATGACACTGTGGCCTCACTGAGTCCCAGGACACGGATGGGCAGGATTACTAAGCCAGGTGCTGTAATAATACATAGCATATACACGCCAAGCACCTTTCATACAGGGATCTCATAGAATATCAGGGTTAGGAGCAGGGGCGGCTCCAGGCACCAGCGCCCCCGCCGCGCTGCCGCGGCATCTGGGGGAGGGGTTTTGGCCGCTGGGCTCGGCTCGCATGCCTGCTGCGGCAGGTCGCCGGGGGCCGGGGGGCGCGCCGCTGCCGCGCCCATGCGCGGTCCCGTCCCGGCTGCGTCGCTCGAGCTCCCGCTGAGCAGAGCGCGCACAGCCGCGGCGCCGCCGGGGTCCCGGGATCGCGGGACCTGCCGCAGCTCCGGGGCGGCAAATGACGCAGCCCCCAGGATGGGGGGATGCCGCGGGAGGAGGAGGGGACGCGCGCGGGGGACCGGGCGGCGCGGCGGGCGGCGGCTCGCGGCTCCGTGAGCGCAGAGCGTGGTAGCCCCGCCGGAGGGACCAGGAGGTCATCTAATCCCACCCCCTGCTTAAAGTAGGGCTAATCCCCAGTTGCCAGACAGCTCCCTCAGGGATTGAGCTCCCAACCCCGGGTTTAGCAGGCCAATGCTCAAACCACTGAGCTATCCCTCAAAGGACTTTACAGAAATCCCCAGTGGAGCTGGTGAGTATGATTATTCCAAATGTGGAGATAAGGGAAGGAGGCTTAGAGACCTTAAGGAAAAGGTTATATTGCGTGTGCTCAGAGCCTCTGGAAATCGAGGTTACCTGAGGAGTCTGTAGCCACAAGCCGTCGCTCCTACCCATACATCGCTCTCCTCACGCTGCTCCTGAGCTGCAGGTTGAGTTGCATGATAAAGGCAAGACTCTGCCAATAGCTTGGAATGCTCCGGGCTGCCAGACTCTCTACACATACAGTGATTCTCACTAACCCGCCAGCTGGTCATTTTGACAGGGGAGAACACCAGGTCGGGTAGCCACATGCGACCCACAGACCTCCTGATGCCAACCGGCAGAGGGCACAAGGGCGCAGAAGGGTTTATAAACAAGCCTAAGTGTTGCATGTCATGCCAGGAATGTGCAGAAAATGAGTGGCAGACTTGGAACCAGAACCCAGGAGTCTGGCTAACACAGACCCTGTTCACTAACAGAGGGGGAGGGAGAGCCCCTTCCCTCTCAAGCATCTGCCCCTTTGGAATTCTGGGTAAATAGCTTATTCCCAGGAAGCAGCTCTGTGGCCATTCTTCCCACTGTTCACCCACAGATGGCAGCAGAGAGCTCCTTATGCTCTATAGCTTCAGAGATAATAGGGTTCTCCTGGTCTGGCTGCCAGGGTGAATCTGCAGGACAGCTCTGCATCTCTACAGGGTTCAAACCCTGTACCTGTGTCACATCAGGTTTTAGGGAGAGCTACTGATGTGGCTGAAAGGGGGTAGCACAACAGGCTGCTGTTGAGGGTTTTCAGCTCATGCTCTAACTTCACATCACTAAAAATATTTGGAAGAGGAGCCAAAGAAAGAACCACTCAGAAGCCAAGCAGCGGGCGCTCCAGGCCTGAAAAAACCAGAGAAACTGAGTGTGATGTCAGCATTTGGAATTGGCAGACAGAGCTATGTTAGAGTTACACAAAATCCCATTTGGAAACCATTGAGCAGTCTGGGTGCTCATCCCATGGCCCCATGTAAACCTGGGAGCCGGCTCCGCATTGATATGTCCACTTTCATTTTAAAAGGTAGCATAAAAAGCGACTGGAGCTGATAGGGAAAAAAGCCACCAAGGCCTGGTGGCTTCTCTTTCCTTAACAGTGCAAGGCATTGACATTGCATCAGGGCTGGATTAGGCAAAGCAGGGGGAGTGGGATTTTTTCCTTTGTTAGTAATGATGTTTGCAGGAAGGTAATAGGCGTTAAGCACTGTAATAAAAGATGCTACAAAAATGCAGACACCATCTTGGCATCACAATAAAAAAATATATAAAAAAAGTTGGAAAGAGGCTGGGTAGTTAAAGCTTTTAAAACTGAGAGACAGTAAATCCAGCCGAACAATAGACCTTATTTGCTGACCCTTTTTAAAGGGGTACATGTTCCAACAGACATGTATATACACTACACGGCTACTCCTTCGCTTAAACTGAGACTGCAGCAATTTCAGCCAAGTTGACTCCATATCGTTCCTATATATACTGCACATAGCGTTATAGGGTGGGATGGGATCAAACCAACATTCTGGATCCAAACTTTTGGAAATGTAGAATCCAAACCCTACTATTTGGATTATTCTTTAATCTATTTCTGGGGGTGGGGAATATTTTTTGTTGCTTTCCTTTAATTCTGATGATTTATGTATTATATAGATGGTGGTAGCACCCAGAAGGCCCCAAACAAGACCCCGTGGTACAAGGCTCTGTACAAACACACTCAAAGATCTTACAGGCTAAGGAAGACAAGGGACTTCTGAAAGGTGAAAACATGGTGTTGGTTGGATCTGTGTGTGTGGCACATCCAAAGACTGCCCCTGAAGGGCACGTCTCCTGTCGTGGGAAGTACCTTGGAGAAGCAGCTGAAATGTTGTATCTCCCCTCGGGGAAAGAGGAAACCGTGTACTAGCAACACTGGAGGCTCTGTTGGTGAACTGAGCTGGTGCCAACATTATTGTTCCAGAGACTCCTGTGCTAACTTACCAAGACAAACAATATGCAAACGGTGTACAGACAAATGCCTTTTTAAAAGTTCTCATTATGAATCGGTCAAGTTGGTGCCAGCTCTCCCCATCTACCCTTCAGCCATTGCTAACTGGCTGGTGTCTCAGAGGCATCATTGGAGAACAGGGGCTTGAGGAAGGATGCTATAGAAGAGAGTGGCCTTGTAGATCAATTTGGGGCACATGGGAAGTCTGGGGCACTGTGCATGGTTGTAGGAGAAGCAGACAAATGGCATTTGGATAGATTTAGGAATGAGGTTGGGCTATGGGTTTGCCAGTGGCAAAGTTATTTGTACAATTAGCTGGTGAAACATTCATCAGAGAATTAATGCAGAATCCGGATGAACATTCCTGCGAGGCTGTGACTGTGTGTCTGAGGAGGTGGCAGCGGGGGGAGTCTGGCCAGGAAACGTAAGGCTGACTTACAGCTGGTGGCTCAGTAATTGGTATTTATTGCTCGGAATGTGTTGCTAACACATAGGTCGAAGCCTGATATTTCCATCGCTTGTTACTTTGCTCCTCAGCTTTGCAGCGATGTCATGTGCCTTGTGCTTGTCAATTACCTTCCTGAGCCAGGATTTTAATGCATGTACAGTGAGCTTTAATGGCCTGATTTGTTTTCGCATTTGAAATTTTATGGCAACAACTTGGCTCCTAGGATTTTGGATGAAATTATGGCTCTCCTTATCCTGTGGCACTTATTCCCTCACAGATCCACTGCTAAGACCAATCTCCCTGCGTCTGCCAGGGCTACACAGACCTGGCATGAGTAGGTGACTTTGCCTGGTCTCTCACCGCAGTGGCAAACTGCAGCCCCTTGCTCAGGGACAAACTGCAATCCTCTGGCTGGCCACTTCCCTCGGTGGCCAGTGGGGCAAAGGGGGGGGGCCCAGGCCCACCCGCTACTCTGGTCCTGACCCAGAGGCCCGATAGCTGGCAGCCGCTCACGGCTCCTTCCCCTCTGCCGCTACCTGCTTTCCCTGGGCCACTTCCCCATAGCCCCAGTATCTTCTCAGCCCCTGTATCAAGGCCACAGTCCGGGAGCCAGCCAGGCTGGAGCTCCGCTTGCTCCCCTGACCCTGACCCTGACCCTGACCCTGACCCGCACTGCTCTGTCTCAGGCACTTCTCTCTACAGACAGCCAGTCCTTCTCCCTCAAGCTCCAGGGGGAGACTGCACACTCGCTGCCCTGCAGCCCTTCTTATAGGACCCAGCCTGGCCCTGATTGGCTGCTTCTAAGCCTTCCTCTGATTGGCTGGGTTCTGCACAGCCAGCCAGTGAGCGGCAGCAGCCCTGTCCCAGAACCCAATAACCTCTCATCTAGAATTCCAGTTTCTTTTGGCTCTAGAGTCCCAGAAGGGTGTAATGTGTCCAGCACTAATAAATCAACAATGTCACAGCTTTGTCACACGGCCCGCTCTGTTAACAGTGTTGTCAGAAAAGGACAGGGAATGAAAGCAACTAAATTTGAAGGCACAGCCAGCCAGAGTGTACAACATACAAGAAGACAGTTTGGATTCTATAGGAACATAAGCAAAAATACCAGTTGCTGGCTTTACTGAAACCAGTCAGGACCAGGCACCGTAAATAAACCCATTTAAATGTACAACTAGACATAGTAACAGTCAGTGCTACACAGAGGTCCAGCTAGTTCTGCATCCTGTCTTTGAGACTAGCTACTGACCGGGGTTCCCAACCCCAGTGGGTTGTGAACAGGTGTTGGGGGGCAGGTCATGACCACCTGAGCCTTCCTGAATTGCTCCGCGAGAGGTGGGGGTCCCTTCCTACATGGAAGATGGGCAATCTTGATATGGAAAAGATAGAGAAGCATTGTTCAGAGGCAGGTACAGGAACCCGCATAATAGGCTGCTGGAATAATACAGAGGGGAAGTTTCTTCCTATGCCTTGTCAGTTGGTGGTTGGCTTGTGTCCTAAAGCAGGAGAACTTATATCTTTTTCTGTCTATCAGCATACCCATGGAGTGTAACTGGAGGTTTTCATTATCCACATCAACATCTACTCTCATCTGGAACCATGCTAGGCACTTTGTCTCACTGTTCCATACCATAGATCTATAGGTAGATACAGATTTGAGATGTGGAGATGGACATATATTGTAATTCAATAGCTCTGGCTTCTATGTGTCATATACCCTATACTGGTCAATGTGTCATATGCCCTATACTGGTGACATCTAAAAGGGAGTATCCTTTAACTCAATGAGTCCTCCACTAGAAACAGGGAAGGGCAGATTTAATATTCCAAGGAAAAACAAGAGAAAGAGCCTCCCCCACGTTGCCCACTTTCCAGACCTTTATACATCATAAAAAAACAAAAAAGGCACAAACCCATTTTTTCTCATTTGCTGCTACCTTTGATGTTTTAAGACCTCTTTCTAACCATGGTTGTCTCAGAGGAGGATTTTGTTTTCATAGAAATCTTTACTTGGGAACTATAAAAATAGTTCAGAAAAATGTTTATTGCATGTTAAAACAGCAAAGAGGTCTTTCTAAAAATCATTTATATAGGTACTTACTGTGTTTATTCTGCCTTTGGACCATAAATTCATTTGTAAGCAAATGACTTGTCAAAGCACAACAGATTTCTGATCTCTGGGAGTTGTCTCTAGTTGTGAGCGGAGTAATTACTTTGGGTAAATCACTTCATCTCTGATGGAGGAGAGTCTGTTACAGTCAGGGGAGGTTGTCTTCCCATCTGGGTATAGATAGTGGGTACTCGTGATTAATACTAGCTGGTTTCGGCATTGCTTTCAGTTTTACTTGACATGAATGAGACAGTCAGAATAATTCTTATCTTAGTAGAAATAATGTGCCTCTATCTGTGTTACATAAAAGGTATGACGTTCACTCATTTAGCTACGCTCACGCAAGGTGCCAATTGTTGATGGAAAAAACCTTTAAGGGCATTTTGTTATGTCCCATCAATCTGGAATCATTCCCTACCATACGATTTCCCAGGGCTGGATTCAGTCTTCGTTTAACTGTCCAAGGGGAAGGGAACTGTCCAGTACTTCCTTAAGGAAACTATTCTACAGTCTAATGAATCTCGCTGCCGTGGTGTTTTTCATTACATTCATCCTGAATTTTCCTTTTCTTAATTTCATTCCATTGCTCCCAGCCTAACTCCTCTTGTGGTGTGGTGCACGGGCTTCAGATAGCTGCAAACCCACACCAGCGGCCACCCCATCCCCAAAGTAGTTTTCAACTAGCTAAGCTGGGTGTGGCATTTTCAAAATCCTTAAATAACTTTGGAGCAGAAGTCCCATTAAAAGTCAATCATGCTATATATTACTATACCCTACTGACAGTCACTGGGACCTGTGCTCATAAGTCACTTAGGGTCTGCCTACACTGCAATTAGACATCTGCGGCTGCCAGCGCCAGCTGACTGGGGCTCGCAGGGCTTGGGCTGTGGGGCTATTTAATTGCAGTGTAGCTGATGGGGTGAGGGATAGCTCAGTGGTTTGAGCATTGGCTTACTAAACCCAGGGTTATGAACTCAATCCTTGAGGGGACCACTTAGGGATCTGGGGCAAAAATCTCTCTGGGGATTGGCCCTGCTTTGAGCAGGAGGTTGGACTAAAGACTTCCTGAGGTCCCTTCCAACCCTGATCTTCTATAAGTCTTATAGGACAAAAACACCTGCAGACACCTGGCTAGCAAATGAATAGACTCAAGGACTTAAAATAAAAAAGATGTCATAGATTGGGTGACTGCATTGATGGCACACAGATGGCCAAGGTTTTAGTAGGTCAAGGCTCTACTCAGTGGATAAAAACAGATGGGCAAATGTAACTGCACATCTACTTACAATCAGAACTTCTCATTTGCAGACTCAGACATCTACTGATTTGGTTGGTTGGTTCTGGCAGCTGCATACAATAAAAAGTCTACCTCTGGCCACTTCTTTTTTAAATTTGATCCTATACAATCAAACTTTCATCCCCCCCATCCTCCATTTTCACTGTGTGCACATGCTCTCTATGTGCATTCACTGCTGGGCTGCGTATCTTGAACCAGAGAGCTATTTACAAGTCTCCCTCCTGTTAGACTTTTCCAGGAATAGACATTTAACACATTAGAAGTGGAGCTGAACAGAGACACTGGAGCAGAACACTCCTGAACTTGGACAGTGTTCGAAAGCCAAACCTGGCTCAGAAGAAATTTATGAAAGGCCCCTATCTTTCCAATGGGTCAAACCAAAACCCCCGCACTTTGGGGTGGGGGTGAACTCTGCAGCTGGAGTCCCTCTGGCCTGAGCCCATCTCAGGAATCATTCATCAAAAAGGGGAGTTGATTCGAAACGCAGGGCCTGATCTGAAGCCTTGTTGAAATCAGTGGGAGTCTGTGTGCTAACTTCAATGGGCTTTTGGAAATGGTCCATAAGAAGAAACATTGCAGTCCCCTAGATCCATTCCACACTCTCAGGTGAGACACAGCTCCTCTCGCTCCCAGGTCCCTGGTGCAATCACACACACAGGGGGAGGGAAGGATGCTATTTGGGAGCGTATCACATTCTCCGGCCCTGCTCCGTTACACGGCTGTGACTGCCAGAGTAAAACCAGCGCGACAGAGGAGATTTAGGACCCCGGATGTCCAAACCGTCTAATACGCTGCAGCCATGTCACAGCTGATTTAAATAGGTTCACGCGAGTTCCCTGCTTGCTGATAAATGGCTCATCTGGGTGCTGTTGCTGTCCTTTGCCTGAGTCCCTTTCCCGTGGCAGAAGATCAATTCATTTCACAAGGAGAGCTAGAAAGCAATGAAACCACCTTTGCCCAACTCCCCATCTGGATACCTGCACCCACCTACACTAGAGACGGTGACACATTAATTGCTCGGAGGACACAACACCACAAGGCAATTAACACTTTTTATGTGCTTTATGGCTGCTGTGGAGGCTGTTTCCAGGGGAAATTATAACTTGTAGCCTCATGACTAGCATGAAACAAACTGCTGTCATCGCTGCATATATATTTTTCAGGTCTGGATAAGAGCGTGTTCCTGTGCTGTCTCTAAAAGGGAATCTGGCTGACTCACCTGGAGGCACTGGTTTGGATGGAGGGGAATATTACAGGATCAGACATTATCCACTTCCTAGCAAAACTAAGGTTTTAAAGCAATCCAGAGAACTTTCAACAATGTACCAGTTCAAAGTAGGAGCGGTGCAGCTCATGGTTAAGGCACTGGACTGGAACTCAGGAGATGTGGGTCCACTTCATGGCTCTGTCACAGAATCCCTGCATGACCTTGGACAAGTCAGTTAATTTCTCTGGGCCTCAGTTCCCCACTTTCAAAGTGAGGGAATCCACACTCCCTTGCTCCCTACTTGTCTGTTTAGACTGCAAGGTCTTTGGGGCATGGCCTATGCCTTGCCACGTGTACAGTGGTAGAGATGGGCCATGGGCAGTTAGGCCTAGTGGTCAAAGTGAGAGCTGGGCAGCTGAGCCAAACTAAGGGCCAGAGCCAGAGCTAGGCTGAGGGAGCTGGCGGCAGGAGCAGGATGAGGCAGCAGGCCCTGAGCAGGAGCCAGGCAGGCCTGGGACTAGGAGCAAGGCAGGAACAAGGAGTGGCGCAGCAGGCATAGGGAGAATCACAGCTATAGAGGGTGAATGTGTTGAAAGCTGCTGGTGCTGGAGTTAAAAGCCAGCCAGCTGTCCTTCCCGACCAGTCAGTGGTGCAGTCAATCAGGTAAAGCATTCACAGACTTGGATGGAAGATGTTTTGCAGGCCACTTTATTTGGCTTGTGTGTGTGGAGCAGCTGTCTTTGTGTTACTGTGGATTTAGGACTACTCCTTGCTTAGCATCCTCACTCTGTGAAAATTCATTGCAGGTTCCAAATTGTAAAACTTGTGTAATTATAACAAGGTTCTAAAGTCTAGAACTCCTGTGGTGCCAGGCAATGTTTCAGTTCTAGAAGCTGTGGGGTTTGAAGCGTTAAATTCTAAAATAAAAGATGTTCCATGACAGGCATGCTAACTTAAGGTTTTTATGCTTGTGTCATCTTTAACTTAATGGGGCAATGCTTTTATCTGCACATCCTACTAGGAGTCTGCAGTTCTCTAAGCAAAACATGATTTAGAAGGGAAAGCCTGTGAGCTTCCTAAGCAAAGCAGTTAGCATACAAATAGGCATCTATTTAATATATCCCTGTACCAGGAAGACACGGTGACTGGGGAGAGGGGACGGTCTCTTTTACAGTTTGCCATTTCTATTTTTCTTTTTTAAATAAAAAATACTGCTCCAGGCTTGCCAAGATTTACAAGGCTCACTTGAAAAGGTTTTAGTTCAACCACAAAAAATCATATTTGAAAGCTAAAATTGAATCCTTTCCAATCTGAGAATCCCCTGCCAGACATTAAGAAACAATGGGCAGGTCACTTGCTTAAGATAAACCTTGCGCTCTCTGTGGCAGCAGAGTTGCATTTGTTTTCCAGGAATCGTGGCCTTTTGGAGGGACATATCGATTTCAGACAGATTTGAGAGAGAATAATGGCTGGCTAAATATACCAGCAATGGCAGAACCCAAAGACACAGTCCCCTTAAGGGAAGGGAAGCAATTGGGTTTGAGTGAGTGCAGCCTTAGGCTGGGGGACAAAATTCATCCTAGATCAGTAAAAGCAGCAAAGAGTCCTGTGGCACCGTATAGACTAACAGACGTATTGGAGCATGAGCTTTCGTGGGTGAATACCCACTTCGTCGGATGTGTTTCCGAGATCTTGCTCATGAATTGCAGTGACTCAGTGCACCTCTGGATCAGGTTCTAATTCAGCAGACCTGAGCGAATGGCGCAAGCACCCGCACTTATGAGTACATATCAGGCTGAACCTTTAGGAGATCACCAATCACTGGGCCAACCCAGACTGATGCAGTGCAAAACTCTTCCCAGCTCCAACTTTTGCATGGAATGCTTGGCCTTCTAACACCAAACGGCAAATCTCCAAGTGCACTGATACCCAGGGTCCTTGTGTGCTATTAAAGCAGATGGGTTTTGCAAGCATGACGACTTCTTTTTGAAATAACAATGCCATTAACAGCGAGCAGGAGTAAGGCATTGCTCTCCAGAATTGGGATGAGGTTACTTTAAGCGGTCTATTTCAAAATGAGATAGCTGTTTGCAGCATCTCCTTTGGTTTTGCCATCATTCCTGCCCTCTTCCAAGTTTCTGAGGAAATACGCTGATTGAGCAGACATTACGGTTAATTTGGCAGTTGGTTCATATATCAGTTTCAGCACACAATTTATCTTAATTTCCTGGACCCTCATTGTTTTGAATACAGTTAGTGAAATAGTGCTTGGAAGTGGATATGATCCCAGATTTAAAAGGGTTATAATGCTATTCTCTGAGTTCTTTGGGGACCCACCCTGGGATAGAATCACTGGACTTTTTAACAAGACAGGTATTAATTTGTATGGAATGAAACTGTCAAAAGACAAAACAGCTTAAATATTTACCAAAAAACCTGTATTTGCAATAGTGACAAAGCTTGAAGGGCTTTGCTGCGTTCCAAACGAAGCCTTAATTTTGGAGACCCGTTTCACACATTGGAAGTATTTGGCTGGCCAAACATCTTAATAAGTTTACAAATCTCAGACAACAAAATTAAGTCTCGTGGCCAACTTTCATGAGAGTTTCATTTATGATAACAGCTGCCATTCACAATGTCCCTTTATTCCCAGGGGCTCCCAAAGCAGTTGACAAACTCTGAGTTAAAGACTTCACCCATCACTGAAATGCAGCTAGTGCCTAGAGGAACACAACAGCTGTTAATCAGCAGACAGTAACATGGTGCAGTAATTTAGAACTGGAAATGAAAAAGAATATTACATCCATCTGAAACTGCAAAGAGAATTTAGGGAGCGTGTCATCATCCAGAGGGGAACGCAGCCAGGCTACAAGGGCTAAAACGTCACTCCAAAAAGTGCCTTAGGACTTGCAGTGATCACCAGGGGCCAGGAACAGGGTTTTAGGTCTTATCTCTCCCCAGTAATGTCTTGCAATTTGTCTCAACACCTTTGCCAAGGACAAAGTGGGTGTGTTCTGATTTGCCCGAGTTTTGTGTGTGTTTTGCACGGGTGTAAGCTGCACAAGGACATGGAGAATCAGGACCATGGATTTGCTAAAGTCACCAATCCCAGGGCCTTTCCCCCGACCAAAGGGCATGCACAGGCTCCTCTTTTCAGCCACTGAACCCAGAGCCCCTGCCCTCTGTACAGCTTGAGCACTGGGCTTAACTGATGCAGAGAACCTGTAGCCAGCCTTCTGCATCCTGGGTTAGTCACCCATCCTTCCAGCAAGCAGGCAGTACCAACACATTTTTCTCTCTCATGTCTAGGCATTTAATTTGACCCCCAAATCAATCTCCCCTTCCCCAAACCCACACCTGGCCTCATTTAGCAAGGTCAGAGGGGCACAGGAGATAGGTTTAAAATCAATAGACTGCTGATTTTCTCTGCTAACAGCCTGTTAGCCCCTATTCTCTTCTGACACAAAGCTGACGTAAGCACCAAAACAAGTGACTGCTGGGGGCCCCATGCATGCTATATAGCTCTCAATTCATGGCCATGACAGCGGGAGGGGTAGAACTGGTTGAGAAATGATGTTTCGTCCTCTGCAAAATAATGTAGGTGAAAAAGGGGGGTGAAAATCACTTTTGCTGAAAATTTCCTTCAATTTTTTTCTGGTTTTCATAAAAAAAAGAAAACTGACAATATTTCAGATTTCGGAAACCAATAATACACACTAATAATTGTTCACAGAAACAGAAAAGCTTCCATGAACATTTCTGTTTTGTCAAAAGGCCGGTGTTGCCTGGAAAAAATATTTTGATGAGAATATTTTGACCAGCTCCCAGCGTTTGAGATCCACATCGCCATCTCCAGCCTCTGTGTTAGCTCAAAGGTCTCACACACACCAGCAGGTTTGTTCGGCCTCATTTGTCTCGTAACTAGAGCCGGATCAAATCCCGTTTCCCAGGTTAATACATGCAGGAGGTCTGGAGATTTTGCATCACTCTATTCCAGTGGTTCTCAACCTATTTACCTTTGTGGGCTGCGTATGCAGCTCTATGTGTTATGTGGGCCAACAGTCAGGTTCTGTCAAAAGCAGATGCTTGCCCACAAGTCGTGTTCAGTACACAAACTCGGCACCAGTACTGCTGGCATTGCCAAAAGACACTGAATATGTAAACACATTCCAGCAGACCAGCACAAGAACACCCCAACCTAGCACACGATAAATAGGAGCAGAAAGAATATTTAGGTCCTAGCTAATAGCTACCTCCATTGGCTGCTGCCACAGGAACAGTGTTCAGATTAATCCTGATTCTCAGATAGCATCAAGAGGGTCACCACAACTCCATGGAGGGGCTGTGACATCGTCCGGGAAGAGGTAAGTGCCACCAGCCTGTGCACACCTGTCATAAAAGAGATTGTCATTTTCATAGATTCAGACATTCCAAGGCCTGGCGGGACCACTGTGATCATCTAGTCTG
Organism: Mauremys reevesii; assembly: GCF_016161935.1. Lineage (NCBI taxonomy): Eukaryota > Metazoa > Chordata > Testudines > Geoemydidae > Mauremys > Mauremys reevesii. Next base: position 2,766,062 of record NC_052631.1, read on the forward strand.
ACCTCATGCACAGCCCAGGCCAGAGACCTGCCCCCAAATAATTCTTAGAGCAGCTCTCCTAGAAAAACATCCAACTGTGATTTTAACATTGTCAGTGATGGAGAATCCACCATGACCCTTGCTAAATTGTTGCAACGGTTAAAAATTTACACCTTAATTTGTCTAGCTTCAACATCCAACCATGGGACCGAGGTCTACCTTTTTCTGCAAGCTTGAAGAGCCCATTATTAACTATTTGTTCCCATGTAGGTACTTACAGACTGTCATCAAGACAACCCTGAACCTTCTCTTTGTTAAACTCAATAGCTGGAGCTCTTTGAGTCTATAAGGCAGGTTTTCTAATCCTTTAATCATTCTCATGGCTCTTCTTTGAACCCTCTGCAATTTGTCAACATCCTTCCTGAATTGTGGGCACCAGGACTGGACACAGGATTCCAGCAGCGGTCGCATCGGAGCCAAATATAGAGATAAAATAAGCTCTTTTCACCATGCGTTAATTGTCTGGAGGGGAAGACTCCTCACAGCAGGCTTCATGGCCTGGGCAGTCTAACCCACCCTCCAGGGAGTTTGTAATTGGACCTCGCTGATCTTCTCGATACTGAGAATCAAACTGCTAGAACATTTTTCAAACCTTTTAAAAATATCAGCAAAAATCTTCTGGCCAAAGGTTTGTGCTGTTTCCCTTCCAGCATGTGGAGTTAGGGGAAATGTTCGACAGTTCAACATTTCATTAAACATTTTCTGCAAATGTTTAAAATCTTCTTGCAAAAACTTGTCTGCGTTTCTTGCCCGGCTTCATTAATATGATCGAAGTGTTGTTAGGAGGCAGAGATTGGATATGGTGCTTCTCAGCTTAGGAGGAAAGAGACATGCTCCGGAGTCCTGAAGGTGTTAATACCAGAGGTCTCAGGACATCTGGAATCGATGCTGTCAGTACCAGTGAGGGGTTATCTAGTACAGGGAAAGCACTGGCCTCTCCTGTAACCACACAGGCCTCTCTGCTCCTGGCACCTGCCTGCTCCACCACAAAGAGAATGCAGGTTCCTACCCATGCCACTCAGCTTGTGGTGTCCTGTGATGCAGGGAATATGGGAATGGAGTCACTCCATACACAACCCCATTCAGCCCTCTCATTTCCCTCCTTCCTGCTTTCCCCCAGGAGAAGCCAATCCAAACCCTGCCTGCTAACTAGCTGTAGAATATTCCTCGGGGTTGTTTTTCTGCGAGACAAAGCAAAGCAACCAAGATTTAGGGAGGCGATCTCTGCGGCTCAGGGGAACCATTCTAAAGATTAAATCAATGCTCTTCTCTCAGCTGAGCTTAGCACACAGCTAGTGCTACTTAACTCCCTTGCTGCCACACGCCGGTCTTTGCAGGCTGGCCGCAGCCCACTCTGGCTTTCAGTCGGGTGCTTCTGGTCCTGTGGAAGAGCAAGCCCCCTTGTCCAAGCCCCGATCCGCAGCACAAGTGAATGGCAGGAAATTCTCAGCGGGTGGGTAATTTTGCAGTAGGTGGCACCAGAAATGTGTCAGGGAGTCAGAGGGAATTGGGAAGATGGACAATGACGAAGCCCCCAGCCTGCCAGAAGCGTAACCCAGACCTAGATGTGCAAGGCAGGGCAGGAGCGGTGACTCGTGGTTTAGTGCAAGAAATAGGCGTAGGAAAGGCCAGCCTTGCACATTGTGTGTGTGTGCCTGGCACTTTTGCTGGTATGGGAGACTGGAATGATTAAGGCAGGACTGTGCATGCCTGGCTCTTGCATGGTGCCAGAAGTTGGAGGGCAGGTACAAGGAATTTATCCCCTATGCAACAGCCAGACACAGCTGAAGTCCTTCCTCCCTACTGTGCTGCGAGCACAAGCCACCCCACAGGGAGCAAGGCGGAGGCTGTGTCATGGTCCTGCTTCCCCTCTACCGGCAGAGCTGGCCAGGATCAGCGACGGGAGCATGCTCCAGCACTCTAAGGGATGGTGCCCTCAGCTCCCAGAAACTCTGGTAGGAATTGTTCCTCCGGGGGCACTTGGAGAGTCCGTGTGCTTTGTGTGTGAGTAGTAAATGAGAACTAATGGCACTTGGCACATAGAAAATAGCCATTAGCACTTACGCAATAGTTATAGCGCATGTCTAGGAAGCCTGTCTCTGGAAGATCTCAAAGCATTTTACAACCCATCCCATGTGATGTGGATAAGATACCCATACAGAGACCCCATTTTACAGGTGGGCAAACTGAGGCAAAAAGACTCAACCGAGGTCATGCAACAAGTGAGTGTCAGACTTGGATAGCAAACGCCGGGGAGCTGCTCCTCAGTCCCCTCCTCCAACCACCGGGCCATGCTGCCTCTCTGCCGCCATTGGCAGCACCAGAGTCCAAGGAGGGATGGGGAGATGGGGAGAGGAACAGCTGGAGCAGATTGGGAAGCAGAGCCACGAACTTCTGTGCTGTAACTGATCCTGCCCGTCTGCCATCTCTGCCCCCACTCAGGTATGCTCCAGTAATGCCACCCCCTCCCCCAGTCCCTGGCAGCCTTCAGTAACACTCCCTGGGCTCCAGGCCCAATCCTCAGTCACTACACCCAGCCAAGGAACCATGTCTAGTTTGTCAAACCTGGACTCTGAGCTGTTGAACGGGAGTTCACTGGCTGAGGCATCTGCAACAGGAGCTGAGCTGTTAGCCTCACCATTTCCCCCCTCGCCGTGTGCAAACAGACTTGGAAGAGATTTGCAAGTTTGAAAACAGCGCACGTTGTAGGATGCCCGTGTCACGAATCACTTCTCCAAATGACTTCAAACTTTCTCCATAAACTCTACCCAGGCTCGGACCTGCCCTGCCATGTTTCAAACCAACCTGACTTTGTTTTGGTTTTTTTGTGTTGATTTTGGAGGTGCTGCAAAATTCAGCTTTAAGGAGAAACTGCTGCCATTCTAACTATGGAGGGGGGAAGTGCCAATCCCCAATCACAGGACAAAACAAAGCCCAGTTCTGAATATCACTATACTCTGGAAAATGTTCAGATCCTGCCCTGGGGGCTTGTCTTCGTTTATATTTTTGGTAAGAAAGCCTGTGGTGTAAGTAACTGATGAATCTTTGTTCTGTGGACTTCTCCTTTAAATCTCTAAGGAGCTGCAGGCATTGGCCATGTTGTGTTCATAGGAGAATGCAGCAAGTTGTAGAGGAGATAAGCACACTGTGCTCTCTCACTCATGAAGACGGTTCTTTTGTTCTGTCTTGGTTTTGTTGTTTCTCTTGATCTAAAATAAAAGGACAACATGCTCTTTGCGTACAGGAAAAAAACCCTAATGATAGAACCCAGACCCAAGGCAAGAATTTCCTTAGAAGTTTGGGAAATTAGTTAGTTGTGCTCATGGTTTGGTTGTTTGTTTTTTTTTGTTTTTAATGATTACAATAGCTGTGGTAATTTTTCATGTATATTTCTCTCCCCCTCCCCCAACCTTCTTTATAGAAGGTGTCCGTACTCCACTATGGCTCATTACCTTTATTTCATAAGAGTAAGGAAGTTCTGTAACACAGTCCTTGTCAAAAGAAAAGAAAAAGAACGAAAGGGTCATTTAAATAAACAAGGACTCATTGGTTTTTTTAAATGACGGCTGCTTGTTTTCTGAGACAGGGTCATGCACAGAACCTGCGTGTTATGCAAAAATTATAAATGCATGTTGGGTTGGCAGGCCCAATAGCAGTCCCTGGGGCAAACAAACCAAAACACGTCGAGCAGGAGGTAACAGACTACGGGCCCAATTCAAGCCTTCCTAATAGTCAATCCCAATGAGAATGTTAAAGGTTGACAGAGAAAAAGGGTGCCCCAGTGGCTTGGGCATTAGCCTGGGAGCTGGGTTAATTTCTCTGCTCCACCACAGCTTTCTGGTGTGACCGTGGGCAAGCTCCTTAGCCCCTCTTTGCCTCAGTTTCCCCTCTGTGGAATGGGGATAATAGCATTGCCCTGCTTCCCAGGGATGAGGGGAGCAGAAAAGGTTGTGAGGTGCTCAGTAACTACAGAAGTGAGGCATAGGGAGGGATGGCTCAGTGGTTTGAGCATTGGCCTGCTAAACCCAGGGTTGTGACTTCAGTCCTTGAGAGGGCCTGTAAGGCTCCCTCACTCACCTCGGTGGTGGGGAGGGAGGTCCCTGGAGGGCCGCGATTGCCTGTCTCTGGTTCCCTGAGTGCCGGGCCTGCCGGAGCTCCAGCAGCCAGCAAACGAACAGTCTTACATGTAGGCTGGGGCCTGGGCCTTCAGGGCTCAGGCAGCCACTTTTCTTCAGAGAGCCCCTGCAGAGGAATGGGGTGGGGAGCAGCTGCCCCGCGGGCCCTCCCTACTCCACTGTGTCCCAGCCCAGGGCCCTGGCAGGGGCAGAGTCAGCTGCCCCGGGGTCGGCGGGGATCCAGCCGCAACACGCTGATGCTGGGGTTCTGGGCTTTGCAGCTGCCCCTGGGCCACTTCCTGCCTCCGCTGGGGTGGGTACCTCCGGCGTCCAGGCGTTGTCTGGCTGCCCCCGGTAAACAGTGGCGGGCACTCCAGGCCAGTCATCGTCCGTGTCTGGGGTGTGGACTGGGCTAGGCGGGGGATCTGCCTCGAGCTGCTTCAGAACCAGTGGGACGTCCTTCCCCTCCGCAGGTTTCCCCCCGAATGGGCTGCGGGTCTGGTCTTTTATACTTCCGGCCCCGCCCTTCTCCTACCGGCGAGGGGGGCGGGGAGGTTTAGGCTCCACCCTCCCAGGGGCGTGTAAGGCTCCCTCACTCACCTCGGGGGAGGGAGGCCCATCCACCTCACTGCAGGGCCACTTAGGGATCTGGGGCAAAATCAGTACTTGGTCCTGCTAGCGAAGGCAGGGGGCTGGACTCAATGACCTTTCACGGTCCTTTCCAGTTCTATGAGATAGGTATATCTCCATATATATAGAAGTACCTAGACAAAAACAATTGCAAAACACGCATGGAAAACAATGTAATCAGCAAGTCTCAACATTTATATGAACAATGAGATCATCTGTAGACAGGATAAAATAAATTCTAGGACCCTCAGGGAAACCCACCACTGAGCAACTCTCCTTGGGAAGAAATTTCCCTGTGTACATAATGGTCCATTATAGAGTCTCTTGGACCTTCCTCTGAAGCATCGGGCCCTGGCCACTGTCAGAGCCAGAAGACCGGACTAGATGCACCATTGGCCTGAGCCGCAGGATAAGTCTTACGTTCCCTTGTCATCTTGGAACCTTCCGCAGGAATGATCCAAACTTATTTGTAGGCTGACTGCCAAGCAGCTTCTCAGAGAATCACGGATGTTAGAGACAGAGACGCCCTGTTCTCACTGAGTCTTCCTAGAGGCCAGTGCAGGAACCGACACTGTTCCATGCTTACAGGAGGATTCTAAGATCAAGGAGAAGTTCTGTGCTCCATTTTGCTGCAGGGAAGGGACCACAAAGACAGCCACTTGTCCTCGGCCCAGCTGCACTGCCGCCAGAGAGCTCCAAACACGGCGTGTGGTACAGTATCTTCTAGGCAATTCGCTCTAGTGCTTTGCTGTTCCATACAGCCCCTCGGTCGTCCAGCAAGCAGCTGAACTCAAGAGGCTCAGTATCAGCACAGAAAAATGTGGCTGTCTGGAAACATCCACCTGGACTGCTTTTATTCCGTGGATGAAGTACAGATCTCTGCTCAGGAATAAGCAGATAACATTTCCTGAAGAGAGAAGAAATGCCTTGGTCTTAAGAGGCAGCTTGGTCTAGTGGATTAGGCATTGGTCTGGGACGGAGCGGACTCAGATCACTTTATCTCTGTGCCTCTAATGCCCCTCCCACCTTTCATCTGCCTTGTCGAGTCAAGGCAAGGACAACCCTTCCCTAGGTGTTTGTGCACTGCCTAGCAGCACGTGGGCCTGGCCTAAGTCAGGCCTCTAGGCCCTCACATACTAGAACTAATACCGATGCGTGTCTCAAAACGTGACCATTGTCACATTGGCTGGACCAATCCTCCGTGCCGGATTCCGGTCTCCTGCTAGTTTTACGCAGGGGTAACACCATTGATTTCAGTAGAATGACTCCTAATTTACTCCAGGGTATGTGAGATCTGAATCAAGCCCATTGCCGTTAGTAAATCTACACCTGATTGACATCGCCACCACGAAGAGGGCCGTGCAGAGCAGAGGGTGGCTGCAAACAGCAGTTCTTGCACTGTCATGGGAGCCCAGGACTGTAGGATCAAGGCGAAGGACTGTGCCATTTGTCAGATGAGATTTGCACGGACTCCTTACCCTGATTCCTCCCTAGAAGGACTTTATTTCAGATCAATACTTTCAAACCATTTACCTGCAGTCCCTTTCTATTGTGTGCATTTGACACGAAAAGCATATATCTTGCCTGCTGGAGTGAAATATTTCTTTAAATCAATGCAGAGGAAGGACACCTTTCCTCAGCACGGTCGCTGACAGAGAGCCTGTTGTAGGCATAATCTTTGCAGTGCTAAATACTAAGACTGAGCTTCTTAACTCTCATTATCACGCAGGTTTTCCAGACTTCAAATCATTCTTCTAGCTCTTTTCTGAACCTTTTCCAGTTTTTCAACATCTCTTTTGAAGTGTAGACACCAGAACTGGACACTGGTGTTTCATTAAACAAATTCAATAATCATTTCAATAACATTTTTGATAAAAATTTCAGAAAAAATACAGCTAAAAATCGTGGGTTAAGGAACAACTAAAACTAGCTCCATTGAGAACACTTTGAAATAAAGACAAATTTCAAATTTCACATTTTGTCCTTGGAAATAGCTTTTCATTTTTCGACCACCAGTTAGTTCTATATGGTGGGCAGGTTAGAAATGCCTAAATGGACTCAACACGCAGGTGCCATCTAGAGGGAACTTTATGCATTACAGGTCTAATTCTCGTACACGCGATTGACTAGGCTTTGTTTGAATGGGAAATTGTTACCAGTTATACCAATAAGTTATACAGGTATAATAATATGAATAAAAAACACCAGGTGTAAACTCTTATTCCAGTATAACAGAGTTTTTTTTCCAGCTTAGTTTAAATCCATTTCCAAGGAACATAACCCGTATAACTATGTAATTGGTTTAAATTCACATCTTAGGTTATACTGAAAAACCCCTTTCCTGTATACACAAGGTCTAAAACAGAATTGCTCAAGTGTAAATAAGTGGAGAATGTAGCCCAGCAGAGACAATAGTAACTCACCGATGAACAACCCTACAGCACCAATGAGTTCTTGCTGGAGATTCCCATTAAAATTGGAAGATAAATCCACTGAAGAAAGCTCCCTTAACTGGAACATGGGCAAATTTGTCACTGCATCCTTAACAAAGTCTCAGGGCCACAAATGGAGGCGAGGCCTTACAAAGCCACCCAGGCAAAATGAATCAATATTCAATTTCGCAAAGATAATGCATCAGAACCCCCCCCCACACACACACACACATTTATCAGAAACGCAGACAAATGCACTGATTACAGATCTGAAGCCAAACATTAGATGCCACAACCAGCTGCTCCGGCAGCTGTTGGATTTAACACAACTGCAGGTGGACAATTGATCGCAGGCAACTAGCCACACTACAATGTGATGTCAGCTGCTTCTAGAGCCCAGGGAGAAAACCCTCCCTCTGCTTCTGGGGACGTGCCAGCCCAATTTGACTGCAGAACCTGTGTGAGACTGGGAAGTCTACACAATGTTATCCACCCACCTCTGCGCACCTCTGTGTTTCATTGGGGCTTCATTGTCTTCAATGGAGAGGGGTCTTCGCTACCTGGGACCAGCTCGAAAGTCACCGCAGTGGATACATTGCACTGTTCAGTGTCTGTCCCCTAACCTCCATCACAGAGTCTCCAAAAGTTCCTTACATGCAGCCTATTGCCTTGGGTTAAGCATGCAGACCAGGTTTGTTCCCAGGTACCTTCAGTCCCAGCACATCTCCAACCCTGACATCACCATGTCACACTGACAGCTGAATACCAACTGCCCCTGCAGACCAGGCATGAAGCACAATCAGTCCCACAGGGAACTTGCTGTCCTATTATTTTAATTCACCGAGGAAGGCAGAACCAGCTACTAAAGTGCCGTGTCTTTAAAGGGATTCAGACAAGCTAAAAATCGTGGGTCAGATTCGCAACGTTAGTTGAACCCATGTGCACATGCCTCACTTAAACCCACAAGTGCTACGTCTTGCATGCAAATCAGGGCTATGGCCAGGTATGTCTAAGTGACCTTATGCCCAAGCAAATGGTTGATTTGAACTGGCAAATCTCAGTATGTTTTTTAATTTCCATCTTGTATAAAACATCATTATCCATGTCATTTACCATTAAGCATCTTTGATTGCTAAACCTGAAAGATTTGTTTTATTTGTTCACATTTCACTCCATTCAGATAAGGAATCATGGCTGATGTGGTTTAATCTATTTGATCCTAAAGTGCATTAGTTAGAGTATTGTTCTATTTGGATTTTAAACAGTGCAGATTAAAGTATTCAGAACATCAAAAATACTATTTGCTTTGGTTGGGTGTTTTGTTTTAATGTAAGGGTTTTTCAAAATAAATTCTTCTATTAACATAGAAGCCAAGTTCCAATGTGATACGTGCATGGTAGATTAACACACAATTAGTTCCTTTAACCCTCCATTTTAAAAAGAAAAGAAGATATATTTTTGCTGTAAACTATCTGGCAGCGTCTCTTGAGAGATACTGCCAGTCTGGTATCTAGACAATTTAGTACCTGCCTCTGCACCTCTGCCAGTTTGTGAGGCTTAACTAACAAACAAATCAGCTCTCTCTTTGGTTGCTGCTTGAAAGACCCAAACAGATAGGAGAAACTGACTAGAGTGAAACTAATTATGCAGCTAGTGCTGTCAAATGATTAAAGAAAAATAAACTGGAAAAAACGGAGCAAAATAATTGTTTCTCTAATCTGTCTTAGTGACAGGAAGCTTTAGGTTTTACTTGTAACAATAGCAGGTGAAACAAAATTTAAAAGGGGAGTGTGATTTCAAGGTGTCAGTGCCCCTTTAAATCAAAAGAAGACCACACAATTTTATTTTGCTCTGCACCAACACTAATACGTTAGGAAAAGGTAGGCAAATGATCAGGAACACAAAGAAACCTGGAAAAGCTGATTGATGAGGGCAAATCAAGGGATGATGTTCAGAGGACACACATTTGCACTCTGTTTTGGGGGATTATTTTTGTATGTGCTCGGCTAGTGGCTACATTAACAAGCACCATCAAATGCAAAATAGCTCCTTCCACTCAGCACTACCCCAGCAGTAAAATCCACTTTCTCATCTGTCCAAAATGCCTTTCTTCTGCACCATCATCTACAGAAGCCAGTCGCATTAAAAAAAAGAGGTCAGAGACAGAGGAATGAGAGAGAGGCTGGGAGAGAATGAAATTGAAGCTTCCTCTAGAGCTAATTAATCAAATGAATTAGGATTTCCAATTCCATGAAGCCATTAGAGCAAAAGCAAGCCTTGGCACCCATGCATAACTGGAGGTTACATAACAAATGTCATTTGTACAGCAGATGACTCAGCAAGAGGATTTCCCAAGACACTTTCCTATGAAAGACTCTGTTCCCGAGCTACACCACTTTAGCTGCTAAAGGAATTCTTATGAATTACATCCTGTCCGTCCGATTTAAGGCTGCGTATCACATCAAAGGATGTGCTAGATTCAACTGGGGAGAAAGAAAAGGAAAATCCTGAGTTACAGTCAGCACAGTTACCTGCATCTGCCTCCCCTCGGCTCAGTGTAGCGCAGAGAGTGTGGGGTCTAGTGCTGTGGGCAGTGCTAGGACTGCTAGGGTTTATTCCCACCTCTGCAACTGACTTGCTAAAACCTTGGGCAAGTCTCTTAACCACCCTGCAATTGAGTTAATTAATGATTGTGCAGAGCTGTGAGATCCTCAGATGAAAGGCACTTCCTGTATGTGCCAAGTATTAGCCTTGTTACCCTGTACTTTATGATGGCCTGGCTTGCTAGAGCGTAAAGTCTACAGCATCTACTGTCGTGGTGTGCTGGGTTACAACCTGCTGGCCCCACACATGGGGAAATGTGGAATCAAGCTGCAAGAAAACGAAGAAAATAAACTGACCACGTGTAATGGGGAATTATAATATCACAACACAGCCGGCGGACGTGTGCATCGCTGCCCTGCCCTGCCCTGCCCTCGGTGTCATGGCCCACAGCCCCTGGGGGGTCTCCTTTGTCCCATGTGACAAGGACCTGTACTTTCTTAGCAGGAGGATCTGAGTTTTATCCCCACTGCCGCCGGAAAGGATTGCGCATGGTGCAAGGCTGTAGGGGGTCAGCCCTGTGTGTTTCCCTGTCCTTATTGTTTCGTACTGTATTCTGCACCCCCACCTTTGCACTATGCAATGAAAGACTAACGGTGCATAGCTTAACAAATGTGTAACAAACCCTTCCAGAGCCCTTCACAATCCAGGCTAACTTATCAGATGGGCATCCACCCATAGGTCATGACCAGACTTTTCAATGGTCTTATGCAGTGATTTTTTTTTTAATTGAACAGCATGTGTTTGGGAGATATTTGCTTTTCCAGCTGGCATCAAGGATTTAAAAAAAATTATCTAGTAAGAAGAGGCAAAGCGTTTTCAACCAAAGGCTGCACTACTGTGTTTTCATTTGGTGCTGGTTGAAATCTTCAGTTGCTTTGGTGTGGTTTGGGAACTTCACTGAAAGGCACTGAGAGCCCAATCCTGTAGCAAGTGGGAAGTGTTACCTGAGGATGGGGTAAGGATGCCAGGGTCAGCCCCAGAACTGAGGGACTGAGAACCTATAGACCAACCATTGCATCACCCAGTTTGTGGCAGCTGCATAGAATCATGGGAAAGACATGAAAAGGTCTCTTTTCTGTCCCCACCACTGGAGCAGGATGGCTTTAGGTTCTGAGCAAATTCAGCTCATCCAGTTGCACAGGGCTTTCAGTAATTATCATCAGAGATTATTTCATCTTCTAATAGATCTTGCACCTAGAAGTGATTGGGAATTTTTCGATGAAATATTTTTTCATCAGAAAATGCTGATCCATTGAAACCAAAACAGTTTGGAGAAAGGATCGGTTTTGATGAATTTCTCATTTTAAAATTGAAGAAAAAAAAAAGTTTTGAAATTTTCAAAACTTCACATTTTGACATTTTAGAAATGAAAATGTTCTGGGGTTTGAGTCAAAATGACTTTTCATTTAGATATTTAAGTTAATTTAAAGTAAAATATGTAAAGACACTTTAAAAGGTCAAAATCTAAACACAATGTTTTAAAATTATTGAATGAAATGTTTCAATTAATCCGATCTGAATTTTTTTCCCCCACGAGTTTTGGTTCACGAAAATTTTCTGTCCTGAAAAGGGATGGGAAAAAAATTTTGAAATCTCAGAAATTCTTGCGGAATTCCCACTTAGCTCTACTTCCACCAGGACATTTTCTCTGACCTGCTGTTGAAACTTTGCTGTGCACAGTTTCATCCCATTCCTCCTAGTTATCATCACTTGGAACACACCAAACAATTCTTCTTTGACCTCGGTGTTGCTAGTTTGGAAGGTTGATTTATATGCAAATGGATGATCCAAGTCCTAACAAGTTGGTCCTACTTTTCTACCGGCCAGGCTCAGTCTCTGCGTGCTCACTGGAACATAAAGAATAATGATGATTGTTCAGGATGGACTCTTTCTTTTCGTTATCCTTAGAAACGTACCTCTCTTCTAACCCTGGGGCTCCTCACTTCTTGCAGAGGGCAACGTCACGAGCTTGAAAATTACATGAGGTGGGAAAGAGAAAATTCTGTCCCTCTGGATCTGCGCACTACAAAGCTTTTGAACCCGTAAAGCAGTTTCCCTGAAAGTCCCTGAGCTCTTGTGGAGCGCGGAACAGGTAGTGATGGAGGAAGGGGAATGAGTAAAAATGGCAGGTGCTAGTGGAAAACTCTTCAAGCAACATTAAAGAAAAGAGTTTGGGGAGGTGTGACCGGTTTGTCTGCTCCTTTCAGGGGCGTGTGGCTTGGTGCCTGCCAGCCCTGCTGCATCATCAGACCCAGCTGGGAAGGGGTCAGGTGACCCTTATAAAGAGGTGGGAGAGCTCAGCTGGAAAGGAGCTGCAGGAGAGAGATGAGCTCCTGCAGTAGACCCCGAATCGGGGGATTGAAGGGAAAGGGGTGTCCTGCTTTCTGCACGAGAGACGCGAGGGGAAACGCCTCTAGGAGCCAGAGCCCTTGGGGGGCAGAGGAACTGCTTTGTTTGGATGTTTTGCCTACATTTTGAGTTGGAGCTAATAACCTGCCCTAAGGGAAGGGCCTGACAGAGACTTGGGACGGGTCCTGAGCCCTTCTGGGCTGGTGACAGAGCCCACTACCCTACAGAAGGGCACAACCATCATGTTTCAGAGCATGAGTCCATCTTCAGCTAATGATCAGGAAGAAACTCTCCCTGCCTCCAGGCTATCCCGTATCTGCAGGATCTCTTGCACCTTCTTCTGAAGCAGCTGGGGTTGGCCCCTGAAGGACACCAGACACTGAATTAGATGGATGTGTGGTTTGATCCAGTCTGGGAATTCCTGTGTTCTCAATTGTATCCTCCACCTTCAGGCTCACTGGAACCAGAAACTCCATCATTTACATGTAGAGGATGAGGATGGATGGGACCGATTTCATGAGAAAAGCATTCTGCCAGCTACACGAGAGTGCGAACCCCCAGCCAAATGGAAAAACAAGGCAGCGTTCAGCTCTTTAACAGCCTGCACTCCACAGACATGCAGAAGAAATTTTTCCTCGGTTGTTCTCTGAACCTCAAACTACCCTTTGTAACAGGCCATTGCTGGACATGCTGTAGGGGAAAAAATGGTTCACGGGGAGAGCGCACCTCACCCAGAAACTGCCAGAACCCTGAAGAGTTCAGTGTGGAAACAGACCAGGTTGTTGTCCATACAGACGAGTGAGTCTCTGGCTGTACAATAATGGACAGGCCTGGTTACTGTACGTTATTGCATAAGCTAATGGGGTCTGATCACATAGTCCCTCTTGCACGGAACTCCCATTGAAAGCAGTGGGAGTTTGCAGTGCATGAAGAGGGCAGGTTGGTGGGGCCCAGATCTCTAGTAACACGAATGCGCCATGACTGAGTGTGCCGTTTGGCCGGACAAGCTTTGATACTGCTCTAGTTCACTCCATCACACAAAGATGGAACCTTACCCAGAAGCAGCGACAGCACAGAGAGTAGCTGTCAATTCAGGCTACCTTGGAGCTTTCTGATCAGAGCCGTCTGGGTTTTACAGTCGGCAGGTGATTGCTTTAAAGGCGTCTGTAGAAACATCCCCATTAAAAAAAGGAAAAAGAAAAAGGTTTAAGCAAAATAGCCCAGCTGAGGCAACCCAAAAAGGAGACGGGGCAAATCAGCCATTATCTTACAGGGACACCAAGCAGAGTTTGATTTGCCAAGGGTGGAGTGCCGAGCTGTGCGCCTCCAAACAGAGACAGAGACAAATGACCATTTAACCTTTGGGGTGGAGAGGGACCCACCCAGCTCAGTCCTCGGTCACAGACAGAGGAGGGGTCACCATACAATGGTCTGTCTGAGCTGCCCAAAGCATGGGAAACCCTAAAGCTTACAACCAAACTGAGACAGATAGTGCCATCACCAATGGCACCAAAGAGCCTGAGGATTAAACCATGGGTCGTGCGGCTGGAATCCCTCCTCTCAGCCTTTGAGATGGTCTTTCCAGGCTGACACAGAGGGCCAAACGGCAGGAGGTGAGAAGATTTTGCATTGGTGCTGCTCGTGTTGGAGTTGTTTGGTGGACAGGCCTTCAGTTTTCTAGGCTCAGGTGCCTTTTCCCGGTGCTAAATTCACAATAAAGGGGGTGGTGATGAATAGTCATGGGACAAATGGACATGTAGGGAGGACCCTGCCTCTAGCTTTTTCCATCCTGGGCACAAAGAATTGGTTTCACTGGCAAATGTGAGTTAAAGGCGCAGAAGACCACCTGAAAATAACACTGACAGCTCCTCACTGCCACTGAGCCAGAAACGGAGCCTGACACACAATCTAGCATTCCACCAGCAAGCCCGGATAGCACAAAGAGGACAGCGGTGAAGCTGAAACATAAATAGCGGATGACATTCTCCTTGCATTGTGCCCAGTAAATACGTTTGTCGCAGAAGACAGCCAGAGCAAGAGGATGTCCGTATCTTAATAGTGATGGAGAGCCTCTTTGTGTCCCATACATTAGAGAAATTATTCAAGAACAGCTCATCCTTGGAAAAATATTACTTTTGTGAGGCTGCCAAGTTCAGCGAGCACTCGGGTTATTGCCATGCAGGCGGTGGCGGGCGCAGTTTAAAGTTGCTCTGAGTATGTGTTCAACTTGCAAACTTGCTTTCAAATAAAATGTCAGAGCACGGCTCTGCGCAGTGGAGCAGCCACCACTCGCTGCATTATCCCGGTTTTCCCCACGCTCTAGAGATTCAACGTCTCACGCTGCTTATCCCACATCATCTCCCCATGACACACTAGCTAGGGTCAGGCTTCTAAAAGTGACTAGAGGCTTTTGGGTGCCCGACATGAGACTCTTCAAAGGGGCTTGATTTTCAGAGGATGGGTGCTCAGCCCTTTCTGAAAAGCACCCCTCTCTTTAAGGCATCCCAAGCTGGCACCCAAAATCACTAGCCCCTTTTGAAAATCTTGGCCTACGTAGCCCTTGTTGCTGATTAATAGATATTTAAATATGCCTTCAGAAGCATTGATGGGAGAGGACCAGGAGTCAGCATGAATGAGACTTTGCAGAGAATTCCTGGCTGTTAATATTTGTTTATTTTAGCAGCCCACGGTGGCACAATCATACTCCTCCCTCATCCAAGATCTCAATATGCCTTGCAAGCATTGAGCCATTTGGACTCAAAACACCCCTGCAGCTTATGTAAAGTAGGACTCCCATTTTATAGATGGGAAAACCGAGGCCCAATGAGTTTGAGACCACTTGTTCAAGGACACACACAACGTCAGCAGCACACCTGGGAACAGAAGTGGCATCCCTGCCTCCCAATCCTGTGGCTCAACCACAACGTTGTCCTGAGTGGACAGTAGATGTGAGTTTGTCTCTCGGATCTTGTCTGCCCCAGGGATATCCCTGATCCTGGTGTTTCTAGCCAGAGTTTCTACCGATTTAGCTAACCAGGATCCAGACATTCCCTCTACAGTGACACAGCTGGATAAAGGAATGTCACACCTTGTCACATCTTTGCACACCATCCCTGAGGCTGAGCGTGCGGCACTCACTGCTGCAGTAAACGTGAGCTCTGTTCAGACAAGCTAGTCCTCAGGGGTTGCAATAAAAACGTTAATGCCATCTCTGTTACTCTGTGCCCCCCTCCCGTCCTCCAGGAGCAGCTGTCATTTCAAAGTGGGTAAGGGCTGGGGAGAGAGCCCAGGCACACGGCCTTGTAGGTGAAAAATAAAGAGCTGAATTCACCTGAGGTGTTTCATACCTTTTTGTCCCTGGGAAGCAGCCTTTGAATAGTTCCTGCAACCACCTCCTCCCAATAGCAGCTGTTCCAGACATATGCACAGCTTTACAAACCTCCTCATCATATGGTCTTGCCAGCACACTGCATCAGGCTACCAAGTCTCTCACCTGTGGGAGCTCCCAACCCATCCTTTACGTTCAGCTGCAAAGGAGGAGACAGAATTCTGGAGCACAGATGGCTGGCGTGCAGAGAAGTATGGGAGGTGGCATCTCTTGCTAAGGTCACCAGAGCCTCCTGTCGCAGGTGACACCTGGCTGCTCTCTTATTTCTGAGGCTGCCTGAGATCCTTGTAGGGTGTGATGTGAATGGCTCAGCATTTCAAACTCAGGGCCCGATGCTGAGTTGCAGGTGCTCAGCACTTCTCGGGCTCAAGTCCCAGTTCCTTCAGAGTATGTCCTGACAGGCAAAAAGGGGGTGGTTTTCAATCTAGGCTTTTCAGCCTAGGCTTCAACACAGCCAGCTAACCTGGCTTCAGACTTCGAAGCCTGCATCTCGCCAAGGCTTTCCAAGCCTGCTACACCAGCTCGGCTGAGCTAACGCCACTCAGAAATCCACTGCAATAGCCTTTGCACAGGAGGCTGGATTGACACGGCCAAGCCTCCCGCAAGAACTGAAGAGGAGAGTTTTCCCAGCACCGTGCGCCATGTTGCCCTGGAGGCAGGCACAAGCTCAGACATTGTGGGACGGGCACTCCTGTAGTACAGGCGAGATTAGTGCAGATAAATTCAGGCCAGGTGGTGGTTCCCGCAGCTCCCCATGGCAGCGTGATGCCATGTCAGCCCGTCTCAGTGTATGAACATAAAAGAACTCAATGGTGAATCTCTTAATGCGATGAGGAAAGAGAGGGACTGGGTTGGAGAGCCCAAGCCTGGGGAGGATAATGGCTCTTAGCCATGGGAATGTAGGCCCAGAGCTCCCAGGGACTGGGGCACCCGGCTCCCAGAGGTGCTGACTTTTGTTTTTGCTGGTGGGTGCTTTCTGCCTTCCAATTTCACTGTGCGCTGTGTACGTGCTTCTGCCACCTACTGCTGGCTCATGGGTGCTGAGCACCCCCTTTTTCTTTTTCAGTGGGTGCTTGAGCTCTGGAGCGCACACACAGTTGGTGCCTATGCCGGCTCCCATTGATTTCAATGGAAGTTAGGTGCCAAAATACCTTTGAGGATCTGGGCCCTAGGGCTCCCCTTGGCAGACAGACCATTAGTCCATCACTCAGAGAGCTCACCATATACATAAGAACAGCCAGATTGTGTCAGACCAATGGCCCATCTAGCCCAGTGTCCTGTCTTCCAGTGGTGGCCAGTGCCAGGTGCTTCAGAGGGAATGAACAGAATGGGGCCAACATCAAGTGATCCATCCACTGTCATCCAGTGTCAGCATCTGGCAGTCAGAGGCTTAAGGACACCCAGGGCATGGGGTTGCATCCCAGACCATCTTGGCTAATAGCCATTGATGGACCTATCCTCCAGGAATTTATCTAGTTCTTTTTTTAATCCAGTTATAGTTTTGGCCTTCACAAAATCTCCTGACAAAGAGTTCCACAGGTTGACTGTGCACTGTGTGAATAACCAAATAGGGTAGGGAGAGAGAACAAAACAAGGACTCTTCTTTCTTGGGAGCACAGCAGGTGACCTCTTGTATGGTAGAAAGAGACGTGAATGCTCTGCCATATAGCCTTCTTCCTGGAGATGACAATTATATGATCGAGGCAATATTTTCAGCTGCTATTTCTCCCCAATTTAACACATCCAGTTAGCACCTCTGAGACACCATCAATCAACATTTTTAAAGGAAGGAAGAAAGGAACCTCTCTCTTTAGGCTTTATCAGTGAATGCAACAATATTCTTGTTGTTAGCTTGACTCAAAAAGCACATTATCATCAGCTCTGAAGCGTTCACTTCAAAATTAGTGGAGTACAATAAAGCTCAAATAACCACTCTCAGCTGAGCTATGAAAGCAGCAATTTAGCTCAGCCTGGGGCTAGCATGTCTAATAAAAGCAAACTTTCCCCCCATGATGTAATGCAGATAGTCCTAAATGGACTCCCTCCCGCCCCAACCCCTTTTACTTTTAACAGCTGCAGCAAAGCAACTTGCTATTATATCTTCAATTAAACAGACTATGGAGCTTTTGGGGGTTCTGGTGTGGCAATGTTGTCTGGGCAATAACATTGCTAGTGCCAAGTTAATTAACTGATGGGTGCCAAATTTTAAGGGAACACAAAATAGCAGTGGAATCCCTGGATTTTCCCTCCAGATAAATCCCTCTTGCTGAAGTTGAAGGTGACATGGAAGAGAAACCATCAAAAGCTACTTTACTTGGTGGGACCACATGAGTGGCTCTGCTAGACAAAGTTAGGTTCTTACTGGGCTCAATCTGTCTCTCACTGAGGCCGATGAGGGATGAATCAAGCTCATTATGCGTAGTCTAGTACAATAGAGAATGAATCGGAAGACATTTGTATTAGCAAAACTGATATAGGGGCTTTGGTATTCCCGTAGCGAGTGTGGTGTTAGCACTTAGAGAGACAGACAGACGTCTTTAACGATTACTTTACTCCCTACCAGATCCTCCCTTTGTACACTGCTTCATCTCAACTAATCCTCCTTCAGGGAGTGATAGGGCTATTTCACTGCCCCAAATCTCCAACGAGACTGAAGATAACTATTTCCCACCATATTGCCTGTATCCCTGTCACCCCAGGCTATGATCTTGTCGCTATTCTCTTACTATTGTTGTGGCACCAAGGGGCATGTCTGCACTCCAGTGTAAGCCTGGGGCTTGGGGGACTTGAGTCAGCTGACCCTGGGTTAGCGAGCCCAGGGCTTAAATGTTACACTGATTGTTAGCTTTACATTAAGAATTTTCTAACCCGGGCTTCTGGCATCCACAATGCAGTCCACAGGCCTGAATCAAATCGGCCATATCCCAGACTCCTTTTAGTGCCCTCCCAAAATGCGGCCATGACACATTGCGGGTGCAGTCCAGACTGGTGAGAGGTTGTGTCACCTTGGGGGAGGGGTTCGGCTCAAGCCTGAGCCTGACTCCGGGCTTACATTGCAGTGTAGACATCCCTAGAACACCCAGCTTGATTGCACCGGGCACTATACAAGCATATAACAAAAAGTTGTTCTTGGTCTCAAATTGGAGACCACTAAGGCATATGTTTAACTTTAATCACATACTCAAGTGCTTTCTGGAACTGCAGCCTAAGTAATCTCCTCAAGGTAATATCTTAGAGATATGGCAGCACAGTGCATGCACAGTCTGTTCTGCAGCCTGTATGGAAAAAAAACCCCAACTCATTAAAAAAATAAAAGTGACGAGAAATTTCCTTTCCTGTATTAGTAACAAGCCCTGAGGATGTGAAAACATAGAATCTGGGTTGTAGATTTATTTGCCACTTTTTATGCTCTCCGTTTACTTTTTGCATTTTTCTCCACTCAGCCCATGAAATCAGATAAATTGGTTTCCGTTTAGTTTTTAGTCAGTTTCACTTTTTGGTTCTTCTCAGTCACTGTCGACATGCTGCAAAACATGGATCCCTAGATCTGCTCCACACACAGGTCCCTCCTACCCAGCATGATGGGCATAGGGTGAGGGAAGACACTGGGGTAAGCTGTCCTTATGTCACCGGCAACACACCCTCTCTTGCATCCCCTCATACGAGCATACATTTGAGAGGGTTGGGGGCAATGCCACGGAAATGGCTGTTGTCTTGAGGCTGCTGAAGCAGTGTAGACTGGCTCCATTGCCTCTCCTGGAAGCCCTGCACAAAGCCCCATTGCTTGAGCCGAGCATTCGGCCCTTAATGAATAACGAAGGCAAAGGAACCGAGTTGTCAAATAAACGAGCGGTAACTATGTCAAGGATGGACCCAGATGAAGGAATCGCTTTCTGCAGCAATATGTCAATGCAGCACACTCTGTGGGGACAATTATTACTTTAATTCAGCCACATCATGCATTATTAATAGGATCTTCCAACCTCAAATCCCCAGGCAGTCTTAAAACCGATCTATGATACACTCCTCAACAGGAAATAGGCAACCATCCATCATGGATGATGGACTGCACAGGTAAGTCAATGTCCCTTTCAGGCTGGATTTGTTCTGGCACGCATGCAAAAGTCCCACTCTCCCCCACTCCCCCAGCTCCCTCCCCCAAATATCCTGTCAGGTCAGGAGCAGCATTTCCATAACTCCAGTAAACAAGCAGGGTAACCACTTGATGGCTGCAGAAAGTTTCCAGGTGAGTCCTGCGGAATGCACCTGCTGCACTGATGAAACGTATCAGGTGTATGCCAGGAATCCAACAGTGTAAGCAGAATGGCCGCAGAACAGGTGGTAGCTTGGAAGATCAGAGGATAAAAGTTTAATAACTGTGACGGGAGAGGGGAGGCTCTTTCATTTCTTTACTGTTGTTGAGTAGAAGTAGGAGTTTGTAGTTCCTCTTGGAGTTACTCCTTTACTTGTGTTAATACAAAGATAACATCAGTTTACCCAGTTCCTGATTTAAAACATTAGCTTAAGTATCCTGGCCTAATTCAGATTTGGGTAACTACATGCTGCTGCCCTAAATTCCTTCTGCAGTTTTATATGCAGTAGAATATTTCTTTATTTCTTGTCTTCAGCTGATGTGTAGTGTTGTTATATGCTGTTAAACAGCTGCCAGGTCCACTCCAGAAGTGGGTGCATTTCAGGAGTAAGTGATAGAGAGATGGGCCAGAGCTGGGACTTCCTATATTATGGGGGAAGACAATTCTGACTCCAAACCAGGATCCAGATCCAAATTTCATGGCTGGCACTTATAGGGTAAAACAAAACCCTTGCTTCAAACACCCCAAATGTGTGTTTTCTCAGGGGGCTGAGGGAGAAGAAGGAAGGTTAGAGTATGAGGAATGTCAAACTTTAAATCCAGATCTCAACTCTGTGACTTGAGCTCATCACAAACTGTGCATATATTACGGAGCGCTTTAGGGTCTTCCCTGGTGATGTATGAATAGTATTGACTGATTCAACACCAAACTGACCTGGTAAATGTAACCGCATCTGAGCCTGGCCCAGGAAATGCTGCCAAATGAAACAGGGTGACAGAGTGTTTGCCATGATGGAGACGTGTGGTTAACGTGTTACAGAAAACTAGACAGTTAGACAATATTAGCAGAGGTATAATAAAGGCCTTCATCAGAGAGGCAGGGGAGAGTGTGTGTTGGTTCTGAGTGCTCTCAGAGAGGCTGCACGTGACACTGGACATTCAGTGCAGTTCATTTGTCTAACGCATACAGCTGGCCTGAAAGACAATGTTGTCGAGCCAGCTTGCAGTGAAGGGCGCCCCTTGCACTTCTGTTTGTCGCTGGGAAGTCTACACTCTTTGACATTTGCTATCATTAAAAATGAGCACGGAAAGTTTCTGCTCACTGGGCTGAGAAGATTCTGGAGGAAACAGTAGGTGGCACGTAGCTCTGTTAAGAGGAAGCCAGGCACCTAATGTTAATGATACGTACAGCCACATTCAGTTCATTAACTCATCTTCAGCTCTTTCTTTTACCGAACAGCTCTATGCTTTCTGCCAGTCTTAAGAGACAGATCAAAATTTGACCTAAAAATTATGTATTACATCCTTATGCCAGGGCAGAAACTCGTCTCTTCCATCCCTCTCTGACATTTGCTGTTGCTTCCATCTCCTGTATGGTGTTGAGAACCACAATTCTGCCCTCCCTGCTAAGGGTTGTTTCTCTTGGGCACCCTCATTTCCTCACACCAGTTGGTTTCCACTAGACGGCTTTTTGTGGGAGTCTGGGTGTTGGCATCTGGGGTACATGCTCCAGTTATGTCCAACAAGTCCTTCTAATTCTAGTGGAGACAAGTTGCTGGCTGGGATTTCACAGACCTCACCATCCAAAAGACACGATCTTTCAGAGACACTTGTTTTCAGTGGCATCTCATTTCCTGTCTAACATTTGAATAGCTCTCCAGCTCTCGCAGCTGTAGATTCGTACTGAGATTATGATTGAGTTGAAAATTCTGAGTTTTATTTTGGCACTAGCTTTAATTTCCATGCATTGTTGAGTTCTGCGAATGCCGTGAACACCTTCCCTATCCTTGATGTCACTTCTTTCTTGAAGTCTCTGTTGGCTAGGATGGTGCTGAACTGTAAATGAACTGTTCTACTTTCTTGATGTTTTTCCTTCTGATATCACCTAAAATTTAGATTGCATAAAAATAAATGCAACATTAATATTAACATTAACAACTCTCAAAAACAACCCCCCCAGGAAAAATGGAGCTCTAAAAGCAAATAAAAAATGTTCCCAGGATCTTATTTAATTACTATATAAAACATTTTTTAAAATCCTATAAAATCATTCCCTGCTGCAGCATTTCTAGCCAGAGCATTGCAATGTCGTGTCACAGCTTGAAAGTGAACCTGATGAGAAAAGGGCTATGAATTCAAAGTGAAACTGAGTAGGTCGTTAGAATTATGCAAATGAGAGAGAGGCAAAAAATCAAAGACCATCAATAGTGAAAACAAATATGTTTCTCTTTTTATAGTGTTAATAATCTAAGATGTTATTGGCAACCGATCATTTCTTTTTATTTAACTTTTTTTGGTAAATGGTTATTAAAGTAAGATCAAACCCAAGCATTAAAAATCCATGGCATCAGACCCCCAGAACCATTAGATTGGCTTTATAAGTGTGAGATTGAAAAGGAAACAATACATTTTAGGTTCTTTTTATTTGCATTTTGGGCGTTTAGGACGCATTTGGGTCACATTTTCAAGCTTTTCTCTACAACCACGTGTGACCCAGGAACCTTCTGATGCCAACTGGTAAAGGGGATGCATATGATTTCACAGGCATCCTGTAGGTCCAATATTTACATAATAGTGAGCCAAAGGGCAGCATGTCAGATCTCGTCCAGCACTCAGCACTCGTTCTAATCATTGCAAGATGGATGGATGGATGGATGGTATTTAAGAAGTTATGTATCTGTACTGAAAACTATGTTCTTAAGCCAGGTCTTTAGGTGATAAAGAGTTTCCACCAGGCAGAAGGTCATAGACACTTAGCTCTCTGGCAGCCCACTGTATACTGTGTCTCATAATGTAAGTCTATTTGCATTACTGAGCCTGATGCTAATGAATGACATCATGTGAGAGAAGATCTGCAGGGGGAAAAAAAACCAACAGCAGGGGGTATCCTGTTTACAAGTAAAGACAATGGATTTGGGGGCTATAACTGGCATGCCGAAGAACACCTGGGGACCTTCATTGAGGAGATGAACTGCCAGCATGTTCTGTCTCATGAAAGGAGGGTCACAGCCAACTTGGCCAGAAAATGCTGCAAAGATTTTGGGTGAGCTTAACTTTATTAGACAGGGGAATAGCTTGTTAATTAAATCGAGGCTCTAGAATGAGTGTTATGATTTTACTTGACATGTAACTATTTGTGTCCACTTTACGTGCTACCTCTCAAATCCTTATACTTTGCTAAATAAACTTCTACATGATTTCACTATATGCATATATCTAAGTGCTGTGTGTTAAACAGTTGTATGCAGTGTGAGTCCCAGGAGATTATTGTCAAGGAATGGGCCACCCAAATAGCCCAGGACAACCTGCTTCAATACAGAAATAAAACCCCCTCTGACCGCAGACACCTAGTTGTCACCTGCCACCCCACACTGGAACCCAGACAGGGTATCAGCAAACAGTTTTTTTCTTTGGGCCTTCAAACACCCTCCTGTGACACTGGACCAGAGCAACCAGCAGGCTACATGGCCCAAATTCAACATTTAAAGACATATTAGAGAAGTATGTAAATGGTAATTAGCCCATTCCTGATAAATAGCTAACAAAGCCGGGTTAGATAGACTAGCGCTCTGAAATGTAAACCTGTATTGGCCACACTTCTTATTTCTATAGCACTATAAGTTGGCATGATCCTTGAGAGACCCGTAAAAGACGTCTCCACCCAATGAGCTCAGCCTTAGTCCCACTGAAGGATGTCATTAAGGGATATGCCTAGTAGTAATGTTTTGAAAGATCAGGTTCTAACGTATGAGGGATAATGGACAAACCTCTAGAGCTTAAAAACAAGTAGCTACAGCAATAACATAACGCAGCATCTTGCACAAAGCTTAAGAGCTACTGCAGACATCTTGCATCCTGGCATCTTGACAGTTAACTTGATTTTTCTACGTGTATTTTTAACCTGACAGTACTAGACAAAAAAAGACTATTTTGGTTCTGCTTTGATTCCTGGGCTTTGTTAGACCTTGGGGGAGTGGAGAAGAGAAGATAAGCTGGCCTCAAAGCCTTCTTTCTTTTGGGTTTATATCTACCAGCCTTGCTGCTTATCATTGCACCATTTAACTCCCTCTCTATTAAGCAAAAAGAAGGAGAAAAAATAGACGTTGTCTAGCCGACCCTTGAACTCCTTTGTACAGGAGACAGGCAGAGCTCAGACAGTGCGAGGGTCTGCTGGGATAAGCACCCTCAAGTTGAGTCACTTATTTAAGCTGGCCAAACCTTTTTGAGACTGAAAAATGGGGCTGGTTATCACATAGCAGCAGCCTCTCTGGAGGTTTCTCTAGGCACGACAAATGGTTGTGTCCATCAACCCTTTTGCTTAGTCACCTTTTAAGAGCTCTCAGAGCCTGCCAGCAATAGTCATCGGACAGGATAACTTTCGGGCTTGCAGCTACTGAATTTTCGCTCTGATTATATAATAAAAGGCATTCGCCCATCTCAGTATTTATCTAGGTTTTGTTTCACCCTAATCTTATCCCAAGGTTATTCCATGCAGTCGAGGGGACCGTGCTAAGATAAAGGGGCTCCCTTTTGGAATGTGACGCTCAGTAATTACCTGCTTTGGTGTCTAATTATGACCCAACTACTAAGTCTCAAAGCAGGCCAGGGTTCAGCCTGAGTGTGGGGGGAAAGATTGGGGTGGGATTAGTGCTCGTGAAGGCCTTGTACCAAAATGCATGACCCTCTGCTACCTGAGCCTAGGAGAGGTGCTCAGACTAACAGCCTCCTGGCTCGAATGGGAGGGCACTGAAAGGGTGAAGGGTGCTTAGCAGAAGACACCGTCTCTGTCCTGAGGAGGGGACAAACTAAATTTCAGACATGACACAAGGGTGGTTGGCAGAACGAGGGGTGTAGTGGGACAGACCGTGCAGCTCCTCTGTGGAGATGCATGAGCATCAGGGGGGTTGCGTTCAGGGTTTCTGCTAGTTTCTTTTTATAAACGAGCAAAGATTAAGATCCAGGACAGAATGTTGGAAACTCATTTACTGTGGGCCCTGCTGAAGGACTGAGAGTTGCCATGAGGGATTTAGAGACAAAATCTAAGGCTGACCGAAGTCAATGAAAAGGCTTCAATTGACATTGGTGGGCTCGTGCCCTAGCAGAGAGCAGAGCTTGCTGGAGCGAGCGAGGAGAGTGTTCCATGGAGAAGAAATGAAATGCATGGAAAACACAAACACACACACAGAAGATGTGAGGGGGGGGGAATGGACCAATGGGGCATCAGGGCTCTTGCTTTGGGCTCTCACTGCTCCCCTTGCTCCAGCTACCCCCCAAACCTGTTCCTCTTCAGTGCACTCTGCAAATCATTAGCAATGTCCCTAGACTTGTGCAGAGAGGGGCGCCAAGGGGAGAAGGGGCAGGGGTGCCAGGGGATTGGGTAGGAGGGTGGAGTTTGCACATTGGTTCAATTTGTAATTTTTGGTGCACGTTTTCCACACAAAGTTGCCCCCGGTCCTAGCGTGTGGGCGAAGTGACAGAGATAGAGCCCTGGCTCTGAACATCCCAGCACTGCACGGCAGCCGAGATCTGGATCTAGAGCTGAACTCTGAGGCTCAGGCCACTCTCTAGGCTGGGTTCTTGTTTCATCCAGATTGGTTTGTTATTTGCTTCAGTGCCCTTCCTCTACTGTGCCTGGTGCCTGCTCTGCAGGGAAAACCGCTGCTGGAATTTTCCAATTTGGCTTCATGCCCTGATTTGGGACTTGTGCACGCTAGATTCCAATCTCACAACTTCTCCGCTTCTGCTGGAATTAAAGCCCCGCTAGAGAGGATATGTTAGATCTCATCCGGGCCGGTGAGAGAGAGACACCTGCCTCTTTGACCTCGTGTCCTGAGGAAAAAAAACAAACCAATGATCCCGGTGCTTGCAGCCACTTACGGCCTTGCAATCCCCCATGAAGTGATTGGCCCTGCCCTGTGCACAGCAAGGTCACTGAAGCAGTCAGTGCCAAGTCATGTCCTCTGACCTTCTCTCACTACTGGCCTTGCACCTTCTCGGAGGCAAGGCGACGTTTAGCAGCCTTCTCTTATAGTGTTGTTTTGTGCTGTGCTGCTCACTGAGCTGCAATGAGTTATGGCTGGGGGTCTCTACCCCACCCAAACTACTGCGCAAGTGGTAGATGAGGGCTCGAACGAGTCAGCGACATGCTGTTCAAGGGGAAATACGGGCTCCGGCCGAGTGGTTCTGATTCCTTTATTCATCTAACAGGCGCAGAGGGAGAGAAGAGGCGCATGGTTTTCCACACTTTTTCTAATTATAATAATTTTACAGATAGCAACTGAAAAATCCCGAACTAGCTCATAGAAAATAATCATGTGTTCTACCTCGGTGTAATGCAGCCATTGCTGGGGTGGAGGATGACAGCCAACAAGAGACAGCACACTAGCAGTGGGGAAAGACATTTTAGCTTTGGAGCAAATGCTCACTCCTAGGGAAAGTGCCTTGAGTTTATGAATACCCACAGAGAACAGACAGGACCTTGGAGGATCCTGGGCCTAATCCCCCCGGGGGACGCAGGGGCTGTAATACAGAAAGATAAAACACTACGCTAGCCCTGTCATGTTGACAATTTGTGGGTCCAAGGAGTGCAGTGGTTTCAAACCTGAAGCTTCCACCTCTAAGCTATCTGCTCCTCTAGTTAATTGCGACTCCTTTTTCTGCTCTATTGGAAGAGAAGTCAATGCTCACATATCAGGGAAGAAAATGAAAATGATCTGTCAGCCTGGCAAGGTGATTCATTCACTTAGGACAGCAGGAACAACAATCTCTTGTGGCCCAGCATAGTGAGTCTAGGAGGGAGCCAGCGTCCATGTGAGTAAATATTTAATGTTTTACTATGCCACAAATTAGGGCCGTGTTCCCTCCTACAATGAATTTACTGAATGCTCTGCAGTTTTAGAGGAAGCCTTTTCAGATTTCTACTGACCAGACCTGCAATTACCCTGTCCCCATTTAATTGCTCAGTTTGATAAATAACACAGTAGATAGATTTTGTGTGTGTGATTGGTGGGTCTATAGGGGTGGAAGTATCGGATTTCTGCTACACATACTGCCTGGGGCTTGTGTGCTATTAATATTCCACTGGCGCCTTGAGCTCCCAGCTGAAAGAGAACACCCATTGTGCTAGGTGCTGTGCATTCATATGGTAGTAGACAGTCCCTATTACAAAGAGCCTATAATCTAAATAGACAATACAGACAAAGGAAGCATGATTATCCCCATTTTACAGATGGGAAACTGAGGCACAGAAAGATTAAATGACTTGCCCCAGGTCAGACTAGCAGTCTGTGGCAGAACCAGGAATTGAATCCAGGCCTCTTTACTCCTTGTCCAGTGCATTAATCTTTACCTGATTAGAAATGTGCTATTATTTTGCCTCTATTTTCACTGTGCTTTTACACATTGGAAAAGGGTACACAGACCATCAAAGAGATGCTCTTTAAAGATCTATTTAAATCCTAATGAGTGTTTTGCACAATAATTTATTCTTGTAATTAAAAGATTTAGTAATATTTTACATACTGCCATATATTTAAACACTTTACCATGGAGTAAAATATATTCCCTGCTTCCAGGAGTTCCTAGAGTAAATATCCCCAAGCTCACAAATATTTGTACAAAGCTTGAATGCCTGTCTCTGCAGTGTTTCTATTGGCTAGAGGAGTGACTGGGAGCAGACTAAAAAGGATACGTTGTTTCAACCACTGTCCTAGTCTGCACTTATCTGCAATTAATCTGAGACAGAACTATAGCAAAAATCACTTTGAGAGCTACATAGAAAGGAGCTGTGTGGAAGCTGCTTTGAATTTGGTGACTAACTATTCTGTTCATCTGTAGTAGAGAGAGGCCACAATGAAGGATAAGCATTTGATAAGGAAATCTAACTGAGAGTTGCTGGGTTTTTTCAGTCCATATCTGTTTTACATTCGATGGTTCCCCTATAGACTTTAAAGGATTTCTAGAAAAGAGAGTGCAGGAAATTAAAAGAAAAAGCTACAAGAGTTTGGAATTAGACAGCCTGAGTTTGTTAATTTCCAGAGGCCTCACTGTTGCCCATCACACCAAAAACCAGTGCACATCCCCTTCATGGCAGGAGTTGTACTTGCTCCATATCTCACCCCCACCTACAAAACTGCCAAGTGCGCTTCCAGCCCCTCTGAGCCCTCACAAATATTTCCAGCTCCTTCTCCTCAACCAGCCCCCCATAAAGCTGAGCCACCACTCAGCTGCCCTAGCCCCAGGTTTGCTATATAACCTTGTGCAGCTGGCCTGCCCATCCCCTGGCCAATCGCAGGGTGACAGCAATCATGCTGTGCAGGTTATCCCAGGCACTACAATTAACCCTAATCAGCTGTACCCTATAAATTAACTTCTAGAGGAGCCTTCACTGTTGGGCTTGTAAATTGGCTTTATAAGTATGAGATTGAAAAGGAAACAATACATTTTAGGTTCTTTTTATTTGCATTTTGGGCATTTAGGATGCATTTGGGTCACATTTTCAAGCTTTTCTCTACAACCATGTGTGACCCAGGAACCTTCTGATGCCAACTGGCAAAGGGGATGCAAATTTTGATTTTAAAAGCTAGCTAGAGAAAACCCAACTCTCCTGCCTTCTTGCAGTTTGTCCCAAACACCCACAAGCCAGGGAACACATACTGGAGGACTGCTTTTACAGCTGTGCTGTTGTAGGGGGATTCTACCGAAGATAACTCTGGATGTACAAGGGTGGAAATGTGATTAGACTCCGGCCCAGTAATGGCACATGGATATCTCTGCATGCCGCAATGTAGAATAGATAGGGAGAGGAGTAGGGCTGGGCAGGGGGAGAGGAGGAGTGTTACTGAGGAGACTCAGAAAAAGCAAGAATGTAAAAATGGGCTGGATTCAGAAATGACCCTTTCCTCCCAATCCTTAGCTATTGAAATCAGACCATTTGATTGATGGATGAACTTTCTATTGAGTGATTTAGAGGAAACAATCAATAGCTGGCAATTCTATGTGAGGCAATTCTAAGTGAATAGTAATATCAGGGATAACTTTTCAGACAACTTGCAAGAAGAAAGTTCTGCTGTACAAAGATGTCAATAAATTCCACAATCTATACAGCCTTATAAATAAAAGTCCACTGATGATCTGTAATAACAGTCAAAATCACTGTCCCTGACAATGGAGTTTGGGGCCACTGGTGTTTTTGCAAGGGTACTGTAGGTCAGTTATATTGAGGCTGGAGAGCTATATAGAGAGATTATTTTAATGCTTATGCTAGTAATAGTTGGAGATATACCAATCTCCTAGAACCGGAAGGGACCTTGAAAAGTCATCAAGTCCAGCCCCCTGCCTTCACTAGCAGGACCAATTTTTGCCCCTGATTCCTAAGTGGCCCCCTCAAGGATTGAATTTACAACCCTGGGTTTAACAGGCCAATGCTCAAACCACTGAGCTATCCCTCCCCCCATTCAAGGAGGTGAATGCTGCCTGACTCCATTGTAGGGGTAATGCTGCATATTTGCAGTCTACGGCTCCTTCCATCCAAGGAGCATTAATTAATTCAGTGCTGCAATACCCCTCCCAAGTATTAGCCTGTTTTAAAGATAAGGAAATTGAGGCAAAGAGGAGGGAAGTGACTTATCCAGCAGCAGACTGTAGATCGGTGTTAGAACTCATGTCCCTTGATGCCTTAGTCCCATTTTTAACCACTTGATCACTGATCCGCTGGCATCCTGTAACTAAGATGAGCAGGGATTCAGCTGCTGCCACCCTGGGAGAGACTAAGCCGTACACGCTCTGTAGGGCACCACAGATTTAGCAGGGAATTTCACTCCTGAAGTGAAAAGCTCCCCAAATGCACTCACTGTGTAGAGTGGCTAGACTGGGAAAAGACCAAAAGAAGAATACAAATAAAAGGCTGAAATGGAGCAGAGAGAACGACACAGAAATCCAGACACGGCGGTAAGGGGAGCAGAGAGAGGGAAATGCTGATGAACAAATAAGAGCCACACACACAAATACATGCCTGAGATTGGGTGCCCTGCTTAGGGAATCCTATTTCCCTTTCCCGGGTGTACGGTACATGGCTCCTCTGGGTAGACAAACAGCTTTGGTTTTGTTTAATAATGAACGTATTTCCCTTGGAATAAAAGCGAGTTTACGTTCTAGAGGGACGGCACTAACCATTCCCAAAGTCAATGTAGTTCAGTGGTTTGAGTATTAGCCTACTAAACCCAGGGTTGTGAGTTCAATCCTTGAGGGGGCCACTTAGGGATCTGGGGAAAATCAGTGCTTAGTCCTCCTAGTGAAGGCAGGGGGCTGGACTCAATGACCTTTCAGGGTCCCTTCCAGCTCTAGGAGAGAGGTATGTCTCCAATAATTATTATTATTAGCTTTGCAACCCCCAGGCAACAGGTTGACAGCTTTGCGAGATCACCTACTCCACAAGTTCCCCTAATTCTTTGCACTTTGGCAGTGATTTCAGGTGTGACACCTGCACCAGCCACCCATGGCCGTGCCAGCAGGAAAGAAGTGACAGCTATACATTTAAAGGGGGTAGAAGTGAGCAGTGGGTTTTTTTTAAAACAATGGTGCTCATGGTACACCAGTAAGTGTCCATTCTAGGTTGGTGATCCTAGGAGACGATACGTTTTGAGTGCTCCTGAGGCAAATCCTGGAGTCCATCGTTAAGCTAAAAGAGCTTCTCTCAGGAGTGTAAGTGCTAAAGACTTTTGATTTTGGAGCTGATTCAATACCCAATCCTGTCCACACTAGCTGTGTTGCCTGTATTTACAAAGCCACAAACCTGATGTGCTGTGTGTAGTAACACTTGGAACATTTCTGTTCTTCCTTGTCCAGATACCCATCAGCACTGTTTCCCCTGGCCCAGTCCAACCAGAATCCACCGTCCCGAGCATGTTTATACAGTCTGGAGCAACAACATGGCTCCCCATCATTGCAGGTGAGTCTCATACCATCCTTCCGAGTCCATCAGGACAGAATTAGGCCCCAAGGGGATTTGCTTCTAGAGATTCTCCAGAAGCCAACTTCCCAAAACGCAGCTCCTGCTGATGCATCACATCAGCTCTGCTGACTTCCTTTAAAAGCCTGACCTAGGAACATAAATTCCCATCAAGGCTGACAAGGATATACCCTTTGTGGCAATAACTAATGCCGCTGATGTTTCTTTGTACAGAACATCCTTTTCACTTTGGCATTGTGTGTATATCATTGAGATTATTAATGCATGAATCTCTCACTGATATTAATGAGGCTGATGCACGCATACATGGAGGAATAGCCCCCTTTTCCTTGTGCATTTCCCACTCGCTCTGCAGTGATCAGATAGTGATCATCAGCCTCCTCTTTGTCAGGAGAAAGGGTGATTTGTTGCAAAGGACTCATTTCTTAATGTCTTCACTTTCAGCAGAAAGCTCAAAACAGCATTACTCATCCCTTGTATTACAAGAAATATCCTAAAGAACAGTGTCTGCAGCTACAGCAGCCAGGATGGAAACACCTGTCAGGGATGGTCTAGATCATACTTAGTCCTGCCATGAGTGTAGGGGACTGGACTAGACGACCTCTCGAGGTCCCTTCCAGTCCTACGATTCTATGATGGCCATCAAACTAATCCTAATGCTTCATGGCACCGGCTGGAGTCCAGAAGGAATCTCTCTTCCATGACAAAGCTATTGTAAAAAGGGGCATGGTATAGTGATTGTGGTGACAGAAGGAGCAAAGGGAACCACACTTTGACATATCCAGCATGAGCCACTGCTGAAGATGAGCTACTAGCTATAATAGCAGACAGTCATAGGCAATCCAAAGAACATTAATACAAATAAAGTTAATATAATCTTCTCACCCTCTCCTCACTGCTCCGTCCTTCAGAAAGCAATCCTAGAATTCAAGGTCAATGTTATTTTTTTTATACAGGAGATTACTGCCTTTGGCCATTTTTTAAAGGCACAGACTTGTTCTAATGTGTTACGTTAATTACACCTAAAAATATTCCCAGCATTTTTCCAAAGCCTAAAGTCCAAGCTCTACTTTCCTTCAATGAGACTTTTTCCAGAATAAGGATTTAGTGGTAGCAGGGTCAAGCTCACCATTGTTCCAAGTAAAAGATGATCATCTATTCCTAGCACACTGAGACGTTCAATAATTCCATGCTCTCATGGATCAATGCGACACTGAGTCGAGGATCCTTCTCAGGAAACTCTCTGCCTTTAGCTCCCTTCCACTTAAACCAAAGATACTTTTTGCCTGGGTGCCTCAGCTGATCTCTGCTGCATGTATGAGTTCAGGAAAACAGTGTGACGGTTCTCGGTGCACCCAGGATTGTTGTTACTCCCTGCTTCTTGCAAGAGGGAGTCTTCTTGTGGTAGCTCCCCTGCCACTGCCACTCAAGCATACATCTCACAATGATTAAGAGTTTTGACAAGTTATGAGCTTTCTGTCGATATCTTATATGTTACTCTTTTGGGATATCCTGTGCTTGTTGTAGAGTTTGTCAGATGTGAGGTGAGAGCTGTTTGCAGAGAACAGGGGACTCTTTGCCAAGAGGTCTTTGTGTTGCAAGTGGATTGAATCCAGGCAGATGGGAACCACATTCCTCAGCGCTGCGGCATGGTAAGATTCAGGGGCTATCTATAAGCCTGAATCTGGATGCACTGCTGGGTCAACAACCCTCTCTGAAGTTCAGCTCACGTGCACATCCTGGTATACTTGTAAAAGTCTTCCAGTTGGGGCACTGATCTGCTCATTAATTTTCAGTGGACAAATGAGTACTTTGGAGCTACCATTTCTCATGTTCTGAGTCCTAGCCGTCAGCCTGGAGCTGGAAAGGTTTTGCAGTTTGCTTGGTGCATGACTCAGATTTTATTGGCACTGTAGCGCTGCAGTTAAATACTTAAAATAATTTTATGGTGCAATTGTTAAGTGACAGTCCTGGAGACTGAGGTCTTTGATTTATTCACAGGAAAGGTACAACACAGGTGGAAGTGTTGTAAGCATCACCATTTCTCCCAAACCGAACCCTCATTGCTATGCCTTTCTTTTGCCCTGGTGAGACCATCTCTAAGCGGGGAAAGGAAAGTCTGGCTTCCATGCTGATCTCAAGACTACAACAGGGTACCAGTGAGGATAGCACTTTATATGATACAGACAATTATTCTCTGGGTGCTGTAGTGAAACAAGCACCTAATTCCCCACAGATATTGAACATACCCAGCAGCAAGCAACTTCTGTCATTCTGAGCCTGGGCTGGATTCAACCTAATGAGCTAGAGGAGAAATGCTGTGCACTCCGCCAGCCAGTCACCGGAGCCAGCTGGTGCTCCCAGAACGCACAGCTAAGAGATACAGCCACAGAGTGTTCAGCCACTGAGCCGGGGCTGGGAACCCCGTACCATAAAACGTGCTGCATGAACTATTCTCCTCCCCACAAAAGTGTTTTCCTCCATTAATACAATTAATGACACAGTAATATCGGATAGTTTTTCCTAAACTAATGAACTATCCAGCAAAGACTACCTATGGGGATTGAAGCATTAAAAACAGGCCGCCAATTAGAAAGCCCTGGAAACATTTTGCAATAACATTTCTAGGGCCATTGGCCAACTGTTCAAATGTGCAAGTCTGCTGATGTATGTCAAAGCAGGAGAAGGAAATGATGTGGAGCAAATAGTGTATACTAGAGACCGATTATTATTGGTACCACAGAGGTACCACCATTACAGAGAGAGAGAATTAGAACTGGTGACAAGACGGTAAACACTTTCCATTAAAAAAATTAAAATGAAAGTTCTTCAATTTTGGCTGTTTTCATTGAAAAATGGGGACATTTCTAAAGACATTTAAATGGTAGTTTAAAATAAAGGTAATTTTTCATCAAAAATGTTTTTTTAACCAAGTCTAGCTATGCCCCTCTGGAACCCTGTCTAAATTCTAGTCTACCCTAGAATTGCTACAACAGTGCAGCTGACAGATGTAGCTGGTACCTAGAAGATCTGACATTCAAACCAAATGACCTATTTCACACTAAGGGCAGGGGGCGGGGGGAGGAGGTTCCTCCCAGCCCTGGTAACCCCGGTAGTGTCCTAGTGTGCGCATAAGAGAGATTTCCAAAGGCCCGAATCAGAGGGGTTTAGGATCCGACTCCTATTAACTTTCAAAGGGCTTTGGGTGCCGAATGGCCATTTGTGTGTTTGAAACTCTTCGCCTCTCTTCAGAGATGAAAAAGTCAAAGGGCTTTCACTTTTTAATTAAAAATCATCTGGAGAAGCTTGAAGCTACTGCTCTTGAACTGAAAGTGAAATGCTTGCCTGGAAGCCTGTCGCATCTCTTTAGTTTTATTTATTGATTGTTGTAATAACCCATCTGAGAAAGAGATAGGAAGAGTGTGAATTTATAACTGCATCACCTCGAGTTAATACTCCAACCTCCCTTATCAGTCTCTCCTTTATGTACACTCTACGCTTCCTCAAAATCTCCCTTAAAACTTTCTATGCTTTGGGTTAATCATTTTTTAAAAAAGGTCCCAAATGATTTAGTTAGACCCTGGTTTAAACTGATTCCCAATCTCCAATTCAAAACCACCATCAGTGACGCCACAGTGATGTAAGCATGCTAAATTTGACCTTTGACCTTCCGTTTCTAACAGCCTCTCTGACATGATGCTGTAATGACAGTTTCTCTTAGAGCAAAATGTATGGAAAATGCCCTGGAGATGCCGGGGGGTGAAAAATGCAGCCTTTCCCATTTCAACCTTCTGAGGGAAAAGTCACGCACATCTCTGCCAATCAGTCACACAAGCTCTTTGATTTGCATCTTCCAGTCACACCAAGTGAGAGCTGGTGGCTGAATTGGAATGTCATTCAGAGCAGATTGCATTTGTATAAAGGAGCATAACCTTGTGCAAATGACACGGAGCCAAAAGGAGCTGTTGCATCTGCTGTCAGCGAATCAGACCTCTGGGCCTGGCTGCTGCTCATAGGAAATTGCCAGACTGGGTCAGACCTGTGCTACTGGCTCTCATGATGGTCAGTACCAGATGTTTCAGAGGAAAGTGTAAAACCCTGCAGTATGGAGATATGGGGTAATTTGCCTGCCGTGAGTGTTGGTTTACACCTGAACCAGGACGTTTTTATTTCTTCCAGAACTCTTTGTCGGCATTAACTATTATAACTCTGGGTGGCCTTGTTATCCATAGCAACGTCCAATCCCTCCTTGGACCTTACTAAAGTCTTGGATTCAACAGCCTCTTGCGGCAGCTGTCACAACCTGGTCCTGTCTTTCTTCTCTCCATGCTCAGCAAATGCATGGCTGCAGCCAGCTCTGCACTTGGCTGTTGTCGTAAACTCTCATCCCCTTCCTTCCGAGGCCAAGAGCAGAATGCAACAGGGGCTACTGGAAAGAGAGAGATGGTGAGAAGTGTCTGTGCTGTCCTTCCGGGGCTCGCTTTGTTCCCCTCTGCATTCAGCAAAGCTGATGACTGCTCAGCCCAGAGTTCAGGAGGTAGATGAGGTTGTCTCAAGGAATTGCTAACCTGGTTTTCTGCCTGCCATTTCTGTTAGTGAAAGACGTGGATACTTACTTAATAGTGAATTCAGGGCTGGACTGAGAACTGTGGAGAATAAAGTTTCTTCCTTCCCCAAAAAGCAGGTAGAGTCTAGGAAGACACAGTGCAATCTCCCCATTCTGCCTCACCAGAGTCCAGTTCTGGAGTGACCACCTGTAAAGATTAAAAAAATCCTTTGTTCTTCAAGACCTATTCAATCCTTGGTTAAAAAGGCAGCTGTTTGTCTAAGCAACGGGACATCCCATTGCCACAGCCAACAGATTCGCTTGGAGAGGAGATGCTGTCACGCATTTACTGGGCATGGAGAGAAGACAGACCTTTACTTATGAGAATGCTCAACCAACTTACCACATATTCATCTGACATTTGATAGGGGGTCAGGCAAAAGTAATTTGCTAGTCAGCAGGCGGCTTAGTTATTGCGCCGAGATGGCAGACAAGACATCTTTGGGTCTGTATCCTCCCAGTGGGCATGGTAACCTTCAGACACCTGACTCATCCGCTACATCCCTCACTTATACTGGTGAGATTTACACCAGATTTACATTGTGAAATTTGACCAACAATAGGACACCGATCCACGAGGCCCCTGCCTTGTTGTTCACAAGCCCCTTTGTCATTCACTGCACACCACCCAACTTCTGCACTGAAGGAGGCTGAGGGCTTGGCTATCACTGGGACTGAACCAAGGACGTCCCCAGCTGAAAGCAGCAGTCTCTACAGTGTGAGCTAAAGAACCAAGCTCTGCTGCTGTTGCCTGTCACAGACTTGTATCCTCTGTGGCTCACGCTGATCAGCGGGTTGCATAATTATGTCATTACAAAACTGCATTGTAGTGCAGAGCTTAAGGGCAATACCTGTAGAACTGGTCAAAGGAAATCCTTCAAAGACCACATGGAATTAGGGCTTGTACACATTAGCGCTTGCTTCGGTATAACTTAAGTCACTCAGGGGTGTGGAAAAGCCAGAGTGACGTAAGTTACACTGACCTAAGCACCAGTGTGAACAGCACTATGTTGGCAGGAGACGCTCTCCCACCGACAAAGGTACCACTGCTCGGGGAGGTGGAGTGATTATGCCGATGGGAGAGCTCTCTCCTGTCGGCGTAGAGTACCTAGAAGATCTGTCTTGCTTGTGCCTGGTGGAAATCAGCTCCCTGAAGCCACCACCCTCTGGCAGCACAAGCCTGGCCAGGCCTCCACGGGCCTTATTCTCCATACAGGTAGCATTACCAACCCCCGAGTCCTCGCAGTGGTCCTGCAGTGTCCAGTCCACTCTTGAGTGAACACTCTCAGAATGACCAGGCCAGCTGTTCCCAAAGGCTCAGGACACACCTGCTCGTCCCATTCACTCAGGACCAGCACTTTGCTTAGCACTGCAGCTCTTACATATACTTACAGTGAAATCGAGAGTACGTGTATTATCCCAGGCTGGAGATGCAAATGATGGTGAGTAAGAATATTGGAAAGAAATGGCTACATGCAAAACAAAATCAGAACATGCTTCTTAGAGACTAAACTTAACTAACAAGTTACGCTTGACTAGGCAAAAGAAGCTTATCTCAACCATAGTTCTCGCCAGCATTTTCAACCAAGCCTGGTTGAGATCCCACTTTCATAAAGCAATTTCACTGTCCGTTTACTTCTTACATAAGGGATGCTAGGCTGTTCCCCCACTCCCCTTTCAAATACAGTAGAGCAAAACTTCAAAGTGCACCTGAAGATAAGGTTTCCCCCCCACACACACACACACCCGTGATGCTTTTTTGGGGTGCCCAAAATGGTAAGCCAGTGTTACACCTCTGCCTCCGCAAGGGTGGGCTTTGCTGGGACTTATCCTGTATGTCAGCGTCCTGCCGCACCAGCAAACTCCTCCAGACTCTGCCAGTCGAAACCTTGCAGGGAACATTCAGTGAACTCAGAGATGTCACCCTGCAATCTCCAATCCCTCTCCCTGGCCACTCCGAAATTATTAAATGTGCTGTCTCCAGAGAGACTGAGTGCTCACCCTTTCATTCAGTATAACAGCGCTGAGAGGTTTTACACCAGGGTTTCTCAAACAGGGGCAGGCGCGTGCTTGGGGCGGCAAGCCGCGGGGGGTGCTCTGCCGGCGCCGCAAGGGCGGCAGGCAGGCGGCAGGCAGGCTGCCTTCCGCGGCTTGCTTGCGGAGGGTCCGCTGGTCCCGCGGCTTCGGCGGACCTCCCGCAGCAGCCTGCCTGCCGTGCTTGGGGCGGCAAAATCCCTAGAGCTGCCCCTCAACAGGGGTTGTCGCTTGTGTAGGGAAAGTCCCTGGCGGGCTGGGCCGGTGTGTTTACCTGCCCCGTCCACAGGTCCGGCCGATCACTCCCACTGGCCGTGGATCGCTGCTCCGGGCCAATGGGAGCTGCTAGAAGCAGTGGCCAGTATGTCCCTCGGCCCGCACCACTTCCAGCAGCTCCCATTGGCCCGGAGCAGCAATCCACGGCCAGTGTGAGCCGCGATCGGCCGGACCTGCAGACGCGGCAGGTAAACACACCGGCCTGGCCCGCTAGGGGCTTTCCCTGAACAAGCGGCGACCCCAGTGTGAGAAACCCTGTTTTACAGTAAACTCAAACCTCCGTTCTCTGTTAATACACTTGGTTTAAGTGATACCGAGCAGAGATAGCAGAAACAGAAAATGGTTACAAACAAAACAAAATAAACATGCTCTCTCGTGTCTACAACTTACCGTTAGCAAGCGACAATCTTCACCTAAACAGCTTCCTCACCTACCTCAAGCTCCCAGCATCTCCAGCCCTTCTGGCAAGAGGATCAAATATTCACAGACTCAGAGGGTGCTGCCCCCTTTCTCTCCTAAGTGGGGGATGGAACTTGGGCCATGTCTACTCTGCACCTAGACGGGCCAGCTGTCCTGGGCTGCGGGGCTCGGGCTGCGGGGCTGCTTCGTTGCTGGGTAGACTTCTGGGCTCAGACTGGAGCCTGGGCTCTAGGACCCTGTGAGCTGGGAGGCTCCCAGAGCTCCGGCTCTTGCCCGAGCCTGGAAGTTTACACAGCAATGAAACAGCCCTGCAGTCCGAGCCCAACTCAGCTGGCACGGGCCAGCCGCAGGTCTGTCTTTGCTGTGTGGACAGATCCTAAGGGTTCTCGCCCATTCTCTGCCTTCTGCTGAAATGCACCCCCAGGTACGGTTCTTCTCCCCTGCTGTTTCCCTGTTGACTCATACGTAAATGTAACTTCCAGTGTCTCTGGCATCACCTTCTCCAATTTACATTGGAGATGGACAAAACAACATTCCTTTGTCTAGGGCAAACTTGTTTATCAAATCTGCCCCCAAAACATATTTTAAGAACATATTTCCAGGACACCTACATGACTCTTTACACACCAGCTGTGCATACCTCACACAATGACATTAATGATCAGCGTGTTATCAGTTTTTACGTGATCCCTTACAAGCCGTGGTTTGGCTAAATATTCATGACAACAGCATATTGGGTGTGCCCTTCATGTGGTCATGAAGGGACTCTGAGGGTCAACCCCCCCCACACACACACACACTTTTTCTCTTCCTATTAGTTTCCTTCTGAAGGTCTCACAATCCTTCATTTGCATTTAGCGTGGACTCGATAGGAGACCCGTTGTAAACAAGACGCTACTCAGTTTACATGTAAGCGGATGGATAAACTTCTCTTGTCTGACAGGAAACCTCTTTGTCACCTTTGCTGGTGACCAATCCCTACACCCAGACTGTAAGAATACATTTTCAGTGTATATAGACAACTCCTTATACAACTGCTGTACATGCATTTCACAGTGACAGTGGTGACCGATGTGATGAGTCGTTTATTTGTGACCTCATCCCAGACTCGGGTGATTCCTGGGCCCATTGCCATGGGCACTAGGTGGTTCCTGGGTCTCTCTTACACACACACACACACACACACACACACACACACACACACACACACACACACACACACACACACACACACACACACACCCCTATACACGAGTGATTCTAATCTCACTGACACTGTAGCTGATTCTGCTTGATCCTGGTGTAAATCAGAAACAATTCCACTAATGTCAATAGTCAAAGCCATGAGTGATCAGTGTAAGATCAGAATCTGGCCCACTGACTTCAGACTGCAAATGTATGCCACTGTACTGTATATGAGGTCAGAATCAGGTCCACAATAGCTATGTTAAGAGCATAGATGAAATACAACACACACACACACACACACACTGCATTGTGTATACTCAGCAATGAAAAGCTTGCAGTTGTCTAGTGTATCATTCCCTAGGAGAGCAAACTCTGTGCTACCTGCATATCCCTGACTGCTGAGTTCTGCCCCTGTGTCACTGGGAACTCGTCCAGTTGCATGAGCATGCAGGTGATAAGATTGGCAGACACACAGCAGGGGCTTTGCCTCCTCTGGGAGCGGGTGGCTAAACTCTAGAAAGACTCAGAGCCCTGTTTTCTTCAATTAGTTTCTTGGAACTAGATGGAGAACCCCTTACTCACAAGAGTAAGCCTGAAGTCAGCGAGGCTACGCATGACAGTGGGCTGGAGGAGTAGACAGGCTGCTGATACAGAGCGATCCGGATCATTTGGTACGCTGGGTGAAAGCGAACAGTATGCATTTAACTCAGCCAGATGTAGACCTAGATCTAGGAACAGAGAATGCAGGCCATTCCTGCAGGATGGGGGACGATCGGGGAGGGGAGGAAATCCGCTGAACGTGAGCTCCAGTGCAACGCTATGGGCAAAAGGGCTAATGCAATCCTTGGCTGTATAGAGGTGGGAAGCTGGAGTAGGAGTGGAGAGGTTCTATTATGTCTGTATTTGGCACTGGTACAACCGTTGCTGGAATCCTAGGTCCAGTTCTGGTGCCCACTTTCAAAAAGGATGTTGATCAGTTGGAGAGGGTTCGGAGAAGAGCCATTAGGATGATTAAAGGACTGGAAAACCTGCCTTATCATGATAGACTCCAGGAGCTCAATCTGTTTAGATTAACAACAAGAAGGTTAAGGGGTGAGTTGATCCCAGTCTGTCAGTATCGACGTGGGGATGAAAACTCGGATAAAGGGCTCTGCACTCTAGCAGACAGAGGTATAACAAGATCCAATAGCTGGAAGCTGAAGCTAGACAAATTCAGACTGGAAATGAGGTGCACGTTTTTAATAAGCAGGGCAATGAATCATTGGAGCCACTTGCCAAGAGCTGTGATGGATTCTCCAGCACCGGCAATGTTTAAATCAAGAGTCAATGTTTTTCTAGAGGATTGGCTCTAATTCAAAGGCGAATAAATTCAGGGCTATGTCTTGTCGTATGCTGGAGGGCAGACTCGATGCTCGCAGTGATCCTATGGGCCTCAGTTCCCCCTCTGCACAATGGGGATAGCAGCACTGCCCTGCACCACAGGGGTGTTGTGAGGATAAATACACTGGGGAGTGTGATACACTTCGGTAATGGGGGCCATATATATACACACCTTAGATACATACATATATCCACTTTGGACCCGAGCTTATGTCAGTGCATGGAGATTCCAGCCCATCCCCCCCCCCAACCTCTCTAACTGCCCCCATCTCTCTCCAGTCCACCTTCAACCTCCACACCATGGATCCCTTCTGTGCACCACTCCCCCAGTGCCCTGAGACTCCACCCCCGCCACCCTCAAAAGCCAAAGCAGTGGCAGAGTGCCAGTTTGGCCTGGCTCCCGCTGCGGCTTCTTTAAGATTCTCCAGCGTCCTGCGGCGTCCCCATTAATCTTGTGCCAGAGAGCGTCATGCAGCTCTGACGGGAAAGCCCCAGTTTGTGCCGATATGAAAGGCACATCCGACTGACCTAACATCTTTACTGAATGTCAAAGTCCTCTGGCTCCTTCCAGCCCAGATCATTATTTGGAATGCATCACTTGTTCCCTGCCAGAATTAACCTATGTTAATCTTTCCATCATCTCCCACGCTGTCCTACCTTACATCCCCTTTCCAGCATTTTCTTTAATCAATATTCCTGCCAGACACTAAGGGCATTTTTTATAAATAAACCTGTACCTGGTACCTAGAAGATCTGACATTCAGACAAACCAAATGACCTTCTTTGGCTAAACAATGTAAGAGGTTTGCCTCCCTTATCAAATACTAAAAGTATCAGCCATCACCAACACAAGACACTTGTATTTTACTTTGATTTATATTTAATGTGCATTCACTGCTTGTCAGAAGTGCTGCATAGACAGCCCTGGAACCTGAAAGCCTCTCCACAGAGCAGATGTACC
Source organism: Mauremys reevesii (assembly GCF_016161935.1). Taxonomy (NCBI): domain Eukaryota; kingdom Metazoa; phylum Chordata; order Testudines; family Geoemydidae; genus Mauremys; species Mauremys reevesii. Next base: position 2,807,765 of record NC_052631.1, read on the forward strand.
ACAAGTGATAGCAATGCAAGATTTCATGGATTTTAGAACCAGAAGGGACCTCCTCAGAAGTTTGACCTTGTGCATCACACAGGCCAGAGAACCTCACTCAGTGATTTCTATATCAAGACCATCTCTTGTGGTCAGGGGCGGCTCCAGGCCCCAGCACGCCAAGCGCATGCTTGGGGTGGCAAGCTGCGGGGGGCGCTCTGCCGGCACCACGAGGGCGGCAGGCAGGCTGCCCTCGGCGGTGTGCCTGCGGAGGGTCTGCTGGTCCCGCGGCTTCAGCGGACCTCCCGCAGGCACGCTGCGGAAGGCAGCCTGCCTGCCGTGCTTGGGGCGGCAAAATTCCTAGAGCCGCCCCTGCTTGTGGTTGAGCTACAGCATATTTTTTAGAATCACCCAATCTTGATTTAAAGACTCCAAATGATGAAGGATCCGTCACTGGATTTTGTTTTCCTGCCTTCTGCTAAATTAAAGAGCCCTCTTCAACACTGGATGCTTTTTCTAAAAGATACAGTGTAGGAATTATTTTGGGGCAGGTCTCTGGCCTGTGTTAAACAGGAGGTCAGACTAGATGCTCACAAGGGTCCCTTCTGCCCTTGGAATCTATGAGTGTGAGCACCAGAAATCTTCTCCCCTAGAGGTATTTGTAGATCATGATAAAATCACCTCGTAACCTTCCCTCTCATAAATAAAATAGATTGAGCTTCTTAGGCCTCTAACTATAAGGCAAATTTCCAACCCTCAAATCATTCTCGTAGCTCATTTTGGAACCTTTCCCGTTCTTCAACATCCTTTTTAACATACGGACACCAGAACTGGACATACAATTCCAGCAACAGTCTCACTAATGCTAAAGACTGAGGTTTCCCACAATGCCCCGCTCATGCGCCTCAGTCCTGACCCGCAGATGCCGTCTCCAGGGGGGATTCATGCATTCCGCGATGGAGAGGGAGCCCAGACTTGAATAACCCTGACCCTAGGGGAAGCTGGGATCCAGGACTGGATCTGGATCCAGACTTCAGGATTTGCCCCTTTCTCTGTAATGTGCTGAACCCAACCCAGGACCTGAACACCCTGGGACTCTGGATCTGGATCGGAGCTCTGCAGCCTGGATCCGTGTCTATTGACTGGCCTTTCTGCTGAGGCTTCCCACAAGGGGAACCAATTAGTGCAGGCCTAGTAACGTACGTACGGGTGCAATGCTCCGAGGGAACGGTACCGAAACCCTCGTTCCCTGCCAGGAACTGCACGTCACTGATCAGCCAGCCGAAGGTCAGAACTTTCACTTACAAAATGGTGTGGGCCAGACTGAGCCGCTTTTCCTTTCTTCCCTTTTTTAAAAAAATTCCTTCCTCTCTGCAGGTTTTTTGCCACCACAATCACAGGGACACGGCTCTGGGCTGGCAGAATCTGACCAGGGATCCATCGAGTTCATTATCCTGGTTCTGACAATGGCCAGTAATGGGAGCCAGTCCCAGCTACTTCAGAGGAGCTGGTGCTCAGAGAAATTTCCTTCCTATTCCCCCATTAGTCAGAGATTGCTTCCTGCCCTGAAGCAGGGAGTTTATATCCTTCCAAAACTCGGCCTGCAGGTTTTTCTGTTTTCCATAGAAGTATCCGAGTGCCAGAGAGTATCCAGAGAGATAGTAACTGAACCAGACAAAGAAGAGAAACGTTCTCTGGTGCGTTCTCAACTCCCTGAGCCATCCAGTGCCACCAGAGGCCTTCCATTTCATTCCAGTTTCACCAGAACAATGGGCGGCGCTCTTCCAAGCAATGCCTAGGGAACAGAAATGGGAGAACAAAGAGCCATGCAAGACTTGCCTTCCCTTCCCTTCTGTCTCTATATTACTAACTAGGGCGAGAGACTGGCTGGCTTTTCACTGCCCCCACCCTGACGTCCTGAGAAGCATCTGGGGGCTTCTAAAAGTAGACGACCTTCCTTCATGACTGGGCACCATGAGGGCTGTATAGGTCATTCTAATTCATTACTGTTAGGGAACGAGAGCTGTTGCCATCTAAACTAATGAGGAGATTTTTCACCATGTCATTTATATAGTGGAAGGAATTGTAAAATCGCTCCGTGACAGATAGCAGTACTGCCGGAGTTCCCTTAGTTTGTCATTGCAAACAAAAGAATCTCAGCAACCATAAAATTAACTTCCTCCACACTGCAAGTGCTCAGCAGTGAGATGAACCAATTTTTCTGCTAATTGAATGCACCGAGTTAGTTATATATTCATACTGAGCCAGCGCTTTCAGCATCACTGAGTTCTAGCTCTGCAGGGAGTCTTCAGAATAGCAAAAAGTTACACCTTGCAACAAAATTTACTTTTGATAGGTTCAGTGGGTGGGTTGGCATTGCAACCAAGTTAGCTAGACACCAGCCAGAAACAGAGGTGTGGTTTGAAGACAATAGTGCATATTCTGAAAATGCAGTGTTGCCACTCTTGGATTTTATCACGAGTCTCGTGATTTTTAGTATCAGAGGGGTAGCCGTGTTATTCTGGATCTGTAACATGGCTACCCCTCTGATACTTGAGACCATGCAAGTCACTGCATTTAGCCGTTTGGAGTGGCAATCCATCAACCTCATGAAGAAACTTGCACAAGTACAGAAAGATATCATTTTCCTTTCCAAATGCAAACAGATGGACATCATATCTAATGGACTGAAGGCGAAAAATCCATTGCTATCTACATACTGCACAGACCACAGTGAGAGATTATGCCATACACTAATCAAAGAAACTGAGGAACCACCTGATCGTGATTTTTAGTGTTTTTCTTAGAGCCCCAGCTGCTGAAACCATGATTCTGTATGAGAATCTCAGCTTTCATTTTTTTTAAAAGTAAGTTTCTCGTCCTCATGGTTTGCAAAGAAAAGCTTGAATACATGAAGTAAGTAGATCCTAATATTTCAAAACCCCAGCAAAGCAAAAGAACCCAACTTTCTTTTTGTTCTTAAACTCATGAGTTTTAGGCCAGTATAATGATTTTTTGGTGCTCAGATGCAGGATTTTTGTAGGCTTGGTTTTGGCAATACTGGATCTTATTTTGGAGGGAAGGGGAGGATGTAGCTAGTGTGGACAATGAACGTATGCAGCAGGAAGTGCAGAGGCAGGAGGAAGTAGTCATAGGGAGAGATGCGAAGGGAGAGTTTAGAGATTCTCAATGGGAGACACTGAATCCAGCTCCATCCCCTGTGCTGTTGATGGAATAATTAAATAAAAGCATTTCACCCAAACCTGAGAGTCCCTGCACCCTCAAGAACTCAGCAGCTTGGACAGACAAGAAGCCATAAATAGAGCATCCTGACAGTAGCACATGGCAAACGTGGCATTTCATACACAAAGAGGGAAGTTAAAACACAGGCGTGTGAGTCGGCACTCTACCCCCTCTTTGACCCACCATGGACATGTCACTTGACCTCAGAACGAAGGAATCTCTCAACTGAAGCCCTGGTTCCCCCAGCTGTACGATAGAGATCAAAATAATTGCTGCTGAGCTTAGCAAGCTCTCAGAACAGAACTTGTGTTCATCAGGAAAGAAAGCACAGGGTCATTTATTGAGAAGGAAACTGATTCCATGTGTATTCAGCTGCTTATGTGGTGGATGTGCCTTCTGCTGGCCCTCTGCCCAGAGATTAATTTGACCCTGAATGTGCAAGCACTCTGGTCATCCTGAATCTGCTCAGGCTTCTGGAAATGTTTTGTTACCACTGAGCATGCATCCCAGGCGTTAGTTTAGTCACTCGTAACAACATAATGTTAGCTTATTTCAATAGTAGCTCCTATGTTAGTAGCTTGCTACCTCACCTTACTCTTCCTACATCACAGGGGTGTTGTGTGCTCCTCACTGTAGTATTTAGGCAGCACACTGCCAGGAAAAATGAATGGATAAAGGATGATCAAGAAGTATAAAATATTCTGTGTGATTAACTAGTTTATTTTATCTAGCATCAGAGCTGCTCAAATGTCCTTAATATAATTTCATTGAATTTTTATTTAGCAGTAAAATGACTTTCAGCCATACTTGCCTTCCTCAGAGCTTAACAATCCAAGTCCTTAGTCATTCCCCTATGCAGAACATCACATAGTTCCCATCCCCCAAGCTTAGGCATGTTTTAACTGATTTCAGCCTCCAAGCTGCAGCCAAGCTCCCCCCTCCCAATACTGGGGCGTCCTAGTAGCTGGGTTACTCTGGCAGAAACTCTGCACTCAGACGTGTTTCCAATGCAGAGGCTCAGACTTTGCCCTTCGTTCTCCTGCAAGGCTTGGGGAAGCAGCTTTACAGTGGCTGCCAACCCACCCCAGCCCTCCCCAAGGTTCAGTTTAGCAGCAGTTCACAGAAAGGAAAAGCGAGCAGGGGTTGGTGGTGGGACAGGGTGGGGGATCGGAAGGGGTGGCTTCTGTCCCGTCAAAAGTTTGTTGGGTCTGAGGACCCAAAACTCTGCCTGCGCACAGTTTGCGTAGGGTCTGGCTGGCTGAGACAAGCCGCTGGAATGGCACAGCTCAAGCTGCCTGTTCCAATGTGTCAACCTTGAGGTGTCTGAGTCACTCCCACACATGTCGTGTGCTGCTGGGATCATGCCATGCAGGTCTCACCTCTCCCTGCTCTGCTTCACCACCTTTGCCATCCTCCCTAGCAATGTCATTCCCTGCTAAGAAGGGTTAGAGACTTGTTAAATTTCAGTGCATCGGAGCATGTAAATAAGCAGCTCATCGGCTTTCACGGCATTGTCTGTTTCTGTGAAGATTATTGCCTTTAGCACAAATGGTTCACTGTTTCTCAGACTGTCTGAAGCTAAGTGTTAGGATATTTATGTCTCCTGCAACCACACTAACCAAGCAGAGAAACAGGAGAATGGGTATGTGTGGGAGGGTTGAGAGGTGGTGGAATTAACATGATACTAATTTATAGCCTCTACCAAGAAGGAAACCTCTTACGATTCATCCCTTCCTAGCAGAGATGAGTCCAGAGCCTTCGCTCCCTGGGACCTACACACTTGGGAGTGTTTGAAATCTAGAGCCCAACTTTTTAATTATTGATGAACCAGAGAGGTGATCCCGTAACCCTTGGCAACACCAGTTGCCTTCATTCCCCTGAGGAGTGCCACTAAAGTCAATGGGGTATTTACTGCTCACCTGCATAGGCACTGCATGCAGGAGCAGGGCGAGCAGGCTTAGCTCAGAGGCAGCCTTGCATCATTTCACCATTTGAGAGTTGTCACGGCCGAGCAGGCGCTTGAGAAGTGACTGGCTCTCAAACTCCGAGCAGAAAGTATAGAACAATGCTACTGACTTTACATATTGAACAGCGGGGCTGTGCTAGTCAATGGAAAAGGGCAGAGAACCTGTGTCCATCCTGGTGGAATCATTCCTTGTTATGTCACAAATGACCGGATGAATCACTTGAGTTTCTCATTGAGGCTCATCGGGAATTAACAGGACTTCACTGGAACCCAGATGCTGAGCGTCTCTTGGTAAAATTGTATATAAACAGCAGTAACATCTACTATAAGGGTCAAACTAATAGATGGGGGTAGGCGTCATTTTCAATACACAGCAGCTGTTGCTATAGAGGGAGAGGAAAGAGTTAAGCAAGGCCTGAAAACTCAATTTTGTTGTCCGTCTTTTGGATGTTCTTCCCTTCTGGCTCCACTTTGCTCCACACTGATCACATCCTTTAACCCCCAAGCTAAAGTCATTCATCTTCCAATGCCAGCTGCTGGCCACTGGGAATTGGTCACTGCAAGCAAAGCGGCAGAGTCTTAGCAACCCTCCCTCCTGCAGCTGTTTTCTCCTCTCTCCCGCCTGCCAACAGTGGCCCAGGTGCCCTCCCTTGAGATCCAGGAGAGGCCCCCGGGTGGCTGAGAGGAGCCAAGCTGGGCTCATGGGGTAGCTATAAAAGTGAAGGCGCTAGAGGGTGCCAGTTCAGCCTTCATACCCTGCCAGGCCTCCTGGCCTGTGTTCTGCCTGTAGCTGCGTTTTGCAAACCCAGCGTCCGGGTTCTCTGGATGTAAAGGGAGTGGTGCTCTGTGCGTGCGTATTGGTGTGTCCCGTGGAAAGGGAGAACTGGGCCCACAGCATTAAGCTCTGCTCCCAGCTGCACCAGCGTATGATGGGTCAGCCCGGGATAACTCAGTGCATAAGCTCACCCGTTGCTTTTAAAGGATCCTGGCTTTGCCCTGTTTAATACATGGAAATACTCACTGGCAGCAGCCAGCAAGTCATTTTACAATAGCCTACACATTTCTCTCTCTTCGTCCAAGGCAGCTGGTTCTGTGTGTCTGTGATGAAGGGAATTAGCCCCCTATTTTTAATGCATTTATTTTCCAGTTCACACCTTCCCCCCCTCCACCCCCCGCAAAGGAACTGAACGTAAATGAGTTTGTCATTTTTCGTTTGACATCTAAGATCTTTGGGGCTGCGGCAGAACAGCTGCTGGCATGACACAACGGCAATTCTTGCAGCTACCCTGATGAAATCCTTGAGCAAATTAAGTCAGCCAACAAACTCCTTCCCCGGTGCCGAGCTGCCAGAGACCATCAGGTAATGAAACGAACAGGAGAATGGGCTTGCTCATGGAAATCTATCAGACATTCTGCCTCAGAGACACGCCTGGAAGTGTGACCCCAGAGCTCCGTCAAGGGAGGGAGGGCGATTACTAATAGGGGTTTGGCAGCTGAAAAGTAAATGCAGCTGAGGACCCAAACCCTCGAGGCTGGAGCCCCTTTCAGGCTCAGACAACGGCCACATTCTTCCCTCACTCTGCGTTTCGGGCGGGTTTACACCGGTGTTGGGGAGAGGAAAATCAGACTCAGAATCCACCCACCCCACACAAATGAACAGCTCTTTCCAAGCTGAGAAAGCCACCTTCTGCCTCTGCCTCCCTGGCATTTCTCCCTGGGCCTCCATTCTGTACACACCCCCGATTCCCCCTAGAATTCAAGGCAGGACACACAAAGACGGCAGGGTCAGCTCCCCAGTTTGTCCTCCTCTGCCTCTAGTCACCTCCTAGAACGTGCCTCCTAGAACGTCTCTTGGAGAGACCCCCGTTGTGGGGAGCGTGCTCTTGACTACGCAGAGTGGGGGGAAACCCACTCTGTGGCACCAGCCTCACTCTTCTGCCTCGGCTCTATGAATGGAGAGGTGATGGAAACGTAGGAGAGCGGAGGGTGGCTGGCAGGCCTGGGCTAGGGTGTGTCTGATTCACCTCAGCACCGGGGGTCAGCTGGGGAAATCCCTGAGATGGTGGATCCAATGGGGCTGAGAAGAGGGCCATGGGGCCCAGGAGCCATCATGGGTAGATTCCCTTCCCCTTCCTCAATAAGGACAGTTCATCTTGCCTCTTCCTTACCACCACCTGCATGAAAAATATTCTTCTGCCCGTCAGCACCCGGAATCAGCTACAGGGTGATACAGGCAATTACAAGAAGCCAGGTATTTTCTTTCCTTTCTGAGACCTGCTGTGAAAACAGCAAGTGGCCAAGTTTGCTTATCCACAGGTTGGTCCTCTTAACTATGTGGTGCCACTGAGCTGTCATCAGCACCTCCCTGGAGCAAATGAGAACAGGTGTGAAAGATGGAAGCACCAGCTGCAGTAACCCTGCCAGAAAGTCAGCCGGTATCTCGTAGCTATCGATTGACTCGGAATCAGGGAGATGTCTGACAACAGGTGCTGGCAACCAGCAATGCCTCCTAACTCACCTTCCAAGGGCAGGCCTGGAAAACAATCTTTCCAAGGTGCTGCAAGCACTGATCAATAAAGCAAACAAAGTGTTGTGTTGCTCCCCTCGTCCTTCTCTGCGTCCCCTACCTCCGCTCGCAGGAGAACATGGCACGTCACTGGGCAAGGTACATTTTGCAGCACCATCTGTCATGAGGACTGAAGAGACAGCAACAACAGTAACACTCGGGCAGCAGCTGCAGCCACACACAATTGGGGAGACCTCCCTGGTGGGCCTCCCAGGTTGGGGGAGAAGCTGGTTGGTTGGGGAAGAGATCTGGAGAGCTCGGCAGGGTGGGGACCAGGTCCTGTGGTTGAGGGAGGAATTCTCAAACTGAGACGCAGCGCCTCACACCAAGCATTGTCCAAAACGCACTCCTCTAAACCTGCGATCAGGCAGGGCCGGAGCGCCAGATGTCTCGATTGCTAAATGAATAGCGGGAGGGAAGTGAAGAGTGCCCGGAGGTATGGCAGAGAAGTGCGCCAGCAAGGGAAAGCTCTTAGCAGCTGGCATGACTGGGATGTGGCTCAGCATGCCAGGGCAGGTGGACAAGGCATCCTCACTGCAGATATGGACCAGGAGGGAGGACGCTCGCTGGAATGATCTAGAAGCCAGTCCTACAGTGAGCTGTGCACAGACAGGCACCTACACCTGCGTGGAGGTCAGTGCAGGACCGGGGCTATGCTGGTCCTGGTCCTTCAGGCTGTCGTGGTTCACACTGGACCCCCCATCCCCCATGGTCTCTGGTGGCCTCGAGTCATTATTATTTATTTGTATTACAGTAGCACGTAGAAGCCTCAGCTCGGGGCCCCATTGGCTATGGGCTGTAGAGACCCACTGACCTGAGGTGCTGACAGCCTAAATACAGGACAGACCAAGGGAAACACAGACACGCAGCATGCTAAGTGACTTGGCCAAGACCAAGCAGCAGAAACTGGGACTATAGCCCGGGTCTCCTCACGGCCAGTCCAGTGCCCTGTCCTTGCACCTGACTAGCTAAGATCTCATGGAGCTATTGTGTTTTGAAGACTTGGAGGCAACATTTAACTTGGTTATTGTATGGCAACTGTGATGTCTGTCACCGCGAGTGTGATGAGCTGTCACTCCAGAATCTCTCACCTGCACTAAACTAAACAAAGTCCATTATAAAGGAAGTATATAACTTGGTATCATGGACAAGTAGCTACTGCCCTGAATGATGTGGTGAGTTCAGTAACCACAGCCCCAGATAGAGAAAGGCCGATTCTTTCAGAGAGTTCAAGGCAAAGTGAGACAGTTTCTGACAGGCAAGTTTGAATTTAAAAACCATAACAAGAATCATAGAATCATAGAATATCCGGGTTGGAAGGGACCTCAGGAGGTATCTAGTCCAACCCCCTGCTCAAAGCAGGACCAACCCCCGACTAAATCATCCCAGCCAAGGCTTTGTCAAGCCTGACCTTAAAAACCTCTAAGGATGGAGATTCCACCACTTCCCTAGGTAACCCATTCCAGTGCTTCACCACCCTCCTCGTGAAATAGAGTTTCCTAATATCAAACCTAGACCTTCCCCACTGCAACTTGAGACCATTGCTCCTTGTTCTGACTTCTGCCACCACTGAGACCAGCCGAGCTCCATCCTCTTTGGAACCCCCCTCAGGTAGTTGAAGGCAGCTATCAAATCCCCCCTCACTCTTCTCTTCTGCAGACTAAATAACCCCAGTTCCCTCAGCCTCTCCTCATAAGTCATGTGCCCCAGCCCCCTAATCATTTTTGTAAATATATTCTCTCACCATGCCCCCACCTGCCCTTTCCTCCTAGCAACACGAATGACATGACAAGCTCAGAGACAGACACACCTTCACAATGAATGAGGAGTTCAGACAGAATAAGCATAAAAGGATTTTTCTTTATCTGTCTTATTACTTTAATTTGCCCCCCTAACAGAAAGTCCAAGAAAGGCAGAAAGAAACCTCATCAAACGGCGGAGTGCTTGACAGAAGTTGACAGGACCGCCTGGTTTTTAACTGGCTCTGTCAAGGGCTGGAATGCTTTCTTTCTCTTGTTGTTAGGAACTCAAAATATCCTCTGGCCTACCTCCATGAGAACTCCCTCTTTCCCAAAGGCTTGAAGCTGGAGCTGCATCTCCCAGCATGTGACATGTACACGGGATATGGAGAGAAAAGGCGGAGAAGAGAAATTAGGAGGAATTGCAAGGCAATTGCATAGCAAGACATATGAAGTCTATGCTAAAAATGGTAAGAGGACTCCATTGGTAGGCGCTCCCCACCCAAAGGAAACAAATGAAATAGTTTTTCACAACCAGGCCTTCCTTGCAGTTCCATACAACTGGTCAGCTTCTTTTGACAGTGCATGTTAAAAAAATAGGGAAATTTTCTTTTTCTATAGCATCTTGCCGCCTCCCCAAAAAAGCCAAAGGAACAATTCAAAAGGAGGAAAAGGACGACTAATCACTGGAATTGTCTGACTGAACAAGTCAGCTAAGATTAAAACAGGCAAAAGAGACACATAAAATAGAGATAGAAACCTGGACAAGAACCACAATTCAATATCAGAGCAGTGCAATGTCACCTATTAGCCATCTCAGAAAAAGTTGACTATCCACTAGTTTGGCAATGACATAGTTTGGCTGTGAAATTAGATATTTTCCAAACCACAAAGTCAGAACTCGATTCAAAATTCTGCAAAGTTTAGCTCTGGGGTTTGAGGCATTATCAATCGTAGCAGCCACAAGGCTCCTGCAGCTTGGCCAGGGTGACCAGCCAGCAGCACCGGGATCAGAAAAGTGAAAAAGTTTTAAACCTCCTTTGTGTGTGCACACGCACACATTCACACGCACACACACCAGGACATGCTGCACGTTCAGAGAGGGCTTATCAATCTCTCCTTAACGGGTCACGCTAAAGAGAATCACAGAAATGTAGGGCTGGGAGGGAACTCAAGAGTTCATCAAGTCCAGGCTTCTGTGCTGAGCCAGGAACAAGTAGACTAGATCATCCCGAAGCAGCACCAGACCCCACCAGAACTATAGAAACAAAACCTGCAAACATACCTCCATTGCTACAATGACCAACACCCCTCACAACACACCTTTCAAGATCCGTGGGTCCTACATGTGCCTATCACAACATGTGCCGTACCTAATAAAAGCAGCCGTACTGGGTCAGACCAAAGGTCCATCTAGCCCAGTGTCCTGTCTTCCAACAGTGGCCAATGCCAGGTGCCCCAGAGGGAATGAACAGAACAGGGAATCACCAAGTGATCCAACCCCTGTCGCCCATTCCCAGCTTCTGGCAAACAGAGGCTAGGGACACCATCCCTGCCCATCCTGGCTAATAGCCATTGATGGACCTATCCTCCATGAACTTATCTAGTTCTTTTTTTAACCCTGTTATAGACTTGGCCTTCACAAGATCCTCTGGCAAAGAGTTCCACAGGTTGACTGTGCGTTGTGTGAAAAAATACTTCTTTTTGTTTGTTTTAACAAAAGTGCACTAAATGCCCCAATAACAACAACAAGGGTGAAACCAGACAATCACTGTTCTCTCGAATGAACTTGCAGAGGAAAATGATAAAAGAGAAAAACACCCTATCACCCATGGGTGAACACTTTTACCAAAGTGATCACTCCCTATCAGTCCTCAGCCTCAAAGGAAAACTGCAGAACACCTTCAAAAGAAAAGCCTAGGAGCTTAAATTAATGACTCTGCTACATACTACAAATCATGGACTGAACAGAGACACTAGATTTATGGCTTATTACAACAATCTGTAACCTACTAACCCGCTCTTTTTGTCCTGTGATTACAGGGGTGTTAACGGGCCACTTCACTTGAATGGTCCCTTAGAATATGTGCTAATTACTTATGCTAAACTATCTGCTCCGCTTTGTAATTTGCTGTGGCACTCTGAGTACCTTTCGCACCAACAGAAGTTGGTCCAATAAAAGATATTACCTGACCCACCTTGGCTCTCTAATATATTGGGACCGACACGGCTACAACACTGCATAGACCATCCCTGACAGGTGTTTGTCCAACCTGTTCTTTAAAACCTCCAATGGTGGAGATTCCACAACCTCTCTGGGAAGCCTGTTCCAGATTAACTGTCCTTATAGTTAGTGTTTCCTAATATCTACCTAAATCTCACTTGCTGCTGATTAAGCCAATTACTTCTTGTCCTACATTCAGTGGACATGGCGAACAGTTAGGAGTCCGGTGGCACCTTAAAGACTAACAGATTTATTTGAGCATAAGCTTTCGTGGGTAAAAAACCTCACTTCTTCAGCCCTTAACATATTTGAAGACTTATCAGGTTCCCCCTTCAGTCTGCTTTTCTCAAGAATAATTTTTTTTTTAACCTTTCCTGGTAGGTCAGGTTTTCTAAACCTTTGATCATTTTTGTCGCTCTCCTCTGGACTCTCTCCAATTTGTCCACATCTTTCCAAAAGTGCAGCACCCAAAACTGCACACAGCACTCCAGCTGAGGCCTCAGAAGTGCTGAGAGGGACAATTACCTCCTGTGTCTTACAAACGGCATTCCTGTTAATATTCCCCTGAATGATATTAGCCTCTTTTGCAACTGCATCACATTGTTGACTCATATTCAATTTGTGATCCACTACAACCCCCAGACACTTGCTAGTAGTACTATTGCATGGCCAGTTATTCCCCATTTTGGAGTTGTGCATTTGATTTTTCCTTCCTAAATGGTGTACTTTGCGCCTGTCTTTACTGAACTTCATCTTCTTGATTTCAGACCTGTTCTCCAATTTGCCAAGGTTGTTTTGAATTCTAATCTGTCCTCCAGTCTGCTTGCAGCTCTCCCAGTGTGTAATGCTCTCCCAGGTGACTTCCTATTTTAGCCTAGAGGATGTGAAGTCAGGAATCCTGGCTTCTGTTCCCAGATTTGTCACTCGTTCTGTGTGTGACCTTGAGCCCCAAAACAGCGAAGCAATTATGTGTTAAAAAACACGTGCTTACATGCTTTGCTGGATTGAGGTCTTGATCTGTCTTTGACTCAGTTTATCTGCCTGTACGAGTATAGCTCCATTAAACGTTTCTGGATTGCTTTGAGATCGTAACCTCAGAGGAGTTATAGACATTCCACATATTAGCATTAACTCCTGCCTGAACAAGAGAAGGACGCCATTCAAAATTATGAGGCAGCCACTGCTTTTCAGGCAGTTCAGGGACACGTCAGCAATGCGGGGAAATACAGTCTGTCCCCAGAGTTTTTTCGGAAGCCCTGCTGTCCATAGGTACTTGTATAGTTTTCTAACTGGATATGGGCCATGTCTGTTAACCAACGTGTGGCTCATTGCACAGGACGAAGTTATGCTGGGGGTTGCTCAGAAACTCGACACGTTTTCAACTTGCAATGTGAGTAGCTACACGCACAAGGTAATTAGTGTAAAGTCTGAGAACATTTCCCATGCTGAGGGTGGGCTGGATGCATTCATTTACTGTTGGCTTCTGCACGTCACAGCAAACCCTCAAATGTAAACCCTGCAGAGCTGAAATTCCAGGGGCACAACCCACACTGGGAGATTTACGGAACCCTTTAATTTGCAGGAGAGGCTGATGTTTCCAAATGAAGAGAGTGTCCTGAAAAATCCTGCCACCTTCTGTCAAGGAAAAGCCAAAGAATCTAGAGGGGAAAGGGAGTGGATTTGACCCCATCCTTCCATTTCTTTTCCACGCGGAGGGAGGTTTCTGTTCTAAGTGGTGGTGGTGGTGGGAGGGGAATAGAGGGGCTGTCATGCACTGAAAGTGAAAGTCTGCTCATTTGCACAACAAGAGCTGGGCTCAGTAGTGGTGCAGCAATTCAGCCTTGAGAACACGGAACATACAATAATACTGCATTGCACCAGGGATTGCATTCGAGAGATAAGTGAGCTACGGATAATAGACAGCTCAGGCTAAGCAGGGGCCTGACTCCGGGTGGGAATAGACTTTCCAACTGTTGGCCAAATAGGAAAACAAACTATCAAATAAAATAAAATACAATCAATATCCCCAGAAGACAATTATATAGAATTTTGATAATGCAAATATTATAGCAGTGCAGGAAGCAAAGAAGCTCCTGGATGCATTGATATGGTTAAGTTCCTATCAACACAGATGTTGTGATTAACGGCCTGTCCTACTAAATACAGTTGTGGCAAGGGGAGGATTTATTTTTTAACCCAAGCACACAGATATACACATGCTGAGGGCCTGATCCAAATCCCACTCAAGCCAATGGGAATCTTTCCATTGACTTGGATGGGCTTTAGATTAGGCACTTACTGAGCATAACAGCCCCCCCAGAAGTCTTTTTAGAATGAATAATATTGATCTTGCTATTTATTGCTATGACTGCAGCACCTTGGAGCCCCAGCCATTGAGCAGGATCCCATGGCCCCGTGTGCTGTACAAACACAGACCAAAGAGGTGCTCCCTGCCCCAGGGAACTTACAATCTGAGTGGAAGGGCTGGATCTATGCTGGTGTTGTCATTCCAACACACCTGTAGAGGGAATGCCATTGAGCACAGAGCTCTAGGAACAGGTATTCCCAGGCAATGCATCCCAGGCTCCCCTGTACATGTTCATGGGGCTACTGGACAAGGAGCACCCTCTGCTGTGTTTTTGTAATGGCCTACATGTGGGCTGACAGCAGGGCCTGCCGAGTGACAGTAGGAACCACTCCATCTTGAGCCGAAGGACGAGATCCCTTCACCACCAGCTGCATGAGACTCACTAGCCTGGTAAGTGCATAAGCTACTGAAGGGAGACAAAGCTCCTGTCTCCTAGTGTGGAGACTGGTCTGGGAATCAGCCGGCCTTGCTGTTGTAGCCCCATGGCCAGGGGCGGCTCTAGGCATTTTGCCGCCCCAAGCATGGCAGGCAGGCTGCCTTCGGCGGCTTGCCTGCCGCGGGACCAGCGGACCCTCCGCAGGCATACCTGTGGGAGGTCTGCCGAAGCCAGGGGACCAGCGGACCCTCTGCAGGTAAGCCGCCGAAGGCAGCCTGCCTTCCACCCTCGCGGCGCCAGCAGAGCGCCCCCCGCGGCTTGCCGCCCCAAGCATGCACTTGGCGTGCTGGGGCCTGGAGCCGCCCCTGCCCATGGCACAGGTACCCTCTCAGTCACCACTTTGGGAAATTGGTCCTGTACACAGAGTCAGCTCCAGCTTTTTTGCTGCTCCAAGTGGCGAAGAGAAAAAAAAAGGATAAAGCCGTGATCGGCGGCACTTCGGCGGCTGCTCTGTCGCACTACTTCATTCTTCAGTGGCAATTCAGCGGCCGGTCCTTCCCTCCAAGAGCGAATGAGGGACCTGCCGCCGAATTGCTGCCGAAGACCCAGACATGCCGCCCCAAGCGCCAGCTTGCTCCACTGCTGCCTGGAGCCGGCCCTGCCGGGACAAACTGGGCCTGGAAAAGCCTATGTCACAACAATGACCTGGATTTTTTACTGCAGCTGCCTTTTCTCAGCCATGCTGCCTTGGCTACACAGACATCCTCTCCGACCTTCAGTGACCGTGTCTTTAAAAGAGCACTGGCTAGTTCTTTGTCTCCTCATCATGGGCCTCTCCACAATCAGGGGCGGCTCTAGACATTTCACCGCCCCAAGCACGGAGTCATGCTGTGGGGGGCGCTCTGCCGGTCGCCGGTCCCGCGGCTCCAGTGGACCTCCCGCAGGCGTGCCTGCAGAGGGTCCTCTGGTCCCGCGGCTCCGGTGGACCTCCCGCAGGTGTGCCTACGGAGGGTCCGCTGGTCCCACGGCTTCGGTGGACCTCCCACAGGCATGCCACCGAAGGCACCCTGCCTGCCACCCTCCCGGCGACCGGCAGAGCGCCCCCCGCAGCATGCCACCCCAAGCACGTGCTTGGCATGCTGGGGCCAGGAGCCGCCCCTGTCCACAATAATTGATTATTAAAACAATAGCTCATAGTCCTATGTGCCCGGTGCTTTACAAACATTCACTGATCTCCAGCCCACCCCCTGAGGCGGGGAAAGTATCTCCATTTTACAGATGGGAAAACTGAGGCAGAACTCTGATCTCTTCCCAACCATGTGCTCATTTGTCTAGCCCTCCTTGCCATTTGCACATCCATACAGGACCAGAGACTCACAGATATTAGGCTAGTTCTGTCCCACAGTCGTGCTATTTCCAGCTGTATTCCATCAGCCGCCTTAAGGCGACCCAGGTCTGCTGTGGATGGTTGCATGGATAGCAGATGTCTAAAGAAAACCCAGGTTCTTTCAGAAGAGGGTTGGTGGCACTTTTCCCTCTGAGATCTTGTCTACACTACAGGACAATTTTTTAGCTGGTGCAAATACTCTTGTGAAGTCAATGGCCTGCACCAATGTACACCAGCTGAGGGTCTGGCTCTACCGCAACAAACACGTCAGAGAACCCAGTTACAACGTGATGAGAGTGTCCTGACCACGTTACAGAACAGTTTACTTTTGCAGATAGACCAGACCAAATCATCTCATAACCATGTTAGGTGAATCATGCAAATACTCCTTCGCTTGACAACTGGGTGTACAGATACCTGATTTGTATGAAAAGCCACAGTAACTGTGCACACATATTAGGTGTGCAATTGCACAGCTCTTCTATGAAAACAGTGACATGCTTTTCTTTATTAGTCTGACTCATAATGATTTTGTGACTGTTCTGACAAGATTGCAGGGCAACCCACCTGATGAAATACTAAACCTGATACAAGGAATTACATATATAACCTTTTAAAGTCATGTTTACGACACCCAAGTCTGCATGGGACTTATTTTATAGCACATGCCTTGTAAATGAAGTGCCTGACAAGCCCATTAAATGAGTAAAAATAAGGTTCAACCATGGTAAAATATGACAGCCATCAGCTTTGCTAAAGAATGTATTTGATACATGAACAATGCTGCTTGGTGCAAATGTATATTATATTGGCAGCACTCCATGCTGTGAAATTGCCTGACATTAATGCCTGAGAAAGGAATAAGCCCATTACCACAATACTGTGTATTGAGGAGATGTCTTTAAAAGGCCGCCACTGTATTACTAGGTGATAAACTCCATAATCTAATTAATTGTCCACAAATTCTGTCAGCCAGAGAACTTCCTTGCAGGGCAAAGATCAAAACTCTAGGCATCTCCTCCTTCACCCAGAAAGAATAATTTACTGTACATACCTTAAGCTTATTAGCAAATATTTTGCCTCCCAACTCAGAAGAGTTTTCAGAACACGTGCAACTGAGAATTTTTGGTATGCCTAAGAAAATGAATCCTTAAAGTTAGAGGCTGCTTCTCCCTCCCCGTCTTCTCTGGAGACGCATCGTGATGCTGTCACTTATGCTTGTGGAGGCTTTCAACGTTCTGCTTCTCCCCAGCCCCACCACACTAAACGGTGGCACCAAGGGCCTGCGACGTCCATTGACTTCAGAGAGATCTGGATCACATGGTAATCTGGGCTCAAGCAAATATGCATTTTAATACGGCTACATGTAAATGGATACATCTAGGAACAAAGAACGTAGGCCAGATGTACAGGATGGGGGACTCTATCACTGGAAGCAGGGACTCTGAAAAAAGGTGTGTGTGCATGCGTGTGTAATCAGAAGAACATGGGCTCCTGGTGCGACACTGTGGCAAAAGTGCTAATGTGATCATTGGATGCATAAACAGGGGAATCTTGAGTAGGAGTAGAGAGGTTTTTTTACCTCTGTATTTGGCACTGGTGTGACCGCTGTTGGAATCCTGTGTCCAGTTCTGGTGCCCACTATTCAAGGAAGATTTTGATAAATTCAAAAGGTTCAGAGAAGAGCCATGAGAACGATTAAAGGATTAGAAAACTTGATTTCTAGTGATAAGCTAAATAGATTGAGCTCCTTGAGTCTAACAAAGAGAAGGTTAAGGGGTGACATGATCACAGTCTATAAGTATCTACATAGGGAACAAATATTTAATAATGGGCTCTTCAGTCCAGCAGAGACGGGTCTAACTTGATCCATGGCTGGAAGTTGATGCTAGACAAATTCAGATTGGAAATAAGGTGTAAATGTTTAACAGTGAGGATAATTAACCATTGGGACAATTTACCAAGGGGTGTGGTGGATTCTCCATCACTGGCAATTTTTAAATCAAGAGCTCTGCTCTAGGAATTATTTTGGGAAATTCTCTGCTCTGTGTTATACAGGAGGTCACACTAGATCAGAGGTGGGCAAACGACGGCCTGCCCGTGGGACCCTGCTGCCCAGCCCCATAGCTCCTGGCCCCCGGTCCCTCCCCCGCTGTTCTCCCTCCTCTGCAGTCTCAGCTCACTGCGCCGCTGGTGCAATGCTCTGGGTGGCAGCGCAGCTGCAGAGCCCGGGTCTGACTCGGTGCTCTGCGCTGCGTCGTGGCGTGGCTGGCTCCAGCCGGGCGGCACAGCTGCCTGTCCTGGTGCTCTGGGTGAGGGCAGGGGTCAGGGGTGCGGATGGGGGTGGGGCGGTCAGAGGGCAGGGAACAGGGGGGTTGGATGGGGCAGGGGTCCCGGGGGGGAGCAGTCAGGAAGGAGAGGAGGGGTTGGCTGTGGCAGCGGGGCGGGGGGAGTCAGGGGCAGGAGTTCCAGGGAGGTCAGGGGATAGGGAGAAGGGGTGGTTGGATGGGGCAGGGAGGGAGTCAGGGGTGGGGGACCTAGGGGTGGTCAGGGGACAGGAAGTGGGGTGGGGGGATGGGTCAGGAGTCCTGGAGGGGAGGGTCAGGAGGCGAGAAGCAGGGGGGGTTGGATAGGGGGCAGGCACCTCCCCTAACCAGCCCTCCATACAATTTTGGAAACCTGATGTGGCCCTCAGGCCAAAAAGTTTGCCCGCCCCTGCACTAGATGATCAGAGTCTTCCTTTGGAATCTACACGGGCCTTTACACGGGCCCATTGTACACAAAGGCAAATGTCACCCTAAATGGCTTCCTCAAGATCACTCCGTAAGCTGGCGGCAGGGTGGAGAACAGCACCTAGGACAACCGAACCACTAGTCTATTCCCCCACCCTGGTTTCTAACAAGGACCGCAGAAAAGGTTAACCATAGCGACGAGCCTGAGCACTCCCTTTGCAGGCCCCCTATAAGTAGCCGTCTATTATGAATGCCATAGCCTGGAAACTGAGACGTTGAAATCTAGAGATAAAACTGTGGCAGCTTTATCCAAGAGAACTGAATAATCTGTCTAATCTAGTTAATTTGATAGTAAGTCAATGAATCACAAGGAATAAATTAGAAATATTATAGGAGAAGGGGACAAGCCACTATTGATTTATAATCTGTAAACAACATGCATCTTCCAGGAGTCAGCAGGGATGCATCTGCCGCTCGTGATGGTGTGTCACTGCCTAGGAGCTTTTAATTCAGCTCTTTGACCAAGTTCTTTTCATTAACCGCACACTCCCAGCCAGAGCAAAATGAATCATTCCTAGTGCTCAGAGTGAAAATTAACTCCCACGGCAACTTCCCCTACATTTGTGTCCCCTTCTCCTCCTTCAGCTGCCCATTGCCATTCACAAAGAAGAAGATGGCAATGGACAGGATAAGCCGGGAATGTAAAAATAAAGCGTAGGTGAACATGGACCGTGTGAGGACAGAGCATGGGAGAGGATTTCTATGTAATGTGAATCTGTAATGTACCCTGCAGCCGGCTTCTACGATTGAGTCGGATCAATTCCGCGTGGCTTTGCTGGATGCCACTAAAGGAACCCGAGTAACAAGAGTGGGTGGAACTGAGTTCTTGGGGATCTCAGTAGAGAAGGTCTCGGGGGGAACCCAACAGTTACTAGAGCCACATGGACTTTTTTCTCTCTCAAGAGAGTTTGGACAAAATGAGTCTTTTCACTGAAAAAGAAAAAATTTGTGGGAAAATGTCAATTTTGGTTACGCTTGCTAGTTTTTTGAAGAAAAACAGCAACAACATTTTAACTGAAAAGCTTTTTAAGAAATGTTTTTTATTTTGATTGAAATGTGGGACATTTTGATGAAAATATAAATACTTTTTTCATTATTTCCCACAAAAAATAATTGGTACCATTCAGTTTACTATCTCGGGATCTTTTGAACAAGACGTGCTCTGAAATGTTACTATGCCAGAATGGCACCTTCTTACTGTCTGGCTCAACACTGCGTGTCCAGAGTCAGCCCTGCTGACATTAATGACTAACTATATTTCTACTACTGCAGACAGCCCAGGAAAAGTGAGCGGGATTCTACCCTCCGTGTGCCTCACCCACAGCATTGTACACTGAGCTCCAGTCAGTTGCACCTGTGCAAACCAAGAATCATAGAAATGTCAGGCTGGAAGGGACCTCGAGAGATCACTGAGCCCAGCTCCCTGCACTAAGGTAGGAACCAAGTACATTTAGACCATCTGTGACAGGGCTTTGGTCCAACCTGTTCTCAAAAACCTGCAGCGATGTGGATTCCACAACCTCCCTTGGAAGCCTCTTCCAGAGCTTGCCCACCCTTATAGGTAGAAATATTTCCCTAATATGTAACCTACATCTCCCTTGTTGCAGATACGCTAGTTACCTCTTGTCTGACCTACAGTGGGCATGGAGAACAATTGATCACTGTCCTGTTTAGAAAAGCCCTTAACATATTTGAAAACTGTTATCAGGTCCCCCCTCAGTCTGCTTTTCTCAAGACTACATAAGGCCAGATTTTAACCTTTCCTCATAGGCCAGGTTTTCTAAACTTTTTATAATACTTTAGCTGTCCGCTGGACTCTAACCAATTTGTCCACATCTTCCTTAGAATATCAGGGTTGGAAGGGACCTCAGGAGGTATCTAGTCCAACCCCCTGCTCAAAGCAGGACCAATCCCCAGCTAAATCATCCCAGCCAGGGCTTTGTCAAGCCTGACCTTAAAAACCTCTAAGGAAGGAGATTCCACCACCTCCCTAGGTAACCCATTCCAGTGCTTCACCACCCTCCTAGTGACCAAGTTTTTCCTAATATCCAACCTAAACCTCTCCCACTGCAACGTGAGACCATTACTCCTTGTTCTGTCATCTGCCACCACTGAGAACAGCTGAGCTCCATCCTCTTTGGAACCCCGCTTCAGGTAGTTGAAAGCTGCTATCAAATCCCCCCTCATTCTTCTCTTCTGCAGACTAAACAAGCCCAGTTCCCTCAGCTTCTCATCATAAGTCATGTGCCCCAGCCCCCTAATCATTTCTGTTGCCCTCCACTGGACTCTCTCCAATTTGTCCACCTCCCTTCTGTAGTGGGGGGACCAAAACTGGATGCAATACTCCAGGTGTGGCCTCACCAGTGCCAAATAGAGGGGGATAATCACTTCCCTCGATGGCGGCAATGCTCCTACTAATACAACCCAATATGTCATTGGCCTTCTTGGCAACAAGGGTGTCATAAACTGTTAGTTAAGGGTTAAGGGTTTTTTTCGACCTGTAAAGGGTTAACAAGCAGTACCTGTGGACACCTGACCAGAGGACCAATCAGGGACAAGATAATTTCAAATCCCTGTGGAGGGAAGTTTTTTTTTCTGTTCTTTGTTTTTAGAGAGTCTCTCTTGGGAATTAAGGGAGTCAAGACATCTTAATCAAGTCCTCCCAGGTTTCTGCAATAAATTCTTCTATTCAAGCTAGTGAGTATTAGCAAGGAACTGGTATTCTTATACTTTTATTTCTGTATTTGCAATTCTGTGTTTTGCTATAGAATTTCTTTAATTCTGTACTGTTATTGCTTTTACTGAGAAAGAAAGGAGGGGGGATTCTCTCCAGAGATTGATAAGTTTAGACCCTGGGTATTGTTCTATCTTGGTACTACAGAGGCAGTTACTTTCTTTTTATTCTTTAATAAATCTTTTCTGTTAAGGACTTGGTTGATCTTTCCTTGGGTGAATTCTCAGGGAAAGGGGAGGAGGGAGGAGGACGGCATCCCTCTGTAGTTGGATCCCGGTATCTCTCCTAGGAAAAGGGAGGGGGGAGGAAGCAGGGGGGAATGGTTTATTTCTCCTAGGTGTAAGAACTCCATGGATTTGGGGCTCTTGGGATCCCCAAGGATTTTGGGGAAGGACTGTGTCCCAATACACGTACATTATTGGGTGGTGGCAGCTTTTACCAGATCTAAACTAGGATTTTAGTTTAGGGGAGTCAATGCAGGTCCCCATTTTGGAACCCAACAGCTCTAAGTGGGGGTGAGACCTATGACAAAGGGCACACTGCTGACTCATATCCAGCTTCTCGTTCACTGTAATCCCCAGGTCCTTTTCTGCAGAACTGCTGCCTAGCCACTCAATCCCTAGTCTGTAGTGGTGCATGGGATTCTTCTGTCCTAAGTGTGGCACCCAGATCTGGATGCGGTACTCCAGCTGAGGCCTCACCAGTGCGGCAGCTCCTTATAACTGTATTATCCTCTAGGTGCTTACAAACAGATTGTTTGATAATTTGTTCCAGTATCTTTCCAGGTATCGAAGTTAGGTTGACTGGCCTATAAGTCCCTGGATCGTTTTTGTTCCCCTTTTTAGAGATCAGTACTCACCCTTCTCCAGTCCTCTGGGACTTCACCCATTCTCCATGAGTTCTCAACGTTAATTGCTTCCAACTCCAAGATTACTTCAGCTAGTTCCTTAAGTGTTCAATTAAGTATTCAATGTTACAAGCAAAGTAATACACCTTACATGGAATGATTTGATCTACTCCTACACTGTACTTGGGTTCTAAAGTAACTTTCAACTCAGCAAAAGGCCCCAGAATCACTGTCGACAGCATAACATGCATCAATGGTAAAAACACAAATCTTATGGCATGCCAGGGAAAGGCCTAGAAAACACAGACGGCATTATGCAAGACAATCGTTCACTCTCACACAGATAACCGTCTTCAGCACTTGGCACTGGATAGCACAGAACAGAAAGATAGTCCCTGCCTCAAAGACCTTACAATTTACGTCAAGAAACAGATGGATAACGACATATAGCCTGGACCCTTACTGAAGATGGTTGGGGTTGCACAGGTGTGGGTGGGAGGATGTGCACAGAGGGCATAACATGAAGTCAATCGAGTCGCACAGGTGTTCTGAGAACAGATTTTGGTCTGCAGAACCTTTCTTGCTGGGGATGATGTAGGAGAAGGAAAGGACCCAGCTTGACTCCCAGGTTCAGTGTGCAGTGCTGGTAGTTAGAAAAAAAATAATTTTACTTATAAACTGAGCACATGTGATCTGGAGCCAATGAGCCATAAAAAACATGGAATCCCACATTGCCATTTATACAGTTGGTCAGATACTCATTTGCCTTCATGTAGGCCAGGCAAAGCAATGGAAAAGGGAAAAGCTTTCACTCTTGGTGGAAGCTTGGGGACCCATCCCACTATAAAAACAGGGTGTGGATTTAAATCTGTGTAACGCTACCTGACTGCATAGTGACAACAGCTGGGAAATTCGGAACTTTTTAGTCACCTTTTTCCTGGGGAAAGAAAAGCCGAGTTATTTTGAGAAAATTCAATAATTGTATGCAGTGCGAAGGTTTGGGTCAAGCTCTGCAAATCCCCAAGTTTATAGAATCATAAAAAATCAGGGCTGGAAGAAACCTCAGGAGGTACCTAGTCCAATCCCCTGCTCAAAGCAGGACCAACCCCAACTAAATCATCCCAGCCAGGGCTTTGTCAAGCTGGGCCTTAAAAACCTCTACAGATGGAGATTCCACCACCTCCCTAGGTAACCCATTCCAGGGCTTCACCACCCTCCTAGTGAAATAGTGTTTCCTAATATCCAACCTAGACCTCTCCCATTATCCAGCTCCATTGTATTTTGGCCTATCTACAAATTTTGTAATGTGAATGAGACTTACACTTACGTGGGAGATCTCTCAGCACTTTATACACTGACTTACAAATGTATTCACAGGGAATCATTTCCCTCATTGTTGAATTGCAGCTGTCTCTAGTGTGACACATAGTAGCTGTTAAACAGCTTACAACAACATGGCACTACACTTTTTAGGACACAACATGAAGAACAGAACAACACTTAACTGAAAGTAAAGGCATAATTTGAGCTAGGCAGAATATAATGAACGCCACTGGAATATGTCCAATGAACATCTTATTCTTGGGGAAAGTGCCAGGCAGTCTTTAATGCTCCCAAAGTTGGGAAGGTCTCAGTTTTACAGCTCATCCCAAAGCAAGCATCTAGGCAACCAGAGAAATATCATCATCTGCTAAGAGATACCCAGGTTAGTTACTGAACATATTTATGGCAGTGATGGAGAACTGAGGAAATGGAAGACTCTTGGATGTGCATGTTATGGGTAGCTCCATCTTATCTATCATGACATCCCCCATCTGTGTAATTCATATCAAGATGCCAACCCACCAGGCAGAAATGTAATGAACTTCTAGGCTGTCGCCTTGCAATAGGTCTGAAAAATTAAACTACATGGTGCCAAGTCTATAGGCAGACATTATGGGAAGCAATATACCAGCATTGTCATGGCAACATCACACCGTGACTTTGATTTTTTCAAGGCCAGGACAATGTATGCATTTGACAGAAGCAGCTAATTGACTAGCTCTCTGCTTAATGCACATCAACACAGCAGCATATTTTTGCTAAATGTCTCACTATTTGAGTTTTCCTGCCTCCAGCTACCATTAACATATTTTGCATTCATGCTTTGTATAAATTCCTGGTAATGCTTCCAGCTAAGGGTCCTAAATACACATTTAATTTATATTTAATGAGACAGTTAGCATGAGTTAAGCAAATGAGAGCTGGTTAATTAAAGCATATGTAGAGAGGATTGTGAAGATTAATCAGTTAATATTTGCAAAGTGCTTTGAAAAATATATGCACCTAAGTTTTGTATTATTATTATTACTGAGTTCAAATGAAGAGATACAGTCTATCACATAGCTGTTAATCTTTAATCAATCCGTTTCTCATGTGGTAATTTGTGTGGTGTCTAAAGGGTTAGGTGTAATAAGACATTAAGTGCAGGTTATTTGAACACCTGGTTTCTCGGCTGCTCGCTTGCTATTCATTCTTAATGGGCTAAATCATGAAGTATTAAGTAATTTTACATGGCAGTTTAACTGAATCAGTTAAACTGAGTTAAGACTGAGCAAAAGTTGACTCAGCGGCTGAGTATTCGGCCCGACAGGCAATGGATAACTTAGCTGCGAGAGGCAGCGTGCGCTAATGGCTCACACCTGGGCTGGGGGGAAGGATTCCTTGTGTTTTAATGCCATCTAGGCCTCAGCTTTACTGTGGGGCTTCAGGCAAGGAGGCCAAATTCCTAATGTAGCCACAGGTTGTAGGCGACTCAGTGTTTGTGTGTCCAGAGCCCGATGGTTAGAGCTCTGAGCACCTGAAGCTCTGATACATGTTAGCATTGGGGGCTCAGCACCTCGAAATTCAGGCCCCACGTATCTCAGGTGAAGAAGCCAAAAACGGAGGCATTCGTTAATGGACAAGAGGCCCTAGCTATGCCAAGCCTCAGTTTTTTCATCTGTAAAATGGAGCTAGTGATACGTCCTTACCTCCCAGGGGGGTTCATTGGTATTCTTAAAACCCTCTGACTTTGAGGCGGACCATACGCACCTGTAATGCCTATGTGTTGTTGTTTCACAATACGGTAAGTGAAATAGCAGCAGGTACAGAGCACTGGACTGGGACTTGGGAGACCTGAGTTTTATTCTCAGCAGTGCACCCTGGCCTGCTGACCTTGGCAAGTCACCTCCCCTCTCTGAGACATGGTGTCGCCATCTGTACAATGGGGACGTCCTTTGTAAAGTGCTCTGAGATCTGCTGACGAGAAGAGCTAGGTGATATTATCACCCGTCCTCACAGATGGCCCCCAAACACCATCGGTATCCAATCCCAGCACCCCCCTTCCACAGGGGCCAGTCCCAGGAGCTGTCAGTCACTCCCCCCCCCACTCTCAGTCACCTGAGCCCTTCTCCCCAAGTGACATCACTGGGATGCTGAGATGCAGCAGCACAGGCTGTATGGGGGCCTTGGGGGGTGGGAAGGGAGGGCAAGTGAGTGGTGTGGGTGGGGGTATTCCTGAGCGGTATCAGGCTGAACGAGGGTGCAGGGAATCTTTACCCCAGCTCAGGCAAGCAGCACACAGAGGCCCTGACGAATTCTCCTCTGCCATCTAGCCAGGGCTGTATTCGTTCCCCAACCCCGACTTCTGCTTCTCTTAATACCAGTCCTTTAAATCCCCGTGGCTTTGGAAAGCTGCCTGGCAGAGCGAATAAAGAATAACTGCTGTGAAGGGCTAAGGGAGTTTTCTAGCCGAGTGTGCCAAGGGAAACCAGAATCTGCTTGGTCAGTGTTAACTCTGCTAGTGTTCACACAGTCAGACCGGCGGGACCACCCTGCCCACAGACTGTCCTGCTCAGCTAGGAAATGACAACACACACATCTGGCTGCACAGCTGTATGTGTCCCACCGTCGCCATCCATGCCCCAGGGCTGGATGACAGGATGCAGATGTACTGGCAAGAAAGTCGCTGCGCAATGAACCCCCACCCCATTCCTCACTTGATACAAACCAAGCTACAGGAATGTGGGTGACGGGTGTTTCAAACGTTCAGTGCTCACGTCGGACCCACTTTTCAGGTCACCCAGCAAGAGCATGGGACGGAGCGAAGCACAGAAATCTCCACCACTCCATCAGACTCTGAACTAGGTTTAATTGACACAAATCGCTCTCTGGGGTGTCTCGCCTGTAAAGCAAACAATCTACTAATGGCTAAGTGCCACCACGTGGCAGACTCCATGCACTGCAGCCAGTGCAACAGCTGCTACCCGTGAAGGATGGAGGATACAGTGTTATTTCCAGGGTTTATTTTCAATGTCATCAGAGGGGAATACCTGCAACCCTGACTGATGGCAAAAGAATTTGAGCCAGTGCTGAGAGATGTGCAGGCTGCTGCCACTCATTCCACTGTCAGCCGATTATAGCCAGGGTTTAAAAAGGTCCCAGAAAGTCTGGCCAGAGCTGGATGCTGATTTGTTCCCATTTCTTGCAACCGGGTCAGACAAATGCCCCCTGCCTGCCTCAGTGTTTGGTTTTTGTGTATGTGGGGTCTGGAGCCCGGCCTGCAATGCACAGAACCTTAGCTGCCTCCATCAGGGAGCCCAGTTCTGCATGTGGGGCTTCCAGTCAGCACTTCCCACAGGCATCCGAATGGGAACTGCACAGCCCTGAAAGTACCATGTTAATCATCAAGTGCTCATAATCAGAATGATTGTTATTAGGCGGGTCAGACAGCTACAGCTAAAGGCCACGTAGTCCTAAGAATAACGTGTCTGCAGTTTGTGTGGCTACTATCTACTGTAAAAGCAAAACAAGGTATTTTATTCTTTTGTAATGAGGCCGGGCCTGAGGCCCTATTTACTCTCAACAGCAGGCAGGCCAGTGCAGGCTAATAGATGCTAGGATGGTATTTCAGTCCATCTGCCCACTGGGTGGCAGCAGTGCTGTTGCACCGGGCGAACGAGAGAAGCAGTCGTGTGGCAGTGAGCCACGGTCTTCAGGTGCTCGGTCCGGCTCCACTAGGGCCTGGTTTTCAGAAAGGCAAGCAATACCATGGCACACCTCATTTGTATGTGCATTTACTCTGATTGTGCATGTAACTCAGGCAACTGTGTTTGCAAACCAATTTCATGGGTCCTCTCAGGGGTCACGACCTGCCGGCACATGAGTTGCACCCTGAACGTGGCTGACTGTGAAGCCCAGAGTTTCTGAAGAGAAAACTCAACCCCTCCCCCCCCCCACGCAACTCCCCTGAATGCTGCTGGTTTGCAGCCGGCAAGAGGTGACATCTCATCTGACGTTCCCCAGGTGCCCAATACATTTGACAGGATCCCACTTCGTAAAGGATCGCTCGATGATTTACTAAGCAACTGCACCTTTCTGCCCCCTCCGAGATACCCAACGAGTCACAATGGAGAGCAAGGTTCGCTTTGCTGATTAGAGAATGCTCATTTAGAGACGGGTGCTCCATCAGGTTAGGCCTTTTGAATATGTCACGCCAACGGGCACTAGAAATACAGATATGGGGTATATTTTTCCTTGTGTCACAAACAAATGGGAGTGAACCAGTCTTGGCCAGTGGCCTGTGGGCGTGAGGAGCGGTGGTGGTGGTTACTGCTTCGCCTGCTTTCAGCTCAATGGACCGAGCATGCGCGGTACATTCGGAATCTGCGCAGGGCAGGCTGCTGGTCTGGGGTGTTACTGTGGGATTTTGTTGAACACAAATAAAAGTTGGATCCCTGTTCTGTTACCTGGCATCAGACGGCTAATAGTGATCACCACTGACAAAGCATGGGCTAGATCGGTACCTTAAATGGCATCTTACTACTAAAGAGCTCAAACCACTTCCCGCCCAATGAAAGCCTTGCCACGAACCTGTAAGGGACCATAGGCAAGCGCTGTAGTTCCCGACAGGGAAAGTGAGACACGACAATTCACTCTGCCGGATTTCTCAAATACGCTTCCTCCTCGGCGTCTGAGCGCATCGGCAGGCTGGCAAGAATTCAGTGCAAACGAGGAGACTCAGTTTGCTGGGCCAGTTTAACTGGAAAGTCTGACAAAGCGCGTCTACAAGAGGCCTAGCCAAGGTCCCACAGCAGCCAGAGGCAGGAATAGGACCCAGGAGTCCTGTGCCCGAGACCCTTTCCTCCAGGGTCTGATCCAAAGCCCAGTCACTTCAATGGGCTTTAAATCAGGCTGGTCCCCACCAGACCACACTCCCGATCGAGATAACGGTGAGCGCCACACACAGATTTGCATTCCGTAAGATATTGTTATGAATGACTGCTCACTGCTCGCTCTGTAAGATTCCCAGCAAGACACTGTAGGTATCGTAACACAGATCAGTCACACGGCACATCAGCTCTAAAGAGCGGGACCAAACTCCATAGAAATCTTTTATCTGTTCATTTCATTGGAAATGATATTCCCTCCAAATGACCCAGATCATTTAGATTGCTAAACCGAACAGCTATTCTGACTCCCTGGGTTGGCCGATGTGACGAAGTGGGGATTTTCTGTAACACTTTGACCATTCCTGTGTGCGCTTCAGCTTCCCTCTTGCTGTGCATTGCTGCTCATGGAGTGTAAAGGGTTTAGAGGTGGTTCTTGAGGCAGAGTCGGAGACAGGAGATGTTGGTCACAAAACTGTCTGGGGGGGGCTACGAATAGGTTGGTAAACTGCCCCTATCCATGGCGGATCCAGAAAGGCAATGGGAACGCAAGGACTGAAGTGTTGACACCTATCGCCCCCGGGCAGGCGGAACATGTGAACTCAGCATAACTCTGCAGAAGGAAGACAATGGAGCAAGAGGTGACAGGAGGGTAGGATAAGCAGCTTGGCTGGGTGGAGCCTGACATTGGCTAGCTGTCTGAACCTTTGCTCCTCTCCGCTAACCTGAGGGCTGCGGACGCGGGGTTCCCCTGGACTAATAGACCCTGCTCGCCATGGAAAGGCTGCCTGGTGTCCCTGCAAATACTCGCCGAGATGCATTGATCCCTGAAGAGGGCAAAAAGTCTCTGACCAAGAATGTGTCTCAGGTGGACTCACCAGCCAGAGCTCGAGGTTAGAAACAGGAAGACTGGAGCCTAGAGGTTGAGTCTTGGAGGCGTTGGGGTCTCATGGTCTGCCGTTAAAGAAAAGTGGGACTGCTTGGGGGTCTGACACACTGAAGGGGCTCCTCCACGGGCTGTTTAAAAGCTGGGACGTAACACCGATCTTGGGGATCTGTGATAGCTTCCATTCCCTGAGATCAGCCTCTTTGTATCAGACAGGTCCCTTCATCGGAAATTGTTTGATGCAAGATGGGTTTGTTCAGGTCTGCAGGTGCTTTAAGAGGACAATAGCTGGCTTGGCTTCGAAAAGAAGCCACAAAGGTCAGAAGCACAGGCACAGTCTTGGAGGGAACTGCTATGTCCCAAGCCAGAGCAGAGCTAATTTTCACAACAGATAATGTATTGAACTCATCCCACCACTTTCTCTTGGAGAATTCTCCATGGATGAAGCACGATTCTCTCACACACGTTTCTTATTCAGAATTATTTGCCAGATCATTTATTCATGTAGTCCTTGGCCCCCTGGGCTCCTTTGCAAGCATTTCACGGCATACCTGAAAGGTGAGCAGGTTTCAGAAGATGCAGAGGTCACCTGGTATGGCTTCCGTGTTCCTCGGCTGGTGTCAATCAGCATTGCTCTGTTGAAGTCAATGGAATCCCACCAATTTGCACTATTGAGAATATGGCTCCAGAGGTTTAGATGTAGGATTTTGCTCCAAGCCAATGACTACTTTCTGTCTGTGATGGGCTCCAAAGGACTTGGAGGACGGGGCAGGAGATACCTTCATCTTTAATAGAGTTATCGGCTCCTCTGGGGAAATTGCAGGTACCCGGAAAGCTCAGTGTGAGCCTTTTGCCACAACAGCTCTTGCTCAAGTCGCCCTGGGGCCGTGCAGCACCTGCTCAATGGAGCCGTTTTATTGCAGCCTCTGGCTTCCTGGTTCACCACATTCCTCACTCCTGACTCATTCTCAGAGTTTCTGAGGCTCTTGAATATTACACACGCTACAACCTTTAAAATATACATGTGTTAGAGGATCCAGATGGAAAGCCAATAACGAGGTAAGACGAACAGACTGCGTCCGATAAAATAAGAACCAAGTAAGAACCTGAGCCAAGACAGAACCTTTTATGAAATTAGAAAAAGGTCGTTCACTCGTTTTAAGGATTCTTTTTCATTCCCAGGTGCCTCTGTGCGTTTTGACTAAGACAGTAATAGATTTGCTGATGCACCAAGATAAAGCCTTTTGCCTTGGTAATTGAGGCCCTGGAAGAAGCAAGATTTTAAGCTTTTCAGAACCGGGCCAGTCTTTTGTGTTCACCATGCCTAGCATGAAAGAATCCTGTGGCACCTTATAGACTAACAGACGTTTTGCATCCAGACTAACACGGCTACCCCTCCGATACATGCCTAGCATGGTGAGTGGGAGTGTCTAGGCACAACCGCAATACAGACAGTAATAATGAGACTGGAAATTGCCTTTCCTGAGACATTTGCAGCCTGGTTTTGTAGACCCAGATGGCACCACTTCCATCTTATCTGGAATGAGCCACATTTGACCTGATCTATTTCCCAGCCCCTGCCAGGCACAGGGAGAGCACAGAAACACAGCATGTGTCTTCAGCAAAGAGGAGATGTGGAGCTGAATGTTATTGGCATATGGAACCCCTGTGGGAGAGCACACAGCCCCTGCGGAATCTCAGTGAGGGCATCTTTCTCCATCTACTCCCACCAGATCCTCAAGTGAGTCAACAAAGCCTTACAGCCGGTGGTATTGAAGACGGCTGACTGATGTAACCAGATGGTCAGGAGGAGATTATTAATCACACTCCATTTATACCAGCACCAACTCTGTCCTCAACTCATGCCCCAAACCAAACCAGTAGGTAGAAGACACACATGAGCATAAGATGCAACTGGAGTTGTTTCAATAGCTCCTTCTTAATAACGTCCCCCTAAAAGGATGTCATAGACTGGGATGTAACCAACAAAGCTGATCGTATCAAGACTTTGTTTGGGTAACGTTGGTTTTGTGGTACCAGGACAATTGGTGCCTGACTTACCTTCGGATACCCCTTCAGGAATACTAAGGGCACAGAAGTAGGCACTCTAGATCCTGCACGTTTCTAACAAAAATAACTTTGCATATTTTGCCTGTGCAATATTGTATGTGCATTGTTTTTCTCTAACTATTCACTCTTATTTTTATTTTTGTCTATGGTGAGTAGCATGTTATATAGAATTATGGAATCTTTTCTTATAAAAAAAATCAAAACAAAGATCAAACAAAAACACTACACACACACACACACACACACAACACTAAACTCCCACCCAGCTCTAGTTCCAACTTGAGCTGGCTTTGTTTACCAAGGATCCCACCCTACCTAGAACTCTCTGCAGCAGCCCGAGACATCCAGTGCTGAGTATTATAATTACTTATATACACTACCGTTACAGGGAGTTTGTCCATGCAGATATATGAGACCAGTGGACACACTAAATGAAGCAAAATCAGACCCCTGCGTTTAGCAGCACCTGCTCACAATTCAGCATGACACAGAAAAAGATCAAATTCTACCCCCCCCACCTCTTTATTGCAGCTAGACTTGGCCTGATCTCAGCTGGCTCCGTAAATCTTTTATTTTCCTCATTTCCATTGCTGAATCTGAGCTCATTTTAAAAAAATACACAGAGAGAGAGAGATAGGCAAAATTTTTTGACCAAAACTGGTTTTTTTTGCCAAAAAATGCAGATTTGGGACAACTGAAACCTTTCACAAATTTGTATAGAATTCACTGAATTGTTTTTTGGGGGAGGGGGGAATCACCAAAATATCAAAACATTTCATTTCATCATTTTCAAAACAAAATATTTCAGTTTTTCAGTTCAAAGTGACTTTTCCTTTCAAAACGTACTTCCATTTTATTTTAAAAAATTTAAAATCTTTCAAAAAGCTCAAAAGCAAAATAATACATGTTGTTTGGGGTTCAACACAAACAAAAAAAATCTTTTTTTTCACTGAAAATTTCAAAAAAAATTATTTAGGGTCAGCCAGAAACAATTTTCTTTCAGTATCGCCAACGAACCAAATAATCCGATATTCACATAGCTCAGAGGAGTCCCGATGCCTTTACACCCCTGCTGTGAAGGCAGGGCTTTCCACACACACTGGCCCTGATCCTTCAATTGGGACCATTACTACAAACTTCTGTATCTTACTGGGGCTCTGCACTAGTGCCATGATCACCTGCATGGATCCATTTGCAGGACCCAGGCTGTTGTATGGTTCATTCAAGGAAGATCTTACTTACCTAAAAAACTGACTGTGTGACTTTGTTCCCTTGAATCTGTCCTCTTCTCTTCTCTCCCTGCTCCTCCCTCCCCTAGGAAGTAAACCGGTTTTTCCTGAGCTCTTGCTACACTGTTATCAGTAACACAAAACAAGCCAGAAGAAAACCCTAGGAAATATGAAAGTCATTTGCTATTGTTGCGATCTTGGGAAGAAGCCTCTTTTTCTTCTGGAAGTCTGAAGGCAAAGCTCTCGTCAGCAACTGCCTCTTCATGAGCTTCCAACTTCTAGCCATAAAGAAGTTCAGCTACTGACTTCAGTGGAAAAGCCATGGGATCAGTAGATGCTGGTAGGTCTGAGCTCTGGCAGCCTGTGTGCTGAATGTGAGATCCTGGGAAGCAATGTACCGGTTGTGGAAGCCTCATATAGCTCTGCTGGACTCAGCTTACTAAAGCAAAACCTTCTACCTAATGAGCTGGCCCAGTGGGATTTTCACTTCACTGCGTTAAGCAAGGTTAGGATGTCTGAGGCAATTGGTATGTGTGTGTGCACAGAGCCTGGGGGTCAGGGCTAGGGCTTTTAAAATGTCTGACCCAAGCAGGTTCAATTTAATTCAATTAATGACGTTAATTAAAATATTGAATGTCTTGGCAGATTAAATATTAGAAGGAAGGAACGCCAGGGCTCTGGCATTAATGTTGATTTTAAATCTAGCACATTCGTTTTCCAAACCTTGTGACTCTGGAATGTTGTTCACTGGTACTGGATATTATTAATATAGCCCCCCCGGTGCACCAGACGCTTTACAGGTGGGTAGGAGGACCTGGTCCCTGGCCTGAAGAGCTTATTCTCTGAGCAGACATTGTGCCAATGGAGGCTGGGAAAAGGGATGAACCAAAACGAGCCTGAGCCAAATCTTCTTGGACTCTATTTCTTACTTGGACATAATGGGTGAGATGTTCCCCTGCCAGCTGCTGGGGCCAAGGGAGGGAGGTTTGGGCCTGCACTGCAGCTGGAGCGCCTGGGAGGATGTCCGGGCGCCCACGTCCGAGCCGTCCTCTCCCACCCGAGAGGTGCAGTGTCTAGACAGCAGTGTGGGCTGCCACAAAAGGGTGGCGCTCGTGGCCCTGCTCTCCTGTCTGCTGCCCCCTTCTGGGCAGCTAGTGCTACGGGGGGGCAGGGGGAGCGGGGACTGAGCTCTTGCAGGATTCTGACCCACCCAGGCCAAAGGGATGAGCAGACACACCCCTCCGGTGTCCTCTAACCCTTCGCACAGCCATACAGCCGCTGGCCAGAATCCGGCCCCATATCTGCCACGTTTGATCAGTACCAAGTGAATTCAAAAGCAGCTCCCCCCTCTAGCCCTAAAGAGGCAGAAGCCCAGAGTCATCGGACAGCGGCTAAGGCTTCCTCATGCCTGTGTGCCATGCAGAGGTTTGCCATGTTCTGGGAAACGGTTTCCAAAGGAAAGCAAGGGACGTTAGAGAGCAAACAAAGCACCCGAACTGCAGGCTGACAACACCCATGTTAAAGGCAGAACTCGATGGCTCTGGATTTAGCTGCCTTCGCATGATCTGAGAAGTGCAGCGAAGGGGAAAAAGGGAGATTAACATCTTGAAATCTGATATGTCCCTAGGCGTTAGTTGCACAAAGTTTCCTAGGGAGCGCGGCACTCAGAGCCCCACATGCATGGGGACAGGCGTCCCCTCTTAACCCCAACTGCCTCAGAAGAACAACCAGTGAGACAACAGAGCAGGGGCCCAAGACGGGCAGCCAGTGACTGTGACTATACTGCAGAAGAAGGGGCATCGGAAGGGAGCTTGGGCCTGTGAAGGAGACAGCAGTGCAGGAATCACCTTTGCATCATTGGGTAAGTCATTTTAATCACTCTGAGCCTCGGTTTCCCCATGTGGAAAATGGGGATTATAATACTTGTACACCCTTCTGAAACACTTTACAAAGTATCTAGCTAACTATCTAGTACCTATCTCAGCTCAGTTGGCTTATGAATTTACAAATCACTTTGCTCACCATTGATATGCAGCCACCTCTGAGGTGGAATATGGCAGCTGTAACAGCAACCCTCCACAACAGGCTGTGGGGAGGGGGAAAGCTGAGATATGCCCCATCCAACAGGACACAACACACTTCATGCAATCCACTCTGATGAAAACAAACATTGGCTCAGTCTATTCCCACTAGATCAATTAACCCAAGGAGCTCTTCTGAGGGTGAAGCCTGCACTCCCAGGGCTCGGCTGGTTCTGCAGCACCTCTTCGGGGCCCACAGAAAATGCCTGCTAGAGATAAATTCAGCTCAGAATCTTCTCCCAAGGGCCCTATGGCAAACAGCTGACCAAACCCAGCCGATGCAGGGTCCCTTTGTGAGACAGCCCCATTAAACTCAAAGGGAAATTATGTATCTCCACTTGGAATAAAACTATGTTATTGGGGACAATTAATCTTCAGGATCAATTTATTGTCATGAGGCTAAATTTCAGTTGTGTCAGAAATGATGGTGCTGTGGTGTTAAGTGTTGTCTGGCTAGGTGACCTCCGAATATGCCGCTCCTGCTGTATTTTATATTCATAGTTTTTGCTACTAACTGTGTGTCTTTTTATGTCTCGTGTACTAATGGATGCAGCTTATTTACTGTGTCACATCCAAAATGCCCTTAATTAAGCCAAAGCCTCACTGAAGTCATTTGACAGGACAAGTGTCATTGTCCCCAGTGTGTTGCTTGAAAGCAGAGGCAGGTGCACTAAGTGAATTGGCCAAGATCACCCAGGAAGTCTGTGGCACAGCTGGGAGTTGAATCTGGCACATCTGAAGCCTCATCCTGGGCACTGAACCACTGGACCATCCTGTCACTCTGCTGGTGCTACTTCCAGCAAGCTAAAGGAATCTCCTGAGCTGGACAGCTGTAAAGTCCCTGTAGGCTATTTATCTTCCAGTCAATCCAGCTGACGCTCATCTGATTTCCACATAATCCAGTAAAACTAGGTTAATAAATTCCTCTTTGCATGGAATGGATTTTCCTTACTGCCTGGCACACTATAGACACCCAAGGTTCAAGTAGATGCTGAGACCTTTTAAAAACAGTTATAAGTAAGGGGATAAGTCTTTGAGCCAGCAGCTACTGATCTCAGTTACCCAGTGCAACTCCAGAGTAACTCCACTGGCTTCTCTGGAGTTCTTCTGGATTAACAGAGTCTGGCCCCAAACTCCTCATTTAAACAGGAAATCCCTGCGTGTGTTATTGTCCAACCACAGGTTTCACTAAGTGAGGTTACTTTGTATGTTAAAACACCATTGCAGTCATTGCTTTGAGAAGCAAATCCTCAGAATACTGTGGCTTCCCCTGTACTCTAAACATCTCCAAGAACAGTCCATTTCTTTTTTGTCCTGCTGGAATGAATTCTGAGCTGAATTGTGGTGTTGCAGCTTCAGGAAAAAGCTCTTACAAAAACTTATATATTTTTTGTGGATGTTCCTTTTTTCTTCCTTTAACAAAAAGTGAAGAATAAACTTTTCCTGCAACTAAGTAACTTTTCTTCTAATGACAATGGCCATAGCTATGGCCTCAGAAGAACATGGGTGGCAAGGCAGGCAGAACCAAAGGACCCATGAAGTTCTCTCATTTAGTCACGCTGGGTGAAATTCCTATGCAGCAGGCTAGACTGATAATGTCTGTGTACCACTGAGTCTCCCTTACGTCCTCAGAGTAGGACTTACGCAGTGCATCGGCCTTGTACTGACCTGCACACGGGTGAATTTCATCCACTCTGAAAGAGTGTAGGGTCTGCTGGAAAAAAAATCAGAACGATTATAAAACGTGTTTGAAAATCAGGGTATTAATGTCTGATATGCCCAACCTAGTTTTGTGGTTTTGCAACGTTTTTGCCTTTATGTCGCCACCCAGTGGCTGTCCTTGTAACTACACATACTATAGAGTAGCAAACAATTAGTTGGCTAAAGCGCTCTGGCACAGCAGTGCAGTGTAGACTGGTGTCAAATTTCTTCTGTTACGTATTTCACCCAATGGATGCCAATGGTTTTAAGCTCTTTAGAGCTTCAACCACAAGAGCAGCCCTTTACCCTATCCTGGTATATTTTACAGACATGATGCGTATTTTACATGGTCAAATGGAAACGAAGCAGATCTCGCGTGGGCTGGGAAGGTGTATTGTGCATTGTGTTTAGTTCCCTGCACTGAGATGAAAATGTGACCCCAGTTATGTTCTCATGCACCTCAAGTTACACATAAGAAATACACGTAGTAATTTGATGCATAACCAATTCTGTTACAAGGAAATCCCTTTAGGCACGTATGTTTGGGCTGCTATAAGCCACAGTGGAGTCCATGAAAAATTAAGGCTAACACAGACCACAAATGTGTCATGTGCTGAGAGACCCATTAGGTTGATGCATGTTTTATGTGCATTTAGGACATAATTCAATGCTCATTCATTTTAGATCACTGCCTCGGTGAAGTAACGGCACTGGACATAAATATTTCAATGAGACACTCCTCCGACCTTCTAAGCAGCAGGCAGCCTTCAGTAATACGATGCCCACATAATCCATACCAGGTAAATACACGTGCAAGAGTGAGAACTGGACGTTCTGGTGCGCAGCAGCCCCACCATTCACAAAGAGCAGGGTAAGTCTGAACCCTCGCAGCAGCCTGCTCCTCCACCCGCGGTGCATAGGCAGGAGCAGAGCCCACCGGCGCCTCAGCTCTGTAACAATCACTTTCATATGCCTGGGTCTTGCCAGCCGTTAAGCAGAGAAATATGCAGCTCCAGTAGAAGTTCAGAAACGTGTCCTCTCTGATCTCTGACCAACTCAGCTCCCCACCCGGCTGTGTCTTGTCTTAAATGGTTAAAAATTTGGGGCCATGAGCATTTTTCTGTCCTGTGTTTATCCAGCGCCTAGCACAACGGGGCCCTGAGCCAGGACTGGATGGCAAGGCACTACTGCAATGCAAGTAAACAATAAATAGCAAGAATGCTGCAGTCTGTCTTGAAAATAGCGAGACTCGTTCCCAGCGGGAAGTTTAGCGGAAGGCTCATTTTAGACACTGCTGCCCATTTCTCATCGCTCTCCAGCAGCGGGTTGTAGCTTTGCCAGGGGACGTAGCCTGGGGAGGGGTAAGAGGTAGGCTGTAGCTCACCAGGAGTGTTTGAGATGGTGATCTGCAATGCACAGCAGCTGGAGGGCAGGGAGGGATCTCAGGAATGGTCCTTACTTCAGGCTGGATTAAGAGGGAAAGGGTGGAACTTAGTCTCAAAGCCACCACCAGCTGATCCCAGCACAGGACAACACACTGGGTCTGCCCTACAACCAGTGTAAACCGAAGCCAAATCACGGGATACGGGGAAAGAGATGCGGCCCTTTGATAACAAGGCAGGGATGATTCTGAAATCCCCACCCAGGGCCCATTCTCCCAGTGCGGGAAGGAAACCCCGTCTGGAGGGGGCAGCCAACCCGCTTCAGGCTTATAGGAGCTGTGGGACCCTCCAGAGCAGATATGGGGCAAGGTGAGATGCAAGATCCTGTCACTGCCTGTTCCAGTCAGGCAGGCTCCTCCCCGGGCTCACATGTGGAGGGGAGAACGGATCCCCGGGTTTCACACAGGCAAACTCCCAGCCATGATTTGCCTGTGTAACAGAGGGAGAAGCTGAATAAGGCTTTGGAGCAATAACAATACCTAGCACACAAAACACGGGCTCACTGGCCGCCTCAGTGGAGAAGCCAAGAGTTGAGTGGACGTGGGGGCTGAATTCCCTTCTGTACCCTCCAGGTCAGGAGTGAGGTGTGCTCGGGCCGGGGCGGGGGGAAGGTTGCACTGTCACTGCTCATGCTTTACCTGTTCTGTGGATCCATAGGGGACTTCACTCCCCAGGGTGATCAGTCAGCACCTTTTCCCAGCTGCTTAATTATCATGGCGGTAATTAGTTAAAGTGCATGTGCCATGCTGACCTATCCTGGGTGGAATGAGAACTGCTCAACTGTGCCCTGCTAAGCCCCATGCTGCTAACAGCATCTCCCTCAGCTCATACGGGAGGGGAGCGGCGTGTGCATCTGGAGCAGGCGTGGGCGCGTTCTCTACCCAGCTGTCTCTGGGAGGCTCCAAACGGCCATGGCATGCAGCACATTCCCAGCCACACAGGACAGCGGTGCACTGCAGGCATCCATCAGGAGCCCTTATCTGCAACACTTCCAGCATGATTTTAACAGCACTTTGTATTCTCCATACACTGTTCCTTTTGCAGGTGTAGCGTGTTTGCTGCACAGCACCCAAAATGTCTGGAGATGAAACAGCAATGATGAGCCAAGATACAGACCCTGCCTCTTGGTGTGATCGACGCTACATGATTCTCTCTCTGGGATCTGAGGTTGTGCATCCACCTCACCTGAAACCGTGCCTGGAATTACATCAACCAATTTCAGTCACTGTTTTTGGTGGAGTGGGTAGTCCACTGCGTCACCTACAACTTGGTGTGCCTGATGGCTCTCGTAACACATCCAAAGTGCACCCCTGCTCAGGAAACCTGCTTTCTTCCCGGGTTACGAAGGACCAAGCCAATCATTAGAGTGTGAGCCAAACTATGCTGGCTTGAGATACTGCATGCTGCACTCCCCGAATCGCATAGCGAGTACTGGAGGCAGCCCACTGGAATGCGGCCCAGGTCAGAGGAATCTAAACACTATCAGCTGCTGACTGGCTGGTGGTCCCTATGCAATACGGCTGGTGGACTCTGCCCATTTCCGGGTGGGTAAATATCCACACAACAAAACCCACCCTCACAACTGTCAGTGTCAGCTGTGAGGCCAAGAACTGAATGGTCACGGTAGCCAAGAGGTCGTTCTAAGTGAGGGTAGAGGCATATTGGCAGAGAATGCTGTGGAGGGAGCCTCTATTGCTGCACCTATTCCATGGTTAGAGGGCTTGAGTCTCCAGCACTATCTGGAGACTAAAGCAAATTGCCATGTCCCTTTCCAGCTGATTTTTCCTGTTCTCCACAGATTGCAAGCTCAGCAAGGGGACTCATTCCGGAACGGCTGAGCGAGGCTGCAGGACTGGCAGGTCGAGAGCAGGGACTGGGCCCTAACTCTGCTCTCAGGAGTAACTCAGGAAAGTCAATGGAGGGGCCTGGGTGTGAAGCTGGTGCCAGGGGAAACCAGGCCCATCAGGCCTGTAACTTGCTGGAAAGGTGGAAGGCAGAGAAAGAAGAAGTATGTGTAATGAGGCAGCAGCTTGATTGTCCACTGACTGCACCGGATACCCAGAGAGAGGGAAATGCAACTATGGGAGAACTTGCAATTACTTCATAAATAACAATGCAAAGTGACAGACACGGGGAGAGCCAGCCCCATGGTTTTGGCTCAGTGTCCAACCTTGCAGCTGCCCCAGCTCAGGTAAATCTCTCATGGACTAGTGTTTTACCCAGGGCAAAGGTGCTGTGCCAGGCACTCTCCCACCATTCGGCAGCTGTTCATTTCCCTGATGTCTGTAGGTCCATGAGAGCTCTGAATAGGAAGCAATGGGCAGGAACAGGTGCGACTCGGGGTAGCCCATTCTTGGTGGGCCTTCAGGCATTACCATAGTGAACATCTTGCATGAGAATCCAGGATTCTCCTCAGTCTTGCACCTTCTGTAGCCAGAGGGGCGTGCAGCATGGCTGTGAACTCCTCCCACTCCCATTCAGTGTCAGGCATGCTCTACACTTCACAAGTTTTACTGCCATAAGTGTATCAGGAAAGGGGGTGGTTTCTTACCCACACAGCTGTGCTGGGAAAAGTCCTGGGGTAGGCACATTATTCTGGTAGAAGATCCTTTAAACTGGTATCGCTTATTCTGCTTCAGAGCAGAGTGAACGATGGCAGCATAAGCATTTTTGTACTAGTACAGCTGCATCTACACCGGGAAAGTTTTGTTGTTCTAACTAAGCCAGCACCGTGAAAGCAGCAAATCTTTTAAATGTAGACAAGACCTTGGTAGAGTTTTGCAGCCTTTTATATTCACTCCGCAAGGGTGGGAATGGCTATGGAAGGGGCACAGGGACCTTAATAGTCTCGGTAGGAATCTGGAGTGACACTGAGTTCTCATCTTTCTCTCTCTAGTACTGAGGTAGCTCCAGTTTCCTGAACACACCAGCACAAAACCCAGTTGAGAGAAAGCAGACAGGATAACGAGTACCGGCTACAGTCAGACACAGTAATAATAACGGTTAGTAATAGTATAATAGTGAGCAGTTAATGCCAAATGTGGTGAACATCTTACTGCAGAAAACAGCTGGAACAGCCCAGCTCTCTGTATGAGACCGCTGGGGGCAGGAAGTTTGCCCATTCCATGCTCGGCGTGCCCACTCATCAGCTAAAATACTCTTGCTCTAGTAACGTATCTGTCTCCACAGCCTGGGACAGAGCTTTTCCCTACAGGATATTCTCTAGCACTTTTGAACAACAGGGCATCTGTCATCTCCCAAGCCGTGGTGACAAGACCACACCGTTCCCTGGCCGAGTCAAACAAGGACCAAAGCACACCTTGCAATACAATGATTGGGTTTTACTGCTTCACGGGTAACAAGCCCAACCAGATGAGAGCTGCAAACAGTTCCTCATGAGCACCCTCTCCCACTGCAAGCCCATTTCGCTCCAGCAGAAGACGTTCCCCTTCTGT
Source organism: Mauremys reevesii (assembly GCF_016161935.1). Classification (NCBI taxonomy): domain Eukaryota; kingdom Metazoa; phylum Chordata; order Testudines; family Geoemydidae; genus Mauremys; species Mauremys reevesii. Next base: position 2,849,038 of record NC_052631.1, read on the forward strand.
GACCATTTGGACCAGCACATTGTTCTCCCGGGAATATTCCCAGAGAACAAAGTTGCCAAGTTTGCAGACTGTAAGTGGTACATTGTATATAGGACAGGACATTGCTTCAGACTGCAGCAGAGCAGGCCAGGCCTCCCCGGAGCCCAGCAACGAAATAAGCCAGAGAAGCCCTTGGTCACTCCCTTCCCAAGGTCGCAGCAGCACAGGCAGGTGCTCTGCATTAATGACTGTAGTGTCGATGACAGGCAATAACAGACTAGGAGAAGTTCTGATGCTCTTGGCATCCACGAGCACGTGTCACCTCCCCAGGGGGAAGAGAAAAACTGAGCCACATACAAGAAGCAAAATACTCACATACTAGCTGAAAGAGAGGGAGTTGCAGCCTGCAGTAATCAGAGACCCAGCAGCCATCCTAGGGCTGGAGCCAGCCCACGCCCCCAGATTTAAAGGGCCAGCTGCCAGGAGAGCATGCTGGGAAGGGCTCTTATAAGCAGGAAACCCAAAGGGTGGGACTCAGAAAGCAGGAAGCTCTTAGTGAAAGCAGGCTGAGTTCCTGCCCGTGTGAGGGCCAGGGAGTTGGATGAAAGATAACCTGGGGTTTTCAGGAATTGCAGGCCCGGGTTTGAGCTAGTTTGTTTCATTAGCCTGTGTTTGTGTATTAAATAGCCAGATTGCTTTTGGACACGAATTGATTCCCTTACATGAGATTTAATTGTCACCACACATCAAGGTTTTATCTGGTATGGGAAATTCATAATTTTCAACACAGCAGGGGAACAGCGTTCCCCGAAATCTCTACTCGGGGTCCCAGCCCGGAGGCTCTGAGCAAGCCCCTTCAACCTTAATTCTTCCCCCAGAGCACACAACCTGTGCACTGAATGATGCAGGTGTCCTGGGGGAAAATAGTATGGGATCATGTAGCTAAAGACTGTAGCATGGTGCATACATACAAGGGGAGCTGAACTCAGGTTGCACAGGCAACCTGCATTCTGGCATTTCCTGAATTTTGAGTGCTTGCTTTGCCACCTACAGAAAGCTCTTTTAGCATAGTTCTTTGGCGTGTAATGGTATAAAGAAAGGAACGCATGCACCGGGCTTTGGTGCAGTATCATTAGAAAGAAAGGTGGCAAGAATCCTTAGGAATTAAACATGTTAAGAACTAAATATAGGTGTTCCCACCCACTCCCCTATAAACCCACATCAACAACCTGTATGGGAAATACACGTGCACCATCACATTCCAATATGAGGCTCCCTGGGACCCCCAGAGGATGAATTGTGACAATTGCTGGTTTCCAGCCATAGGCCTGTAGAAATTAAGTACATTATGTTAGACATGGGATATGGAGCCTTCTGCATTTAGGTGACTGGTTCAATTACAGTTACTGGAGGCGACCACAAGCCATTTCCCTTGGATAGGTGTTAAGTGGCCTACATAAAATGAGCCAGTGGTCTCAGTTCAGTTCCCAGATGGGGCTTAACCCTACAGGGTGTTATAAACTCTGACCTAATCCAGGAAAGCAAAGCACGTGCAGCCCCACTTTGCTGAGACCTTGCAGGATTGAGGTCACCGTCAGATTTGGCACTTGCTGAATCTCTTCCTTGGCAAGCTCAGCAGAGAGCCTAAAAACTGAAGGCACCACAGACAGAGCTACCTTGCTGTCACCTTTACAAGGGGTTCAACCAGACCCGGTGGGAGGCCTGTTTATGAAGGAAAGCCTACCACCGCTCTGCCTGCAGAGAAACCCTGGTATGGAATGTCAGCAGAGTTTGAACCCATCTCACAGGGTTTGTTTTGAGTCAGTGACAGCCAGTGCTGGTGAATGTTTTTTTGCATCTCAAAATCAGAGGTTTGGAAAAAGCTCCTGATTGAATCAGTCGCTGGTGGAATGATTTACTCCTCTAGTGAGAAAGACGACGACGTACTGCAGGAGGCCCAGACGCAGCGAGTGAAATACAGTGATGCACACGCACACAGGCGCTGTGGAAGGGTAGGTAATGAATAATCGATTGAACAGATTCAGGGCAAAGTTTTCAAAAGCACCTAAATAACTTGGTAGCCTAAATCCTCTTTTCAAAAGTGACTTAGGAACTTCGGCCCAGAGCCTCAATGGCAGGAAATTAAACACCTAACGATTTTGAGGCTCTGGGCCTTCGGAGCTGGAGGCCACTGAAAATACGAGTTTCTTACTCTCTTCATGAACGGCTCCCTAACAATTTTCTGCAAATACTTCCTGTGCTGTGGCTTGTTTGTGTGCAGTTTTGTTGCTAGTATTCAGAGTTCCAGCTGTTTTGACTGGCTAGGTAGGTCACGTTGGATTCCCTTCCCTGGCTGGGTGAGCGTAACTCTTCAACTCAGCTTTCTGGTGTCAATACTTCCTGTGAGTATTTGCAGTGTCTGTGAATGCAGCCAATTGCCAGAGTGTTTACAAAGAGCAAAGGGGGTGAGCACAGCAAAAAAGCATCTTCCTTTTTAACCCTTTGCTGGGCTAGCCATTCAAAGCAAGCCCCTATGCACCTGCTTGCCCTGCTACAATCCAGCTGAAGGGGTCAACACTGCAGCTACACTGCTGCCAAGCTGGGTTTTCAACTGACTTAAGCTAGCTCGCTCCATTGAGCTAAACTGAATTTAAAAAGTACCTTAGCGTGACTGATGTAAGTGTAATGAACAGAACAAGGAGCAACGGTCTCAAGTTGCAGTGGGGGAGGTCTAGGTTGGATATTAGGAAACACTATTTCCCTAGGAGGGTGGTGAAGCACTGGAATGGGTTCCCTAGGGAGGTGGTGGAATCTCCATCCATAGAGGTTTTTAAGGTCAGGCTTGACAAAGCCCTGGCTGGGATGATTTAAAGTTGGGGTTGGTCCTGCTTTGAGCAGGGGGTTGGATTAGATCAGCGGTTCTGAACCACGGGTCTGGGGCCCACAGGAGGGCCGTGAGCAGGTTTCAGGGGGTGCAGCAAGCAGAGCCAGCACTAGACTCCCTGGGGCTCAGGGCAGAAACCCACCACTTGGGGCTGAAGCCGAAGCCATGTAGCTTTGTGGGGGGCCTGTGGCCTCACGCGGTTACCCTGCTTACTACCTCCGAATACCAGCTCTGGCTTTTATATGCAGAAAAACTGTTGTTGTGACAGAGTGGGGGCGGGGGGCGCGTAGAGTTTTTATAGCATATTGGAGGGGGCCTCAGAGAGAAAAAGGTTGAGAACCTCTGGACCAGACCTCCTGACGTCTCCTCCACCCCGACCTTCTGTGATTCTATGAGCAAACCAAAGCAAAGAAAACATTTGCTTCATTTCTCGGTGTTATGTCGCTGGGAACAGCGTCGTTTTCACCAGGAACTATTTGAATGCTGTTGTCACCTTCATTTAAAAGCCCAGCAGATGTTGCAAGGAGCTGCACAAGGACAGGTCACCTTCCATCTGCTGCTGTTGCTCCTGTTCCTCTCGAATGCCTCGAGCTGGATTCTGCACCGCATTGTAGACCAATTCCACTGATGCCAGTGGAGTTAGTCCAGCTTTCTAGGGGTGTAAACATCCTCAGAGTCTGGCCTCTAGCTTGGTGGGTGCATCACTATTGCCTTTGTCTGTCTGCTGGGCCCAGCTGCCCCCCGGGACACTGCTGCCCTCTGACCCCCAGTCCCTGCCTCCCTCCCAGATACTACCAGCAGCCGCTGGTCTGCCCGGTGCCCCAGGTGCTGTAATTATTCACCCTCTTCCCCCAGAGACACTTTACCCTACCCCTGCCCCCCGTGGCATGAAGAACAAAGTCTTGGTTCCTGGCCAGCACTCCTGTGCATCAGGCCGTCTCTGCAGGGCTGGTCCGAAAGCTGTTGTGGCTGGTGCGAGCTCAGCAAGGAGATTTCACTGAGTTACCCTTAGCCACACGGCTCCATCCCTTGGGCTTGGGAGAGGAAAAAGCAAGGTCCTTGCCACGCCCCAGCCCAAGCCAGAATCATACTGAGCAATTCTCCCCAGCCTGCGTTATCACTGACCCCTGTGCTAAGCAGGAGTGAGATGCTGCAGATCAGAACTCTGCTCAGAACACTTGCTCCTGTAACGGGCTCTGCAGGGTGCAAGGCAGGAGAGGAGCAGGCCCCGTGAACTCCTCTAGCCAATGCACAATTTTCAAGACACACTTCAGCTGCCTCGTGTGTTTACACCTGAGCTGTGATGGAAGCAGTTTGCATTGTGCAGGTCTCGCGTTCCTCACTTAAGCACCTCACATACAGTGAACCTGCCTGTCCTCCTCCCTGCAAAGATCTGCACGTCCCCCCCACCGGAGGGTGACTAGATGTCCCGATTTTATAGGGACAGTCCCGATTTTTGGGTCTTTTCCTAATATAGGCTCCTATTACCTCCCACTCCCTGTCCCAATTTTTCACACTTGCTGTCTGGTCACCCTACCCCACTGCTAAGAACTGCTTGTCAACAACAACACAATTCTCCCTCTGCGTCCCTTTGAGGCTACCCCATCTTCGGGGCAGCCGCTGAACTGCCTGGCTAATGTAGAGTAGACACTGTGCGGCGCTCTCTGTGGTTGGTACAGCACTGAGCACATGGCTGGTTCTTGTACTTGAAGAGCCTTCCTTGAGGGGAACCGCCCTTGTGATGCACCACCTATGGGTCCAGCGATGGACCCACGTCAACGCTTCCCTCCCTGGAAAGCTATTCAGCATCTCTCCGCGATCTAGAAAGCAGGCAGAAATCTCAAACTCTCTTTTCAGCTGATTTCTCCAGCAAGCAGCTGCCATCTGCATCGGGTGTCTTCTGCCTCAGTGGTTCAGAAGTGGGGTGGGTGGGGACAGACGGGTGTCTGGCTGGGCTCCACCCAGGCATTGAGATTTGGGCTCAGTCTAATTGCAGTGGTCCGTACCTAGAGGCCATCGCTGATGATGCCCTGCCTCCAGCCGCCACTAAGAGAAACCTGGCTTCTGGCAGCTGCAGCATCCCTTGCTAAATGTAGCAGATACAGTGCACGCAACATGGTCACCTTCTGCTGCTCTGGCCATCCTAGCCGGGCTCTTGTCTGGCCTGGGGAGAGACTGTCCTGACCAGATGCTGTCTCAGTAGCTGCTTGTATTTGGTAGAGGAGCAGAACTTGCTTTTCATGTCCCTTTACGAGCAATACAGGCCTGGCCTTGCCGTTAAAGTCAGAGGTTGGCTGGAAGGAAGCCATGGTCTAAGAGTCCCTCCGCTCACACGCAGCACGTGCCCGGCCCTGCTTTCATCTGCTCTTTTCTTGGCTTGCAGACAAGATACCAAAAGAATTCTGCCCTCGTGTACCGCCACTGAAATCAGCTGAGCGACACCAGCAATTCAACTGGCCCAGTCTCCCTCAACAAGAAAAGTCCAGCTGAATCCAATGGTACTGCAGATCCGCAGGGTTTTTCCTTCCTGCTTCTATTATTGCTTGGCATGGGGATGACGAAGCTTGGGCTGTGGTTAAATTTTTAAACCTCATCTTCTAATCTCTAATTATTTCAGAGCAGTAGGAAGCTTTCAGTTCCTCTCTCATCCTGTCTAAGATACTGTCCTCAAACAGGGTGGGGAAGTGAGAGCTGGCACTTGGTCTCTCTGTATATTGGAGTGACCTCTAGTGGCAGCAGAAGATATAACCCTGGCAATCTTTATTATCCTTGTCGGCGCACAAAATAAACACCACTTTACACTCCACTTTATACCCACTTCAGCATGGCTGCAGTTATACGGGTATAAAGCTGCTTACACTGGTATAACTTATAGCTGCACAGGCATAGGACTGAGCTATTCCGGCATATGGCATCTTTATACCAGCATGGCTGCATCCGGATAAGGGGTTGGACAGGTACCAGCTATATAGATTTGTTTTTAAAAATCACAATTCTGCACCTCATAGTGATACCAGTTCATTCACTGAGTGGAAGCCAGGCCTTAGTAAAAACCAAAACTAAACCCAAACTATCCAGGAAAAATTGTCAAACGGGCGATCATCCTACCCCTTGCCTTTTTAGTTAGCTTAATTTCTCACTCTAGCATTTCAGTCTTCACAGGCACTCTAGGAGGCAGGGAAGTATTACCAAGCAGAGAATGGATTCTGAAGTGTTATGGAGCTGATAGAGAAAATGAGACTGTTTTTCTGGGATAATTTGAACATAATTTTAAGTTTATTCTAAACTTCACAGATTTTTCCAGTTTCTCAACAAAACAATTTGCATAGAGACTTTTTCCAGTTTAAAAAAACCCCAAAACACTGAAATATTTTCATTTAGGCTCCATTCAATAAAAAACATGAAAATTTCATCACAAAAATTTTATTGCAAATCATTTCATCAAAAAAAAAAAAACCCTGGAAAATTTCAACCACTAAGAATTTTTTTCCCCACAAAATGCTGATACAGTTTAAAAATCCCTTTTTAAAATCAAATCTTTTCAGCCCTCGCTAATAGTATTTGTTTCTTTTTTTTAAGAAATTTCACACTTTGGAGAAGAAAGAGCAGACATTTCTCAGACAGGTTGATTAAAAAAAAAAAGTAAATAGCAGCTCTCTGACATCATTCTAACATTCCAACCCACTAAGCGAGTCCCACAAATGGGCGAGATTCATTTATTTATTACAGCTGTTGTGTTTTCTCATGTGGATCTCTCTCCTCCTGATCCATAGTGCATTGAGCTGAAAGCCCATGCTGGTCCGCGGGTATAGTTCATAAAGTCATGTGTGTGTAAAAGCCAAAAACAGGGCGCTTGTTTCCACGCACTGCAGCGAGCAATGATGCAGTTTGAACATGTTCCCCAAAGTTTGTACACAAAGCTGACCCCTGGCTGGAGACAGAGACACCTCTTTGTTTCCATAGAGCTGTGACTCCATCCTTCTCTGAGCAGCTGTCACATTCCCATCACCTTTGGACTCCATCATCCCATTTGGTTCTCACAAAGCCTGGTGATGTCTGAACCTGGGGATATTCTGAACCAAAGGAGCTCTCAGCCACACCTGTAGCTGTTTCCATCGCTTCACTGCAATGCAGCAGACATTCTAGGCTTCAGAATGACACCGTAACAGTCCTGGAAGATGTGTGTTGATTTGTGTAGGTGGCAAAGGAGGTGGGTGTGCTGCAGTGGGGGCCTATGCTTGTTTGGCATTATTACAGTTGTGGTGATTTGTGTCTAGATAGGTTGTCCTGGGACATTTGTGTGGGTAGCAAATTGAGAGGCTTGTGCTGCAGGGAGGAGCTTTGTGCATTTCCAGTGATTGTGTGCACTGGTTGTGGTGTGGATTTTTAAAGAACTGTAGCAATTAAGACAAGTAATCAAACATCTGTGCAGTCTCCCTCATACAACCAATTAAATCACTGCATCCAAATTAGCTGCAAAGCCAGGGTGGTGATTGGTTGAGTTACTTCTGGTATCCTAAAGATCTAGGACTCTTGACATAGCATAGATACATCCATGAAACGGCACAGCACTCGTGTAGTCAAAACGGCCGAGAATTTAAAAATTAGATGGTAACAGACCGTGAATCTCAGCGATGACTCAACCCACTGATATTCTGCGCAGAAAAAGCTCTCAACCATGCTTGTAGCTGCCTCACACTGACTGTACGATGTGGAATCGTATTCTGTAGGAAATACAGCTGGGGAATTCTGTACACACGTGTGTACAGTGAGAGACATGCCCCAGCTCTAACTGAGAGGGACTTTTAAAGCACAGAATGTGTTTGGTGAGATGGAAATTTGAAAAACTGGACATTTTCTGCTAGAGGCTCAGTGCCAAGCCAATGGGAGACATGGGCCTGCGAGGTTGCTAATACGACACAAACATAGTTCTGGGGACTGGGGAGTTATTTCCTGCTGTTTATTTGCTTTCCAATGTAGCCCCTGCATCCCCCAGTGGCAGCTACCATCTCTCTCCCATTTTCCTTCCACTCTATTTTTATCAAGTCCCAAAAGAGCTTCCTGCTTCCCATGCCTGATCTCAAGACAAGGCATGTGGCAGAATGCCTGATTGGAGCTGGTGGGACAAGCCAATTTTAAGATGTCTCATCCACCCAGTCTAGCCCACCTATACCTCCTCCACCCACTACTTTTACATCTTTAGGGCTTTATCTTGCCAACGAGCATCACAATATCCGAGCACCTTCCACGGAAAAGTGGTAGCAATTGTGGAGGCCCAACTGGCCTCTCCCCCTTGGTTTCCATGTATAATCCTGTGGCATTACACCCCATATTCATATTAGTAAAATTACGATGTGAGTATGGCATAATTATGATGTATTTTGTGCATGAGAAGGCATGTCAGATCTCACTGGAAAGGTTATGAGTTACTGAATGATTATCATATTTGTATGCATGTATTGTTTTTGTATCTGAAGTTCAGAAGACTGTCTATGCATCTATTACAAATGTGTTTACACCTGGGGAACACTCACTAGACAGCATGCAATCAGTCTAGATGGCTGGCTGAAAAGGGCCATTAGGAAGAACAATAGGTCTTAGAAGATGCTAATCTCTCATCAGGGATCCTTCCTAGGGACACTGCAAACAGCCTTGGAGGTATGGCTGCAGGGTCAGGTGATCAAGTCACCTGATACTGGACTCCATGATAATATTAGTATTTTTTCCACTGACTGGGGGTGGGAATCACATGGGAAGACAAAAGTTTTCCTGCCATATGTAAACCCTGTTTAAGGCACAGGAGGGACATAATCATGGTTAGTTCTTCACTGAATCCCCACCCAAGATAACTGCTCTAAACATCTAAGAAACAAAGACTGAAAGAGGGGAGAAGGACAGAGCCCAGCCTGGAAGGTTGTCTAGCCTGTGAATGAAGTATCTGAAGTTTTAAGCTGCAGGCAAGTACAGCTGGCCTTCAAGAATCTCTACAATCTGCCTAAAACAACATTTAGGGTGAGAAATTACTACTTGTAACCAGATTCTTTAGTATTTTAAGTTTAGATTGCGTGTTTGTTTCATTTGCTGAGTAGTCTGCTTTGATCCGTTTGCTATCCCTTATAATCCCTTAAAATCCATCTTTTGTAGTTAATAAACTTGTTTTGTTTTGTCTAAAACCAGTGTGTGGGCAAATTATAACTTAGGGCAGTTTGGACTCCAAATCTTGATGCTATCTTTAGGAACCTCACATTATTTTAGCTTGTTCAGCTACAAATCAAGTCGTGACTCGGGGACAGCTTTGTGTCTGATTGTGTGTTTCAGTTGCACGCATTTGGAATGTGGTCTTTGGTGCCTCTAAGGTGGTTGATCACATGGCATTTGTCAGGTTTCCTCCCCTTTTCTGCTTCCCTAATCCCATTTTAGTCTTATTTATTAGGTAGACTCGGGAAGTTTCAAATGGACTATTTGCAAATTATAAACCACACTTAAAAAAAACCCCTTGCAAATAAATCCACTGCTTTATTTTTCCAGTATCACAGTTTCAATAAGCGAAACAGACCAGATTCCTTCCATGACATTACCCACCCCTTCTCAATCTCTCTGGACACAATAATCGCATTAAAATATAAACCAATATTTTGCTACTTCTATTAAGTTGGAAGAACATAATCATTGATATTATAAGTGAAGCACCAAAAGAAGCCAAGGATGGAATGAACTGGAATGTGAAATCTCACACCTTCCAGCTCTTACAGAAGCAACAAAAAAGGGGACACTAGACAAGGAAAATGTACTTCGCAAGCCTTTTGACTCACATCAAGAAAACTAATTAAGTTCAATAGCCTTATGAATCCGTGGAGAAGAACACAGATGGATGCAGGTGGATAACAAAAGACTATGGTTTATTGAACAAGAAGGACAAGGTGATATTCTCTTTACATTCAATGAGTTCAGGAAAAAGAAGCAAAACATGCTAGACACACAAAGGTGATACTTTGGTTAAATATCATTCAGAAGTTCTATGTTAAACCTGATAAAACCATAGGACGAACAGTCAAAAAATAACAGGGTTGCATAGATGGATTATTGTCAGTGTACAATTTACATTTCTGGGTTAGCTGTTGGAACACAGGGTGCATCTGCAGCTCTGAGGGAGTTAGCCACTCGACTAATTAATTTGACTCTCTGGCTAATCTCCTTGCCCCAGGCTGAACGTTTACCCTGAAGAGCTACATTAGTTACTTCTCTGAGGTGGTTAGCTGTATTGCAGTGCATAAACACAGGTGGAGACACAGCAGAATCTACTTCAAGAGAACACTGATACAGTGAAACTGTTTATTGGGACAAAGACAGTACTGTAGTTAAGGGGGCAGTGTTTGTCTCCACCACTGCCCTTTGCTGGATAGAGTCTGAACTGTGTCTCATTATAGGCCCCGTGCTGCTAATTGGCAATGGAGAGACATGTCTAGCTCAAGAGGCAGGACCCTGTGCTTTCAGCGCAGGAGGTGCTGAGTTCTAGGCTTGCTGTAGCCATTGTATGCAGCATAGTGGAATTATTAGAACCACAAAGTTTGTTACAGCATCATCTTAAAAAATAAACTGTGCAACTGCTACTGATAGTGATTAAAAATATCTTCTCAACAGAAGCAACCAGCTATTGAGGGACATATACAGCTCCAAGCTGCACTGCCGAACCTCCCATCATAATCAGTGCTGCCCCATAAATGTCTCCCAAACCAACAAAAGGAAGGGAAGTCAAGAGAGCTTTGGAACTCGGGAGACGAAGGGCCAAGAACTGTCCCCTGCACTGACAGATGGGCCAAATTCAACTGCAGAATCTGGAAAATGATGGGGCAAATGCAAATTCAGATGTTGTTCCCTGGTGCTGCAGGATCCCTTCCATAACAACTCCGCTTGGATCAAGCTTCCCAGGGGGGCAAGGCCCGTGGGACAACCCAGATCCCACTTCCACCTAGGCATCAGTATTGTGCCTATCTCAGCACAGCCACTCTGGCTCTGCGAGGCTCCCAGCACTGACAATCTGCTTAGGGCGGCAGATGCCCGAGAGGATATGCTGCACAAGAAGGCCACTTTTGATTATTTTACTGATTGGCCATGCTGGGTTACAAGAGCACAAGGGAGGCTGGGGATTCTGCAGCCTTAAAATAAAAGCATTGTATCTGCACTGCCTCCAAAACGTTCCCACTCGCGGAAATCAATCTGCAATCCACAGTTAGCTTGCACACAGGCTAATATTAATCAAAAATTAAATCCCGAATAAAAAAAACCACATACGTACATACATCAATCCAGTGTGGTTAAGTTGAATGAATACCCTATGCTGGAACAGCTGGTCTGATTTGGCACAAAATAAAAATCACAAAAGTTGACTATAAAACAATCCATTTTCTTCCTGTATTAAAGATGAATTGTCTCAATTCCCATCTTAAAAGGCCTGCCTTGCTGCAATATAAAAATACTGTACATACAAGATCCCTTTGTAGAGCTAAGCACATTTCAGCTGTTGTAGATTCTACCCTCCCTCCCCATGAGGGAAGTCAAATGATAAAAAATAACCTACCAGTTAAAAAACGTGTTTTTTTTCCACAACAGTAACCAGAAAGTCCTTTAAAAGCCATGAGGTTAACTTGCTGCCTCTGTCTCCCATTGGCATCCTCCATTCTCCTCATTGTACAGTACATGTCTTAAAATGGCAGGCTGGATTTATTTTATAGCACGCTGACTCTGATCAGAATGGCTACGGCGTCGACTACCCTGGGATTAAGGCACGATCACTCAGTTGGCCTACTCTTGCTCCTCAAAGATCGCTACAACTCTTGTGCTTTGGACGGAAGACCAAGTGGTGGCGAGAACTCAACCAAGACCAGGTATGGAAAATCCGTTTGCTTCCCGCTCTTGTTGCACGAAGTGAGCTGCACACATCAAAGCTTCAGGAGGCATTAGTGATGTGTGCCTGCCAGCTAAGGAGACTCGGGAAGCAACTGCCATGGACTTTCCGTTGCTGGTCATAAAGCACACAGGCAGAAATGCAGCAGAGGCGGGAATGACACGGCAGGTTTTATTCCGGCCTTTTGCTGTCTACGTTTTAATTTAGAGCAAGGTAATAGGCCAAGCTACTTAAACGGAGGCAACAGAAAGGTTGGTTCCCTGGCTTTCCAGCAGGGAAAGAGCACGTAGCCCTGGTTGGGTCGTATTAGAATCATCACTGACACCAACCAGCCAGCCGGAGCTTTTGCTCTAAGGGCCAATGTTATGTCTGGCAAAAGCAGCGGCCACTCAACTGACAGCAGCAAAGTCATTCATGGCTGCTTAGGCCTGTGCTGAATCAGGTCCTTGATCTTCCACCTATTGACGACCTGATCCTTGCTCAACAGATACCTATGGACTTCAACAGGAGCAGGGCTGGGTCCTTAGGGCCTGGTCCAGTTCTCATTCAAGTCAACGGGAGCTTTGCCATCTAAGCATGTTACATCCCATTGAATTCAATGGGACCTGAGCACCCTTCTTGAATAGGGATGCTTTCCAGAATCGGGCCCAGAAACAGGGGCCGGATCAGGCCCTTAAAGACTTTACTAATGGGGATAAGATGGAAACGGCAGCCTCTAGTCGGGGCCCGGGAGGGGAAAATCATAATTAGCTGCCAAACCCCAATAGCAGCTGAGCTCCAGGGGTCGGATTCTCCCCGCCTTGTGACATCACTTATACTTGCACAAAGCCACTGTAAAATGCAGCCATATTCTGATCTGGCAACTTTTTATACCTCCTGGATGACCCGAGGGGCAGGACATGGTCTTGGACCATTCGAGAATTGTCAGCACAGAAACCACCTCCAGCCCCCGTTCCATTTCACAACACAGACAGGCTGGGGGAATGCAGGGAAAGAGAAAAGAAGTGGCATTCTCGGCAGCAGAAACGTTGACTGTTCCATGAAATATAAAAATAAACATTTCTAACATAAAAACCTTGCAAATGGCACCAGCACATTTGCCAAAATTGTCAAATAAAAAAATTCATTGTGCATCTTGGATTGTTTCCTCTAAAACTCCGTTAACACTTCTGACGAGACGGATGTGGGGCAACTGAAAGGGCAGGCGACAAGGGCAGTCAAATCTAGCCACAGGCTGGGCAGTTTCCTGAGAAGAGGAAGGGAGAGCTTCCGAGTCCCCTGGCGAGAGGCAAAGGGGAAAGCAGGCACACTCCTGTGCAGACTGAGTCCATTCAACAGCAGGGGATACCAGCAATGCAGAAAACCCTCAAGTTATTTCTAACTCACCTAAGCCTTCTTTTCATTCAGAACACAAGGAGTGTGGCCTGATACACAGAGCACTGGACTGGGACTCAGGAGACTGGGTTCTAGTTCCCGCTCAGCCACAGGCCGATTGGGTGACCTTAGGCAAGTCACCTCGCCTCTCTTTGCCTCAGTTTCCCCATCTGTAAAATGATTTGTAAACTGCTTTGAGATCTACTGATGAAAGGCGCTGCATGGGGGCCATTGTTGTTATAACACAGGGTAACTAATCGGAGGTAAAATCCTCGTGAAGACCAGGCAATTTGTAGTTGACATATGAGTTAGAAGGTCAGGCTAAAGTAGGCTGCTCCATAGCCTTTAACTCGACCTGCTAGCTCGTGGACAGCTCCCAACTGCCCTGTCTTCGCTAGGACTTACCTTAGCCGGAGTTAAGAACACACCTTTTTTCCCCCTAGCAAAGACGTGGCCTTGGGGCCGGATTGGGGCCCATCCTGCAGACAGCTACAAAGGAGCAGAGAGGGCAGAAGCATTCCTTACTCCCTTGTGCCAGCACAGTGCACCATCGCTTCATGCAAGCAGGGTCTGGAGAGCCATTGTGTTCCCTACCTTTCCGTGCACCCAGCAGCATCGTGACCCTGGGAGGTCAGGGAACCAGGCGATGCACCCAGGGCAGACTCGGTGCAGTTTACTGCCTCTCTGGGGTAGCAGCCATTCAGGGGGTTTCCCGCCCAGGCTGCTTATCAATGCACTGCCACTGACCTGTGGACTGGCCACCTAGCCCTTATTGGCTGGATAGGCTAAAGAACTTACTATACATCTATGGTCACCTTTGCAATTCAAATGTATTTGCACAGAGACTGACAAAAACGCTGACGTTGAAAGAACTGGGAGGCAGTTCGGGAGGTACTCGTCTCCCACGTGGTGGGGGCAGGGACACAAGGATCAGTACAGGAGAGAACCTAGGTGGGTATCTTCGACTGAGAGAGGATTCCTGCACTCTGGGAAGTGATTAAGTCATCCTCACATGGCATCTTACACAGAGACTGGGTGCTCTTCTAGAAAATACACCCTGGTTCAGCCACAAGTTATTGGGCTCAATGGTGAAAGAATACTAATGTCCCTCATTTTTACTGGGTGAGGTTCTCTGACCCGTGCCGTGCACAAAGTCACCCCAGATAATCAGAATGGTCCCTTTTGGTCCTATGGTCCATGAATTTATATTCCCCTCCAGCTCCACCACTGACAGCTGCATCAAGAAATTGAAAACTTCTTTAAAACAATGCATACAAGATGGATAGCAAGAGCTGACGTTTTAGGCCTCTGAATAAGGGGCTATGACTCGGACATAGAAGCATGTTATGTGCATCACCCAAAGGGTGTTTCCTAAGAAGTGACAGCACAACAGAGACTTTGTAGACAGAACAGTTTTGTCTCCAAAGGGCGTGAAGTCCGAGCAGCCTGCTGGTAGATGTACGAAGACGGGTTCACCTTCATGCCAACTACCATGGAAAATCTCAGTTGCTCTGTGTTGATTTAGCTCCGTTTCCTCACTCAGGAAGATATGCATTCCTGGTTACAACAGAAAGCTGCGTGTCATCTTAGTCATGTTAATCTCCATCCTATTGCTTGATTTCTGCATTGCCATAATCCACCTCACATCTTGGACTCCCCCCCACCCCCCCCCCCCAATTACTCCCTCTCTCTTGCTCTCTCTCTCTGAAAAAAGATCAAGCCACTAATTGTCAAAGATGCAGCTGTAGCTAAAAGGGATTCCGAGGGCTGTAAAAGTGTTGCCAGATCAGCTAGCTGGGTACAGCTGGCCAGCTACACCGTGGCTAGATTTTACTGTACTACTAAAGTGATCACAACCAACCGGGAAACCAGGATGGACAGACACTACTTATTGACATGACATTTAAAGAGGAAGAAGTCCTGAGGATGGAACTCGAGTTGGGTAAAAGAAATGAGAAGCTCTCCTGGGAATTCCAGTAACGTTTGCTACAGAAGAGAGTCAGTATCAATGCAAAGTCCAGCTTTTTACTGCTTGTAATGGAAACCTATAAAACAAAAAGGGAAAAATCAGTTAGCACAGAGCAGTTCTCAAACTGGGGGGGGGGGCATGACCGCTCAGGGGGTCACAAGGTTATAACGTGAGGTTTGAGAGCTGTCAGCCTCCACCCCAAGCCCCGCTTCACCTCCAGCATTTATAATAGTGTTAAATATGAAAAAAAAATTGGTTTTTAATTTGTAAGGGGGGGTTCACACTCAGAGGCTTGCTGTGTGAAAGGGGTCAGCAATAGAAACATTTGAAAACCACTGGCATATAGCACAGTGAGGATGACTGGATCTAAAGCTTTCTTCTAGTTCTTAGCAGCCCTGAGGCTGGTTTAACTGTCTGAGTGTTGGTGCATTCAAAAATTCGGACGTGGGGAAGGTGTACTATTAGGGCCAGTAAAAGGTTCAGGAAACACCTGGATAGGTCCACGGAAAAGACAAACCCTTCAATTGCTCTCATTCTGTGAATGGCCCCCTATGGCCCACCAGTGAGACTGGCACTAGGTGCTGATTCAGCATCTAATAACCTATACAAAGTGCTCCCAACATCTCCCCTCCCTTCCACGTAAGCTAGCCCCACCCCTTCCTCTCCAGCTATGGAAGCTGGAGAATGAAGGGACCCCAGCCTGAAGCGACTGCAGAAAGCACCGTGCTTAGATGCGCTAGTGAGGAGGGCTATGGAAAAACCACAGACAGGTCGATGCATGTGGCAAGTCTAGCACTCTGCAGGAAAGCCTCAGCCTTGTCATCCACCAGCCAGACAGCTCTTTGAAGGTTTCCTAGCGTGTAGGACTGTTCTGTGTAGCAGGATGAGTCAGCTGAAGCTCATTGCTTTGCTGCCTTCACACCATTCCCACTCATCCTGCGCCTTGAGCTAGTCACGCGTGAAAATGAAACTGTCAAACCCTCCGATTCTTGTTCTTTATTGTGTGTTCTCAAGAGGCATAATTTAGCTCTTAGATGTAAGCTCTTTGGGGCAGGGACTTGAGAACAGACGGTTTATGGAGCAGGATCATGTGTCTGTAGGGTGTGATGTGATATTCTCTCTATCCACACACAGCAGCCACCAGAAAGTACTGTTTTTCAGGCTGATTATTTGAACTGAGTCACCGATGTGAACGACGTGCTGAAGCCGTTATGCGCCGCTCCTCTTACCTTTTGGAGAAGACTCAGGTTTAGAAAACTGACGCACGGTGCTAGGCTGGCTTGTATAACCACGACTGTGATCAAAGTCGTCCAGTTCTGTGACTGGAGGCGGCGGTGGCCTGCCAAGAACAGAAGGGAAACAAAGTCAGGAAAAAAATTACAACAGTGAAGCACCCAAAATAATCCCCTGGAGCACATCCTGCATGTTGGCAGCAAAGGCGTCTGTGCCGTTTGCTCTTCTGGGCTGAACTTCTATTCACAGATTCCAAGGCCAGAAAGGACCATTGTGATCATCCATCTGAGCTTCTGCATAGTCCAAGCCAGAGACCTGCCCCAGGGCTTTTAGAAAAGCATCCAGTCCTGATTTAAAAATTGCTAGTGATGGAGAATCCACCACAACCCTTGGTAAGTTGTTTCCAATGGTTAATTACTGCAGTTGTTAAGTTATGCATTATTTCCAGCCTTTAAGGCTTTTAAATAGTCTCCTTTTAACAGATGTGGTCAGAATTTATTGAATGAAAAATTGTGCCATCTTAAAAATAGGCCTTTTCTCACAAACATTTCTCAGTGTTCTCCAAATATGTTGCATTTATTTAACTGAAAATTTTCATTGGATAATGGTTTCAATGTGTTTTCAGTAAGCGAAACATTTCAATTGGGAAATCTGATAAAAACATACAGTGATAAATTCTGTAGTGAAAATAGGTACATTCTGAACCTTGCAAAGTGAGAACAGTTCTGAAATTCTAATATTTGTATTGATTCCTCCCCCCCAACCAGCTCTATCTTTTATTCATTACAAAAAAAAAAAATGAAGATGTATTAGTCTCGTCCCAGTAACAGGGCTTAAACCCACCAAATTCGACACCAACGTTTGGCCCCGCCTTGCAGGCGCTGTATCAGGGCGTGGGAAGGTTGTAATATGCCCCCAACCACTCAAGCGCAATGTGGCGAATCAGTAAGATTCACCCAGTTGCAATGGATTCCCGTACTCAGGCAGCTGTCTGACTTCAGTGTGTCTGAGTGAGTGAGAGAGAGGGGGGCAGTGCATGTGTCTCCGTTTATTAACGCTGCATAGAGACAACCGTGGTGTCCACTTGATTTCAGACATTGAAAAGCTGCTGCTCAAACTCCTGGAGATATTTAACCCACTCAGAGCCGCCTGGCCACTTATCAAGTGCCGCTGCCCAAGCTCAGCTATCTTTGCCATTGTAGGATGGGGACCCTTCAGTGGCAAAATGCCATGGACCCATAAAAGCAAACACCAAACCTCCCGGAGCACCTCACCGGCCCCTGCACCTTCCATCCCTGTTCAGCGTTCAAGCCCCTGCACATCCCCGCCTCCAGTCATCTCCCAGGATTTGCTCACGGAGATTCAACCCTTTGATTGTTTCCTTGGCCGATTTGCCCAGTTTTACAGAGCGGGCGTGCAGCTCACCGGGCAGGTTTGTCACTCTTGAGTCTCTGAGGTTCAAGCCTCTCTCTTGACCTTGGACGCGCGGCTTCACTTGCGTCACGCTGAAGGGGAGAAGAGAAGAAGGCAGGTCACTGGGGAGCCATAGACTTTCCTTACAAAACATGGGCCAGATTGTCCAAAGTAGCCACTTGCGACTGCACAAAAGAAGCCGTGACCACATACACCCATTCAGCAGGGAGCAAACCTGGGAACTCCCAAACCAGAACCACCGGCATCTTGAGCCAAGCTCCTTTTGCTGTCAATACAAGGCAGGTTGTTACGTTGTTGGGGCCCGTTACTAGCAGTGCACACAACTATATGCATTAAGCCAGAGTATGACGCACACTGATCCATTGTGCACAGTGGGCCAGAGATCTAGCTGACAGTTTGCATGTGTAAATACATGTCATTTGCACAGGCACATTGGGTCAGGCATATGCAAAGGAGTGTCTGCAACAGCGCAAGCCCAACTCTGAAAATCTGGCCAGACAGCTGACAGGCTGACCTAGCTCAGTGGCAGACATGGGCAGAGGTAAACGCACCCAAGACTCACGCTACGCCGTTTTTAGTCTCTACCGAACCTGGAGCTACACTACTTCCTATCACCTCCCAGCCCGCCCTTTGCAGAGGTACTTCAAAAGAGGCGTCAGTCCCCTGGTTATGCGACTGTTTCTTTAGTTGTTCTTCCCTCAGAATGGCCAAAAATGGAACAGGTCTATGTTGTGTCTAATCTATCTCCTGTATCTGGCAGTGGCCAGGACTGACTGTTGCAGAAGGAGATGTCAAATGCCTGTGACTTTTCAAAGTGCAGGCCACATTTTCATACAGCAACAGTTTCACGGCCACCTCCCCCCCACGTGAGAGTCATATTACCCATCCCCGTGGCAACTACAGCAAATGCGTAGGTGGAGAAACAACGCTAGGAAAAGTGCTTAATGACTTTTCCACTGTCTTTAAAGCAATTTGGCAGCTGGAAATAAAGGAGGAGCCAGCACCATGCGACTAGTTACCTCTCCACGAACTGCTGGTGGTTCACAGGCCAGTGGGGGAACCTCGGCCACAACACACACCTTGTCCAATACTTGCACCAAAGGGGGAGCATCCCTTGGACTTCAGCAGAAGATCAGTTTCTGCCAGACAGCTCGGAAATTCACCAGTTATAATTCCTCTCCTGCCTAGTCTAACTGCAACCCCCCCTCCTGTTCATTGAAATGGCCTCTTCTGAAACGCACGCAGGGAACATCTACGCTGCACTTTCAGACCCGCAGCTGCAAGTCTCAGAGCCCAGGTCTGGACTCGGGCTTGCGCTAAAAGCAGCAGTGTAGACGTTACAGCTCAGGCGCTGAAGCACAGACCTACCCTAAGCTGTTTGTTCTTAAAGGGCTGCGCATGCTGCATGCCTGGCACTGCTACCGCATCTCCCCACCCAAAACCGAGTCACAAATCTGACCCAGCTGAACTCCACGTTGGGCATGCAATCGGCAGAGCACAAGGCCACATAACTCCACTCTACTGCCAGCTTCCCGGAGGTTCACCGCAGGAGAGGACGGACTAATTCACGGACAGCAGTGCTTTGTTGCCGCTGTACGTGCTAGTGGAAATCTGCAGGTTTCAGACACGATCTGCAGAATTTCTTCAGGGGCTTGGGGCCAAGATGAGATGCCGAAAACCCACAACGTGAGAGGGCTTAAACAGGTGCAGCGGGTCATGGTGCTCAGCACCTTTCAGGATCAAGCCCTTTAACATTTTCCACTCTAGTTACTCTCCTGTTTTAACCCTCCAAGTGCTGGCATCTACAGCCCCTCTTGCACTCTGGATTGACACCACCTCTATCTACCCCACTTCACCTATGCCTCAGCTACCCCACCTGGAAAATGGGAACAAAACCACTGGCTCTGTAGGGGTGTTCTGAGGCCAAGCGTACCTTCCAGTCCTGGTCCTGCCTTTTCTTTTCCAGAGAGGACTTCTCTCGGTCCTTCGTTTTCTTATAAGCCTTCTTTTCCTCCGCCATCAACAGGCGAGCTATCTCCTAACAGAACAAATACAAGCCCCATGTAAGACAGCTCTGGCTTTATTTTGATTTCAAGCGAATCGAATGCTTTCCCACTGCGTTTTACAATTACCGCTGCTATCAGAGGAGCTAGGGATGGTGCTTTTTCCCCCACTTGCCATCACAGGCGCTTTGAGCTCCCATCTGGCTGGCTGCAGAATGAGATAGCTGCAAAGCCCCTGGGTTTGCAATTCACTGTACATCTTACTAGCTGTCCTCACCATGGCCAGATTGAGCGGGAAGCTGGACCAAACGGCCAAACCTGCTCTTCGATTCCATTGGCTTTATGGGCAAGCCAAGGTGCAAAGCGTCGGCAAAGTTAACAACAAGTGAAGGGTGGACTCCCGACCCCACTGATGTCAATGGCAAAGGTTCCATGGACTTCGAGGGGAGCTGGGACTTCACCCGAAGCCCTTGCCCAGAGAAGAGGTGACACTGCGGTGATGGGGCAGATTATACACTGCCTGCATCACCCATCGCTGTTTGTTTCTGATTTGGGGGCAGGCCAGTCTGGATCGGGACACCCCCTTTCTTCCCTCCCCCTCCCCAAAGGTGGGGCTTCTCTGACCGCCCCCTCAGGGTTACTAGAGTCACTCGTATGTGGCCACCATCAGGAGCTGGCAATGGAGGAAAAGGCTGGGCTGCAATCAGGAAATGCAATTTACTGCCCGGAAGTCTCAAGAAAGTGAAAAGAGGTGACAGGCCGACAGAGCCCTGCAAGGATGGAGGACGGGGGGAAGTGCCAGAGGGGAGACCTGAGGCAGACAGACATTTCTCATGGACCACGATTCGCAGCCGTTTGGTTCAAATGATTAAACTCTTAGCGGGACAGGGGCTCACCTCATCCTGGGCTACTTGCGCTGCCCTCTTATCAACCTGGTTGGCCTAGAAAAAGAAAAGCAGGACCTGAGAGACATTGAGCCAATCCAACAATAGCAAAACCATGCTGCTCGGGGCTGCCTAGAATGACACTGTGCTCTGCTCCCTGAGCAGCTCAGCCCTCTCCGCGTTTGTCTCGCGAGCCAGGTTCAAGTGACCAGCTTGGTTTTTAAAGTCCTCCAGAGGTTTTGCTCTAGTCCTCTCCCACCCCCCCACCCCCCGCAGTCCTGCTCCCCGCCCCGTCCAATCCCAGTCTCCTGCACAGCTTTTCCCAGCATCAGCGAGAGAGACTCCTCCTCTGCACCCTCCATCTTCCCATGCTGCCCTTCTTGCTTTTATCTGTCTACCTCCTCAGCCCTGTTGCTGATCACCCCTGGGCTCTCCGCCCCGCCTGTGCCACCGAGGGTGGGTCTGCCCTGGTCATCCCCAGAGCACTGGGCAGAGTCTGTGAAAGACTGAGGGTATGTGAAAGAAACGATACAAAGTCAAGTTGCATTTACTGAAAACTGTGCGAGGTCACTGTTCCAATGCATGGAATAGGACCCAAAGCATTTAGGGACAGGTTTTTAAAGGTATTAAACACCTAACTCCCATCGCGCCTAAATACCTTTAAAAGTCTGGCCCCTTACACGACAGCTGCACATTAGCTCTCAACAGCAGCTGACACTGGCCAAGGGGTTAATTCCCCAGTCACTCGTTAGTTAATTGTTGCCATCTCTGCTCACCAGAAGCTCTTCCTCTTGCAGTTTCCTAGCGATCTCTGCATCATACAGCTCCAGGTCCCTACGGGCCACTCGGGGTTTGGCATGAACAGCTTCTTTTGTCCCCCTCGACTTCAATCCTGCAAAACCAGGAGGGAAATCAAATCCCTCAGCTCCCATGCAGCTCTGAATGGGACCACCCCCACCCCCACCCCACTGCAACAGGCTACTTTCCCAGCAGCCCAAACGGGCTCTGCTCAGAAGGTCCAGAGATCCACTACTGGAGACAGCGATGTAGGAAAAGCCTCTCTGAAATGCTGGGCTCTGCAAAACCAGCCTGGGACAGGCTCTCGTGAGATTTCTGGCCATTACTGCCCCTGATTGGTTCACAAATGCAGCAAGGACAGCCCTTCTTTGGGAGAGAGAATAATTAAACAAAGACTTCTGAAGCTCACACAAGGTTCAGTTCTTGTTCTGCGCAGAAAGTGGGGTCAAACCACCCCTCTTTTAGATGGTTTCCACAATGGGACATTTTTAGAGCCAGTCCAGATTCCCTTTGCACCAGGAGTTGGAGAGAGAGAGTTGGAGGAAGCTCAGGGGCTCTCCTCATTCCTTTCGGACCGGATACAAGGATGCTGCACTTAATCAATGAGAGCCCTATCTAGCCTGCATCTTCAGACACTCGGCTACAATACTCTGATCTCAGGATCATCCAGCGAGTGCCTCTCTCTGCATCGGAGATCATCTCTCTCTACCCTCAATTCAGCAATTACGATCTGCTCCAAAATTAAGCATCTCTACCTACCACCATAGTGCAGGCTCTTCCTACATGGATGGAAGGGATTTTCCTTCCACGTAGGTAATCCACCTCTCCAGGTGACAGTAGCTAGGTCAATGGAAGGATTCTTCCATTAACCCAGCCACATCTCCCCCCGGCGTTAGGTCAGTGTAGTTACAGCACTCAGGGTGTGAATTGTACAAACCCCTGAGCAATGGTGACCAATCAATCTAAATGTTAAGAGCAGACCAGGGCTTAGCCAGCCTTTCCCCCCCTCAGAATACAAAGAGAAACCTTTATTTCATAGTTTCCAAGGCCAGAAGGGATCACTGTGATCACCTAGTCTGACCTCCTCGATAACACCGGTCAGAGACCTGCCCCACAATAATTCGTAGAGCAGAGCTTTTAGGAAAAACACCCAATCTTGAGTTTAAAATGGTCAATGATGGAGAATCCACCACGACCCTTGTTAAGTAATTCAGCTGTTAATTACTTTGACTGTTAAAAATTTACACCTTATTTTCAGTCTGAATTTGTCTAGCTTTAACTTCTAGCCATTGGATGATGTTACCCCTGTCTCTGCTGGACTGACGAGCCTATCATCAAATATTTGTTCCCCATGTAGGTACTTACAGACTTACCAAGTTGCCCCTTAACCTTCTCTTTGTTAAGCTAAACAGACCGAATATAACCAGACAGTCGTAATTTCCATATTACTCCTGCCCACATGAAGTAGGAACCTCTGGCACAAAGCGCCAGCTATAATTCGGGCCCACAGGAAGAGGAGATGAGCTGCTACTTGTATTGCTTGGCTATTTTAATCATTGTGCAGTCACTAGACATCCAGTGGGATGCTTTGCCATGGTCTCCCAGAGGAATGACTGTGACCCTTATTGATACACACACCTTATTGCATTTCCAAAAACAAACTTCTGCAGGAGCTTCTCACAAGACTCACAACCCCCTGCACGGTGGATCATCTCCACCTTACGGAGAGGGAAGCTGTGGTGCAGATCAGTTAGGTGACTAGTGCAAGTGCCTACTAAGTCTGAAGCTAGACCCCAAGTCTCCAAACTCCTGGCTTTTTTCTTCAGCAACGAGACCATCGTCGCTGGTATCAGAGGCGTTAGAGTAGGTGTTTAAATTCTAATGGCACATTTGGATTTTTAAAGTGCACTTAATTTCTGTGCTCTACATGCATGTACAGCAGCACACCACAAAATGAACCAGGAAACACTTCTCTAGAAAAAACAAACAGAAATTCTCTCTCTTTGTCAAAAAGCTCAGAGCTTGCACAATAACGTCGTACCCCGTGGCTGCCATTCCAAAAACAAGAGCTCCTAACGGAGGTGGCCAGTAGCCACGGAGGACAGTGGGAACTGCTAGGTGTTGAACGCTTTTGAAAAGCTGTCTCCAAAGAGAGTGCACCCCTCACTTGAGGGGGGGCAGATTCTTCCCTCATTTACAACCCCAGTGAACGGAATAGGGTGGCAAGTGTGGCTGAGGGCAGAATCTGGCTCATTCAGCTTAGAGTTTGTGCCCCCGGCCTCCACTGTTTTTGTTCTGGTGCCAGGAGACCGCGGAGCTGGTAATCACCATTATTAGTAAAAGACTGTTTCCACCAGACAGCGGGAGTCGAGTTCATAGCAATTCCGTTTCACCCGCCCACTAGAAAGAGTCCGATATGAATAAGGAGGGTCTTAAGGAAGGGGGCCGTCCTGGTACAGAGAACAAGAGCCAAGACCATTTTCTGTCTCTCTAGGTACTTGGGCAGCTCCGAGCACCGTTGTGTCCAAAGAGTCGACGCAGAACTATCTTTATCACACTGGAGCAGTGGAGACCTGGGAACTTTCCATTGGCATTTCTAACACAAGCCTAGGAAACAAACTGGCCGTCTAGAGAGATGGGCCCAGACTCATATTCTAGACAGGGACCTGGAGAAGAACCAGGATGACCCGCTAAATCAGGCTCACACCCCGCATCCTTTGCCCAACCCCCTTTCTCGGTTACCTGGGTCTCGATGGCGGTCTCTGTCCTTTTCCCAGTTCTCAGCGAGGGGGGAGGGAGACGTTCTTGGCCCGTGTCCTGCTCTTTTATAATCGCTCTCCTCACCCCTCCTATCATCCTGCCTGTGCAATTCCTCTGCGTCACGGAGCCTCACTTCACAAGCCCCCCTGGGGGACAGGCGGTCTTGGCGGTGGGACTTGTGGTTTTCCGGGTTTGATAACCAGCTGCTGCTGTGGTCCCGAGCTGCCTCCAGATCAAGACTGGGAGGTCGCCTCGCTCCCTCCTTGCTCAGTGGCTTCCTGTCTCTCTGCTGCTGGCTTTTGCTGTTGCCCCAGGCTGCCTGGTCAGTCTCCAGGTCCAGTTTAAGAGCAGGAGGCCTCCGAGGCCTTTCCTGGCTCAATGGCCTTCTTTCTTTTTGCTCCCAGGTGGCACGTCCTACCTCTGTGCCCAGATCAAGGCTGGGAGGCCTCAGAGGCCTCTCCCGGCTAGTTGGTTTCCTTTCCCGCTGCTCCCAGCTGCTGCTGTGGTCCCAGGCCTTGTATTCAACTGGTCTGTCCAGGTCAAGGCTGGGAGGCCTGGATTTCTCACGGCTCAGTGGCTTCCTTTCCAAGCTGCTGCTGCGCTCCCAGGGTTCATAGTCAGCTGTCCTGTCCAGGTCAAGGCTGGGAGGTCTCCGAGGCCGCTCCCGGCTGGCTGGTTTCCGCCGCTCCCGGCTGGCTGGTTTC
Source organism: Mauremys reevesii (assembly GCF_016161935.1). Classification (NCBI taxonomy): domain Eukaryota; kingdom Metazoa; phylum Chordata; order Testudines; family Geoemydidae; genus Mauremys; species Mauremys reevesii. The sequence goes on from NC_052631.1 coordinate 2,873,965, forward strand.
CGCCGCTCCCTGCTGCGTTGGTGGCCGTCTCTGGTCTTGCTCAGCGGAGGAGAGCGCCGAGACTCCTCGGCGGCGGGGTGCTCGCGTTCAGTGGCATTATCAGACAGAGCCAGGGAGGCTCTTTGGGGTTCTCTCTGCTCACGCACGTGCCTGTCACCACTCCGGGCTCTGCGGGGCCTCGAGTACTCAGAAACCTGCTCCCTGGAGCTACCCCTCAGGTGGTCTGAGCGATGAGGGATGGGACAAACAACGAAGCAGGTTAGTGACACACAAGTTAATGCCAGCGAATAGGGGCGAGCTCACGCAGCATGCGATGGTACAAGCATGACACGGGATTAGCAAAAAAGGCAGCTCCACATGGAAACAGGTAAGCTGGGCAGCACAGACATGCAGGGTCAGAACAGGAGCCTAAGGTACAGGTGGGCAGCTGAGAGTTACACAACACAGTGGGGACCTAAATAAGCAGCTAAACTCGGAGGCGTAAGTGGTGGACGAGGGACGGACGTGTTGCAGGTTTGGTTTGCTAAGCACCCAGCCATCTGGAGCCTCATCTAAAGCCCGAGTGCCTGAAAAAACAAGGCTGGACAACTCGAGAGATGGGGGGCAGGGGCTCTCGCTGCCACCTGGGCTCACAAAGAGCATGGGGCCAGCCCATTTCACCGTGTTTCCTCACTTCTGATTGCTCCTGGACCCAACCAGAACCAGGTTCGCAAAGGGCAGCTTAATGGAGAGGGGTGGAAGGGTGCGGGAGAGGAGAAACTTACTCAGGCCTCCAGCAATGTTTTGGTGTCAGTTCTGACGAGAGGCTCAGATCGGGTCTCAGGTCTTTCAAAACCTGTTTGCCCAGCCCTAGTTTTAGCCATAAGATTTCCGTAAAGGGTGGGGAGTGGGGGAGGGAGGAAGACCCCCACCATGTGTTTTCCTGGGGGAGGAATAAAGCTTCATTCTGTGAAATTAAGGCAGCTTGGAGACAGGCCAATTCTACCTTTTTATAAGCTCACCCATTACCATGGTATCTGAGCACCTTGCTCGAAAAGTAAACTGAGGCTAACAACCCTCCCTTCGGTGAATCAGAAAGAAGGAGCTCTGAGGGCCTTAGTTCCCTCATTAGAGAACTCAAGTCTAGACTAAGTATCACTGTGGAAATTTAAGGGCCAGATGGTGCTTGACAAAACTTACACACTGAGTTCAGAAAATGGTTCCTGACCTCAGCAGTGTAGTTTAAAAAAAAAAGCAAAAAAGAAAAAACACCACCCACATTCCCCTTGGCCGTTTAGCAGATTTCCTTCATCTGAGCTTTCCACGAAGCGGGTGGAAATCCTCTTTGGTTTTGCTTTCACAGTGATAACTAGATACAAATGTTTAACGATGGGGGAGTTAGACGTGTGCTGCCCACAATCTCTTGTTCGATTTAATTTCTAAGAAAAGTCACGGGGCAGAGTGAAGTGCTCCATGCAGCAGTACAGTGAAGCACTCAGCGTACATCCATGAAAAAGAATTCACACTAAGCTGAGATGACTGTAAGCAGGATTGCAGCCCAATGAAACAGCGAGGGACTTTCCTTCTCCATTGTAGACACAGTTTCATAATAGCTAAGAGAGACAAGGTGGGTGAGGTGATCTCTTTTGATGGGCCAACTTCTGTTGGTGAGAGAGAGACAAGCTTTCAAGCTATGCAGAGCTCTTCTTCAGGTCTGGGAAACGTACTCAGAGGGTGTGTCTACACTGCAATGAAACATCTGTGGCTGGCCCGGGTCAGCTGACTTGGGCTTCCAGGGCTTGGGCTGTGGGGCGGTAAAAGGGCTATGTAGATGTTCGGGCTTGGCTCTGGGATCCGAAGCCTGGGCTCCGGCCACCTATGCTGAATATCTACAAAGCAATTTCTAGCCCCATAGCCCAAACCACACCTGGGCCAGCCACGGCCATGCCCTGGGTTTTTTATTTCAGCGTAGACGTAACCAGTGTCTCACAGGTCAATACAAAGCCCAGGCTTGCCAGGGCTGATTAGGTCTGCTGTGAAAAGTGACAGCTGCATGTTTGGTAATATCACTTTTCACAACAGACGTACTAATGAGCACTAAACAAACTACAATGATTTGGACGTGTATATGTGCATATTTATTTGGTTTTCCTAAAGCTTAAATTAAGTATTTCAGGAAAAAGCGTGAGAGGGGCCACCAGCAAGAGTTGGTGGCCGCACTCTGAGGCCGCCAAATTTTTTTTCCTGAGAACCCCCTGCTCTAAGCCAACAGGAGAGAGCTCTGTTGGCTTAATAACTCCACCTCCGCGACAGGTAGTGCCTCTGTCGGCAGGAGAAGCTCTATGGTCTACATAGCGCTGTCCATGCTGGTGCTTGGGTCTGTGTAACTCATGTCGCTCAGGGGTGTGGATTATTCACACCCCCGGGTGTCGTAAATTATACCAAAGTAATCTGTAGCGTAGACATAGCCTGAGTACCTTTCCCAAACCTGGAGCAGATCTCGGTGTAAGCTCAAAAGCTCGTTCTCTCATCAACAGCAGTTGGTCCAATACAAAAATACCACTTCACCCACCTTGTCTCCAATATCCTGCAGCCAAATATGGCTACAGCATTGCATAGGATAGCGAAGCTCATTTTAAGGTGATTCTCTTGCACATTTTTTGTGTTCTGTTTTAAGGAAAACACAATTTAAAACTGTTATTATCCTTTGAAATGGGGAGCCAGTCCTGGGGATCAAAGCAACCGGGTCTCTTTAAATCATGCTGCTTAGAAAAATCTCTTAAAAGCTATAAGAAATGCAGCCTACTGCACACCACTCTTGCAATCAATCAATTTTTTCTCTCTCATTTTTATATATATATAAAACAAAAAAACAAGAGCTGAAAGGAAGAATATGGCAGTGTCTGTTAAATGGTGGGCTTTCCTGGACAATTTCAAATGGCAAGTGCTATCTGCAGATGATGGATAGCGGTTTAAAATAAAATGATCTGGATGATTTACTGAACAGTGATTAGAAACGAAAGGAAAGTCGGAAAGCCAGGAGTCAGTTTCTGCACAACACTGACAAATGCCTACAATCCAGCATCACCTATGATTAGTTTAATCTTGTCTGCACAGCTCAGGAAAAAAAAAAGAGCAAAAACAAGCCAACCAGCCACCTCTGACAGGGAGAAGGGAAGGACGGCATGAAATGCTGAAGCTCGGTTGGGAAAGGATTGTTCCTGTGTGGGTAACTCCACCATGCCAGACAACCTGAGCAGGAGATTTGGTGTCCGTGAATCTCAGGACAGTTAGCTTCCACCCAAACTGCAGTTACTGTGGTGCCCTGCCGTAGATGCAACATAAGCACTCTTGGGGTTGGTGCCTCTTTATTAAACAATAAGAGACAGAGTGAATAGGACAATATTTTCCAAGGCCCAGAATCTCTTTTGTATTTAATTTTTCCTTTTAAAAATAGGGATGGTTCTGAACTAGAATCTCAGATCCACACCCACTCTGAATACGGGGGAAGCTGGGATCCAGATCACAACACTTCGCAGATAGGACCCACATCAAGTGAGGATAATACAAACCAGTAAGGCTGGGTCCTTATCACCTTGCACTCAGGTACTTCACAGGTGCTAGAGCAACATGCTAGATGCTCTCAGTGCTTCTAGAGAATCCACTATGGTTAACTATCTAGTTGCTAAATGCAAGGAGAAAAAAGGCCACTACTACTGGCTGATTAAGGACCTTCTACTCTGCCCCTCCCATGGTTGGATCCTGTTTCTAGACTGTAGATCATGACAGGTGGAAGAAACTGGTGGGAGGGAAACGTCACCATGCCATTTTGCAGCCTCCCTTATGATCTCCTGCTCTCCAGGTGCATCACACATGGTGCTGCATATCTTCTTAGCATACAGGTTCAGAGAATCATAGATCTTTTCCATCTCTAACTTCTGCTGTGAAATCTAGCCAATCCTCCTACCCCAGCAAGAGCAAGATTATTCTCCTACAGCATGTCACCCACTGACTTGCGAAGTCGAATTCTAAAAGATTCCAGCAGGAGATCCGTCACCACTTTCATCGGGAGAACATTCTGTGTACGGTAGATCTCATCATTCTGACGTTTACATCTAGTTGCTGCTACACAGTTTGTGGTATGAACTTTCTGGCCATTCTAAAGTTTATTTCTGACTGAACTTTAGTTAAAAATTTTACTTGTGAGGGCAGATGAAATATTTAATAATCGGACACAGATCTTAAGGTCATAAATCAGAGGTCTGCTCTTCAACTGTGCAATTCCTGAATCAAAAAATGGCAAATCCTTTCCCAACACACATTTTCAGGAGGAAGAACGTCAGAAAGAACCACCACCAGCAAATAGAGCAATTTTCACGCTGTTCAATTATTAAACACCCCGATTCTCTCCTGACCTGGAGGGAGGTTGTGTTTGATCATAAAAGCAGGTCCAAGGAAAAAACAGCCCTGCAGATTACATCCTTTCCATGATTAACAGACCAGAGTGATAATCCTGGTGAAGATGTTCTTTGGAGACCCTCCTGTTTTTCAGTAAGTCATACCAGTTGAATATACTGGTTCTAATGCTGGATACATACCTGATAGGAATGTTTGAAAGGCCACTCCATAGAACAGATATTCATTACACACTTATACCGCTGTGGGTATTTCAGATGACCACACAAATAAAAAATGGAAACACTGTCCTTAAAATCGTAGTGTCTAAATTACCTTAAGCTTTCTTGTTAGTGCACTCCATGTTAATAAATTAGACACATAACCACAAGCGGGTTTTACACACAGACCGTCCCCACCCTACAACCCATTTTAAATGGAGCATTAAAATAAAAATGGGGACAAGAGCTTTACCTAATCGCCTGGTTCTAGCCTAGGGCCCAATAAGTCAATGACGAAACCCCAGCAGAGGTCACTGGGTCATTAAGCAGAGCAGAAGAAATGAACTTAACCCAAAATCCCAGCTCTCCCAGCAGGAGGTCAAACTGTCTAGCTCAGGATCACCGGTGCTACAGAGCGTGTGATCCTTGCGCTAGAGAGGAAAGGTTACCTCCGTTCTCTGGGTAGTAACTGTCCTCATGAGCGGCGTGTCCCTGGGGTTCAGGGTAGTGCTTTTTACTCTTCTTTTCTTCCTGCAGCTCCTTCTGCTGTAGGATGCGGGCAATGTCCTAGAGGTGGAGGAGAGACACAGTTAGGATATTTCCTGAGAGCACTGGAAATTCTCTCTCTCCTTCACTTATCATCACCAAGGAGACGCTAAGTTGTACCTGTACCAGCTGTGGACACTTCTCCTGCTATTAGGATGAACAGAATGCTGTAAGTCACAATCCTTCGCGTTTCTGAAGGCCCCCATCTAAAGATCCCAATGAACATCACAGACTGAATTCACCCTCCCAACATCCCAGGGATTAGTTCATTACCCTCAGTTTACACAAGGGAAGATGAAGGCACGGGGAGATCTAGCGACAACCTGACCCACACGCTGGCTGGTACACCCCACAGCTCTCTCTTACCAAAGGGAATGAATGAGGGGACTACACGGCTCTGTCTTCCTGTCCTTTGCTTTGGGGACAAGGGATCCTGCAGGACACCCTCTTCCCCATCATCCCCCGCAGTACACAAATACGCACGCAAGGAGCGAATCAGCATTGACCGTGCGATGGTGTTCTACTCCCCGCTGTAGTGTGACTATCTGAATGGGTTAATTTTAGCGACTGCCGGCAGTAAGTATTGAGGGCAGTTGTAGGTGCGCTGGCGGAGTGGTGAAGGCGTTCAGCTACAATCCTGGAGGCCGTGGGCTCGAGTCTCGCGCGTTCCGACACTGAAAGGCCACCTCCCATTACAAAATGGGCACCGGCTCCATGGGATTAGGGCAGCCAAAGGCGGCTGGACGTGACACTGGCCATGTCGCTCCCTTGTGGATAGTCAGCTGTGAAAGTGATGTGCCTTAACCGGTCAGCCTGATAAGCCATTGGCCCAGGGAGCTTTGACTGTTGTAAGTCTGAGCAGGAGTTCGAGTCCTATTCCCAGCTCTGATGCAAACTCCCTTGGTAGAGTCAGACAAGTCACTCGATTCTCACTTTTCCCATCCGTAAAAGGTAGCCCCACCTCCCTCACATTCAAATCAGCAGGTCTCCAGCCGTAAGCCACATACACATCTTGCAACTGCTCCTCAAATACCCAATGGAAGCAGAGCTTGAAATGTCTATAGGAGGATTGGAACTGCCACACTGGACCTGAGCTGCGGTCCAGCAATTCCATTATGCTGCTTCAACAGTGGCCACTGCCTGATGCTTCAGGGGCAGGTGCAAGAAACTCTGAAATAGTCATCATGGAGTAACCAGCCCAGAGATGAAGTTTCTTCCTAACCTGTTAGTTAGTGGATGCCTTATGCCTTGAAGCAGGAGGGTTTACACATCCAGTCAAAACACTTGTTTTTAAATCCTCATATCAATTATGTCTGGAGATCTTCTCAATAGCTATCTGAATGAACAATCCTTTTTTGAATCCTACACTAAGCTCTTGGCTCAGTATCTTCTTGTGGCAGTGAGTTCCACAGGTAAATTACGAATCGTGTAAACTACTATTTCTTATATTGGGTTTAAATTTGGTGCCTTTCCATTTCATTGAATCCCCTTTATTTTATATTATAAGAATGGCTCATTAGGAGCACCCGATTCACTTTCTCCATCTACTTTGGGTTGTATATACTTCCACCCATCGCCATAGTATCTGAGTGCCTTCCACCAAACAAACAAATATCAAGAGCAATACCAAAATCCCTATCTGACCCTTCTCCCTTTTCAGGGTCAAAGCTCTGCTTGGGTAGCTAGTTGAGTTCCCCCCCCCCCCACTTTCTCTTTTCTTTTTTTTTTTTTTGGTTTTGTTTTGTTTTTGGGAGGCGGGGTAGGGAATATTCCCATCCCTACAGCCTTCCTCATTTTATAGCCATTTGTCGTGCCCCCATCACTTTGGTTATGACCATGGCACCTCCCTCACTGGAGGTTTTTAAGAACAGGTTAGACAAACTCCTGTCAGGGATGGTTTAGATAATACTTAGTCCTGCCTCAGTGCAGGGGACTGGACTAGACTAGACGAGCTACTGAGGTCTCTTCCAGTCCCACGTTTCTATGATTGTATGCGGAAGGTGGGAGGTGCCCGTTCTGACGTTTGAAGGCGATCACATGCATCGTCCAGCCCTGAAAGCCAGAATCTCCAAAGCAAGGAAGGCGAGACTGAATTTTCAAGCTTCAGGCTTTCTGGATCCACAGCGAGGCTATTAAAAATAAAACCCTTTCTCATACCCACCCACACGTCAGTGCCAAGCACCTTCCTCTTTACCTCACTGCTTTTCCTCCCACTAGCATAGTTCTGGGTTGCATCACTGCCAAATGTGAATTGTTTATTAGCATCGGGGTTTCCAGAGTTAGGTACGAACTTGCTTCAAACTGGGTGTTAAATACAGGGACTGCGGTACGTCAAGCACAGAAATGCATCAATAGAACGGCCAAGGGCTGGCGGGAAAGAAACGGGAAAGGGATCTTCATAAGAAAGGAACAGTGCCTGGTGCAGAGGTGTTGCAGCCAGCGCTGTCAATGGAGCTCAGCAGGGTTTGCCACTTGCCTCATCGGTTTTCCTTCATGATGATTATTGGGAGGGCGAGCCTGTAGTGCTGCGAAGCAACCGGCTGCTTGGGGGCCTGTTCTTTGGGGGACCCTCATGTTCTGCAATTCCCAGGGCAGCCTGATTTGTGGCAGAGGGATCAGGGCTGGGAGAGGAAGAGGAAAGAGGAACTCAACACTAGATTCTGGCAGCAGGACTGGTGGGAGAAGATGCTGTCTTGGGGCACTGTAAATTGAAGGCCAGGACATGGTGCGCCAAGGCTGATACAAAAACAGAGGGAACGAACTCAGCTGTCGCCAGCTAAACCATACCGTCCTCACGACGCGGGATCGATGTCCGCGGCTCCCCATGTCGACTCCGCTACCGCCATTCGGGTTGGTGGAGTTACGGAGTCGACAGGAGCGCGTTCGGGGATCGACATATTGCATCTAGATGAGATGCGATATATCGATCCCCGAGAAATCGATTGCTACCCGCCGATACGGCGGGTAGTGAAGACGTACCCAGAGAAAGCTAAAGAAAAATAACATAAGGAATAAGTCACAAGGTCCCCCTGGAATCCAGAAAGGCTGAGAGTGAACATGGCCAGGCAGGCAGTCCTTATGGTGGGATCCAACGGGATCCCCCATTTTGGAACTGCACAGAGACGTCCCAACATCCCTGGCACAGTGAGCGGCCATTTTAGCTCCGTATCCCCAGGGTTTGAAGCCATGTTTAACGTGCTTTGAAGACAGCTTCAGGTGAGTCTGCTTTGAACACAGGCGCCCAATGGCACCCGGGACACACCATGATTTAGAGCCAGCGCAGACAAGAAGGGTTTCTCAGGAGAAACGCACCAAGGTCCTACTCTCTCTCCATTCCACGTCCACGTCAGCGGGCAAAGACATTGATAAAGCACCACAGACCACGGTCTCCCTTGCCTCTTCTCTAAATACCCTGCCCTCGTTAGGAGACACTCCCACACCTGGAGTGAACCCAATGGGAGAGCTGAGGAGAGAATGCCAGTCTACGGGCTTCTCTGCACGGTGCGTCCGTCCGCACCAGAGGGATGGAAATTTCAGTCCACACCAGCGTATCATGCGCCAACTGGCCTGTGGACCCTGCTGGTGTGCAATAAAAGTTCCCTCGTGCAAGTGAGCACAGGAGCTACATTAGTACTATGTTAATCTAAACTCCCTAGGTTTTCTCCATGCCCTAGACTGAAGCCATGAAGCAGCTGAAGGATTTCAGAAATGCCAGTCAGGGAGAGGCAATATGGATTGGTGGCTGAAGCAGACATGGTGAGTCAGAGGACCTGGCTGCTACTGACTCACTGAGACACCATGGCAAATCCCTTCTCCTCTCTGTCCCCATTTTGCAGATGAAGAAACTGAGGACAACAACTTCTTCCCAAAGGTGCTGTGAGGATTTTGAAGTGCTAGCAGGAAAGGCGCTATAAAAATGCAGGAGTATGGTCAGGGGCAGCTCTAGAAATTCCGCTGCTCCAAGCAGGGCGGCGCGCCGCACCACTCGCGCCGCCCTTCCCCGGTCCCGCGGCTGGGGCAGAAGTGCCTGCGGACGGTGCCGTCGTCCCGCAGCTCCGGTGGAGCATCCGCAGTCATGCCTGATGGAGCTCCGTTGGAGCCACGGGACCAGCGCACCCGCCACAGTCATGCCTGCGGGAGCTCAAGCAGAGCAGCGGGAAGAGGGGACCCTCCGCAGTCATGTCTGCGGCAGGTCCGCTCGTCCCAGGGCTCCGGTGGACCTCCCGCAGGCATGACTGCAGAAGGTCCGCCGGAGCCAAATGCCGCCCTGCCAGGACAATGCCGCCCCATGCGCCTGCTTGGCACGCTGGGGTCTGGAGCCGGCCCTAAGTATGGTGGTTATAAACACTGTTATGGTAAACATGCCGGAAACACTTCTATTTCTGCTGTGGCATTGAAGGACTTACTGCTGGGATTTAAATTCACACTTGGGATTTCCATTATTTCAGGGTTTAAAATCAGCCCTTTACGGTAATCTGCACTGTAGGGAAGGTGGGGGTACCAAGTGGCATTTACAAAAACAGCCTTTTGCCTGGTTGAGTTAACCATCACCTCTCCTCTACTGAGTACAGCAAGTCTATAAACAGATCAATTTAAGCATACTACCCATCGGGCTGGGACAGTCCTGGCCTTGTAAATCCATATAAGCTGGTTCTTAGAAAGTGGATTTTTGACCAGGCAGGCCAAGTGCTTCATTGCAAAACCCTGTGCGACAGACAGCGGCAATGCCCATAGCACAGAGCCACTGCCATCTGCACAGTCATAGCATGCTATCAGCGTGACAGGAGTTACCAGATATACTCAGTCAACAATACACCCTTGTGTACGTACAAGCATAAATAGTCTGGCCCGGCTCCAGTGACTTTATCCACAAAGTCATAGTACAGGCTGCAATAGAACTACTAACTAAGACCCCACCCTGCAAGCTGATTTCCAGGAATTGATCCCTTTTACTTAGGGACACAGGATTTTAAGGGATCTCCTGGGTAACTGAGTCCAGTCTCTTGCTAATACGGGCAGCACCATCATATAATCCTGTTCCTAAATGTCACTGGGGTTCTACCCACGTAGGTCAGCTTTCAGGATCAGGACCCAAATCTGCACAGGCTAAAGAACCCCATTATGTGGTGTGTGTCTGTTCTTCCTCTGCACACGGGGTTATGCAGTCCAATCACAGAGGACCCAACTCTGCCACCCTGACTCCTGCTGAGAAGCACTTTTCTCCACAAGGAGCCCCCATGACCCTGGTGGGATTCCAGCGGAGCCAAAATCCAGAGTGTGGAATTCTGAACTCCGCCCAATCCATGCCACGGGGACGTGTACCATAAATACACCAATAGAAATACAAGCAAGGGCACTGCTTATCCAGAGCATCTAAAATAGGGCTTGGGTCTCTCTCAGTCCCTTTACCCGGAAAAGAGGCAAGAAACCCAGGATCAACGATAGGAGCGATCGACAGCCATACGTACAGGTTAATCCAGTGTTTAGTTAATTTCACTGACGTTCAGGTAGAATAACACAATAATACTACCACCATCAAGCACTTTTCATCCATAAGACTTCACTATGCTGTACAAAGGAGGCCAATATTATTATCCCACTTACGATCATTTCATCAGATTGTCAACTGCTGCCCCGACTATGGCCCAGGAAGCACCTGCTGCTTTTAGCTCAGTTCTATTTGTAAAGCCGCTAGGAAGGATGTGGCCTCAGAGAGAGCAGAATACACTGCCCTGGCAAAGCAAAGCGAAGGCTCTGCAGTGCTCCACCCATTGTCCAGCTAGGCAAGTTTACTGCACAAACCCTTTAGTTCGTTAATAACACTTGCTTATTTCCTGAGGGCACGTTCACACCCTCTTAGCTTTTAAGTGCGTGTCTGGTCAACTGTTGGTCACCTGTTTAGTGTCCTGAGCGGAGATGATGCTTTGGAGTCCAATGAGGCAACAAAATCAGATTCCCAGCAAGCTGACAGTCTACATAAAGGGAGAAATTCTGATCTCTGAAGTTCTCCTAGAAACCATGCAGTGGTCAATGCCCTGTGCTATGTAACAACCCCCCAAAGAGCAAAAGCCGCTAGCTATCACTCAGCTTTTCCTTAGAGTCTTAATTCCTATGTCTATTTCCCAGAGTTAGAGGAGAGACCACACACGTTACTCTGCAGAGGAGAAGCTGTGCCTCAGAGAATCCTTTTAATAAATAAGAGTGCTGCTCCCCGGCTGGCATGGCAGGTTTTCCTTCGCTCTCTGGCTTCCCCGGATATATGGCCTGGAAGTTGGGCTCAGCCAAACAGTTTCAGTCCAAACGCTTTGGAGAACACAGACCCTTATGGCCAGACTGTTGGCTGCACTGGAAGCGGTGCATGGGCACCACCCCAGCAGGTGCTACTGACGGGATTATGTATCAGGCAGGCACAGCACCTCCTAGAGTGCAAGGCGACTGACACGGCTCTCGCACGCCTTGAGCACAAGAACTGATTATGCCCCATTCTTGCACAGGGGCATAAGGAGCTGCATGAATTCCCCTTGCACGGCATCTCCCCTCCTGCACATCCACAAGGAGCTGGGCATAATCCAACCCCCACCGGGCAAACACGCATTGGTTTGGCCAATGGCTGGACTATGCCTGCACGGCTTTAATAAAAACAGCCCCGCCTCCCCCGCATCTTGAACGGTTACCTCGTCTTTCTCCTCCTGTCTGCGCCGCTGCTCTGCTTCAATCACCAATTTCACCTGAATTTCCTGAGCTATCTCGCAGTCCTGCCGTTCTCTGGAAGGCAGAAGGAGGAAGAGGTTACACGCAACACACACCATGGACATCAGCCAGACCGCAGAGCCAGAGGAGGAGAAGGGTGCAACGGACTCTAGGACCAGCATTATTATTTATTCTTTGTACTGGGGCTTCTATTGTGCCAGGAAACACGGAACAAAGATATAGGATGTCGGATTTTTGGGCTGGGAACTAAGTGCAAGACACAAGACAGCCAGCCGGGGGAGTGCCAGGGAACAAGGGACAGCATTGGTCGGCAGGAGAGGCAGTGGTCCCCAGCACACCAACCGTCGTCAAGTTTTTTTGCAGGCATCATGGCGAAGGAGAGTTTTATGGGAGGAGGATGAAGCTGCTTTGTGGATGTTTTGGGGGGGCTGCACGGAAGAAAGCATGAAGGCATAACGGCTGGTCAGTAGAGTCAGGCAGCACAGGGTGCTCATAGGAGAGCATCGACTGCAAAAGAGAGAGGATAGCCAGGGCAGGGCCTTGAAAGCAACAAGTGGCTTGTTTGCTGCTGTAAAGAATGGGGAGCCAGCGGAGGGGTGACAGGGTGAGAGTTGCAGGTTAGGAAAATGATCTTTGCAGCAGCAGCATTCTGAATGGATGCGAGCGAGACTAGAGTGCATCTGACAAGGCCAGAGAGAAGGATGTTGCAGCAGCGGAGGTGCAAGATGACGAGCGCCTGGACAAGAGTTTTAGCTGAACGGATGGCTAGAAAAGGTCACATCTTAGAGACGTTCGTGCCGATTCTTTCTGTGTGATTTGGACAGAGCGTGGACGCGAGGACCTAGAGAGAGATCCAAGTCGAAGAGGACATTGTGGGGTGGTGGTGCTGGCCACAGTGATGGAGAAAGGAGGCAGCAGAAAGGGTTTGGCAGACGGGCACAGAGATTGGGGCTTGGTTTTAGCCATGTTCAACTTGAGCTGGCAGCTAGACATCCCCAACAGGAAGTCAGAGAGAAACAGGCTGAGATTTCAGTTTGGACTGAACGAGACAAGTGTGCAGCAGGCAGGCAGATGTGCAAGTTATCCGCTCAGAGATGGTAGTTGAGTTTGTGTTTGCAGATGAGGTTATCCAGAGATCTGGCGTAGAGGGAGAAGAGAAGGAGATGAAAGACAGAACCTAAATCACTAAGAAAGAATTTTAAACCTCTTGTCGATTTTCCATTGTTACTGAGGTTTGCATCTCTCTGCATTTAACTCAGCTCAGGCAGTGATTTTGAGATGTCCATGCAAGAACATACTTTAAAATGTTCCCCCTTCTGAGGAAATCGGAGGGAATTCAGCATCTTTATTGGAATTTTGAACGTGCACCTATTTTTAGCTAGCTTCCCTCCCCTTCCCTGCCTCTCGTGGTTGAAGCCAAGATCTTTCTAGCTAAAACGATTGGGCAGGACTATCTCCAGGTCCCAACAATTCCACTTTCTAACTGGAGGTGCTGCTTCCCTTTTTCCTGTCACTTCAGTGCTGTGTGCTTCCTACACAATGTGAAGTCTTTAAATCATGATTCGAGGACTTCAGTACCTGTGCCAGAGGTTATAGGTCTATTGTAGGAGTGGGTGGGTCTGATTCTGTGACCTGCACTGGGCAGGAGGTCAGACTAGATGATCATGATCAGGAGCGGCTCTAGGTATTTTGCCGCCCCAAGCACGGCAGGCAGGCTGCCTTTGGCGGCTTGCCTGCGGGAGGTCGCCGGTCCTGCAGATTCAGCGGCTTGCCTGCGGGAGGTCGCCGGTCCCGCGGATTCGGTGGCAGCCTGCAGGAGGTCCCTGGTCCCGCGGATTCGGCGGCGTGCCTGTGGGAGGTCCGCCGAAGCCGCGGGACCAGCGGACCCTCTGCAGGCATGCCGCCGAAGGCACCCTGCCTGCTGCCCTTGCGGCGACCGGCAGAGTGCCCTCCCCACGGCTTGCCGCCCCAAGCACACGCTTGGCGTGCTGGTGCCTGGAGCCGCCCCTGATCATGATGGTCCCTTCTGGCCTTAAAGTCTATGAGTGAGACTAGCCTGATACAATGCACTTGTGTGTCTGGTCACCTTCACTTTCCAGTTCTCCTGCACTAGCAACATTTGAATTCACAACTGAGTGGGTGTGAAACTTTCCTTCCGGAGCCCTCAAATGCAGGTGAACTCACCCTGCTCCAAGCATGGACCATGGTTTGGTCTTGGGCAAACCTGCTCTAAGCAGGGATTTGCAGGGTAAGTGAATCCCATGCAAATCCGCTGCCCAGACTACAACTGTAGTTGGGGGCTGGGTGGGGGGAGAGAGAGGGGAGTGTGTGTGTCTCTCTCTCACTCACTAACATTCTGGGTCCTTTAGGACCAGAAACTCAGTGAAACCTCAGAGAACATGGCACAGATCCAGGAAGAGTAAACCTAAAGGGTCAGATCCTGAGAGGTACCGAGCACCTGCAATCCCCCTTGACATCTGTGAGCAGAGCTGAGGGGCTCCATTCACCAATGCCAGGCAATCAGCTAAATGTGAAAAACACTCTAAGAGACTGCAGCCCAGCTAATCTTTTCCCCGAGCATGGGAGGCAAAGTCACTGCCTCTCTACTCACAGCACTGTCTAGCGTGCTTGGCTGTGTGGGAATGAAAAAAAAATTACACAGAAGCCAAAGCGTTTTCATGCTCCTGTTGAGTCTCTTGGAATGCAATAGACTAAGCTGTTTTTTAACCACTGAATTGCACCGATGGGGTATACTTTCTCTTTCACTGTTTGGCTGGTAATAACTGGGAACTTGGTTTAATTGCTTGACGGAGGCATGTCTTAAAACTTTTAATGTAGTGAAGAAGTTTCTATTTTAAATTTAAGTGAACTTCAGCCCCCTACAAGTCAAATGGAAGCAGCAGGTGCCAGCACCTCCAGACATCACTGTCCTTCATCCCCAAATAGCCAGACCCACTGGGCTTTGTTCTCAAAAATGCTTCATGGGTCTATGCTCCACTGTCACTGCATTACTTTTAAAAATCTGTTTAATGAAAATACTTCTGTTCATATTAGCTCTGGCAAATAACTGGAGCAGGGTAGTGTGGCACAAAGAGAAAGGGTAGGAAGAGATAAATTACATTTAAAATGGTCCCTTTAACAGATGCTTTGTGGGATTGGGAGCAATCCCGTGAAAAGCAAAATTACATGCCAGCTCAGGTTGTGCACACGTGTGTGTACACACACACACACACACACACAAGCTTTGGTGCTATCAGGACAGGCAGGATGTGCAGGTTACTCAACCACATTTAGGAAGAGCTCTTAGAACTAATGTAAAAAGACCTGATTCCTCATTAAAAACTCGAAACAAACAAAAAAATCCATTTCCAAGTGTTTCTGTCCTTGCATTTATCTTCCCAAGTTCTTCTTAACTTTGGAAATCTAGGATTTAAAAAAGCCTCCGAAAGCTAGGGTATTAAGATATTGATTTCTTAGGAGACTGTCCGCTCCTGCTTCCTTACTCTCCAATCCTCCTCCAATGGGAAATCCTCCTGGTTTAGCTGGGGTGGTGAAGTCATTCTCTCGACAAGGCTTCGTGCTCCCAGGCAGGAAAGAGGCCGCAGGAGCTGACAGAGGATTAAGAACGCGAGATCCAGTTGCACATCCATAACATCCCCAGCCTTGCACACCTCCTCTTGCAGAGAGGCTAGAGTACACAGGAGCAGAACTGCTGCTAACATGATGCTTTTCCAACCTTTAGCAGGAAGCTGCAGCCGTTCTGCCAGCAGAGCAGCTTGCTGGGTTAGCAATTCCCATTGTTCAGGGTCCCAACAGCATCAAAACCTGCTGAGAAGTGGGGCTAGTCGGCAAATGATGATGTTCGCTGTAGACTGTAATATGAACCTTGTGCGCACACACACTCATGCAGTTTACATGGTCAGAGTAGATAGCTGCTAGAAAGAGAAGCATGTCTTTTATATACATACGTTCACTCTTCCTTCTCGTCTATTCAGCCAAAGTGATTTAGGGACATCAAAACCGACAGGGTGAACAGGGAGTTAAATGATTAGGTCAGAGTGATTTATGTTTGTCCAGGCACAAAGTGAAACCTTTACTTTCCTCTGAGAGATTTTTATCTAAGATTAAGGAAAATAAGAGGGGGAAAAAAAAAATCAAGTCTCTATGGGAGAGGGCGAGTCTCCTCTGAAACATGCTGCATCACAAACGGCGTCTGCCTCCACAAACTCCTAAAAGCCTGAAGGCATAGTACAGAGGGAGCAAAGTCAGAAGATACACAGCTACCTACACTACTCAGTAGCACAAACACTCACGATGGGAACAAGCCGATAGCTGCAAATCTTATAACGGGGGATTCATCACAATACGTGGCATTTTTGTAGCACTTTATATGCTCAAAGCTATGCCAAACATTCGCCAGCGGTGACGGGGGTGGCTAAGTTTTCCCCACTTCACAGACAGGCCACATGAGACAAAGGAAAATGACCTGCCCGAGACCAGGAGGTGAATCAGTTGGCAGAGCCAATATTAGAACCCACAACCAGAGCTGGGTGACATTTTTCAGCCGGAAAACGTTTTTCGACCATAAAAAGCAGATCCGAGTCGACTTACCATGTTGCCCGCCATAAGCTATGGATCCAGTTAGCGTTTACAGACATTGATGTGTATTCCGTACAGGGGAGAGAGAAACAGGAGCACAAGAAGAGCTCCTGGCATGGACTCTGTTTGCTAACGATCAGCTGAAAGCAGAGCAGCAGCTCGGAGGGCAGCGACCCAGTGAAACCAGCGCTTGCGCGACTCCACCCCGCACTCACATGTCTTTGTAGCGCTTCTGGATTTGGGCTCGCGCTCTCAGATCCTCCTCCTCCTGCAGCTGCTTGGCCACCAGCAGGTCATGTTGCACCAGGCGGTTGCGCTGAACGTTTGTTGCCAAGTGATGTTCAACTGGAAAGAAATGGAAGAGGAACGTCAGTATCAACATCGGCCCATAAATGGGCCAGCGAGCTTCAAAGAGGGTGCGCTTTGCATCAGGGAAATGCCAGGCAGCACCTGAAATGACGGGAGACGTTCTCCCGTGGGCGTAGGCAATTCACCTCCTCGAGAGGTTGTGGCTAGGTCAACGGAAGAATCCCATCCGTCTATACCGAGGGTTCAGTTGGCTTAACTATGTCGCCCAGGCGTGTGGGTTGATGTAACTTATTAGCATAGACCCGGCCTAAGTAAAGGGAAGCAGGTTTTGAACTGGGACAGTCTCAATTAGTTACAGTGACTTTTTACCATATTGAAGCTCAACACAATCCTGATTAGATTAACTTCTTCATTTTCACTACAGAAGAAATTGTAAATAGCCATCAAGTGATTGGCTCGCTAAAGTCATTCCTGCCCCAAAGTCAGAGCCACAGTGAGCGACTAAGTAACAGATAAAGCAACTGGACAGTGTCAAAGTAAAGATAATGACCAAGGTTTTCAGGCCCTAACCTGAGACATCTTAGAGGCCTGATTTTCAAAGGACAGGTGCTCAACACTTCTGAAAATCAGACTCCTTTAAGGTGCCTCAGGCTGGGCACCTACAACTTGAGGCTTCTGAAATCTTTAGGCACTTTTGAAAATCTGGGCCAATATTTTAAAAACGAAAACACACCACTGGCGTAAAGTTTTACCAGAACCACCTTAAAGAGATTGAGGCCCAAAGAGATCACTTCACCCACCACTCAAATGCAGCCATCGCTGGGGTTTAGCAGGCCAACTGTTTAACAGTGCACAGCAACTGTTAAAGGTAGGAAAATAATCTGATTCCAATTCAAAGGAGAGTTGTTGTTAGCAACACCGCTATCGTAAGGGGACAGAACACCCAACAGCAAAAAATTTACATCCCTTATAGAAAACCCACCGTTGCTCCAGTGACTTTTCTGCCCTCTTTGCTTCCCTGTCTCTGCACTTTGGACCCTACCGGGACAAGAGTCAGTGCAAACCGAGCGCAGACGACAGACACTTACTCTCCTGCTCCTGCAGGCTGTGAGCGAGGGTGTGATCCTCCAGCACGGCGAAGTCTCGGCACACTGCATGGGGGAAGGAGAGCGGCAGCGGGTCAATGCCAGGAACACAAAGGGTCCAGGAGCATGGGGAAGACAAACAGTTGCGGATCAGTCGGACAGAATCTACCCCCCCCCCGCCTTCTGCTGGGCTCTGGGGTGAGCTTTCCTTTCCCACTCAGTGAGTAGCTTTAGCATGTACTTCCTTCTCCTGTTCTCACCTTCAGCCTCTATCCATTGCACTGCCTGCATCTCTGCTCACGTTTCTTAGGACATCCTGCCCTGCCCATGCATTCAACACAGCCAGCTCCAAGCATTCGAGAACCATGAGACAGATGCAAAAAAAAAAAAAAAGGGGGGAGATTCATCATGCTCTTTGTACTGGTCTTTGGGGGGGGGGGGGGTGTCACGTGTGCAAACTTGTTCTTTGCAACCATGTGCTAAAAATTGAGATTCTGTTGCATTCACTTAACTTCCAAAGGTTTAAGACAAACAACGAACACGCGAGACTCACCATAAAATCACGAGAGCTGTCAACACTGTGCAGTGTTGCCAGCGCTCAGGATTTTGTCATGACTCATGATAATTAATGTTTTCTTTAAAGCCCCAGCTCCTGGAGTCAAGTGGATAGGTCAGATGTGGGCAAACTATGGCCCAGGATCATCCTGCCCGGACCCTGAGCTCCCGGGCAGGGAGGCTAGACCCCGGCCCCTCCCCTGCTGTCCCCACTCCCCCCGCAGCCTCAGCTTGCCGTGCCCAGCGCTCTGGGCGGCGGGGCTGAAAGCTCCTGCTAGGTGGCACAGCTGCCAGTCTTGCTGCTCTGAGCAGCATGGTAAGAGGGTGGGGGGGGGCTGGATAAGGGGTAGGGAGTCCCAGGGGGCGGTCAGGGGACAGGGAGGGTGGATAGGGAGTGGTGTCCCAGGGGGCGGTTAGCGGCAGGGGTTCCCGGGAAGGGGCGGTCAGGGGACAGGGGGACTGGATGGGTCGGAGGTTCTGAGGGGGGCAGTCAGGGGGCAGGAAGTGGGAGGGGGCAGATAGGGGGCAGGGGCCAGGCTGTTTGGGGAGGCACAGCCTTCCCTACCTGGCCCTCCATACAGTTTTGGAACCCCAATGTGGCCCTCGGGCCAAAAAGTTTGCCCACCCCTGGGATAGGCGGTGATTTCAGCCTGGTTTCTTAAATAAAAAGCAAGCGCCACAGCCATAAAGGCTAGAAAAAAAAAAGCTTCAGACTGTGACCCCCGGGCACCCTAAAGGCTCGAGAAGCAGAAGGCAAATAAACACCAAATCTATTATTTTCACAGGATCTTGTGATTTTTAAAGCCAATCCCATGATTTTTGTGAGCCTCACTTATGGTTTTTGAACATTTGGGGTTGGCACTACTGTCTCAGGCCCCACTTCCTGCTTTGCCACCCTGGGCACCCTGAACTGCGGAGTCAGACCAAGCCGAGTAGGGTGGGACTTGATGTAGGGTTTGAATTTTTTCCCAATTCCCACCCAACCCAAGTTCTTGGGACTTTTTTTTTGGGTGGGTGGGAGGGTAGCTTCAAATGATTTGATCTGAAAACTAAATGAAATTACAAGTACATTTTACTTTTTGTTTACGTCTCTCTCGGACAGGCCGATTTCAGCACTCGTGTGTGCGGCATGTGCCTGATTTACTTGGAAATGTACAAGGAGTTAGGTCAGGCTACTGTCCACCGGCGGTGACTCCTTGGAACTGATGAGGTGGGGTCCAACCATGTGGCATTATTCGATTTATTTTCGCTCAGTGCCCCAGCGGAGGGCAGTAAACAAACAGCCCTCTCAAAGCCAGTGAGAATATGCTCTTCCTACACACTCAGTGTCAACAGATCTTTCCTATTGTAGCATGCCGTTGATCCTTCTGCCTGTGAGCAAGAATCTCCATAATTGGAGTATCTAAAATCCCCTTTGCACAGACATCTCAGACCACACCTGCACCTACGTGGTAGGGCGGATTTATACTGAAAGGGTTGGAGCCAGGCAGGGCCGGCATTAGGGGTGGGTCACCTGGGTGACTGCCTGGGGCGCGGGTAAGGTGCGCACTGCCAGTGCAGAGGTGCACACTGCCAGTGCAGAATCAGAAACTGCTCCCGGCTGGCAGCAGTGCGCCGTGGGGAGGGGTCAGATTTCTCCCTGCTCCCTCCCAGACGAGGAACATGGGGAGGGGGAGCACTGATGCACTGATACTGCTCAACCCCCCCTCCCCCCCTCGAGTTTCTCCATGTCTCCCAGGGGTTAGGGATGAAGGGTTGAGGACGCGGGGAACCAGGGGAGCCCACAGGGGCTAGGAGCGCTAAAATACAAGTTCACCCAGAGCATCATTTTCCCTAAGGCCGGCCCTGTCTGGCTCCAACTCTCCAACCCTGAGACAAGGTTTGTTGGTTTGTTTACAAAACTCAACATTTTCTGTGGAAAAAAGTGACAGAAAACAGGGGAAGAGTGAAGGGGTGGGGGTGGGCGTTATAAGATTTCAGCAGGAAAAAACGCAACCCATTTTCCAACCAGCTGTACTCAGCACCTGAAGGATCAGGCCTGGGGGCGCGGGCTCCCATGGAAAACAGCAGCAAAACTTTCAGTAAGTGCAGGATCAGGTCCTTAGCACAAGAATAAGGGAGCTCTCAGTATAAATTCTTAAAAAAGGAACTGAGAATGGCCTGGAGACAAACTAAACAGGAAGAGGTTCGCGCCGCCTCCCTCCGGCTCCAGTCTGGGAGGAACATGTTTTGCATGTCACAGCTTTGGAAATGCCTGACACTTTCACACTTCGAATTTCAAAGGGATGCTATTTCCACACCATGGGAAAACAGTAGGGTTTATTTTTAACTTGTTATGCTAGCCAGCAGAGTAGTAACACACTCTCTTTCTCTCATACACACACACACTTCAGCCTCTCCATAGTATGTATGTGCCAACATCTGTATGAACTGAAAATAAACTGTGACTTGTGCCCCAACCATGCAAAACATGGGCCCAATCCTGCAGGTCTTCCATGCACTGGGTTTCTATCCAGCTTAGTGGGAGTTACATGCAGGACATCTTGCAAAAATCAAGAATTAGATAATTCTAGTACTTTGATTTTTCTGACAGGCCAACGCGATGGATAGTAAGACGCAGAAGAGGAATCTCTTATATTTATATAGTGCTACCATTCCAAGGAATCATAACTTTAGCTGGGTAAAACATTTTCAGTGAATAGTAAATTTTCCAGAAGACATTTTTCAGGGCACCGAAACTATACAGAATTCTATCCAAATGTATGAGAAAGTTTCAGATGAAAAAAGAACAAAAATATCTAAATGGCTGAAACATAACATTTAAGTAGGAAAAATTTTGATTTTCGTTTTGAAACTTAGCTCAATTTAAAGGATGCAAAATACCCGAACACAAAATGTAAAACTGAAAAGCAGCGTGTCATTTGGGATTGAACAAAAACATTTTGTTAGATCAAAAGGGTGAGCTAGCCCCCCCAGAAAAATCAGTTTTGGTTTTAACCAAATTATTTTTCATTTCATCCTCTGAACTGAAAAAAGTCAAATATTCACACAGCAATAATCACAGCAAACTTTCTGAACTTGTAAGTCTGAACCGCTTCGCCCGACGCTGAAATGCTGTCACTTCCCGGGTGGAAGTGGCCACTGTTTTACAGAGGAGAGCAACAGTTCAGAATAGTTTTGAAGAGGAAGTGGTACACACCTAATACCACAAGGGGACAGGAATAGCTTGGCTGGTTGTTTCATCTGTAAGACAAATCCAGTCAGTGGTGCTAGAACAACGGGTGCTTCTGCACCCCTGACGTGAAGTAGTAACAACAAACATCAAATACAGAGTGGCCTTTGGATCAGGCCTTGAATAAGAGTGAGAGTCAGGAGGCGAGGACAAGGGTTACTGCAGTAAGATCCCACTGTGACTCACTTTAAATGCATTCCACTCTGGATGATTCAATTATGGATTTTATTTTAAAGGAAGATGATACAAAACACTGACTAATGTTAACTGCCCACAGGAAACAAGGTCATGTATAAACAAACAAAATCTTTCTCTAGCTTCCCAGTTGGCCAGCTGATTGCAAAAAGCACAGTACAATCTCGACTGGCAACAGATGCGCAGGGGAGGCCCAGGACTGGAATAGCAGGGGCTGTGTGTGTAGGAGGAAGCGAACCCAGCAGAAATCTGTCAGCCCAGTCCCTCATTTTCATATGCACTAAATATACATTAAATTCACAAACATCTGCAAAGCAGCGATCCTGCCCTGCACTTACTGCAGCACAGAACCATCTATCAGAGGATTTCCAAGCACTTCACAAACACTAGAGAAATGAGCCACATCGCTCTAGTCTACTCATTACACAATTGGGTAAATTATTTAGCCTGCAGAAGAGAAGAGTGAGGGGGGATTTGATAGCTGTACCTGAAAGGGGGTTCCAAAGAGGATGGATCTAGACTGTTCTCAGTGGTACCAGATGACAGAACAAGGAGCAATGGTCTCAAGTTGCAGTGGGGGGAGGTTTAGGTTGGATATTAGGAAAAACTCTCTCACTAGGAGGGTGGTGAAGCACTGGAACGGGTTACCTAGGGAGGTGGTGGTATCTCCGTCCTTAGAGGTTTTTAAGGTCAGGCTTGACAAAGCCCTGGCTGGGATGATTTAGTTGGGGATTGGTCCTGCTTTGAGCAGGGGGTGGGACTAGATACCTCCTGAGGTCCCTTCCAACCCTGATATTCTATGATTCTACGAAATCAAGAGACAGAACAAATAAACAGGCCCAAGTCTTTAGTCCTATGCTCTATAGATCCTTATACCACACTCCTCACCGTAAGCAGTGCTGCCAACTCTCATGATAATTAGTGTTTCCTTAAAGCCCCAGCTCCTGGAGTCAAGTAGATATGTGATGATTTCAGCACAGTTTCTTACTTTTTAAGTTTCTAGCCCTCGTGGTTGTGGAGAAAGCTTCAAAATGTGACCCCAGTGCACACTACAGGATCAAAAAGCAGAAGGCAAATAACAAGAACACCAAATCTATTATTATTATTACATAATCTCACAATTTTAGGTGAGCCTGACTCCTGACTTTTGAACATTTGGGGCTGGCAACCCTGCCGTAGTATCGGAGAGTTTTCCCATAGCACAGTGAGCAATGCAACTCTCAACCTCTCCCCAGGGGAGAATTTTGTTTTGGATTTTATTTTAAATCAATCTCTCACTCACACCACTATGTGTTTCTGTTAGAGAAGGTAAGTCGAAGAAATGCACCTTGCACTGGGAGCCGAGGGTGGTGAGATTTGCAGGATGGCCTTATTTTGGGGGGTTGGAGTTGGTCCACAGGCTGGGAGTGGCTCCTGAGAAAACTCTCTCCCCTGCATGGATGACTTTTATCCTTACTGTGGAACAGAGGTCGGCAACCTTTCAGAAGTGATGTGCCGAGTCTTCATTTAGTTACTCTAATTTAAGGTCTCGCGTGCCAGTAATACATTTTAACGTTTTTAGAAGGTCTTTTTCTGTAAGTCTATAATATATAACTGAACTATTGTTGTATGTAAAGTAAATAAGGTTTTTAAAACGTTTAAGAAGCTTCATTTAAAATTAAATTAAAATGCAGAGCCCCCCAGACCGGTGGCGAGGACCTGGGCAGTGTGAGTGCCACTGAAAATCAGCTCGCGTGCCGCCTTCGGCACATCTGCCATAGGTTGCCTACCCCTGCTGTAGAAAGTTCCATTGTGCCAGAGGAATGAAATTGTTGACCACAGCTTTAGTTGATCTTTTGTACACCCTGGGCCTAGGCCAGGGGCGACAGATTCTTCTTAAAAGTGGGGGGACCACAAGGCCCCGTCCCCTCCATGGCCCTGTCCCACCCCTTCTCTTCCCCTCACAAGCCCTGACCCCAGCCAAGACTGAAGCTGTAGCCCGGCCTGGAGAGGAGGGGCCTGAAAGCAGCCCTGGCCCATGTCCCCAGACCCTCCCACCCATTGCAGGCACAGTCCACAGCTCCCCACGCTGCTCTTACCCCAACTGGGTTCTGGTTCCGGCCTGGCAGTGAAGCCTCAGGAGCCAATGAGCCAGAGTTGGGTCGAGGTAAGAGCCACCCAAGGCAGCTATGGGGAGACATGGACCCTTCACCTGCCCTGGGCAGGGACACAGGCCAGGGACTGTTCTCAGACCCCCCCACCTCGTGTGTGGTTTGCAGGTGTGGGGTTTGCAGCTCCCCACAGCTGCCTGGGCTCCCTGGCCCAGCTCCAGCTTCCAGCCTGGCTGGGGGGCAGGGCCGAGGGGGGGGATGAGGAGGGGAAGAGGGCCAGCCCCATCCCCTTTCACAAGACAGAGGGCCATGGCCCCCTGACCTAGACCATGGAGTACTTTGAAGGTAAAGACAGAGACCCTGAACTTGACTCAGTATTCTTGGAGAGGCCAGTGTGAAGAGCAGAAGGCAGGTGTGATGTGCTCACAGTAGCTTGTGTTGCTGGGGAGAAGCACTGCAGCCCTCTGTACCTCTGGGCGGCCAAAGCTGCTGGCTGCACCCGAGGAAGCCTTTTGGCATCATCAGACACCAGCCGGGGTTGGAGGCTGCTGTAACTTTATTGCCAAGGTCCCGTTGTTCTGAGAACGACGTGGAAAGTAAGACGGAAGGACGAGTACTACTGACGGGCCAGACACTGAACAGCTGCGACTCCCACTGAAGCTAGGAAGAACTGCAGGTGCACAGCACCCATCAGGATTTGGCCCTGTATTACAGGAAAGACGTCCGTATGACAGCAACAGTCAATAGGCTCAAGAAAACCCGCACAGCCCTCGCTATGGGCACGCGTCATGTTTTGGGGCAAATACAAGTGACTAGTTCCCTGTACTGGTCTCAGTCCATGCCCGGCCCTTTGAAATTAAGCTCCTCAGCCTCAGCCTGTGCAACTAAATCTATATGCAATACCCTCATGGCTACATTCGAGGTGTGCTGCAACGGGGCACAGAGTTCTAGCTGAGATGGCGTGACCCAAAGGGGAATGGAGAAGCTCACTCCTCCATCTCCGCAAACAAACCGAAATCAAAGAAATTCCATGTCCTTACGTTACATGCATTAAGAAAGAAAACAGATTAATGCATATTCCATATCATGAATTAAGTGGACTTCACCTCTTGAGGCCCACACTGGGGGCTATCAGACAGTCGTAGAAGCAGCAGGGACACAAGCAGAGATGCTCTAACTGGCAAGTTGGTGTTATGCTTTGTCGGACAACAGGTTTACTCTCCTGCAAATAAGCTGGCTTTGCCACAGCAGGGGGCCAGGCCATGCTAAACACGTCCCACCCAGCTGGGAGAGACAGAGAGGCCAGCGTAGGACTCTCAGATGCTCCCTTTAGCTCCCACAGTGGCAGGAAGTGTCTTCACGGGAGAGACCTCCAGAGACGCTGCTGGAACAGGCAGCAGGATGCCACCTCCACAAAGGACAAAGCAAAGGTGTTCAGGATGAATCCGCCCTGCTGCAAGGGTCACACAATGGACTGATCGCCACCTAGGCCACAAGTAGCGGGGTGAATGAAACCCTCAACGCTGAGACCCTCCTGAAACTGGACACATTGCATGGCACCTGCGGTTTACTACCCCGGCCCTGGAGTCACCGCTGAGATCCCAACCTGCCAAAGGGCAGAGACAAACCAAAGGCACGAAACACGTCCCAACGTACAGGACACTTCAGCATTTGTAGCTTTTCTCTATTACCTCATCTTCTGAAGTCAGCACTTCCAACGCCAGTTCGCAGCAGAGAAAGTGAGAACTACAGAGTCAGCAGGAGGCACCGGCAAATTGAGGTCTACCGATTATTTATTTATTTATATCAACACAACAAAGAAAGAGCAGAAGTAAAGTGCGGGGGAGAGCACACTGTGTGTGTGTCCCCGCTGTACCATGCTGCACCAAACGGCAGCTGCCTTAATACACTGACAACAAGAGCAGCCCCCCGTGTTACACACAGCTTCACATGCCACACACGTGCCCTGAAGTCTCAAACCCTACAGCTACGTCCATCTGACAGAGTCCAGTAGCTGACGTGGCCTTTCTGCTGTGTTCCGAGTTATTGCCCATTTCTACAGCCAAGGGGTTGGTCAGCCTCCCCCCAGACGTTTCTTTTTGCATGTACCAAAATCTAGATTTTTCCTACCATTTTCCCTCAGCTGTTCCATTCACAAAACCAACTCTGTTTACGAAACACGGGAGCTGCTAGTAAGTCAGAGTCCCGCTTGGTGTGGAACCTCTGCATTTCTACACTCTCAAAGCCTGAGCAGGGGTAGAGAAGGGACAAGGTAAAGCAGTTTAGTCCGCTAAAAAACCCCACAGAACTGTCAGATCGTGGACAAGTTAGGCTGAGAGCGGCAGGTGCACTCAGCTCCAGCCCAACGGGTTTGGAAGGATGCTGAGTTATTCAAAAACTCTCCTGAAAGTCTCTTTTCCAATTTGGGTAACTTCTCTGAAGGCTGCAAATTGCTTCCTTGAATCACGGAGCTAAATGTGACTCAGATGACACTGATCAGAGATAACCGAGAAAGAGCCAGATGGCAGTTTCCAGAGGAAACATGCGACTCACTGACATTCACCCCCAAACAATGAGTGAAACTGCTCTGCAAGGCACTTGCACTGATCTCACATCCTCCCTCCCTCCCCGTTGCACAGCTAAGGTCCTAGGGCTGGCACGCTAATGCATGGTCCGAACAAGCACCGCTTTCCGTTGCCCATAACAACCCTAGACAGCTTGAACTTGGGTTCTACTGATGACGTTAAGACCTTTTTTGTTTCTCGCAGTCCATGCAGGGGCATGAAATCAGGAAACTGCTGCAGAGAGGAATTCGGCTTTGGGAGGAGCCAGGTACAGTGTGGAAAGCAGGGTTGTGCATGAGACCTTAATACTTTTCCTTCTTTCCCTTCCGGCCCAGGGCCATGGAATTTAAAGACCCTAGCTGCTCAGGTTTTCAAAAGTGACTAGTGATGTGGGGTACTTCTGTTCTGGGATGCCCAATCGGAGGCACCTTAAAAGGAGACAGAACTCCAGGGCTCAGGGCTTGCCGAAAATCAGTCCTCCCTAAGGACAGTCCAATTGGGCTGCCAAAGTCACCAGACCCTCTTGAAAATCCTGAATAGCGTCTCTTAGCGCTGAAGTGGGAAATGGTTCCAACCCCCAAGAGCTTACAACTTAACTTCACCCAAGATGCAATGGGGGGGGTACAAGAACACAGATGGGTGGGGGAGGAGGATACAGGAACAAGATTATAATTACTCAGGAAACGCTGATACCTCCTGCATGATGAGGTGGGAGACCCCAGGCAGCCACCCAGGAGACAGTTTTTGAGTCGTCATCATTTTGGATTATACCGGAAGAAAGCTGCCCCCATCACTAACTGCGGCAGGCCTTTTGCAAGGTTGGATTTTTTGGTATTACATTCTCACTAGGGCCTGATCCAGCCCACACAGAACTCAATGCCCACACTCCCATTCACGTCAGCGACTCAGGATCAGGCCCCCAATGCATTATACTAAACCCATCCGTGATACAGCAGAGCACAGAGACGTTCGCCGAGGAGACCAGGTTACCGTTGCCCCGCGCTCCAGGGCACATCAGAATTGGTAACATTTTACATCCCCTCTGCACTGCGCGAGGAGCAGGGAGGAGTGAATTGGGCAGACCCCAGCCCTAGGAAACCCAAGAGCCACGCAGTTCCTACGGAGAGCTACAGGAGCAGAAGATGCTGAACACCAAATAGCCTGTGGCTCATTACACGTACAAAACGGTCCTTCAAAACCGTCCCGTGGACAGGATTAAGCAGCCTTTTATCCTTCCGTGGATTAGCTCTGCAGGACTTGGTGCCTGCTGCCTACCTTTCGACTTTCGTTTAAACCGAGTGAGTGCAGAATCAGGCCCTTCACAAAGAGAATCCGGGCACTTCTGTATGCACCCCAGGCTATATTACACACAGCACTAGGAACAGCTGCACGCCCTGAAGATTTGACAGCCACAGAGCGAATATCTCACTAAATATTTGCACTCTTTGGGGGCATTTATTTCCTGTTGTATTCTGGTGCATTTGCTTTCCTACATTAACTCACTTTCTCTTCAGCATTTCAAGTGATGTTGCGCCACGCAAGGGACACACTGGATTTCCCTGACAGGCTGCGCTTCTCATTTCTGCTAAATCCAAAAATAAATTCCTCTCTTCAAATCTGCCAGTTTCCCGCAGTGGCTCCAGTGCAACGCTCGGCAGTGCTCTGAAGAGACAGGGCCGTGCATCTTGGATGCTTCGCTGGCATTTTTAAGCCCTCGACCGTTCAGCACGGTGAAGGGGCTCATATGGCCACTCAGGAGAGAGATGCATGGACAGATGTAAAGGGGGCTGGTAAAGAGTTCGCTGGATAACGTGAAGTGTCAGCTCTCCCAACACATCACCACTGGCTCAATCCTTAGAGATAAAACTTAGAAAAAAATATAAGGAGGACAAGACTAAATGAATGAGAGAGAGCTCTCTACGCTCCTCTGGGAAAGCTTACAGACTCCATGCTGAGCGCTTCTTCACTGACTTCAGTAACGTCATTACAGATTATACAGACCCCGCTCTTGTGAGTACGGACGAGAGTTTTAGCTGTGTGGATGGATACGAAAGCCCATATGTTAGAGACATTATGCAGCCAGAATTGGCAAGATTTAGACATACCCTGGAGTGAGGGCCTAGCGCGAGGCCAGAGTCGAAGATGAAACCCAGGTTCTGGGACAGAGTGACAGGCAGAACGGTGCGATTGTCTACAGCGGAGGTGGGCAAACTATGGCCCACGAGACCATCCTGCCCGGCCCTTGAGCTCACGGCTGGGTAGGCTAGGCCCCGGCTGTCCCCCTTCCCCTGCAGCCTCAGCTCGCCATGCTGCCAGCGCTCTGGGTGGCAGGGCAGTGAGCTCCTGCCGGGCAGTGCGGCAGCATGGCTGGCTCCGGCTGGGCAGTGCAACATTGTGGCTGGCTCTGGCCAGGCAGTGCGGCTGCCAGTCTTGGTGCTCTGAGAGGCATGGTAAGGGGACAGGGAGCAGGGGGCCCAGAGGTGTTGGATAAAAGGCAGGAGGTCCCAAGGGGCAGTCAGGGGACAGGGGGCGGTTGGATGGGGCGGAGGTTGGGGGGGGCAGTCAGGGGAAGGGAAACGGGGGCGGTTGGATAGGTGTGGGAGTCCTGGGGGGCCTTTCAGGGTGTGGGGATGTGGATAGTGGTTTTGGAACCCCAATGTGGCCCTCAGGCCAAAAAGTTTGCCCACCCCTGGGCTACAGAGTTGGAGAAAGGACGTAGGAGGCAGGACTTGGGGCAGAGGGAGAATTAGGTGCTCGGGTTTAGCCACGCCGAGGTTGAGCTGACAGCTAGACAGTCACAAGGAAGAGGTGGCAGGGATACAGGCAAAGATTTTACTTTGGACAGAAGGAGACGGGTCTGGAGCAGAGAGGGAGAGATGGTAGCTGAATGTGTGTTTGCAGATGAGATGACCCAGAGATAAGATGTAGCGAGAGAGGAGAAGAGGACCAAGGACAGAGCTGTAAGGAGCCCGCACAGAAATCTGGAGAGGGGATAGGTGAGATCCCCAGAGGACATGCCACAGGAGCAAAGAGAGAGGTAGGAAGAGAAACAGGAGAGGAAAGTGTCACAGAAGCCCAGACGCGGTTACAGGAAGAAGAGCTCAGCTGATGGCATCGAAGGCAGCCGACAGGCCCAAGAGGACGAGGATGGAGTGCTGGCCCTGAGATCTGGCCGGGAAGAGGTCATTTGAGACTTTGGCAAGAGCGGTTTCAGCTGAGTGCAAGGGGCAGCAGTCAGACCGCAGAGGGTCTAGGATGGGACTGGAGGAGAGAAACGCCAGACCCTGACTAACCAGCACGTCCAATCAGCTCAGAGATAGGAGGGAGATGGGACAATAGGCGGAGAGCAAGCGGGGTCAAGGGTGCGTGGGAGGGTGCGTGGGCTTTCTATGATGGGAGAGGCTACGACATTCTTGTATTGTGAGGGGAAAGAGCCACCGTCTAGTGAGAGGTTAAGGCAGGGGTGGCCAACCTGTGCTCCGGAGCCACATGCGGCTCCTCAGAAGTTAATATGCGGCTCCTTGTATAGGCACCGACTCCGGGGCAGGAGCTACAGGCGCCAACTTTCCAATGTGTGCGGCGGGGTGGGGGGGCCTCACTGCTCAACCCCTGGCTCTGCCACAGGCCCTGCCCCCACTCCACCCCTTCCCGCCCCCTCCCTTGAGCCTGCCGTGCCCTCGCTCCTCCCCCTCCCACCCAGAGCCTCCTGCACGCCACAAAACAGCTGATTGGGAGGTGCGGGGAGGGAGGGGGAGGTGCTGATCGGCAGGGCTGCCGGTGGGCGGGAGGCGCTGGGAGTGGGAGGTGGGGGGGGGGGCGCTGCTGACATATTACTGTGGCTCTTTGGCAATGTACATTGGTAAATTCTGGCTCCTCCTCAGGCTCAGGTTGGCCACCCCTGGGTTAAGGGGAAAACGGAGGAGTGTAGAAGAGGTTTCCATTCAGAGCAGTGGGAGAGGCTGCCGCAGAACCATGGAGTGCTTCACAGAAGTCACACGTCGCCATCCCAGCCCATCTCTCTAGGAGCGTTTCCATCAGGGACACGCTCTGGTGTCTTGTCCAGTCTAGCTGTGAAAGCAACATCCGCTGCATCCTTTAGGAGTAGATTCTGCAGGAGACCACATCTCACCATCAAGAAACTTCTTAATATTCAGTCCCAATGCTGTTTCTCAATTGTATCTCGTTAACTCTTGTTCTAGCCCCTTGTAGCACACTGAGTAATTCCCATCTCTCATTGGTGTGAATATGCTTCAAATATCTGCAGACTTATGTCCCTTTCCCCCTGAGTCATCGCTCAGCTGAACTCCACAAATTATCTCACAACAGTTTCTCATAAGCCAATCCCTCCCCCGACAGCGTTAGTCCTGGTTCAAAGAGGTTGGTTAGTGGGGGGAAGAAGGAGATAAACACTCACCCACGTACACGTGGGCTCCACACTTTACCACACATGGTTTTCAAAACAGACTTTAAAACGGAAGTTAATGGAAAGTGACTCACTCCTACCACACGTCGGCTTTGTCCCACACAGCGGCAACCACAGGGAAAGTTGTCAGCAGTGCACAGACTAAATCCACCACCATCACCAGCTCAAGCCAAAAAAGTTCAAGTTCGACTATTTTATTTGGCCGGCAAAGAGTTGTTGGGTTAATTGGTTGCACTGTGGGTTAGCGCACAAATAAAATAATTGTCAGGGCCCAATGCAAAGTCCACTGAGGTCAGTGGGACACCGCTGTGGGTCTTTGGATCAGGCTCCTTTGATACCTGCCTTCGGAGGATCTCAAAGCTCATTATAAACACTAACTAGTTAATCCCATAATACCGCCTGAGGCATGGTGCATTTAAAAGTCAGAGTAACTGATTCACAGAGAAATCTGTGAGGTCAGACAGTGTGTGTGCGCGCACGCACGGGGTCGGGGGGGAGACACAGATGCTGAGATCAGAA
This sequence comes from Mauremys reevesii, assembly GCF_016161935.1. Taxonomy (NCBI): domain Eukaryota; kingdom Metazoa; phylum Chordata; order Testudines; family Geoemydidae; genus Mauremys; species Mauremys reevesii. Next base: position 2,905,388 of record NC_052631.1, read on the forward strand.
TGTAAGTTATTACAACCATGATAGCAGTACTGGGGACCCACTGCGACTTTCTACTGTGATCTAAACAGACACACCAGAGAAAAGGGATGACAGACATGGAGCTGACACAAAGAGATGAGCAATCGATCCAAGGGCACACAGGGAGCCTCTGAACCCACATCTCCTAGATCCTAGTTCAGTGTTTTAAGCATAAGAGCCGCCTCCCTTCCCCCAGAGACTCTCACATTTTGAGCTTGAGCTAAATGTAGATGAGGAAGCCAGTAGGCTGGTGTGAAACTAGCCAGCTGCCTGGCACACAGATTGTCAAGTTCATGGGCTCGGGACTAGCGCTGTGGGGAAGATGCCGTGTGAAGCTGTTCATCTGAGCATTGCCAGCCTCAGTGAAAGAGTCCCATGAGCCTTGCAGAGGATTTGACCTGGGCTAGAAACACCTGGTTCCTTACTCCAGATACTTTTCTCTGAACAAACAGGCTCAACTTGGAAGTCTCTGAGAAAACAGGAGGCAAAGCCTTGCAAAACAGGGTCATTTCCTCCAAAACTGAAAAGCATCACCATCGCCCGCCTCCACGCAGGCCCCATGGGCAGGGCCCTGCTTCTCCTCAAGCAGCCTATTACAGTCCAGGAGGTGGGGGGGGGCACCTGAGTTTTCCCTGCTCTCCTTTCAGGATCAGGGCAGGAGAGAGACTGCTTCCTTGAAGCCGAGGCCCCATGTACCTCATACTTAGGGCCCTTCGGTTTTGGTTATTATTTTATTTTTCCCAGGAATTTACCAGTGTTCATTCCTGCAACAACAAAAATAGATGAAAATCGGTGGGAAAAAACTATTGAGAATTTGTCTAGGTAAATATCTGGGTTATTTTGGTGGCGGGAAGGATGGGGGAGGGAGTATTGATTAGATTAATGCTTTGATGAATGGAATTCAATGTGGCTTGCTGCAGAACTAAAACAGAACTGAAAACCACAATGCCACCTCTAAAGTTTAAGAAAACAATATATCCCTAATCCCCAAATGAAAAGTTTTATTTGAAAAAATAAATAAATAGTTTACTGTTGTAGACTTAGAACTATTAGGCTATAAATATTAACATTTGATAATTGGGCCATACCATTTGCAGCGCATACACTCATCTTCGTCCTTTTCTCCCGTTTTTGTTATTTTTAATTTTCTTCTCATTGTAATATGTCAGATCTTTAAATCGTTATCTGCTAACAGCTTGAAATGTGTATGTGGTGGGTGTGAGATTCATCAGTAGCTTCAGATGCTCACACACTTCAGAGCTTGTGCGCGTCCCTGTTTGTTTATTGTGCGTATCCTGAGTCTAGACTAATACATGGCAGCTCTGCATATACACACAGACTCGTGTGTTTTCGTAATACAGCTCTCATGCAGTTTATTGTATTTTCATAATAAAACAAGTTATTTTTATACATTTGAATAATACAAACGTAGGGTGAAAATTAGAAAAACAAAAACAAATATTTTGTGTAAAACCCAGGATTTTTTGGGTAGAAATCGGTTTAAACGGAAAACGATGGGGCCTACCCCAACTCTACCATGCAGAAGCAAAGGAATCAACTGGCTGCCTGCAGAAAGCATTGGGGCCAGGGGGGAGCATACAGACAGCCCTCAGCCCAACACTGTTCTTCCTAGGGCAATGTCCCGGCTAGCTACAGACACAATCCCCAGCAGTGTCCTTTGTGAAACGGGGGATGGGAGAAGGCACTCAAGCCTGTTTGTTCAGGGGAAAGTTTTTGGAGCAAGGAACCAGGTGTTTCTAGCCCAGACCACACTCTTTAAAAGGCTCATGTGAATCTCACACCAGGCCAGCAATGCTCAGATGAACAGCTTCACATGGCAACTTACCCACAGCTCTAGTCACAAGCATGATGAGTCCCAGCCAAGCTCCTACTGAATTTGTGCACTTCAGAAAACCGCTTACTGTTCACCAGGGCCGATTGTGAAACAGTGACCCAGACCCTATATAACCCAGGACATATCCCCCCGAGCCACCCAGTTCCCATGCGCCAGCCTAGAGTGATTTCCAAGAAGAAGCCACGAAGCAGAAAACCACGACCCTGCACAGCACAAGGCAAGAAGTCAGTCACCCAGGCCAGAGCGGCACAGTGCCGGTGCTTTAGCAACCACCTCGCCGATCTTCAACCACTTGAACAACTGCTGCCCTGATGACACTAAAACTGACAGGCCAAAGCCTGATTGCTCTGACTGACACCTTAATGAGCAAGGTGAGCCCTGCCTGGGCTTCCATACGGCACCTCTGAGAAATTCTAAGGCAATTCCCTGCTCCCCATACCAATAATCTACAATTCTGAACCTATTTCCAATCCTGAAAGACACCAAGTTGTTTTCTCTCTACCCTCACTTGCACACACACAACACAGGCCAGAGGCAGTCACTGGAAAGCCTGACATAAGCCAATAGCATCAGTAAATCTGGGCAGATTCCAAGAGAGATTGAGAGACACAGAACACTGACCCGGCCATCTGCCCGCTTCAGAGTCAGCAGCCACGTGGCTCTACTAGCGAGGGTCTCAGTGAAGGTCAGGGGAAGCTGCAGCGGTCAGAGGGCAGGTGGTGGGGGAGGAGAAAGGGGAAGAGAGAGGCTGATGCTTAGAACAAAGTTGTATTCAATCATATAAGAGAGCTGTACACTGGGAGCCAGGCAGCCTGCCTGCCCTGAGAAAGCCCTCGCCAAGACAGAACATATCCATATAAGCCTTTCCTGTTCCCCCAAGGCAGCAGCTGTGCCTGCCACGGGCACGTGCAGAGAAGCCAGTCAAGCTGGCATCGGCACAAAGAGTGGCTTTTGAAGCTACAGCTCAGTGTTTGTAAAAAAAAGTCAAATTAGAGCTTCAATGAGAGCGGAATTCCTAATGCAGCCATTGTCACGGCCACCCGCCCACAGGGCCGCACTGAAACAGTCAGGCCTTGTCTACACTGGGGGCTTAGCGACAGAGCACAGATGTGCTACATGGGTGTGAAGTGTCATGTGACCCAGTGCAGCTTAACCCAGCTCCAAATTGGGGGACACAGCTGGCGGCAAGCCCAGGGTCCAGAGAGGTTGGTTTGTGTCAGAGGGCAGGTACCTGTTGGAAACAGGAGGGGGAAACAAATGAGCAGAACTGGCACAGGGGACTGGAAATACGCAGCTACAGAGCTGTTCACCAGTTCAGATCCACTTGGCATCACAGATAGTGAATGAACATTTTAAACCAAGCTGGGAGGTTCTTCTAAAAGATCTGCTCTAGGCATTATTCCAGGATAGTTCTGTGGCCTGTGTTGTACAGGGGGCCAGACCAGAGGATCACAGTGGTGCCTTCGGATCTATGCTATGTTCTCGTTGTGTCTCTGTCCCAGACGGCAGGTGTCTGCGTCACAAAGCCAGAGGTATAACTCTCAGCCTGGCAGAGGCAGCAGCAACCAAATGGACCACGGGGACTCAACTATCCTGGAAAGAGAGGTGGGATCTGTGCAGGTCTGGGGGATCCCTGTGGGTCTGTCTACACTGCAAGATAAGCCCAAGGTTACTAGAACTCGAGTTAGCAGACCCTGGGTTTGTTAGCCTAGGGCTTGAGTGTCTATACTCATCTGTAACCCCAGGTTAGGAATTGCTGAACCCTGGGTCCCAACCCGGCGCTCCAGCATCTGCATTGCACTATGCAGGCCTAAGTCCAACCACCCCAGACTTCCTAGCGCCCGCCCCAAATGTGGTCATTCTAGCCCTGTGTTCGTGGTGCAACCACCATGCTTGGCTGTCGAGAGGACAAAGAAAGTCAGTCCGTGGGATACTTTTGGCAGACCCCTAGAGCACAAATCCAACAGGGCTGCGTCTACACTGCTTGAACTGTGGATCCCAGACTGACTCAGGGTCAGAGTCTCCATTCCCATAGGGTCCTGGAGCCCTTGGTCCAATCCCTGACCTAAGTGGATTTGTGTGTAGACAGAAGGAGGGTTAGGTTTGAGCCTGAGCTCAAACCCAGGGCTTACGCTACAATGTAGATGTACCCTAAGAGAATAGTTTGGACCCCCCAGTGCCACCCTGACTCCAGCCCACCTGCCCCCCCCTAGGATACACACGTGTGTATTGCATCCATGAGGTGATATGCAGTGGTTAAAGCAGATTGGAGCAGGGTGGGGTGCTGTGGAGAAGGGCTGGTTACTTAAGCCAGGGAGAAGAGGGAGAGCTGTGTTTTTCCCTCCACACAATTCCCTTGCTTTAACCTCCGGTGTTATGCCAGGGGATGGGGATCAGTCTGGCGTGCAACTACTTGCATCACAAGTCAGTTTCATAAGTAACTGATTAGGAATAATTGTCTATCGCCAGCATGCTTTTGTCCCAAAGGCTCTCAAAAAGGCCTCATGAAATAGGCATATGGATCTTTTCACTGTCCCCGTGCAGCCACCTCTGGGATGGAACACGACAGCGGTCAAACAGCACACAGTAACACTGCCCAAAAGCTCAGGGCTGGGAAGGAAAAAGATTGTTTCCTCTTAAAACTGCAAATATGAACCCAGTCAGGAAATAGCTCAAGACGAAACTTGGCCAGGCACCGCATCTAACATGACTACTTCTGATAAATATTAGTATGGTTTCCTTATTGACCACAATGGTCAGAAACTTCTCTTTACATCTTGTCTCAAAGATGGCAACTCCAACAGCAAAGTGGCTTCTAATACTGGGCTGAAGCACTGCGGCCTAGGCTACACTGGAAAAGGTTTGCCAGGATAGGTAGGTAGAAGCAGCTTCTACCGCCAAAGAGTTCTGGTGGAGCCTATACCAGCTCCCCAAAAGAAGTAAGTTATACTGCCACAAAAGTGCTTTTGCTGGTATAGCTGCATTTAGGGCTTTTACGGATATAAAAATATCAATTAAAAAAAAACTTAACTGATAAGAACAGATACAATTTAGATAATGCTTTCCCGGATTCACAGATTCTAAGACCAGAAGGGACCATAGTCATCATCTAGCCCAGAAATGGGCAAACTACGGCCTGCGGGACCATCCTGCCCAGCTCTTGAGCTCCCGGACGGGGAGGCTAGCCCCTGCCCCACAGCCTCAGCTCACTGTGCCGCCAGCGCTCTGGGCGGTGGGGCAGTGCGCTCCTGACGGGCAGCGCGGTGGCATGGCTGGCTCCAGCTGGGTGGCGTGGCTGCCAGTTCTGGTGCTCTGAGTGGCATGGTAAGGGGGCAGGGAGCGGGGGGGTTGGATAAGGGGCAGTCAGGGGACAGGGAGCAGGGAGAGTTGGATAGGGGGTAGGGTCCTGGGGGGGCAGTTAGGGGCGGGAGGTCTCGGGAGGTGGTGGTCAGCGGACAAGGAGCAGGGGGGTTGAATGGGTCAGGGGTTCAGAGGGGGGCAGTCAGAGGGTGGGAAGTGGGAGGGGTCAGATGGGGGCGGGGGCCAGGCTGTTTGGGGGGCACAGCCTTCCCTACCTGGCCCTCCATACAGTTTCGGAACCCCGATGTGGCCCTTAGGCCAAAAAGTTTGCCCACTCCGATCTAGTCTGACCTCCTGCAGAGCACAGGCCAGAGAGAACCGGCAACGTTATTCCCAGAGCAGGGTCTTGTAGAAAAAACATTCAATCTTGATTTTAAAATTGCCAGTGATGGAGAATCCACCATGACCCTTGAACTGTTCCAGTGGTTAGTTACCATCACTGTTCAGAACATACTCCTCATATCCTACCTTCAACTTCCAGCCACTGGATCTTGTTCTACCTCTGTCTGCTAGACCAAAGGGCATGTTACTAAATACTTGTTCCCCATCTAGGTACTGCTAGACACGAGGAGCTCAATCTATTTAGCTTTACAAAGAGAAGGTTACGGGTGACTTGATCGCAGTCTGTCGCTATAAGGCAGGTTTTCTAATTTTTTAATCATTCTCACAGCTTTTCTCTGAACCCGCTCTGATTTAGAGCATCCTTCTTGAACTGTGGGCACCAGAACGGGACACAGGATTCCAGGGACAGGCTCACCAGTGCCATCTACTCCTACTCCAGATTCCCCAGTTTACGTATCCCAGGTGCACATTAGCCCTTTTGGCCACAACATCACACTGGGAGCTCATGTTCAGCTGATTATCCAGAACTCCCAAATCTTTTTCAGAGTCTCTGCTTCCCAGGAGAGCACCACCTATCCTGTACGCATGGCCTACATCCTTTGTTCCCAGATGTACACATTTCCTTTTAGCTGTGTTAAAATGCACATTGCTTACTTGCTCCCAGCTTAAGGCGCAATCCAGATCACTCTGTATCAGCAACTTGTCCTCTTTGTTATTTGCCACTCATCCAATTCGTGTGTCATTTGCAAACATTATCAGTGATGATTTTGTTTTCTTTCAGGTCACGGATAAGTGCCATGAACAGATCCTTGCGGGACCCCACTAGAAACACACCCCCTCAATGATAATTCCCCATTTACAATTGCATTTTGAGAGAGTTTTAATTCATTTAAATGTGTGCCAAATAGGTTTTATAAATCAAAATGTTGTGGCGTACCAAGTCAAAATGCCTTGCAGAAGTCCAAGTATATTGCACCAAGACTGTTACCTTTATCAACCAAATCTGTAGCCTCATTAAAAAAAAAATGGGGTAGGGGGTTCTGTCAGACTAGCTTCTTATTTTCCATAAACCCATGTTGACTGGTATTAATTATATTAGCCTCCTTTATTCTGCCCTATCTAAGCCACTCCCTTATCTTGCTCAGGATCGAGGTCAGACAGACAAGTCTCTAATTACCCAGATCATCTCATTTACTCTTTAAGTGTCAGCAAAATACTGGCAAAATACTGGCAAAAGATTAAGTGTAGCTCTGTCTTTAATAAGAAGTCATCTGTGGATCTGAATAACCAGCACCACTTCCTGCAGCATCTAGCTACACTTCTTAGATTATCCATCCAAGGACAGAATCAGCTTAACATTTCTTAGTTGAGATGAGCTTTTATATGACCTCAGCACTAAAACAGCAACGAGACCCTTATTCTTCCAAGAAGTACCATGGCATCTTATTGTCACAATAACTAGACCCTCAGCGATAGTTCTCATCTGAGGGAGAGTTAATGAGAAATAAAGAAACGGAAGCAAAGAGAGTAGTAAAATGATCTTCCAACCCGTTAATGAATCACCAAACTGACCTTTGTCCCAAATAAACAGAGTGGACATTTCTCCGAAAGGACGGACAGTGATTTTCTGCATCTGGAATAAATATTTCCCTGGTTATGGGAGCTGCTCTGTTTCTTCCCTTTGTGTGGTGTCACAAGCAGATGCTAGAAACAGGGAGGTCAGTAATGAAGCGATCTATTCTAAACAAAGCACAATCGGGGTTCAACACTTTCCATCAGAATAAAACCTGATGAATTATGTTCCCAGTAGATTAAAGGTACTGGACTGAGACTTTACAGAACACAAAGGCTCCACTCACCCTGCACCTTTTAGCCACGTTGTAACACTCCCCTAGTCAAATTGTTATTTGGCACTAAGGGTGAAATCTTGGCTCCATTGAAATCAATGGGAGTTTTGCCATTAACTTAAGTGGGCGAAGATTTCACCCTAAATCTTCCGCACCTGAATGCTACCATTCTCCATTGGCAACAAACAGGAGCATTAACACAAAATTCTTAGTGTTTGGCCTGTTTCCCCTCCATCTACTCAAGTTTTTAAGACTAAACTGGATCTTCAAGTGTATGCTTGCTACTTTGTATTAACTTTGAACAAAATACTATTGGCTACAGACTTGGAAACACGTCTAAGATGTTTTGAATGGATGTCCAAAGTAATTCTAACATCCACCACTCTCAGTAACACTGGTGTAAATCCAGAGTAACTCCTTTGGCTGGTGAAGTTACTAAAGATTTACTCTGTTGTAAGCAAGAATGGAAGCTGTCCCGTAAATAATACTTTTCATCTGAAGACCTCAGAGCACTTTTAATACCCAACAGCACCCTTCTGAAGTAGGCAGGTATCCTTATCCCTGCTTTCCAGATGGAGAAATTGAGACACTGACAGGTTGAGCTGGGGACCGAACCCAGAACTCCCAGTTCCCAGGCCTTTGCTACAGTTACTAGATCACACCCGCTCCGAGTAGGGGTTAAACTGTAATTCTCAACAAAAAGAACAAAAAACATGGTTGTTTTCCTTCTAGAACAATGCAAACCCAAGAAAGCCAGGAGAGGTAAAATCCCAGCTACACTGCAGTCTAATTAGATATTTATCCTGCACTCATAACCACTGCATCTGAGCACAGATAAGTTCTGTGATGCTGGGGGACTGGGTTACCACATGGCTAGTCCAGACACAGTCAAAAACACATTTACAGGACTGACCCACGTTTCACCCACCTCTTTGAACCGTGACACATGGGGCACCATTAAAGCATAGTTAAATCTTACAGCATGCATGCGACCACAGTGTGGTTTAACCCGATCCTGGGCACCATTCATCTGACAACAGACATTGGCCCAAGAGATGAATTAACCTCTTCCCCCTCCACAGTTCTGCCCTTCCCCTCTGTTCCCAAGGCTCAGCCCCTAACCTGCTAGGGGCAAGGGCTGTGAGGAGCGGATTTGCATATCAATGGCATGAATAGGCTCCTAGCTACGGCATAGCAAGGCTCATTGTCTGCCCTGCTTACAGATGTGCTGGAGTGTCGTCCCCCCCATCTCTCCATACCCCCCACCCCCGGGACAATAAATCCTGAGCCACTCCACCGGATCGATACAAAGGCTCCAGCCCTCCCTGCCCAGCTCTGCGGAGTTTACAAAAGGAGAAGTGCGGCCGCTTTTGTCTCCAGCCAGACACTGGCCCTGGGGGCACATCCAGGACGGTGAAATTGCAAGTGACAGGCGGATCTCCGGGAAGCTGAAAGCGTCGCCTGATTTGCCTTTGCTGAATCCCAGGCCCCTTCCTCCCCGGTTGTAGGGCCGGTAAAAAAACACCCGGCATAAGTTTAAGCCAATACAGGCTGAACAAAAAGCCGGATCTCCACACGGGCTCCCTCAATCTCCGGACCATCTGACCTTCCCCAGCCTGCAACCCCCCATCTTACTGTCAGGTCAAGGTGGTTCCTTCCGCAAAGCACCTTCTGCCCCACGGCCAGAGCTGGGGCTGGGTTTCTGCTCGGAGCTTAGGGGAGAGGCGCTCGTGGCCAGTGCCCAGCAGGATCGGCGCCACAAGCTCGGGGGGGGGGGGAAGTGATTCCCATCACAGGTGTGGTTCACTGGCTCTCAGCATCCCGCGCTGTGGGGAATGTCCCAGCCCCCCTGCAGGAGCTCAGCCATCAGATCCCCCCCACTCCGTGGGGCCCAAGGGCCGGGACTCGTCCCCTCTGCCCAGCGCCTACCAGGTCTCAGTGCTGGACGCCTGCCCTGGATGGGGCGGCGCTGGGGTTTTCCTCCTGACCAGCAGGCAGCTCCCAGGCCTGCCAGCCAAACCCCAGGAGGGACAGAGTCACATTTCACAACACAGACAGCACAAGACACACACTGACCCACACACACACTCTCTCGCCCTGACCACTCCTCCTCTTTTAGCGTGCAGAAATATTAACACCCCCCCGCAATCCTCTGTGTGTGTACACAGAGAGAGAGAAACTCCACCGCTTCCCAGGGACGTCCGACTCCAGGCACAGGGGGTGGGGGACTCAAACCTCCCGCTGACCCCTAGGCGGGGAGAACCCCCACCCCGCCCGCCAGCTGGGCTCGGGAGGGGGGGCAGCGCCTCACCTTCCTTCACGCCAGGTAGCTTGGACTGATCGATGCTGATTTCAGCCATGTTGGGATCTTGCGCTTCCTCCTGCTCCAGCTGCGGCGGGCGGCGGGCCGGGGGGGCTCCGCCCCTGCGAAGCGATCTGCACACGGGGGGGGGGGGTCGATCCGGGGGCTCTCGCTAGGGCTGAGCGTTGGCTGCAGCGACTGGAGCCGGGGGGGAGGCAGGGGAGACACTCACAGCCACTGATCTGTCCCCCCCCCGCCCCGAAAAGTGCCCAGCTGCCGCTGCCGCCGCCGCCGCCTCCTTCGCGCCACCGCTATTAACACCTCCTCCTGGAATCGCTACAATGTAACTGGAGCCAGGAAACGGACACTGTGCGTTCTGTACGGAGCGAGAGACGGGACAGAAAGCAGCGCGGGGGGAGCGGCAGGTTCCTAACCGCAGCTGCATGGAGCTCACCCGCTGGCAGCCAAGCGCCTGGCGCCTTTTCCCTTCCGAGTTAAATGCCCCAGGAGCGCAGCACGTGGTTCCCTCCCCACCCCGCTGCCCAGTGGTGCACAAGCGAAAGCGATCAGGAGATGGGGCTGTGAATAGGGTGACCATCGGGGCAGCCCCGATTTGGGGGTCTTTTGCTTATATAGGCTCCTATTACCCCCCCCCCACACACACACACACCCTGTCCCGATTTTTCACATTTACTGTCTCAGTCTGGTCACCCTATCTGTGAATGACCTGGATTTTTGATCCTATAAATAAGCATTTGGGTACAGAGGTGGCTGGTAATGACAGCACCATTATTTCTGGTTTGCAGTCATTAGAATGGGCTGGTTTTCTGGGTTTGCGGCTTTAGATTAGGTGTTTGTTTGTTTTTGGTTTTTTTGAACAGGGCTAGGAGGAAAGACAGGAGGGGCAAGCAACCAGAAAGATAAATCAGAACCATAAGGAACACAAGAGGCAACAAAGATCTGATCCAAACTCTCCCAAAGTTTGAGTGTGTTTTCGTTCCCAACCTGTCTAAATATAATGTAGTTAATTCAGAACCACAGCACAACTACGAAGTTGAAGGTTTTAGCATTTGTACAGCAGCTTTCACGCAAAGAACCTGAAGTTTATATTTAAACTTGGAAGGATTAGATTTTTATCGGTAAACGTCGGTAATCATCAGTTTCACCATACACACACATGCACACACAAAGTGATGACAAAACATTTCCATTCTGATAAGAATCAAAATGTACAGATAAGCAAAGGAAGCAAAATGCTGCTTGAGAACTTATTAGAATCAAAATCTAGTGACTTAGACTTCTGAAATAATGCTCGTTACAAATGGACTAGTGAACCAATGGTGAAAACAGGTGTGATTTGTTGGGTTAAAGATAGTTACCTTGTGTATTTTGACATTGTGATGCTGCCAATTTGTTTTGAGCAGTTTATAAAGCTTTTAACTTTTCAAATCTCAGCATCTTTTGACATTAAATAACTGTCTGACCCCCTTGCATAATTTTCCACAACTGAAAATTTAAATTGAAAAGATCAGAAAAACTGCTACAAATAAACATTGATAGCATCCATCAAAATGATCAATACAATCAAGTTCTACCAAGGCTATTTATATTTAATGACACCTGCAAACATGGTGCTTAGGTTGTTGCTATTGTTATGAGCTTGTTATGGGGTGAGTTAAAACCCCATTGAGACTGAAAGGTGTGAACTCACCCTTCAGTTAACATAACTGCGCATAAACTCTCACCTAAGACAATGGGCGTGTGAACCCAGAGGCCACTCAAGACAATCTGCCGTGCTAAGCAATACTTCAGTGGGTTGTCACGCCACTCAGGTTTGGCTCAACTGCCCACTCGCCATGACAGACAGGGAACCAGGCCAAAGTTGAGTGAGTGGAGTTGTCACCTGGCGCACGGGTGTCATCACAATGCCACTCAAATCTGTGGCCTTAACCAGCTGCCCTGAAATCTGCAGCCCTAGGCAGCTTCCTAGCTTGCATATAGCTAGAGCAGCCTCTGTGTGAGCCCATCCAGGAGCTTTTGCCTACGCATTGGTTTGGGTAGGTGTATGTGGGAGGAGAGATCCCACAAGAACCAAGAGCTTGTCTACACTCAAAAGGTGGCAACGGTGCAGCTGCGCTACCTACGCTGACGGGAGAGCTTCTGTCGGCGTCGGTAATCCACTGCCCTGAGAGGCAGTAGCAATGTCCGGCAAGAGTGCCGACATACTGCATTAGTCATAGTGCTGTCTACACTGGGAGTTAGGTCGGTGTAACTGTGTCGCTCAGGGGCCTGGATTTTCCACATGCCTGAATGACAGAGTTATACTGAAATAAGTTGCTAGCGCAGACCAAGCCTAAGATCAGACCAGACAAGAACAGAGGGACAGGGAGAGGCAAGACAACCAAGCAGGAGCCTGTAAGCCAGGGCCGCCCAGAGGATTCAGGGGGCCTGGGGCCTAGCAGGGGAGCTGTGGCGCTTGTACTCACCCAGCGGCAGTCCGGGGTCTTCGGCGGCAGGGGGCCCTTTAGTCGCTCTGCGTCTTCGGCAGCACTGAAGGGTCCCCCGCCGCTGAAATGCCACCAAAGACCTGACTGCTGCCGGGCCAGGGGTCGCAGGGCCCCTGCGGGGCCCGGGATCTGGGGCAAATTGCCCCACATGCCCCCCACTCTGGGTGGCCCTGCTGTAAGCACAGTGTGACCCTCGAAGAAGCTAGAGAGCGCGCTTTGGGGTGTGATGGTAGATAAAGAAGCTTGTGGGTTGTAAGCTAAGAAACTGCTCTGGTGGTTCTTGGTTCCTTCTGTGTTCAGAGAAGCAGAATTCAGTACATACCTTGTCAATAGCAAGATTGCATCAAAGAGCATGCCAGACTCCATCAGCTCCTGCAGCCATCTGGAACACCCGCAGCCCCTGAACTTTGACAGCACTGTTTTAAGTCCACAATTCTGACACGTGTTCCATGGAGACACTCTCCTGCTGTGGTCTGCTCTGATTTCCTAGGGCCACATGAGGCCAAGGGGCCAGCCAGTTGCTGGATTAGGGCCCAAAATTCCAACATAAAAGAATCAAACATAAAAGAATCAAAAGCTAATTTACCTGTTGTCAACAGCTGCCATATTGGTGCCACTGGGCCCTGAAGTGATTTAGGCCTGTTACAAGAGTGCTCTGTGCCTGTATATATGTAACTAAGTAATAGATAAAGTGCCAGCAGATGAAGCTATGTAGCATAGTTCTGGGGTGGGCAGAACCCATATAATCTATGCACTAGGCCTAGCTTCCTTGGGGCAGCTCTTTACATCCACTCTCAACAGCTTTGATCCCACAAGTCTTGCTGTAGCAAGGATAGAACATCTGCAGAGACCCCCAGAGACCTGCTGTGGTGACACAAGGCACCGCAAAGGACAGCAGGAAATAATACGCTCTTAGGCTACATCCGGCAGGCAAAATAAAGCATTTCCTTTGCAGCTGCTCCATCAGTGTCCTGCCTCTTTCTGACCTGTGGGCAGCCATGTGTGCTGGATGCTGAAATTTATATTTAGATAAGACCTTTTGAGAAAGGAAAAGGGAACTAATCATCTGGAATGCACAGGAAATCTAAGAGATAATGAAGAGAACATGACCCCAGAGGACCTGCAGGTGGGGATGAATTAAATAGTACCAAGGAAACAGGTCGCTGTTCAGAGTTTGCTACAGACTGCCAGCAGCATTGTAAGAACAACTTACGGCTCTGTAGTGCTTTTCATCCTGCAGGATCCCAAAGCACCTTACAAGCGAAATATTGGAACCACTGGTCCCCTGTTCAATCTTAGGGTTTGTCCTCATGGACAGCGCTACTGTCATGCTTTAGCAAAGACACTCCTATGCTGACAGGAGTACTTCTCCCGTCGGCGTAGTTAATCCACCTCCCCGAGCGGTGGTAGCTGTGTCGATGGCAGTAGCCCTCCCGCCAACACAGCACTGTCTACACGGGGGGTTAGGTTGGTATAACTACATCACTCAGGAGTAGGGTGACCAGATGGGATGAAGAAAATATCGGGACACATGGTGGGGGGGACGGAGTCCCGCCAGTGGAGCAAAAAAACGGAGTTCTGCCAGCACAGCAAAATTTAAAAAAAAAAAACAAAAAAAACCACAGAATCCCGGAGTCCCACCAGCAGAGGAAAAAAAAATGAAATAAAAAAAAACCAGAGTCCTGCTGGCAGAAAGAGGGGAAAAAAATAGAGTCCCTCCAGCAGAACAAAACAAAACAAAACAAAACAAAACAAAAAACAGGGGTGCGAAATATCAGGACAAATTGCATCCCGACCAAACATCAATCAGGACGCGGGACAAACACCTAAAAATTGGGACGTCTGGTCACCCTACTCAGGCGTGTGGGAAATCCAGACCCGAGCGATGTGGTTCTACTCATAGTCTGTAGTGTAGACCTGGCCTTAGTTGCGTCTGGGTGAAGTGCTGCAGTTACTCCCCAGAGGGATGGAAGCAAATGGTTACAATACAAAATGGAACCATAAAATGCGAACTAGGGCCCACACTTATCAGTAGTGACCTTTCCTATCTCATAAAGCAGATCTTCCCCCCATACACACGCCCTCCGAGTTCAGTCTGTTACAGAGCTGGCTGGCTTCCCAGGAATCAGGATCAGTCTTTCACGAAACATCCCCGCAGAATAAGATGTCTTCTCAGTGAATGGGTGCAGAGAGTCTTTCTCCACCCTGTGACATACTGAACCCGTCTTTCGTCTTTATCCACTCATGGGGGGATCCCTGTCTCCTGTAATGCTCCGTTTTACCTCCAAGTGGTTTTGATTGTTTGCAACTGTTTTTGACAGTTTTCCATTGTCTGTTCTGGGATGGGGAAAGGCAACTGAACCTTGCATTACATCACCGGCTGACCAGGGCGGGGTGACAACTCCTTTCCACTTGGATGGTTCATCACGAGACACATGCTTCCCTGGTGACTTACTCCAAGGCCATAAGGCATAATTTGTGACTGTACTGAAAATGTTACCCACACACATATCTCACAATGATTATGAGTACTGGTAAGTTACAAGCTTCCAGTAGAGGCCTCACATAGAATCATAGAATCATAGATTATTAGGGTTGGAAGGGACCTCAGGAGATCACATGCTACCCTTCACAGATAAATACCATGAAAGTGGTATTTTAGGTGTATTGAGTTTGCCCGGTCTCAAACAAAACTTGCTTGTAAAGAACAATCAACCCAGTTTGCCCATCAGCACCAATGGGCCTCTGTGTCACAGATGGATGTTAGCGCATCAAACCCTGCTCTGCATATAGGACGACTAATTTGGCTTTTCTATGTTGCTCACTGCTATAGGAGCTGAGTGCTTCACAAACATTAATTCATTATCTCACAACACCCTGAGATAAATGGGTGCTATTATCCCCACTTTACAGGGGCAGAACTGAGGCTCAAAGAGAGAAAGGTTAAGCATGTCCGCTAATCTCACTAATGTGAGATGCCTAGGAGCTGATTTTTCAGAGTCCTTACCTTGATCTAGCACTTCCTATGTTCAGAGCACAGCTCCCAGCTCCCATTGACGTCAGTTGCAGCTGTGAGTGCTCAGCACTTCTGCAAATCAGAACCCAGGATCTAAAGTCAGGCACCCAGAAAATGAGGAACACATCTTCCTACCCCTGGCTCCTGGCCCTGGCCCCTCCAGTTTGTTCCTGTCCCAGACCTCTCCCTTCCCCCAATCACAGCTCCTCCTCCCCCCGGACCAGGCTGCTTGCTCCGCCAGGCCCAGTCTCTCCCTCCAGGATCCCCACGAGAGTGCCAGTATTCTCCCCACCCTGACTCCCAGTCTCCTCCGCAGGCTCTTAGAGTCAATCTACTCCTTCCGCCCCCTAGCTCTTGTTCCCATTGCAGTCCAGTCAGGCTTCCCTCTCAAAGGGAGCCTTGAGGGCACAGGAGAGAGACTCCCGGCTCTCAGTCCTGGTGCCTGGCACCAGAATGACCCACAGCACATGGAGGGAACAATTGCAGCTTCTGCTCAGCTCCTGCAGCCCATGTTCAGCGCACAAAATCCGGGGAGAATTCAGTCGCCCCCTTCTAGTAAGTCTCGACTGAGCATGTGCACTCTGAGATTTTTTGGAGGCTTTTCTGACAGCTTGCTCAAATGTGGTGTTTTTTTCACGGGAACAGGAAAAGGCCCATCCCTGACACCACCACCACCTATCCTGGTTTGTAACGTGCTGTGAGCTCGGCTTGAGAAGTGCTATTTCAGCAGGCGGGTTATTTCCGAGTACAGACCCAGCTCCAGCTAGGAGACTGGTTGATCCCATTATGGAAGCAGTGGCCCTTCGTCACATTCGGCATTGGATCCAGATCCACATTTCCAAAGTTCAGTGTGCGCAGATCTGGGTTTTGGTCTGAGCCTCTCTCTGTTCATTGCTCTCAGCATTAATAATCAAGTGGAACCCAGTCATACAGCGTGAGACTTCACTCAGGTTTGCATTTCACCTGCAGCCACTTCTTTTCTGCTCTTCCAGCCTGGCCTGTCTCCACAGCTCAGCAAAGATATTCAGGCCGGAGAGCAGGTTGGGCTGAGAAGCTGAATGCTGGGGTGTATTTCCAAGGTCCCATGGGAGGCCCAAATCCTGTGCCCCTGTGTGTGGGGGATTCCAGCGTGAGGCTGACTGGGGAGAGAAACCTCCCCTTGCAGTGTGGAGGGCTGACGGGGAGCCCCTGCTGCGGTATCTGTTCAGAGCCGGGGACGTGGGGAGGGGGGCACATGCAGCAGGGTTTGTGACGCTGTATGTGGCCTCGAGGTTTGAAGGCTGAGACTGATGATCCTCTCAGCTCCAGGA
This sequence comes from Mauremys reevesii, assembly GCF_016161935.1. NCBI lineage: Eukaryota > Metazoa > Chordata > Testudines > Geoemydidae > Mauremys > Mauremys reevesii. Next base: position 2,921,945 of record NC_052631.1, read on the forward strand.
CGGACTTGGAGGTAATGTGGGCCAGGCGCACTTTCAAGGGACACAAATATATCTTACCATCGACAGGCTGCAGGGTCTGTGAAGGCCCTGAGGTCCTGAACCCCTCTGCTTCCCTCCATGCCCTGGGCTGGCCCCGACACCTGGGGAGTAAGAATCACATCGGGCAGTCTGGAAACCTCATCCCTGCCGTGGGATACAGACACAGCTTCCCAAGGGCCAGTGGGCCAAAGGGAGCGGTGCAGGGGCTTGGCTGCCCGACAGACGCGGCATAAAGCCCAAACAGAAGAGAAGGGGAGAGCGTTGTCAGAAACCACAAAGCACCAAGGGCTGAGGGAGCTGAAGTGCAACCCGAACCAGCTTCCCTTGCTGCAGAGGACACAGTGGGAAAGCAGCGTGCAGCGTTTACACAGGGGAGCGGCCCAGATTTGCCTCCAGAATTGGTTTATTCAGTGTCCATTCGGCGCAGATGCTGATGCTATAATGTTCAGCCAATCAGCTAAGAACTCTCAAGAATCCCGAGGGTCAGAGCGATGGGTGGGGAGAGGAACAGGAGGGGCAGAGGGAGAGGGTGTGGGGGGCATGCATGTTTAGATGGAAAGGATTTAAAACTACAGGGTGCTTTTAGGAGGACACTGCTCTGAAACCAGCAACATCCTGAGGGCTGGAAAGCCCATGAGGATCCTAAAATACCTTTATTTCCCTTGGCCTCCCCGTTAGCTTGCCCTATGGGAAACTGGGTACAGCACCATGTGACATACAGGCTTCGTATGCATGACAGAGCAAGTGCCCGGCCCTCAGAGAGGATGATGAGACGTACATCTACCATCGCTCAGGGGAGATCGCCCATGGCTCACGCAGCTGGTGCCTACGTCTGTGGCGGGGATGTTCCTGGGGTCTGATTTCCAGCGATGCTGTCTCTGGTGCCAGCAGCACGTACGTTTGTTACATCTAGTGTCACTCCCGTGATTTCCATGGCTTCCTGCTGGTATAATTGGCTGTGTTCAGAGGCCAGATACGGCAGCTGCTCCATGGACTGGGGTTGGGCCCAAGGCAGATAGGATCTTGTCACAATGGAGATTGATCTAAGTGGGTACCAGCCTGGCAGTAGGAAATAGCTTCACTGACTTTAGCAGCGTCACTCCAGATTTACACTGGTGTAAATGAGAGCAGAAGAGGGCCCCTTCTCAGGGCCCAGTGCACAGTGATGGGGTTCATGGAAGTGCTACCTAGACCCCACGTTGGTCATTCTGCATCCTGACTGGGGACCGCTGTGTTCAGTGCCCTGTGAAATGGGCTGGGATGGGGGTGTCACCACCCATGTCATAGTGGGAGGGAGCGGTACACCCGTCGTTTCCCTGTTGTCAGTCTCAGTAGAGATGCCCGTGCCCCTTCTGCCCCCTAGAGGAGATGCCTCCAGGTCAGGGCATTGATGGGGTAGCTGGCACAGCTGCTGTGCCATTAACCAGGGCGGCCTTCTTGAAATTCCAGTGCATTTGTGTCATTGTATTCATATCTCAGCACCTGCCTGGTCTCCTGCAGCTGAGGATCTCAAAGCACTTAATCAATGGTAATTACCCTCCGGGGCATACGTGTGCATCACTATACCCGTTATAGGCAGAGGCAGAGGTTAAGTAGCTTGCCCAAGAACGCACAGTGAGTCAGGGAGAAAGCCAGGATGAGAACCCAGCTCCTTTCATTCCCACCTCTGCAGTATGCCCCACCCCTGTGGGGAGCTTCCCTCAGTGCTCCAACTTGGTGTTAGTTACCTCGGTGCAATGAGGGGAGAACAAGACCCACAGCATGGGGCAGCCTGGACCCCTCCCCTCCACGTCTCTTAGCAGAGCTTGCCAGGAGACAGTTAACCCGGAGTGTCTAATTTTATAATCATTATGGGCTGAGCAACAGGCACGTAGCGAAGGAACAAATTGCATCAGTTCAGACTAAAAGCTTCATAAATATTGACTGGTTTTAACAGGCCCCTGGGGAACAGAAAGTCTCATTTTCTAATAACTACAGCTCCTGCCCCACTGAGGGACGCTCCCAGGAGAGAGCGTGTGTATGCGGAGGGGTGTTCTGCAGGCACGGTCCTTTCATTCCCTCACACAGAGAATCGCTCCCTTCCACAGGGCGGGGGACACCGTGCCCACAGGGGGGAATGTGTGTGAAACGGGGAGACGCTCGTGTCCAGCGGGGAGGGGATTTTCCATCGTCTCCCCTTTGGCTATGGGTGAGGATGTGGGGCTGGGTGGGGTGGGGTGGGGAGGCAGCCTGGGCAGGGGCAGGGCACAGTACTGGCAGGGTGGGAGGAGCCAGGCAGAGAAACGCCAAGGAGGGAACCCGACTGGAGGAAAGGGAGTTGGGGAAGGAGGACTGGGGGAGACGCCTGAATGGGGCGAGTTGGGTGGGAAGAGGATTCCGGGGGGGAAGAGGACGATACACTGGAGTGAGGGGGGGGAACCTGACTGTGCAGGGGCAGCTCTATGTTTTTTGCTGCCCCAAGCACGGCCGTCAGGCAGCCTTCAGCGGCGTTTCTGCGGGAGGTCCACCGGTCCCGCGGATTCGGCGGTGGTTCTGCGGGAGGTCTGCTGGTCCCGCGCCTTCGACGTACTCGCCGCCGAAGCCGCGGGACTGGCAGACCTCCCGCAGAAACGCCACCGCAGGCTGCCTGACTGCCGCCCTCACAGCAACCGGCAGGCACCCCCTGCAGCTTGCTGCCCCAGGCACGCGCTTGCTGCGCTGGTGCCTGGAGCGGCCCCTGTGACTGGGTGAGCGGGGAGGAGGAGGAGACTGGGGGCCAGTGGGGACAGTCTGGCCCTGTGGGAGGAACAGAGGCCCTGCTCCGAGGAAATGTTCCCTATACTCCCACCCCTTGCCTCTATAAACAGAGGAACTGTGGGCACGAGGCCAATGTCTCTCTGAAGCTACTGCGCAGCACGCAATGGGAACTACGCCAGGGGAGGCATCCTTCTCCCCTGGCCAGTGACGCCAGCCGACCACCGTCATTAGCTACGGCCTGGGGGATGCAGTGATGGCATGTCCCTGATGGGAAGACTCTTTTGGGAGGTGCATGCTCAGCAGGGTGTTTTCACCGGGATCCAGCATGTGGCGGCTCAGTGGAGAACACAGGAGCCAGGGCAAACCCAGAGCGCGCTGCTCCGGCTCACATGGAACGCATGCGGAGTGGGAAGCTTTTCAGAGCCTCCCGAGTGCTTGTGAAAAACAAAGATTTCTCTTTCCAAACCCGCCATGTGCTGTGTGAAGCGGCCCCTCCACATTCTCTCCCTCTCATCAAGCCAAGGCTGGTGGCACGTCTTCACAGTTATCTGAGGAATATGTTGAATTCTCTTTGATGGATGTTTGTCTCAGAGGTGTGAATGCTGCTTTGGGATGAATCTGAGGTTAGGCTACTTGGAGAATCAATCTTTCATCCGGTAGCTACTGGGTGAAATTCTGGCTCCTTTGAAGATAATGGCAAAGCTCCATTGATGGCCCTTATCATGATTGAATGGTTTCATCACACAAGAACCAAGAGGGTCTTCGCAAGGGGCAGAGAGAGAGAGCAGAATGCAGAAAGACATGGAGGTGGGATTACACTGAGGAGCTTAACCTCATCTGTCCATACACAGAGCTGGTGCATGTTGAAGCAGCTCCTCTGAGTTCAGTGGAATCCAGCCAGCATGCCCCTGGTCTGCATAGTCCCAACAATATGGACTGGTGGGTTTTGTCCATTGTTGTTCATTTCCCTTTTGACACCAGATACATTGTGCTAGGCTAGCACAGCTTCACGAGCTTGTGCCCACGAGAAGCGGCCATGACAGATTAGGACCATGAAGATTAAAGCTGGAGAACTCTTATGTTGGACACCAGCTGCCTGCAAGTACAGGAGCCAGTCCTTCAACAGATGACGTGCAAGACATTACTGATGATTGGAGCTGATTTTAAAAACAAGAAAAATATTGCAAATATTTCATCCAAATTTGTCTCCATTTAATTGAAATGTCAGTGACATTTTTTGTCAGCATTTTGCAACTTGACAAAGCTTCTCCCAGATGGATTAATGGGCCAAACGCAGAACCGCTTTCATTCAGGGAAACCTCTCATTAAGGCCAGTCACCGCCATCCAATAATCCCACAGCAGCAATGAACCCAATAGAACCTTTGGCAACAGGCAGGCATGTACAGATCCCCCCCCGCTCCTCTAGATACCACCTCATTCCATACCAGCCAGTCTCACATCTGTCTCATCAGGCAGAATGGCTGCCCATTCGCCTTCATTCAGGTCCTTCATTTGACCAAACACCAGGAAAAGTGACACTGGAGGATCTGCACCCAGCAGAAAGGAGACGGAGAGATGAGCATGGTCTGCACTGTGATCACACTGCAGCACCAGACCTCACGTGCCCATCATGTTGGAGACGTGACACAATAGATGCGAGGACACTTTGGGAGGCTGAACAGTCACATCAGCCCAGTGCTACCTCCCTGGGATTTCTCTGCAATGAAAGAGCAAACCCCAGTGAGGAGCTTTTCCAGTGTCCCTCTACGAGATACTACAAGACCTCAACAAAGCCTCATTGGTACCAAGGGCTGCTGACAGCTGGATTCAGCAGCGACACCTTACTCAGATCTATCACCAGGAGAGCAGCATCCACCATCAATACCAGTACAAGACTCAGTTCTACACCAGGTCTAGAGACAAGCTGAGAGGGAGCCAGAAAACCACCTGCTGGTTACAGAACCACCAGCTTCTTTAGCTGACCCTTCCCTCTGAAAGGGTGGTGTGTGTGTGAACTATAATTGATAAGGTTGCTAACATCCACAGCGAGTTCCTGCTTAAGGTGGTACTACCTCAGACTGAGAACCGCTTGTTGTGTATTAAACTGAACTTAGTCAAACTGGTGACATATGCTAACTTGTGTGTTATCAGGAGGTACGTGCTCCAGGAGAGCGTGGGAGTTCTCGTGTCTGAATGGAATAATAGTTTCAGAGGCACTGAGGGGATAGATATTACAGTTAGCTGATGCACTAACTTCTGATGACGGAGAAAGTCCTGGTTTGTTCGGTCTCTGAAAGATTTGATTAGTGGGAAAATACCAATATTTTGCAGGAAGTTTTGAAACATTTTGAAAAATTTTCTTGCAGGAATTTTTCAGGTTTGTGCTGTTTGTTTTTCTTTGTTATTGAAAACACCAAATTAAAAACCTACATTTTTTCAGCTTTTGGTAATTTTCATCGAAACAAACTCAGAAAATTTCATCAAACATGAAATATCTCTATTTTGACTAAATGTCATTTTCATTTAAATTACTATTTGACAGAAAGAAAGAAAGAAAGAAAGAAATTCAACCAGCTGTAATTGGCATTGTCCTTGTTTGAATTCTAGATCTCCAGGTGTCCAGTTAATTAGATGCTAAACACACTCATAACATTATTGAGTTGCAGGATAACTTTCAGCTTCTCTGGGCTTGGAAATCAGCCTAGTCACCACCTTCTGTCAGCACCCCAAAAGACAGATTGATTTCTCCTCTTGCTTTATAGTACCACCAAAGCCAGAGTGTCATGTTGCACCTCATTTGGCTAGAGGATAATGGTTTGCACGTGCCCTAGAAGGCTGATTGCATCGGGATAGGACACGGCTGAAAATAAATATGCTGTCTTCCCAGCTATCATCGTGCCCTTCCCGTCACAGCACTTCAGTGCAATCCAGCACGATTGCCCATGTCTGCTCAGGTTAGCCTGGGCAGTGGTTTAGCGAGCAGGGATGCAGCAAATCAAGATCAAGAGGGAAATGGGCACTACACGGCCTTCGTGGGCTATTGTCCCAGTTCTGCAAGGTTGCATTGAACAATGTCAATACAACTTCCATTGACTTCAGTGGGAGCTGAGGCCCACTGGCACCTTGCAGAAGAGCATCTTATGGGGTCAGGCCTATTGTCTCTCATTTTCATGAGCAATCACTGTCATTTTCTGCACTTAAAAAGCACCGTTCACCCAAAGATCTCAAAGGGCTTCACCAGCATTCATTTCTTTAGTCCCCGTTGTATAGCCGGGTAAGCTGGGGCATCAAAAGTGACTTGTTCAAGGTCACACCACAAGTCGTTGGCAGAGCTGGAAAACAAACCCCAGAAATCCCAACGCCAAGTCAATATTGCCTTCCAGTTAATGCTAATTGCAGGTAGCACCAGGCGGAGTGAGATGGGCAATTCGGGACAGCGTTGCGGCAGCCAAGAATATCAGGTGAGTCAGTGGCACTGTGCGTACAGTTCAGCTTGTTGCTAGTGCAGGCTGTGAGTGACTCAGTTCTGCAGCTCATCTTTGCAGTGTCACTCACAGAAAGTAACAGGAGCTGAGAACAGAGTTTACCAGGACGCTTGTTATTGCAGCCTCTCTCTTGGTATCATAAAGTTGTAATTGAAAATTTCCAACAGATCATTGAGATAGATGGGAAGGCAATAAATACAAGCTAAAAAGATGAAGCCAGACCCCTAAAACAGACACCGAAGGGTTTTACAGTGCATCTTACCACGTTTTATCTTAATAAAACATGGGCTTTTGATGACTTTCGTATCTGATGTCAAATTGAACCCCCAGCCCATACTCTACCCTGAAATCAAATGCAGCATTTTGCCTGTTGATGATAAAACCAATGCTCAGCAAAGTCATTGCGATGGAGCAATGCACCTGAGTGCCAGCAATCAGTTAAAGTAAATGAACAGCCCTGTCTTCCCCTCCACCATTCTGGCACTTTCTACATCTCAGGTTAATTAGCACAAGCGCTGGAGAGTGCAATAATAAATTGCAAAGCTCCCTGCGAGCCAGCTCACGGAATACATTTCTATAATAGAGCCGCAGAACCTGTATATGGATGCGCGCGTGTGTGTGTGAGAGCGGGAACATTCATGGGATTGGTCAGATAAGAGACATATTGACCGGGTTCCTTATGACGTCTGTTCCTGGGTTGATCTGTCCATTATCCAAGGAGTGAATCATATTGACAGTTTGAATTATATTTCAGAAGATTTTTTTTCTCCCCCTCCTCCAAAGACCATTTGTAATCATTGCACATTCGCTGGCTTTTAAAAGTGAGCTCCTCTGGAGCCGGGTTACACTGAAGTCCTCCATCGAGCGTGAAGGAAGAGTTCTTTTGGGTGGCGGGAACATGGACAAAATCTGTTCGATCCAGCTCTGCCTTGGGCTCCTAACTGTTTTCTCTATAATGCCGTTGATACCGTCTGCACATGGAAAACCTCTTGCACTACAAGGTAAGCTGAAACTCAGCCTAGATGACACAGGTAGGTACTTCTCTCTGCTGGTTGGTTGGTTGGTTGGTTGGGGGATTTCCTTTCTGCTTGGCCCAACCCTACAGCACTGATTTTCACATGGGAAGGAAATAAGGTTACCCATTACTACCTCACTATACTAAACATTTGACCAACCAGTGAGCTACTGAGAGGCCTCATTATATTAGTGTGACCTACAACCATCCCTATGTCCATTTCTGGTTGTATAATACATCACATTTAACAGTGACTGTGGCACATCAGAAGGAACGTGTCTCATGAGAATCTCTCTTGCTATTGATAAAGAAAGTCTCTTAGGAAAAAAAATGCCCTGGTATTATCCAGTGATGGTCCTGGCACAGAGCGTACGAGATCTGACAGCTCCTAGGTGTCAGTACTAGACCTTTTATCCAAGGAGGCTTCTTTTTTACATGTTCTTCTTTAAGTAACTTGAGTGCATCTTGGCTCGCACTTATTCTGCAGGGAAATGGTGTCATTAATCTTTGTTACAGAGCCTTTGAGCGGGAAATAGGAGCAGCCCAATAAAAGCTGGAAAATAACATTGCTTTTAAATTGATTTTTCCTCCTCTGTTGCCCGGTCGGTTTAATAATATTGCCTGGTTGGTTTAATAATAATGCCTTTTATTTTGATTGTGCATTTATATTTTTTTTCTAAAGCAAACTCCAACATGCCTAACCACCAACATTTCAAAACCATCATAACCCAAATCATCTTTAAACTCACCATGATAAACGCATCCCTCTTGTGATGCCGCTAAATTCCAGGGCGTTAATTCTGGCTTGTAACTGAGATCAGGATCAGGCCCAGTGACACCAGTCTAGGTACCACGCCAGGGATGAATTTGGCCAGCATTTATGATCATCAGAGTAGGCACAGCGCCTCAGCTCCCCAGCTCCTCCAGGTTTATGCCGCTGTGTCTAAAGAGATATCCCACACCCCCTAAGCCTCCACTACATTCCATGAGATCAGCCATAATAATAACAACGTGTTGCCCCCTGTGTGCGTATGTTTTGCTTTAACCTCATCAGGGTTAGATAAGGGTGAAGCCACTTGGGTGAAATGATTGCCCCTCACCTCCATGTGTGGAGGGAACGGAAGCCTGGAGGATCAGGAAGAGAAGAATCCTGTTCCTCGGGCACCATTCTTGCCTGTCTATGGTCTCTACAGGAGCTTTGGGATCTGAAATGGGATGGGAGCCTGGGCACTCTCATGCATTTCCCCCCCTGCTTGCCTCACAAAAGTTAACGCTCACTGTGTGCCCTACCCCTCACTTCAGGCTATATAAGAGACCGGCTGGGCTGAGCTGGGAGCTCCTGGTCTCTGCAGCACTACAGAGTCTTGGTGCATATGGCCCTGGACTATGGTGACTGTCTGGTGATCAGATACTGGTGGATCCATGGGGTTTGGGGAGCGATCTTTCCAGGGAGCAGTGACTCCCCACTCTCCCTAAGGGAACGATACAGAGAACGCTCTGTCTGGAGGTTTCACAGAGGGCCCAGTCCCCTTCTGGCAGCAGACAGTTGATTTAACAGGTTCTGGGAGGATTCCCCTTGTGTACAGGGAATCCCCGGGTGGCCTAGAGTCAGCACAGGGGGCTTTCCCAGGGAAATGAAGGTATGTCTTGGACATCCATAGAGGGTGGCCCTGCCTGGCGCTGGACCAGTCCGTGGCCCCATGGGTGGACAGGCGTGACTTAGAGTAGCTCTGAGGCCAGCCTACCCCGTGGCTGGCTCTAGCCAGGGTGAACACAAAGGCTTTTTATCACCTTTATCTCAAGCACAGCAGGGGAGTTAGCCCAGAGGTGGGGGCTCTTACCTCTAGGCTGGGGGGAACTCCAGTAAGTGTGCACCAGGGATTGGTCTCGGGGAGACCGGCTGCACAGACTCCCAGCTCCTCTCCAGCTCCAGTGCGATTCTGTGGGAGCAGCTGGGGGAGGGCGGAGACGGAGAGGGAGTCCCCAGTGGATTGATGATGGACTAGGCAATGCAACTCTCTGACTCCCCATTGCGTAACAGGGAGGGGCCACGTTGACCAGGACCCTGTTATAAGCGGAAGCAGCCACAAAGCAGCTCTGCTAGGGCTGAGGGTGAGGATTGCAACCCCACCCACCCATGGGAGACCCCCCCAGTACATCTCCCTTTCCCACCCCCCCATCCCTCCCAACCTCCCATTATGCGGCAGCGAGATATTTCCCTCCTCCGTTCTTGTGCCGGGAAACCCATTCATCCTGGCATCACAGCCTGAGAGAGGTGTTTTATGTGCTGCAGAAAACCAAGGGTTTCCGGAGAGAGGAGACACCAATCACCAAGATGTCCTGCTGACGCTGCTGCTTAACAAAAACCTCGGCTGGAGGCAACCAGCGAATAGCAGTAAGTGAAGGGGCGCGTGACACACTCATCGATCCCGGCTCCAGCTTCCCATCCCAGATCCCTGGAGGCAGCTTTGTATATTTGAATACTAAGGACCTGATGCTTAAGGGCTGAGCCCCCGAATTACCACGGATTGCTATGGGAGTGGAGACCGCTCAGCACCTTGTAGGATTGGGACCTACACCCAGTGGATCAGACCGTCTGGTACACTGGGGCTACTTGATGCTGCTTTTCCATTGCAAGTCTGACCTAAAGCCATCTTAGCTGGCCCCCGGAGGCTCCCGCAGCACAGGGGAATTCACAGGTGGTATTGAATTGTCATAGAAGCTTCTCCAGTCCCCACATCCCCGTAGCAGACACAAGTGGCATGGCTAGTGACAAGGAAGACTGACGGAAGCGTCCCTGCACCCCAGTAATCCCTGGCTGCTGGAAAGAGTTCTATACTGTGCCAGCAGACGGGTCCAGCTCAGCGCAAGCCCAGGGTCAGAGGGAGGGAAGCCACACACACACACACACACACACACACACACACACACACACACACACACACACACACACACACACACACACACACACACACACTGCAGCTAGGGGCCCTCAGAGGCAGCTCAGAGTCTGGCTGGAACGTTAAAACTTATGCAATGTCTTCAACAAGAGCGCATACAAATAGCTGATCATCATTTATATCCTTTACAGAGAGCAAAGAGGTGATCGGGCTCAGCCGGGTTCTCTGGATGAGCTAAGAACCAGGGGGAACGCCCATCAGAACCTGACATTGTTAAAGTTGGGAAAAGTTCAGTCAATGGGATTTTTCTTGCTGCTCCATCCCTTTGCAGCTCTGGTTTGGTGGGGACTGGAGGCGCTGTGCTATCACGTGGGAGGTTATCCCAGCCGCGAGATCGGACGTGACCAAAAACCAGAGAGTGCAATTCTAAGGGCTCCAGGCCTTCCTGTCGATTTCAGCAGGATCCCAGCCCCAGAACGTGGCAGGGTATCGTGAGACTTCTCCTGGCACAAAAGGAGGGAGCGTCATTCAAATCAATGAGATAACATTTGCTCACTGAGGGCCCAGCCCAAAGCCCATTGAAGTCAATGGAGGGTTCTCACTGGCAGTGTAGGTCTTCAGAGCAGGACTGTGCTGTGTTCTCTTCACAGTGACAATTCTGATGAAAACAGGAGAGCACAGGGACAAGCAGTGACAAAATGCCCCAAGGACTGCAACGGTCTCCACCCTTCCCTCTGCTAAACTCAGTGAGGCAGCCGTAGTTCTGAATGGCTGGATAATCCTGCAAAGCAAATCAGTCAAGTTCTTCTGCTAATGAAGGAATTCAGCTTACAAATAGGACTCATTCAAGAAAGAACAGGCTTATGGGTTAGTTATTACTCTTAGAGGCAGGCTTCATTTTATGCCGGGAAACTGCTAACAATTAATCTCCAAGGGAAGCATAGGCAGAGGGTTTACACCAAGGCAAAGTGTCGTCAGTAAATTAGCCTTTTTTAGTCTCCCCTGAGACCATCTGTTCCAGTGTCAGCTGCTGTTCATTTTTGGGATGCCGCAGCCCTTGGCCAGCCCGCTGGCTTGTGGGACTGTAGCCAAAGCAGACGCCAGAAATGCCGCAAGAAGTGGATGTGTCTGCAGTAACAACTGCAAGCACTTAGGTAGCAGTTTTCAACCCTAGATCTCAAGTGCTTTTGCAATCTCTGTTTTGCTGCTGTGAAAAGCGGGTCACAGAACCTTGAAGGGATTTGTCCAAGGTGCCACAGGAGGCAGAGCCAGGAACAGAAGCCAGCTCTCTTGCTTCCCAGCCTGTCCACTGGACCATGCTGTCTTTTAAATCAAGACTGAGATGCTGTATTGGCTTTATGCATACTGGTGCCCCTTTTGGCCCAAGCAGTTAGCCAATATTCGGAGTCTTGCAGGTTGTCTCCATTGGGGGAGAAATTGATGGTGGAGACAGGTGTTTCTTTGGTGCAATCCTGTTTATTTACAAAGACTGTACAAAGGCCTGTTTCCCCGAATGCAGCAAGAACAAACAGCAGCAGATAGTTTCCGGGCTCACGGGTCCATGCATCTTTCCAGCCAGCACTCTGCCCAAAAGAAGCTCTGTCTCTTGGCTTCCTCTCAAGGCCATGTTACCAGCGCTTCTCTGGGTGGCTCCTGGCTTTCTGGCCACTTTTCTGCTTCTCGCAGTTCTGCTGACATCGCCAGGTCATCAAGGAGTGGGAAAAACCCCTTAGTGTAGATGCAGCTGTACCAAGAGAAGAGTGATTTTGGCAGCATATCTAATGTCATTTGGGGAGGTGGGAGAGCTAGGCCAGCAGAACTCCTTTCACTGGCACAAGCTGCGTCTCCTGTAGCGGGCTTTGCTGGCGTAGCTGTACTGGCAAAGGCTCTGTAGACGGGCCCCACACAGCTGCCGGGTTTGCACTGAATACCCCGGAAACCACCTCTGCCCACATAACTCAGCTTCTGCCTGGCCTTGCACGTAGCCTCACCCCTTGGGCAGTGTTTTCTATCGTGTTAGCTATGTTGCTCCATCAAGGTGCTTAATTGCGTCTTACTGTCCCGGGGCGCATCACTCATGGCTTGTCTGGCGCCTCCTCCTGGTCACTCTGGGGATTAGCTCTCAAGGTCGACGACCCTTCCGGGGTCACATGACATCACACCAGGCACTGCAGCATCCTCTCTTGTCCCAGGCACCACAGCGTCCTCTTTGTGACTCAGCCCTCCGGCCGGGGCACTCAGCATGCCCCCTTCTGTTCTCTGCCCCTCCCACAGTGACCCAGGCAGTCTTCCCATTCACTGCCCCTTGCCTGGTGTATGCCACACCCGGCTGGCTGGTGGGAGAACCTGGGCTCACCCACTGCTCTGGACTCCAGTCCAGTAATCCTGGGCTTTCCTCTCCCAGCCCTCACTGCTCCTTTCCTGGACTGCGTCCAACAACTCCTGGTTCCCCTCCTTGCTCAAACGCTCCTCCCTCTTCCCAGGGAGTGACTGACCCTTTCCCAGCGGCAGCCCTTGTCTATTGCCAGCTTCCTGGCTTGATAGGCCCCACCTGTTCCTGCCCAGCTGAACCTGCCTGCAATCAGCTCCCTGCTCCCTGGCTCTCCCGCCAGGTGCAGCCTATGGAGTTAACAGGCCTACCTGGGCACCTTAACTCCTTCCAGTCCTGGGGGGTGGACACCCCCTCACACTTACACTGATCCTGAGTGAAGGGTGGTTAGATGTGGCTCTGCCACAGCAAGGTCTGTGATTGCCAATAGTCAAAGACACGCCTGCTGGGAGCCACCAACTCGCCAGCATAACCGTAATGGCGACTGCATTGGTTCTCTCCTGCTTTGTCACTTAATCATAGATACATAATTCCCCTGTTCCTTTAGCCTGAGTTACTGCCATTCAGGGCATGGGACTAGGCCCATTTGTTCTGGCTTTTGCCCAACCAAGGTGATGGGGAGCTGCTGAGTTGGCACTGGCCAGTACATGCCCTTATTTTAGCTGTTATATTTGTACCCATCAGGTATGTTGTATAAGTTACAAAACAAACATGACAACCTGTCCCCTTTATTATTTAGCATTAAGGGAAAGTCTATAGAACTTGTAGGAAATGCCAGCTCTTCTGTTGGGTTTTCAACTAACCCATATTTTCAGGGCTAAGTAGGAATTCAATGGTAAAGAGGCCTTGCACTTATAAAGGGTGAATGAGGACATTCCTTCTCCTGGGGGTTTCAGGAAGCAGTACCAATATTTACACTACCTGTGTTCTTTCTTCCAGACTTGGAGCTGGCAAAGAAATTTGAAGAACTTGAACAGGTGAGGGGCGCATGCATTGATGCAGAGTGAACCAGACAAAAGCCAGTAGTGGGTCAATAATACCCAGACTGAACTAGTGGGTACGTTGCGATCCCTGGCCTGTTTTTCATCAATTTCAGAGCCCCAGTGTGAGAACGGGCCGTCTCCTCGGGAAGAGGAAGAGGAAAGCACAGCAGGGGTTTAAAATGCTCATCAGCTGGAAGGAATACATTCATAGACTGCCAAGCCAGAAGGGACCCTTGTGATCCGCTTGCATAGCACAGGCCCAAGGACTTCCCCCAAGTAACTCCTAGAGCAGATATTTTAGAAAAACATCCAGTCGTGATAGAAAAGTGGCCAGTGATGGAGAATCCACCATCAGCTTTGCACTGGGAGCAAGATAGGAAATAACATTGGTTAGGTTGCAGCAGTGACCTAGCTCTGCCATATTTACAGGGCCAGCATCCGGAAAGGCACGCTGGGGAGAGGGAAACCCTTCCCCGGGAAGAGGCAGAAGGGGCTAGCTACGGAGGCAGGCGTTGCTGCTTTGTCGTGTTTAATCCCATCACTGGGTCACACCAAGGAGCTATGGGGGGGGGGAGGGGGGGACTGGTTCAGATTAGAGACAGGACCACAGCACAGAGTCCTACTCCCAGTCTGAATTTCCCCAGGTCCTTTATTATGCTGGTTTGTGTCACAGTAGCACTTAGAGGCCGACTCCAGGAGCATGTCTCCATTTTGCTGGGGATCCACCACCCCATGGGGACAGTCCCTGCACCAGAGAGCGGAGGGTCTAAGCAGACAAGGCCGGTGTGAGTGTGTGCCCTCACCTCTAGGGACATAGCAGTGCAGGGAACTTGGTCTCTTACCCCTTGGTGGCCGGTCCCGTGGCTGCGATGGCTAGTCTCAGCTGGTGTCTTCTCCTCTCTCCCTCTCTGTTTTCTGTGGCTCGGCCCTCTGGCCAGGTCACATGACAGTTCACTCCCCTTCCAGGGTAACAAAAGATCCATCCAACTTCAAGTCCAAATCAAATGCCCGGACTAGCAGCTCTTCCGGCCCTCTCGGGAGCCACGGAAGTTCTCTGCATCTCCTGACCCCTGCTTCTTGCCCAGCAGGACTGTCCCGCTGCTTCCCTTCACCAGGCATGCCAGCATGTTTACCTCTGAGGGTCTCCCTGCTCCTTTTAGGCCACATCTCAGGGATCCCCCCACAGGAACCTACCCTGCTCCATGGGGAAACTCAGCCTGATTTCCTCAGGCTCTCCTGCTTGTTCCTCCCTCCTGGGTCTTCCTCCCTCTGCTGAGTTCCCAGCTTTATTTAACTAGCCCTCGCCTGGCTTCACCTCTACAGCTAATTAAGCCCATTGCAACCAGCTGTGGTCACAGAGCCACCCTTATGTTGCAAGTTCATTGGTGAGGCTTAGGGATAGCTGGTAACTCATGGGAAAGCCTGCGCCCAGCTTGCCTCAAAGGGCCAGCCAGCCCACGACAGGATAGTAAGCGTGTGAGGGGAAACTGAGGCCCGGGGAGTGGAAGTGACTCACCCATGATCACATGGCAGGTCATGGGAGAGCTGGGACTAGAACCCAGGTCTCCTGACTCTCAGTCCAACCGGCCTCTGCAATGTGTCACTATATCACACCTAGCTGCAGCTGGGATCGAGATGGGCCCCAGCACAGTGCCCTGATTCCAATGGGACCTTCCCCAGAGATCTGGGATATTAGGATCTGGTTTCCTGGGAGCTACGTTGGCAGAGCAGAAGCACAGAATCTCCGTGCTGCGGATGGCCCTCGCCTCTAGAAGCGGGAAACAATGGCCGTTAACATGGAAGCCCTGTCGCAGAGAAACCAGTGCTACAGGTTCACTGCTGCCAGAAGGGAAAGTGAACGGGAAACGAGCAAGGAAAGTGAGAGGAGGACATCAAAGCCACAGTGGCAAGAGGAATAAGGCCGTGGCACTCTATGCAGTGACAGGTGGGGGGGTGGCTTGCGGAAGAAGGCTGGGGGTGGGTCAGGAGAGGTTAATCTAACCTTGTGCTTGTTCCAAACAGCTGGAGAAGTTAAAGGAGCAGCTTGTGGCTGGGGAAGGCTCTGAGGAGGCCTATGCCGAGGCGGGCCTGCTGCCATCACACCCTGACAAACGCGGTGGGTTTTGATTTTAGAGCAGCCTCTGGGATCGAGCTGCCTGCAGCCCGCCTGCCCCTTTAGGGCGCTCTCTCTATAGGCTATAGCAGATCTGCTGAGAACCCCAAGGTCAGCAGAGCTCAGCCATCCATTGTGACCAGCCGTTGCCTGCTAGTTAATCAGCCTCGTTGACTGCACTAGCAGCAGGATCTCCCTCTAGCCTGAGCTGACTGGCTGCTTTCTGTCCACATTGTCATTTTCTTCTGATACTCTAAGGGGCTTTGGCAGCATCCCGAAATGGTCCTATTTTGGTCCCTTTTGGTGGGAAATCAGAAGCTTTTAAGAGCTTGTTGGTTCATAAAGGAACTGGGGACCCCAGGCTGTAAGGAATAGCTCTGTTAAAGGTCCTCGTGTGTAAGGGGATTTTAGCAACTGGAACCACTGCAGGGATCCTTTAAGTGCTTCTAAAATCCATTTGGAAACTTCAAGCAGCCTTGCAGCAGTCGTCCCTTTTCATTCTGGAGGGGGTATGGGGTAATTTGGTACATCTTGGCTCTCCGTTCTGCAGAAACCCCTTTGTCTGCATGAGTCTGCCCACATTACACAAGCTGAACGTGAAAACATGCCCCCTTTGTTGAGGTCACTGCTCTCCTGCGTATGGGCAAAACAAGGAGCAATTGTTTGTGTGGCTGAGAGATAGTGAGGAAGGACATGGAAATTAACCAAGAATACAGTGAATTAGAGGTGGCCGAGATCTAAGATGTCATTCCGTCCATTCTCCCTGCCAAGAATGCAGCACTGCTGCCTACTGCCAGTCGCGTTTTACATGAGCTTGCACCTAACATCTCGCTTTCTCTCCTGGGCCTCCCTAGCCTGCTTTTGGAAATATTGCGTGTGAAGCCCCGCTGGGACTGGAAGAGAGAGAGAAGGACGGCCCTGAATCGCCTCGCTGTGGTGTCCCGGTGTTAACGTATCTTCTGTACCTTCATCGTGCTGCTCCCTTGGGTGCTTTTCCCAGTGAGGAGCTAGGCAGGGCCGCAGCCAGGATCGACGGGAATTCGGACAAGACTGGGAAATGCCCACGTTTCACCCCTTCTTCCCTCATACTTCCCTCCCCCTCCATTTGTTATAGCATCTGCCTGCCCTGTCTCCTTTCAGTCTATCACCGGTTTGGTCTTAACCCTCAACTTTTCCTCGCCTCCTCTTTTCTCCCGGTCCTCCTAGTGCCTCCCCCTTGCCTAGTCCCCCTGAGTGTGGGAGGGGAATGCCCTGTAGGCACCACTCTTTGCAGCTGCTATTCATTGTGGTATCCGTGGTCCCATTCCCCTTCTAAACCTGGGCCCAGGACAACGGCACCACCCATCTCCTGTGGTGGGGGCAGGCCGGGAGCTGGGAGGGGGTGTGTTTGCCCTTTAACTGACAAGGTGAATAATAGCGGGCTGAGTGCATTGTGGGGATTTGGCTGGCTTGCTGCCACAGCTTTGCAGTGTTGTCGCTCTTTGTGTCCTGTCGGTGTGCACAGCGTGTATCCGCCAGTCTTTACTTCAGAGGAGAAAAGGGCCAGAATACCGGCTCCTTTAGGATATAAGTCAAATAAAGGTAAAATGCTGATTTATATTTCAGAGTCCCCTGATGTTTTCTGTCTCCTTCATTAGCATGGCCCAGGTCTGTTCTTCCTTCCAGACTCGCACAGAACTCTCACTGATTTAAATTGAGCATAGAAATAGCCACAATGGAATAGACCAAAGGTTTATCTAGCCTAGTATTCAACAGTGACAAAAGTAGCAGCTGCTTCCTTTGACCAGTTTTGGGAATCAGGGCTTCATCTCCAACACGGAAGTGCACTTGTGCTAAGCCACTGGTCCAACCTCTTTGAGTTCCAGCCTACCTAGGGTTCTGACTCCCAAGGGTGGACTTCTCCCGTGCTTCACCCTCTCTGACGGTGCGTGACTCACTGCTGTGGCGCCTCCTGCTGGTCGTCTCTGCGAATTAGCGTCTCCAGCCTCCGGAGCATCCTCTGCAGGCTGGTGTCCCACTGCTGCTGGCTCCCCAAGTTCCTCCCAGGACCAGGTGCCACTTGTCTTTGGGATGCTGCCCCCTGGCAATACCCCCGCAGTCTCAGGGTCTCCCCAACCCTCTATCCCCACCTTGCCTCAGTTGTGGGCTACTGCCGGTCACCATCTAGCCCCTGCTCACTGCGGCAGACTGCAGTGTAAAAGCCACTCATCATAGGCAAGGGGGGATTGGACCTGCTGCCTCTGCCTGCCTGTGGGCTGCCCCCTGCAAGCCCCAGTACCTAATTGGCCTTCCACTAGGCCGCAGCCTGGGGGGTTTCCAGGCCGGAGCTCCCCAGCTCCCTTGGCCTTCCCCCAGCCCTGCTCCACACCAGGTACCTTCTCTCAGCTCCCTGCAGCCAGGTCCCTCCCTCTCAAAGCTAGAGAGAGTCTGTCTCTGGCATCTGGCCCCAGCCCTCTTATAAGGGCCAGCTGGGCCCTCATTACGCCAGCCTCGGCCTGATTGGGGCATGGCCCCTAGCTGAGGCTGCTTTCTCCAATCAGCCCCACTTTTCCTTCCCTGCCACAGCCTCTCCCCAGGCTGATTTAAGTCTTTTAAAGGCAGGAGCAAGTGACCATCCCGGCTACACCCTCTACCCCCTAACTAAACCCACATGCATAGAATTCACACAATGTCATACTGCTGCCCGGGGGTTCTGCGGGCATTCATCAGACAGGGGCACTTCTTCAACTAACCAAGGAAGAAAATATTTTTTTAGTTATTTGCAAATGAAATACAGCCAGTTCCTGGGCCATATTCCCAAGTGTAAGTCCAGGATCACTCTGCTGAAGCCAATAGAGGTAACGTTGGATTCCCAATAAGAGATAGAAGAATAGAATTTGGCTTTGCAGTGTGGATGAGTGAAATGATTTGGGCTATAATTGGACATGTGTCTCCAGGCCTGTCTAGCCGTAGTATTTCACTGCAGGTTGCCTGGTGCACGTTCTTCAAAAACACCACTTCCCCACAAAGCACCAATTATTATCCTACATCAGCTGCCTGGGCTCTGGCAGAAGGTGCATGTTTACATCAATAGCTTGGATGCTCTTCAAGAACAGGGGACCTACACAGCTTGCTATGATGCCGAAGCTGGCACACATCGAATGTAGGCCATTGGCATAGATTAGCACTTTGCATACGTTAGCTCAATTTGATCACCCCCAAAGTACATTGTGCTGCTAAAGTTAACTCTTTGGGACTTGGACTCTCCTGCAGATTATGGATACATACTCAGTGCCTCTGTGTAAACGTGCCCTCGTGTGTTGTTCTCTACTATCACAAAAGCCAGAGAGACAGGAATCACTACAGCCCATTCTGGAGAGCAATAGCTCTCTTAAAAGAGTAGTGTAGTCACAATAGTTTGGGGACCTGTTCAGGGCTCTATACTTATGCCTCTCACTGGCTTTCAGATCAACTGAGTGCAGTTTCACCAGTGACGAGCCAGGTTTTCTAATGGCCAGGGTAGCAAACGCCAGCTAGGTTCTGCAGCCCGGCCGTGTCCACAGCAGCAGGAGGAATAGAGAGTCTGCAAAGGGAATCAGATGTTTGTAGCTATTACACAGTTGGTGGGTACCCACATGGCAGCATCTGAGGTACTGCAGTACTTCCCTGTACTCAGGTAGCTGCAGTGATCAATATGAGATACCGTGGTGCGATAAATGTTACTGGATTCCTAGATTTTTAAGGCCAGAAGGACCCGTTAGGATCATCTACTCTGATTTCCTGCATCGCACAGGCCAGAGAACCCCACCCAGTGATTCTTGCATCGAGTTCATTGCTGACCCTTTAAGGGCAGCCTCTCAAGTTCACATGGGGCAGGCTATGGGGCTTGGGCTCCAGCATTCATGGCAGCTGGCTGAGAAGGCCGAGGGGCTTGACGTGTCTTAGTCATCAGACTGAGGCTGTGGTGTATAGGAGGCAGCTTGTCCCGCTTCCTACTTCTCTCGAATGACAGGCTGTGGTCCTGCCGTCCCCTTTGCAGCTCCATGCCTTGCTGCTGTCAGGCTGCCAGGACAGCATCCTGCCACAAGGAACAGTGAGACTGAGTAAGAAAGTATAAACCAACCACCAAGCCTTGGGTTAAGTAGAAACATCCTCCGGGGCAAGTTAGTCCCTAAATGAAGTTTCTTGCACTTTCCTCTGCAACTTGGAGAAGAGAAATCTTTACCCCCTCACTCAGGCGCCACTTGGACAGCCATTTTTTCCCCACCATAACCACACTTTGTCCGTGGCAATAATATGAGCTGATTTGCTGCTCTGAGAATCCTGATACTCAGGGACCACACATAAGACAATGTAAACATATTTTCACAAGATGGTCACTTGTGTTGATTTATTAGCAGACACCCCATCTGAATGGTTTTGTGAACAGAGGAAAACAGGTAAAGTTGCTACACAGTACATGTCACAGTATCATCACCTCATGTTTGCTAACCTCCATGCTATGTACAAAAACCTTGGCCAGCATGATTCGGCTGTGAGAACCGCAGTGGTGCCCAGGCTTACTCTTTTCTATCCAGTTTTAACACAGATCTTTCACAGGCCTCCTAATGCTTCGTATTTAAATAGGACTTTTCATCCATTGATTTAAAAAGTGCTTTGCAAACAAATTTAAGCCTCAGAACACCCTTTCGAGTTAGGCATTGGTGGATGAACTGAGAAAAGAGAGGCTACATGATTTGGCCACAGTAAAACAAGCAGTCCAGTGGCAGTTTGGAAGAGAACCCAGGAGTCCTGACTCCCAGTTCTCTGCTATTACCAACATCCAACAGTCCTTCCCCAAGTTTAATGTTCTCCTGCATGGTGGAGATATTTCTGTACATGCCTGTAGACTGCAATATTTATCTGTGGTTAGAACAGAGAAAAGGGCTAACGCTGACCAATAGTTACGCAGTACATTTTATTGTAACGTAGTTTTAGCATCCCAACATAATGCATTAGCTCTGGATTTCTCCAGTCTGAGCCTCCCCAGGTGTGTAACCGGGAGAGAGTCCCCCTCAGACTGCACGTTTAAAGAAATAAGCAGAATTCAACACAAATTTCAGCAGACCCCAGAAAAACGGGAGTAAACGAATGAGGCGACTTGTCATGTCTCAGGCACAGCCCAGCCCTTCTTTCTTTCTGTAACATTGCAGATTTCAGTCTGGGGCTGTGATCGTTTGTCACTATGCTACAAAATCAGTGGTTAAAAGATAATAGCTGTATATATATATATATATTTAAAAAAAGGCAGAGAACTGACAACCAAACCCATCTTTTCCTATCTGACAGAGAAAATTGGTGTGTGCCATCTCACGGTGCATTCAAAGGCAGATACAACAAACAGCAGAACTATGTGGCTGTGAAGGCCAAAGTGCCTTGGAGTACAGATTTGTGACAAGCTACAGCTATGAAATCCTATGAGGCCACAGCTTTGTAAGAATCGAGAAGTTTTCTAAACTAGAAATGTTGACAAAAATAAAGATTTCTGTGAAAATTCCTTGTTTTCAACCAGCTTCAGTTCCAGTCACGGGGAGCGGAGGGGGAGGGAGGATAGGAACTGTCAGGAAACATTAGTTCCTCTTGGGGAGTTGTCCGGATTCCTCCCTACTCAGCCAACTTTCCACTGGTGGCCAGTCTCCCTCCTCTGCGTAGTACATGAGATCAGAAGGTGGATGCTTAATTCACTACTCCACATAGGCCACAGCCCACCTGCCTAAAACTGGGTTTTGTGGCACATTGCTGCTTGCTGCCTTGCTTCAGTCACACTTAAAAGAAAGAGCCTGGTATGGCCCAGCCTCCTATGGTCCCATCCTGACATAGTTCCTTTCCTGGATGACACTATATGATTATTCCTGATGACAGATTGGTACAAATCACCCTTGGAGTTTGGATCCTGATCTGAGCTATCCAGCTGACTCCCCTTTCTTTGTAATGGGCTGGACCCAAATTCCAGCACTGAACACCCCCAGCTTCAGGAAAAATCAGATCTGGATGCAAATCCAAACACTGGAATTGAGCCACATCTCTGACCCCAGTCATGTTTTGCAGGGTGAGAGAAGGAAGAGGGGGTGAAATCTCCTTGTCCTAAACACTTCAGGGAGCTAAAGCCAGGTGCTCTATGAAGATGGCTCAGTGGCCATGTCACCTCCTACTTGGAGGGCACCTCCAGTTCATCCCACGTATGTACAAGAAGGAGTGAAAGGAACTAATCAGCTCAGAGGTGTAATGGAAGTAACAGCCTCACCAAGTTTCAGTGTCTGTCAGATGAAAAGATTCATGACATAGATACAAGAGAGGTAAGGGAAAGATTGTTACAAGCATCAGGCTAAATCCTAAGGTATTTACACAGGCTTTATTCAGTAAACTCCTGCTGACATCAGTAAAAGTTTTGCCTGAATAAGGACTGAATAAAAGCTGGATTTGTCCCCTTAACCAGTAAATCTTTCTCTTAGCCACATGAAACAAATAACCAATCCTCTTGAGTGAAATTTACAAAGCAATTCTGCCTTTCTGGAGTGCTGTTGGCATCTCTAAAAGTTTTATTTTTCTTCAAAGATTCTAATAGTCCTTGCTAGGATAAGAAACTTTTATGAGTTAAAAAAAATGGTCATGCAGTGAAATTATATACACTCATTTTCTGTTCCCTTTTATTGTCAGACCAAAACGTCACTGTGAGAATGTTCTGATCTGATGGATTGAATCTGTTACTGTTTGTAAAATACAATGTGAAATAGATTTTGCAGCAGGTCAATTCCTTAAATGTTGAATCATTAATCAATGACAAGACACTCTCTGAAGCATCTTCCATATCTCTGTGACATTCCCGATACAGCATCAATCATCCAGCATAGATGCACCTGCAGAAAAAAAAAGCAGTGAAAGTTACATTGTCCTAGTCAGAAACTCAAAGCCCCAGACAAAGATACTCTAAAAAGGTCTATGAAAGACAAGCAAAGTTAGGTGTATTGGATTTGTTGTGGGGGTTATAAATTCCTAACTTCTTTTGGCATGAAAGCTAAATACACAGAGCTAAAGCAATGTTATGTAGAATCATAGGAATGTCAGGCTGGAAGGGACCTCAAGAAGACATCTAGCCCAGCCCTCTGCGCTGGGGCAGGACCAGGTAAACCTGGATCGCCCCTGACAGGTGTTTGTTCGACCTGTTCTTAAAAACCTCCAATGACGGGGATTCCACAACCTCCCTTGGGAGCCTGTTCCAAAGCTTAACTACCCTTAGAGCTAGAAAGTTTTTCCTAATATCCAACCTACATTTCCCTTGCTACTGATTAAATCCATTACTTCTTGTCCTAACTCCAGTGGACATGGAGAACAATTGACCACAGTCCCCTTTATAACAGACCGTAACATATTTGAAGACTGTTACCAGGTCCCCCCTCCTGATGACATGAAACCATCTTTCCACAGATTTGACCTCCAAATCCACTGACATCACATGAGCTTGCAGGTCTGTAACCGAGAGCAGCACTGCATCCCAGGCGCCTGAACATTGCTTTGGTGAACCTGACTTACTTGCACCCTCTGCTAACCTCTGGTGCTGGCGAGACGGTTCGTTCCGATTCGGTCTAGAGGAATTCCAAATCGTCGCTTGGGCAACTCCACCACCTTCCTGCACAAAAGAACAGGGCAAAAACTGGTAAGGATACTTCACAGGAGTAACCTAAAAGTGCTTGCATCTTTGCTTCCTCCATTTCACACCTGTCTTGGCAATAGGGTTTGGTCAGGGCAGCTCTGTTGTTAAAGCTGGAGGTTCTGGACAGTTACTCAAAATAAGGTGTTTTGCATTTCATAAACTGCAGCCTCTATAAGAAAACTATCCCTGCTGGGAGCATAGAGTTGCAGCTGTTTACAGAAAGGCTGAATTTGGTCCATTATCCCCATTTGGTAGTTGTTCATCTACTATTCAAAGAAGAGAAAAAAGATTTTTAAAATGTAACCGGGAATAGTATTTATGCAAAGTTTCATTCACCCATGGAACTCATTGCTGCAGGATATTATTAAGGCAAATATCAAATATTAAGTTACAAGGGCTGGGAAACCTTAGTTTTCAGGCCTGTCCTCCTCCAAAGTACAATGGTGCACAGTCAGGTATTTGGTGGGGCTTTATACCTTCCTCTGAAGCACTCAGAATTGTCCACTGTCAGAGACAAAAACACCAAAGACAATGAACCATCAGTCTGAGTCACTGCAGCAAATCTGACCTTGCCAATGTGTCACAGCAAAACTGAATAGTTCCTCCAAATGTTGGAACCAGCAGGAAAATATTGAGAAGGACGGACTCGTCTCCTAGTGCCAAAGAAGCAACAGATGTTGTGTTGGCACAACTGATGTTCCATCCTCCATGACCTGGGGTAAGTACACTCCCATTACGCCTTCTTCTCCTCTTCCTCCTCCCGCTCCTGATCTGCCCCCTCCCTCCTCTGCTCCCAGTGTCCCTTGCACCAGGGCTGCAGCAAAGATGCTGGAGAGGGGTCTCTGTACCTGCTGTAGTAGCCCCACAGGCTGGGGTCATTCTGTGGGGATGGAGGCCTCCCATATGGCCCTTTGCACCAGCCCAGGTGGGGCAGAGGGCCGCATGGCAGTGCTGAACCGATCCCCCTCTTTTTATGTTGCTCATGAAACAAGCCTGTAAAACGAAACCGATTTCGCTTCCTGGTCTCCAGGTTCCCAGTCTGCACCCAGCCCTGCCCCTGGCTTCCCCCAGGCCCACTCCCTGTCTCCTCTGAACTCACTCTCCCTTCCCCGCTTCCTCTTGCCTCTCTCACACCTCCAGTGAACAGTTGCAAGGTTGTCAGCTTTTCCTGCTGACCCTGCCGGGCCTCTCCTCCCACTGGGAGGCTGCTGGCTGCACAGCCGGGCCAGCGCCGTTAGCAAGGAGCAGCACTTGCTGCCATGCACCGCGTCTTGCTCCAACCATCTTTGGCAGCCCCGGGGAATCCACAGGAGCGTTCCTTTGGCCCGCAGGCGAGGCGGAGAATGTTACAGGGCCAGTGTCAGTAAAATCCCAGGCCTTTCGAGGAAAGAGGGCTGGATCCGCGGTTATGTTTCAAACCCACAGAGTTCCAGGCCCTTTGAAATCTCCTCAGACACGTTCCTCCGTCCTCAACTCAAAGAGCAGCAGCTCGGCTCTGCGCTCAGGCAGTAGCTTACTAAGGATAACTCCAGGGGGGCCTTCGCACCGAAAGCACCTCCTCCCCGCCGCCAATGTAATTCATTCGAAACAAAGGGCAGGATCTGAGCCTAAGTCGGAGCCAAGCTCTGCTCCGTTCGACTGCGTCCGGGGCTCCCATGCAGACCACTTGCCCTTTCCCTAAACTCTGCAGATGCCCAGCTCTTCCACCATGTTCCCTCCCCTACCGTAGGGGGTGGCCAAGCCCAGAAAGGTTATGGGACGGGACGGTAGATGGAGGTGGAGCCAAGTCCCTAAAGGGTCTGAAAATCAAGGCCAGAGAGGAATTAGTGAGGGAGGCCACAGGGAAGAGAGGGAGGGGGTGACTAAGAGGAGTGGGATGGGAAATAGAGGGTGAATCCCAGGAAATCAGCCTGACTGCAAGCCACAGCTGTGTGCCAGGGTGAACAAAGGGTTAACTCAAACTCAGCTCCACACTCCCCTAGAAGATGGGCTCAAGGGGAGGGCTGTAAAGAGGGGCAGATGCCTTAGGCAAGGTCCGACTCCAAGCTCTGGGGGCCCAGATCCGGGCTGAGCCCCAGGGGGGCAGGGCTCTACGTGCTGAGTATTGCAGAGTATTGTGTGTTACTTTCTTGTGATAAACACTAAGGAGCTGATCCTGTCCACCCAGACAACACTGTGGCAGCCATGGGGCAGGACATGCACATCGACAGGCCATGGATGAATTCCCCCGGTGCAGAAGGAGCGTTGGGTTAATGCCAGGGGCAGGAGGAGAGTAGCCATAGAGGTTTGAGCAGCAGTCAAATCCATAGGCAGCCCTGGGGGCTGCTCTAACTTATGCCAGAGGCCATTTCAGCAGCCCAGAAGCTGGGTGGTTCAGCAGTAGTCTAAGGTCACTTCTCCCCTTGCCCTGCCTGTCCTGGGGCAAAGGCTTTCCTGGCTGTGACTTAGGTTTTTTTAAAATCATTCTGTGAAGTCACTTCACTAGCTTTCAAACATTAGCTTGCAGGATGCTCTCTGAAATGAAGTGCACATGGTGAGGGTGCTCCATTGTTCTGGACATTTTGAATAGAGTCCACAAATCATGGGGGGGCGAAGGGGGAAGGTACAGGGGGGAAGCATCCTGCAGGGGTAGAAGAGATGAAATAGAGGAGACTTAATAGCTGTTTTCCAGTTTCCTTTCTAAAAATGGTTGTTTGCAATGCAAGGTTTAGACAACTCAATAGCCGCAAACATGAGCATGAGATTTCAGTCATTGGTTTTAAACAAACAGAACCAAAAGGTGAGATATTCCTCGCTAAACCTTCCCTTGTGTCTTTCACCCTGACCAATACGGCCATGTGGGCAGGAAAAACAAAACAACGTTTCATGAAAAACTGAGCAAGGTTTTTGAGAGTGGAGGAACTCGCATTTCACCCATAAAAGCACCGCCACTTTGCAATAAAAACCATGATGTTTCTGCAAACACCTAGTGAATTCCCACCTGGGGACTAATCCTAATTTTTGTCCTTGGAGAAACTTTACAAAGAGATGGAGGACTGGAAAATGAACTCTCTTCACTCTGTTGGGCCTTGTCTTCACTAGGAAACAAGGCATGTCCTTAACTCCAGGTAGCTACCAGTGTAAAATTGGGCAGTGAAGTTTTGGCAGTGAAGATTGGGCAGTTTGAAGTTTTCACAAGAGTTAGTGGATCACGGTAAACCATAGGATCCCCCAAAGTCTTTAACTCATCCTGCTAAAACGTGTGAAAACTGCCAGTTGCCCTGGTCTTCACCAGGGTTTTACTTCGTGTTAGCTAACTTGTGTTAAGAACACACCTTTTTTCCCTGCGAGGGAAGCAGAGGCATCAGGGCAGGGTGCACTTCTGCTCTCTCTCTGTGTTTGGTTGGATATAAGGAGAACTTAATTTTCCAGAGCTGTCAGTCTGCTGCCTTTCAGCATCGCTAAATTCACTGTAAAACTGGAACTCAAAACCCAGACTGTCACATAGGTCCCAGGCCCGGCCTAACCAAGGTGCACTCAGTGCACTTGCAGAGGGACCCATCTCCGAGGAGCCCCCAGCCACCAGAAACCCCCCCAAACCAAGCAGTGCTATGACGCTGTGCCCCAGCTCACAATGGCACTCACTCAGATTTGGCCTGGCTGCCCCTCCATCATGTCAGGGAGCGTAGAGGTGGGCGATGGGAACCAGCAGACCTGGGTGGCTGGGATAATGAGGAGCCACTGTCGCCCAGAGTGGAGTGCTGAGTTGTGGGGATGTGCCGGTGAGTGGCCAGGAGGGTCCTGGGGAAAATGGGTGTGAGGGATATGGGGCAAGTGCTGGGGGGCAGTGGGGTTGGGGAATGGGATGTTGGTGGTGAATGGGGGATGCTAGGGGCTGTGGCTGGTCAGGCTGCAGTGTTGGGGGCTGCAGTCAGCGGAATGTACGTCAGGGCTGCTGGGACGTGCGTGGGGGAGCTCTCGGGATCAGTGGGGGCTGGTGGAGGGTTGTTGGAATAGATGTGAGGTGGGGGCATTTAGGGGGTCTGTATGGGGCTGGGTACGTAAGGGGCAGTAACAATTTAAGGAATCTGGGGAGTCCCCCAATTTCCATAGTGGTCAGGGCCCCAGAATTCTTTATTTTGGGCCTGATGTTTCCCATCGAAAGCAGGTTCAAAGAAGGGCTACTAGGATGATCCGAGGAATGGAAAACCTGTCTTATGAAAGGAGACTTAGGGTACGTCCATACTACCCGCCCGGATTGGCGGGTAGCAATCGACTTCTCGGAGTTCGATATATCGCGTCTCATCTAGACGCGATATATCGAACTCCGAACGCGCTCCTGTCGACTCCGGAACTCTACCACTGCGAATGGCGGTGGCGGAGTCGACGGGGGAGCCGCGGACGTCGATCCCGCGCCTTGAGGACGGGTAAGTAGTTCGAACTAAGGTAGTTCAACTTCAGCTATGCTATTCGCGTAGCTGAAGTTGCGTACTTTAGTTCGACCCCCCACCCCCACCCCAGTGTAGACCAGGTCTTAAAGAGCTTGGCTTGTTTAGCCTAACCAAACGAAGGTTGAGGGGGGATATGATTGCTCTTTATAAATATATCAGAGGGATAAATACCAGGGAGGGAGAGGAATTATTTAAGCTCAGTGCCAATGTGGACACAAGAACAAATGGATATAATCTGGCCATCAGGAAGTTTAGACTTGAAATTAGATGAAGGTTTCTAACCATCAGAGAAGTGAAGTTCTGGAACAGCTTCCAAGGGGAGCAGTGGAGGCAAAAGACATATCTGGCTTCAAGACTAAGCTTGATAAGTTTATGGAGGGGATGGTATGATGGGATAGCCTAATTTTGGCACTTAATTGATCTTTGATTATCAGCAGGTAAGTATGCCCACTGGCCTGTGATGGGATGTTAGACGGGGTGGGATCTGAGTTACTGCAGAGAATTCTTTCCTAGGTGCTGGCTGGTGAGTCTTGCCCACATGCTCAGGGTTTAACTGATCGCCATATTTGGGGTCAGGAAGGAATTTTCCTCCAGGGCAGATTGGCAGAGGCCCTGGAGGTTTTTCACCTTCCTCTGCAGCATGGGGCACAGGTCACTTGCTGGAGGATTCTCTGCAGCTTGGCGTCTTTAAACCACAATTTGAGGACTTCAGTAGCTCAGACATAGGTTAGGGATTTGTTACAGGAGTGGGTGGGTGAGATTCTGTGGCCTGCGTTGTGCAGTAGGTCGGACTAGATGATCATAATGGTCCCTTCTGACCTGAAAGTCTCGGAGTCTATGATTCCTTGGAACAAAGTTAAGGTGTTTTATGGTTGAGCTGATCCCTCTTGTGGCCATCTGCAGCAATAACAGGGATTTTTAGCCCATCCTGCAAAGCGTCTGTCTGCAGAGCTTCTGTGCATCTTCACCTGTCGGCCAAGCAGGCCTTGGTATTGGGAAGGAAAATCAAAAGGAATTTTGTTTAAAAACATTATTTGTGCCTTTGTGATGCTTACTGGAGTCTCCATTGCTTCAAATCTCATCTAAAAGCTCATCCTCTCTTGCTTTTGTCTATGCTTTCCAAAGCTTCTTAACGTTAACAAAGAATAGGTGAAATCCAGGATGAAGTGAATGACCACTTTGCCATTGACTTCAGTGGGGCTAAGATTTCACCGAATCTCTGCTGTAAGTTTCTTCTATGTGAGCGTATATCACAGCAGGCCGTAAAGTCTTTTTCAGCATTTGAGAGCTTTTCAAGCCATTACATTCAGGATCTCTAACACCTGGAGCTAAAGGTGTTACAGTAGCAGGCTGTCATCCCATGGAGAAGGCAGAGACTCTGGCATTGGTTTACACGTGCCCTAGTATATACGCTAAGAAACATTTCGCATTTGGTCTATACGACCAAACAGCATTCCCTTGGTCTATACACTAGTGTGGTCATTGTATAGGGTGCTCTGAGGATGCTGTGTAGAACAGTAGCTGTGTAAAACGTAGTGATCAGAGAAACTCAAATGGCGTCAACATTTGGTTCACTCAGGAACCAAAAGCTTGTCTGTTCCTCCGAGCAATGAAACCCTCGAGGGTGAAACCGGGGCTGGAAATGTCATGAAAGGAGATATTTGGTGATACTCTGGCACTTCTGAGTTCAGCTAGACCTGGATGAAACTGGTTTTGATTTGAGAAATGTCACGATAAATATTGGCCCATTTCTCAAACTTCCTGCTTCCCTTCCTCAGATATTTTGCTTTCTCTGTAATTTAGATCAAATCAATATTTTTACATCTAAAATATGAATTTCCATGGCTTCTTTTGAAAAAAAGGGTTCATTTTTGCTCCCCAAAACAGCCAAATTTGGCTTAAAAACCCCACGCACTTAC
Organism: Mauremys reevesii; assembly: GCF_016161935.1. Lineage (NCBI taxonomy): Eukaryota > Metazoa > Chordata > Testudines > Geoemydidae > Mauremys > Mauremys reevesii. The sequence continues at coordinate 2,951,564 of NC_052631.1, forward strand.
CGCAGTTATTTTTTTTTCACAGAAATGGGCCCATTTTGAGTTCATAGTGAGCTGTAAGGCAAAAAACCCTGCCTGAGGTTTTAATCATTTCACCTCTCACCCCCTACTGGCCAGAGCCTAGAAGTGCAGAGCTAGTATTAAAGCTGGTTAATTGCAAAAATGTCTTTGGAAAAAACAATTTTGGAAAATGTTGGCTAGCTCTAGTGAATATTTTTCACTTCCAAATTAAACATGGTCAGCCAAACTTTTACAGACCTCAGTAAAAATTCTGGTTCCAGGTTTGTGGTGAGTTTTGGGCGAAGGCCTGGATCAGGTTTTATTTGATCTTAACTTTGTTCACCCATCCATACGAAGGCCCCTCTCCAGCAAATCACTTAAGCGAATGCCTAACTTTAAGCACGTCACTAAGTGCTTTGCTGGATTGGGGCTGAAAAGTGGGGGAAGATGGTCACCAGCAGCAAATAGCAGGGGAGGCGAAAGAGCGCGATCTCAGTGAGCACTTTCCGTTACAATGAACATCAGACACCCTGCAAGTCTTGCCCAGCAGCCACATGCATCTCCTTTGCCTTCTTAGTTCTCATCTCCTTGGCTCGTTCCGACATAAAGCCCCATCTCCTCTTAGGTGAACAGTCAAGATATCAGGCCTGAATATTACCAGGTGTGTTGTAGGATAGGTACATTGTACAGGGCTTTGCTCAGACCCAGTCTCAGTGAAACCAATAGACCAGGATCCTAAAGGCCTTACTCAAGATGCCATCCTATCATGTACTGTCCATGACTTGTATGCGCACTACAGTGTTGGTCAAGATTTGCTGTGTAAGTTGCCCTCTCACCAGCCATCAGTACTTGGAAACATTCCCCCTCCCCCCATTCACTTTTAAACCCCAGACAGTATATATTCCTTGAACAGTTTTACTGCCTAAATAGCCTTTTAAACTGAAGGGCCATTAACATGCATGGAAAAGGATGCGCTGGAGGAATACGTTTACCTGGATGTCTCTTGTAGGTTGATTAGGGCTACAGGGATAAATCAGCTGCAGAGTGCATTACTTACCATAAATCTTGCAGCAACATTGAGAAGACGAGTAGTCTGCAGTGACTTCAATATACTGACAAATGAATTACCCACCGCCGACCACAGAACTAGCTAGCTAATGAAAATGAGTAGCTTGCGTTTGGAAGGTCTATCTATCAATATTCTTTATAGTGCTCATCACTATACCATCCGATCACTCAGCTTACCTCTGCTTGCCTTTCAGATCTACCGAACTAGCAGAAAGTCTGTCGAGAGGAGACCCAAACCCTGGGAAACTTCTTTTCTTCTTGGTCTCAATCACGTCATTTTCCAGAGACACTAGCTCATCAAGAAGCAGCAGCTTAGCTGCCAGGTCAGTGGCTGACTTCTCTTCGCTGGATGCGGAATGTGCTTCCATGCCTAATACTATGGAAGAGTCAAAGGGCTGCAAAAGAAGAGGGGATGGGTTTGCTCGATATTTCTGGTTCAGGTAAAGAATTTCAGTCAGTACAGTGGTTGGTACAGCCCATAAATACATTAGAACCAACAAATACTAAAGCTGAAGTAAATCGTTGGAATAAGATTTCTTCTTGAAAATTGGCCACTTTTCCAAGAGGAATTTTTTTAATATAAGGTTGTTGACATTGTTGAAATTCTTCATTTTTCACAAAAAATTGCGTGACTTTTTAATTGAAATTTTTCTCTAAAATGTTATTCAAAATGGTTATCAACATTTTTTATTTACTGAAACCTGGGTTCTTGGTAAACAAAAACTTTCCATAATCATTTCAATAACATTTTTAATAATGTATTCAGTATTTTTTTGAATTTCAATTAAATAATTCTATGAATTTTGGAGGGAAAATTAAATTTTTATTTTCAAACTCTTTGAAATGAAAACAGCTTCAAAACTCTGATATTTTCAGGAAACTGATTTTTGGTTTATGACAGGGTTTCTCAAATGGGGGTTGCCGCTTGTGTAGGGAAAGCCCCTGGCGGGCTGGGCCGGTTTGTTTACCTGCCCCGTCCACAGGTCCGGCCTATACATACCTATACAGTATTTTTCATCCCAAATCACTTCACAAGTTTGACAAATTGTTATGCAAAGAATATATCAAAATCATTTCACCTAGCACTGAAATGCTACCAATTCAGAGGTAGGACATGGCATGGCAGCCTTATGCACGTTTAGGACAGGAAATAAAGAACAGGGTATCCTCTTGAAACTTACAGGGAATTTGGATAGGCAGGATGTTTTTTGAACTTCATTTAGGACACTTGATGATTGCCCTGTTCTGTTCATTCCCTTTGAAACACCTGGCATTTGCCACTGTCGGAAGACAAGATACTGGGCTGGATGAACCATTCGTCTCACCCAATATGGTTGTTCTTATGTTCTTATGACATTAAGGTTAACACCCTTACTAGACTATATTTATGCACATTGGGTAGCTGACAAATACTGACTGGCCTCTGTCAATACCGAAGACATAAAAACAGACAATGAAACAATTTGCTCTGCTTTGTAAGAAGCAAAAAACATTGCTCCACGGTTAGTCTTTTAAAAAAACAGATGTAAAGCTGATGCCTTGACCACTTTTGGCCATTAAAGAATCTGTGGCACTTTTCGGCAGATTAAGGATGTTTGCCTCAGTGCCTTTGCTCAACGATAATGTAGGTGATTATTCTCTGCCTACTTCAAATTCCCCATTCACTTTCAGTTGGACACAGTCTTTTTCTTCAGTTCCTGACCTAGACACTGGTTTTATTCTGTTGCGTGAATATGCTCAGTTCCAAGGGAGGCAGCATTTCAAAGGCAATACATGTCTCCTTCTCAGAGGACAGCACCTTGACACGGTGGGAAGGCTGACAGCTATGCTGGTGGGAACTTTAACTCTTGGTAGGGCTACCCAAGCCATACAGGTCCAACGATAGGGACCAGAAGAAAGGCTGCCATTGGTCCCCTAGGTCAGGGATTGAGTGATAGGCCAACAACTTGTCCTTGTGAGGAGTGAAGTTAGAAACACAACAAGGGAGCCATCCCAGCAAACAGCCTGAAAGCCGGGGACGAGGCAGTCTTGTTCATGGTTCCTGGGATATCTTGGTCTGATATCCCAGGAATGATTCAGATTCAGATATAAAGGTAAGATAGTAGCAGAATTTCTTCTGTAGTTACTGTAAGAATATCCACATTCATGCGGCCTATGTTTGAAAAATGCAGATGAATTACCTAACCGCCTTCCTTTTGTGTTTCCGCTGTGTGTATTCAGGGAGCCAGTCAGAAATCATTAAAGAAATGGAGTTTACAAATATCTCATTAGGTTGGATGGTCATGGATTGGATGAGGAAATGGAACCCACTGCTAAGGATAGAAAGGATGCCCCTGAATCGCTGCATTATACTGCAATATTTGTAAAGTGTGTAATCTGGAACGAATGGGCTTCCCTTGATCTTAACAAGACATCAGGGAAATTCTGCAAGTCCATCTACATGTAGAGCTATGTGAACTGTATGCACTCCACATAGATCACAGGTAGGATGTGTTTATTAGGTTGTTTGAGGGTTTAAGAATAGTTCATTTAGGAAACTCTTTTGCACATGTGAACACTAGTCTGATGAGACTTTAAGGAAGATAAAAAATCTTTCAAGGAAACTTGAAAGCTTTCACCATTTAAAACCCTTCATATATAGCCCACTTTAACAGAAGATCTTGCCAGATATTAAGGCAAAATCCTTGGAAGCTGAGACCTGTTCAAAATTATAAACTCCTGATGGCTTTTAGGGCTGGTTGCAATTTTTCCATCAAAATTGTTTTTTTGACTGAACAAATTTTGTTATCAAGGGGTCAGCTTTCTGCAGAGAAATTCGACTTTGTCAAAGAAAGGAATACTCCAAGACAGAACATATTGATTTAGGAATGCTGTTTCAGACCCTGATGGGAGTTTTTTGGGTGTCTCATGAATCTATTCTCCTCTGTGCTGGTCTTCCGGCTAGACTGCAGCTCCCATGTTGCATTGCAGTGGCACAGCAAGAGGGCAGATCATGATGCATCATGGGAAATGTAGTCTGACCAGAGAGTCCAGCCTACAGAAGAGACTGATGGCCAGCAGCACTCAAACTACAATTCCCCTGATACACTGGGGTGCCATGTCTGAATCAATATCTGTTGGGTTTTGGCTCTCATTTTTTCAGTTTTTGATTTCTGGACTAAAATTTTGGTTTTCTATGGGAAATAAAAACATTTCCCTACCAGCCCTAGTGTATTTTAATTTCTCCACTAAAGAGTGCCCAAAGTGTGGCCTCTGGGTCAGATGTGCCCCATTCATGTTTTATGGTGTGGCCCACAGAATCCCACAGCTTTCATGGGCAGGTGAAGCATGGCAGGACGATAGGTCTCCATCCAATGCTCCTTCTTGATCCAGCTGGAGTCCACTCAAATAAATCAGCAGGATGGTATGTGGCTCTTTGGCCTGCACAGGCTGCACCTGCTAAAGAACAGCGTGGTGCAATACTTGGGCTCCTGGAAAGATGTCAGGGAATCCATCATTTGAGCAAAGTATTTGCCCGTTTACTCTACTCAGTCTCCATGGAGCTGGGTAAATCGTCACAATTTTTATCTGATGAATTTCACCTGTTTGTCTCTTGATAAACAGATCCCCATCTTCCTCAGATCACCATCCAATACTCCCCACTGCGAATAAGTGGTCACGGATGGGGCAGAGAGGGTGCCAGTCTTGCATCCTTCTCCCCTAATCCCTGGCCAGAATAGGTGGTGCAAAGAGGGGAGAGGAGAAGTTACTCCATGGGGTGGGATGAAGTACCCTACTCTTCCTCCCCACAGCGAGTGAGTGGTGGGGGAGATACTGTCACTCTGGTTCACACGTCATCCTCTCTTCTGCTCCTGGGGCAGCACAGCTCTGTGCCACCCTTTACACTCGGCACATGGTACCGTCACAGTCTAACTCGAACACTACCCTTAGAGCCCGCTGCCCATCTCATCCCCATCCTCAGGAGATACCTGCCTCTCCAGCTGTCCCTGCCTTCGAGCTCCCTAGGAAGGGAAGGTGCATGCGGCAGTGTCAGGAATAGCCTCTTACCTGTGGAGCTGCCTCAGCGAGGGCAGCAGTGCCGGTGTGCCACCGCAGCAGAGTAAGCGCCAGGACAGAGCGCACCACCCCAAACCGAACCTGCAGCATCTGCAAAGCAGAACAACCTATTGAATCACTCCCCACCGACACGCTCAGAGGAGGAAGGGCACGTGACAAGGGCAGCAGTGAGCAGTTACAAGGACAAAGATGAGCCAGCCTCAAACAGACCAGACACATGGAGGGGAAATGACTTAGAATCATAGAATCATAGAATCTCAAAGCAGGACCAACCCCAACTAAATCATCCCAGCCAGGGCTTTGTCAAGCTGGGCCTTAAAAACCTCTAAGGATGGAGATTCCACCACCTCCCTAGGTAACCCATTCCAGTGCTTCACCACCCTCCTAGTGAAAATGTTTTCCCTAATATCCAACCTAAACCTCCCCCACTGCAACTTGAGACCATTGCTCCTTGTTCTATCATCTGGTACCACTGAGAACAGTCTAGATCCATTCTCTTTGGAACCCCCTTTCAGGTAGTTGAAAGCAGCTATCAAATCCCCCCTCATTCTTCTCTTCTGCAGACTAAACAATCCCAGTTCCCTCAGCCTCTCCTCATAAGTCATGTGCTCCAGCCCCCTGATCATTTTTTTTGCCCTCCACTGGACTCTTTCCAATTTTTCCACATCCTTCTTGTAGTGTGGGGCCCAAAACTGGACACAGATGAGGCCTCACCAATGCCGAATAGAGGGGAATGATGACTTGCCCAGGTCACTCAGCAGAGCCAGGAGCAGCCCCTGACTCATAGCTTAGTGCCCAATTCTGCCTTCCTTGATGCTCAGGAGCCGATCCAGCTCACACCGACCTGGCTGGAAATCTTGCCATTGATTTGAACGGGAGTTGGGTTGCGGCCTCCAGCCCCAGAAGAAATCTGCTAATCTGCTTGTTAATCTTCTTTCCATGCCCAGCCCCAGAGAGCATAATTCAGCTCTGACTCTGCCACTCTCTGTTGACTCTCCTGCTGGAGCTGGCTGTGTAAATACATTCTGATGATGTACGAGAGTTGTTTTATCCTCACTTTCGCAGATCTCTCACGAGATCGGGCAGAATATACCCAGCAGAAATGTTTGACTTTGCTCTTGTTTCCCACACTACAAGAGAGATGAAGCAAAGTGCTTGGACTCCTGGTTTCAAAGTCCAGCTATAACACGTGTCTTCATTTCTCTTAGGGTGACCAGACAGCAAGTGTGAAAATTTGGGACAGGGAGTGAGGGGTAATAGGAGCCTATAAAAGAAAAAGACCCAAAAATCGGGACTGTGCCTATAAAATCAGGACATCTGGTCAACCTAATTTCTTTGCTTCTCACATGGGCTTTCCCTTAAGTGATCAGAACAACAAGCCACCTTGGCTATTACCCTTGTACTGACATTCGCTAGTAGCAGACGCTGTAGAGGAAGGTATAAAAATGGTGTTAATTTTAATTATTTTTACATGTACTTTTGTTATCTGGTTTCATACCCTTTTCTTTTGTCCATAAGGTTTAGGAAATGGCTGATATAAACCAGAATAATTCCAGAGGAGTTAAAGGAGAGAGACAAAAGAATGAATAAGGTGAGACTGATGTGTCCACTCATTCTGAGCAGTGATCCAGAAGCTAACAGAGCTACACCAATTTACAGCAATTGAGCATGTGGACCATGGTCCCCACCCTCCCCGTTGTGGTGCTTTATAATGTGTATTTTTGTACTTGGCTGTGCATTGAAAGGAAAAGTCGCCATCTATCACCTTGCAGAGAACCACATCCTGATTATTTGGATATGGGGAAGTAAAAATAAATGGTGAGGTTAAATACACCCGTTTCATATGGTTTAATGTCTGTGCTGGTTTTCATTCATCCCAGAGACCAAAGAGCTAAAAACGGCATCTGGTGCACTAATAAAAATAAACACTATGGCACCTGCATCACAAAAGACATTTGATTAACCAGCTGGAACTCAACTCCGGCAAAATTAGAAGGAGAGGAAATTGTAGGGACTAAGGTCCTGCTTCTGGTCTCATTGAAGTCAGTTGCAAAAGTACGGTCTCATTGACTTAAATGGGAGCAAAATCAGGGCCAGCCTGAGACCATCTTAACCCCACCACTCCTCAGCCCTGGCTTCTGAACCCTTCTGTATGAGGACAACGAGCGTGCTGCTCCCCTAAACGCTGTCCTCTCCTGCCGCAGAGAAGGATATTGGTTCCCCTGAATTTTGGGCCCGCTGAGGTGGGAGAAGGAAGCAGGATTTTCCCTTCTGTGAGTGATTTTGCCCTAAATCATTTTTGCCACTGAAAGCAAAGTCAAAGCCATTGATGATGGCGTCAGCTGAACTCACCACAGTCAGAGGTGTTACATTTGTGTATGTCAGACATGAATTTGACCCACCACTTTTAACCATATTCCTGGAGTTTAGCTATTTACACTAGTTACTTCTCTTTCTTCTGTTGTTCAGCTATTGTATATTCCGAAGTTGCCTGAACAATTCCACTCAGTTTCTTTGTCACTTGGATTTTGTAGATATCTGTTCCCCTTCTACTTACATCGTGACTCAAGCTTAATCTCGGGTAGGTGTTGAACGCTAGTGTTCTACCTCCCTACTCCCAAAGAGACGTGAAGTTAGATCTGAACTGCTCTGAGTAAACTTATGACTGCAACACAGCTCCTGGCAGGATTTGTCCTCCTTGTTGTGGGCTAGATTCCAATAGCTTTACTCATGCTAAGTAGCACTTACTCGACAAATACTCCCACTGAATTCACTGGGTCTACATGAGGAGGTAAGGTGCTACTCCATGTGAATGCATGTCTCAGAATCTGTGTTATCTGAAATAAATAAAATACTGTCCAGCTTTCAACAGATAAAATTGCATGTCTGAAATTTCGACATATTTATGGGTTTCACCCATATTTTAGCTCAAAACACAGCAAAGCTTAAATTCCTGGTGTAATTCAGCATCTTTGTTGGTGTTCCAATTAAAACAGATAAAAGAAAGAACATTTTTCTGCCATATCAAGACAGGATAAACAGCAGCAACTTCTGCACGTACCATTCGAAGCGCCTTTCCAACAGAAGGCCAAACCAAAGTAGAGCTCTTGACCATCCATAGCGTGGTAACTCCCTAACATCAGACCCTAGGGCTCTGCAGATATGTTTTTCTTTTTTCTTTTAACAAAAGCGAAACAACATCCCCAAGCCAAGATGGCTGAGCAAAAACCAGACAGTGTAATTCATCGCAGAATTCAAAACCATTCCCTATCAAAAATGTGAACAGCCATCATTGTTCTTTCCGATTCAAACGATCATATTTCACACCACTCTGAAGATTACTCTCAGCATAAATCACAAGCGGTTTATTTTTCCTGCTTGACAGTTAGCAACAGAACTGAGGCAAGACTTCATACACTGCAGCACAATCTTTCACTCTCCTGCCATTGTGCATTGATTACTCTCTCACGCAAATTTTAATAGCAATATTGTAACAGCTCCGCACTCCTCCAGAAACGTAGACCTTACTCTTGCAGTGAATAGGAGCAGGCAGGCCCCTGAAGTCAATGGGGCTTTGCCGGGATGTGCGTGTATGGTGTTCAGAGGAAGGATCAGGGTCACGGACTGTCATGGACTGCGCATCATAGACATTAGGTTCTTCATTGCAACAGCATGAAAACTCAGATCTTCCCACTCTAGAAGCATAGGCCTCTACTATTAAAGGTAAAGGAGAATCTCCATTACCGTTAGTCACACAGGGCCTCTGACATCACCCTTAGCAATTGTAATTCCATCCTGTAGAGGGCAGTGGTGTGCATGCTCAGCAACCAGCTCATTGGTTCATGGAGGTTAAGTCCATTAATGGCTATTAGCCAGGATGGGTAAGGAATGGTGTCCCTAGCCTCTGTTTGTCAGAGGGTGGAGATGGAAGGCAGGAGAGAGATCACTTGATCATTGCCTGTTAGGTCCATGTCCTCTGGGGCACCTGGTAGACAGGATACTGGGCTAGATGGACCTTTAGTCTGACCTGGTACGGCTGTTCTTATGTTATTATGTTATGTTCTTATTGTACTATTTTGCAATTATTCAAGTGCCATCAAAAGTGGTCTGTTACTACCTGTGCTAGTTAAATGTATCGTTTTGTGAGTCTCTCCACTGAGAGTCTTACCCATTGTCCTTAAGATGCAGATGGCAGAGTATTTTATCTGAAACAAGGATATGAGCTACTAACAGATGCACTGGAGGATCTGGGAAAAATCCTGCTCCCATTGAGGTCAATGGGCAAACTCACACGGATTTCCGTTGAAGCAGGACTGTGCCCTCAAGTGCATTCATTACCATAAAAGCCAAGATACTCCCATATCAGAAATGTCAGTGATTTCAGAAAGTTCTAGGGAGCCTTGCTTAAATGCAAGTGGAATTATCAGTAATACCATGAAAACGTACAAGGAAGGGGAAAAATACCACTGCTGAATCCAGCACACAAATAGCTTAGCATTGCTCTTTTGTTCTCATCCCACAGATGAGATATGACACACTCTGCAGAAAGCAGTCCATTATAAAAAGACATTGAAGTATGGGACTTACTGGAAAATGCATTCCATAAATTATAAACAGTTAAAGCCAGATACTCTCTGTTGTTAATAATGCATTTGCTGAAGTAAGTTTTGATTTTTAAGTTTTGGAAATCCACATCAATTCTTTTATTATATATATGATGCAGTCAGAATTAGCTTTCTCTATGATCATTTCAAACTGCCTTTTACTATTAATCTGGTTAGTGCAATGACTGCTCAGACCCCTGAGAATGTAGGGAAATAGCTCATGGCAGGCTTCGTCTACTTAAATCTACTAGGATCTTCCAAATCTCATATTTAAAATTGATGAACTTTGGCCAAGAATCCAAAAGTGATGAGTGATGTTGGGGGTCCATCTGGGGGCTTGATTTTCAGAGGGCGAGTACTCAGCAATTTCTGAAAATCAGGCTCCTTCAAGGTGTCTGAAGATGAGCACCCAAAATCATTAATCATTTTTGAAAATCTTAACTTTGATGTATACCTTCACTCTAACAACACAGTTGCCAGTGCTTTATCCTTATTGCCTGTGTTATCTTGCCATCTTGGCAATTATTTCCCTGCTATTTTGATCTATGTTAAATTGTGCTTAAATGTTTTCTTGCGTTTAAACTTTGGAAAGAAGGAGATGCAGTGAGAACACGTGCATGTAGATGATTGCTCTGGCTGTCTTTACTCAGGCAAAATTCTCATAGACTTCAACTGGAAGTCTATCATCACACCAAAAATAGCAGCCTGGATTTTGTGGCACCAGCTATCCACCTGAATACAAGCTCTGTTATTTTTAGTGCACTAGCTTGAGTGGAGCTCGCAGGTGTCAGTCTCCCTGGGCTGGAAGGCTCAGTTCCCGCTGTACTGTGGATATTCCTATAATAGCAACAGGCATTCTCTTTGCTTCTCTTCGCTAGGGGACTTGCCTGTGTAAAGGGCCTGATCCTCCAGTTATACAAACGAGAGAAGCTGCTTTACTTCAGTAGGGCTACTCATGTGAGTAAGGGCTGAATCTCAGAATGTCAAATTCTCATCAGTGCTACAAGATGTATTTTTAAGAGGAGTTTTTAAGAGGAGACTAGACCCTCCCGCCCCCGTGTGAACATCTGAACTCACACCAGCATAAATCGGGAGTTACTCAGCTGCAGTCCATGGAGTTACACAGATGCAAAAGCAGTAGGAAGAGGATAATCAGGCATGGTCACTGTTTGCTCATTTGAATATTTTGTACAGCCCAAATAGTCCATGCGGGATATTCTAGGAATGTTTTCCTGGGAATTAGCAGGAGTTACACAATTTGGACAGCTTGCAAAGCTAAGAACAATCTGTACCTGACTATCACCCGCCACAAACAAACATTTAATAACAGCAAATGAAAAGCACTTTGTCTGAAGGCAATCATGCTTGGACACCAAATGTATCAGCCACAAATGACTGACAAAATCCACCTAGGAAAAAGTGCTAAATAAGCAGATTTTTTACAACATACAGGAAAAGAACCATTAATGAGAAGCACCGATTTGCACCTTTGCTAAGCAAGATAATTGAAATAACTTTATAGCATTCTTGGTATGCACTATGGAAAACAAAACTTTATTAGACTGTTATCCATTGCCAACAAATGCTCAGCTCCTAAATCATTTATATATTTACCAAATAAGCAGGCCAACTTTTCTAAATGTTTCTAATCACAGTTACATTTACATTTTAAGACTTCTTTTTTAAAAAGTTTTGTTTGCTTTTCAGGATAAGAACTAACAGTTCTTCAGTGTCACAGGCTTGCATGCCTTCAGCATTTAAAAATAAAGAAAACAAACCTTTAAAACAACAGAAAGAGGAAATATACAGAGGTGAAATGTACAGGGATATAGACTAGGTTTTTATTCACAGGTGCAGAGGAAATTTCTCTTTTCTTAACAATGGAGGGACATAAGTGGAAGTTCTGTGTACAGATAAGTGCAGACTATGTTATTTGAGAGGAGAATAGTGCCCATTACAACCAGTTAAAATATACTTCCATAATTATATAGATAAAGCTCTCAAGATCAGCTCTGAAAAAGAGAGGAATGTCATTACAATGGTAAGATAAATGGCTCAAATATTAGCTGTGATGTAATGGATGACAGACATATATTACCCTTGTGAACAAAGATCAAAACTGATTATTGGTGAAGAAAAAATTGATATCTGAGTGAAGATTATTGTAGGTTGAAATTGTAGGTGATCTATTTCTTTGGGCAAACTCAGAAGAATATAAAGGTGAGTTACAATCATATGACAAGCAATCTGTAGACAGTTGAAGCATGTTTTGAACTTGCTCAGTAAAATAACAGTCCTAGAACTCAGAGATACACTTAGCAGTTAGACGAAGTTCGAGTTATACAAATCCTGATCCATCTGAAATCAGCAGGGCAGGATTTTACCAGGAGTATTGATAAACACCATTGCTCCAAACAGTAAAACTTTGCACTTATATAATCTTGTTAATTTATTTCACAGTGGGTTTTTTTTATCCATAGACTTCAAAGTGCTCTACAAAGAAAGGCCAGCAGGATCATCTCCATCATATAGATGGGAAATTGAGGTCCAGAGAAGTTAAGTTAACTCGCCCCAGCATCATGAATAATCCTCCTGATTCTCAACCCTATGTTCTACCCATTAGAGAGGATGCTGCTTCTAAAGTGAACAGCCAAATAAGCCGGTAGTGCACGCTCCTGTGTTTTAAGAACTGCAGAGATTTGAACCCCAGTGAACAAAGCCCATGTTGGCTCCCCAAGAAAACTCCCCCTGTTGCCTCAGCAGCCTCCAGAGTGCAGACCTGAAAGTTCTTTACATTTACACACTAAGTGACCCCAGTTACGGAGGCAGAGAGAGTGAGAGAGATTTTGAGCCCAGTACGAAGAAAGCACAATTACAATCACTGGGCCAGACTATGTTTTCAGTTACAACAATGCAAACCTGAGTTACTCCAAATCTGGCCCATCATTGATATTAGGATGTCCCTTGATCCTTAATGCTCTTCTGTAGACTTAGGAGCTTTACAAAAGGAAAAGAATAAAGAACTTGCTGGCTAAGAGCTTTCCCTGGTCTAATTTCTTCATCTTGTGCCTTAAAACATGTTACAGGTAACATCCATGTAAACATGTCACTAAAAATCCGTTATTTATTAAAGCAAAGCAATCAATCGCGCTATTTAACTAGATTGGCTCTTTAATTCCTTTAGAGCCATAAAATGCATTTGATTTATTCTGAGTAGAACATAACACGCAAAAGGGAAAAATCAAAGAAAAACAAGTAAAATACCACTATTACCTAGCATCTAGAGAGCACTTTACATCTTCTAAGCACTGCACAAGCATAAAAGCAAAAAGCCTCTTTAATAGGGATGCGCTGTTTGACACTTGTTTACATGCTAACTCGTTAGCTAACGGAAATATGTTTCTATCTTCTATTATTAGTTTATTTCCAGTACCCAAATTACTGGGAGATGTGCTTCTTACTGTTGTACCCCAAAATGCCAAGAGGAATTGCACTTTTCCCATCAGACATGTGTATGTGTGTATTTTGTGCTTGCTTGTTAATTTCAAAATGTTCAGTGTTCATATACTTAACAAAGAAAGCAAATATTGAAAGAGTTTCTGTAAACAAAGCAGCAGACACACAAAAATCCCAGACACCCCCCCCCCCACACACACACACAGCCCAGTTCCTCGCTTATCTTACCTTGCCTTGGATACAAGCAACCCCAACTTTGATGGATCTTGCTAGGATCTCCCACCCTAACTTATCCCTAATGCTTAGCTTTCTTTCAGAGTTTTTATAGTCTCTGCTGTAGGCTCCACACTCCAATCCCTGCCTTTGCTTTCACTTACATCATTTCTAAAGATTTTCCACTGATCCTTGCCCTAAACCTTTCTCTCCCTCTCACTCACACACACTCACACACACACTCTTGCCTCACATTTGTTATATTTATTGTTTGGACCGAGCTGATTAGGTTGTAATTAAAGGTCTAGGTTTTTAAAAAAAAGAATCCGAGACATTCCTGGGAGAGGAATAATCTTTGGTATCATTACCTTTCCTCTGAGCTCTTAGTATTGCAACCAATAATAGAGAAAACATGATGTCCTGGAACATCTTTAAACAACAGTAATTCATGGGACTACAGGAATGAATGTAGAAGGGCAATATGTACTTTAGAGAGAAAAAATACAAATAGTGCATTTTTATTAGCTGGTTATTGCTGTTGTAAATTCACTGAGGGGTATATAGAAAGGCAGGCTGTTTTGTACATCTGTCATAAGGACTTAGGTCTTTCACGGGTATGAACTGTTATCTTCATTATCGCAACTGCAGCAGAGTACCAGCTGTGAAAGCAGAGGGCCATTTTTTATAGGCAAAGCCATGGTGCCCATTTAGTTGCCTGAAATACCAGGCAAATGTGAGTCTGTCATCTTCTTTATTGCCTGTCCTCCTTCTTCCATTTGCAGAATGGTTCATACAATGCAAAGTACTCTTTGTCCCAATCTTTAAGAAGCATAAAATTCCTGCTTGTGGAGAATCCATTGTATGAACATTTGCAGACCCCTTGTTTATTTGACAAAAGAAGCTGACCAATAGAGTGTCTTTTTGTCACTGTTGTTGCTTTGATTTTGCAATAACCCTACCAAAACTCAGTAGGTAACAAGAAGAAATTTTATAAGTAGCTTCTTCTTATGTGTTTGGCTTGCAAAAGTGTTCTGAAAACTTGGTTGCCCCAGAACTAAAACTACTGGCTCACCATCTGCCCTTATGAAGATGATTATAAAAGAAGAAATGGACAATATTTTAACTAGCTGTGAAGAAAAACATAACTCCCTCTCCAGGCAAGGAGGACAGCAAAATGTGGTAGAACTGATAGAAACCATACAACTGGAAATGTCTGTTGCAAAATAACTTTCTTTCCAGCCACGTCTAGTTCGAAAGCTGCAGCCCTTCCTTTCGGATGTGGAGTGTGCCACTGTTATCCCTGCTTTTGTGACCTTACGATTAGACGATGCAATGTGCTCTACATGGGGCTGCTACATCTTAAAACCATTCAGAGAGTGAAGCTGTCACAGGACACAGCAACTTGCTTACGGAGCAGAGCATCTTGCTGGGAGCACGTGACACCTGTGCTCTGGGGTCGGCATTGGTCTCCGGGTGGAATTTAAGGTTTATAAAGCCCTAAGTGCTCTGGCCCCAGCCTACCTAGGGACCACCTCTCTTGCCAGGCCACACTACCACAGCCCGAGTCAGCCAGGCAGCTCAAGCTAGATCCCCGTGTTATGAAAGAGAGGGAGCAGCTGGCAGGGTCTTCACCCTGTAGGCTCCAAAACCTCCCTCCCACACCCATGGATCCAACATAGAATCATAGAATATCTGGGTTGGAAGGGACCTCAGGAGGTCATCTAGTCCAACCCCCTGCTCAAAGCAGGATCAATCCCACCTAAATCAACCAATCCCCAACTAAATCATAGCCTAAATCTGGTGACTTTCTGGGCATGCTGCAAAAGACAGCTATTAGACAGGGCAGCTGGAGAAGGCTGAGGGCACTCTTCCTAGATGATGAAGAGAGTAGGAGACTGGCTGACTGAGCTCCTGTGGAACTGCTGATTTTAATGCTGGTGGAATTTCATCTCATTGTATTTCTGTATAACTATGTTAGAGCACCTAGAGCCATAGACCGGTCTCTTTTATCTTAAATGCAAATATCCACCATGACTCCCAAATCTTTTTCAGAGTCCCTGCTACCCAGCAGTCATAATCACTGTGAAATACTGCCAAAGGCATAGAACATTTTCTCAGATTGGGCCATATGCTGTCAATTTGTACTCAATGGAAATGTTACTTGAGTAAGGATGGAGTAAGAACATCAGGATTTAGTTCACTGTGGTTGTTAGAGCTGGTCACAATGTTTGCTAAAACATCTGACATCAAAGGGTTGAGAGACACTGGTTTGAGCTGTTCTATTTTCTTCTAATACTTGATGGCGACCAAAAAATTAAGCCCTGGAGGTGACTTTTCACCAGGGGTGTGTCAGGAATTCATGTTAATAGGGGCCCAAGGGTCCAATCAAAGTTCATTGAAGTCAGAGGGGGTTGGACTGGGCCCTAAATACCACATACAACAATGCACTGCAAAGTTACCTCAGTGTAAACACTTATATTCAACATTGTCTACCATGTGCTGCCATTGGAGGGTTGGCCACTCAGCATCCCACAAACCTCTTTTCCATTTACTAAAAAAGCAGGTGCATCCTGGGTATTTAAGCTTCCTCAGCTGAAGTCAATGATTAAATCTGCTTAAAGATGACTGGCTTTCACCAGCCAGGGCTGTGGGAGAATTTTGTCCCGACAGACACTTGCTCATGTTGGTGCGAGTTTACTCAAAATGGGACTATGCTAGGGATCGTCTGCCTGAGGTGGTGCAGTCTAGCCCTTCATCAGCCTGACTTGTGGATTTGTTTGGGGTGTTTCAGGGTGGCACCGTTCATGACCTTCATGGATGTTGTACGGTGTTGAAGGGAGATAATGCTTGTACTTATTTATGGAGCCCGGTGGGGACTTGCACCTGAGGCATGATGCAGCAGCTACCCAGATGATCATGCCACCCCCCTTCCAACTGACCCATAGTCTTCACCTTGTGCTCCTCCAGCCCCCAGGGCTGGTGGCTCACTGGGATGCCTTAGCCCCCCTGCTAAGACACAAGAGTCCGCCCCTTCCATACTTAACAAATCAAACCAAATGGAAACAATAGCTCCCCTCCCTCCCCTGCTTGCCCCAGCTGCAGCCTCCCAGGGTCACACAATGGATTCTCCCTCACTGGACTACAGTTTCTCTTCTAGCCCCATCCTGGGCTCAGCAGCTCATTTGCCCTGTGGGTGCAGGGCCACAGAAGGGAGACTCGATTCTACCCTGGCTGCAAGTCCCCACCGGGCTCCATAAATAAGTACAAGCATTATCTCCCTTCAGCACCATACGACACCCATACAACTTCCTTCTGATCCCTCCTTGGGGTCTTTCTCTGTCCAGACCCTAGAGCCCTTCTCCTTCCTGCTCTGTTCCACCAGCTGTCTTCCCAAGCCTGCTACCATGGGCAGACCAACCTGAGACCAGCACCTCCACTCCCCTACCCCTCCCCTGAACAGCAGGCTGCTAGTTATATAATCATCTTGGCCAATCAACTAACCTCTCCCGCAGTCATATGACTACCAACAATCTCTCCTGGAGACTACATTTCCCAGTGTGCCCCACTCTTAAAGGGCCAATTCTCCAATTATGCCGGGGCTCGCAGGACCTGCTCTTAAAGGGGCTGCCTGATTGTGTTTCGGGTACGTTATTATTACTTCAGTGTTACTGTGGAAAGAACAATATTAACTAGAATTCTGCTCATTTGTCTGGAACAAACATGAGCATGTCAAAGTTTAAGACGAATTCTAGTCTCTACACACAAAGCACTGGACCATGATTTCTAAGCAGATTTACTCACTGATTTTAACTGGCTTCAGCGGGCCTACTCCTGTAAGTAAGTGCTCACCAGGTGAGTAAGTGTTGCAGAATCAGAATGAGCAGCTTCATGGAAAAAATGGAGCTCTCCACTACGATGCATTTGCGACATTGCTGGCACTCCAGAACAGGCAACTTCATTCAAGCAGCTTTCCTGCTATCACCAGCTTGTGACGTGACGACAGGGTACATCGGTGTGGTTCAGTCCATCACAGGGCGAATTCCAATGATGTATTCTCCTGGGGATCCATTCATGTTGATTTATTGTTTGCAGTTTAGTAGCAAGCAGAGGCTCTAGTCAGGAGTGGAGTCCCAGGCGTGGCACAATCTCAGAGGAAGACACCCTCCTTACAACAAGGAGCTTCACCCATCATCCCGCAGATTGAACTCCACCAAAGTCAATGGGCATTTTGCATAAATCGCCATGGAATGACATGGCTCCAAAGCTGTAGAAGTCTGCAGTTTATAACTCAGTCTGTATAGTGCCTGCTTTTCACAGATTGCATGATCAGAAGGGACCAATGTGATTACTAGTCTGACCCCATGAGGAGCACAGGCCATAGACCTTCCCCAAATAGTTTCTAGAGCAGATCGTTTAGAAAAAAACATCCAATCTAGATTTTCAAATCATCTGTGATGGAGAATCCACCACAACCCTTGGTAAATTGTTCCAAGGGTTAATTATGCTCATCATTTAAAATTTACACCTTATTTGCAGTCTGAATGTGTCTAGCTTCAACTTCCAGCCACTGAATCGGGTTAGACCTGTCTCTGCTGGACCAAAGGGCCCATTATTAAATATTTGCTCCCCAGGTAGATACTTACAGATTGTAATCAAGTCACCCCTTAACCTTCTCTTTTTTAAGCTCAATCGATTGAGCTCCTTGAGTCTCTCACTCTAAGGTAGGTTTTCTAATCCTTTAATCATTCTCGTGGCTCTTCTCCAAACCCTCTCCAATTTATCAACATCCTTCTTGAATTGTGGGCACCAGAACTGGACACAGGATTCCAGCAGAGGTCGCATCACTGCCAAAAACAGAAGAAAAATAACCTCTCTGTTCCTACTTGAGATTCCAATGTTTATACATCCCAGGGTTGCAGTAGCCCCTTTGGCCACAGCATCACACTGGGAGCTCATGTTCAGCTGGTTATCCACCATGAGTCCCAAATCTTTTTCAGAGTCCCTGCTACCCAGCAGTCATAATCACTGTGAAATACTGCCAAAGGCATAGAACATTTTCTCAGATTGGGCCATAGGCTGTCAATTTGTACTCAATGGAAATGTTACTTGAGTAAGGATGGAGTAAGAACATCAGGATTTAGTTCACTGTGGTTGTTAGAGCTGGTCACAATGTTTGCTAAAACATCTGACATCAAAAATAGGGGTTTCCAGTGGAAAAAAAGTCGGGGAAATTTAAAAAGTTAGAGAAAGTGGGATTTTTCCCACCAAAATGATCTGAATTTTTTGGGGGGGTGAAAACTGAAATTTTTCACAAAAAATCCCAATGAAAGCAAAAATCTCTGTTTTTCTCTAAAATGTTCATGAAAAAAGAAAGCCCCATTTTAAGCAGGTCTGAGGATTATTATACTTGATGCCAAGGAACTAAACACCTTGGGCTAGATCCTCAGCTGGCATCAGTCATTGTAGCTCTGCAGAAGTTAATGGCACTGCACTGATTTACATCAGCTGAGAGCCTAGCAGGTGGTTCTTTGACCTCAGAAGTCAGCTGGCCAGATTCTGATCTCAGTTATAACAACGTAAAGCCAGAGCAACGCCAAAGTGGAGTGGAATCACACCAGACTTACATAAATGTATCTAAGAATAGAATCTAGCCCAGCATTGTATGATGCTGTTGTTGTTGGAGGGGAACATTGAATATTGCTTTTATTACACCTTTGTATGCTGTGTCAGCCATTTTGGATTGTTTAAAGTATGGTGCCTTCTTCGGTTTAGTAAAACATGGTGTTCTACCCATTCGTGTATTTTTTAAAGCTCCAAAGCCAGGTGACCACATCATGAACTCATGATCAGAGAAGCTGCAATATTTTAATATAGTATCAGAGGGGTAACCGTGTTAGTCTGGATCTGTAAAAAGCAGCAAAGAGTCCTGTGGCACCTTATAGACTAACAGATGTATTGGAGCATGAGCTTTCGTGGGTGAATACCCGCTTCGTCAGATGCATGTAGTGGAAATTTCCAGGGGCAGGTATATATATGCAAGCAAGAAGCAGGCTAGAGATAACGAGGTTAGTTCAATCAGGTCAGGATTAAACAAAGACTGTGAATGGCTAGCCAACTACAAAAGCAGTTTCACCTCCCTTGGTTTTTACACCTCAACTGCTAGAAGAGGGCCTCATCCTCCCTGATTGAACTAACCTCGTTATCTCTAGCCTGCTTCTTGCTTGCATATATATACACCTGCCCCTAGAAATTTCCACTACATGCATCCGACGAAGTGGGTATTCACCCACGAAAGCTCCTGCTCCAATACGTCTGTTAATCTATAAGGTGCCACAGGACTCTTTAATATTTTAATATAGTCACTATCGTTTTCAGTTACAAACGTGCAAGTAAGTATGGCTGGGTTATATCAAACCTCGAAATCCGAGTTGGAAGGATGGAAACACTTTCAGGTCCTGAACTGGTACAGAATGGGACTAATCATTGTTAAATCACCTCTTTTTTTTTTCCTGTGTGTGGATATTGCCAGAGAGCAGATGACTATAAGAATGTCTCTTTACACACACCCCACCCCCGAAAAAGACGTAATGCATACATTGTGCATTAACAATGTGCACACATGTTTTCTGAATAAAGATACATTTTGCTCCAGAGGGAAAGAATCATCCTAGGATCTCTATTATTAAACCTGCGAGCTGTCAAACGTAGCTTTCTGTTGTGTCACTTCCACTTAAGGTGACTCCTTGCAGCTACACAGACTATGAAAGGGCAAAACCCACAAAGTGAAGTTAATTTACAAAATCAAAGTCAATAAGAGACTTTCTATTAATAGTTTCCAATGTCTAAAATGCCATTTTGTCTAAATTAAGTACTTGTGGGAGAAGCCAAATCAGAAGCATCCTGGGGACCTTAATTGAAAATAAATAATCCAGGAGAGTTGATTGCAAGGCAGGCTTTCCTCTGACCTCCCCAACTATGGGGGGAAAGGACATGTCTTGGAGTGAAAAATACAGTCTATCCTACATGCCCAAATCCGTGGCCCCACTGCCAAGACAACCAAGAGCTTTACCCATGGTGATGGCTGGACATTAGGAAAAACTTTTTCACTAGTAGGGTGGTGAAGCACTGGAATGGGTTACCTAGGGATGTGGTGGAATCTCCTTCCTTAGAGGTTTTTAAGGTCAGGCTTGACAAAGCCCTGGCTGGGATGATTTAGTTGGGTTTGGTCCTGCTTTGAGCAGGGGGTTGGACTAGATGACCTCCTGAAGTCCCTTCCAACCCTGAGATTCTATGATTCTATGGTGGCTTCTGTGATATGGACAGTTGTCCTCTAGGGCCTGGACAGACAGTACACCAGCTCATTTCAAATGGATCACCAAAAAAACCATCACATGGTGGCAATTTTTAGTCTCTATCAACCTGGTGTGGAGTCAAACTGGCAACCTAGAAATGAAAGGTAGTAGAGCCTATTCCCAGTCCACTGAGACATGTAACTGTGAGCAGGTTTCTGACTAAATGTAAGATGACATGGATTGAACCAGCTTAGTCTTCCAGGTTTAGGTAAGGAAAAAAACAAGGGGGTCCATTTTTTTTTTACACTGACTCTTTTGTCCAGTGTAGCCATTTGTGCTGATGTTGTTCATTACCTGAAATAAACTCTTTTCGATCCATCCAGCCAAACATTTTTAAGGAGCCACTGACCCGCCAAAGTGTAGCAAAGTATATGCCTTTGCAGTGAAACACATACTTTCCTCTTAAAGCTAATTACAAATGTGGCTATAGAAGCATGAAATTGAATGCAAGGTTAGAGTTTAGCTTTGTGGCACAGAACTGCCAAAATGAAAGATATGTGGTTATGTGAAAAAATCATCAGCGCTCCACACTGACCTCACAGCTTTTGCAGTTCCAGGCAGTACCTTTCCTCACAGGGCTGGGCTCCTACCCTCTTCTACACCCCCTCACAGCTTTTTAGTCACATCCACAGAATTAAGAAAGTGGAATTCACTTTGGTTTTACTATGATGAGGCAGAGTGTGATGGCAAAGGTCTGGCGAAAAAGGACTGGGGCACATGATTACCCTTAGTCATCCTACTCTGGGCTTGGACCCCGTCAATACTAATAAAGGGAGTCCAGATGGGCCTGGATGGGAGTCTCCAACCAACGCTTGGTGCTGGAGGAAATGGAACCAGAGACCATCTTTTTGTTATATATGTATGTACAGCGCCGAGCACAACAGAGCCCTGTTCCTTGATTGGTGGCCGCTAGACACTACTACAATAATAGTAATAAATAATAATAACGAGCAGGCCACATTCTTCCCTCTTAGTCAATATTGAACCAATCCTCAGTATGGTGCTGTGGAGTTGGGGCTGCGGGGCCTGATTCTGATCTTATTTATGTTTGTTTTGCTCTGGTACAAATGCCCTGGCTTCAGGAGAGTTACTCCCAATTTAACCCATAGAAGTTACTTCAAAAACACACCTGCTGTGTTTATAGCTGAGATGTAAAACCAAAGCCTTTGGCCACTTGTGATTATTAAAGATCCCATGACACTTAATAAATTTGCTCTGGTATTCTGGCCAAATTCCAACATTCCTGTTACTTCAAATGGACACCAACATTTTCTTCACTTACTAATCTGGAGATTCATAGATTTGAAGGCCAGGAGGAACTACTGTGATCATCTAGTCTGATGTCCTACACAGGCCAGAGAACTGCCCCAACATAATTCCTAGAGCAGGGCTTTTAGAAAAACAGCCAGTCTTGATTTAAAAATTGTCAGTCATGGAGAATCCACCACAACCCTTGGTAAGCTGTTCCAATGGTTAATTACTCTCACTGGTACAAATTTACACCTAATTTCCAGTCTGAGTTTGTCTAGCTTCAACTTCAGCCATTGGATCATATTAGACCTTCCTCTGCTAGACTGAAGAGCCCATTATAAAATATTTGTTCCCCGTGTAGATTCTTATAGACTGTGATCAAGTCACCCCCTAATCTCTCTTTATTAAGTGAAATCGATTCAGCTCTTTAAGTCTATCACTGTAAGGCAGGTTTTCTAATCCTTTAATCATTCTCATGGCTCTTCTCTGAACCCTCTGCAATTTATCAACATCCTTCTTGAACTGTGGATACCAAAACCTGACACAGGATTCCAGCAGCTCACACCAGTGTCAAATACAAAGGTAAAATAACCTCTCTGCTCGTACTCAAGTTTCCCCTGTTCATGCATCCAAGTATCGCATTAGCCTTTTTGGCCAGAGCAGGAGCTCATGATCAGCTGATTATCTACTCTCTTTTTCAATCGTTTCCAGAGTCACTGCTTCCCAGGGTAGAGTCTCCCATTGTGTAAGTATGGTCTACATTCTTTGTTCCTAGATGTATTATACATTTAACCATATTAAAATGTGCATTATTTTCTTGCGCCCAGTTTACCAAGTGATCCAGATAGCCTTGCATCAATGACCTGTTCTCTTCAGTATTTCCTACTCCTCCAATTTTTGTGTCATCTGCAAACTTTTTCAGTAAGGATTTTATATTTTCTTCCAAGGCATTAATAAAATTGTCCAATAGCGTAGAGCCAAGAACATATCCCCGTGGGACCCCACTAGAAACATACCCATTCAGTGATGATGCCCCATCATAATTAAACCATTGTGTAGTGATGCTGTAATCTGCTAAACAGCTGCTGCATTATAACAAAGAGCAACAACAAAAATGATAAATTGCATAATGCTCCTCATCTTCAATTTTCTTTGCAAACGTTAATCAGCCAATTAACTCCCCCTAGAGGTGGCTGCATCTCATCTAGCACTAATTGGATCTTCATTACAAATGAAATTATCTGATGAACTGAGACCTTTTATCTTCAGCATTGGAACATTGTGAATTTATTTGCTCCTTACAATTGTTCATTGTTTCTGTTATGTGATTAGACATCTAAGTCACAAGCCTGGTCTACATGTAAAAGTTTGGCTGGCATCGTTAGATTAGTTAGGGGTGGTGTGTGTTTTTGTTTTGTTTTCATTTGGGTTTTGGTTGGTGCTTTTTTCCTGACACAGCAGTGACAGGAAAAGCCCTCGTGAGGATGCACTTATCACTTATTTCTCTCAGGGAACCGGCGTAAACTATACTGGCAAAAGGACCTTTTTGGCAGTACGAGCTGCCTCTACATTAGAAGGGTTTGTCGGTGTAGCTATACGGGAAGAACAATGCTGGCAACATTTTAAGTGTAGCCAATGCTATGTAAGATTCTTTCTTTTCACTGGTTGCATGGCCCAGAGGTTTAAAGAGAAATATAAAGAATGAGGAATGACAAGTAACCAATAGCAAATAACGGATCCTGTGGTTTATGCAGGAATAGCTGCTTTGCATGCACAGATGGGTATTTGTACATCATGAAACTCATCCCTGTGCCGAGGTTCAGCACAAGGACTTGTAGGGCTCAAGTGGGACTGAAATTTCACATAGGCCTTAGGCTGGCTCTTTGCATAGGGGTGAATTTCACCCACAAAGAACAATCATTCTCCAAACAAAAGTACTATTGTCATGGATGTTCACAAATAGTAGATAGAGAGGGGCAGAACATGATTGACCTGAACAGCTGTCTTGAACCCCAATGAGTGCTCACTGTGAACACTACAACACTACAAAAACGAATCCCCCCGCCCCCGCTGATACTCACACCTTCTTGTCAACTGTTTGAAATGGGCCACCTTGATTACATTGAACTCATTAGTACCACAAAAGTGATTTTTCCTCCTTTTTTGTCAACTGTTGAGAATAGCCCACTTCTACCTTAATTGAATTGGCTCGTTAGCACTGACCCCCCACTCGGTAAAGCAACCACATCTTTTCATATGCTGTGTATTTATACCTCCATACTGTATTTTCTACTCCATGCATCTGATGAAGTGGGTTTTAGCCCACGAAAGCTTATGCCCAAATAAATTTGTTAGACTCTAAGGTGCCACAAGGACTCCTTGTTGTTTTTACTGTCTCTCTGTACAAGTACCTAATTCCAGCAATGGATGGTACCTTATATCCCGTAGAGGGCCAATCCTTCTCCCACCCAGGTCAAGGCTAGTCTTTACCTTTTGAGTTCTGTGGGACCAGGATCAGGCTACGGTCTGTAAAGTGCTTTGTGATGAAAGCTGCTCTGCTCATAATGACCTACAAAAAAGTTACATTAAAAGAATGCTGAAGTTTCACAGTCAAACTCTCAAAAGTAGGAAGTGCCGGAATTAAGAGCTGCCTGTTCATCTGTAATACAGCCCCTTGTGTGCACACATTATGGTACAGTCTTCAGTTACATGATCACACCGTAGTTCTTCCAGAGAGCCCTGGCCTCTTTCAGTGCACACGATGGCCTGTGCTAACTTCTTATAGTTAGCTAGAGAATATTTATTTTTATCCCCATCATTCAAAGCGTGGCCCCAGACCTTATTTATTGCACACTATTCAAACTCTGCTCTGAAGAGAGAAATATCCATTTCCTCGTGAGCTTGTCTCTCGTGCTAATTGCTATAGCGTCTGAGTGGTCTTGATGGGGAGGCACAGAGAGACTAAGGTCAAAAGTCTCCACTAACTTGGGGTGCCCAATCTGAGACACCTATGGCCTGATATTTCAGAGTAGTTCGCATTAGAGCACTTTATTTGCTCAGAGCACAGCTCCCGTTGACATCGGTTGCAGCTGTGAGCGCTCAGCAAATCAGACCCCGGGTCTCAAGTCAGGCACCCGGAAAATGAGGCACTCAGTTAGTGAGTTACCACCTGTGAACATTTTGGGTTAAGTGATTTGCCCAGCAACACACAGGAACTCTATGGTAGAGGCAGGGATAGAATCCAATTTACCAGGGCACCAGTCAACTAAGAAACAAGGTAATTCTCTTCCAGCAATCCCCTATGTCATTGCCTACAAACCGTCCTGCATCAGCAACAATTGAGACTGGGTCCTACAGACAACAGTCCCTTCTCTGCATAACCCTGATTCATCCCCAGAGCAGGTCCTTTCTGTGCACTGAGTGAGGCAGGGGTCACGTGGAAAAAATAGTATGTGATCATGTAATTACAATCTGGGTCATAAAGCTTAATCACAAAGGGATGCAGGCGACCTTAATTCTGGCATTTCCTAATTTTTGAATGCTTGACTTTGCAACATTAAGAATGTTCTTTCAATGCATGCTTATTGGGTGCAATTTCCAAGGGTTTTTTTGGGTGGGGGGGAAAACACTGAAAAAAAATGTGGAATCATGTGTAACCATAGTGAGTTCCACATGGGTTGCAGTGGGGGAGATCTTGGTTGGATATTAGGAAACACTATTTCACTAGGAGGGTGGTGAAGCACTGGAATGGGTTCCCTAGGGAGGTGGTGGAATCTCCTTCCTTAGAGGTTTTTAAGGCCCGGCTTGAGAAACCTTGGCTTGGGTGATTTAGTTGGTGTTGGTCCTGCTTTGAGCAGGGGGTTGGACTAGATGACCTCCTGAGGTCTCTTCCAACCCTGATATTCTATGATTCTATGAGTTGCATATGCAACATCAGCAAGATTGGCACCTTTAGATCCAGAGCACAGACTCTGCCACTTGAAGGGAAAATATTCTAGTGGTTATAAACTCTTCTTCCCCTGCCTGCCCCCTTCTGCCTTTGCCCCTTGCAGAGAGTCAAAGATTTTTAGGCCAGATGGAACCATTAGATCATCTAGTCGGACCTTCTGGATAACACAAGCCACAGAATTTCATTCATTACTTGTGTATTGAGCTCACTGTCTTTGTTCGACTAAAACAGCAAGTCTCATAAACCCCAGAGCTTGTCCCCATTCTCCCTCTGTCCCTGTTCCTCCCCCACTACAGAAGTACATCTCCTCTACTCCACTGCCCCTAGTCCTCCCATGCAGCTTGTCTCTGGCACGATCTCTGCTGCTCTCCCACCACCTGTGCTCTTCCCCGTGATCCTCATCCCTCTGCATTCCAGCCAGGAGGTTTGCTGCTTCTCCTCCACACTGCCTGAGCACCAGGACAGCAAAGCTGAGCCAGACACCTTGCTCTGTTTCTGTGTCCACCATCACCGCAGCCCCACAGAAAAGCTTGCTCAGTCCTCACAGTCCCAGAATGGAGCATAATTTGGAGAATTTAGCTGGTCAATTCTAACAAGTCTCTGCTAAATCTCTGTGAACTGAGATTTTCAGTAGCTCATAAATTAGCCAGATTTGGTGGATTTTCTTGGGGAAGGCAAAAGGGTGGCCTCTTTGCCAAACATCAAACCCCCTACTCCAAAAGACCTGCCTTGCTAAAGTTTCTCAGTGAAATTCTTGCACAATTTTTTTTTACCACAAGGAGAAAACATATTTCCCCCTAACCTTGTTCTGCAAAATGGCGGAACCAGTTTTGCTGAAACTTTCAAAACAAAGAAAATTAGCCTGAGACAGACACCTGGCATGAAACATTTCAGCCCAAACCGTTAAAGTTTAGCAAAGTTACAAACCCACTGACAACATGGTATTATGATAAGAAGTGTTAGGCAATCTTAACTGTAGGTATTGCTATCATCTCTGCCTACATAAAATACAGCAGCTAGAATACTATAGAGCTAAAGAAGTACTTAGTAATCAGCACTGGGAATGTAATCCTCTGGGCATCAGTTACTCAAACCAAGCTGTGGTACACGAAAGACCATATAACATCATCTTTAAAATTCAGCAGATACCTTCCTTTGCTTAAACCCTGTAACACTTCCATGAAGACACAGACGTCTCAGGGTTCAGTATTCACACTGTCTCTGCCGCTCTTTGCCTGAGTACACCCTTGATGTGCATCTGTCTACCTGTCCTGCTCTCATTCATCACATCAGCTCACTTCCTTATGTAGGAACGCACATTTCACACAAGGCCCTAGAAGCGTACACCTCTTCCTTCCACACTCTTGGCCAAAGTTATCCCAGGTGTGAGTCAACTGGATTACACCGGGGAGGAATCTGGCCCTCCATAAGTGCAGATGTACTGGCGTTGTGCTTACTTTACAATTAGGCTTGGAACCCAGACGCAAAAATGTAATGGAGTTTCTCATGTAACCATATATTTATTTTGGTTACGTGCGGCTTCAAGACAAATCTAAAATGGTGCTGGACAGCTCTGCTGCCCTCAAAAGAAGTTTGTCAGCAGAGTAACAATAATGTTCTGCTGCTGAAAATGATGTGCTGGGCTTTATGGTCAGCTTTTAGGTTTCAAAGTGCTTTTTTCCACTTTGATATTTGAGCCCTCCCCAAACAGCAAATCCTCTGGGTGTGTACATGGCTCTCCAAGCAATGGTCACAGGAAGACCTAGACAAGCGCAAAAAAATACGCTGACGGCATCTGAAAATGATTTGTAATGTTTGAGCCGCATGACCTCAGTCGCATTAACATAGTGATTAAATACTGCAGACGGCTTTTCTGATCTTCTTTTAGAAAGTTCTTATTGGAATTATTAGGCATCCAAGATATATTTAAAACCAACCATCCACCATTGGAATGAAACAGAGAGCAGATAATGCTGACTAAGCATTGTGTACCCAATCTTGCAGCCCATATTCAAGCAAGTTGCCGTCAAGGGAACAATTCATGTAAGTAAAGAATCCGCATATCAGGAAGGGCAGGGCCAGGCTCTTAAACTGCATCTTGTCATGCAATATGGTAGTGTAGATGCTACCTGACATATGGCCCCGTATGGACTCAATTCAGGAATCTGAACAGAAGGAGAACCTTGCCATATAGCAAAGCTGCAGTCAGAAAAATAACATTGTGAGGTTCACTTCTTATTCTCCGTCAGTGACTTCCAAGAAGATGATGGATTTTCCTAACCGATAGTTTTGCAAATGCAAACTGGGAAGCTGGGATGTGGAAATACAGCTGTGGGTCTAGGATTCCCCCCATCCCATCTTAGATACTACTGCACCCAGCTACAGCTGCGATGGGTGTCATAGAAGTACCTACACGACTGATCAAGCCACACTAGTAATACTTAGAATGTAAGCTGCTTGGGGCAGGGACCTTCTTGTTGTTCTTGTTTGTACAGCACCTAGCACGCTGGGGGTCCTGCTCCACAACTGGGGCTCTTAGGTGCTTCGTAATATAGATAGATAGATAGATAGATTGATAGATAGATATTCTTCGAAAAGAACTTGGCTGACAACACTGCCACTGGTGCACAAGGCAGAACAGAATCCAGCTCATGCTTCCATAGCCAGGGCCGGCTCCAGGCACCAGCGAAGGAAGCAGGTTTTTGGGGCGGCCAATGCAAAGGGGCGGCACTCCGTCCGCTATTGGGGCAGCCCAGCCAGGTCTTCGGCAGCGGGTCCCTCAGTGAAGGGACGCAATCGAGCTGCCACCGAAGTGCCACCAATCGGCTTCTTCTTCTTTTTTTTTTTTTTTTGGCCGCTTGGGGCGGCAGAAATCCTGGAGCCGGCCCTGTCCATAGCTAAATAAGCTCTGCAGGACTGACAGGAGTGAAACCTTGCTTTGGTCTGTAGAGTGAGTTGACCCTCAAAGGCCCATGAGAAGCAGGCATGCTGAGCAAGAAGGGGCCATTTTGCACATAGGCACTTCTCTGACATGCTTTAATATTCCTAATTTATGGCCGGATTCTGCAAAATGCTAAGCACCCTGTGGTATTGCTGGGAGCAGCAAGCATGCACTGTACTGCTGGGGCATTTGGCAGCACACAGGATCAAGCAGAGAGCTAGCAGTTCGGAAATATGTACACAGATCAGGCAGTCTCCTTCCTCCTACTCACAATATGCTCATAGGACCAAATCTGTTTGGAGTTACTGGGTGTAACACTGAAGTAAATCAATGGGTCTCTGTTACAGGCTGGGGACTGACTGGCTAAGTGGCAGTTCTGCAGAAAAGGACCTGGGGATTACAGTGGACGAGAAGCTGGACATGAGGCAGCAGTGTGCCCTTGTTGCCAAGAAAGCCAACAGCAAATTGGGCTGTATTAGTAGGAGCACTGCCAGCAGATCAAAGGAAGTGATTATTCCCCTCTATTCAGCACTGCTGAGGCTGCATCTGGAGTATTGCGTCCAGTTTTGGGCCCCCCACTACAGAAAGGATGTGGACAAATTGGAGAGAGTCCAGTAGAGGGCAATGAAAATGATCAGGGGGCTGGGGCACATGACTTATGAGGAGAGTCTGAGGAAACTGGGCTTGTTTAGTCTGCAGAAGAGAAGAGTGAGGGGGGATTTGATAGCAGCCTTCAACTACCTGAATGGGGTTCCTGAGAGGATGGAGCTCGGCTGTTCTCAGTGGTGGCAGATGACAGAACAAGGAGCAATGGTCTCAAGTTGCAGTGGGGGAGGTTTAGATTGGATATTAGGAAAAACTATTTCACTAGGAGGGTGGTGAAGCACTGGAATGGGTTACCTAGGGAGGTGGTGGAATCTCCTTCCTTGGAGGTTTTTAAGGCCTGGCTTGACAAAGCCCCGGCTGGGATGATTTAGTCGGGGTTGGTCCTGCTTTGAGCAGGGGGTTGGACTAGATGACCCAGGGCCGGCCAGAGGATTCCGGGGGCCCAGGGTCTTCGGCGCGCCCCCCCCTTTTGGCGGTCGGCGGCGGGCGGGGGGTCCGTTCCGGACCCGCCCGCCAAAGTGCCCACCCCCCCCACCCGACCCCCCCGCCCGCGCCCCCAGTGCGCCCCCCCGCCCCCCACGGGGGCGGGGGCTCAGGGGCAGGGCCGGAGTCCCGGACCCCCCGCCACCGCGACCCACCGGCCCGGCCCGGCGGGCTGCGCGCGCGCGCGTCCGGCAGGTAATTTGCGGGGAGAGGGTCTGTCCCGGAGAGGAAGGACGGAGAGACGCCAGCCGAAGGCCGGGGGGGGGAGGGGGGGCTGGGGGGGCCCGGGGCGGGCGCGAGGGGGAGAAGGGGCCCCCCTCAGGGGGGGGGGGGCTGGGCCGGGGGGGGGGGCCCTGCCCCCCTCCTTGCCCCCTCCCCCCCCCTTTGGGCGGCCCTGAGATGACCTCCTGAGGGCCCTTCCAACCCTAGTATTCTATGAGTCTATGTCTCATCACACTTACACTGATTTTACATTGGTGTCACTTCACTGACTTCAGTGGAGTTACTCCTGATTTACACCAGTATGAATGAGATCAAAATAAGGCTCAGTAGATCTTACACTGGAGTAACAGAGAGGAGAATCTGTCCCATGTTCCACCCTGGCAGATACACCATCACACAAAACTGCTGTAATCGGCATTAGTGGTAGCTTGACCACTGATTTCAGTGGGAGTAAGCACCTCACTGGATACAATCAGGAGCCCAGGTGGGCTGGTTAGATAGGCAGTAGGGATGGGCAGTCAGGTCTAAAAAAATAAGCCCCCCCAAATGTCATTCTAAACTTAAACTGAACCACAAACAAACCCCTCTGGAGATTTAAAAATGCTCCGTTATTTATCCCTCCACCCCTCATTCTTTTTATGTTCTCACCCCCATGGGATCCAGGTTGAAGCAGGGATTAGAACTGGAGCCTGGTTCTACACTCACGCTGATTTCCAGCTGAGTAACCCTACTTACGTCAGGGGTGTATTCCTGATTTACACCTCTATAATCAAGGCACCCCCGGCTGCATGGAGGGATAGTCCTGGGGGAAGGCCCTGCACAAAGATTCAGGGAAGCTGGGTACAGTTCCCGACTCTGCTAATGCATTCCCTGGGCAAGTCTCTTAACTTCTTCCTGCCTCATTTGCCCATCTCTAAATTGAGGATAATAATCCTTCCGTTCTTCCCCTTTGCCCAACTTGCTGTTTAGATTGTGAATTCTTCAGAGCAGTGGCTGTCTCTTACTATCTGTATGTCCAGCGCTTAACCCCAGCCTTGATGGGGTCTTGTAGGCACTACTGTAATGCAAACAATACAGTAGAGCTATGACCACCCTTAGGGGGCTGCTCTCCCCATTTCCTGGGTTTAAATGCAAACCTCTCTCTTACAAGATAATCTGCAGAGGCTCCCACAGCTTCAAGCAGGCAAGTGCTGTAGCTAATGACTCTCTGAGTTACTCTTTCGGGTGAAATATTCCGTGTCAGAGAAAGGAGTTCAAGCTGCACAGGCAGCTTCATAGTTAGAAAGCAAAGAAACCTCAGCGACGGGAACTGACAGTGACTTATTGCTGTAGGTGCAGTGAGCACTCGCTGCTCCTCCTGTTACCAAAATGTCAGGGTTTGAAAGTGATGTTATTAAAGCACCGCAGGAGTGCAAAGATCTGTGTAAACTGAGAGGATAATCGCCACGCCGGCAGAGCGTGCACGGCTTGACTGTGTTGAAATTATGTTATTTGGTGTCCCTCTAATTTGTCACATGACTGGAGGCTTAAAAAGTCCCACGGCATGTTTTTTTTTAATCTGGGGCTAGGACAATTGCTTTTCCTGCAGTGGACGATGATTTGTAAAGTGATTTTTCTTATTCCCAAACCACCCAAAAGTTTGCAAATTGGTTTCCACGAATTACAAGTGGTTTCGAAGTAACCCCTGGCTCCGGGCGTTGTTCTGCTTTGGGGCTTTCGCTGCCATGAGATCTAGTCAAGGGAAGATGGTTATTTCTGAATTAGTCTATTTTTACATTGACATTTCTTTTGCAGCACGACTGCAGTAGACTCAGCATTGCCCCCACTCTCTTCATTGTTCTTACTCCCAAGCAGGATTGCTTCCCAGCGGCAATAACTCTTTGCTGGTTGCAGTTCCACCGTAGGTTTCTTCCTTTGCACAGGGATGTGTGCTGCAGCAGGGCCAGATTGGAGTGTCCTGGTGCCATAGACACACCCTGATAGGGACCCCCACCCCAGTACCAGCTAGAATGGTATTTGGGGGGTGCGACACGATCAACTTCCCACTGAAACTGGGCTGGGATCTCCATCTGATCTTCCAGAAGACACCAGCTAGCTACCTAATGGTAATGACTGTTGGTCACTGCTGGCGGAGATAGATTTGAACCAGCAGCCTAGATGAGAAAGGCGCAAGGCCTGATTCTGAACACTCGCCAGTGCAAATCAGGAATGACTCCACTGACATCAATGGATGTTGAAAGCTCAAAACATTTTGAAGAGGGAGCTCAGAACCTCACAGCATCAGTCCCTTATGTCACCCTAGAGCAGAGGTGGCAGCTAGAGAGACAGCAATGAGCTATAAACGGTCCCAGATCCAGGAACTGTGGCTGGAGTATGTAGCTCCTGGTATGCGCCCCTTGACATGGGAATCATTGGCAATCAGGGCTATTGTAGCAGTGATAGAGAGCGAGAGAGTTGGAACAACATTCTGGAGAGGCCCCCCTCTTACAGCGGGAGCCCTAGAAGATTGGCATATTTTTACGGCCATGATACTTATGCACTAATGAGCAGATAGAATTATTTTGAAAACCCTTCTCCTAGCAGCAAAGGATCCCAGACTTGGTGTTTGCCAGCTGCCTTGCGGATCTGACAAGTACCTTGGTCTCTCAGGTGTCTGATCTTGTCTCTTCTCAGCTAAGGAATCCAAATGGACAAAGTTAATTTTATTTGGGTTTTTTAAATATTTCTTCAGAAATGATTTAATGACTTACCTGAAAAAAGTAATGTTTATCAGGGAAAGAGGGTTCTAACAACTGACCGGGAAGAGGAGGAAGAGGGGAAGAGAAAGGATAAACAAATGAATATGGACACAAGAGCTAGCTGTATTCCAAGCACAAGCTGTGGAAAATACAGTCTGGTGCCAGGGACTGCTTGAGTCCAACTTTTCTTTGTATGTACCAGCCTCTTCTGAGAAAAAAATAATAATTTAAAAGCGCAGAAATGGTCATCAGAGAAACTCTGGAAGCAAGAACTGCTTTTTCAGGTGAATTGCCATGAAAAATCCCCCCTCCGGTTCCAGAGATATTAACACATTCCCTTCACTCTCTGAACTAACAGCATCCACACACAAAGGAGAAGGAGAGAGAGAGTGCTCTTTGCTGAACAACTCACAGGCAGTCCGTGATTACAGCCGGGCAGTAAAAGCTGATGGCAAGAGGAGAGGTGGAGGTTCCATGTTACTAGTGATGTATAGAATAGTGCCCAGGCAGGAGGTACGTAGTGGACTGACACTGGTAGCTTGCTGGATTGCATGCACCTGTGAATCACTCTTATCTCCGTCACATGCTATGGCCGGTCGATAACAGGGCCATCCAAAGTCAGGCTGACAGGGCAGAAACTGAGCGAGGCCACGGCCTAGGAAACGCACCCAGCAACCAAGGGTAAGAAAAAGCACCCCAGATACTCATCTTCAATCACTTCAATGGAGCTATGTTGATTTGCACCAGTGATCTCACAATGGTGAGAATCTATCGTAACTCCATTCTGGCCAGTGGAGTTACACAGGTACTGGAGTAACACTAGTATAAATGAGATTCTGGCTCAGACACATACACTTCCTACACCCCCCAGTGAATACCGTTTTCTGATACCTCATCTCCTGGCTCATTGGCATGGAAGTTACAGTCCTTTTGCACATCCACCGAATGTCAGTTATGACTGACACACATGTTCTGCCCTTGCTTACCCCAGGTCCAAATTTAGTCGCTTCAGCATTGTCCATGTGGACCCTGTAGCCCTCAGAATTGTGAACAATGGGCCAAAATGTCATCAGCACTAATGAAAATCCAGAGCAACACTACTGAAATCAATGGAGTTATTCCAGGTCAGAGCAGAATATGGCTCAACAGTGTTAACATGCTAGCAGGTTACAAGTGTGGACATAGTCATGAACAGTTACATTAACCTGGTATGTATTATGGACATGTTTCTTTGGTGACTATGCAAAATCATTGGCTTTGTGACCTTGACTCCTGAGTCTGATCTCACAGTCACAGGGCCAGATCTGCCACTGTAACGATGCCAATTTACACCATCTGAAGAGCTAGGCCATTACTTTTACCCATTATAACTCTGTTGGGCCAGCCCCTTAGCTGGTGTAATCACCTGAGTCAATGGAGCACCAGTGATTCACACCAGCTGCAGATGTGGGCTATTGACGTCAAAGGCATTATTTTGGATTTATAACGGGATGCCTAAGAACAGACACAAGACATCTAGCCAAAAAGCAAGATGTAACAGAGGAGAAAGATCTTAATCTGGCTTTCCATGGGAAGGAGGGAAAATTGGTGCACCATCATTGCAAGGTGAAGGTATATCTCCTCCAGCCTTCCCTTTTCCATCGCTTTGCTGAATGCTTTCCAAAGCAATCCAGTTCTTCTGCTTCAGCACTAATGTGTTCTGGATGTTGCACATCAGGGAAACTCCATGTACAGAAGAGAGATAGCATGGCTGACCAAAAGGAGCCATTATAAGCTATGTCACTGAAATATTACACCTGCAGCAGATCTCTCATATTGCTGGTATGCAACATAGGGGACAAGACTATGAATGTGCTGAGACTGGCTGGAAAGGCCACTCCAGAGCTAAGTGCTTCAATAGCGACATTAGCTTGTAGCAACTTCACAGACTTCAGTGGAGTTCGCTCTGGATTTACGTGATGTAGCTGAGATCAGAGTCTGATTCAACAGAGCAACAACAGGATAAGACTGGTAGGAGTTAGAAGAGGAGAATCAGGTTCCCTGGGCAAATTCCAAACGGGTGTAAACTACTATAATTCCATTGAAATTAATGGAATTACAACCAATCAATGGAACTGCACTGATTTACATCAGCTGAGCATCTGGTCCATTGACTTCAATGGAGCTTGGCCAACGTACACCAGCTGCAGATCTTTAATGGAGCTATGCCCTAAATTGTGTCCTAGGGAACACTGTTCTGGAGATTTAACTCTTTAAGTCAGGGCTTTGATGGGAGCTCAATTGACGTGGCCAGGTAAATTGCTTGTAGGACTGAGTTTGAGTTCAGGCCAGCATCTCTAAACAGAAAGCAGAGTTTTGGCTGCAGCCCCAGAAGAAGAGAGACATAGCGGTGGTCGAATCCCTTTAACCATTGGTTTGCTCCTGACAAATGTGCACATATCTAACATACATGCTCTCTGACATCACCTCAGGGAATAAACATCTGTGCTTAATTGAATGAGTCCACTCCGATTCATCTACAAGAACATTAATCTGGCAATAAAATAAATATATGACCAGTCTTAGGGGAAAAAACCTAAGGCATTCTGGCTAGTTCCATTAGTTTAATAGGTGCTGTGTGAATAAACATCGGAGATTGCAATATTATAGCAATTTAACAAAGTGCTGCAAACCCTCATAAAATGTGTATGAGGTGCAAATAGATACATAAAAAGACAAACTACATCCCATTTTCTGCTGAAAAGCTAACTGAAATTTTAAAAGGTGAGACATCCCATAGACTAAACAACGCTTATTATTATATGAGAAGATTTTAATTAAAAATCTGCATCTCCGAGACACACGTCATCAAGGTGGTCCGGCTGCTTGGGTTCTGGGCTGATGCCCTGACAGCTTCAGGGGGTTGTTTAATATTCACTGTCAAGTTTTCTAAGAAGCTGGTTCACATGCCTAGAACGTCCTGCACACGTGGAGCTATTTCAGGGTACTGCTTCAGGGAGGCACCTCGTACTTATTGTGCATGTTCCTGACAGGGGGAGCAGGTTTTAAACATGGCAGTATGAGCTGTGCATCACTGTACTTTCCAAACACCCTGGTGTAAACAGATACCGTTATTTGGGACGGCAGCTCCAACGGCGTGTGGTGGGAGAGGTCTTAGCACTTGATTTTGCTGCCATGCACACTGGTGTAAATCAGAAACAATTTCACTGAAGTCAAAGAACTTAGTCGGGTGTAAAACCAGGATGAGATCAGAATACAGCCACATAAATCATTGTCCAAAACCAGTAGTAGGATGCTCCATAGATCGACATGCTGTAGCTAAATACTGGGAAATGTTAACATCTCTGAGAAACTAACACTGAGGCCTGGTCTACATTGGGGTGGGGGTCGATCTAAGTTACACAACTTCAGCTACGGGAATAACTGCCCCCTGCAGTATTCTGCCCCCTGCAGTACCCCACAGTCTCTCTCGGTCTCCCCTCCCCCAGGAATCCCCAACCCTCTATCTCCACCTCACCTCAGCCTTTGGCTACTGCCGGTCACATCTAGCCCCCGCTCACCGGGGCAGACTGCATTCTGTAATGGCCACTCATCATTGGCAAGGGGGGTTTGGACCTGCTGCCTCTGCCTACCTCGGGCTGCCCCCTGCAACCCCAGTACCTTTCCTGCCTTTGCAACCTGCGGGGTTTCCAGGCTGGAGCTCCCCAGCTCGTCCAGCCTTTCCCCAGCCCTGTGCCACTCTAGGTACTTGGATCAGCTTCCCAACAGCCAGGCTCTTCTCCCTCTAGAGACAGAGAGAGACTCTCTGCTCCTGGCCCACTGCCCTCTTACAAGGGCCAGCTAGGCCCTGATTGGGTCAGGCGTTGCCCCAGCTGAGGCTGCTTCCCCAATCAGCCTTTCCCCAGCGACAACCCTCCCCAGGGCTGTTTTTAACCCCTCCGGGCAGGAGCGGGGTGACCACCCCGCTACAGGCAGTGACACCCACTTTTTGGACTGCGCTGCTGACCCCTGGGAGGATGGTGGGTTGCAGCCTGTTTGTGCCGTCGCTACTTCTCACCTCAGTGGCATTACATTGCCGGGGCTCCATGCACTCCAGTTTGGGTTTTTATATCCTGCCCATCATTGTGATAGCTGAGTCCCTGATACCACTGGAAGCCAATAAAATCCAAGGATGAATGTGGCCCAGACAGCATAGAGCAATATCACTCTCCAACCCCATTTTCAATAACCAGTGTTCTCCTCCAGCCCAGTCCATCCTTCCATTGGAAAAGCAGGTATCAACTCCACTTGGTCCATCCTTCCATTGGATCCCAGCATGGGAAAGCAGGTATCAACTCCACTTGGTCAGGATGTGCCTAATCAAGGAAGCTACCAAATGCAGATACTGTCAAGGGAAATGCATTGGATGTAATGGATGTAAGTGGTAATGACTGATGCTTAATCTAGATGGGATTAGCAAGAATTCCACTTAAGGGGGATGTGACCTGCCAGTAGTAAGAGCACAAGTAGTTTGATCAGATGATAAATAGGGGAGAAATTCTGAGCACTGGTCATTTAATACTAAATTGATTAAACCAAGATATAAAGAACAAAAATAAGCCTTACTGAAATGAACAGGATTTTGTCCATTTACACAAGGGGCTGAAATTGGGACTACCATAAAGATGACATGCAGGGAGTGTTGCTTCTCTTCTTGTTGGCCAAATGAAGCGAAGTCTTACGCTCGTCTCGGTGGCATTTCTGTGTTTGTCTGATACCTTTTGAACACTGCATGCGATCAGTTCCACAATTGCAGGAAATCTTCTAGGCAGCAATGGACAGCACCCTATTGCTTCTGGTGCAAATCGGAACACCGGAAGGGACAAAGGAGGGATGACTAGAGCCCCTTCCATCTGGATATCAGACCCAGCCCCTTCAACAACCTCTGTAATTGTCTATGGAGCAAAGAACTGGTTGATGGAAGCAATTAACACCTTCCAGCTAACAACACTCCCCCATCTGAGCTCTGCCTGTCTTCCCAATCAGTTTAATGTTTTATCTCGCAGACATGGGAAGAGGGAGGAATAAGGGGAATAGGAATAGAGGGTCATTGTGGGGAAGTGGGAATGTGGGGGGCAATGAAATGGGGCTCATTGATACAGGGAGAGGGACATGGAGAAAATAAGAGCCCACTGTCTGGGGCAGACAGAGACTTTGAGAGAGGAGAAGAGAATGGAGGACCATGG
Organism: Mauremys reevesii; assembly: GCF_016161935.1. Lineage (NCBI taxonomy): Eukaryota > Metazoa > Chordata > Testudines > Geoemydidae > Mauremys > Mauremys reevesii. The sequence goes on from NC_052631.1 coordinate 2,989,725, forward strand.
CACAGGGGGAAGGAGAGAGCACAGAGAGCCACTGGCATGGTGAAAGTGGAGGGACAGGGAGCCTCTGAAATGGGATAGGAGAGTGGGGGAGAATGGCAGAATTTTCTAACTTCCTGGCATCTTCCTGAAATGTGCCTGCTCTAGCCCTTTCTTCATGGTGCAGTGTGGGAAAACTTGAATGTCCACCAAACTTGATGGTCCAGGGAACAAAAAAAGTCAGCTCATAGGATTGTGGGATACTTCTGGCAGACTCCAACCACATGAGCCCAGTGGGGCTGCATCTACAGTGCAAAGCAAGAGAGCTTGAATCCTGGGTCCCCCTAGACTCAGGCTTGGACCCTCCACCGCCCCTGGGGTCCTGGGACCCTGGGTCTGAGCCCTGAGTTAGCACAATTTGTGTGTAGATAGAAGGGAAGTTAGGCTTGAGCCTGAGTTTGAACCCTGGGCTTACACTGGAGTGTAGACATTCCCTTAGAATGTATGTAAGCATAGTTAGGCCTGGGCAAAGGCAAATGGGGGTGTTGGAAAGTCTTTATTATTTGGGAGGGCTAAGGGATTACATTCATAAATAAAGGGACCCCTGGGTTTGGCACACAAGCCAACCCCTCACATAAAATAAGTTGTTTACACTGCTGTTAGAGTGAGCCAAGTTTCGCTCCCACTTACACAGACCCAGCTCCCATTGGCCTGAATAGGAACTACTGATAGAATAGGAGAGAATAGGGCTCCAGGATGGGATCCCATGAAAACAGAGTGAATGGGCTGGAAAAGGGTTTAATTGTTTCAAAATATAGAAGAGACGACATTTGATTCTCTTATCCCTTTAGGCATTAGGGGCAGTGGTCTATACCAGTAAAACCTCTGCGTCTCTCTCTCTCTCTCACACACACACACCCACACACACACTACCGCTGGCTGAGGACTTCAACAAGGAAATTATTGAGTGAAAACCAGTAAAACGTACCCAGTCACGTATGTGATGAATAGCACTCATTAAACTCCACACACATCGAATTGCATCTGCCGTAGTACAGCCCATTCCCATGGCTTGACTGGAGCGCTCTGACATCCCCCACCGTCTTTTCCAGGCATGACTAACTGAAATACATGTAACCGAAATCTGCAGATTTTGCAACCTTCCCATTCACGCTCTCACCCACATTATTAATAAATAAGTGAAACAACCGTGGTCCTAGCATAGAACTTCGGGGCTCCCGCTGTTATTCTTTAGCCATATTGAAAATTGATTCTGCCTATTAGTCAGTACTTATCTCTCAGCCATGACTACTTAGTATCCTTAATAATCTCTTGTAAGGGACTTTGTCAGAAGATCAATGAAAGTCCAAGCAAATTATATCAGCCAGGCCTCCTTTGTCCACTATTTTGTCAACCAAGGAGAACAAACTGACATCATTAGAGAGGAAAAGGGAAAGAAACATTTTCCCTGGGATCTTTCTTCTCTACTTTGTGAGTCTGGTTCTCCATTGTCCTGTACCCCATGAAGACACTGACCCAACTACAAAGTGAGGCAAATCAGAATGGTGGAATCTGACACCCTCTTTTCCCTCGGTCTCTGTATTCTTCCAACACTATATGTTCTCTAAAACTCGAGTGGTGAGGGGGGGCTGCACATACAGCATTTCTCCTAGCCCCATTTATCTGTATCATTTCACTCATGAATGCACACCCATGCTAAAAAGAAAACCAGACAAATGCACACAATCACATCTCAGTCTTACTGCGGACACACCAGGAGAGACAGAGATGCCAGTTAGAATGTTTCCCGTCTATACCCTAGTCCCGTGACTCACCTTGCTTCATATCCCTACTGAGCTGCTGTCTTCAAGTTTTATTTCTTTTGTCCCATAAAAGGCTAGTTTGCTGTCTAACCCCTTTTCAGCTGTGCTTCATTGGAATTCATAATCTTACTCCATCCCTGAAGAATGTAAGAGAGACAGCTCTGAGAATAGAGGACTAAACAGATGAAAAAGAGAAAAAATAGCATATTCAAATGGGAAACAATAGTTACAAAGGCTGTATATAAATTACAGTGACACATGGGGCAGATTTCATTTCTTTTCTACCAACTGGACTCTTTTCTACTTTTGCATATTTTTTCAAATGTTGGAAAACACATTATCAAGGAACAATATATTCCGTCTGACTAAAACAATTTCCTTCCTAAGGCAGACTGAATTCAAAATTCAGATTAAAAAAGGAACCAAACAAAGGGAGGTTCGTGCCTAAACCCCATTGAAATTCACTGAGAGTTGGGCACCTAAATCCTTAGTTTCTTTTGAAAATTCCAGCTACAGCAGAGATAGCCAGTCTTTTTGTGACTAGAAAGGTTAATTTGACTGAGCAAAGGAGCCATAATTCTAGGTAACCGATCCAACTCTTACTGAAGCAAATGGGACTCTTTTCATGAGAGCTGGTTGGAATATGGAATTTAATTCCAAAAAGCCAAAATTTCAAAAATTGCTTGTGGAATAGAATTTCCCCAAAGACTGATTTGGAAACATCAGAATGTTTCTTTTCAATAATGTTGACAGTTTTTTTTTTCTTTGAACAAGGTAAAAACCAGATCTGTCCCAAAGTCTTCAATACAGTAGGGTCTCCCTCCCACCGAGACCCAGTCATTAAAAGGAGGAGGTTTTCATGGCTGTATCACACATGAATGAAAAATGACATTGCTGGTTCCCTAATAAGGATGGGAAATCATTCCATTACACCAGCTTAAGTTCCAGTTTCACATGAATGGATGTCATTTTATGCTGATGATGTCATGGAACACTTGATGATTGCTAAGGAAGGTTAAATAGTATACCTCTATTAAAACCCTTTAGTTAGTTAATGGTAGGAACGTGCACATTTCTATTCTAAAATGCCAGATATCTTACAACCTTGACATATAGTCTTCATTTTTGTGTGCTTCAGAAAAGCAGACTTTGACTCCCCAGGGAACTGATGGGCAGGATCCCTGGGAGGCTAATATGTTGGGGGACAGGAGTCCAGGAGAGCTGGCTCTGAAAACTTGTGGTGATTGGGGGAAGTCCCGGACAGTTGGAAAAAGGCAAATATAGTGTCCATCTTTAAAAAAGGGAAGAAGGAGAATCCGGGGAACTACAGACTGGTCAGCCTCACCTCAGACCCTGGAAAAAGCATCCTCAAGGAATCCATTTTGAAACACTTGGAGGAGAGGAAGGTAATCAGGAGAGGAGAGGAAGGTGATGAGGAACAGTCACTATGGATTCACCAAGGGCAAGTCATGTCTGACCAACCTGATTGCCTTCTATGATGAGATAATTGGCTCTGTTGATATGGGAAAAGCGGTGAACATGATCTATCTTAACTTTAGCAAAGCTTTTGATATGGTTCCTCACAGTATTCTTGCCAGCAAGTTAAAAAAGAATGGGCTGGATGAATGGACTATAAGATGGATAGAAAGCTGGCTAGACTGTCAGTCTCGATGGGTAGTGATCAACAGCTCAATGTCTAGTTGGCAGCCGGCATCAAGCAAAGTCCCTCACAGGTTGGTCTTGAGGCTGGTTTTGTTCAATATATTCATTAAGATCTGGATGATGGGATGGATTGCACCCTCAGCAAGTTCTGGATGACACTAAACTGTGGGGAGAGGTAGATATGCTGGAGGGTAGGGATAGGGTCCATAGTGACCTAGACAAATTGGAGGATTGGGCCAAAAGAAATCTGATGAGGTTCGACAAGGACAAGTTCAGAGTCCTTCAGTTAGGATGGAAGAATCCCATGCACCGCTACAGGCTGGGGACTGACTGGCTAAGCGTCAGTTCTGCAGAAAAGGACCTGGGGATTACAGTGGACAAGAAGCTGGATATGAGTCAGCAGTGTGACCTTCTTCCCAAGAAGGCTAACGGCATATTGGGCTGCATTAGTAGGAGCATTTCCAGCAGATCGAGGGAAGTGATTATTCCCCTCTATTCGGCACTGGTGAGGCCACATTTGGAGTATTGCGTCCAGTTTTGGGCCCCCCACTACAGAAAGGATGTGGACAAATTGGAGAGAGTCCAGTAGAGGGCAACAAAAATGATCAGGGGGCTGGAGCACATGACTTATGAGGAGAGGCTGAGGGAATTGGGATTGTTTAGTCTGCAGAAGAGAAGAGTGAGGGGGGATTTTATGCTTCCAGATAAAATGAATTTGGGTTCATAAGACGAAAAGCATGCTTCCCCTTGGGCCTGGTACACAAAATCTAGAGCCTCACCTCTGGTCCCGCTTACCTGATCTCAGTGCAGGACCTAGGGTGTTGGCAAGGGAGAAGGCTAAGCCACCTTTCTGTTCCTCTGATACTCAGCCTAATCAAGAGTTGAACTGGCCCACTCCTAACATAGAGCATCTTAAGGGCTGCTCTAAGCTAGGCTGGCCATGGCAGACCTCTACTAACTGGGATGCTGGCTGGGGATTGCCGGAGCCTGGTGTACTCTGGCTTTACTTGCTCATGGCTTGGCTACAACTCAGACCTGTGCAGCAATACCTCCCGCACCTATGGGGGTGGGGGAGAGCAGGTGGCACGGAGCACGCTAGGTCTGCTTTACACCCCCTGGGAATTCTCCTTACATCAGAGAATCCCTGGCTGCCCTGGAAGGATTTTTCAAAAGCCGATATTTTGGACATATTTTCACAGGGGTGGCTAAGGGCACATCTCTGAAACAAAGCCCATCTCCTGCCAAATCTCAAGTCCCCGTTGCAAAGTATTGGGGGGGGGGAGGGGCGGGATAGCTTTTCAAAGAAAAGATCACCAGAATTTTTTTAACCTGGGCAAAACAATGTATTTTTCCTCAGTTCTGGAAATGGCTGAACCCTTTCAGTTGAAATTCCCCCCACGCATGATCCCCTCCCCACAAAAAATCACCCTATGGCAGACAAACAGAATGGAAAATTTCAGCCAAATGGTTGAAGTTTGGCAAAGTTATAAGCAAATAAAAACAGAGTCTTGTAGAAGGACATGTCAGGCAATCTTAATGATAGGCAGTGCTACCAGCCACCCTTATAGTTCCTAGAGAAAAACTCAGTTTGAGAGTATATATCAGAAATTTAGGGTAAATATACATCACGGTTATTCCCCAAACAGGAAATTCAGAGTGAACTTTAAAGTTCAAAGACATCCAAAGATGCTATGGTATTGAGATATAGATATATATATATCACAGATATATAAAACAGAAAAGCATGTGTTTTTATTTTATACAAATATACAAGTACATGTAATATGTAAGTATACATACACACACACACACACACACACACAGACACACCCATTATTGTACAGTAGAACCTCTGAATTATGAACACCAGAGTTAGGAACTGACCAGTCAACCCCACACCTCATTTGGAACCGGAAGTTCACAATCAGACAGCAGCAGAGACCAAAAAATAGAAGCAGCAGCAGCAGCAGCAAATACAGTACAGTACTGTGTGAAATGTAAACTACTTTAAAAAAAAAAAAAGGAAAGCAGCATTTTTCTTCTGCATAGTAAAGTTTCAAAGCTGTATTGTCAATATTCAGTTGTAAACTTTTGAAAGAACCACCAGAATGTTTTATTCAGATTTTTGAACATTTCAGAGTTACACACAGGGCTTGTCTACACTGCAACATTGTCAACAAACTTTTGGCCTTCACAGGTACTTTAAAAAGCGCTCTCCTGCCGACAAAGTTAACGCCACTCGCGGGGCTGAAAGTATTTTGTCGGCAAAAGTGCTGACAAAGTAACAACATAGAGCGTTTACACAAGCTGACTTTTAGTGACAAGGCTGTGCCGACACAGCCTTGTCACTAAAAACTGCGTAGCGTAGACACGCCCACAACCTCCATTCCCAAGGTGTTCGTAACTCTGAGGTTCTACTGTAATGCTTAAAAGGTTTCTTGGCTTTTAAAAGATTCTACTGGTTTGAGAGAGATTAGCTGTACTTAAAATAGGGAATGCCAGTACATTTAGTAATATTTCTCAAAGTGATAGGAACTTCTTAATTGCACTCACTGATTTATATATACATATACACACCCTCCCAAAACATGTATATATGAGTGTGTATGTGTATACACAGACACATATATATTTTTGTTTAGACAGCATGGCTTCTATTAAATTTAATTACTTCCCCTGTGGCTTTAAATCAAGGGTGGATACTAAACTAATAAACTACTATATATATATATATCTTTGTTTATGTCACCCTTGATTAGTATCTGCCCTTGTTTAGCTGCTGCACCTTTTCCATGCAGAGTTGACTAGAAGCCATCCTTGTTCCATAGCCACACCTTTTCCATGAAAGCGGCAGGAGAAAGTAATTACATTTAATAGAAGCCAACCCTGTTCAGCAGAGTGTAAATATAGAGATGCCAATCACTAGGCTTGGCACACGAAGGTTATTGAACTAAATACCTACAGCCCAGCAAACCAACAGCTAAGTGTGGAAGAGGAGCCTGATAACCTTGGGCAAATGGCGAAGCAGTGGAGACGCCGGGGATAGAAGAGAATTGTTGAGGGTGGCACCTGATCCTATAACTAAGAGTTATGGGTTGAAATGAGCAAAGGAAAAATGAGGTTGGAAAAATGTCCTAATGATGATAGCCTGTGGAGTAATCTCCCAAGGGACATGGTGGACGTCCTTTAGAATGAGTCGTTTCTTGCTGGACTGGGCAAACTATTAAAAACATATCCTAGGGAATAATCCTGCACTGGCAAGAGGAAAGGCTGTCAGGTCTTTACCATCACTAATTACAAGGAATTCTCAAGCCTGCCGTGAACAGCCTTTTTTAAAAGCCCATCAAACCACCTCTAATGACATGTGAAAAAAGAATCAGTTTGTGCATTTTCTCCTCTCTTTTTGCACAGCTACTATATTTATTTATATATTTACAGCTTCTCCCTTAATTGTATTTCCAGACCTGACTTTTCCCCTTGTGCATTCCCAGAACTGCACTTGTGTGTTTCCTTTGTGCAGCTGACACTGTGCTGCGAGAAAGGATGCGGTTTTATTGGAAAGTTGTCATAAGCAGGCTCTTGCTAAGTATGGAGGGTTTAACTTGACACCTTATAAAAAAAGAGAATGAACATAATAAGAACATAAGAACGGCCCTACTGAGTCAGACCAATGGTCCATCTAACCCAGCATCCTGTCTTCCGACAGTGGCCAATGCCAGGTGCCCCAGAGGGAATGAACAGAACAGGTAATTATCAAGTGATCCATCCCCTGTCGCTCATTTCCAGCTTCTGGCAAACAAATGAAAAGGATGGACAATGAAAGTTGAGGGGATGTGCAATTTCTCTGTCCATCTCTCTCCATGTATTGACCTTTTCCTTCTGGGTACACCAAAAGCTCCTGTATTACACCATAGAGTGGTAGGCAATCACTATTTAGGTCACTGATGACATCATCCACTCTGCAGGCAAGTGATTTCATTATATTAAAGCACGTGATTTGATATTTGATGTTGCAAAATCTCACTGACATTTTTAACAGCTCCTTAACTGGTTTCCATGTAATTACCGATGGAGAGTTTTCGACAGCTTTGCAGGAATGTTAAGATCCCTGGGGACAAATACCCCAGTAACATAAATAACCGTGCAGCTTCTGCACTGATGAGCCTATAGGTGAGTAGAAGCTGAGGTGAGTGCAGGGGCGGCTCTAGCCATTTTGCTGCCCCAAGCACGGCGGCACGCCGCGGGGGGTGCTCTGCCGGTCGCCGGTCCCGCGGCTCCGGTGGACCTCCTGCAGGCGTGCCTGTGGATGCTCCACTGAAGCCGCGGGACCAGCGGACCCTCCGCAGGGACGCCTGCGGGATGTCCATCAGAACCACCTGCCGCCCTCCCGGCGACCAGCAGAGCGCCCTCCGCGGCATGCCGCCCCAAGCACGCGCTTGGCGTGCTGGGGCCTGGAGCCGCCCCTGAGTGAGTGTGTAGATGTACGGGTCAATGCAGAGAGAAGGCATGCAGCATTTGACGAAGGAGCACAGAATACAGGACTGGAAGGGACCTCCTGGGTCACTGAGTCCAGTCCCCTGCTATTGCAGGCAGCCCTGTCATATAGGCCTGTTCACAAAGTTATCAAGCTCCACCTTAAAATTAGTTAGGTGGTTTGCCTTATTGGGAGGCTGTTCCAGAACTTCTCTCCTCTGATGCTTAGAAATCTTCTCCTAATTTCCATCTTACATTCATTCATGGCCAGTTCATACCCATTTTCTTACACCCTCCCTTTGGCTGGTTTTCTTGCTACAACTTGTAGCCTACAAACTTCCAACTCATAGCATTTAAATTCAGCCCAAGTTGTAATGTTCCAGTTGTACATGCGTATGTCAAATCACCTTGTGGTGTTGCCACAAAGTGAGGATAAGGGAACTATGGGACAAATGGTGGAGCCCTGTCTCTTTTCAAACACAGAAGGAGCAAGGTCTAACTCTGGCTTCCCCTGAGTGTGCCATTTATCTGTTCATTGAGGGGTGGACAGATTTTTATCTTAGTTATACCAATGTAAATCCAAATGCTACACCAGAATGACCCCAGTGGAATTGAGATCAGAATTTGATTGCATGTCTCTTGTCTGTAGCACACGGATTCATTGCACACTACGCTAAGTCCTGGGCCCATTGCTGTCAAGGGGAGTTTTGCCATTCTCAGCAATGAGAGCAACATTTGGTCCACGTAAAGTGAGTTTCATTAACCTATATCTATTGACATTTGTATTGTGCTACCTTCTCAGAGCCCAGTCAGCGAGTGGGGGCCCTGTTGCACTAGGCCACACACACACAGACACACACACACACGGTCCCTGGCCCAAGGAGCTTTCTATCTATGTAAGGAAAGAATCCATCTTAACATCGCCTCTGATTTGGCCTCCTGGCCACAGGTCTAAAAGAAAGAATATTGACAATTACTCAGAAATAGCCTGGGCTTTTCTCATTTACTGCAGTGGGACCAAGTTCAGGCCATTAATTCTGAGCTGCACTGATATGTGTTGTGAGTGAACCGAGCTACAGCTGTTGCAGGGTTGTGATGCCATAAACTGAGAGGAGACCAGCACTGAAAGGTGTGTAGTGCACTCAGGGGCTTACCCTTCCTGTGGGTCTGAGGATATTCCCTGTTCTAAGAAAGGGAAACACCACAGATATTTTAGCTACTCCGTCCCCACATGCACCCCCGTGTCAATAGCTGGTCTTTTATGGGCGGGTGCATGGCACACCAGAACAAGGAAGAATTCCAGGCAGAGGAATTAAAATTGGATTAATTAAAACTTCATCTGAACAAAGTCTTTCCTCTCCTGAGTTGAGCTGGGGAAGGTGAGATGCCGTCTCTCCCTCAGTCGAAGGCAGATTTTAGGGAAGAAACTTTGATCCTGGGCCAAACCGTCCGTATTTATGAATTTGCCATTTCTGCAGAGAATTTTCACCAGGATCCCCCTCGCTTGCCCGTCTCCCAGCACAAACAATGCATCTGTGCAACAGACTGAAAAGTTCATCCCTCTAAGCCCAGGTGTTCTTAGAGCATGACCCGCACGCTAGACAAATTGCTTAGGAAGGGACAGACATGGTGGTGGGCCTACTCTGCTCTCACTCACACAGTGCTGACAGAGTAACTCCACTGAAGCCAATGGAGTGAAGTTTGACTAGCGTATGAGTACTAGGGTATGAGTAAAGAGAATCAGGTTACCGGCAGCCTGAGGGCCCGGCTCACTGACCTTGGCTTAGGAAGGTGTCAGTTACACCTCCCTGAGCCAGCCTGGCCCCATGTGTCGCAGGAGTGGAGAATTCCTCCAAAGAGGGGCGGGGGGCGGCAGTGCTCCATTGCCTGTCCTCCAGCTGAGATTCCACAGGAGACTGCAGCTGTCGATGCCCACCACCGTTCTTTGGAGCCAGGACGGCAGAGGGGATACTCTGAATTAGCAATGCATTACCTGCCTCTCCTCCTGACTAACGCCACATGCATTTGCATCAGCACTGGCCCCTCAGTGGAGGAGAGATTGCAGCAGGCAGATTTTCCACCTCCGGACCCTGTGCCTGCAGCTACGGCTACCCTAGAGAGCTTACAGCAGTGTAATGCTCTTGTGTAGATGCGCTAAGCCGACAGGAGAGAGCTTTGCTGTTGGCTTAACTACTCCAGCCCCCGCGAGCGGTAGTAGCTATGTTGTTGGGAGAAGCTCTCCTGCAGACTGCGCGCTGTCCATGCTGGCACTTAAATCGGCATCAATTATCTTGCTCAGGGGAGTGGCTAATTCACACCCGGGTGACATAACTTAATGTCAACTTAAGCTGTCGTGTAGCCATTGCCTGGGTCTATGCCAGCAGAAGCTGTGGGAAATTCAGCCTCCTCTACACATGTGGCCTGGGGAGGACACGTGTATCGTGTACAGGCTCCAAAGGGTTAAATTCAATGCACTGCGTCTGGCCCATACAGCTTCGGTGCAGAGCTTTACTTGTACTTCAATCGCCTCGGCTGCGTAATGCTGCCTGTCAGTCTCTCTCATTTTAATGTGGCCAACAGAGCTGAGGCTAAATCCTAGAGCTCCGTGTCCTGATGACAGTTCCATGCAGCTCTTGTGTTCTCAGAGTGCAGGACCTGGCTGGCTTTGGTCCATCCTGCCTAACTGCTGCTGAGTGAGGAGGAAATATTTGCCGGGAGCCTGAGCACTAAACACTTTCTTTGTGGTGAGAGGAGATGGCGCGTTCTCCATGGCAGGCTGGTGATTAGGATGCGCGGTTACGTACTTTTTCCACCTTTGCTGCAGTAATTGCTTTCCCGTCCACCCTTTGCAGGAGAAACAAGCTAAGGAAAGATTCTGGGGCCAGCGAGGCCTTTTGAAAATCATGTAATGTGAGCGCCTGGGTAATGTGGAGCATGGCTTGGCAGGTAAATTTGAGTGATGAAGTCCGGTATCCTGCCCCAGGCTATGCCCACGGCCCCAGTGCCAGGGATGGCACAGAAAGCTCACTCCAGAGCGGCCCTCCGGGGTAAAAACCAAGGGCCAGATTTTACTCTAAGGGTATGTCTGCCCTGGGCTGTGACTGAAGTTTGCGTAGAGGTACCCAAGTTAGCTGCCTGAGTAATTAATTACCCAGGTTTCTAGGCGGGTTTGCATGGCTGGCACTGATGCCCATGCTGCTGCAGCTTCACTTCTCCAGCACGCGAGCTGGCTAGATTCAAGCTAGCTCAGGTATGTCTACACAAGCTGCAATCATGCACCATGCTTGCAGTGCAGATGTACCCTGAATTACGCCTGTGGAAATCCACTGGACGCAATAGGGTGCGACTCTAGCTGCAAGGGGCAAATCATTTCCCAGAAACTGTGCTGTCCTACGGTGCAGGGGGTTGGGAATCCCAGTGTTAGGAGCCTATCCTGCCTACACATACATAGCAGGGCACAGGAGGGAGAGGATCATCCATTGGAAGCATCTTCTGCCCTAGCATGCAGGGCTGTTTGGGGCTTAGGGCCCACCAGCCAGTCCCCTGCCTTAGCACACTGGGTGTGTGTCTGTAGGTCTCTGTGTGCGTATGTACATGCCTGTGTGTGCCCTCCTTCTCCGGGTGATGTCTGCAGTGCCGTCACCAGTGAGGCAAGCAGCCCCCCGGGGCTAGGCTTGTGTGACTCACGCAGCCCAGGGTAATTGGGAGCAGCTCCCAGCACTGCCGGAGCACTTTATTATCATTACTCTCTGAGCCCCCTATAATTACTGTAACTGACTGAGCGTGGAAAGGGAGGAGATGGAGCAATGAAACCGCCATGGAGAGCGCTGGTTCCTGTCAGTTTAACAGCCCTTAATGGCAAGCCATTTCTTAATACTTATCGCACGGTTGGTCACTATGGTCCAAATCCTTAAAACTGGAGAACAGGTCAGTAACTCTAGTGCTGCTGCCACTCTCCTGACTCGTCCCCGCCAGCAGGGGAGTGGATCCGGAAGCCACAGCGATGCAGCCCTCTGTGCCCTCCAGAGGGAGAATGGCATTGTGCGTCACGCAAAGGCCTGTCCGGGCACTCAGCTTCGGGGGGAGGAATAGCTCAGTGGGTTGAGCATTGGCCTGCTAACCCCAGGGTTGTGAGCTCAAACCTTGAGGGGGCCATTTAGGGAACTGGGGTAAAAAATCTGTCTGGGGATTGGTCCTGCTTTGAGCAGGGGGTTGGACTAGATACCTCCTGAGGTCCCTTCCAACCCTGCTATTCTATGATTCTAGCATTGGCTGGTGCAGACTGCAGCAGTCCAGGGGTGATGCTGCACTCTCTGCTGGGGATGGGAGAATTGTTCTTGTGTGCCCAGCCTAGGAGCTCGTTACTGGGTGCGGCTGGCTGCCTGAGAGACCACCTCTCTCTGGGGGTGTTCCTAAAGAGAGTTCCAGCACCCAATCAAAGGCTGGTACCCAATGCCACCACTTGTAGCACTTTTCCTCCTTCTTCCTGCACCTCATCGGGGGCTATTATGCTGTCCCCACTGATTGAGTGCTCCCGTCGACTCCAGTGGGCATAGGTGAGGGCCTCTGTCCCTTGACCTGTTCCTTCCCACTTGCACTGCTTGTGAGGAGAGTTGACAAAGCAGATAACTGGATCCAAAAGGAATTGCCTGGCATTTGACATGGGCAAGAGCTAGGCTGATGCCAAACCTGTTTCTCCCAGTAACCGTACCCAAAATGAAAACTCGGCTGCGTGTATCGTTTTATGATACAGCATAGACCTGCCAATGGGTAACCAGCTCGTTGGGCCTACTAGTTAAAGAGGGCAAAAACCTTTGATTTTAGGCTACCCCTCCAACTATGAAGATTCACAAAATCCTCTGCTTTGCTATTGGTTACAATTGATTCCATACAGACAGAAAAATCCTAAGACTTTAGCAATCAATAAAGCAAGGTAATCAGCTAAGAAGCCAGTTCCCTTCTCAGCATTCTTTCTAGCAAGTCTGTTCAGCAGACCTTCCCAACAACCTTTGAAACAGGTACAGGACACAATGTGAGTTGCGATAATGCATCAACTTTGTGTGTTCCCATGCATGCCAATATGAACACAGCAGATACACAGTCTTCATCAAAGCTTAACTAGACAACCTCTAAGAACTAGAACAAAACACGGTGCAAAACTCACATAGGTAACATCAGCTGATATCGCTCATTGTAAACTAAGGAAGAGGTACTGATATTGCATCTGCACAAGATATTAGACTTATCAGCTAGGCGTTAATGCCTGTATCATGCCTGTTTTGAAAAGCACAAACAGTTAGTTACCCAATTCCCATTAACTTTCAATAAAATTTAGATGCCTCAATGCCATTTGTGCCTTTGAAAATCTCCCCCACCCCAAATAGTTAAATCTTGTAATACAAGTATTTCCTTTAAAGAAATACAATAGCATTTTATTGGAACAGAAGGAAAGACATACATGGGAACACCAGCCGACATCGGGTCTGGGAAGACTGAATTTCCTGGAAGGGGAGGACCTTAGTGACCTAGCTGGAGGGCTAAGTCACAAAGGAGATGCTGAGGGTCCTGGAGTGGGAGAGGAGCTGCAGACCAGAGGGAGAGACAGAGCGACGTGCTAACTGCAGAAGGGGGACTCTACCTCAGGAGTTAATCCCCAGAGTGCCCAGGAGGTGGTGCCAGACCAGCAGTGAGTCATGCACCCCGTGACAGTGCCATTATCGTTATTGTCCAGCAGCACCTAGCAACCCAGTAAGGGATCAGGGCTCTGTTGTGCTGGGTGCAGTCCAGACAAGTAACAAAGAAGACAGTCCCCGCCCCAAAGAGCTCACGAGCTACATTTCAGCCCAATCATTTACACCCCACGACTCACTCCCATGGATTTCAGTGGAAATACCTTTGTAGATCTGGGCCGAAGTTCTCTTCTGCTGATTACTTTCTAGCAGAGGTGACAGCATAATAGAACTCACTTAAACAAATATGTGTCAAAAGATCAACTGTTTTAAAGGAATACACTTCCCATCATAAAACTGAAAGACTAGCTAGAAATACCCACTTATAAAGATAAAATATCTACTAATGTTCAAGCCTGGAAAAGGAATAAACCTCTCCTGGAGCAAAAGAAGAACAATACAACAAATAAATGACTTAAGGAGGAATAGATTTGTCACATGGATAAAAGTGGTGAGTTCCAAAAACCAATCTCATATCTAATAAAACAGCAATATCCTCTTCATGGCACACCAATGCCTCATGAGGAACCTTGACAAACATCCTATTAAGAAACACTTTGGCTGACGAAATAAAATCCCAGAACCCCTATGATATTATTAAATGTTTTGGTCTTTGGCTTCTTTCTGATGAGAGAGAATGAACACTTGCATCAAAACAAAATCTTGGTTGCTTAGGAGTCTATTTGCTTCTTATTCCTAACTTGGTATCAACAGGAGCTACTGGATGCTCCTGATTTTGGGTTTTTTTTGGTGCCCATTTTTGAAAACATTGGCCACAGGGCCCAATCCCAGTGTTCTGATGGAGGAAAAACAACACCTTGCCTACATCCCAGGGCCAATGGAGTCACACGGATTCTTTTCACTGACTTCAGTGGGCTATGGATCAGGCCTCTGGCTTGTGACCCTTAGGGTGACCAGACAGCAAGTGTGAAAAATTGGGATGGGGGGGTGGTTATAGTCACCTATATAAGAAAAAGCCCTGAATATCAGGACTATCCCTATAAAATCAGGACATCTGGTCACCCTAGTTGACCCCACAGTTGGTTTCCATGGAGATGGTTATGATGGGGCACCTGAAAGAAAGGGCCGTTGGATGTGGGATGAGTTGGACTCTTGCTCACCAGTACTGCAGACGAGGAATAAGGAGCTGAGGCAGGAGAATGCTGAAGAAACAAAGATTCTGCATTCAAGCAAATGTCCAAAGAAAGGAAAAGCAAAAGGAAGATTAAAAGAAAATAAATGAGACTGGACCAAATTTTGTCGTAAAGTGTGTGACAGGGATCACCATGACATCAATGGTCGCTGTCTGTGCCCAGTTCTAGCCCCACTGCAGCCCCATATGCTGCACCAGCAGCAGTGTTAAGGGGCCACGAAAAGCCCGTGGGTAAATCCGTGTGCACAGGGGTTCCTGTGCCACCGTTCTGCAAGAGAACAAACTACACCGGGTCCCAAAGTTCCCATGCATGAGGGCCTCATCCTATTCAATTTGATACCAGTGGCAAATCTCACATTGAAATACAAGGTGCCAGACCCAGGTTATAGTCCAAAAAGAAGGTCTTTAAAGAGCCGTCTCTCCCCAGTAATGCTCAGCAATTATACTCTATGGAGCTTCCCACTTTTCAGACATCATCTGATTAATCCTCACAGCAGTCACCAGGTCGGTTAATTTGCTGGCCCTTTTGGCAGTGGTAGAATAGCTGCAGCGTAGGAATGGCCTGGCTAGACACACTTCTGTTCCTAGCCTGTCCTGGAATGCCCCTAACTTGCATCCTAAGCTATGGGCTCCTGGAGGCTGAGCTGTGGCTCCCAAAGAGACCTCTGCCCCGCCGCCCTTCTCCCCATGCATCAGCAATAATCCCCCGAGGGTTTTGTAACCACATGAAGAATGAAATTTGTTGTCGTTCGACGCAATGGCTTCATTAAGTGTGCTTCTTCAGAGGCTCCACTGTGTTCATGAGTGGATTAAAATAAGCAAGAAGAAAAGACACATTCAGAATGTATTATTGTATCCAACAAATTTACCTCCTAGTTTGTTCAACCACTATTTCTCTGAGACATAGGACCTTACCTGTCAGGTCTCCTGTTCGGCCACAATTACTTTTTTCCAAACAAGAGGGGTATGGTCCATTGATAACAAGTGTAATGGAGGAAAACAGTGGAGGCCCCACTTATAACTAGAGGATAAGGGGTTTTGGGGAGGGATTATTTGCACAGAATTCAGACTGGGTTTTCAAACCAGTATTTATAGGTTTGGGAAGAGCCAAGAACAAAAACTTTAAAATAGTTATTAGGGGTTTTATGGAAACTGGATGAATGGATGGTTTCAATGGGAAGCCAAATATACATAAAAAAAGGTCATTTCGGATTGGCAGGGACCCTTCGGATCTTGAAATAATAAAACTAAAAAATAAGAAAATAAAGCTCCTGAGAAGCAATGGCAAACCCTGCGGATCCCAGAGCGAAGCCTTCAATCGAAGGCCGTAGATGCTACACTTGAAGCAGAGACTAGCAATTGCTGGCATTGCCTTCCAATGATTAATTATTATTAACACAAACAATACTGCATCATGCAGAGCTGTCTCACCACAGCAACCCGGTGGGGTAACCCACGCACCAGGCACAAAGATGGCATTTTCAGAAGAAAGGGAACAATTCCAAAAATAGCTGGAGGGAGTAAGGGGGAAGCATACAGCCACTTAGCGGCTTCTTCCAATTTGCTTTAACTAACAAGCTATATATATGCCGTAAATTGCTGGATAGCTGGCGGTGGTTCCCGTGTCAGTCACGGGACTACTCCTGCAATGGTAGCCTTGTGTTTCTGCTTCAGAGCCATTTTCAGGACGAATGTTACTGTGTGTCAGAGCTGGGAATCCAGGCGCTAGTGGGTGTCAGCTTGACACCCCCAGAGACCAATTTTGGATTCGGGGGAAAAGAGAGAGCCTCCCCTTGCTCTACTCCCCTTCTCAGAAGCAGATCTCATGCTCCTAGCTGCAACTCCTGGCCTCCACATGCCTGGACATGTGCAAAATGCATGGTATCCACCAGTGTCTGGGCTCCTTACCGCAGCTCATCGGGGATGAGCTGAGAAAGCCAGATCATGAATACCAAGATATGCCAGAGAGGAGACATCTGTAATCCCTATAATAATAAATGTAATTCACACTTCCACAGCACCTTTATTCAGCTCCTCCCAGGTTTTTGCAAACAGCAGGGAACGAAGCTTCACAGAAGCCTGGCAAGGCAGTATCATAATCCCCATTTTTACCAAAAGGGAAACTGAGGCAGAGCACAGTGACATGATCTGCCCAAGGGCACCCATCAGGGCAGTGAGAGAAACAGACCCAGAATTTGTGACTCACACGCCTGTGCTCTAATCGCTAACATGAAAAAACAAACGCTGGGTTCTAGTCTCCCTGCTGTCGACGGTAAAGCTCCCCTTGATTTGAATGGGGCAAGGCTCTGGCCCATTTGTCTGTTCTTTGCCCTTTCTAGGCCTGTGCCTTTTGGAGCTTGGGTTTTGTGCTGCTTTGTGGGTCTGCCAGCTGGACAGTGCTGTGTATAGTTAGGGCACAATGCGAAAATAAATAATGATTTTAAAAACTCCATATGGAAGGGTTTAGTGCTTTTAATAGCAAAATTATACTTCTTCGTTCATTGCACTTCTACAAAGAAAATCAACGGCTAGTCAATGTCAGTCTCAACAATAGCTGGCCTCTTGTTCTCTTCGTCCTGCTCTGGCCACCTGGCAGGCCCTGGGACCATCAGGGACAATGGATCAGTCCAGTGATCTAGCGACAAGATCCACATAAAACAGCCCTGTGCTCCATTAACTCTCCTTTAGTATTCCTGATCCCCCCAGATCTTGCCAGCTTCCATGAGCTAAGCAGTGCCTACATCCTGTGGTGATGACTTCCAAAAATGCCAGACCCAGAGCATGTGTGTGTTGGTAATAACCTGGAGGCCCCCAGAGAACACCTGCACACCACAGGAAGTGGAGCTGGAGACAGTAATTAGCACTAGTCCATCGGAGTCAGCTCTGGTGCTAGGGGGCACTGTGCTATTGGAGGAGTTCTCGTCACTTGAGATCCAAAGATGAAATCCTGGCCATTTATGGTAATTCAAGATCCCATGACACTTATAAAAGAAGAGATGCCAATTCTGTCTTAAATGCCAAGCTTCACAATTACAGTCTGTCAGTCTAGCTCCCCTGAGCAGTGTCTTCACTTCCTGCCCTAAATTATTCTGCGCTATTAACCAGCTGTGTTCCACCCCAGAGGTGGCTGCATTTCAGTGGTGGGTAATGCTTCAGCCTCAGTTATGCCTTTAAAGCCCTGGTTTGCAATGGGGGCAATGCAGAGATGCATGTCCCTAGCAGAAGCCCAAGAGGCCTGCCTCAGGAGCTTGGGGATCATGGCCATATGTGATCCCCTCAGTAGCAGGACAGCCCTGGTGGTCAGTGAAGGGGATGGGGTACTGTGACTCACCCTCCTTCATATTCTTCTGGTGCCTGTGCCTGGCACCCAGTGGAGAACAAGGAGTGTGACTTTGGCCAGTCCCTGGATGGGGAGCCCGGAAGAAGGCTCCTTAACCTCCACTCTTACCACCTGTGCCCTATGCCCACACAGGATCTAGCTGTGCTCTGGCATTTAACAGGTTAAATGTTTAAGACCTTTGGATGAAAGATGCTATTGACAAACAACTCTGCCATTATCATTAAGTCTAAAGGATGGGAACCAGAGCTTAACCCCACAGAAGCCAAGGCTTTCATGATCAAATGGACTAATTCCGTTCCCAGCTCACTCTCCAAGGCAGGGAAGAGTAACAATGTGTATGAATATCGGTCACTGAAGAGGCGTGGACTCACCCCTGCGGCGCCTCCTGCTGGTGACTTCTGGGAATTAGCTCATTCCAGCTCCGGAGCGCCCTCTGCAGGCCAGTGATCCCCCTGTCCTCTGGCTCCCATGTCCCTCCTGGACTCGGTGCCCTGTTATCTGGAGTGCTGCCCCCTGGCAGTAACCCCCCGCCCCAATCTGGGTCTCCCCTCCCTGGGGAACCCCCAACCACTATCCCCACCTTGCCTCAGCATACAGCTACTGCCAGTCATTGTCTAGCCCTGGGGCAGACTGCAGTATCAGCCACTCATCACTAGCAAGGAGGGTTTGGACCTGCTGCCTTGGCCTCCCCCTGGGCTGCCCTCTGCAACCCCCAGTACCTGCTGGCCCTGTGCTAGGCCGCAGCCTGGGGCTTTCCAGGCTGGAGCTCCCCAGCTCCTCTACCTGTCCCCAGCCCTGCTCCACTCCGGTACCCTGTGTCCAGCCCCCTGCAGCCAGGCCCTTCTCCCTCTACAGGCAGAGGGAGACTGCCGAACTCCTGCCTCCCAGCCTCTTATACAGGCCAGTGTGGCCTGATTGGGGCGTGGCCCAGCTGCAGCCACTTCCCCAATCAGCCCAGCTTTTAGAGCTGCAGCCCTTCTCGAGGGCGGCTTTCAAGTCCTTCCAGGCAGGAGTGGGGTGACCACCCCGCTACAGTCACCCTTGTCAGGGCCTTTTATCTTGAGAATATGTAGGGCATGTCAGGCACTGAAGGACTTGGCTAGAGGTTTAACTGTGAATGGTTTGAGTTTTCAATTAGCTCCTTAATGCTATTTTTATATAAGTATATATATCTGCGTGTGTGTGCACACAACAGCCTTGCTTAACTCCTGTCTTAATTAGGAAGAGGTCAATTTCCAATCCACGGCTGATGACTGTCCCAGATGTGTCATGGAGGAGTTGGGGGATGGCAACAAATTTTGGCGGGCATCCAAATTTAAGGAAAATTCTCCACGGATCCTCACACCTGATGGAGTTGAATGCTTTTGTGAGGTCGATGAAGGCCATGTACGGAGCTTGATGTTGCTCACGGCACTCCTGATCACCCATGGTGCCCCCTCCCAGGCCACACACCCCCGGCACCTGCAGTGCCCCCCTGGGCTGTCCCCAAGGGCCCCCCCCCCACAAGTTTTAGTTAGAGGTATGTAGTAAAAGTCATGGACAGGTCAGGGGCCGTGAATTTTTGTTTATTCCCATGACCTGTCCATGACTTTTACTAAAAATACCCATGACTAAAACATAGCCTTAGCCACGATTGAAGAGATCGTTGAAGTATACCTCCCATTGTGTCCTGACCAATTCGCTGTCCATCCCTGGATCTGAGGGGAGTTAACCCTTCGGTGCTGGGACCATAAATAGCTTTGGTGGCTCCCTGAGCCATGGCCAATGAACAAGGGGACAGCAAAAAAAGTCCTCGAAGTCAACATGAAGTGCAATATTGACATAAACTCATGGGAAACCTAAGCTCTTGACTGACACCAATGGGAAAGGACCTTGTGGCAAGGATCCCAGTATTAGGAGATCCAATGGAGACAACAGGAAATGGAGAAACAGGAAAGGAGGAAAGGAGTGCCACAACCTGACTCAGCAATCCGCATTCACTCCTTCCCTTGGCAAATGTCTGCCCCAATTGTGACAAGTGTTGTGGATCCTGGATTGGTCTAATTAGCTAACTGCAGATCCATCTGCGATGACTGATTATCATTTTATGGAAGACAACCCATCCCTGAATTCCGAGGGATCGTAGCCAAGGATATATGTGTGTGTATGTAGAGCTATACATATATAGATATTCCCATCTGTATAAATGACCCATGGCCGTGAAATGAATTTAACAAAAGGTTATGATTCATGTCAGGGGCTCTGTTTTCTTGCCTCATAGTTTAGAATTGCCAGCAAGATAATTAAAGACTTGTAGTTACTCCTGGGCTTTCTCCGATGGGCATTAGAGTGTCTGCTTGGGAATGCTGTAGTTAAGGGTGAAAAGCAGTTTCCTTTGTAAAACCCTGTTTTGAGATGCCCATTTCTGAAAAAATTCTCCTTTGGGGCTGAAACGTTGAATGTTTCATCTCAGAGGTGATTTCTGTCTTTTTTGGAAAGTTGGAGGAAATTCTCATCAGGTGGCTTTGAGATATTGGAGGATGAATAAAGCACTTATCTTCTCCAGCTGTAACAAGTGACAGCCTCACGCAGGGCCTGTCCACACTGGAAGAAAAAGTGTATTTTTAAAATGGCTTAGCTAACACATTAACTAACGTTTTAAAACCCTTGTGTACACAGGGCCAATTGAACTTACCCATGCATTATCAGGTTGAAATGAGTCATGGGGGAGCATAGGATGCATCTCATGCAGCTAAATTTTAGGTAAAATTTTATTCTGCACTTCAACAAAGTCAGAGTTAGCTAAAATGTGTGAGTTAAACCTGACCTAACCTCAGCCCGTTTTCCTAATCTAGAAAAAAAGTTACAATATTGGAATGCGAATAACTCAAAAGCAGCAGAACACTGAAATCTGAAACGGGGTCTGAGTCTGCAAACCTTTACTACACAAGCTGACACTCACCCCTGGGCAGAAGCCAGCACAAGATACTGGCACCATTTAAGTCCACTCAAGCCCATTGTGCAGAGGTGAATTTCATCCACAAGCTTAAATTCATGGTGAACCCATTAAAAACACGCATCAGATTTTGCCCTGGAGCAGGCAGCAAACTCAGACTTACTTTCAAGATGTGGGATCCAGGACAATTGCTGAAACGGGAGAATCTTATTTCTCTGTTTCCTTTGGGGTACATCAAGTGAACCATTGACTAGCACTTACTAATAATCCCGTTAGCTTCAGTGGCACTTTTCCCTGGAGAAACTGCTACTTGGTATGAGTAAAGGTTACAGAGTTGGCCCCATAGCATGTAAATAGTTCTCAGGGAGGAGCAGTGATTGACAGATTTGTTGTAAATCAATGCCGGAGCGGTCTGTGCCTTTGGAACATGAGAGAGGCGACACACTAACTGCAGAACAACCACTGTGGGGTTTTTTCTAATTTGACCTTGTGTGCCCAGCCCTAAACTCTAGTTGTTGCCCACACTTAATAGCCTCTGCACATCTGATTCTCCTCTCACGTATCCAGGGGTGAACCCAGGAGCTAATCCATTGAATTCAATGGAGCATAAAACGAGGAAGAGGAAATCAGACTCTGAGACATCACTTGCCCTCCCAATGTTACCAAAATCTTGATTTTGTCATGATTCGTGCTCTATTTCGATTTTATTCTTAAAGCTCCAGCTCCTGGAATCATGTTATTATCTGAAAATCTCATCTTTTGTTAAAAAAAATGCCTTCCCCTCCTCGTTGCATGGAAAAGCTTGACAATCTGTGCTGCTAATGACTGAAGAGCCAGAACCTAAATGTACTATTTAAAAAATATTGTGATTCCATGTTTTTGAACACTTGGGGTTGGCAGTACTACAGCCCACCCATCTGAAAGAAACAAATGGACACACGCCTTGATGGCAGGGCTGGCTCCAGACCCCAGCGCGACAAGCACGTGCGTGGGGCGGCAGTTGTCGTCAGGGGCGGCAGATTGGGCCGGCGGACCTGCCACAGTCATGCCTGCGGGAGGTCCACCGGAGCCCCGGGACGACCAGACCTGCCGCAGGCATGACTGCGGACGGTTCGCTGGTCGCGCGGCTCGGCTGGACCCCCCGCAGGCATGACTGCGGCAGCTCAACCAGAGCCGCCGGACCAGCCAACTGTCCGCAGCTGCGGGAGGTCCAGCCGAGCCGCGCGACTAGCGGACCCTCACCAGTGAAGCCAGCGGGAGGTCCGCGTCTCCCGCGCATGACTGCTTGGGGCGGCCGAATATGTAGAGCCGGCCCTGCTTGATGGTCAATAAATATGGGCGTCCTTGGAGGTCCAGAGTGAGGACAATGGCAATGTCTCACTGCCTACTGAGGAGGAGGTTAGCCAAGTGCCTCTCGGCTATCCCAACAGCCACAGTGGCACATGAAGGAAGAGACAGATCTCTCAGGTAGCCAGGACACCAGCCACAGAGAAGTCGATGACAGTGGATGGACGATCGCACGCTACATGTAGACTCAAGTCCTAATAAATCGGCTTGGGCACATGCAAGTGACTACATCTGAATTGATCATTATGGTCCAGAACTCCCAATGATACACTAATGTGTTTGTTTTATTAAAACATAAACCCATCACCCTTGCCTCTGGGCTCCTGTATGCAGAATACTTGAGACAATACCCAACAACTGATGGCAAATAAATCACTTCAGAGTTAAGCTGTAAATGTCAATATTCCCGGCATTCGCCCTTCCAAATGGCTAGGTAGACCTTATACTATGTCTTGAAGATCAACACAGCTGGGGTCTGCTGCTGCAAGGGAAGGAAGAAAATTCCAATGAAGGGGCCCTCTGTTGAAAGTGCCCCCCGACCAGCCCCTGATATGCATAACTAGGGGCTGTGAGAATGCACCAGCTGAACTCCAGCATTGCAACAGTTCCTAGGGAGGTAGGCGTTTTCAGTCCGTAGGTAGCCAGGACCCAAACCATGTAGGGTGTATATGTACAAACACACTCTCACGACCCTACCATCCAACTTCTCCCAAAACCAAATGACATCAATATTTTCTTTAATTATTGTCTTTTTAAACCCTTGATTTTCTTGTGGCAGGGCCCCAGAGCTATTGGAGACCTGGGGGGTGGAAGGCTGCCAAAGACAATTGTGGCCCAGAAGTATTTGCCAGCTGGACTGTGAAATTTATTTTTGGTTCTTGATTCTCCCCACTCCTTCTGGCTCACTACGATCTGCAAATGCCTGGCCATATGGACTGCAGGCCTGGACCTGGCCAGTGGGGTCAGACCCTGAAGTGGATAAGGCTCCAGCAACAGCAGCTAGCTATTCCAATTCCTCTCCATTTCCAATTCAAACTGGACTTTGAGGGCAAGATCCTGCTCTCATTTACACAGTGACTTTAATAGACTTACTGTGTGGATTTACACCAACAGAACTTAGTTCAGAATCTAGCTCTGATTCTCTACTACAATGTCAGGAAAACTGTTTTTAATCCACATATCTTAAAGGCTGAAATTCTGTTCTACATTCTCCTTTGCAATGCCGCAGCCTGCTCCTGCCATGTCAGTCTACTTCCAAATTTGAAACGAACTGCTGAGCTGCTGAAATTCAAGCTACACAAATGTGTAGCATTCAAAACCTTCAGGGTAAATTTGCTGCTTACAGAGTCTTTATGCTTTCTCTTCCCACATCAATGCTGCTCATTCCTGACCCAGGCAAAACTTTCCTCAGAGTCAATGGGAGTTTGCCTGAATGTGGGTCCTGATACGTGTGAGAAAGTCATGGGGCCAGGTCTACAGCTGGTGTAAATCAGCAGTGGTGCAAACCCAGCTGAAGATATGGGCACGTGATTTGGAGGGGGCTGCACCATCCCATGTGATATACATGAATGGGAGGTAGCATCATTTAGTGATTGGAGCAAAGAACAGGGAGACCAGTTTAGATAAGCATCAGATCTACTACAGCAGATGATCGGGAGACACCCATGCCAGGCGGACAAGAAATACTGTGCAGATAATAAAGAGGCGGCACTAGCAGAGACTGAGATGCTAACACAAAAGGATAAATTAGACAGACAAAAGGCACTGGTACTAAATGGTCTTCATCCAATGGCATTTCAGGTGGAAGTGCTGGGCTACTAATTAAAAGTATGCACTGTCTCACTAAAAGCAGGTACCACCCTCGCTAAGTCATGTCTGTTACTGGCCACTCTCAGAGATGGGCTACTGGACTACACAGACCAGAGGTACGATCTCAGAGGACAGTGCCTCAGTCCTTGCATTCCTTGCATTTGTAGATGGTCAACCAGGGCCCACTTATTAATAATTGACTATCCTGCCATATACTCTTAACTCTTTCAATCCTTCCTCAGTCAAACCCTCTAGTACCCTGAAGAAAAATGGATCCACAAAATGGGTACAGGAGATAGAACTGGAACCAGAATATAGAACAAAATATAAGTAACTCTAGCTGGTTGGATATTAAAAAACAGAGTGATTCTCAAGATCTTTGTAATGAATAAGAGCTCCAAGCTGTGATTTCTGATGGGATTGTACTATCCATTGTTCATAATATTCAAACAATAGCCTGGAATTGGGGGACATTTTTGTAGACCCTAAATGTCTTATGACTAATTTGTCACTCAAGAATTGATTTCAGAAAGTTTGTTTTTTGTTAAACACCACTGGTTATTCTCCCATTTACAACATTTCAGTCATCCAATCAAGGAGCAGAGAAAATACCATGTAACTGAGTTGCCCCAACTACTTACCACAAACAACAAATAGCAAACAGAATTAACTTTCCATTGTGGGGCGGAGAGACAGGGAACAACCTAAAAATGTACTGGTCCAAACTATTTGGCAAATACTTGTGGATAACAAACAGTGTAGAAGAAAATCGAGATCTGAGAAAAAAAATAGGGCTGAATTCCTAATGAATATTATTTTTAATAAATAATTTGACCAACGCTGTTAGTAACGATGCCGTTGGAACATGCTACTCAAACCATGTCCAAAACAATTTTCTTTTAGACTTGTCCTTCACATATAGTTTTTGTCAGAGTGTGATTTGTTTTGGCAGATCAGAGGCCATGATTATAACCTTCCATTCCATTAGTGAACGCAAAGCTTGCTATTACTGCTGTTTATCTTTTGTGGTGCCTCTTTGTTTTGAACTTTTTTTTTGTTATTACATTTCTATCAATATTGAAGGCTTGAATTTGTCACATGACTGTAAAGAATAACAGAACCGAATAAGAAAAGGCTGATCAAAATACAGCCATGCAAACACTGTAATACTGCACACTCTGTAAGTGGTTTGAGTTGGTTAGCATGTGGATATGGGCACCGACGGTATCTATCTAGCCCACTCTTCTGTCTCCACCAGTGGCCATTACCAGATGCTTCAGAGGGAAGTGGAAGAGACCCTGTTGTAGACCTCACCGAATAATGTGTCCATAGTAGAGGTTCCTGCCTGACCCCCTGTTGGTTAGTGGGTGGCTAATGCCCTAAAGAATGAGGGCTTATACCCTCTCCCTCTCCATATAGGCTGCGTCTACACAGAGCTAGGGATGTGATTCCCAGTTCCTGTATCAGAGGGGTAGCCGTGTTAGTCTGGATCTGTAAAAACAGCAAAGAATCCTGTGGCACCTTATAGACTAACAGACGTTTTGCAGCATGAGCTTTCGTGGGTGAATACCCACTTCGTCGGATGCAAGTAGTGGAAATTTCCAGGGGCAGGTATATATATGCAAGCAAGTTCCTGTAGACATACTTCGCTAGCTCTCATCAATCTAGAGCGCTAGAAATAGTGTCGCTACCGTGGCCGTGGCAAGCAGCAGCGCAGGCCAACTGCCCTGAGTACATACCCACAGGATCCAGGTGGGTTTGTACTTAGGGTGGCTAGTCTGTGACACTGCCCACTTTACCATGGCTACACTGCTACACTCGATGAGAGCCAGCGTGAGTACATCTACACAAGGTGGGAAACACACCCGTAGCCCTGAGTTAGGTGGAGCATTAGTCTGCTCAGCATACGGGGCTGTTTTGCAGAGGTGCATAGTTCCTTCTGCTCTTATGATCTGCTATGACTTCTCACTGAAGTCAATAGTGCAGGATAGACCCCCCCCCTTTTGATTTCAATAATCATCTGCATCTGATCATGACCAGGGAGTGCAAAGCTGGTGTCCTGTGGGGAGGATAGCCTTCTCTGAGTCCTCTGATGCTACCTGAGGCTGAGAACCTGAAGAGAGATGAGCTGCTTTTCCATGCTGAGCTACCTCACTGTTCCTGGTCCATGGACAGAACCAGCTCTGCTCCTTAGCTTTGATTTTTCAATATTTTCCAGCACATCCTTCCCTTTATTAATTATTATTTAATATTGGATTGGGGTAGCACCTAGAAGCACTCACCAGGGATCAAGGCCCAAGGTGCTGTACATTCCTGTAATGTATTCTCACGAACATAGGGCTTAATCCTGAATTTATTGAACAGCACTTATCCAGCCAAACTCCTATTGACTTCAATGACTGTAAGACTTGGCTCAGAGTTACACAAAGAGCCATATTCTACTCTCAGATGCTCACGTCCAACCCTAATTTACAATAGTGGGAGCTGCACAAGAGGATAGAATCTGGCCCATAGCCAAACCAGGGCGTAATTCCTTCAAGCCCGGAATGATTTGATAACAACTCAACACCTCTGTTTTAGTCTATTTTCCTGCTGGAGGAAGGCAGACAAAACCAAACCCAACCCAACCTATAGCCAATCTCCGGAAAAATGCATCATCAGCAAATATTCCACCCCTACTACAGCCGGTCGGAACAACTGAGAAGAAACAACGTTTCACTGGAATTTGCTGACTCGGTGAAATTGGAACGTTTCAAAGAGACGGGATGATTTTGCTGGGTTCTGATGGAGCCCAGGAAGGTTTTGAAATGCTGCCGTTTCATGCCCATTTGCCTGCCTGACTCCTCGGCAGCCCGCCTGATGGGCTCTTGGGGCATCCAGTCTTACAGGATCAGCAGTTCCATGGCAGGGATGCCCATGGACTGCTCAAGGGACAGGGACTCCATGTTCCATGGCAGCCTGACATGTGGACTGCCATGGGGCGAGGGATCCCATGGCTTCCAGAGCTGGGGTAGTCAGCAATGTGGATTGTCCCAGGGCTCAATCCTCTTATGCACAGAGAATCTCAAAGTTTTTCATGTCCATTTCCTAATCATAACTCAAGCAAGTTTTGAAATACTGAAAGTGTATTTCCCTTTGTCTGCACAGCTCTGCTCCTGACTCCCAGGGAGAGGAGGAGAGCTCTGCCTAAACACAACATTGCTCTCCACTCCTTAAAATCATGACTTGTCCCAAAGTCACCCAGTGAAGGAAAGGAGAGATGAGCAGAGACTGAGATCAGGTTTATGAAGCCAATAAAATTCTCCTCCTCGCCCAGGGAGGCAGCCATGTCATCCTGTCTTTGGAAGCCTTCACTGGCTCAAGTTTTAACTTCTAGCCCTCCCCTTAAGATCCCTGCATCACTCCACTCCATCTCAAATCTCCATCCCTCTGCTCTACTGGTCACGCCATCCTTAATGCCCTATTCATCATCTCCTTCCATAACCAGCTCCTTGCTCTCCCCCATACTTGGAACACCTTCCCTGTCCCAGTCTGCTAAATATCCACCTTCTCTTCATCCAAATCCAGCAAAGATTTGCTGCTTCCATGAGGTCCACAAGGAGCAGGTGAGACAATACAATTATAATATAGTGATTCCTTCCTCTGGGGCTCCCTGTGTGTTCTATCTATTCTGATCCATCGGATTAGGGCTCTTTGGGGCTGATACTCATTAACAGTAAGGCCCCACTTACACACACTGGAAGGCCAGAGCAATGCAAGTGTAAAGTAACCTTGGTGTAAATGAGAATCGGGTTTTTGTATTTTGTGTCTCATACAGTGTGCAGCCCATTGTCAGTGCACAACAGATACAGAATGGTAACAATAACCAGTGTGTCTTAAATACATTAATATTACTTGATTCCACTTTCTGTATCTTAATTCCACAAATCCTGCATCTTGGCAGGGGGGTAGATTAGATGACTCTTGCGGTCCTGTCTAACCCTGTGATTCTATGATCTCGACTGGCAGCCCATCACATCTATGTACTGCTGGTTCTTAGAAATCAAAACCTCCTGACGTTCTTCTGATCACAAGCAATTTCTTTTTCCCCATGTAGTCTTGATGTAGGAGGATGAGCGTTCCAACCGGAAGGGGTGCTCTGAGGCAATGCATCCGTTTCTTTCGTTTGGTTGGTTAGTTTTAGCCTATTACGCTAATGAGAACTGCAGGTGCCCCTAAACTCAAATGAAACTACCTGTTAATTCTTCAAACAGCAGAGGGAAGTCTGCGTGCACTCTGGGTGGAATCTGTTTGTGCAATCTCAACTTTCAAGGGGAAATCCGCAGTTGAAAAAGGAGGAGCGATAGGGGAAATTAAATTAAGTAAATGCAGGAAAAATAATATTAATAACAGCCATGGAGCTTTACCTAAGGTGCTGGCCAAAGCAGCTTTCCATATCCTCAGTCGGTGAGAATACTGAGGATAGTTCAGGAAGCCCCACAGACAATTTTCAATACAACAATGACTTGGCCCTTCCGTATAAATTGTTATTTTCTGTTTCTGTGATATCAATATGATAGAAAAGACAGTTACCTTTTCCGTAACTGGTGTTCCTCATGTCCATTCCATATTAGGTGTCTGTGCTTGCCACATGCTCCAGTGCCAGAAGTTTTTCCCTCAGCAATATCCATAGGGGACCAGCTCTGGCGCCCTCTGGAGTGGCACCCGCACGGCGTGGTATATCTGCGTGCCGGAAACTCCGACAGTGGGGAAGGAGGGCGGGTTGTGGAATGAACATGAGCAACACCTCTCGAAGAACACCAGTTACGGAACAGGGAACTGTGCTTGCTCACGTCCATTCAACTAAGGTGACACCCAAGCAGCACCCCTGGAGGTGGGTAGGAGTTCACAGACATGTAGATTGCAACACAGCTCTGCCGAACCCAGCGTCATCTCTGGCCTGCTGCGTGATGGCGTAATGAGTCGTGAACGTGTGGACAGAGGACCACGTTACAGCTCTACAGATGTCCTGGATAGGGATGTGCACTAGGAAGGCCACCGAAGACACCTGTGTTCTCGTCAAGCGGGCTCTGACAATTGGCGGCAGCAGAAGCCCTGCTATGTCGTAACAGGTCCTTATGCACGAGGTGATCCAATTGGAAATCCTCTGCGAGGACACCGGGTGACCCTTCATCCTGTCCGCTGTAGCGATTAAGAGTTGAGTCGATTTTTGGAAAGGCTTGGTACGGTTTAAGTAGACAGCAAAATTATGCACAGTACACCCGTTCTGCTCGGTTCAGCATATTCGAAGACCTGGGGCTGCATCACTGATGTTTCAGTTCACTTTTAGAATGGAAAATGGTATCATTTACCCTGGTGATGGCACACATCTCTTCACCTCCCTTCCAAGAAGGTATCAAGTGCAGTGGTGGGGTTTCTGATTTGGACACTTGCCCATGGCCATAAGACATCTGAGACACATGGCTCATCTCTCGTAGGTCACGAAGGGTGAATTTCCAGTCACAATATTCTTATGCTAGCAATGACCTCCCAGCTATTACAGTTGCTGGTGCATATTGGATACTAAAATCCTTTCTGGATGTTATTGATTTTTCCAGGTCACTGTCAGAACTTCTGGTTAGAATTCTGTGTATCCTGCAATATGGAGATGATGAACTCATTGGCAGAACAAACACTTGGCTTTGAAGAAATGAGGAGGGAATGCAAACAATTGATGGGACCCCTGTAAAGATTTCTCATTCAGAGTGGCTGTGGTTTAAAATGCCATGGTAGTCTCAGGGTCGCAGCTGGGCTCAGCCCTTGCCCTTCTGGAGTCCTGGGTTAAAGTCCTGGAAGAGGTGAAGGTTTTGGTGGGTCTTGTTCTAATACCTATTTGTGCACACAGCTAACCTGGCTGACCCTGCTGATAACAGATTTAGAGCGGGAATGGCAAGGAATACTGCAGACTCAGGTGCAGGCAGGACTGCGTGGTATGTTCTTGCTCATGCTCTGCCTGACTCTATCCATATCTAATTACAGATGGGCATGAACCAGACCCTCAGATCCGGATCCATACAACTGGTTCCGAACTCTGTAACTACCTGAACTGGATTCGAGCCCCGCCTGCTGACATGAAAAAGTGCCTGTATTACTGCTGTCTCAGCTCATTTCTCCCCAACCTTTACCAGTTTGTTTGTTTGTTTCAGCCGGATATTGCATTTTATCATAAACCTAAAAGATAAGCACCACAGGGCAAGGACTCTACTACATGTTTGTACGGTACCTTGGGGCTCCGATCTTCCACTGGGGTCTTTAGGTGCTATTCTAGTATATCAGATAACAGTGCTTAGCACACTGGAGTCGCAAGCGTAATACAGAAACCAAATAATGTGGTTTAGGTTAATCTCTGCATGAGGCACACTTCTAGACTACACACGCTCCCTAACTCCTGAACTGAAACAGGGCTGCTGCCTTTACATCAGGGATACACTATTCCCTTCATCCCTTCTCTCCTGAGTTATACTAGCGTAAGTGAGACCATTATAAATCTGGAATGACCCCACTCAAACCAATGGAATTAGTCTGACTTTATACTGGCGTAACAGATTGTAATCTAGCCATGAATCTGTCTTGGAGAACTGGGATGATGGAAGATGTCCATTTTAGTCTATGCACAGGATCTGGAGCCAGAAACTCCCAAATTTTCAATTAATCTCTGAGTTGTTAGCCCAGCTCAGCACAGTACCTTCAGCGATCTCAAAGCCAAGCTTTTGACCCTGGGTCACTAGTCTTTCCCCAGGCAGCTTCCCTTCTGATAGTCTCTACGCAGAAACAGACATAAGGCCCAATTAAAACTTGACAACTCTAGCACCTCTGAAGTGATTGTTTCGCCACCTTGTGTCAGGTGTCCCAACATCCTGTCAACCCCACTCATGCCAATGCCGCTAGAGGAGAAGATGCCTCTTGTTAATGACATTTGATTATTTTACAAAATGGGGAAAAGAATACGCTGGAACCTGTAGGCCTCGCAGTGCCAGGCAATGAGAAGACATTTTAACCAGCATTTACTGTCAGTGAAAGCAGATCAAAATAGGCACCTTAAAAACCATAATGACAGAGAAAAATTGGACAGGGCAGGAATATTTGTATAGTGCTTCCCATACTTCAAGCAGGGTTTTTATAGGTTGTGAAAGATTAAGGGATTCTATGAACATTCTTTACTGTGTAGGATTCATTTTTTGGATTGCTTCTGCCCACAACTGGCAGTATGTCAGGGAGGTATAGCTCACAGAATGAATTACAATGATACCGTAAATAGGAGACCACAGGTGGAATCCTGGCTCCCCAACAATCAATGGGAGTTTTGTCATTGACTGCAATGAGGCCAGGGTTTCATTCCAAGGTTCTAGTCCCTACTCAGCTGCTCTGTGATCTTGGGCAACTCCCGTACCCTCTTTGTGCCTCAGTTTCCCTATCTGTATAATCAGGATGACAATATTGACTTTGCTTAATTAAGCATTTGAGATGCACAGATGAAAAGGCCAATGTATGAACTATTACTACTCATTTGTTTATGGTAGCACACACGATGTGCTCTGCACCTCCCAGGATGGCAAAGAGCGGCCCCAGTCCTGAGAAGGTCACCATTTAAGGAAAGCTAAGTATTATTATTTAGTAGGGTGGGGTTTTTTTCTTGCTACCTTTTGGGACTAAGGTGTAGGATTTACAGGGTAGACCAAAGCATCAAGGATTTAACCCCATTGATCTTGAGTTTCTCTCCAGGTCTTTCGGCATGTGTATTTCATGTCATATTGTCTGTTTACTCAAGGGCTGATGCAAATTTTTAAATTAATAACACTTTTCACCACTATAGAACCTTCCCTTTTAGGACCCCAAAGATTTTGACAATTAGTGTATCAACCTCACAGCCCCCCGTGAGTTAGGTATCATCTCCGTATTATTGCTGGGGAAACGAAGGCACGGAGAGATAAGTGAGTTGCTCAAGGTCACACAGGAAGGTTGTCGCAGCATCAGGGGCTTCTTGCCTCGGACCTGAGCCTTCATCATTCTTCACCAGTGGAAATGCCGTTTGCGAATGAATGATGGTGGAACCCAGAGATTTCTACAAAAATTAAAAACTTTAGAATTATGTACACCGTGATAACCTTCTGTAGACGTGCAGACTCACCCCTGCGGCGCCTCCTGCTGGTGACTTCAGGGAATTAGCTCATTCCAGCTCCGGAGCGCCCTCTGCAGGCCGATGATCCGCCTGTCCTCTGGCCCCCGTGTGCCTCCCTGGACCCGGTGCCCTTTTACCTGGGGTGCTTACCCCTGGCAGTAACCCCTCAGTCTGAGGGTCTCCCCTCCCCGGGGAACCCCCACTCTCTATCCCCACCTTGCCTCAGCATACAGCTACTGCCAGTCATTGTCTAGCCCCGCGCCCTGGGGCAGACTGCAGTATCAGCCACTCATCACTGGCAAGGAGGGTTTGGACCTGCTGCCTTCGCCTACCCCTGGGCTGCCCTCTGCAACCCTCAGTACCTGTTAGCCCAATGCTAGGCCGCAGCCTGGGGCTTTCCAGGCTGGAGCTCCCCAGCTCCTCTGCCTTTCCCCAGCCCTGCTCCCCTCAGGTACCCTGTGTCTAGCTCCCTGCAGCCAGGCCCATCTCCCTCTACAGCTAGAGAGAGACTGTTTGGGCTTCTGGCTCACTGCCTCTTATAGGGGCCAGCTGGGCCTGATTGGGGCATGGCCCCAGCTGAGCCTACTTTCCCCAATCAGCCCAGGCTTCTTGCCCCAGCCACAGCCCTCTCCTGGGCTGTTTTAAGCCCTTCAGGGCAGGAGCAGGGAGGGGATCACACTGCTATACTTCCTATATGAATTTAAGAGCCTTCTTACTTAACTCTGTTGTGGGGTTACAATTCCCTATAAGATAGTTTAAAAAAAACATAGAAAAAATAGCACTCTATGAAATTCCATACAACTTTGCCTTAAGAGTAGCTTCCCAAAGGAGCAATGGAAGTTTATTCTGCAGAAAGTATGCACACTGACTATGTAATCACTTGTCCCAGCCCCGTATCTCTCCCCTTTCCACACCTTCACTTGCCCATGCTTAGAATGTAATAAGCACTGCAGGGCAATGACCATGTGTTTTATTTACTCTGTAAAACATCCATCACACTGTGGGATGCTCTAAAATAAGCAGGTCCTGTACATTATTGTATAATACTAAGATAATAATATTATGATAATACTTTGCTCACAAATATGGTGCCTTCCAGCTAAGGATCTCAAAACACTCCAGCAAAGTCCTGCTATTGTGATTCCCATCTGGCAGCTGGGAAAACAGACGCAAAGAGATTAGCCAGAGGTCGCTCAGGTAGTCTGCTGCAGGGCTGGGACTGGAACCGAGCTCTCCAGATTTCCAACCCTGGATCTTAACCACAAAATCCTGTTTCAGCTCTTGCTCAAAACCACGTTTTCTCTCTTTGTATCGAAGTCCCACTGGAATGGGAAGTTCCAAGGTTCCTCTTGCAAAACTGCTGAAAACAAACCTCACTGGGAAGGATGGGCATAAACCTGGGTTCGAGTTCAGCGGATTCAGTAGCAGCTGCACTGTTTGTGTTGTTCTCTATTCGTGGTCAGTTTTACAGCTTTCCTGACATTTCACCTGCATTTCAAACAGGACAGGTTCACACTCTCCAGCCAGGCGAGAAACAAAGTTTTAAGGCTCACGTGCAGTCTTTTCTGGCATTCCAGGGCCTAGTATCACTAAGGAAAACAAACCTGATGCTGGCTGAAAATGGTGATCTTTATTCAATATGTGCCTTTCCCAGACGTGATCTCAGCTAACCGAAGTATCACTTAACTCCAGGCCATTCTTTCCAATACAGATACCCAGGCAGTCAGGTTAAACGGAGAGGCAAGCATCGATAACCAGGAGTCTGGGGATTCGTTTATGAACAGACTTAAGGTTCTAGATGTCATGAATAAAGCCGCAGTGATCTCTAATGGCATGCTGCCAAGCCTTTGGAATTAAAATACATGATGCCAACCACACAGCATTATTGTATGTTAACCAGGATGACGGAATTAGAAATTGACGGTAACATGTGTTGGATCAGTTATGAACATACAACGCAGATTCACTGTAGCTAACATTGCAAATACAGTTTATATTCCATCCCCCATTGCTGCTTGCTCATAACTTTCCAAAGCCCTCACCTTTGGGTCCAAATGCTTGGTGAGGACACTGTTTGGTTTTTGTGGACAGGATAAGCTTTGGCTATGGGAAAGTGAAGAAAATAAATAAAATTTAAAAAACCACTCCTCTTATATTACATAAGGAGTGACTTGGCCTGTCTTCTAGACTGTGAACCATTCAAGGTAGGGGCTGTCTTTAATCCAATGCTATCTGTATGGCCTGCATTACCAGAGCATCTGGCAGTGGTCTTTAACATATTTATCTTTACAACACCCCTGTTTGGGAGACGAGTATTGTCATCTCCATTTTACAGATGAGGTAGGATGTCACAGACAAACTATGTGATTTGCTCAGGGTTGTGCAGCAAATCTGGAGCAGAGCCGGGAACTGAACGCAGGGTTCCCCATCCCAAAGCTAATGTCCCAACCACTGAACCAACCTTCCTCTGCTTTGCTCGAGACTAATAAATAACCCTTTGAGACTCTCCTTGAAGCAGCATAGCAACAGTGCTCTAACTTTTGCAACAGGGTGTTTTAAAAAAGGATTTAGGGTGCCCAGATAGCAAGTGTGAACAATCAGGCCGGGAGGTGGGGGGTAATAGGCGCCTATATGAGACAAAGCCCTGAATCTCGCAGCTGTCCCTATAAAATCGGGACATCTTGTCACTCTAAAAGATTCAGACATTTATATGGGTAATGAGCACATCCAGGGTTATGTTAATAGAGGATTTTAGAAAAAAAAATAAAGAAAAGACAAAGTTTGGAAGAGATTTAAACCTTCCTGCATCAGGGCATAAACCAACACCTAACTGACACTGGTCAGGAAGAAACTCTTCTCTCTAGATAGGTTATCCCATAACTGTCCATTGAAGAGTTTTTATACCTTCTTCTGATGCAGGTGATTTCAGCCACTGTTGGACACAGGGTACTTAACTAGATGAACCCCTGATCTCATCAGGTGATTTCTATCTTGCCCCTATAGGATATTTTAACTGTATTAAAGTGATCTGAGTATTTGCTCATCAGATAAAATACTGCCAAGGTCATGTATTATGAGCAGCTTTCTACAACGGAGAGTGCTTACTCTTGCTTAAAACGTAGAACAGCTGGGCACAGAAAAGGAGTTGATACAAACAGACAGCTCAAGATTTCTGCTGACGCTCAGGTTCACCGTCATGTGCATTTGTTCCGTAACATACATAGGTCTAACCAGAGCTAAGATTTGCTACCTACATGTACAGGTACAAGAGGGTTTGTGACTTATGTGCATGGTCAATGGGAAGGATTTTTTAAAAAATTAGATGCTTTCATCATAAGAATGGCCATACTGGGTCAGACCAAAGGTCCATCTAGCCCAGTATCCTGTTTTCCCACAGTGGCCAATGCCAGGTGACCCAGAAGGAATGAACAGAACAGGGAATCACCACGTGATCCGGCCACTTTCGCCCATTCCCAGCTTCTGGCAAACAGAGGCTAGGGACACCATCCCTGCCCATCCTGGCTAATAGCCATTGATGGACCTATCCTCCATAAACTTATCTAGTTCTTTTCTGAACCCTGTTATAGTCTTCAAAGCACAACCTACATGGGGCTCTGAATTGTTCAGCTCCAGTATAGTCTCTTCATGTTGCACTGGACCATGTTCCTTGTCAAAAATATTATTTATAATGTTTAATACAGAAGCACCTACAAGCCCCCACTGAGATCAGTGCTAGGTTCTGTACAAACACACAGGGTGGGATTTTCGGAAGTGCTCAGAACTGGCCTAACTCTGCCCCCACTGAAGTCAGTGATTAAACTCCCAGGGCAAAGGTTCATTTAGAACAGGTTTCTGTAACAATAAAAATAAGCAAGCTGCACCTGAAAGGCGCATGACAGTTTAGCAGCAGCTCCAGCATCCTATCTGTGGGAATAGCAGCTTCAGTGCACACACAGTGACATTCAGCAGCACCTTTCCCTAGGTCTCCCTCCATTCCAACCTAGTCAGAACCACTATAAACTGCCCGCCAGTGTGCATGGGCTGAACCTGCCCTGACTGCACAGATTGAAATGCTTTGTAGCACCTTGTGAAGGCTCTCTGGGTCGGTGTGAATTTCATCCCCAGTGAGACCCCCCCAGACAGCCTGTGTGTTGCTGAGAAACGAGTTCTGGAGTTCCCTGTCGTTCTGTCTAAAAAGCATCTGGGATCGTTAGCATTACAAACACCTAGAACAGGGAGGAGGCGCATTAGTTTAGTGGGGATACCAAGGGAGGGCCACAGAACCGTTCTATTCTGCACAGCCCCTCCCGGGTAGCTGAGAGCCTTGGTAGGGAATTACACTGTCACAACCATGACGATTAACCCGGGATAACATAACGTCTGTGTGTGAGAAGCACTCTGAGCTCAGAGCCCCTGGGCAAAGGAGTATCTGTGCTGCTGATATTCAACCTTTTGGGGATTCCAAAGCCAGATACAAATTATAGGAGATGCAGCCTTGCAAACCTCAGTAACCCCCAAACTGCTCGGGCACACTTAGTGGAAGAGCTGACTTTTCCAGTTTCTCCTGTCTGCAAAGGGACTGGTCCGCTGCTTTTTCTCCATTCCCATAGCTTGTATTGCAGGCCTGGCACTCCCCACGCCTCAGAATCACTCTGCATGTGCCTGCAGCCAAGGGAACATATATGTTTTGTTTCTCTCCACTCCTGCTGCCAACCAGGCACCCTCAGCTACCTTTGATTTCAGTGGTAGCTGAAGGCACTTTGACACCTGCCAGGAGGTATTAAGTACTTTGCAGTATTGGGTCAATAGCCTGGGCTCAGATCTGGCACAGTACAAATAATAAATTGAATATCCTCTCGTTACTGCAGCAACATGAAAAACACAACGAAAACAGTGCAGATGCCTGCAGAATTCCTTAGGATGAGCAGATGTATGCTTTCGAAATAGTGAATCAGAATTACAGTGATGCTCCTGAATCTTAGAATAAATCCTTCTTCATGCAGACATGAATGTCAGAAAGCCAGATGTTGTCTATTGGTAGTGAATTTTTTTATAATCCTCCACAATCTGTTAGATCTCATGCAAGGAACTGATTGTACCAAAGCTTAAAAACAAGAACTGCACGCAGTTCCGAGACGGGATTATACAATATTTGATGCCATACTGATTGTGTTTTGTCATTGAAGAGAATTTTTTTTAAATTGAGTGTCTCTTATTTCTTCCTTTTGAACAGCACAACCCTGATCCTTCTGTCTCACTGGGCTTGACCAAGAACCACTGAAGTCCATGGAAAGA
Source organism: Mauremys reevesii (assembly GCF_016161935.1). NCBI lineage: Eukaryota > Metazoa > Chordata > Testudines > Geoemydidae > Mauremys > Mauremys reevesii. The sequence goes on from NC_052631.1 coordinate 3,027,425, forward strand.
CACATATGAACTTCAACGTCCTTCGGATCTGGCCCTTATACTGATATAAAGGTCCATGACCATAAGGTAATTTATGGTCATTTAAGATCTCAGACCTGTATGCACACGTTTTATTGTTTTTCTTTAATGGTGACACTGGTCTTATTTAATAGATTTATTTTTGGAATAATTTCAAGGCAAATTTTTGAAACAAACTGAATAAAAACAGGCATTGTGGACCCCTCCTTGCATTTACCACGAGGAAAATATTTTCTTTACAAGGACAAGGCTTCTTAGCGAGCTCTGGTTATTCTTTCCCTTGTGTTTTCTGGTTGCTTAATTTGTTCTTGCAATATGATTCCCTGATTCCTGGAACTCAGCAACACTCAGAAAAAAATATTCATTGTCCAGTCACAGATCTCTAACTAACCAAAAAAACAAAAAAAAACCCCAATCCATGGCAGTTTATTATTAATTACTTTCAAAAAACCTCTTAAAACTGGGGCTATTTTTATTGTTTATTACTGTTGCTACAGCAGCAGGCTGGTTTTTTTGCATTTCAGGGGTACCACAAGAAGGCAAGTGAAGATTGTAAACAAGAATGGGTTAAGGGCATATACTTTTCCCAGTCTCAGTTTACATAAGAGAAAAAGAAAAACCACTTACTTCCTGTTGGGTTGATATTATTATGAAAAGTAAACGAACTCTCCAATGTCTCATTCCTTTCCCTCATTAACATACTGGACTTTGCAGCAAGATAGACTTGGCCTCGTAAGGTAATACTAGGATATGCAGCCAGCTCGGTGTCTTGAGAGAGCAGCTCTGTTGCAGAAAATTGGAGATTAATATGCACTCCAGCAAGCTTACCACAATGATTGCAAAGCAGAAACTATAACCTAAGTCTTGGAGATCAAAAGTGTAATCACAGTTAAAAATACAATGAGAACCAGCCTGCCGATGGTAAGAACCCAAGTGACCATAGATGGTACACGACCCTGTCATTGTGCAATCCCCGCTACAAACTACAGTAGTTCATAATTATTCTTACTCTTCTATCCAGATCATTCTGCACAGTCCTGCTGAGTTGTAGCCTTTCCACATAGTCTGCACCCTGTAAAGAGGACAGCTTTCATTATCCTGTAAAGGAATCAGATCTGTAGTGAAGAGTGTGGTCTACTCAGAATTTTCCATTGGGACCATCTGCTTTATTTTGTGTCATTGTTCAGAGAAGGCAAACAAGTTCAGTTACAAGAAGAACCGATTCGGACCTTATCCAAAACTTGAACCAAAACTCTGGGAGTTCCAAAAAAAAAAAAAAGTCCATTAATATTTTTTAAATGATTGTCATTGCTGTCTGCACTTCACTGATTTCAGCAGGACAGGAATGGTACTAATTAGAACTGGGCATGAACCAAAATCCAGGATTTGAACACCCCCAAACTATGAAGAAGTTTGGAGCAGTATCTGGACGCAGACTTTGTGGCTCGCCCCCAACTCTTGCAAAGGGACAAACATTAATTGGTTATTAAACTACGGCCACTAGATGCCAGCGACCCATCCTGTTTGAAAGAATACATTTTGGTGCAACACAGTTACTAGTTTATTATTTGTACCACAACAGTGCCTGGAGACCTCAGGGGCCAGACTGCCAATTGCTGCACGCACACACAGAGCAAGAGAGAGTCCCAGCCTGAAGAGTTTCCAAGAGGATAACTATTCCTCTGTTACAGTGAGAGAGATACTTAGGTGCCCTGGGTCTGTTTTTAATCACCACTTCCATCCACAACTCTCCTACTTGGTGGGCTAGGTTAGAAAGGAGAGCCTCCTCCTGCCCCCACCACCCAGCTGCTTTGGGTGGCATGAGCAGGGCCCTGCTTGGGTAACTTAGGCAACCAAACGCCCATCTTCCCCTGGTTCATGATGGCACCTTCCTGCAGCCCAGATTTCGGCGCCAAGCTTCAAGAGAGTGGCAGGGCTTTGTACACACCCAATAGCTAGCATAGGCAGCTTCCAGCCTAGTGTGCTGGCTCTGCGGATCGTATTCTAAGGTATCTGTCTCTTCCCATTCAGTGTACAGGAGCTTCGGTGCCTAAATCAGGCTTGGTGGCTCTCAGCGTTATTCTTGTGATTTTCTAGGCACCAAACGGTAGGTTCCGTGACACTCAGCATGACAATGTCCAAGTCCCTTTTGTGGATCTGGGCCAGCCAGATTATGTGAGTTGCTCAAAGTCACACAGAAAGTCTGTGGCAGAGCCAGGAAAAAAATCCAAAATTCCTGAGTCTTAACCCAATGCTTAGCCACAAGATTATCTACCCTTTCTCCCAGGTGGCTAAAAGGTGGGTGCTTAACACCAGTAGTGGTATTTCCATGGGGATGAATTTCAGATCATGAACAGGTGCTGTCAGACTAAGAGGAATGCCACAGATTGTTCAGACAGCCTGCCCTCTGTTTGAAATGTTTATCTAGCTCCATCCCTCACAGACCTGGGTGTGATGTGACTTCTGTTGTCGTCAATTATTGAGATCTCGCAGTGATGAATTGTGAAATCTGATGCCAAAGAAAAGGTTGTTCAGGGTTAAATATTCCTGCTCTGTTATTTTCTTTCTAGCCCTCATCTGGAGGTTCATGACTTGGACTCGGCAGGTTGAGATATACGCTGCACTGATGAAAACCAGCGCTTGCAACAACAACAGAAAACAGCTCTCGTGAAATATGGAATGAGAGATTTGCTATTCATTAAAAAAATATAGACACACTGATGTTTTACGCAAACTAGCAGGGAAATAACACATCTCTTTGTTTGCTCTTGTAACAGCTGAAATTCTTGGTGATGGGAGAACATTCATTCTATCCAGGGTCATAAAAAATTCTAAGTATTTGATAAATTCCCAGCAAAGCATTTAAAATTAATAGATGAAAAGTACTTAGAATAAGGCTGTAATTGTTTCAAAGGGTCCTGGCCACATTATAAGCAGTGTGAACACAGATCAAATGCCTTGTAAACAGAAGTGGAACACAAGATTAGCTATGGTGTGGATTCTCACTGCATCTGTATTTGTTGACAATAAAAGTAATATTTATTGCTCTGAGAATTCACATGGCTGGGGGTAGAGGAGAAACAGTAGGTCGCTAGGAATAACATGGGGGAGGTATTAATAAAACTCCAACAGGCATCTGACAAAAGAGGCCAGGATCTCATCCGTCTGAGGCCAAAGGGCAGAGTTCATGGCTGGTTGTTCTGCGGGAGGGGAGAACATTGTAAGAAGGCCATAAATAACCGGTGCCCTGGGTGCAGACAGCTCGTGCCTTTATGGGGAAATACCCGTGCAGGGCTCAGGAAGTGCCACAAGGGGCACGTGATGGGACTTTCCTCTCCTTTCCTTTATGGGGAGAAGGGCATGTCGGGGTTTAACCCCACCCCTCTGTTCCTTTCCATTCGCATGGCAGAAAGTAGGGCCCCTCCTCGCAGCCCTGCAGATCCCCTTGGATCTCAAGGAGCAGAGTCACCCCTGCAGAGGTGCTGTGCTTCCGCATCAGCCACGGGCCCTCTCTGGCTCTGCCTCAGCTCCCCACTGCCAGGAGGTGCAGCCGATTGGGGAGTTCTCACTGCACCAGCCAAAGAGGTGGCTACAGTGGCTCCTCCGAGGCTGGGAGAGGAAGGGGAGGAGTTGTGCCTTGGCTCCCCTCACCTTGCCTGGGCCCATGGCTCCGCTGCCACCACCCTGGCAGGGCCTCCTCACTGGTGACTAGCCAGGGACTCTGGGATTGGGTGTGCCCCACTGTACGGAGGTGCCACAGCAAAGGCCTAAATTCCTGGGCACAGGTTGCTTCTCCTGGGGACACAATGGAAACCCTTCCCCTGCCTGCCCTTCCGCTCACGCCTGCCCCCTTTGCAGCTGGCCAAGCTCTCGAGCCTGTAGACAAAGAGGCAATGGCACTAATCTATTTTTAATCTGCAAGGAATGAAGCTTTGCCTCTTCCTCACCAGACTCAAACTAGGTTTATTGTGACGAGCTCCACAGCACGAGCACTCGTGGATTGTTCATAATGCTCATATGGCACTTCCTGCCTCGGTATCCTCTTAAAAAAAAAAAAAGCCCCCCAATGCGGTGTGTTATGAAAAGATATGCATGTGTTCCACAGAGTGGAGCTGGTGATTCTTCAGGCAGAAACAGATACAACAGCTGGCAGTTATACAGTGTCTTTCACTAGAGAGCTCAAAGCCCTTTGCAAACATGAATTAACCCTCCACATTGCAGTCCAACTGAGAACAGTAGATGCTCAACACCTGTAAAAAAAATAGGGTATGAGTGACTTGTCCAAGGTCACGCCCTGAATCACTTGCGAAGCTGGGATGAAAAGCCAGGAACCCTGACTCCCACAGCTCTGCTGTGGCCACTAAATACATTATTTCCCTTTTATCTTTCTAACAATGACATACTGGAGTGGAGTGGATGCAGAGAAGAAAATTGGCAGTGCCTGTAATGGAGCAGGAGAAGTAGCCAGCAGGGGCTGGCAGAAATGAGTTATAACACCAGGGGAAGGGTATAGGTTATGTGAACCACCTGTCTCCCATTTAAGGGCAAGCCTGGGCACACCACATTTCCCCATACAGGAACGAGAAGCTGCCGAGAGCTGCCTTCAAACATTTTTGGCTGTTTCTATCTTTTAATTTCTGTCTTTTTTCCAAGATTATAAACTCTTTGGGGGCAGGGACTGTCTTCTGTGTTATGTCTAATTAGTTCATCCAGTTCATGGGGATGAAAATGAATGAACGAACTAAAGAAGACAGTGCCAAAAACTACATTTGATGAGTTAAGGCTTAGAGCACAGATCGGTGATAGAATAAAATATAATCACAGGGATGTTGTAATTATCCCTAAACCAAACACTATACAACAGGTAATTCAGAGTTAATGATAAACTTAAAAGCAATACAAACACGTTGAAGTATGGAAATGCACAGTTAGGGCACCCAAATGACCTTAACTCTGCCTTGCAGTGACATCAGGCATGACCCATACAATTAAGGCATGTTAGTGGTTGTGGTTCCAGATTAGGCTGAACTGATTGTAAAGACATGTTAGATTTCCCACCCCTGCCCCTCATGAGATTACTACTGAAACTGACTTATAGATGGAATGTGAAACTGACTAGTCACGTTTTAGGACCAAAACTGAGGAGAGGTAAATAGATCGCATAGATTAACTTTTTCCCATGAGATTTTAAAAATTTTGTTTGGCTCAAGACTCTAGGGGGTTATTTAGTAATACAAGTTAGGCAAGTTAGTGTTGTATATTAACATATATATATATACACACAGAGAGCAAATATAATCTTAAAACAGCTGCTGTCAAGATAAAAATTATGTGTATATAATATTTTTTGTCTTGATGGCATATTTATATATATGCAACATTTATATGCTGTCAACAAAAATCATTATACACACACATCTGTATATATATTATATATAATGATTTTTATCTTCACAGCAGCTGTTTAAAGATGATTTCCTTGGCTGTCTCCCCAAGATTTGGAGAAGTGTTATTTGGCTGAGGAAGTTGTTATTATGGAAACAAACCACAATCTCTTGGGTAGCTCACTCTACACATGACAGTGTGGATGCCATTTTTACAAGGCTGACTGTCCTTCTAATTAACTCCGTTCTCTCCAATGCTCATGACCTAGCTGCCTCCTGCCAGTACCAGTTTGCCCATATTTATGTCAAATCTATCAGAGCTCCTGTTAGCGGGCAGTGAGTGGCAACCTCATCGACTCTCGTATGTCCAAAATGTTTCTTTCCCCAGCGAAAAAGAGAACACTGGACTGCCGAAATCACTGCGATCTAATGATGAGATGTCACAGACATAATGAGCAACACCAATCATTCAGTGTAAGGGTGACTCTTTTCAAAAATATTTTCTTTAGCTGATTTTTCCATTAGACTCTTGAGCTTTTTGGCATATTTGTTTTCTGACTTAAATTAAATGTGAAACTCACCGTTTCTTGGTCTCTCTTGGTCTATGACATGTTTTCATCTCCAGAATTTCTATTCCTTCATCAATCACAAGCCTACATAATATGGCAGTTCACATTAAGCCGCCTTTATGGACAGTGCTGGAGCCATTTGTCAGCCAGCTGCAACTCCCTTTGTTCAGCAGCGTCTTAATGAGTTTCAGGAATGACTTTGTGACCTTTGGGGGGGAAAAATCAATTTGAAGCCCCCAACACTAAGCAAATCAGTTTTTACTTTTTAAAGGGATGATTCTGCTTTGTTAGATAGAAAATGTCAGGCAGCAGGGTCATCCAAGCAGCTCTTACAGATACAGGGGAGTTTGGCATATGAACACTTCAGTGCTGTCTGAAAGGAGCACCTGATATGCATGGAGGGTGGCATAAGAACTGTGCAGAATGTTGCATGAGCTCCTGGTATGGTGTGACCACTGGCTGACTTTCCTGTTAATTCCAGTTACTAGGGAAGATGGGACGTGTGCTAAAGGATTACAGAATCTCCCAAGGTTCTACGTGTATCATTCTGGGAGACAGGTAATTGGGTACAGAACATTCTGTTCTAGGGTCTTGCTTAAAATCCATCCCACCTCATTAGTGACCAAGGGTGAAATCCTGGCCCCACTCAGCGAAATTCCTGCTGAGTTCACTGGGGCCAGGACTTGAACCCAAATGTTTCTGCTATGTGAGAACAGCTCTGTAACCAACACAGATGGTTCTCAGTCCAGTTTGCAGCAGCAAACACACATCTGACATAATTACCACCCTGGGTTGGTGGCTGTCACAGGTGAGAGGCGAAGGAGTCAATGGGCCACGGAGGCCCTTTTCCTGCCTACAAAGGTATCCATTGGAGGCCAGTGGATAGACATAGACAGGGTATGGAGAAGCATGTGCTGCTAGTGGACAGCAGTATAGTGCTGTCAACCCAATACAAGGCAACATCCTGATGCCCTTATTAGGGCAAAACTCTCAGTGAAGTCTCAGGCCTGACTGTGCTGTGACCCACGGGGATAACAAAGGTTTTACTTCTGCTGTCCAGCAACACGAGAGGAGAATCAGGCCACTGGCAGATTGGCCTGAGCAGGGACTTTAGGATTTGGCCAAAAAGACAGAAAACTTTTATCAAAGTATAACTCCATGAACTCCATGTACTGGGGAAAACTGATATCCAAACATCTCCCTGGTAACCGCATAACTTTCAGCTGCCCTCTCTTCTGAGCAGCCTCCCAGCTGCTGGAGCCACCTTTCCCTCCCAGGCCACACCCAGCTGCTGTGGACTCACTTTGCTTGCTGTTAGGTAGTTGCAGGAGGAATGCTGACATAGGATACCCATGCTGAAGGCAATGGTATTTATGCTAAGGAGACAAGCCCCACATCATTCTAAGCTGCCCTCCGCTGCCATTTCTCTTCTGTTCCCCTGGGGGCAGTTATCCAGGCATGCCAAGAGCTGCCTGGTCCCTGGCCAGCCAACGAAAGACTGCCAAAATATCCACGTGTTAAATGTCTTTGTTGGGCTGACAATAAAAACTCCAAACATCAGAACAGAAATAAAAATGACTTGTGCAAGTTCCCCTCCTTGCTGGGGTGAGTAACACTAATTCCTTTTTGGAACTGCGATGTGAGCTCCTAAGCCTCTTATGCACCTTTGGAAAATTGTACAGTCATTCTGTGCCTCAGTTTCCCCACCTGTAAAATAGAGATAATCATGTCCTGCTCCCCTTTGAGATCATAGACTAGCAGGGTTGGAAGGGACCTCAAGAGGTCATCTAGTCCAACCCCCTCCTCAAAGGGGGACTACTCCCCAGGCATACTTTTGCCCCAGATCCCTAAATGGCCCCCTCAAGGGCTGAATTCACAACCCTGGGTTTAGCAGGCCAATGTGCAAACCACTGAGCTATCCCCCCACAGAGATCTAGCTTTTGGCTCAAAAGTACTGTGCAACTTCTAAGGGTTATTCCTCATACTGCCCCCACTAGGCACATGCTCCAGCACCACTGGAATAAAAACTTCTCTGACAAGCTGCATATAATTATTGTAACAGAAATCAGTATGTGCAAGTGATGCCGTGCATTCATCAGCTAAGCATATAAAATAAACCATCTGTGCACAATTCCCAAGCTCAGGCACCATGAATGAAGACAATCCCTTAATTTGCCAGATAGATGAGAACAGAAGGATTGCAGATGCCTAGCTGATTGGGAGAGCATTATGCTTATTGCTAATGAACCGATAGGATCAACACATATTATAACAGAGAAAAAGCCAGCAGGTAATGTCAGCTGTTGGTACCTTTCCATTTGGGAGCAAGCAGCCTGAAGCTACAGCAGCAGAGCAAAGTAAAGGGCTTGGCATTTTACTGGCCCATAATAAAGCATTTACAATACACAGTCCCTTATGCAAGTAGCTGGATTCTCTGCCATAGGGATAGAATTATGGTGAGCTGAGTGCAGGGCTGAGCACAAAAAAACACTTGAGTCTCTACCCTGATTCTAACACAGTCTGCCTTTGAGGCTGTGGGCAAGTCGTAGTGCATCTCTGCCTCAGTTTCCCTTGATGTGTGATGGTAAATAAAGCTAAAGAACTTTCAAGATGAAAAGGACCATCTAAGTGACAAGTATTCTTATTACTTGACATTTGTGCCATATTTAATTTCAGGAATAAATAATGACCACATCTGGAGTTGCTCCAGAGGAAACCAATGCATGAACATTTTACATGATTCTTCCCTGCCTAGAGCCTTCTGTCATCATTTGTGTTTGTGTAAAATGAGTGCAAGATGGGTGTAAGACGCCACCAAATCTTTGCACACCTGTGCAACGTGGATGCAAAATGATACTATTCTCCTACGTTGAGGTTTGATATGCACTTTGCACAGATGTAAGTGATGACAAATGGAAAGGGAATGGAAAACCAGGCCGATTCATGCATCCCATTCGAGAAACTACTACTAAACAGCACATAACCCCCTCGCCCAGGGTTAAACAGCAGTCTACTCTCATATATCAGATCTGTCATAGATAAAGCCATGTGTGTATTCCTGAAAGCTCTCAGAAGACAGAGGAGCATGGAAAGTATCATCACATCCAATCATGCACACACCCTTCACCAAAGGATTGCAGAGCCAGTTTCAGCCCCTGGATTTCCACTTTCAAAGTTTTAATCTGAGATCTCGTTAGAAAAATATACAGAGGAACTAAAGCCTCCACTCAGTGGGCTATTCCATGAATATCATTTTACTGAGGCTTCCTGGGAAGTAACTGAAAACCCAGCATAACTCTGAGCCTTGCACAGTCAGACTAGGGTGCGCTGTGCTTTCAGAATCACTGCACAAGGACCCACCATCTGGAGGGTGGCAAACTCCGATGAGCTGGCTTTCGGGTTCCTCTAGTGAGCACTTGAATCTGAATTTCTGCCCAGCCAGTTTGGTGGTGACACAGTCTCTGTGGCCTCTTCTGGCCTTTTTTTTTGGCGCGCTCTTGGGGGGCCTGGCTTCACAATGCAACTTGATTCTCATATGCAATTAGCGGGGGGTGAGGTGGGGCAGGATCATTTTACACTCACCCTGAAGAATAAGGAACAGAGACTTACAGAACTGTGGTGAGTGCTTTTGTGCAGTCCATCAAGTTGGGATTTTCTTGGATCCGTTGAGGCTTCCAGAGTCTTAGGTAGCTGTGGTGACCCATTTAAAAAAAAAAAGAAGAAAGATTAGTGGTGATTAAAAAGGAAAGGCAACAGTTGTCATTTTGCTTGAGTGCTTGATGAGGGGACATGGTGAATACCAGGGAAATCATAATGGAATTTTAAACAAGGCCTGGAGCAATTAGGCTGGCTGTTTCCAAACGAATGCGGGCACACTGTAAAACACTTATTCACTGGTTTATTTTCTGCACTACTGCATACAACAGTTGCTTTTGTTTTTCTCTGCAGTGTCCCTTTGAAGATGCTCAAGTTGGCAAAACTGTAATGAGTCCACTAGCGTTCACATGTGGCTTTTCAGTCGTTCCTGACAGTACGTAATGTGCCTGCATCAGAGGCAGGGCCGGCTCCAGACCCCAGCACGCCAAGCGCGCGCTTGGGGCGGCGTCCGGCGGGAGGGCGGCAGGCAGCCCTGATGGACCTCCCGCAGGCACGTCTGCAGGAGGTCCACCGGAGCCGCGGGACCGGCGACCGCCAGAGCACCCCCCGCGGCGCGCCCCCTGCTTGGGGCGGCGCAAATCCTAGAGCCGCCCCTGATCAGAGGAATTGCTTCCAAGCAACATGCGTTTCTTTCTCTAAGTCTCTCCAGAATTTGGAGATCCCCCCTGGAATAAAAACACCTGAACTATGCGGAAATTCAGAAGCAGATCTGATTCTGGGTCCAAGCTTCACAACTGGCCCTATCACTGTATTGGGTTAAACTAAAAACCTGGATCAGGATTCCCTTGGGATTTTGAAAACATTCCAATCCAGAGCCACTTCTGAGCTTGTGGCTAGAGTCCCCCTCTACCAGAGGATCTTTTGAAATAAGGCATTATTATGAATTACTTGCATTAACATAGCATGGCATGGAGCCCTAATCATGAACCAGGACACAGTTGGCCATGTGCTGTACAAACACACAACAAAAAGATGGACCCTGCCTTAAAGAGCTTATGAATGAAGGTATATAGTTTCCCTCCACATCACTTGTTCCTTCATTCACAAAGATTCCAGAGAGAAGGTGGTGAGGCTGGAGAGCAGGGATCATCACTAAAGGCCATTTGACATTCTGGACATGTTTGTTTAAATGGTATAAAAGACATCCCTCAGCCTGCAGGTCGGGTGGGAATTCAGAATCCAGGCCTGGACCTCCTCTGTGGGTAGACAGGCGTCCCCCTCCAGGGCTGCCCGGCTGGTGTGATTCACCAGGGCTCAGTTTATGTCAGAGGTTTTTAAGAGACCATGATGTGTCTCATGAGATGCACGCTTAGAAATAACCCGTGTGTCTGTAGCACACGGCGCACAGCTTGCAGAAGTAGTGGTGCAACTCACGAGTAATTGCAAAGCTTACATTTCTGGGCGAGTACAGTTTGCACCACAAGATGGAGCCCTCATTACAATAATGACACAGTAATGTAGCAGGAGAAGCAGTTCTGCCACAGATGGGTACTCCGGTGCTCCAATGAGGACCAGATAAGCACTGGTATAAGTACCTAGATAGGGAGATAGCTCTATGCAAATATTAGGGTGCTGCAAAGGTTCCAGTGCTTTGATCTTCCTATTAAACTAAAGTATCGGGGGCAGCCGTGTTAGTCTGTATCCACAAAAACAACAAGGACTCTGGTGGCACCTTAAAGACTAACAGATTTATTTGGGCATAAGCTTTCGTGGGTAAAAAAACCCACTTCTTCAGAGGCATGGAGTTAAAGTTACAGATGCAGGCATTATATAATGACACATGAAGAGAAGGGCGTACCTCACAAATGGAGAACCAGTGTTGAACTAAAGTTACCAACAGCTGTGTGTTTTCCTACTCCAGCTGTTTTCACTGACTGGTACACAGAACCCACCACTTAAGGATCATTAAAAAAACAAACAAAAAAACCCAACCCTTTTTACAGACTATAAATTATGCCTAAAATCAGGCCTCCTCACAGGCCACTTTTACACCAGTGAAACGTCACTGATGTCTGTGGAGTGTCTATGGATTTGCTCCACTGTAGGTGAGATCAGGGCACGCTGTGCCCATTTCACAACTAGGGAATTGCTTCAAAGGAATAAGAAAGCTAGCAAAGCGGTGTTGCAAATGCGGAAACTGCTTATGTGGCTTTGTGAGAAGTAAGAGATGGTGCTGACGGGGGAGGACCTGAAAGGTTTTGTAAAGGGGAAGTTTGTTTCTATTTATTTTGAGTGTATCTAGTATTGGTGAAAGATGCCAGGTTGAGAGCCCTGGAGGGGGGATATTCCAAAGGACCAAAGTGAGTTAGGAGCCCAAATCTCATTGACTTTGAGAGATTAAGATGCTCAGATTATTACTGTTGTTATCATGATGTTACGGTAGCACTTCCAGGAGAAGGACTGGTCTGATGATGTAGGTGAGGATACAGGGAATGATATCCATTACAGAACAAGATTCATTATTAAGGAGAGGTCTTCAACACAAGCTAAGAACATTGGCGTTTGTTGTTTGGACCCAGACACTTTTATACATATCCAGGGCCCAACTTTTGATGCACATTTTAATTTGTTACATTATTAATAAAATAATAATAATAATGATGATGATGCACCTTTTAAAACAAACAGATTAGTAATGGCCATGACAAAACCTCAAGCCTAAAAGATCTCCCCACTCCAAATCACCATTGAAATTCAGTACACTCCAGCCATATCCTACAGCCAAAGGCCTGAGTGAGTCTTGCACCATGCTCTGAAATTTAAAAGTGTGGCCTTTGTTGGCCCTACTGAAAAGGTCAGTTCCAGAGCTGGTGGCCCCATACCGAGAACTCCGTGCCACCAGCACCACTAGAGTTCCAGCCCCGAGACTGTTAACTAGAACATCCAGTGGTTGTGGCTACAGAACAATAAAGAAGCAGCTGGACAATAACCAGGACTCTAACCACACCGGACTTTATACAGTGAAACAAACCTGGAATGATACCCAGAAACACACTGGTAGCCAGTGAGGTCCGGGGAGCGCAGGGACGACATGTGCCACATAAAAACCGCAACAGGGGTATTGGCCTTTTTGAGTTCTGGGTCCAGCTCTGCCCTGTTCACAACTCAGCCCAGAAGAGAGAGATTCTGGGAATTGTAGTTTTCAGGCCCTCCCCTCAATGCATGCTGGGAAAGAAGAAGATTATATGTAAGAGCTCCTTGGGGCATGGGACAGAGAGCAGGGAGGGAGCAATCTCTCTAGTGGTTTTCTTCCTCCTGGGGGACTGGAGGGAGCTTGGAAAGACCTGGCTAGAAGTAGAAAGTCTGGGGAGGAGTACAAGCCTAGAGGAAAAAGCCTTGGGAAAAGGCACAAGAGGAAGGATAAGGGACCCTGGGGCTGGGAAACTTTGGGGGATGCTAGCAAAAAGTGTGTCCACTGGGGCCTTGTTTTTTTCTGGGGTACCCTGAGGCAGGCTGGAGGAGGTGGATTTAATGGTAAGCGGCCCTCGGGCAAAGTACAGCAGGGTAAGTGGTTCCACTCTTGGACATAGCACCCCTGGTGTCAAAGTGCCCATTGCCGGGGTCATTGCCGGGGTCACCCCTTCTTTGACCCTGTGAGAGCCTGTCTCTGTTCAGTTCTTCGGTGGCCTAGCTCTCCAGCCAGGTCACTTTTTACCTTCAGTCCCCTTCCAGGATAAGGTACGTGCAACCAGAAATCCAAATAAGCATTCAAACAAACCATTCTTCAACCCCACTTGGGCAAGGCTGAAGTTCCCCGGTCTTTACCCCTAACTCTGGGTCCTGCAGAGTCCTTCGATGCCTCAGACTGAGCAGTGCCTTCTGCCTAGGAGAGAGGATAGCTCAGTGGTTTGAGCATTGGCCGGCTAAACCCAGGGTTCAATCCTTGAGGGGGCCATTTAGGGATCTGGGGCAAAAATCTGTCTGGGGATTGGCCCTGCTTTGAGCAGGGGGTTGGACTAGATACCTCCTGAGCTCCCTTCCAACCCTGAGATTCTATGATTCTTTGGAGCAGATATTGCAATCTCATGCCATACCTTTGGGGCCCATATTGTATTAAGTTTATGTATCACTCTGGGCTGGGATTGTATGCAACTCCAATGGGCAGGGTTACCACAGCTCCTCCAGAACCAAAGACTCTGAGAGAGAGAGAGAGAGAGAGAGAGAGTGTGTGTGTGTGTGTGTGTGTGTGTGTGTGTGTGTGTGTGTGTGTGTGTGTGTGTGTGTGTGTGTGTGTGTGTGTGTGTGTGTGTGTGTGTGTGTGTGTGTGTGTGTGTGTGTGTGTGTGTGTGTGTGTGTGTGTGTGTGTGTGTGTGTGAGAGATAATCAAGGTGAATCACTCTGCCCAAAAACCCCTCCGTACCACCTGGGTTGGTTTGCATAGAATGGTTCAAACTGGGTTTTCCAGAGACCAACAGGCCAAGAAAGGGCTTTTGGCATAAAAAGTCTATGTTCAAATTGACTCTGGGCCTTTCTGACCCAGCTTAGAAAGAGCTGCAGGCTCATGTGTAGCTGCTGGCAAGGCACTGTTCATAGCCCAGACAGAGAGAGAACGCAAAGCACAGGCACTGGCCTGTAGGGAGCCTGGCTGGCTGGGGAGATCACAGTGTAAAGCAGGGGGTGGGACACTCCCAGTCCGAAGGGAGTGGGACCAGTGGCCCTGCCCAGAGGCTGGTGGTGGTTGGAGACCTGGGGCGCCCATGGAGGGGGAAGATACAAGTGTCATTACCCTGACACCACAACACTCTTTTCTTCCTGACATATTTCCCGTTGCCTCCCCTCCCCAGAGCATCTAGCAGCTTCTCCCAGCCACCTGACCTGCTCTCTGTAGGTTCTCCTCAGCCTTCCTTCACCAGGCCCTTCCCAGAGAGCAGGAGCACCTTAGCTCAGCTCTCCTCTCTCCCTGTGTAGGCTGCCCTGAGTCTCTCACAGCTGGGATCCCCGGCTGTAGTGAAGTCCCAGATCAAGACCAGCTGGAGTGTTACTGCTACGCTAAAGCAAGGCTGAACCTGACTCCCTGCACAGGACCAGTCAGTGCCACTGGGACTAGCTGAGATCAGAGGAGGTGCCTGCTTTATTGTCTAGGGCACATCTGCTAGCACCTGTAGCAGAGGGAAGGCCAAGGTCCCCTACCACATCAGAGAAGCCACTTACCCCTCAGTTATGGTGGTGAACTGCTGATGGAACGGGAGAAAGTCAGACAGTCCCTGGAGCGAGAGCTTTGGCTCAGAGAGGATGAAGGACTTTGTGAACCGTTGCACCAGGCCCTGGAGAGAGGTTGGGGCCCAGGGAGGATGAGACAGGGCTAGGGGCTGCATCTCCTGAAGACTTTTTGTTTCATGTGGACTTTCATTTATCCCAAAAGAGGTGGAGTTTTCAGTTTGTCTGAAGGGTTAAACTAGCCCAGAACATGGGAGGCTGTGCCTGGCAAGGTGCTGTTACAAGGAGCACCAGGAAGCTGGCAGGAAGCATCGTTCCTTCTGCTCTGGCTGAAATAGCCTCTAATGGTCTGCAGTGGTGGTTTTGCAATGATCTAAGCTGCAGGTAACAGAGGCCTGAGCAAGGATACTGAGGCCCCAGCGGCAAGGGAAGGAGGGAAGCATATGGGCTGGGCAGAGCTGTACTTCACCAGGGAGCATTTCTTGCCTGCTAAGCACTTCCCCATCAGCACTTCACAGCCAGCCAGCCAGCTAAATAACAATCGTAAAGCTAAAAACTGATTTGTCTGCCCCCCCGCCCCCCCCCGCCACACACACACCGTTATAGCTCACAAGCCAAGTTCGTGGCCTGAGCTGGTATAATAAGGGATCGCTCCCCCATTTGATGGGAGGAAGAAAGGATCACAAGTGGTTCTTTCTCAGCCTGGCCGAGGGCAATACACCCTTGATTGCACTGTGCTGCCATTATCAGTTTATTTCAAAGCCATTGTCTGTGTAGGGCTCTCTTCAACCCTTCAGTAGCTGGCATGCTGCCAGCTCCCCTCCAAGAGCCCTGAGCCTCAGTAAGAAACTTCCTGGCGGTGAGAGCTCCCTTAGAAATGGGAACGGTCTTCTGAGGGAAGCCATGGACACCTCATGGCGTTTAACACGAGACTGGACAAAGAACCCCAGAAATGTACGGGGGTGGGAGAGATGGGCTCATGGTGCAAAAGTTGCCTCTAGATCTGGATTTCTAATGTCCCAAACTAGGGGGAAGTTTGGATCTCATGGTTTGGTTTGGCTAATCATCAAGGCTTGCAAAATTTGGAACTGGACCTGGGTCTGGATTTCAGATTTCCCCAAAGTGCAGGTGTATTCAGACCTGGGTGGGTTGGCTGGTTCCCACCCATTTCTAGTGGGGAACTGTGGTGGTTTGTGGTTCCCCCAGGCCAGCAAGGGGTTCAGTCACCATCAGTCTTGTAGCCCCGGGGGTTTTGTGGTTGTGCCGCTGTGGTCCAGAGCGCTGACCCCCAGAAGCCTCACCCTAGCTTTCCCCATCCTGCTTACTCCTGGCACAGTGACCTAAGTACCCTTCCAGCTGGGGGCAGTGGAGCCTTCCCTAAAGGGGGAGGCAGGGGGCCAGCCCCCTCTGTAGCCCTGTCCCTGCCCTCCTCTCCCCCCTGGCCCTGCCCCCGGCCACATCGGAAGTTGGAGCAGGGCCAGGGAGCTGTGGACCCTTCACCTGCCTGCGTTGCAGGGGGCCCGAGAGCAGCCCTCGGCCCTTGTACCCGGCCCCCAGACCCTCCGCCCAGGGCAAGTGGAGAGTCCGCAGCTCCCTCAGGCTGCCGGCCTGGCTGAGGGGCAGGGCCTCAGGGGCCTGTGGTGAAAAGTGGATGGGTCAGGCCTGTCCACTTTCAAAAAGTGGGAGGTCCTTGGCCCCAGCTGTTCCAGCGCCCCTGCCTCCAGCCCCAAATTCACCCCCAAATCGTCCTGCTGTAGGGACTAGGCCCTCTCACTGGACCCTCACAGAGAAGGTGTTCAGTTCACTTTCTCTATAGGGACAGTAAAACACTCGGACTTGTCAGCTTTCTAGAAGCACACGGTTCACTGAACTTACACAACGCTGGTGATTTAAAATGAAAGCAAACCCAGTTGTTTAACAGAACAACACCGATTAAGTGACACCAAGTAAAAGGGATTCAGGTAGAATGGTTACAAGCCAAGAAAAGTGAAAATGCCCATCTAAAAGACTGAAGCTTAATCTAGCAAGATACGGTCTTTGTTCAAGATGGTTTCTCTCGCCCCCAGTCACGTTTCCAGCTTTCATTGGCCGGGATCCATCCCAGGGATCAAATTGCTTGGTTCCTGGGTCTCCTAAAGTGAAGGATTAAGAAGGAATCTGTGTTCCGTATTTCTCCAAAGGGATTGTCTTTGTCTCCCAAGTCAGGAAGGGCCCCTGAGGATTCAGTCTCCTGGGGCTTTCTGGGGTGCAGGAGCCATGTTAATTCTGTGTCTCTCGAGTTCAGGATCAGGATAACCCCATGGCTTTGTTTAAAGCTAATATATAAATTAAGATAAATCCACATTCCTTTGTCTAGGACAGAGCTGTTTATCACTTTTATCTAAGCCAGATCGTCTGGTCTTAACCATGGATTAGTAACATCCTCCCGAGGGAATTCAGAACTGCATATAGAACGTGAACACATGCTTTTTACGATATTAATCATCAGCGTGGTACCTGACACAATGCCTTTGGGATAAATTCCCTGACAACGGAGTGTGGGGTGTAGTGAGTTGGTTGGGTCTGGTGAGAGACAGCATACGCGATGGTATGCCATTGGGTGTAAATTCCCTGACAACGGCGTGTTGGGTGTAGTGAGTTGATTGGGTCTGGTGAGAGACAGCATACGCGATGGTATGCCATTGGGTGTAAATTCCCTGACAACGGCGTGTTGGGTGTAGTGAGTTGGTTGGGTCTGGTGAGAAACAGCATACGCGATGAGATGCCATTGGGTGTAAATTCCCTGACAACGGAGTGTTGGGTGTAGTGAGTTGGTTGGGTCTGGTGAGAAACAGCATACGCGATGGGATGCCATTGGGCGTGAAGGGCTCTGTGGGTCACAGGACTAAATCTGCACTGACAGGGAGAAGGACTAGATGACCTAATGGGTCTTTCCCATCTTAACATTCCAGGATTCTGTGCCGTAAACCAGCTCAGTGAATTTTCCTTTGTAATCTCAGCGTTCCTATAGCCACGGAGGAGCAGACAGGTGCTGAGGGACCGCAGCGTGACTAGCGCTGGGGTGGAGATTGAGGCAGAAGTCCTGCAGAAAGCCAGAGACATCTGCAAAAGAAGGGCCTGTGGCCCTAGGAGGGAGACCGTTTTGCCTCCTGCATTGAGATTAGGCTCATAGGTGCCTCCCAGGGGGTCAGGAGAGAGACTCGCCCAGGGTGCTCCCTGGCTTTGGCAGTGCCATTAGCCTATCCGCAGATGAATGGGGCCCTCAGAAAAGGCGAGCAATATTTTTTTTCCTTCCTGCACATATTCAGAGATGCAGATTTTTTTCCCTCCCTTTGGGCTTCTTTCATTTGTGATTTCTAATCATCATTCTGCTCTCCTTTCCCCCCTTTTCTTCCCTTCTCATTTGCGAGCCGCCCCCAGGGCTTGGCATCACTCCAGACCCAATGAACTCTAGGAGGATTTTTTTTCCCATTTTTTTTCTTCCTTCTTCTCCTCTCTATTCAAGCTGAACTTGTGGACAAACTAAACCCTGGCACTAGGTCATTGTCTCCCACCCCCACTTCCCATCAGAGGATTGTGAGAGAGGATTAAACAAATCGTGTACATTGGCTCGCTCCCTCACCAATGCTCTGGTCTTGTCCTGGACTCCTGTCACACCACAAAATGGTATGGAAGAATAATGCACCACCAGCATGTTACTGCAGTCACTTCCTATACACAAGTATCAGAGGGGTAGTGTTAGTCTGGATCTGTAAAAAGCGATGAAGAGTCCTGTGGCACCTTATAGACAAACAGACGTATTGGAGCATAAGCTTTCGTGGGTGAATATCCACTTGCGTCTGACGAAGTGGGTATTCACCCACGAAAGCTTATGCTCCAATACTTCTATTAATCTGTAAGGTGCCACAGGACTCTTTGTCACTTCCTATACACATTAATTCAGCAGCCGGACATGGAGGGCTGGTTCTGTATTGTGCAGTGTCGACGGAGTCACCACAAGCAATCCACTGCCTTGTAAAAAAAAAATTATCTAGATTTGTAGTTTACTGTTATAGGGAGCGGGACAAGTGTGCCAGTAGCGGGTCATTTAAGTGGTTGTGGATTGGCTCATTTGTTAATTAACACTTAAGCAAAGAGAATCGGAAGCTGTGCAGCGAGGGGAGGGAGTTGCAGGGAGTGGGAATACTGTGGATTTCACATCAGCGTCTGGGAGTTCATTTAATTTCTTTCCAGGACTCAATCTATACTGACAATAAGCAGCAGCAGTCACCTCTGGGCATAATCACTCTGCTGCTGGAAGCAATAATAACCTGTACTCTTTGCACAGAGCTTTGCATCAGCAGGTTTCAGAGCACTCCTCAAGGGAAGACAAGCATTATTGTTGCCATTTTACAGCTGGGAAAACTGAGGTGCAGAAAGTGATTTGTCCCAGGTCACACCAGGAAGCAAATGGATGTGCTAGGGATTGAGCCCAGATACTAATTCTTTGGAGATCTGGCCATTGAAAATACTAGCTCCCTGCTACTGACCATGGTTACCAGACAGCTCTGAAGGGATGTTGCTCAGGTTCAAAGACTTTTGATGGGTTCTCCATCACTGGCCATTTGTAAATCAGACTGGATATTTTTTCTAGATGAGAGGTTCCAGTTCACACAGGAATTATTCTGGGGCTGTTCTGTGGCCTATGTTATGCAGGGGGAGGTCAGGCTAGATGATCATGGGAGTCCTTGATTCTAGAACCATTCTAATTAAAGAAAGCTGTGTGTGGGCCACCTCTATGTTTCACTGACTGGCCCAGAGCCCTTCCATTCAGCAGACCACTAAGGCTCTCAATTCACCAAAACACTTCAGTATGTGGTCAAGACATGACTTCAATGAAACTTAAGCAGGTGAGTGCTTGTGTTGGGGTCTTCTCTCTTAATCTCCCTCCCCTCCTCCTGTGGTGAAGTGAGAGAAGAACAGAGAAGAGAGAGAGAGAGAAGAGAGGAATAAATGTGGATCGGGGTAGGGGTGGAATTTTTAAGCACTTCGCTTTCTGGAGGATTAAGGTGCAGGACTGTGGGTCATGAGGTGCAGATACTATTCCCAGCTCTGCCAGAAACTTCCTCTGGGGCAAGACACTTCGCCTCTCTCTGCCTCAGTTTCTAATCTTTGCGTATATATTTCCTGTTTAAGCCAGATAGCGACGTGACACGGACCATCCACACAGTGGCATACCATGCCGAGCCTGGTTCTGATCAGAGTTTCTGCACACAATATCTATGATGTGTCTTCTAAATACAACCACTGGGGTGAGTACCTGCGGAAAGAGGAAAACATGCTGCATGAAGTTAGCTGATTTGGAGGCGGGAAAACATAGGGCAACCTCTCTCTGACCTGTCACAGGTGAGAAGCTCAGAGGGAACTCATTGGAATTCACACCTCACAATCTCCGTTGGAGCCCCTTTTTCTGAGCACGGATGGTGAGAGGAGAGAGAGGAGAGATCCATTTCTACTGATGTTGTCTGGGGCAGCAAGGTGCTGCATGGAAGGAGCAAGACAAGTGAACAGAAATGGTATATCTAGGGAACATTCTCTCTCTCTCTCACACACACACACACACACACAAATTGTCTAGGTGGTTTGTCAATGAGCAATTAAATACCCGCCTGAATGGAAACATCAAAAATGCACCTCATTGTGGCTTTAAATAGCCTCTTATGTGAGCGATCGGCCTTCACTGCCAGATCTAGCTTGGGTAAACTCTGCCACAGCCAGGATTCTCTGAATGTCCATCAGCCAGTTGCATCACCCGCTGAATAGCTTGGCATTACCTCATGCCTTCAGGGAAAGGCTGCAGCAAATGAACTAGCAGCCTGTTCTCTCCATGCATTTATTTATTTATTTAGGTGAGAGGGGTTTTATTTTGTTTTGTCTCACTTCCCCCCCAGCTGCGGGTAACGAGAGTGCATGGTAATGGAAAAAGAGGTGGCGGAGAGAATGCTTTGGGACGTCTGAGAGGGGCTTGGGAACAGGGGTGAAGGGGAAACGTGAGTCAAAAGACCATGTCCAAGTTCGAGTCTGGGAGGCTTTAACGGAGACGGAATACTGACTAGTTGAGCAAATTAAGCTCTTTCAGTGGGATCTGGGCAAGTGATTGGTTTGCATCCAAGCAGAAAATGTCATTCTTCACAGTTGGTACCAGTGAAAATTAGAGACGAGAGATAAAAAATCCCCTCAGCCCCGTGAAACCTTGAAGAGGGATGAGGGGAAACCAGGACAAGCAAGCAATTAAAAGGGAATTGCAGTCTCTTTAAAAAAAAAAAATGAAAGCGGAAAAAACTGATTAGGGGAACACAAAGGGGAAGGACTCAAGGGCAGCGTGATAAGTGGAGCAGTGCAGAATTCAGCTGTTCTGCGCCACTAGGGTGCATGCAAACCTGCGCTGCAATGATGGGGCTGTCTACAGAGCTAGATCGATAGAGAGAACATGGTTATTCATTTCCTGTTCTGCCTGTATATTCCCCCTGCTCCTGAATCTTGATCTGAGTTTTTGGTTCCACTGAACAAACCCTAAAATTGAAGTATTTAAAACAGTTTCAACTATTTTCACAGCAAAACTGTATGAAGTTATGATCTTCCTGTAATTGTGATTGAAAACCCACAAATTAGCTAAAATATGGGCCTAGGGCCACTCACAGGTTTATTTCCTTATACTTTAGATTCCTCTCCAATCTGCCTTCTCAGATATTGCTGCTAATCCCATTGTCCCCAACCAACGGATGACATGACATTTCAGGAGAGTCATGGTTTTTATATTGTTTCAGCCCATGGATAGTAGAGATCAGCTAGATTTCATGGTAATTCTACCCTGGAGCCAAAATAGCATAAACACATCTGGTCACATGAAATTTCAACATGACCAAATTACAATAGAGGTAGGTAAGGAAGGATTTGATTTTTATCAGTAAATGTCCATTTCACCATGTGCACATAAACTGATGAAAAAATATTTCCATGTATAATAATAGAAATTTACAGATAGGCTAAGTAAGAATAACTCTGTTTGAGAAATTATTAGAGTTTGATTTAAGGATATTTACTTCTCATGTATTTGATATCTGATGTGGACAATGTATGGTTTGAGGGTAATAAAACTTTAACTTTTTGAATCTCAGTGTCTACTGTCATTAAATAATTATTGTTTTACACCTCAACCCCCCATAATTTCCCAGAACTGGGAATGCTTAAAAATAAACATTGATATTATCTGTCAAGAATATGAAAAATACAAATCAAATTCTGCCAGGCCCAAATATAGGGCTGTAAAAGGAAAGTCTCACAGGTGCTATCCCTAATAATATGGATGATAATAACAACAACTCCATAACCATGTGGAACTTCATAGTGATAGAGAAGATAGTATCTAGGACCTTGTATTCCAAAAATACAGGCCCCTACCACTTGAAGGAATGGGAAATTACCACCATTAACATTTAGCAAAATCGACCCTATAATACACAGATGAGTTTATTCCCATCCAAAAGAAGGTAGTGGTCCCCTGGAACAGGGTACACCTCCATGCCTGTCTTCTTGCTTCACAGGAACTGCGCAAACTCCACTAGTTGTGCATTCACAGTGCCATTTATTTTGGGTTCCTTCCACAAACACCACTACGGTCCTACCAGCCTGATTATCCAATTATCCCAGTCAGCTTCCTCTGAGGAACTAACCGGCTTCTGAGTGATCAGGGTGCAGGCTCACCTGTTCCCTCCCTGCACTCTGCTACACACCTATATACACACTAGTCATCTCAATACAATATAATACTGGTATAAATATCGGACACTTTACCTGAGGGTTTGGGAGCCCTGCCTAGCCATTCATTAAGCCTTACAGCCTATGGTATAATAGGTACTTACATGGCACTCATCACCACTACATTTGAGCACCAATGACAGCTGTGTGACATTTTCACAGTGACACAATCAGAAACCACACAAACACTTACTGAGCTTCATGACAAGCTTGAAATTCAGGCCAAGTTTGTCTAAAGATTTGCTAAGGGTCACCAAATTTTCAAGCAAACTTGAGGTGAGTTTATAGCTTTACATCAAAATACCAGCCCTGCAATATTCAAGCTTTCACCTGACTGTGATGCAAAACAAGGAGAGATTGGACATGTTTGGCTGAGTTCCACTTTGAGATTTTGCATTCATTTGAATCCAAAACATAATTGAAAAATTCAGTGTGAGAACCCCATTGAAACCACAGGAAATGGTCACATGACTCCCTGCAAAGTGCAAGGAATGTGTTCCCCACATCTCTACTTGCAATAACACCTGTGAGGCATAAAGCATCAGATAACCATTTTACAAATGTTTCATCTGAGGCAGAGAGACTTTAAATAACTTTGCTTAGGCCACAAAGTGAGTCAGTGACACAGATGCAACAAAACCCAGGAGTCCTGCTTTCCAGTCTTTCACTAGTCATCTCGCAGCATTCTCTGTCTACAGTCACACACTCATTGAGAGGGTGAGAGATGGATTCTTGGAAATTAGCCTGTGGAAGTCACAGCCACAAGATATTGAGGCCAAAAGTTTGGCAGGATTCAAAAAAAAAGGTTACACATTTATGAGTAATAAGAAAACTCAAAGTTATATTAGACAGAATAAGGATCAATATTTTCAAGGGGTATAAACCCTTATAGGTCCAGGCACCAGCTAAGTCCCAGTTGCCTGAGGTTAGAAAGAAACTTCCTCTATTGTCCAGTTATTCCATAACTGGGAATTTCTTGTTCTTTCTTCTGAAGTATTTGCTATGAGTCTCTGTTAGAGACAGGACACTTGTCTACTTGGATCACTTGTCCTATCCACTACAGCATTCCTGAGAGATGTCCATATAATTAATTTAGTTTGTGTACATCAACTTATGTTTGGAAACAAGTCACGGGTGAAGGCTTGTGTTGGTTGCTGTGAGCTGAACCGTTTCCCCTATTGCTGGATATTCCTCAATATATGACATGAATAGTATTAGTGAAATTGGAAGAGCACACACCACTGAAGACAACTAACACTAAGATCATATGGTAACTGTATTACTGCTGGATAGATCATGGGAAATGCCGGGATATTGGATGCTTGTTTTCATCTTGTTCGTGTGGCTTTTCCTTACAGATGGTGAGTTTCAGTTTTTAGCTCCCTGTAGGACCCAGAACAACTGTTCATCAATCATATATCCCGGGGCCTGCATGATGCTATGGCAACAACCAAGCCTGGATGGGATATTTTCCTTACAGTTTCAAAGCTTGAAAACAAACAAATTTATGCAACTCACACAAACAGCCTTTTCTAATCAGTTTTAAGGGCTCGGAAGACCAGAGCCTCAATTGTCTGCTCTGTTCTCAGCAATTTGCTAATGATAATTAAAGATGCCCAATATTTGCCAATAATTTCAGTACCCCATTCAGCCAAAGGAGATATGAGCTCAGGAGAAGAGTGAATACAGTGAACTTCATGCAGACACGAAGCGTTCCTACCATGAAGTGGCCACGGGCTTTAAAGAGAACAAAAGCAGCAGAGTGAAATGTTCGCTACACTGCAGATCAGAGATAGACACAGAGATGGTGCCAAAAGCCAGAACAGAGATTTCAAAAGCTGGAGAGTGGATTTTTTTTTAACTTCTGCAAACAATTCCATTCAGAAGAAGTTGCTTAGACAACTGTAACCCCCGTGCTATGTGATCGGTGCTGTACTTCCGTCAGGCAATACAACTCCATGCTGGAGAGATCTGGAAGGTCAAAATCTGCTCAGTTAGGAAGGCCAACAAAGGGGGTGGTGCTTAGAGTGCAGTGCCCCTTGAAATAAGGGGCACTCCCCCTCCACGTTCCATGTGGTGCTAAGCATACTGCCAGCATCCAGCAAACACAGGGATGGACAAAAGGAGGAGACGATAGCATGAAGTGGAACCCTGAGACTTAGCACTCTCAGCCAGGGTTGGGCAAGGCTATGAAGGTTTGCTGGGTTCGAGAGGTACTGCAAGTGAAGTGAGTGTGGATTGAGATGGTTTACCATCGCTCAGGACTTTTCAGGATCGGGCTCTGTTGAGTTTGCAATAATTCCCATCTCAGTAGTACCCTCTAAGAGCTTCCCAGGTAAATTAGTTCCCCTGTGGACTATCCATTACTGTATTATCTGGAGAGTATAAGACCCTGAATAGAACAGTCTTCTGCACTCGCCCTTCTGGGTTGCAGGAAGCCATGCTTGGGGGTATTTCTTAAAATTAAGATTACAGTTATGGTGAGGAAGCTATATCAAAGAGGGAGTCTTGCATTATGCCCTAAATGTGTATGAGATGGGTTTTCTGTCATCATCCCTGCCCAGCACCCTGCGGGAGCAAGCCTCAGAGGTATGAACATGCCATCTCTGTGAGGGGAAGAGAACCAACCCATTAACAGGAAATTGGCCAATCTAACCAAGTGAAACCTGCCAATCTAACCAAGTGGAACGTGTTCTATTCTCGCACAGGCTTATCACTCCCTGTGAATGGCAAGGATCAGCCAAACACCTTGTTAAGTTTGCAAAATGCATGAAAAAATAAAAATAGCAACCAAGCAAAAAGTTCAGGGCTGTTATTAAAGCAATGACCATTCAAGAGGTACTGCTCACAAGAACAATGGATTCTTTTGCTCTGGTTTAAACCGGGGATTTCTTGTCACATACTGCACTTGAGCATGAGCCCATGCTTACAGCATGTCTGCTTGCCCAGGAACAAGACAGAGGCCAGAACAAAATCAGATTTAAAATGCTGTGTATGTGTTGTGACAAAGTTCTGTTCTTGACTGCATGGGTCCTGCATTTCCTGACAGATTTTTATTAGCCTCAGTGGCTCCCTGTGACCCTCCACATAGCCCTTCTCTCTCTAGAGGCCAGGGTCACAGCTTACTCAGCCATTTTCATCATAAGCCAACAATGGAGGCGAGGAGAAGCAATCCTCCCTCACACAATCTCTGTTGTCTCCCAGTCTCAGTGATTAATCAGGGAGGGGAGGAGCCCAGGCCCACCCTCTACTCCGGGCTCCAGCCCAGGGACCCTAAAATTAGCAGCTATGGTAGCTGACTTTTTGGAAATAGGACATGTACAATTCCCTGGGCCACTTCCCCACAGCAGCCCCCCAACTCAATATCTCCTTCACCATTACCTCAGGGCCTCCTTCCTTACACCTGATATGGATTTGTGCTGCTTCATTCCTCCAACAGCACAGCTCCCTCCTATAGCTCCTGACACCCACACCTCACTGACTAACTGGGAGGCTTTTAACTAGTTCCAGCCAGCCCTTGATTGGCTTCAGGTGTCCCAATCAATGTCGCTACCTCCACTGCCTTCTAGAAGGATCTTAATTGGCCCCAGGTGTCTTGATTAACCTGGAGCAACTGTCATTTGGTTACCATGGTAACAGGGATTTGTTTAGCCTGGGGCTAACATACCTGTTCCTTACTACTTTACTGTAGCCATCTGGTCTTGCCCCATCACAGTGTTTGTACCTGTGTTCTTGAGAACACGCTAGAGAATTTAAACAAAGAGAGAGGCATTCTTGTGGGTCCTGCACAAGGGGGGAAAAAGAGGGGAAATTGCTCCAGAAAGAAGGCATCCCTGGAACATCGTCTTTTTAGAAACGCTTACCAATTCCACATGTCAGATTAGACGGGTGGTAGACGTCCTCCTCAGGTCGTCATCTGGTAGGCTTGGGACAGGAAAGTGGTATGTCTACAGCTAACAGAATATTTTCCTTTTATAGAGACTGATCCAAAGCCTGTTGAAGTCAGTCAGAGTTTTTCCACTTACTTCAGTGAATACTGGATGGCCCCACAGAGCACTTTTCATCCACAGATCTCAAAGCACTTTTCAAAGGAATGGAATAGTCAGGATTTGTTAGTGAAATACTATAAGAGTTTGTTCCTGTAAATGCCATTGAAGAAAACAGCAAAGACCACATGTCATCTGTGTTACTACTGGATAGGTTTGGGAAGAGGCAGGGGTATCAGATGATTGTTTTCCATTTCCATATTAAAATAGGGAAATTTTATTTCCAATCCTGTGATTGTCCGGATGTCTACAGTTGTCTAAATGCAGAGTTTGCAATGGAAATCCAGTGTGGATCAAAAATGGGAATTATGCCATAATGACTTTTTATTCTCTGGGAAAAACTGGTTCTTGTCAGAAAATTACAGTGTTGTCTACTCTTATGATTTGACCAAAAATCTCATATCATTTGGTGTTTTTATTAATGCCCTAACTCCTGGAGTCATGTAATTATGTGAGAATCTCAGCTTTCATTAAAAAAAGGGTAAGTTTCTAGCCCTTATGGTTTGAGAGAAGAAAATGAAAATGACCCAAGTGTGATCAGAAGGCAAATCAAAAGAACCAAGAATGTACATTTTTTTTTAATCTCACAATATTTTTGGAGGCCTGACTTGTGATTTTTGAATGATTAGTGTCAGCAGCCCTAAGGTTATTAAGACAAGTCTCCTTTTTATAATTTTAATTTTAAATCCAGCTAATTGTAATGTTCAGTTGGAGTTCAATGTCTGGTCCAAACATTTCAACTGATTAAAGGAAAGACCTTTGTTTAATTTGGAGAGGAAAAAATATTGAAATAGCAGTTTTCAACTTGTGAAGAATAAGTCAAAGTTTGCATGATACAAATGCTAAGCATCAGCCAAAGTAAATGTAGGAAGCTTTATAAATAGCACCACCTAGGAAGTTCCAATGCAGTTAATTTTTAGTATAATTAATTTCAAATCTTTTTAAGATTGTCATTTAAGTTTGCACACAATTTCAAAAGTTCTACACTGTGTTTAAATTCTTCTGTAACTGTGGCCTTTATCTACTTTACCTATCTTTATCTACCTGGATAACCAGCACCTGGAATAATCAGCTGAACTATTACATCATTCTAAGATCTGTTATTTTCAGGCTTCAGTGTTAGCACACTGGGGCAAATCTCCCTTGTCTTGCACTTTGCGCAGTCATTTTTACTTGGGCAAAGTGTGTGGAAAATGCATCCAAATTGATATGGTAGTGTTTTACATACACTTTGCACTCACTTCGCCCACGTGGAAATGACTATGCAAAGCTGGGGAAAAGCAAGCCAACCAATCTTTGTTGGCAGTACATTTAACCTGAAACAATACAAGATGCTGAAGTGATCAGAAAAGCCATAAGGTGGCATTATTCCCCCTATTAACTATCTGCAGAATGAGCTCTATATGGCAATACTGCTATTACAGCACAGCAGATGGGCTATTTTGTTTTCCAGAAGGGTGGGGGGAACCCAGAAAAGGAAATTAGCTATGTAATAACAAGATGCATACAGAGTATAACATAGGGCCAGATTAGACAGATTAGTTCTAAATTTAGACAGAGTTCTCGTTGAATACAGTGGTTCTGTCTGTATAGAGTATTGACTACATAAAGACATCAAGACATAGGCTTATGCTGCATAAATTGTACAGAACATGCAAACTAGTTCTTTGGGACTCTGCTCTCCGGCTACATCCCTGATTCAGAGATATAATAGAGTCATGAAATACATCGGTATAGGAGTGACAGGAAAGCCTCAAACGATTTGTAGGTTCAGGTTGGATGCTCATCTACTTTCAATTCTCATGTGTTCTGGAAAACTTTTTTTTTTTTTGGTCAGAGATGGTCCCAAGCTGCACATTTCAGCTTTCGAAATTTTCCCATTTGGCCAACTGTAGAGTAGGGAACCAGCTGCAATATTCCAGTCGCTACCTGAACTTTCCTGAAGTGGTTTTGGTTCTGGTCCATCTTTACTTTCGAGCGTGATATCACACGCTTTGGGATTTTTATTAAGAGTCAATTCAGTTCAAATCCAACATGGCACCCAGAGCTCATGGTGATGAGCGTGGGATGGATGCAAAGGCCAAAGGCAAATTTCACTAAGCTCTAGGAATTACATATTGGGTTTTCAGGGTTTAATTCACCTTCCTTGTGACCTACTAGCATAAATTTACCTACCTACATGGTAGGGTTCTACATGGATTGGTACTAGGCCTGAAGCCATTAAATATTTTTATCAAGGATCTGGTTGTAAATATAAAAGCAACAAAGAATCCTGTGGCACCTTATAGACTAACAGACGTTTTGCAGCATGAGCTTTCGTGGGTGAATACCCACTTCTTCAGATGCAAGTCAATATAAAATGTAAATATAAAATCGCTGCTGATAAAATTTGCAGATGACACCAAGACTGATGGAGTGGTAAATAGTGATCGGCACTGGCTGTCATACACATAATGTGATCGTGGGATGTATAAATAGGGGAGGGGTGAGTAGGAATAGGCAGGTGAGTTTACCTTTCTCGAGGGGCTTGGAGAGACTGACATTAGAACACTGCCCTCCAGTTCCGGTGTCCACATTCTAAAATGGATGTTGAACAATTGGAAAGAAACGAGCCACAAAAAAGAGCCACAAAGAAAGAAGACTTGAAGAAAAGCTCTGTGTAGTTCAAAAGCTGATCCAATAAAAGATATTACCTCCCCCACCTTGTCTCACAAAAAAGTGTCACAAACTCCTGTGTCTACACTGGAGCTTAACTACATCTCTTGGGGGCTAGGATGACCTGACTTCATAGTATAGACCAGCCAGCCCTTACAATGAGAGACTTAAAGAGCTCAAAGATTGAGAGGTGACTTAATTACAGTGTCTAAATGCCTTCACTAACAGGTTCTTTAAACTAGCAGAGAAAGGCATATAAAGACCTAACGGCTATAAGTTAAAGCCAGACAAATTAGAATTAGAAATAAAGCACACATATTGAACAGTGAGGGTGATTAGCCATTGGAACAAACTCCCAAGGCAAGAGGTGGATTCTCTATCTCTTGAAGTTTCCATATCAAGACTAGAAGCTCAAAACAGGAGCAAGTGCATACAGTTCTCTGGCCTGTGTTACATACGAGGTCAGAGTGGATGATCTAATGGTCCCCTCTGGCCTTAGAATCTACAAACCACAAAACATGTTCTAATAGTCACACCTCTCCAGAGGCAGCCGCTCATGCTTTTTCAATGAAATGTATTCAGGCTTAAATGTTGGGGAGGAAGGGGAGGTTGCATTAACCTTGCCGGATCACAAACGTGAGCCCCAAATTTGTATGGTTTCAGATTTAACGGGGAAAGGTTTGCACAGTGTTCATACAAACTGTCCAGACCTCTGGCCTGTAAACCTTGTGGCACTGGAACACCTCTGCTGGGGTGCCAGGTGGAGCCACGGAGTACAGAAGTGGGCAAAAATGAGAAATATTTTGTATAAAGTGTATTCAAATGAAAGTGTATTAAACTCTTAAAGTTTAGTTTGGGTTTGACTGAAGTTGTGGTGGAAGGCTTGGGTCAGTTCTTATTTTATCTGACTCCCTTCGCCCATTCACTGGAGGAGGGGTGATGACAGCTGAAGGCGGAGATGCCAAATATCTGTGAGATGCAAAAATAAAGGCAAATCTAATAAACACCCATTTTCGGGTCCCTTAATCATCTGCTCCTGACAACTGGTGTAACTAAGAACTGGACCAGGCTAGTTTATCAAATCAGTTCCCATCCCTGGTGCCTGTGCCACTGTGAATATACAACCGCCCAGCAAGCGACTGGCCCAGTGTCAGTTGGGATTGATCTAATTTCATTCCATCGCTCAGGGTCCCCTGACAGAGTTATTAATCACTCCCTCACTGACAGGGCACTGAACTGTCTAGAGATGAAACTTTGCATTCCCATCCTGGATTCCCCAGCTAGGACATGGAATTTGTTTCATTTTGGTGTAATCAAGAAATGGAGCGTGTTAGGGGGAGCGAATTAACCCCAACTTCAGGTTTATAAAGGTGTCCCTGCTCCGTTTAATTAAATCTGTCTTAAAACCTCCTTAATCCCAAACTAAAGATTTAATAATGTTCAGGAACCTCTTTTTCCTCACAATATATTGCTATAATCTGCTGACGGCTTAATATTTAAATAAACATGCTGGTCCTCTACCTGACCCAGCCGGTACACAGACCAAAAACCATATGCTCTGGACAAGCTTCCACCCAGAGCGTAAGTATATAACACACCAAGTGTGTTGTGTCCCTTTCGGGTGGCTGCTTCACACAGAGGATAAAAGCCTATTAGTGTTACCAGACAAGGGCCAGAGTCTGCCACTTGTATTCATAAATTAATAGTGGTGGCAGCATTTGGGCCTAATGGATGGTTCCTTTAGCCGATGGTGGGTGGGTGGGTGTGTGTGTGTGTGTTGAAGAACCCTGGTTCAGTCCCAACTACGATCCCATGGAGACGGGGACATTATTCCCACTTTCTTGAAAGATGGACCTAAGCCACAGAGTAGAGGTTCAGAGCTGTATTTCAGACTCACCATAGTTTAGGCCTGTTCAGATCCAGGTGTTTGGTTCAGCCCACTATAAAGATGGGGAAAATTCCAGGCTGGATCCAGATTTGATTTCCTAACTCTTTCAAATCTGGAGAGTGCCCAGATGCAAAGTTTGGATTCAGACCATTATGGGCAAACTGCAAAATGGAGATCTGAACATGATGAGTTCTTGCCCCAGCATTAGGTGGGGGGAGAGGGGGGCAGGCAGGGTCAGATATGAGGGTTAAGTTCAGCCCCAGTTGTACTTTTCTGCATTTGTTAAATCCTGAAAAATTCATCTCAGGAACCCCTGAGTGGTCGTGAGAGGAATCTTGCATACCAGTGTGTCAAGCAGAGCAGTGGGAGGATGTGCATGGGAGGGAGGAGGACTCTGTGAGACAGGTGTTGGGAGGGGACCAGAGCAGGAGAGAGTGAGTGGGAGGCAGCAGGCCAGGGATTGGTGTTGAGGAGGGGGAAGGAAGCAGGCTGCATGTAAGACAGTAAGGAATATACTGAGCCATACTCAAAGCGACTCATCTTACGTGGCCAGGCTGGTTTCTGGGCCTTGCTTTGCAAATGAGCTCTGTCTGAACACCCACATTGATGTACAGACAGAATCCGGATTGGAGGGGCTCATCCTTTGGGTACCAGGCCTTTCCGTCTGTGATCTCCACATCACACATAAAGAGAGGGGGGTCTGGGAGAGATGCACAAGAATCAGACACAACAACAGCTCTGTCCAAACAGCGTATGAAGTAGATGGAAATGCTTTCTGCGATTTCTTTTCTAAGAGGATTATTTCAACGGGGCCTGGCTGGCGTCTGCACTAGCAGTAAGCGCCAGGGACCATGCCGGCCAGCCTTACCCTCCTGTCAAAGGGTTTCATTAAGAGTTAGGTTCCCCGTTGCTTTCATGGTGGCCTGCACGTGCTTACTAAATACCCTGCATCCACTCGGACGGTATGTGCTGATACAGAAATCCCCCCCATCTTCCCCCCCCCACATCCCTTAAGGATCTGGGCCCACCATGCAGGCCACCATCCTGCTGGGAAAATTTCATTATGCTGTTTATAGGACCCAGGACTCAAGCTGAACCTGTATTAGAAGCGAGGCAAGACCCTTGGGAAGTCGTTATCATTCGTAATACTAATGGCCGGAGTTCTGTCCTGGTTACGGGCCGTCAGCGTGGGGCCCAGGTCACTTGCTGGAGGATTCTCTGCACCTCAAAGTCTTTAAACCACGATTTGAGGACTTCAATAACTCAGACATAGGTCAGGGGTTTGTTACAGGAGTGGGTGGGTGAGATTCTGTGGCCTGCGTTGTGCAGGAGGTCAGATTAGATGATCATAATGGTCCCTTCTGACCTTAAAGTCTATGAGTCTATGAGACTAACAATGTGTATGTGCCATGCAAGGCAACACAGGTAATGACGGGCCTCTGCTCGCCAGATACATCCACTGTAGGGACACAGCTGTGTGCCGAATCCTGGTGCTATTGAGATCAGGAGCATTGGCTTACCACTCACTGTGCGATGGGGCCGCTGCCTCAATTTCTCTCCTTACTGAAGAGGTGGCTTAGGCCTCTGGCTAACCAAACACATCCTCCACCCCTTCTAGGGAGGCCAAGAAACAAAAGTCCAAATTAAAGTTCAGAGAGCTTGGGCCTGGGTCACACATCCTCTGTCAAGGGTCAGGGCCCAGCAGCAATGCACCCAGAGGCATAAAGGAGCTCGCACCCTCCCTGTCCTGGAACCTCCAGTCCTGGGGCCTGCGAAGTGCATCTAGTCTGACTCCAAATGGTCCCTGCCTCCCTTTTCCTGAGGGCTCCTTCCTATGCTGTGCTCTAGCAGGGACCCCGGTAACCCACTCTGCTGCAGCTCCCAGCTCTGTCTGCCTGCGGGGCCTGTGCCACAGTGACACCAGCTGACCCCTCTTGCACCCCTTCCAAGCACACGCCGCCCAGGTGGGCTCAGCAGGGGGACCCCTGGTTTCCCTGCCCAGTCTCTCTCTTAGACTGAAGAGACGCACAGCCTGGTTTCCCCAAAACTCCCTCATGCTCCCTGCTTATATCCTTGCCCTTTTTCCCTGCATGCTTTGCTCTCAGGCCCCGGGATCTACCACCCCCAGAATGCCTCTGTCAGGCCATAAGGGGAGGTGGTGAGGGAGCTGCAAGCAGCTCTGTGAGCAGAGAGCTCTCGGAGCCACTGCTATGTATCTCCTGCAGCAGCAATTCAGCATCCACCTCTTGGACGGCTGCCTGGACCCCGGAGAGGCACTGCGGCTATGCACCGTAGAGAGAACCCCAGAGGACCAGGAGAGGTGCCCTGCCTCTGTGAGCCTCGAGGAGGGCACAGACCAGCACAGGAGGGCTCCACTCACTTCCCAGGGCAGCCATGGGAACCCCGCCTTCCTCGGGCAGTGAGGAGTAAGGGCACAGCTGGGAAGGGAATCCATTTTAAGAGGCAGGAGGGCGGAATAGCCAGAGTGCAGCAGCCCAGCCCCAGTTTACATTTTAAAATGGTTTCAACAGAATTTTTTTAAAAAGGAAACGTCCTGGAAACAAGTCTGTGGGAATTCTGTCCCTGGGAGCAGGGCAAGGCTGTGGCTTCCTAGGCATTGCTGGCCAAATCCCTCATACCTCTTGGGCTTTAGCTGTCCCATTGACATGGGCCGCAGAAACACAGGGTCTGAGCATTTCTCAAGTGTGAAGCCTTGCCACACGCAGGGGAGGAAGGGTAGTAACATCCCTTAACGCAGGGGAGATCCCGGGAGGCTAACTGAAGTCTGTGGCAGAACCATGAATGACCCCATACTGCCTGAGTGCCAGTTCACGCCTGTAACCACAACACCATCCTTCTGCTGCCAGAGACTGGCACACAACCAGGAGAAAAATGTTGTTCTGACTGTGCAGTGTGTTAACAGGCAGTGACATAATGAAACAAAGCATCAAAACCAGAATTGCCACCATGATGCCTGGCTCTTAGGGTGCACAATACTTCTACAATCTCATATTTGCCTTGAACCAACATGCCTCCATCTGTGTATTCATGTGACTAGTATGTGTAATGTGAGCTGAAAGACAGTAGATTCCATATGCTTTAGCAGAGAACTAGAGACTTCCCTCTTACCTAGAAGTTCTGCACTGTATTGCTCCTCCTATCACATATGTTAATTCCCAGCCCTATCTGAGGACTGGAGGATCAAGAACTCTGAGTCCAATTCAGCTCCACACTGTCTTCCAAAAATCATCGTCCTATTCATCAGTTTAATAACAATCAAATAAATTCATTACACATTTTTTTTTTGCAAAATAATCTCCAACATTTGAAAACCAAAAATACTTTGGTTTTGGTTTGTCTCCATTTCTCTCCCTTTTTCCCCATTCTCCTTCCTCACACCCCAACTTCATTTTGCCACTGATTTTTTTTTTCAATTTTGGGAAGGATGGGAGGTTGTTTTCAAATTGGAAAATTTTGAAGAAAGAACAATTTTCTTGCAAAAAAGTTCATTTTTTTAAAAATGCCATTTTCATAGAATCACAGAATCATAGACTTTAAGGTCAGAAGGGACCGTTATGATCGTCTAGTCCGACCTCCTGCACAATGCAGGCCACAGAATCTCATCCATCCACTCCTGTATCAAACCCCTAACCTATGTCTGAGTAACTGAAGTCCTCAAATCGTGCTTTAAAGACTTCAAGGTGCAGAGAATCTTCCAGGAAGTGACCCATGCCCCACGCTGCAGAG
Source organism: Mauremys reevesii (assembly GCF_016161935.1). NCBI lineage: Eukaryota > Metazoa > Chordata > Testudines > Geoemydidae > Mauremys > Mauremys reevesii. The sequence goes on from NC_052631.1 coordinate 3,062,343, forward strand.
GAAGGCAAAAAAACTCCAGGGCCTCCGCCAATCTGCCCTGGAGGAAAATTCCTTCCTGACCCTAAATATGGTGATCAGTTAAACCCTGAGCATGTGGGCAAGACTCACCAGCCAGCACCCAGGAAAGAATTCTCTGTAGTAACTCAGATCCCACCCATCTAACATCCCATCACAGGCCACTGGGCATATTTACCGCTATTAGTCAAAGATCAATTAATTGCCAAAATTAGGCTATCCCATCATACCATCCCCTCCATAAACTTATCAAGTTTAGTCTTGAAGCCAGATATATCTTTTGCCTCCACTGCTCCCCTTGGAAGCTGTTCCAGAACTTCACTCCTCTGATGGTTAGAAACCTTCGTCTAATTTCAAGTCTAAACTTCCTGATGGCCAGTTTATATCCATTTGTTCTTGTGTCCACATTGGTACTGAGCTTAAATAATCCCTCTCCCTCCCTGGTATTTATCTCTCTGATATATTTATAAAGAGCAATCACATCTCCCTTCAGCCTTCGTTTGGTTAGGCTAAACAAGCCAAGCTCTTTGAGTCTCCTTTCATAAGACAGGTTTTCCATTCCTCGGATCATCCTAGTAGCCCGTCTCTGAACCTGTTCCAGTTTGAATTCATCCTTCTTAAACATGGGAGACCAGAACTGCACACAGTATTCCAGATGAGGTCTCACCAGTGCCTTGTATAACAGTATTAACACCTCCTTATCTCTACTGGAAATACCTCGCCTCATGCATCCCAAGACCGCATTGGCGACTCATAGTCATTCTGTGATCAACCAATACTCCGAGGTCCTTCTCCTCCTCTGCTACTTCCAACTGATGCATCCCCAGCTTATAACAAAAATTCTTGTGATTAATCTCTAAATGCATGACCTTGCACTATTCACTATTAAATTTCATCCTATTACTTTTACTCTAGTTTATGAAATCATCCAGATCTTCCTGTGTGATATCCCAGTCCTTCTCTGTATTGGCAATACCTATATTGTCATCCAAGAAGAGAGCTTTACACTTCTTCAGCATCATTCATATGAGGAAACAAAGTACCCTACAAACATTAATGAAGACTCATAACCAGGGGTAGGTGAATATTGCAAAAAAACCCAAACACACATTTATTAATCTTCATTCTAGTAAAAATGATTTCAATGGTATTTACACCTTTTATTTGCAGCCTCTGAATTCCTTTAATTCTTTGTTTGTAAGAATGTTCAGAGAAAGAAAAGTGCTGTTAGTACTTGTGGGAATATGTATTCACACAACTGTTCATGCTGGAATTGTCATGAATACTCATGTCAATAAGTATTTGCACCCCAGATGATTAATTCAAGGCCTCCTCTTGGTTATAAACCATTCTGCCATCCATACAAGAATCAGAAACCGTTCCATGTTTGGTGAGATGACCAGTCACATCAAACAAATAGCAAATTATGGGCTTGAGCCAAAGGCCATTCCACTGACTTCAAAGGGTTTTGGAACCAATTCTTAGCAGAAGAAATATATAAAGCAATAGTTGTAGCAAATAATTTGTGAGAAACCCAGGGATTAAAATTTGCTTGCATAAAATATTCAGTTAAATGAGTCTAAGTGAATCTTTTAAAATTTAAATAGATGGGAGAAGGTTCTTGTGGTTAAGACAGGAGATTGGGACTCAGGAGATTTGGATTAATTCCTCAGCTCTGCAACTGACTTCCTGGGTGACCTTGGGCATGTCACAAAGAGTGACACCAAATGCAGGCTAAGCTGAACAAGTATTACATTTACTGAACCCTGTGGACTACTCTGTCCATATGGCTGACTTGCTTCCAGCCTAACTCCTTGTGTTTTCTGTTCCACTGGTGTCCTCTCAGGAACAGTCCCATCAGGAAACATGGGCATTCTGACTGCAGTTCTACCAATCATGATACAGGGGGAGATTTTCCAAAGCTCCTAAGAGATTTAGGAACACAAGTTCCATTGGACTCATGTTCCTTGGGTGCTTTTGAAAATCTCCCCTGTAATCTCTCTGCACCTTGGTGCCCCATCTCTAAAACAGGGGTAATAACATTTCTTTTGCAGGTCTTCTCTACTTAGATCCTCAGCTCTTTGGGGCAGACCATGCCTAGCAGCTGGAGCTCCTGATCTCAGCTGGAGCCTGTGCACAATACCAAAAATAATGTAACATACACCTTATTCCAGCTCCTTCATCATGTATGTTGCATCAACACAGATTCCCTTATACTCACTTCTGATTTTCTTGGACTCACACCCCACTCACCAAATGTGTAATTTACACCCCTTGACAGATCACCTCTAAAACTTGTATGCTAAGGAACCAAGCAAGAGGGGTGCAGCAGGAAAAGCCGCTAACAGGAGTGGGCAAGCAGCTGCAAGTCAAAGAAGTCCTTCCTCTTAACAGAGATATTGTTGGGAATATACTTACATAAGGTTATGTATATCACAAATGTGTACGCATTCATGTACATGTCTAATTAGATATTGATTTAATGTATAATATACACACCTGTCCATAGAAATCCACGCATTCTGTAGAATTTGATTAGTAAATGGAAAGTCATTGATGATGTTAACCCTCATTGCACAGAACCCAGCAATCTGCTTTATGTGAACAAATAGCTGCATAGAAGCAGATGGAGGTGCCAGTTGTGCTAAGAGCAGGTGATTATAGCACAGACTGAATACCACCAGGTTTGGGGTTTTTTCCCCTTTACTACCAAACTGTCCATTAACTTTCCTAAGAGCGGAAAGCAAACGGAGAGGAATTTGTGAAGTCAGTAGTCCATATGGCTGGTAGTGAGTTAATCTGCGTCTAAGCAGCAGGTAGCATGAGCCAGGCTGTCTGTTGGGGTTGTTAGTAACCTAGGGGCAGATCATGGAACAGCAGGGAAGGGGATAAACTCAGCCGGCAAATACAGTCAGGAATGTGGCAGGAAATTATTTTTGAAAACACTCTGGAGCATAATAGCAACAATCAGGCTATACGTATGGAATCTATCTGGACTCAGGATATATGTACGTGTGTGTGTGTGTGTGTGTGTGAGAGAGAGAGAGAGAGAGATTAATTCAAGGCTCCTCTTGTTTTATATATATATATATTAGGGCTGTCAAGCGATTAAAAAAATTAATTGTAATTAATCGTGTGATTAATTGCCCTGTTAAACAATAATAGAATACCATTTATTTAAATATTTGTGGATGTTTTCTACATTTTCAAATATATTGATTTCAGTTACAACACAGAATACAAAGTGTACAGTGCTCACTTTATATTTAGTTTTGATTACAAATATTTGCACTGTAAAAAACAAAAGAAATACTCTTTTTCAATTCACCTCATACAAGTACTGTAGTGCAATCTCTTTATCATGAAAAGGTAACTTACAAATGTAGAATTATGTACAAAAAAACCTGTATTCAAAAATAAAACAATGTAAAACTTTAGAGCCTACAAGTCCAATCAGTCCTACTTCTTGTTCAGCCAATCGCTCAGACAAACAAGTTTGTTTACATTTGCAGAAGATAATGCTGCCTGCTTCTTGTTTACAATGTCACCTGAAAGTGAGAACCGGTGTTTGCATGGCACTGTTGTAGCCTGTATCACAAGATATTTATGTGCCACATGCGCTGAAGATTCATATGTCCCTTGATGCTTCAGGCACCATTCCAGAGGACATGCACCCATGCTGATGACAGGTTCTGCCTGATAACAATCCAAAGCAGAGTGGACTGACGCATGCTCATTTTCATAATCTGAGTCAGATGCCACCAGAGGAAGATTGATTTTCTTTTTTGGTAGTTTGGGTTCTGTAGTTTCTGCATCAGAGTGTTCCTCTTTTAAGACTTCTGAAAGCATGTTCCACACCTCATCCCTCTCAGATTTTGGAAGGCATTTTAGATTCTTAAATCTTGGATCAAGTGCTTTAGCTATCCTTAGAAATCTCACATTGGTACCTTCTTTGCGTTTTGTCAAATTTGCAGTGAAAGTGTTCTTAAAACGAACCTGGGCTGGGTCATCATCTGAGACTGCTATAACATGAAATATATGACAGAATGTGGGTAAAACAGAGCAGGAAACATACAATTCTCCCCCAAGGAGTTCAGTCACAAATTTAATTAATGCATTTTTTTTAATGAGCATCATCAGCGTGGAAGCGTGTCCCCTGGAATGGTGGCCGAAGCATGACAAGGCATATGAATCTTTAGCACATTTGGCATGTAAATATATTGCGACATCAGCGCCATGAGAACACCTGTTCTCACTTTCAGGTGACATTGTAATTAAGAAACATTATCTCCTGTAAGTGTAAACAAACTTGTTTGTCTTAGCGATTGGCTGAACAAGAAGTAGGACTGAGTGGACTTGTAGGCGCTAAAATTTTACATTATTTTGATTTTGAGTGCAGTTATATAACAAAAAAACCCTACATGTGTAAGTTGCCCTTTCATGATAAACAGATTGCCCTACAGTACTTGTATGAGGTGAATTGAAAAATAGTATTTCTTTTGTTTTTTACAGTGCAAATATTTGTAATGAAAAATTATATAAAGTGAGCACTGTAGACTGTGTATTTTATGTTGTATTTGAAACTCATATATTTGAAAATGTAGAAAAACATCGAAAAATATTTAATAAATTTCAATTGGTATTCCATTACTTAACAGTGTGATTAATCACGATTTATTTTTTTAGTCATGATTAATTTTTTGAGTTAATCACGTGAATTAACTGTGATTAAATGACAGCCCTAATATATATATAGTTCTATACACACACACACTCACACAATGATATATTTCTATTAGCTCCATACCAATATATGGTCCATAAGCATATCAATGGAATATACACACACAGAGCTAAATTATACATTATGACACTGCCAAGACTCATCAAGCCCTCAGATCACTACCCCTTCCTGCTTCTCCACGTGGGCACCAATGATACTGCCAAGAATGACCTTGAGCGTATCACTGCAGACCACGTGGCTCTGGGAAGAAGGATAAAGGAGTTTGAGGCACAAGTGGTGTTCTCGTCTATCCTCCCTGTGGCAGGAAAAGGCCAGGGTAGAGACCGTCGAATCGTGGAAATCAACGAATGGCTACGCAGATGGTGTCGGAGAGAAGGGTTTGGATTCTTTGACAATGGGATGGTCTTCCAAGAAGAAGGATTGCTAGGCAGAGATGGGCTCCACCTCACGAAGAGAGGGAAGAGCATCTTTGCAAGCAGGCTGGCTAACCTAGTGAGGAGGGCTTTAAACTAGGTTCACCGGGGGAAGGAGACCAAAGCCCCGAGGTAAGTGGGAAAGTGGGATACCAGGAGGAAGCACAAGCAGGAGACTGCAAGAGGGGAGGACTCCTGTCTCAGACTGAGAAAGCGGGACAATCAGCGAGTTATCTTAAGTGCCTATACACAAATGCAAGAAGCCTGGGGAACAAGCAGGGAGAACTAGAAGTCCTGGCACAGTCAGGGAATTATGATGTAATTGGAATAACAGAGACTTGGTGGGATAACTCACATGATTGGAGTACTGTCATGGATGGATATAAACTGTTCAGGAAGGACAGGCAGGGCAGAAAACGTGGGGGAGTTGCGTTGTATGTAAGAGAGCAGTATGACTGCTCAGAGCTCCGGTATGAAACTGCAGAAAAACCTGAGAGTCTCTGGATTAAATTTAGAAGTATGAACAACAAGGGTAATGTCGTGGTGGGAGTCTGCTACAGACCACCGGACCAGGGGGATGAGGTGGACGAGGCTTTCTTCCAGCAACCAACAGAAGTTGCTAGATCACAGGCCCTGGTTCTCATGGGTGACTTTAATCACTCCGATATCTGCTGGGAGAGCAATACAGCGGTGCACAGACAATCCAGGAAGTTTCTGGAAAGTGTAGGGGACAATTTCCTGGTGCAAGTGCTGGAGGAACCAACTAGGGGAAAAGCTCTTCTTGACCTGCTGCTCACAAACAGGGAAGAAATAGTAGAGGAAGCAATAGTGGATGGGAACCTGGGAGGCAGTGACCATGAGATGGTCGAGTTCAGGATCCTGACACAAGGAAAAAAGGAGAGCAGTAGAACAGACACCCTGGACTTCAGAAAAGCAGACTTCGACTCCCTCAGGGAACTGATGGGCAAGGTCCCCTGGGAGAATAACATGATGGGGAAAGGAGTCGAGGAAAGCTGGCTGTATTTTAAAGAAACCTTATTGAGGTTGCAGGAACAAACCATCCCGATGTGTAGGAAGAAAAGTAAATATGGCAGGCGACCAGCTTGGCTTAACAGTGAAATCCTTGCTCGTCTTAAACACAAAAAAACAGCTTACAAGAAGTGGAAAATTGGACAAATAACCAGGGAGGAGTATAAAAGTATTGCTCAGGCATGCAGGTGTGAAATTAGGAAGGCCAAATCACACTTGGAGTTGCAGCTAGCCGGAGATGTTAGGAGTAACAAGAAGGGTTTCTTTAGGTATGTTAGCAACAGGAAGAAAGTCAAGGAAAGTGTGGGCCCCTTGCTGAATGAGGAGGGAACCTAGTGACAGAGGATGTGGAGAAAGCTAGTGTACTCAATGCTTTTTGCCTCTGTCTTCACAGACAAGGTCAGCTCCCAGACAGCTGCACTCTGCAGCACGGTATGGGGAGGAGGTGACCAGCTCTCTGTGGAGAAAGAAGTAGTTCGGGACTATTTAGGAAAGCTGGACGAGCACAAGTCCATGGGGCCGGATGCGCTGCATCCGAGGGTGCTAAAGGAGTTGGCCGATGAGATTGCAGAGCCATTGGCCATTATCTTTGAAAAATCATGGCGATTGGGGGAGGTCCCGGATGACTGGAAAAAAGCTAATGTAGTGCCCATCTTTAAAAAAGGGAAGAAGGAAGATCCAGGGAACTACAGGCCAGTCAGTCTCACCTCAGTCCCTGGAAAAATCATGGAACAGGTCCTCAAGGAATCAATCCTGAACCACTTAAAGGAGGGGAAAGTGATCAGGAACAGTCAGCATGGATTCACCAAGGGCAAGTCATGCCTGACTAACCTAATTGCCTTCTATGATGAGATAACCAGCTCTGTGGATGAGGGGAAAGCAGTGGATGTGCTATTTCTGGACTTTAGCAAAACTTTTGATACAGTCTCCCACAGTATTCTTGCCAGCAAGTTAAAGAAGTATGGGCTGGATGAATGGACGGTAAGGTGGATAGAAAACTGGCTAGATGGTCGGGCTCAACGGGTAGTGATCAATGGTTCCATGTCTAGTTGGCAGCCGGTATCAAGTGGAGTGCCCCAAGGGTCGGTGCTGGGGCCGGTTTTAGTCAATATCTTCATTAACGATCTGGAGGATGGTGTGGACTGCACCCTTAGCAAGTTTGCAGATGACACTAAACTGGGAGGAGTGGTTGATACACTGGAGGGTAGGGATAGGATACAGAGGGACCTAGACAAATTAGAGGATTGGGCCAAAAGAAATATGATGAGGTTCAACAAGGACAAGTGCAGAGTCCTGCACTTAGGACGGAAGAATCCCATGCACTGTTACAGACTAGGGACCGAATGGCTGGGCAGCAGTTCTGCAGAAAAGGACCTAGGGGTTACGGTGGACGAAAAGCTGAATATGAGTCAACAGTGTGCCCTTGTTGCCAAGAAGGCTAATGGCATTTTGGGTTGTATAAGTAGGGGCATTTCCAGCAGATCGAGGGATGTGTCCAGTTTTGGGCCCCACACTACAAGAAGGATGTGGATAAATTGGAGAGAGTCCAGTGGAGGGCAACAAAAATGATTAGGGGGCTGGAGCACATGACTTATGAGGAGAGGCTGAGGGAACTGGGATTGTTTAGTCTGCAGAAGAGAAGAATGAGGGGGGATTTGATAGCTGCTTTCAACTACCTGAAAGGGGGTTCCAAAGAGGATGGATCTAGACTGTTCTCAGTGGTAGAAGATGACAGAACAAGGAGTAATGGTCTCAAGTTGCAGAGGGGGAGGTTTAGGTTTGACATTAGGAAAAACTTTTTCACTAGTAGGGTGGTGAAGCACTGGAATGGGTTACCTAGGGAGGTGGTGGAATCTCCTTCCTTAGAGGTTTTTAAGGTCAGGCTTGACAAAGCCCTGGCTGGGATGATTTAGTTGGGTTTGGTCCTACTTTGAGCAGGGGTTGGACTAGATGACCTCCTGAGGTCCCTTCCAACCCTGAGATTCTATGATTCTATGACACAAATTTATTTGTAAAGTGTATTTCACACAAATTATATCTCAAATAGCTTTATAGAGTTAATAAATAAGCAATGGAGGAACAATAAAGAATGGAAAGGAGATGACAGAAATTAAGAGGTAGAGACAACAAGAGAGAAAATGTTCATTTATCAGATGAGTTCTGGAAAACATATGAAGAGTCAATGAAGAAGAGAGATAAAGATGCCAAGAGATGCAGAGGAGAAGGCTCTTGTGCCAGCACTGGTAAGATTTTGGGATGGGACAGAACAGAATCCATGATAAGTGGAGGGGAGTAGAGAGAGCCTAGGTACCTGAGGAGCACATTTGTGGAAGATTTTAAAACAAATGGTGAGCATAGGACAATTCTGAACTGAAATTATTCAAAACTTTTCACTCAGCAAAAAAAATGATATTTTGACTTTTTATCTCAATTCAGGATGAAAACAAACACCGGAATGCTGGAATTTCTCATGGGACAGAAATTCTGGTTTTTGATCAGCTCTAAAAATCACACACAGACCTTAACCATGGATCATGTAATCCAACCACTGAAATACAACTACCGCAGTGTCAAAAATTGCAGCTGTTTAATAATTCACAGCAACAGTACATCTGCAAAGTTGGGCTAATAATTCCCACCTGGGTGTTATGAGAGTTAGATTGCATGAGTTGCTCAGATACTGCAGTGATGTAGGCCACATAATTACATTGCTGGGTCCTCAGCTTTACATCTCAACGAAAGAGCAGAACTTCCATCTGCATACAATACCCTCTAGCACTACTTGAGGCATTGTTTCGGTATAACTTAAAGGGAGATAATTTAATATAACAATCAACAGTCCTCTTTGGGGGTGTTCCTGCATCTGAATATAGAGCCAGGAATGAGCGATGGTTAAAAATTTTCATTGAAACTTTCATGGAAAATTGGGTATCTAATTACATGAATATTTTTTGAGGAAAGTGTTTGCTTTCTTCTTCTTCTTCTGTTTTTTTTGTTATTTTGTTCTTTGGGTTTTTTGTTGGTTTTGTGTGTGTGTGTGTGTGTTTGCGGGAAGGGAGGTATTGTTTCTTAGTTTGGTTTGTTTTTTTGATCAGAAAACTCAAAATCTGAAATTGAAAATTTTGGCCAAGAAACTGAAAAATGCTTGGGTTTTGAGTTTTCAGATTTTAAAGAAAAGTTGGGATTTTCTGCAGAAAATAAAACCACTTTCCAACTAGTTGTTCTGGGAAAAGAACCCCAATCTCATCATTGCTAACCAAGTAGCCATTCTATTAGACCAAAACCACCAGGGTGACCAGACAGCAAGTGTGAAAAATCGGGATAAGGCGTGGGGGGGTAATAGGTGCCCATATAAGATAAAGCCCTGAATATCAGGACTGTCCCTATAAAATCAGGACCTCTGGTCAACCTAACAGCTCAACCCTGCTTGGCTAGTGAGAGCTGACAGTGTCACAGAAGATGAGGGTACAGTTTCAAATAATGGTGCACTGTCAGAAAAATGGACCACACACAGGGGAAGGCAAGCAAATGTTGCTCCTCTGCCTGTCTACTGAAGAGTTCAAAAAAAATGCAATGCTGAGAATGCTGTGCTTAGAAAATATACATAATGGATTGGAATATGATCCTAATTTTATCTGATTCTCTGATTCCCATTGATCACTCAGGGTTTCCTTCCTGTCTCAAGTGACATAGAACTAACCACTTCTCCCCTCTCTCTAGAACCAGAATGAACCAAGTACGACAGATGCGAGTCCTATTGTTTAATGAACTACCGGGAGGTGCTCCGATAATGCAGTGATGAGGGCACTGTAAGAACCTATAGGAAATAGAAGCAATACAATGAAGATGAAATCCCTGAACAAAATGCTACACTCCCCTGCAGTAATGGCCCCAACCATTGTTTAACGTTGTGGTACGTTGCATGAGTGCAGACCACTGCTATAGAAGAATTGCAGCCTTTTTGAATAGGGAATGTGGCATCCCACTGCCAGCCACAAGGTGTGGATGATGGAGAAAGGAGATTTGCCGTTGGAGTCCAGGCCAGATCTAAATCTAAATATGAAGATATCTATCAAACAGAGAGGGAGTTTTTTACCCTGAACACATAATGTTTAAATAACTTTGGTTGAGGCTGAAGCCTCTCCCAATGGCTGCCTAGAAAATGATGCTGGGTGATGGCTAGCTGGAGAAGCAGAGACTGGGAAGACCCCACCGCCGAAGACAGCTTAGTGTTCTCAATGGAGATGGACAGATGAAGCAGTGTTTAGATGCACATTAGGTTTAGGCTGGGTCCTGGTGTTCAGTATTTAAGGGAAAATCAGGTCCAGCAACAGGGGAGGGGGGGAATCCTGCAAGCTTTTCTCATGTGATTTTGACCCAAAATGGTGGACCTATTGCAAGATCAGTTATTCCCATGAGATCTCCACCTAACAGGGACCAGACAGTAGATCCAATGGTTTGGCAGAAGCACCATGTAGGTCACCTGAGTCTGCTTGCTAAGATGTGTCTCCATAGGATTTGGAGGTGCATGTCCTTGGTAGCTTGAAGGATGCCCTTGTCACTGCCTGGTGAACCCTATTGGCCAGTGCATCGACAGACTCCAAGAGGAACCCTGCCCAACCCCCCTCCATTGGAAGGGCAGTTGCTGTGGACCAGGAATTAACATGGAAAATAAACATACTGAGGATTTCAGTGTAGATGGCGAGGGGACCAGAAATTGAATTAATCAGTGGAGCTTCCTCAGGGTAAGCAGGCAGTCTTTGGTCTCATACAGCTGATCTTCATCTGTTGTTGCCAACAGCCCTGAATATGCCTCTCTGAGTCACAGGTCAGTACCCACGTCCAGTTCTATGTCACTCACCCCAGACGTTCTTACCCTTCTCCTGGAGAAAAGTCCTGACGGTCTGTTGGTTTGGTGCCACAACAATTCTGAATCAGCTGATGCACTCCTAGGAGCTGATTAATTAGTGCTACTTGACACTGTTTTGGCTGGAGGTGAACACAGATCTTCATTAAAAAGAACGAGGAGTACTTGTGGCACCTTAGAGACTAACAAATGTATTTGAGCATAAGCTTTCGTGGGACTGCAGAACTAAAATTAATTTGCAAACTGGACACCATTAAATTAGGCTTGAATAAAGACTGGGAGTGGATGAGTCATTACACAAACTAAAACTATTTCCCCATGTTAATTATCCCCCTACTGTTACTCACACCTTCTTGTCAACTGTTTGAAATGGGCCATCCTGATTATCACTACAAAAGTTTTTTTTTCTCCTGATGATAATAGCCCATCTTAATCAATTAGTCTCATTAGAGTTGGTATGGCAACACCCATTTTTTCATGTTCTCTCTGTGTATATATATATATATATCTTCCTATTGTATTTTCCACTGCATGCATCTAATGAAGTGGGTTCTAGCACATGAAAACTTATGCTCAAATAAATTTGTTAGTGTCTACGGTACCACAAGGACTCCTCGTTCTTTTTGCTGATACGGACTAACATGGCTACCACTCTGAAACCTGTCACAGATCTTCATTGTCAGTCTTCACCATCTGACACTCTTTCACTCACACTGCTAGCCCTCTCTTTGACTAACCCATCCCCCACTACATGCATGCTGTTAAACCACACGTGAACTCCAAGCTGCATCTGGAACTCAAAATAAAAAAGCTGCCCCTGCACATTGTGAACCCAGTAAAGGGGTTTGGTTGATCTGCACCCATCATCCTATCCTGTTCTTTGAGTTCTGTGGCTCTGCACAGACACGTGCTTTCATATTACTGCTCCAGCTTGTTATTTAGCATTTGTATTATGGTTCTGTTCCCAGCTGCATCACTGATCTACTGTGGGACACCAGCGTTGCCAACTCTCACAGTTGAATCACAAATATCACAATATTTGGTGTCAAATTAAAAGTAGTGTTTTTTCTTAAAGCTCCAGCTTTTGTGAGTACATGAGAATCTCTTTTCTTTCTTTCTTTCTTTCTTTCTTTCTTTCTTTCTCTCAAGCTGAGTTTCTAGACATCATTGAGGAAAACCATGAAAATGTGACTCCTACAGTCTCGAATTCAAAACACAAACACCCACCTCAAATTTATTATTTTTTAAAAAGCTCATGATTTTTAAGCCAATCTTGTGATTTTGCGGGGCTGACTCATGATTTTTGCATGCTGTGGGCTGGCAATACTGGTCACCTTGGGCAAAGACAATTCACTCCTGTTTCCCCTCCAGGCCTTGGTCTAACCTGTGCATGTTGCACATTTCAGGATAGGGGCTGTCTCTTACAATGGATTTGTACAGCATCTGCCCTGCAGAATCTATCATCTAAACCGATACGGCAGACAGAGGCTGTAAGGAAAAGCAGAGCTGAGGTCACCTAGCGGGTCGATTCTCACCTGCACGGAGATCTGCTTGCCTCAAGAGAGCACGTGGTGGGAGCAGAGGTTCCTTAAGTAATTGCTGACCATGCCCATATTTTGGGGGCCAATCTGTGCCAACCCCAGCACCAGAAAGAGCAGCATAGGGTGGGGATGGGGGTTGGCACAGGAGCCAGCAGAGTGCCCCCTGGCATGGAGTTTTAGCTGACCAGTTTACACAGCCTGCGCTGGTTCAGGGACAGAATAAGAATAAGATAAGACTAGATAAGAGAAAGTAAAGTCTGTTGCTGTATCTTTACTGACCAAGCTACAGTAATGCCACATAGAATGTGCACCCGACGGGGGCCTAGCGAGGACTGATTCACTGCTCTGCTCTTAAAAAGGAAAATGGGGAACTGTCAAATTAACAGTAGTGACTTTTTGTGCAAGTGCTAATTATAGAACACAAACGCCTGTTGTCTGTGCCGAAGGCTGGGTCAACCTCTGTTGTTACAAAGCTTTTGTAACTCTGCTAATGCCTTTAATATAAGCTCCTATTAATTGTACATTCAACTTAATTCCAGAGCTCAATGCTGCTGGATTGCACTAATCAGATGGCTGACTGTAATTATAATGTGCTTAACCTGCATTTATAAAGCACATTACTTCTTATGATTCTTTTTTTAATTTAGTGCAGGATTGACAGCCCTTGATTTTATCCATGGAACAGATACAGCCAGGGCACAACCCTGCCAATGTGATTCAACACTATTCTGGAGGGACCCCTGTGGCTCTGGCAGACAGGTGCCAGCTCATGGCAAAACCCGAGATTAATTCACTTGTGTATTAGTATCAATCAAAGTAATTGTTAAATGTAGAAGAGTGTATTTGGTGTTTAAACTTCATGAAAACTAATGGGATGTTACATGTATTGGTATTACTTCTCTGTACCCTGTGATGATATAATAGCAAACATTGACATTGTAAATACCCCTGCAACTAAATAACCCATCAAAGGAGGAAGAGGCCTTGTGGAATGCAAATGAAGAACTTTAACAGAAAAGTGCTAATTTCACAGCAAGTGGTCATTGTGTGTGATGATCGGGGGTCAGAGACTCTAAACGCATTCCTCACTCTCTGTCATCAAAGGAAAAGCCCACGTGGGTAGTGACACTCTCAGCTTGGTTTCTGTGAGAAGAAGCTATAAGTATGGATTCAAGAAATGATCCTGCATCTCTGGGCTCTGGATTCTAACAGGGTGGATTAAGTGAACGAGAAGACGGAGATCCCCAGAGTGCTTCTGGGTAGCTCTGAGAGACTTTGGGGAAACTGGCAGATTACTACATCTCTGCTATCATTTGGAATTACAAATTGCGACTCACCTGTGCATATATTTTAACTGCTTTTACCTCTCAAAAATTCTCACTTTCTTTTCTTAGCTAATAAACCGTTAGTTAGTTTACTATAGAATTGGCTACCAGTATTGTCTTTGGTGTAAGATCTATGGTACCAATTGACCTGGGGTAAGTGACTGGTCCCTTGGGACTGGAAGCAGCCTGATGTGATGTGATCTTTGGTGTAAGTGACCATTTCTCACTAAGTCCAGTTTGTCTGGGTGGCAAGATAAACTGGAACATCTAAGGGGACTGTCTGTGACTCCGTGGTAAGACTGGTATAGTCATCCAGGAGTGCACATTTGGTACTGCCATGGTTAAATCTAATTATAGAACACACCACCAATTTGGGGGTGTCTGCCCTGTTTTCTGACAGTCTGCCCTGAGGTCGGCACTCACAGCTGTAAGCCACTCCAGACGGCATGACAGCCCCGACTAAATGGGTGAGACGGTAGTTCAGTCTCCATAGCCTGTTCCATCCTTGCCAACTAACTCCAGCTGCAGTGCTGTCTTTTTTTGATGTAGGAACCAGTTCACTAGAACTGGGTTGAGTCCAGGTCTTCATCTCACATAAACCACAAACAGCCACCAATTGACAATGACTTAAAATCACGGCTAACGTGTGCTGGATATGAACCACTGACCTAGTGGGTGAAAGGTTATATCTCAAATTACCAATACCCGAGTTATGCACTCCCCGAGTATGAGTTATCATCCTAGTGCCTAGTGAAAACCAAAGATTTGAGGGGCAGTATCCCAACGATGCATCCCAACGATGCCATCATGAATAACAAAATTCTTAAGGCAACCAATGGTTTCTCAGCCAAATGATATATTAGCATCAAGACCCATATCCCAGGAAATGAATGATGGTTTTTGTCACACCAACGTTTGTAACGTTCCATCATTGCATTGTAATGAAGCACCATCATCCCCATCTCAGCAAAACCTCACAGCGTGAGAGTGAATCCCAGGGCTTAATTTGGATAAGTATCCAGCCGTTTGGATGCCTGTCTTGAAGTTTTCCCAGAATAGCGCGGCCTTCCGAGTCTCCATAAACTGGGTAGGGAATTTCATAATACCAGACGACCTAGCAATATTTCATCCCTCTCGACTGTGGCCCCAGATAGCCACTTCCACCTGGAAACTACAAGTGGGAAAAACACTTGCCTGAGTATTTCAAAACCTAAATGTTGGTTTGGTCTTGGAGGGGACATTTACCCAGACTGCATAACCCACTCCTGGGGATAACTGTGCTGATCCTCAAATATAGTTTAGGGTACTTTCTTTCCATGCCTAGATTCATAGCATAGAAGGCCAGAAGGAAACATTGTGACCATCTAGTCTGACCTTCTGTTTAGCATAGTCCACAGGAAGGCCATAGTGAAGTATCCAGAAAAGCCCTGGTTAAATCAGGACTGTCTTGAATAAACCTGGACAGGCGTCCATCTCCGTCCACACCATTTCCCATTTTTGAATGCACTAAAGACATTGAGGTCTCCAGATGCAGAGCCCCCATTCTGGGGTAGGATGTAGGATGCAGCCTCCCACATGCCAGGGAGGGCAGCACAAAGGTGGTGGATAACCCAGCACACAGTCAGCTCAAGAAGTCATTATGCCCATTGTGGGTCATGCAGCCACCATGGGAGCCGTTGAAGTCTCAGAGCAGCAGCAGTAGCAGCAGAATGCTCAATACTCACAGGAGATGGGGGGATGGGTGCCTGAAACTCACAGAGGGCAGAAGCAGTCTCAGCTGCTGGGACCTGGCTCCCTGTCCCTTCTCACCTCCCCCATCCCTCCCCCAGCACAGAGGAAGCTAACCAGGATGCACTGAGGGGCCAGGGATCAGGAATGGAGCACCCCATGTGTACTGGCCCCCCCGCTGGACAGACCTCCTAGCCCCACCAGCCTTTCAGCACTGCCCTGACCAGTTCCTCTGCAAAAAAAATCCCAGGTCCCAAAAAATACCAAATTGGGGTAAACATTTATCAAACTTGAATATAGGCTTTTTCAAAACCCTGGGAATTTTAAGGGGAAAATCAGTAAATACCAGTAATGAAGGGCCTTAGTAATGCTTCCAAATAATTAGATACAATCTTCTTATAAGACCTATATCAGTGTCTAATCTTTCTTTTTACTTCCTCTTTCTCCCTCCTTGTATATATTTACAGTGTGTAGGAATACTAGATATGGCCAAGATTTGCCATCAGAATGGTTTTTGACAGAAAATGGCTTTTCTACAAAATGGACATTTTCCCAGAAAAAGTTTTTTGTTGATTTTTTTTTGTGTTTTCAATGAAAACCTGAAAAAAAAATTTCACCAAAAATGAAAAATCTTTTTTTTTTTGGTCTAAAATTTTTCCAGGAGAAAAAAATCTGTTCCCAGCCTGCTCTGATCAACATAAGAAGTAGAGAGATACCATTCACTGGAAATAGCTGGCTCGTGCTTTCCTGTTGTTATTCCTTTTCCTCACCTCTTGTTACTGCACTTTCCTCCAAGAAGTCATTTTGATTTTTTGTAAGGGTGAGGATGCCTTTTCCAGAAAAACGCAAAGATGACCAATATACACATTCACCGAAAAAGTATATGGCCCAATTTATTATTAAGCCAACGCATGTGCATACGCACACCAGTGATTGTTCATCATCTTTATAGATTCATAACCTTGGTTTAATCTCTGTTTAACTAAATCCAGACAGGGAAAGCCTCTGTCCCCAAATGCTGCTCTCTCTTTATCCCGACAGGCGGGCTCCAGGCTTTCCTATACAGGCAGTTATTGCTGTACAAATCTTTGCCTTTCTCTCAGAGCCATTCTCTTTATATGGGATGGCTCATTAGGCTTTATTCCCGGCAGGGAGCTGACATCCAATTAACTAGCTGACAGTCTTCTTGTGTCTCCCGCTAGTCCAATAAGGCTCTGTTTACAAACACAGGCTGTTGCGCCCATAAGGGAGGGGAGGTGACAGTGCCCCTGCCGGGCCAGTTTGTTCAAAATCATAAGAGGGCTTTAAACAATGTCTTTGTATGTTAACGAGCAGACATATTGCTTGCAGTAGGATGCAATTCATCCTAATGGTTGGGGTCATATTTGGCGGGAAAGGGATCAGTGGGCCTTGCACTGCATGGTGGAACAGCCAGAGAGTCAGACGCAGTGGCTGCTCTGATTTCATTGCGGATCGGAACTGACGATTCCAAGAAAATCAGAAATGAAGGCTGCTCAAGATAAATTCAGCAGCTCAGATGCTTTATCCAAAGTGATCTGAGTTTCTTTGGGGTAAAGCAAAGGGGCTGGGAGTTTTAGGAGTGTCAGATCATGGGATCAGGAGCCCTATGTTGCCTGCTTGGAACTCATCGATTTGACCGTGCAAGGGTTTGTGAGGCTATTCCCTTTGGGTTTGATTTTTGTGTGTTCATCCCATCCCTTCGCCCCAACCCCCATGCCAAGTTTTGCTTTGATTTTTCATTTGACTGACCCCAAAGACTCAAAGTGAAGCTCACTCCTACCAGATAGGCACCACCTGCTTTCAGTCTGAAATAGATAAGCCCACCAAATGTTTATGATTTTGATTAGAGATGGCCCTAAACTGCAACATTGGACCCAAACTGCATCCTCAAATTTTAGCAAGAACAACTCCGCTAAACTTGGCAATGGTTTGTTTCTTGTGGTGGGTTTGAACCAGAACCACAATTTTGCTTGAAAATTTCAGAACATTTCAGACCAGAAACTGAAATGCCACAACTCAAACTCCTCACTGAATTAGGTGCCAAACTACTAACTCACTCAGCCTCCTTCAAAACTGGGCCCAGATTTTCTGCAAGCTTCACAATCCCAATCTGGACTGGATGACCCTGGCCTGAGCCCTGACTTCATAACTAAATGTGAGAACAGGTGGATTTCCCAATGAGGAATGCTAGTGCTTCGTTGAGAAGGTTTGCATTGGCCAATGCTACTTTTTTGGGCAAGGGAAGGGAAATGTGTTGTGAAGAAATTCTGGAAACACTCCAGGCCTGAAGGTCACTTTGCACCACTCCAACTGTATAAACGAGCCCTAGAAGGAGTTTAAATTACATTAGCACTCACTTTAGGGCCTCTTTACGATGCCAGAGTGATGTAAAGGGGCCTTGGTCTAAATGAAAATCAGGCCCTTGAAATTCATGGACTTTCACTATTTTAAATAAGTCCGTGGCTCACACAAAGCTTCAGACATTGGAGTTCCTACATCAGTCCCCAGCTTCCGTTGTCTGATGAGAATCACAAAAGAGATGCTGACACTGAGTAGGTCTCAGAGGGGTCGCCGTGTTAGTCTGTATCAGCAAAATCAACAAGGAGTCCTTGTGGCACCTAAATTTGTTAGTCTCTAAGGTGCCAAAAGGACTCCTCATTGTTTTTGCTGACACTGAGCAATTCATTATTTATTATTATTATTTATTATTATTATTATTTTGTTTCAGTAGCACACAAATTCCTCGGGTAGGATTGGGTTCCCATTGCTGAACAAACACACAGTAAGGCATGGTCCCTGCCCAGAAGAGCTCACAGTGTAATTGGAATCAAGATTTAATGAGTGAGTCTGACAAACAGAGAAGGGATGTAGCGGAGGTAAATTCCTGTTAGTTACAGAGGTTCATTATTAATTATTAACTAGATGGGTCCCTAGCACTTGAAAGGTTTTTTTTTAAATATATAATAAATACATAGAATCTGCTCTCCCTCGTTTCTGCACAACATGGCTAGCATTAGTTGGCCGATGTCTCATAGACATTGCAGCAGAGGTAAGTGCAGAGGAGAGACTGAAAGGACCTTATAGATCAGATCAGAGTCAAGCAAAGAGGCCCTCCCCAGCCATAGGTCTGGCTATGAATTATAGAAAAGGTATTAGTCCCTTCCCTCATTGCACTCCACAGTCATAGCACCTGGGAAAAAGGGAACGGCACACTTAAATGTTCTGCACCGTGCAGGGCTTTCCAATACAGAATCAGATTGCTCATCCCTCTAACCTGGGATCCTGCCTCTGACAATGGCCAATAGTGGATAACTCTCTGGAAAGTTTCAGTACACAGAGTGCCACCTAAACAGTTGTGTCATTCTGTAGCTCGGGAAAGAAACTTCCTTTTAGATCGCCTCAGAAATCAACTCACCTGCTGACATCCACATCCCAACCTTGTGGTGGGCGGGATTTTCCATAAAGGCAGGAGGCAAGCTGCAGAACCTCAGTGATTACTACCATGGCTCAAAGCAGTACATAGTGGCAAAATACAAACTTCCCCTTTTTTCCCCTGGATCTTTCCCCCAGAATGAATTCCTGAACAGACTCGTGCAGAATCAGCCACTTCACACACTGCTCTGGTCAGCCGCTTTGTTCTGATTTCCTTCCAGTTCTCCTGCTGAAACTGACATCATCACACTCTGCAGAGAAGAGTTTTTCCAGGATACTACACTTGATTAATTTCCCTCTGCATCCCCCTTGCATATACCACTGGAGAGTAGCTCTTTCATCTCTAACATTCCCTGGGGAGGTACTTATGCTCCAGCGATTAAAACAAATGTTGACGGGAGACATCAACTGGGCTCTGGGTAGTTCTGACACCACCTGTCGCTGGTATCTGCATCCATTTCTTCTGATACAAAATGTAGCAGTGGGAGAAAATGAGAATTCTGGTCCTGTAGAATAGATGGAGTGAATGTGACTAACCCCAAAATTTTGGATATCTCTCTATCTGTCTGTTAAGGTTTTCTATGGTTCCATGTTATCCAAGCACTATTGAACCAGCTCCTTTTTAAATTTTACTTGGTCTTCACACAGACACAATCATACAACTACTCCATCAGTCCTTGGGCAACACCTGAGCCAGGTGATTATTATGTTAATTATAGGGCGAAGGGAGGTTCCTGAGAGAGTCTGTTTATATAATTATCTATATAATGAGATTCCAGGATTGTCACTCTGTCTATGTGTCACTCAAAAGGCCAGAGTATGTTGAATCAGAGTGAAGTGATAAAAACAGCTACAAGTGTGGGTAATAAGCTGTTTTTTGGTTTTTTAGAATATCACCCGGTTCAGTCATCACCAGAATTCACAATCTGTTATCATCCATTTTTTTAAGTTCTCAGCCATTTTTACTTTATGAATTACACCTGTGCAGAGTACAACTATAGTAAGGCATGTATCTATGCCATGCCAAGAGTCCTCCACCATTGTGATATCAGTGGTAACTCAACCAATCAACACCTTTATTCCACAGTGAATTTGCATGCAGCAATTTCATTGGGGCATGAGGGAGACTGCACCAATGGTGGGTTACTTGGCCCAATTGCCCCACCCAGGTGACAGCACAGGCTCTCAGCTACTAGTATTTTGACAAGGTGTAAATCAACAGAAATAAATAAATATATAGAAAGAAATATTCCTCTTACCTCCAACTGAGTTTTACCGTGATATGTTGAGTGAAATTTCAGAATCAAGTTGACTTTGCCCATTGATGATCTATTGCAATTTATGTATGTAGTGTTGTTGTAGCCATGTTGATCCCAGGATATTAGAGAGACAAGGTGGGTGAGGTCATATCTTCCTCATCTCATCCACCTTGTCTCTCCAATATTCCAATTTATTACTATTATTCTGTGTATTGAGGTAGCACATATGGGCCCCCATCCTAGATCAGGCCCCACTGTGTGCGAGGTGCTGTACAAATGTGTGACAAAAACATAGTCCTTATCACTTTGTTTCCCCACTTGGGTTCAACTCCATTTGCAGTTTGGTCGCACCCAACAATCGCGCTCCTAATCTAAATAGCAGGTCAGGTTGGTGTCAAGATGTGGATGCATGAATGCACCCATGTTTATAGCACAGTATAATCAACCCCAAGTTTTAAAAAATCATGAGTTAGGCCCCCCAAAATTATGAGATTGGCATAAAATCATGAGGGTTTTAAATAATAATCAACAGTGAGGGTTTCTTTATTGGCCTTCTGGTCTTTGAGCTTTTAGGTTTCACATTTTCAAACATTTCCCCAGACAAATTCAAATTAGAAATTAGGCACACGTTTTTAACACGGAAGGTGACTAACCACTGGAACAAACTACCAAGGAAGCAGCGCATTCTCCATCTCTTGCTGTCTTCCAATTCAGACTGGTTACCTTTCTGAAAGAGATGCTTAGTCAAACCCAACTTAGTGGGCTTAATACAGAGGTAACTAGGTGAAATTATACGGCCTGTGCTGTACAGGAGGTCAGACTAGATGATCCAGTAGTCCCTTCTGGCCTTAAACTCTATGAATCAGTGACTAAAATCATGAAAACTGGTAACCCTGTGACAAGGCTTAGGGTGGGCCTAGGTGGGGTGGGCATGGCCAAAACAATTAGCAAATTCTGCTGTGGGTGGTGGAGAGGGGGTCAATGAGACAGCAGAACACTTCCCAACTGGCCACCCTCAGAATATATAACACTGGCCGTTCCTACCTTGCAGGAGAGTGGGGGGATGGGGTGTCTAAGTTTTCTGATCTTTTCAAGATACAATGCTGCTAACAATGATGCTGTAATGCACAACCAAGACACACGGTAATAAGTTGGTGTGTCTTTATTTAGATTTCTCAATCCTGCCGTTCAAGGTCAGATTTCAGGGTCAGATGCTGCTTTATCTCCACCCTGGGCCCATCTGTGTTTTGCTTCTAACTGGGCTGAGAGCAAACCCCATTGACACAGCCATACCATTCCTCCATGATGTTCACTCGGTTCCCACTGTCCGGTATTAAAACCCAACTGCCAGCCCTGCTTCGAGATGCAACCGCATTGCCAGGGTAGCTAAACAAACTGCATGAGCTATCAAAGAGTGTTTCAAAACGAATTACATTCCAGGAAATGACAGACCCACGCTTCCTTGAGACCACTGATGGTCAGAATGAAATCAGCATCAAAAGATAGCCTATTTCAAATAACACACCGTGCCCAGACACCACAGCAATTTGTGCATGACAGCTGGACAGATAGACACGGCAGACATGCACCCCACTAGCTGATGTGCTGCCCCAAAAGGCTTTCCTATGTCCATTTGATGCCTGCCAACTCCTCAGTGCAGGCACAGCTGCAGTCTTGCCTGACATGTTTCCTAATAAATTCTGTGTGTATCTCCCTAAACTTCCCTCTAATTAATTCTACATTAAGCAGTGAAAATCCACAGATCCCCTAAGAGGTCCCCTGCCCGTTTCCCTGTGGACACTCCGGCACCCCTTGTGGTCAGCCCGCTGCTACCGGGGTGACATCTGTGCTACAGCTTGCAGGGTGCAATTTCAGGTAGACCATGTGCTGCACCTTGAACTACCGTCTGATTTCAGTTCCCACCATCGAGACCAATTAAGCCAGGGGCATGCGAGGAGCCGGCTGAGTGTCGCGTGCTGACCGTAACCACAAGGACTTACAGGCCGCAAATCTCTGTTATTACCAAGCTGTTCCTGCCAGCAGCATGCTGCCGCCTAACAAAAAGAATAGATTAGGATCAATCAAGTCTCCCTTAGGCTTGTCGGTGGGATTCGAACCACACCTTCTACCCAAAACTTTGCCCTTCACTCCTTCAGAACACCTAGCCGGCTCCTAGCTAACAAGGTGTCTGCTGAGTCGAGTGCTGCTGAACCATATGTTCGTAATTAGTTAACTTCTTGCTTTGTCGCTAGAGGCACCGCCAGTGAATCAGCAACAGCCCTTAAGGGTGTTAGGGGATCCAATAAGCATCCCCGGCCAGTACCGGCCCCTCCCCTCCACATAGGCGACCAGCCATATTTAATTCCAGCTGTGGCATTGTTAGGTGAATTAACTTTATCCTCAATTTAAAAAGCCAGCGTGAAATCAAAAGAGACTCGAGGGGGAAAAAAATAAAGAAAATAAAGAGGAAGGAGAGGGGGAGGGAAAAATGCTAGCAGGTCAACTCAAGAAGTGTGGTGAATGAAAGTCTACTGGGATGGCCCTCCTTAACCAATTGCTGCAAGTCTGGTTGCTGGCAGAGTGTTAACTTCTAACAGAATTCTGCCTTTGATTCCCCAGTTCTGTGATTTAAGGTCTCTTGTTACACCATGAAGGGGAACCTGATTATCTCACTGATTATGAGCCAGTCAAACACAAAGTAGTAGTAAAGCTACCAAGCAATGAGAAATTAATACATAAAGCATCAGTATGCTATGCAGAGTGGAAAGCCCCATTGCAAGATAAGCTCGCTGAACGTAACACTGATCTGTTTTACATTCACATTCTGGTTTCTGTACTAGCAAGCGTCGGAACAAGTGGGCTAAATCATGCAAACAGCCCAATTTCTAGAAGGTTGTACACTGAGAAAAGCAAAGCTCACTGCTCAAGATTCAAAGCATAAGAGCTTCTGTCAGAATATTTTTGCCTATGCATGAGCCCTGGAAGAAGTTTCTCTAAAGGAAAAATCTCTCTTCATCTCTTTTTAACTGAGCCAAAGTAGCAAGTCGGAAGATGTTTAATAATAGTCCAGATTTAGGTAGGTTACTCACAGAGTAACTCCCTTCATTTCCATTGAATTCCATTTGATTTTCACCAATGTAATGAAGGTCAGACTCTGGCTGACTGTGGCTAGAATGTTTTATTCAACCTGAAACGATTTTTTGTTTGTTTGTTTTTTGTTTTATTTTGGGTCATTTTCAGGTGTTTTTCAACCTTTTTTTTTTTTTACTTAATTAAATTTGGGGGAGACGGGGGGACCAATTTGGAATGAAAACCTGAAATGTTTCATTTCCAAACGGCCAAAACAAACTGGTTTGACTTTTTTCAAAAAATAGTTTCTAGCCAGAGCTATTCATTGAACTCCACCTGAATTCGCAAATAGTTTTGATGCCCAGAAAAATGCATTTTTTGGCAAATTTGCTATTCCCTGAAAAAATATTGCCCTGCTCTCGCTGAATTCCCTTCTTGCAGTGAATGGGTAAAGAGGCACTGCACTTCAGTGGGCAGGGTCCTGGCCTGACAGTTCTACCCTGAACTCTGCAACCAACTTGATGGGCAACTCTGGGCAAGCCACTTTACCACATCAGCTCCCATCACTGAGCACCTCACAACACCCCATGATATAGGGCAGGGCTGTTATCTCCATTACAGAGATGGGGAGCTGAGCCACACAGAAGCTAAATGATTTTCACAGGGGAAATCTGTGGCAGAGCAGGAATTAAACCTGGGTCATCATGGCTGAGGCTAAGTCCCTAATACTGGACTATCTTTTCTGTCACTGCTACCTCACCCACTCCTTCTCTGCCTTGTCTATTCAGCTTGGAAGTTCTACCACACAGTGACTGGCTGACTCAGGCCTTGTCTACACTGGCAAGTTTCTGCGCAGTAAAGCAGCTTTCCGCGTTGTAACTCCCGAGTCACTTAGCCACTGCCAAGCCACGTAGTGCGCAGAAATTGCGCAGTTGCAGCGCTGTAGAAAAACTACCCCAACGAGAGGCGTCGAGCTTTCTGCATGGAGGGTACAGCACCGCAGTGCCAGTGTATACACCGTGGTGATTACAGCGCTGTGATTGGCCTCCGGGTGGTGTCCTACAATGCCTGTTCTCGCCTCTCTGGTCATCGGTTTGAACTCTACTCAGGGCCGTCCTTAGGATTTATGGGGCCCTACGCAGTATTATTAAACTGGTGCCTCTGTGCGCCACTGAAAGCGGTCCCCAGCCGGTGCCGCTGATCTCAGTGTGTTGAGGGGGCCCAGCCACCACCCCCGCCTGTGGCCCCTCAGAACCCCTCCCCCCATTGCTGACACACACCAAGCTTTGTACACAGCAGACGCTGCGGCAGTAGCTCAAGGCAGACTTTGCGCTGTCACATGGGGGCTGCATCTTGCCAGAGCCCACAGCCCTCCTGCAGCCCCTCGCCACTCCTGACTCACCACGAGCATTTGGACAGGAAGTACCAACAGGGCCGGCTCCAGGCACTAGCGAAGGAAGCAGGTGCTTGGGGCGGCCAATGGAGAGGGGCGGCACGTATGGGTCTTCGGTGGGAATTCGGCGGCGCGTCCCTCAGTCCCTCTCTTCCTCTTTGAGCTGCCGCCGAAGTGCCGCCGAAGAGGAAGAGAGGGAGCGAAGGACCCGCCACCGAATTACCGCCGAAGAATGAAGAGGCACAACTGAGCAGCCGCCGACATGCCGCCGATTGGCTCTATCTTTTATCTTTTTTTTCCCCCCACTTTGCTGCTTGGGGCAGCAAAAAAGCTGGAGCTGGCCCTGAGTACCAAGCAGTAATAACAACAATAATACAAGTGTGTGTGTGTGTGTGTGTGTGTGTGTGTGTGTGTGTGTGAGACAGAGTCCCCCTTTAAGTCCCCTCCTCGTTTGGCCCGGCTCCCCCACCACTGACTCACGTGGAAGTTTGGCTCCTCCTGTCCTGGCCCCGGCCTGGCCCCCACCAGAGACCAAGCGGTGCAGGCAGGGTCCAGGGAGGGACTCCACTCTGGGCTCCCCGGGGCTGGGGCCGCAGAGCCGGAGGCTGGAGCCCTCGGCCAGCTCAGGAGCGAGTGACAGAGGGGTCGGGGTTGGGGTCCCGCCAGCCCAGCATGGGGGAGGGGCCAGAGAAGAGAGGATTCCAGCTGCGGCCAGTGAGGAGAATGGTGCCCCAAATTGCACAACCGCGTACGCTGCGTATGCCTAAGGACGGCCCTGACTCTACTGCCCTGCCCTCAGGTGACCAGCCGTGAGCCCCACCCCTCAAATTCCTTGGGAATGTTGAAAGTCCCCTTCCTGTTTGCTCGGTGACGCGTGCAGTTGTCTCGGTGCATCTTTCCAGGTGACCACACCTGCTCCACGCACCAGGCGATCCCCCGTTTGGAGCAATGCTGAGCTGATGGACCTCGACAGCATTTGGGGAGAGGAGGCTGTCCAGTCCCACCTGCGCTCCAGCCGTAGGAATTATGATACCTACGGACAGATTTCACAATATGTGACAGAAAGGCTCCATGACCGGGACACACAGCAGTGCAGGGTCAAAGGGAAGGAGCTGTGGAACGCCTACCACAAGGTGCGGGAGGCAAACCGCCACTCCGGTGCTGCGCCCATGAGCTGCCGGTTCTACAAAGAGCTGGACGTGATATCAGTGGCGACCCCACCTCCACTGCAACGGCCACTGTGGATACTTCGGTGGCTCACGTGCCAGTCGAGAGTGGACCGAGCCAGGAGGAGGAACTCTTGGATGAGAATGGAGAGGGGGAGGAGGACCCAGAGGCAGAGGACGACTCGGAGGTCAGAGATGCATGCAGCCAGGAGCTCTTCTCTACCCCAGAGGAGGCTAGCCAGTCACAGCCCTCGGATCTTGGCGAAGCACAAACGAGAGGAGGCCCCTGGTAAGTGGCTTTGATTTTGAGAATCGCTGGATCGAGTTGTTAGGGGCAGGAGGGTTGCAGAAAGCAGGCTTGTGTCTGTATGATGCGCGTATCACCCCATGCCTAGTCTGAGCTGTGGAACAGGCTGTTGACTGACTCCTCATTTCACAGGAATCTGCCTCAGAGATCCCCAGGAAACTCTCTTGGAGATACCGGGCAATCCGCTGCCTCAGGTTCTTTAGCAGAGCTGCTTTGTTTCTTGCCCCATTAAGGGTAACTTTCCCACGCCGCTCTGCCATCACTGTGGCGGAGAGAGGGGAAGACCATTGCTGCACACAGGCAAGCCGCTTAAGAGCCAGGGCGGAAGCCGTAGTCTTGGAGAAGACCCTCCCTTGATTCCCTGCTCACCCTCAGTAGCCTCTCTAATTTCTCTTAGCATTTCATCATCACTATTACTGTACTGGTCAGGTGGTCGATAATAGATCCCTAATGTTATATTTTTATTAGAACATGAAATTTCTATCCATAGAGATTCTATGGAACATGTGGATTCGCTTAAGATTTTTACTTCATTTGAATCTACATTTTCTTTCACATATAGTGCCACTCCCCCACCCCCTGCACGACCTGTTCTGTCCTTCCGATATATTTTGTACCCCGGAATGATTGTGTCCCATTGATTGCTCTCAGTCCACCAGGTTTCTGTGATGCCTATTATATCTATATCCTCCTTTATCACAAGGCACTCTAGTTCACCCATCTTATTATTTAGACTACTAGCATTTGTGAACAAGCACTTTAAAAACTTTTCCCTATTTATTTGTCTGCCCTTTTCTGATGTGCCAGATTCTTTTTATGTGACTGTTTATCATCTGATCTGGCCCTCACATTATCCTCTTCCGTCCTCTGTTCCTGACTATAACCTGGAGATTCTCTATCATTAGACTCTCCCCTAAGAAAAGTCTGTGTCCGATCCACATGCTCCTCTGCAGCAGTCGACTTTCCTCCATCTCCTAGTTTAAAAACTGCTCTACAACCTTCTTAATGTTTAGTGCCAGCAGTCTGGTTCCACTTTGGTTTAGGTGGAGCCCATCTCTCCTGTATAGGCTCCCCCCATCCCAAAAGTTTCCCCAGTTCCTAATGAATGTAAACCCCTCCTCTCTACACCATCGTCTCATCCACGCGTTGAGACTCTGAAGCTCTGCCTGCCTACCTGGCCCTGCGCGTGGAACTGGGAGCATTTCTGAGAATGCCACCATAGAGGTCCTGGATTTCAGTCTCTTCCCTAGCAGCCTAAATTTGGCTTCCAGGACATCTCTCCTACCCTTCCCTATGTCATTGGTACCTAGATGTACCGCGACCACCGGCTCCTCCCCAGCACTACACATAAGTCTGTCTAGATGCCTCGAGAGATCCGCAACCTTCGTACCAGGCAGGCAAGTCACCAGTCATCACAAACCCAGCTATCTACGTTTCTAATGATCGAATCTCCCATTACTAACCAGGGTTGGCTCTAGACATTTTGCCGCCCCAAGCACGGCGGCATGCCGCAGGGGGCGCTCTGCCGGTCGCCGGTCCCGCGGCTCCGGCTCCCACACCTGCGGGAGGTCCACTGGAGCCCTGCCTGCCGCCCTCCCGGCGACTGGCAGAGCGCCCCCTGCGGCATGCCGCCCCAAGCACGTGCTTGACGTGCTGGGGCCTGGAGCCGCCCCTGTTACTAACACCTGCCTTTTCCTAGCAACTGGAGTTCCCTCCCCCAGAGAGGTAACCTCAGTGCACGAGGCAACCCCAGTATCATCTGGAAGGAGGGTCCCAACTATGGGAAGGTTCCCCTCTGCTCCCATTGACAGCTCTGCTTCCCTGGGCCTTTCATCCTCCTCAACAGCGCAGGGGCTGTCTGACCGGAGGTGGGTCAATTCTACAGTGTCCTGGAAAGCCTCATCAACATACCTCCCTGCCTCCCTTAGGGCTGGTCTACACTAAGGAAAAAAAATATATATAAGAGAACTTCAGCTACGTAAAATAGCGTAGCTGAGTGAATATCTTATATATATCGACGACCCCCGTTTACACGGGATCGTGATGTCTCTCCTCCATCCATCCCCCGCCGCCCGCGCCGTTCGGTGAGGTTCGAGAGATCGTCGATATCGGCGGCGGGATATCGTATATATATGATGAGACGCGCGGATCGATCTATAAATCGATCTAACCGATCGATGGCGGCGGCGGGTAGGTAGTGTACTCAAAGTTCCTCCAGTTCTGCCACCCTGGCCTCCAAAGTCTGCACGTGGTCTCTGAGGGCCAGGAGCTCCTTGCACCGAATGCACACATACGCCACCCACCCACAGGGCAGGTAATCATACATGCTACACTCAGTGCAATAAACTGGATAGCCCCCACTCTGCTGCTGGGCTTCTGCCTGCATTGTCTCCTAGTTAATGCTGCAAGTGCTGCAAAAGTGAACACGCTATTTTCCAGGCAGCTGACAGTGTGAACACACAACAGCGGTTTCCCTTCAGCGCTCTCTGAGCGGTGTTGTAACTGCCGGTGCTGTAACTCTGCCAGTGTAGACATACCCTAAGTGTTTGCACAGAGCTCAGCACAACAGGGCTGTGATCTCAGGTGGGGCCTCTAGAAGCTGGTGTAATCCAAGTAATCAATAATAGTAGTGACTGGTACAGGCACTGCTGGCTTGTCACCAAGGCTGCATTTTTAAAACTCTACTGATGTCTGCTACTTTTAGCAAAAGCTGGATAGAATGTTCCAAATTTAGACTTTCTGACCAATATTTTCATTGAAATTTCAAATTTCAACAACAACAAAAAATGGGGGAAAACTCCACAAAATGTTACCATTTTTAACTACTTTGTTTTTTTCTGTCAAGACTTAGCAAATAACGGTCAGTCCTGCAAACTCTTAAGCACATACTTCACTTCTGAAGCCTGCGAGTAGTCTTATTGACTTCAGAGGAACTACTCAGATATTAAAAGGTAAGGATGTGTCTAAGGGTTCTGAGGCCTGGGGTCTAAACCGGAACAATATGGCCTTGGATTTTGCCCAAGCCACATCTAATATTTTTTATCTGTACTCAAAATGGAATTTTTCTTTTGGACAAACCATTTCCATTTTTCAAAAAAGATGTCAGTGGAGATTTTTAACAACAGCAGCAAAATTATTTGAGTTATTCTTTGGATTATTTATTTATTTGTTGTGGTCACACTGCTAATTCTTTTTTATAAGAGTGAACCATTTAATTTTCAAACACTTTTGAGTTCAAAAGAGAGAAAAAAAATCCATTCTTGGAAATGTCCACTTTCAAAGATATATTTTTTAATTTAAAAAAGTCTGTGGAAAATTCAGAAAATGAATAATCAGACAGTTACAACATACAGGAGCATGAAAAATTATTTTGATTTTGCCAAAATTCCTTTGATTTCTTTCTACATTTTGACTGGCTCAAGCAGACAGTACCTTTCCCTGTCAGTTATCCTTCTTTCTAATGGGATACAAAGCCAAAGTCCTGATCACTTGGTCAGGCTGTGAAAGAGGAAAGGTGCTAGCCCTGGTGTGACAGCCAAATTCTCCTGCTCAAGTAAGTACATTCTGCCTACTTAAATTCCCCTTTGGAGAGTCCGTACAATATGAACAGGAGGACTTGTGGCACCTTAGAGACTAACACATTTATTTGAGCACAAGCTTTCGTGGGCTACAGCCCACCTCATCGGACGATAGAATGGAACATATAGTGAGGAGATATATATACATACAGAGAGCATGAAAAGGTGGGGATGTCCTACCCACTCTCAGAGGCTAATTAATTAAGATGAGCTATAATCAGCAGGAGGAAAAAAAAACTTTTGTAGTGATAATCAAGATAGCCCATTTCAGACACTTTGACAACAAGGTGTGAGGATACTTAACATGGGAAAATAGATTCAATGTGTGTAATGGCTCAGCCATTCCCAGTCTCTATTCAAGCCTAACTTGATGGTGTCTAATTGCATATTAATTCAAGTTCAGCAGTTTCTCGTTGGAGTCTGTTTTTGAAGCTTTTCTGTTGCAATATTGCCACCTTTAAGTCTGTTACTGAGTGACCAGAGAGGTTGAAGTGTTCTACAAGTTTTTGAATGTTACAATTCCTGATGTCAGATTTGTGTCCATTTATTCTTTTGTGTAGAGACTGTCCGGTTTGGCCAATGTACATGGCAGAGGGGCATTGCTGGCACATGATGGCATATATCACATTGTAGATGTGCAGGTGAATGAGCCCCTGATGGCATGGCTGATGTGATTAGGTCCAGTGATGGTGTCACTTGAATAGATATGTGGACTGAGTTGGCATCGGGCTTTGTTGCAAGGATAGGTTTCTGGGTTAGTGTTTTTGTTCTGTGGTGTGTGGTTGCTGGTGAGTATTTGCTTCAAGTTGGGGGGCTGTCTGTAAGTGAGGACAGGTCTGTCTCTCAAGATCTGTGAGAGTGAGGGATCACCTTTCAGGAAAGGTTGTAGATCTTTGATGATGTGCTGGAGAGTTTTTAGTTGGGGGCTGAAGGTGACGGCTAGTGGCGTTCTGTTATTTTCTTTGTTGGGCCTGTTCTGTAGTAGGTGACTTCTGGGTACTCTTCTGGCTCTGTCAATCTGTTTTTTCACTTCAGCAGGTGGGTATTGTAGTTTTAAGAATGCTTAATAGAGATCTTGTAGTTGTTTGTCTATGTCTGAGGGATTGGAGCAAATGTGGTTGTATCTTAGAGCTTGGCTGTAGACAATGGATCGTGTGGTGTGTCCTGGATGGAAGCTGGAGGCATGTAGGTAAGTACAGCAGTCAGTAGGTTTCCGGCACAGGGTGGTGATTATGTGACCATCGCTTATTAGCACAGTAGTGTCAAGGAAATGGACCGCTTGTGTGGATTGGTCTAGGCTGAGGTTGATGATGGGATGGAAATTGTTGAAATCATGGTACAATATGATACTCTACTGCACTTCCTGTCCTACACTGTTGTATAGTGCTGTTGTCCACTGTAAAATGACTGCCTCATTCCTCCCCAGAGGAAGCTGCATTTCTAGTAGCAGGTGAAATTATTTCTGTCTCTAGAGTTTGGAAAGCACTTTGGTATGAAAAGGTGGTGTACAATGGAATATTGGTATCCTAACAAATATATGCTAAAGGACAAAAATAGATGAATGCTAATTAATTTGCACCCTATAAAACTGATGGCTTAACATCTCCCTCCTGTCAGATTTGGAAGAAAGCTCAGTATGTGTCTGTGAGCATGACTAAAGGAAAATATAATACAATCAGACATATTAAGAAACTATTAATACTGTGCACACCTGGAATATTACAGTTCATGCTGACTGCAGAGCTTCAGAGAACAATGTTTAAATGTATCAGAGGGGTAGCCGTGTTAGTCTGGATCTGTAAAAGCAGCAAAGAATCCTGTGGCATCTTATAGACTAACAGACATTTTGCAGCATGA
Source organism: Mauremys reevesii (assembly GCF_016161935.1). Classification (NCBI taxonomy): domain Eukaryota; kingdom Metazoa; phylum Chordata; order Testudines; family Geoemydidae; genus Mauremys; species Mauremys reevesii. Next base: position 3,094,087 of record NC_052631.1, read on the forward strand.
GCTTTCGTGGGTGAATACCCACTTCGTCGGATGCAAGACGAAGTGGGTATTCACCCACGAAAGCTCATGCTGCAAAACGTCTGTTAGTCTATAAGATGCCACAGGATTCTTCAATGTTTAAATGGGAGCTGAGATCCTGAAATGAAACCATAAAAGTCTAACTGGGAGGTTTTTTTGGTCACACTTTTAAATGCGAGGTTAGATTGATACCTCTCCTAGCAACTGTTGGGGATTAAGGAAAGAGATTCATTGGAAATGGAAAATCACGCTAAGGTCAAGTTTTTCCAAAATGCGTGCCTAAAGTGAGGCTCCTGTATCCTTAATTTGCTACTTAAATAAGGGTTTGAGAGCCTAACTTTAGGCACTTGGTTTTGGTAAATCTGGTGGGAAAACTGTGTTACAGCAGTGTTATACTGGAGAGATTTGCTGGGAGGAAATTTGCATTAATAAGTATGAGTTTCCAGTGTTGCTAATTCTCAGAATTTTATCACCACTCTTGTAATATTAGGTACTTTTCTTAAAGTTTCAACCCCTGGAGTCAGGAAATTACACAAGAACCTCAGCTTTCATTTTTAATTTCTAGCACTTATGGTTGCAGAGAAAATCTTGAAAACATGAACCCTTAAAGGTTCAGTTCTAAAAGGCAGATAAATTCATTCTTTTTAAAAAAAAATCTCATAATTTAAAATTAATCTCTTGATTTTTAGGGCCTGACTCATGATTTTTTAATTCATGGAGCTGGCAATACTGGTTTTCACACCTGAAATCAGAATCTAGAATTATGTTGTTCCAAACAGGGAACAAGTCTATATCATGTGATCAGAGTGTCCAATCCAAACTCACCAACATGATTCAAATTTTGAATATGTTGGTGGGAGAGGATTCTCTATACACTGTTCATGAACAAGCTACATAAGAACGGCCGTACCGGGTCAGACCAAAGGTCCATCTAGCCCAGTATCCTGTCTTCCAACAGTGGCCAGTGCCAAGTGCTTCAGAGGGAATGAACAGAACAGGGAATCATCAAGTGTCAGAGGGGTCGCCGTGTTAGTCTGGATCTGTAAAAGCAGCAAATAGTCCTGTGGCACCTTATAGACTAACAGACGTATTGGAGCATGAGCTTTCGTGGGTGAATACCCACTTCGTGCACCAGACGAAGTGGATATTCACCCACGAAAGCTCATGCTCCAATACGTCTGTTAGTCTATAAGGTGCCACAGGACTCTTGGCTGCTTTTAGGCAATCACCAAGTGATCCATCCCCTGTTGCCCATTCCCAGCTTCTGGCAAACAGAGGCTAAGGACACCATCCCTGCTCATCCTGGCTAATAGCCATTGATGGACTACAGACCAAGAGTTATTCACAGAAATGATTTGGTGAATGGTTTTGCACACTGAATAAATTGAAGACAATTGTCCGTTGCTCCTGGGCACTTCTCAAATAGAAAAAGAGGCAGAAATCATCACATAAGTTCTTCTCCCAGCTCTAATGCTTAAGATAATCATACACAGGCACCCTCATGCTGTTGAAAGGAAGCTTAACCTAGTCTTAGACTGTCTTAGTATGATTGAATGTACTAATTTCTATTTCTACTCACCTCCCCCATCAAACTTAATCCTGATTTAAAAAACAGAGCAATATCTCCCTGATTTACTCAGACAAGCTCTTTCTCAACTTGTGTGTTTGAGGCTATTGGGAGTGATTTCAGGAAGCCCTCTAGTGTTCAAATACTTCATGATCCTGTCAGACACACTGACATCCAGTTAAGCCCTGAAGGCCAACACAAAATGTCAGTACCACGTTGCTCCTCCAGTACATATCACCAACCTTAAACTTGGTGAAAAAGGAACTTTCATATTCAGTGCTATTCAGTAGAGATTGGTTGATCTGAAAAAGACGTCAGAAGAGAAAGAACGATGAGGTTTTTTTCACATAGTAGTAATATATCTGTACCACTTTCCTTTAAAGAGTGCTTCTTTTAGGGACACGATTTCCACTGAACATAAAAGGGTGACTCAAATCCAATGAGTTTACTACCATCCCTCCACATACACATTTATATCTCCGAGAGATTAAAGATAGGACGAAGCTACAACACTGAATACAAACTCTCTTGAACTCTGGGGAAATTTGGATTGAAATCTGGATCCAATTTTTGCAGCTAAGGTTTATCTTGGATCCAGATCAGAACTTCAAACACAGACCTCCTCACACTTCAGTGACCTAGATCCAAATCCAGCTTTTGCAATATAGATCTGTCTCACATTGTGATCCCCTTTAGATCTGAAGGATTGGAAAGGGCTTTACAAAACAGATGGATTATACAGACAGCAGGTGAACAGGCCACTGCAGGTGAAACTGCTTTGAGAACTAGAATTTAGCTAAGCAACCAAAAAGCTAGTGAGCTTCACAAAGCACCCTGGAATCAGATCAGAATGTGGGTGTTAACTATAGCTGGGGATGGGTTTTATTTGCATTTGATTTTTTTATAAAGGGGAAGATGAAACAAAAGCCACTGGAGTGCATGGATCAATGGTTCTCAGCCAGGGTGTGCGTACCCCTGGGGTATGCAGAGGTCTTCCAGGAGGTACATCAACTTATCTAAATATTTATCTAGTTTAACAACAGGCTCCATAAAAAGCACTAACAAAGTCAGTACAAACTAAAATTTCATTCAGACAATGATTTGTTTGTATGGCTCTATATTCTATACACTGAAATGTAAGTACAATATGTATATTCCAATTGATTTATTTTATAATTACATGGTAAAAATGAGAAAGTAAACAATTTTTAGAAACAGTGTGCTGGGACATATTTGTATTTTTATTTTTGATTTTGTAAGCAAGTAGTTTTTAAGTGAGGTGAAATTTGGGGTATAGACGAATCAGACTCCTGAAAAGGGGTACAGTAATCTGGAAAAGTTGAGAGCCACTGGCGTGGATAACTCATCCTGGACCCTGGCAATACCAGGGTATTACTTTTTGTCACTCTGGTGACTGGTGCCAAGAAGTAAAGTCAAGTCTCTTCCCAGCCCTTGTCAAAATGCAGTTCCACCAAAATCGAAATTCTTTGAGAAATCACATCAATTTTGTTAAAATTTCATTTTGGAATGAAAAAAGTTCTAACAATGTCAAAACATCCCCTTTCAACATTTTTAACAAAACATTCTGAGATTGTTTTGAAATGACTTATTTTGACTTTTTTAATTTGGTAGAATAGAATAGAATAGAATGTCAAAACTGAAATAAAACATTTCAATGAATCCAGAATGATTATTTTTTTCAGAATTTTGCTTTGTGGAGAATTTTTAACATTTCAGGTTTCGTTACGGTTACAGTCGAAGCCAGACTTGAAATCTCAAAATCCTTTGTGATATGGAATACTCGTTTGCCAGCCGGCTCTACTGTAAAGCCTGAAATCAGCTGCCATTCTTGTATTTGAATTACTGACAAAGTTATTCCCTTTCATCACAAGTTCCTCCAACGCTAGTTCCAGGAACCAGAACTGGATGGTTCATGGATATGGTCCGATTTGTTTTCCAGAGTGCTTTCCGAGGAACTTACTGTTTTAGCTAAACATTTGAATGGCACGTATAAAAGCCCTAATATATTTCTCTGCTCATGAGAACAGTGCCCTTCACCTCACTGCCCCTACACACTTTTAACCCATCCTTGGACTCTTCCATTCTTTATTGATTAGTGAAGGCAACTCCTGCATCGTTCAGCAATGAAGTGATGCCCTCGCATGTATTTACTCAGTTCCACAAAGTCTGCCAAGTCTCCCGACTGCTGGCCAAGAATGGAAGTGCCCAGCTTCTGCGCCCAAGGAGAGGTGGAGAAATGCCAATCAAAATGCCAGCTCCAGAGAGCCAGCCAAAAAGGAGAGCAGTATTAACAAGGTGTAGTCCTAACAGCAAAGCTCCTCTGGCAGACTCTCCTTTCAGAATGACTTGGATGTAGTGGAAAACATCGTAGGGGAAAATATAGATTTTAGGGCAATTTTCTCTTTCCATAGATTCACAGATTTTGCAGCCAGGAGGGGCTGCTATGATCATCTAGTCTGACCTCCTCCATAACACGGGCCAGAGAATTTTGCCTTTGATCAACACAGGCTATCCAAGTATCAGGGGGTAGCCATGTTAGTCTGTATCCACAAAAACAACAAGGAGTCTGGTGGCACCTTAAAAACGGTAAAAAATGAAAGAGTCTGCCAGACTAACAGATTTATTTGAGCATAAACTTTCGTGGATAAAAAACCCTTATCCAAATCATCTACTACTTAGAATATCTGCCACGAAGGCTGCTTACGTCAAGTTGCCCAAGCTGGAGGGCCAGCGTATTGCAATGGAGATTTCAACTTCTCTCCTGCAGCACAGCAAGTCATTTAAACAGCTTTAGGGGTACATCTATACTGAATACAGAAGAATGTCTTTAAAATGCACTGGGGCATTGCTGGGTCTTGATCTGGATTAGGAATAGGCTGTGGTTCCAAAATCTAATCAAGGTTAGTGTTCCACCTCAGATTCAACAGTCCCAAAATCTTGTGAAGTGAGATTTCTGTCCAAAATTATTATTATGGAGCCCAGAGGCCACAACCAGGACCTGTGCTTGGTGCTGTAAATACACATTGTAAGCAACAGTCCCTGCCCTCAAAGAATTTAACATCTGCGTAGACAACACAGATCATAAACGGGACACAGGAAATATTATTCCCAATTTACTGATGGGAAAGTGAAGTACGGAGAGATGGAGGGATGTGCCCAAGGTCACACCAATCAGTGACAGAGCTGGGAACTGACCCCTAATCTCCTGGATGCCAGTCCAGCGCCCTAACCACAAAGCCACAGTCAAAACAGTGAGATACTAGCTGCTCTCCTGAGTGTTCCATCGATTTGGACTGCAATCTCAGAACATCTGTTCTCGCAACATTTTGCAGAACCAGATGTGGAAAATATGCCTGCCAGTCACCAGTCAAACCTGGAACAGGAGGGGCAGGTACACATCTGCAGAAAGCTAAAGGGGTACAAATCACAGGTCTGTTTTCTGAGTGCTCTCTGAGAGTAGCCCATACCAGCTACTTCAAAGAAAGTTACAAGAAACCTGCAGTAGGGAGTTAAGCAAAAAACTTCTCACAGGAAATGTTTATTCCTGACCATGAATTATTAGAGGTTGTCCTACATCTTAATGCAGGAGGGGCTATCTCCCTTGCAAAACTCTTGAGTTTTCTTCCAGCTGTTCTCTTTACCCATACAACTGTCCAAATCATTTCTGAATCCTACCATGCTCTTCCCCTTACTGGTATCTTGTGGCAGTGAGTTCCACAGACTAATTGTTTGCTCTGTGTGAAAAGGTTTTCCCTTTAATCAGTTTTAAATTCGCTGACTTTCAATTCCATCAAATTCCCCCCTTGTTCGTGTATTCCAGGACAGGCTGGGTTGTCATTATACCCCCCGTTACTCATTATTTAAATTATAAACCCCTCTAGCTGGGGAACAAGGCTTCTTTAAGAATGTAAGAATGGCCATACTGGGTCAGTCTAATGGCCCATCTACCCCAGAATCCTGTCTTCCCACTGTGGCTGGAGCCAGATGCCTCAGAGGGAGTGAACAGTGTGCCCTTGTTGCCAAGAAGGCCAATGGCATATTGGGCTGTATAAGTAGGAACATTGCCAGCAGATTAAGGGAGGTGATCATTCCCCTCTATTCGACATTGGTGAGGCCTCATCAGGAGTTCTGTGCCCAGTTTTGGGCCCCACACTACAAGAACGATGTGGAAAAATTGGAAAGAGTCCAGCGGAGGGCAACAAAGATGATTAGGGGGCTAGAGCACATGACTTATGAGGAGAGGCTGAGGGAACTGGGCTTATTTAGTCTGCAGAAGAGAAGAATGAGGGAGGATTTGATAGCAGCCTTCAGCTATCTGAAAGGGGGTTCCAAAGAGGATAGATCTAGTTCACAGTGGTACCAGATGACAGAACAAGGAGCAATGGTCTCAAGTTTTAGGGTGGGAGGTTTAGGTTGGATATTAGGAAAAACGCTTTCACTAGGAGGGTGGTGAAGCACTGGAATGGGCTACCTGGGGAGGTGGTGGAATCTCCTTCCTTAGAGGTTTTTAAGGCCTGGCTTGACAAAGCCCTGGCTGGGATGATTTAATTGGGGATTAAGTCCTGCTTTGAGCAGGGGGTTGGACTAGATACCTCCTGAGGTCCCTTCCAACCCTGATATTCTATGATTCTATGATCCCCAGAGCATGGGGTTGCATCCCTGATCATCATGGCTAATAGCCATTGTTGGATCTATGTTCCATAAACTTATCTAATTCCTTTTTGAACCCAGTTATACTTCTGGCCTGCACAATATCCCATGGCACTATCCCGTGGCAATGAGTTTCACAAGTTGACTGTGCCTTGTGTGAAGACTTCCTTATGTTTGTTTTAAACCTGCTGCCTATTAATTTCATAGGGTGACCCCTGGTTCTTGGGGTAAATAACACTTCCCTAGTCACTTTCCCACACCATTCCTGATTTTACAGACTCTGTCATACCCCTTAGTCGTCTCTCTTCCCAGCTGAACAGTCCCACTCTTTTTAGTCCCTCCTCATATGGAAGCTGTTCCATATCCCTCATCATTTTTGTTGCCTTTCTCTGTCCTTTTCCCAATTCCAATATATCTTTTTTGAGATGGGGCGACTGGACCTGCACTCTATTCAAGATGTGGGCATGCCATGGATTTACATAGAGGCAATATGATGTTTTCTGTCCTATTGTCTATCCCTTTCTTAATGATTCTCAACGTTCTTTTTGCTTTTTTGATGGCTGCTGCACATTGAGTGGATGTTTTCAGAGAACCCTGATGACGACATCTCTTTCCTGAGTGGTAACAGCTAATTTAGACCCCATCAATTTATATGTATAGCTGGGATTGTGTTTTCCAATGTGCATTACTTTGCATTTATTAACATTGAATTTCATCTGCCATTTTCTTGCCCAGTCACCCAGTTTTGTGTCTTGTGCAATACCAAGCACAGCACATATATATTAGTGTAGGGAAAGAACTCAAAACTTCCAGTGCCAAACGTCACGATTACAAACTCCTGATACCTGAACCATGGGAGCACTCATTAATAATTATCTGTAAGCAGTATAGGATCTATGACACACTGGTGAGCAGGTCCCATTCCACCCAGTAGAAGGCATTGGTGCACACACATACAAGTCAGTTCAATATGTTTTATCTATATGGATCTTATTCACATATAATATCATAAATCCAATATATTAGGTTAAATATGAGATTTTGCTGCTAGTTTAGGGAATACTATTCTTATAATGCCACATTACGTGATTTTCAGCTTCCAAAAGGAATGAAGTTCCCATAAATCTAGAAATCACACTTTAGTCTGGCTGTATATGGAGGTGATGATTCTCTCATGCTCTCATTGTCAGAGGTTACATGTGAAAAATGATTGTAAATCAAGGGGAAAATAACTTTCCGAAAACGTACCATATGGCTGGGGTTCTCAACCTTTTTCTTTCTGAGGTCCCCCTAACATGCTATAGAAACTCCACGGCCCACCTGTGCCACAACAACTGTTTATCTGCATGTAAAAGCTGGGGGTAGCATTAGGGAGTAGCAAGCAGGGCAACTGGCCAGGGCCCCACGCCACAAGTGGCCCCGCAAAGCTAAGCTGCTCAGGCTTCAGCCTGAGGCCAGGTTGGCGGGGCTCAGGGTGGTGGGGCTCTGGCTTTCTGCCCTGGGCCCCAGTGAGTCTGTTGCTGGCCCTGCTTGGTGGACCCCCTGAAACCTGCTCACAGCCTCCCAAGGGGCCTCGGACCCCTGGTTGGGAACTGCTGCCATATGTCACCATCTTCCTAACAGTGTTGGGAGAAGTCCAAGTAATTCAAAGTTCATTCAAAAGCCCCAGATATTATTTCAAATATTCATTATTCTTATTTCTTTTGATTTATAAATCACTTTTTAAAAGAGCCCATCCTACCCTGTAGGTAACAAAAAATGATATAACACGTCTCCCATACAAATCCAACAAATAACATCCACTACATACAACAAATTAACCAACCGATCAACCAACAAAATACACCATCTTCCCCAAACATACCAACCCTCCGCCAAGTGTACCAGCCCATCACTAATAAATCCACATAATGCCAAACTCATTCCCAGATTTGACCCATTGTGAACAGAACAGGTATGGAAACACAGACAAAGTCACAACAAAGCATTATATCTAACTGGTATGCTTGGCTGAAGGCTGGTATGCTTGGAGAAGATGATGTATTTTTACATGAATTTTGGTTGGTCTGTTGGTTGATTTCGGGTGTGTAGTGAGTGTTATTTGCTGGATTTCTATTTGGGCCATGTTATGTTTTGTCGCCTGCAGGATAGGATGAGCACTTTAAAAAGTTATTTATTTAGATCATGTCTTAATTTCAAGACTGGAGCTGGGGTTTAGGGGAGTATATGGAATTTCCTCTGGTAAGTAGATTTGAAGGGCCCAATCCTGATCATGCTGAAGTTAAGGAAAGTGCTGGGCTCAGAGAACTTGCTGGTAAGGCCACAAATAGATACAATTTCACATTTTTGCATTTTAATCTTTTTGCCTCCAAATATTTGATAAGCAGCCAAATTGCTGCTTCACAAGGGAAAGGGAACACTGGGTCACAGAAGCACTGAGAGCATGGTTGGCTAGCAGCCTTTTATCAATGAAAATAAATAAAATATGTTTATTGTGAACTGCCAGAGATCCCAAAAAACGTCCTTCTGATTTCATGGACCAGTGAGTGGCTATGGTCCATGCGATAGCAGGTTCAGATAATGAGGACAACATAGATTTCTATGGATTTCTAGGACTTTAGGATGCCTCTTTACAAATGATGGCTCCCAGATTTATCAAAATGCACCTTTGCCTCACTGCAATCAGTGGAGCTCTAAGTAAATGCCAGGGTCTGCCTGTGTGGATCTGATCCCAGGCTTGTACATGTGAAACAATCATTCACTCACATCGAAATACAGGCACATCAGAAGTGGAATGCGGCAGCTTTTTAACAGCAACACTAAAGCGTGGTTTAGGTTTAGTGAAGATGAGATTTTAGGCATGGCAGGATGCAATAACCTAGACCAGAATTCGGCCTGGAAAGCAATGCGTTTACACTGGTGTCAAACTGGAGCAACTGGTGAATTAGGCCCCTTATATTTATTTTCATTTTTTGCGCAATGGTGCCCTTTCAACGTGCCGTGCATTGTGCTGTTATTTCAGTGTGTGTTCCCTGGAATACCGTCACTGCTGACATTCCTTCTGGGAGTCAGTTCACAACAGACTGAGTGCAGCCTTAGAGCAGCTTACACACAAATATGAAGTAAATCAAAAAGACCCAAGCAGGATTAGTGCCAGAGTGATCATATGACAATAAGGCTTAGCTATTATCTAGTGCTTTTCATCAGTAGATCTCAAATCCCTTTACAAAGGAGGCCAGGATTATCCCCATTTTACAGATGGGGACACTGAGGCAGTCATTAGCTAATTTGCCTAAGACCACCTAGCAGGTCAGCAGCAGAGTCAAGACTAGAACCCAGCTCTCCTGAGTCCTAGTCCACTGACCTATCCACAGTTTACTGGAGAATAATGTGTAGGAATTTTGCAAATAAGCCTGTGCTAGAAATGCTCTTAAAATCCTGAAGTTGAGCACATATAAAATTTAAGGTGAAATCCTGGCCCCAGTGAAGTCAGTGGGAGTTTTGCCATTGACTTCAGTGAGGTCATATTTTCACCCTTGAACTTTAATTCTAATGAGAAAAAGACTTAGCACTGACTTCACAGATTCCTAAAAGTTCTGCCAGTCAAGCATTCCTGTATTTTTATTTCCTTAGATCATAATAAAATAATTTGTTAGCAGGGATGATCTTTCTTTTCTTTCATTTTTACTGCATATAATGTTGCTGTGGAGCTGCTAATGAAACCTGAAGCTTTTTGGACAACTTTATTCATAAAATCAATACACCATTTTGTGAGACTAACTTTTCTCTCCGAGGCTCAAATTAAAAACCAAACGGTACTTGCTTTTTGGTGATCTAAAATCCCTAGGCTGACATCTCAAAAAACAATCTGGAACTTGTAATAATACCGACTGCTTATATAGGGCTTTCCACCCTTGGAACTCAAAACCCTTTATAAAGAAAAGCATTATCCTCAATGTACACGTGCGGAAACTGTGGCCCAGAGAGGTAATGTGACTTGGCTCCGTTCACTCTGTGACAGAATGCAGGAGTCCTGTCTCCCAGTTCTGTGCTCTACCGAATGGGACCCACCATGAGAATATTGTGGGGTTTGTCTTTACTTACTTATGTGAGGACAAAACCCCAAAAGCAAGAGGGGAAAATGCTGCCTGAAACCTGAAATTGGAAAAATCGAGGTTTTCGTTAATTATTATTACTGCCCACTGTTCTGAATGGAGTGCGGCTCCTTTTTCCAGCTAATTACACAAAGGATTAAATCCTTCCTCACACGCACATAGAAAACCTTAAAGCTCCTGCCTTTGCTTGTATTGCGTAGGGTGTGGAAGTGCTTGCCCAGACTCGCGCCTTAGGGTCAAGATGTAAGGCCTCGCACGAAACCCATAAAGGGCAGTATATTTTGGGTCCCTCATCTCCTTCCTCCTCAGAGAGTTATTTCTAGAGGATTAGCCTCTCTGTTTTTCTATTGCATGCTGCTCTTTGAGCAGCTTGGGGTTGAGTATACTGGGAGTGGAGGGGAAAGCAGTAAAAAAGTCAGGAGACAGCAAAAGATTATTGCTCTCTTTTCCTGCTGCCCTTTTGATAAACAGGTGTCTCCCTTGTGCCTCTGCCTTTCTATTTAAAACGACCAGTGTATGTGCAAATAATGCCAGGAGAAAGCTGGATACAGACAAGCAACTTGGCAGGATGATGCAGTCATTGGAAGAGATTTCTCAATGTCTAGAAGGCCCATGTCACGTTCTTATCAATAACCCACCCCCAACATGTGTTCCTATGTGAGGATTTCCTAATATTTCTGGCTGAGTTAAATAGTGCACCCTGCATGGTTTCTTTCATAGCCAGACCTAGGTATGGGGCAGCGCGCAGCGGGTTTTTGTTGCATGTCTGAACCCGTTTGTGGATCCTCTGAAGGTGCAGCAGGTGCAGTTCTAGGCGCATTTCTAGTGAGAGCCCAACACATATGCCTCTAACCTCCCTCTCACACTCGCTTCATCTCAGGCATTTACATCTATCCGGCTACCTAGCTAGCAGGGGCGGCTCCAGGCCCCAGCACACCAAGCGTGTGCTTGGGGCGGCAAGCCGCGGGGGGGCGCTCTGCCGGTCGCTGGGAGGGTGGCAGGCAGGGCTCCAGTGGACCTCCTGCAGGCGTGCCTGCGGAGGGTCCGCTGATCCCGCAGCTTCGGTGGAACAGGCACACCTGCGGGAGGTCCACCGGAGCCGCGGGACCGGCAGAGCACCCCCCGCGGCCTGCCGCCGTGCTTGGGGTGGCGAAATGTCTAGAGCCGCCCCTGCTAGCTAGCCCCCCGCCAGCATGGACGGGGAGCATCACCGCACCTCTGCCTAGGGGGACCAGACATCCTTATATCCCCTAAACCGGCCCAAGACTGGGGACTTTGTCTTATATATGCAACTATACCTGCCCCCCCGCCCAAAAGGCCTTATTTTTCACACTTGCTGCCTGGTCTCCCTACCTCTGCTCCCCTCCCCCGCTCTGAGCCCCCTGTGCATGGGAGGGGGGCTGGGCCCTTGCACTGCAGGCTGCGCGGGGGGGGGGAAGGGGGAGGAGCGGCCCGTCTCGGCCCGGGGGCTGGGCACCAGCTGCTGCTGCAAGTGGGGGGAGGGGCGGCTCCAGGACTCCCCCCCCCCGGAGCTGGGCGCAAGGTGATGACGTCGACGTGACCTTTCAACTCCCCCGCGTGTGTGGTTTTTTGGGGAGGCCCAACATGGCCGCTGTCTCGAGCTGCCTCGGGCCCGGCCTGGGCGGCTCGGCGGGGGCTGGCGGGCTCGCCCGGCCCGGCCCGGCTCGGCCCGGCCCTGCAGGGCGCTGCCGCCCCGCAGCAGCGGGCCCCGGCGCGGCTCGTGGCCGAGCGCTCGCCCGGCTCGGGGCCCAGCGCGGCCGGCCTGGCGCGGGCCCTGCCCGGGGCCGAGCTGCCCGCGGTGGGGCTGCGAGCAGCGCCGAGCACACGCGGCGGGGGCCGCCCCCGGAGACAGGAGCCGCGCAGGCGGCCCCGCCAGGCGGCGCTCGGGGTTATCCCGGGGCCACGCTGGGCCCTGCCCGGCCCCGCAGCCCGGCCCGCCTGCGTGCTCCTGCCCCGGCAGCTGCCCCCAGGGACACGCCGGGGTCGGGCCCGGCTGTTAAATCCGAGAGACCCATGGGGGTACCCAGGGGTGCAAGCAACCCCCGCTGGCCATGCACCGCCCCGGGGAGCGGGGAATTACAGACACGAGCCCTTTTTTATCGTGGTTCTTTCATCCCACCCTTTCTCCTGAGCTGGCAGTTCGGCTTTAGAGAACATGTCGGTTAGGAGAGAATGGAAGGGAAATCGCCCCCTCGGTTTTCAGTGTCACTGAGCCTTGCTAATGGGTTACGGGCACCGAGCATCCTCCAGGGGGGAAATGGAAGAACATTCCATATGCCAGCCTGCTCCCACCGTCCCATGTGCTGGCTGCGGATTGTGTGCACAGCCAGGTCAGGTTACCTGCCTTTTTATAGAGCTGCCCATGGCAGGAGGCAGGATCTTGATGGAACAACTGCTCTGCTATTAGCCTCATTTCACACCAGCCCCTTATCCTATACAAAGACAGACCCCAGTGAAGGGTTTTTGTTCCAGAAGACAAGCCTATTTAGGGATTGTAATCACCATGGAAATTTGATTTCATTTATATTTGTTTATACCCACACGTATGTCCTCAACAGAGATACCTATCTACTGTGCAAACCTTTCTTATAGTAACCCTTTCAGTCCCTACCTCGTTTATTTAATACTCAAATCTGTTTCTGGAAGCCCTGGGTCTGGAACCAGAGTAATTCCCAATGAAATAAGCCATTGAAAAGCTTGCCATCACAGCCTCTTCTGTTCTGCAAACCAGGCTTTGCTCCTTGGAGATGTGGATAAAACTGCCTTGAGTCTCCTTTGCTAGCTCCTGACTCCATAATGAGTAACTCCAATGAGCCCTCTCTTCCCAACCTTGACAAGTTAGATGAGTTGCTCCCGAGTCTTTCTGCTGGGCTTTACAATTGCTAAATAGGGTTAAAAATAAAACAAAACACATCACCAGCTACCTCACCTCTGCCTTAACAGTGTGATGCCTTTGTAAATCTGTGTGATTTTACTGGAATGAATCTCAGACACACCAGCTCTATAGCTTATACATTTCTTTTTCCCTCTCCTTCCTTATGATGATTTGTGAGACCAGAATGACTTTGATTTCAGCAAGTTTGCTGTTTATTCACGTCACAAGTTTGACAGCTTTACACCAAATCAGATTGCTGGATTCAAGAAAGCTCTGAGGCGTCACTGGAAGCTCCTTTAGATTAGAACTCGCCTCCCCTGTCTTTTCCCCCTTCAGAGCCAATTAAAGCTCGCTGGGGCTTTAAGAGGAAACGTGCTCCCAAGCCCTGCATCTCACTCTGCCACTAAAATGGTAAGTGCTCTTTGGATCTCTCTCGACCTGAAGTCAGGGGGGAAAAGCTGGTATTTTGCCTTGAGGGTTTGCAATATATTTTGTGCCCTGTTTGTTTAAGGTTGGTAGTGAGGAAGCTTACTCTGTACCTGGAAACCCAGACTGCAGCTTTGCTTTTCCATAGCTGCGAGGGGTCATTTTCAAGGATCTGAGCTTTGTCATTGCCTTGCAAAGACTTCTCACTTGCAGCAGGTTTGGTTTATTTGGGGGGGACACACTTCCAGAAACGAACCCAGACTTTTCCTGATCAGTGGGACCTCTGTAAACGTGCAGAGACTGGGCACAGGCTGGCTGTGGCTCTCCTAGCTTTGTGTAGACGGCTGGAAGACGTTCATAGCCAATGGCTCTCGAGATAGGTCTGGATCGCTTGCTCCTTTTAAACAGCCGAAGTGTTTCCAAAGGAATTGAAGCGAATGAGTGTCGCTCTCCCGCATACCTTTGCTTAGTGCCTGGATGCTGGAGCTGAGGTGTGCGCTAGAGCTGCAGGAGGTGACATCGCGATGGACTCCGAAGTAGCAGCCTGAGGCTGTTAAAGCCTAGGAGGGGGAGTGCATTCGGTCTGATTTCTGTCTCTCGTTCAGAGGTGACCCCGCGTGTTAATATGCTGGAGGAAGGGATCGATGGGTGCACAGGGAATCACTTGGTGAACTGGTGGCAAAGCTGGGGGTGGGAATATACATGGAGGCTAACAGGTTTGATCGCAGCATCTAGCAAAGGTGGTTTGGGCTCCAGGCTGGGTCACACTCCCCCTGCATCCGCAACAGGCTGCTTGGCGGCTCTGGGCAAACCTTAGACGTTGGCTGCAGCATGGGTCTTCCCAAGTGTCAGTGCCCGGGCCCTTGGAGCCTAGGATATCTGGGGGAGACTCATCCTTGAGGATCAGCAGCTTGGGTGGGAGGAGAGAGCAGAGGGCGAGACCGCAGGGCACAGTGTCTGGGGAGCTGTGGGGTGAGAGGGAGCTTTGACCGAGCTCAGGAGCACAGCAGAGAGCTGCGGCAAAGACGGGGCAGGGCGGAGGAGCTGACTAAGGATGCTCGCAGCTCATGGTTTTGCCACCTCTAAGCACCTCTCCCCTATCAGGGCCTGGTGGCTGCGACACTGTTTAATCTGAACCCCCCCCCCCCCAAGAACGCAGCGGGACCCGGAAAACCCTTCCTCGACCTGGGCGATGTCTCCTGCCTTTGAGAACCCAGCGAGCGGCCGAGGCTCTGGCCTCTCCCCCCTGGTTTCAAACTGGGTTTCACTGCTGGAGATGCCACGGGGAGGATCGAGCCCCAGCCCAGAGCGCGCTGCTCCGCTCCGGTTTGTACCCAGGTCTCTCATTGCTCCTGTCGCTGCCTTTCCCTCTCCTCATTCACAGAGCACCAGGCTCTCCCGCCAAGAGCCCTACTTCGGAGGGGGCCAGCGCCAGGATTGCCCCTGTTCCGACTCAGCGTCAGCAGCCAGTGTTGATGTTTCCAAGGAGACTTGGGTTTCGTTCTGGGCTTCTGGTCTCCTGGACAACACCAGCGAGAGCCCAGCAGAAGGACAGGCTCCGGGTAAGCTCCGCTGCTCCGTGGCTGCCGCGGGGAGGCTGAAGGCACCAGCTGGAGCGCAGCTGACAACGCTGGGGAAGGAAGGGCAGGTCCCCACCGTTGTATGCACCCCGGATCGTGCGTGTGGAGGGAGGGGGCCGTGCCCCGCCCCGCTGCCCAGAGCTGGCGGCTTGTACCCTGGAGCGAGGGCGCTTAACGTCGGTGTTCTCCTCCGAGCTTACCCCGGAGCCCATCCGCGTTGCAGAGTCGGGTCAAAGCTTCCCTGGGCCCGGCTGATCCCGGGCCGCCCCCTCCCAGCGCGCTGGTGGCGATTCCTGCGCTGTGTCTACACGGCGGAGCGGGCCTGGCTTTGCCGGGGGGCGGCTGGCGGAGCTGACTCTGCGGGCTGAGCCGGCAGGGACACGGGCCCTCAGTCAGGGCTACTTTGCAGGCAGCTCCTGGGAGATGTTCTCAAGGTCTCCGTGCAGCACCAGCTTCTGTTTGTCTTTTCCAGAGAGACAGGATCCCCCCGAGGTTACCGCACTGGAGGGGGACTCGGGGGATTTCAGTCCCAGTTCTGCCATAGACTCCCTGTAGGACCTGGGGTCCATCCCTTAGTCCCGCAGGCCCGCCTCCTCAAAGGTACTTCGGTGCCTAACTCCCACGGGAATCAATGGGAATTAGGCACCTAAGAGCCTTTGAGGAGTTGGGCATCTGTGCCTCAGTTTCTGCATCTGTAAAATGGGGGTCGCAATCCTTCCTTTCCCCCACCCTTTGTCTGTCTAGGCTAGTTAAGCTGAAAGCTCTTTGAAGCAGACTGCCTCTCACTCTGTTTTTAAACAGCACCTAGCACACCAGTGACCCTGATCTCATCTGAGGCCCATGGATGCTACCACAATATAACCCACTACTAGTAATAATCATTAATAATTATACACCCTGGGCCATAGTCTTGATTTTAGCAGAGCTGTATAACAAAGGAGGGATTCTGTGACCAGGCTTCCTGGGTACTGCACTGCACAATTTCCCCCTGGGGCGGGGGCGAGACAGAGAACAAACCACAGGTGACATTATGATAGTCATGTTGCCTACTGTCCACACCTCTGGAAAGCTGTCAGATTCTATGGGGCGGGATATGACCCTGTATAGAATAGAAAGTGCAGCCAGTAGAGCATCCAGCTTTCAGTCAGAGAGGTCCTGGTTCGTGTCCCTGCAGTCCCTACCTTGGTAGGAAGGTTTGCTTGTTTCATCTCTAGCTTCCATGATTTGAAATGCTGTTGGGAACTCGCCTCTTGTACCCAGCACTGTCTAGCCATAGATCTCAAAACACTTTACAAAGGAAGGTCAGTTCACCCCTTTTTAAGATGGGGGAAACTGAGACAGAGAGTAAAGTGACTTGCCCCAGGTCACAGCAGAGCCCTGAATGGAACCCAGGTGTCCTGAGTCCCAGTACAATGCCCTGGCCACTGGCCCAGCCTGCCTCACAAACAACTTTCCCAAGCTTTGGTTCCTCTTATAAAGAAGAGGAATTTTAAACAAAGAATAAAAAGCACAAGGAGAAAGATCTTCCAGATGCCAAAGGTGTCTTATAACAAACTCAGATGATTTACTAATTTATTATCCATTTTTAAAGGACCCCTCTTTGCTGCTTATCAAGCAGTAAAATTTTTCCTTGATTCAAATGAAGTAAACAAGAGGGATTAAAATAAACATGATTGTGATTTTACTCATGGTTTGGAAAATGTGATTTTTGGTTTAATCACTTTGATGTCTGTTTTTGTCCAGACCAGTTCTGTGGCTTGGATTTTACTATTCCAGATGACACGTGGCAAGGCGATCAGCTGTCCTCCCAGCTCTACAGAAACAAACAGGTAACATTTCAAACAACTCACACACTGGAGAATAGAACTTTTATTTACAGTTTTAAAATGTTCTTCCACCCACCATCTTATGCTACTCCTAGAATTTCATTTTACAGTTGCCTAAAGCTCTAGGTCAGGAGAATGTGTTCATAAATCCATGTTTCTCTATACAATGAGTATGGAAAACACTGACAGCCCAAAATCTTTTATTTTCTCTCCTTCCTTATGCTGATGTGTGAAATTAGAATGACTTCAATTAGCAGCAGCATTGCTGTCTGCCCATGTCACAAGTCCAGCAGCTTGACACCGGATCAGATTGCTGGCCTCCACCAAAAAAGCAGAGGCATCACTGGGAACTGCTTTAGGGTCTGAGGCTGCAAAGACTTACATACGTGCGTGAGGTTGCTCACATGATTAGTTCTGTTGACTGCAGTGGGGGTACCCACTAGAGCAAAGTTAGTCACATGCATGAGTCTTTGCAGGACCAAGCACCAAGATTAGAAGTCACCTCTATAGTTCTTCTTCCTTTTCCATGAGTGCTGGAGAGCCAGTGAACTCTCCAAGCTAAGCGGTTCCCATTGTAGCTGCTTGTACCTAGCTCAATGTTTAGATCACAACAGAGTGACCCTGAACCAAAACACTTGGGGTGAAATCTTGGCCCCACTGAAGTCAATGGAAGTTTGGCCATTGACTTCAATGGGGCCAGGATTTCATCCTAGGTCCAAATATCCACAAACTTCCTTTCTCTTGCCCGTTATGTGTCTTGTCTATTTAGAACATAATCTCTTTTGGGGAGAGCTGCCTGTCACTGTAGATATGTGCTGGACCTGGCACAGTGGGGCTCCAACTTGTAGGGTGTGTCTGCTTTGCAGCAGGGAGCGAGCCTCCAGCCTGGGGAGACAGATTGATACTAGCTCTCCTTGGCCTAGCACACTAAAATTAGCAGTGTGAACTGCTGCATCTTGGGCAGCAGTGAAGAACATAAGAACAGCCAGACTGGATCAGACCAAAGGACCATCTTGATTAGGGGGCTGGGGCACATCACTTACAAGGAGAGGCTGAGGGAACTAGGCTTGTTAAGTCTGCAGAAGAGAAGAGTGAGGGGAGATTTGATAGCAGCCTTCAACTACCTGAAGGGAGGTTCCAAAGAGGATGGATCTAGAATGTTCTCAGTGGCACCAGATGACAGAACAAGGAGCAATGGTCTCAAGTTGCAGTGGGGGAGGTTTAGATTGGATATTAGGAAAAACTATTTCACTAGGAGGGTGGTGAAGCACTGGAATGGGTTCCCTAGGGAGGTGGTGGAATCTCCATCCTTAGAGGTTTTTAATGCTCAGCTTGACAAAGCCCTGGCTGGGATGATTTAGTTGGGGTTGGTCCTGCTTTGAGCAGGGGATGGGACTAGATGACCTCCTGAGGTCTCTTCCAACCCTAATATTCTATGATTCTATGATCTAGCCCAGTATCCTGTCCTCCCACAGTGGTCAATGCCAGGTGCCCCAGAGGGAATGAACAGAACAGGTTATCATCAAGTGATCCATATCCCTGTTGCCCATTCCCAGCTTCTGGCAAACAGGCTAGGGACACCATCCCTGCCCATCCTGGCTAATAGCCATCAATGGACCTGTCCTCCATGAACTTAGCTAGTTCTTTTTGGAGCCCTGTTATAGTGTTGGCCTTCACAACATCCTGTGGCAAAGAGTTCCACAGGTTGACTGTGTGTTGTGTGAAGAAATACTTCCTTTTGTTTGTTTTAAACCTGCCACCTATTCGTTTCACTTGGTGACCCCTAGTTCTTGTGTTATGAGAAGGAATAAATAACACTTCCTTATTCACTTTCCCCACACCAGTTATGCTTTTATAGACCTCTATTACATCCCCCCTTAGTCATCTCTTTTCCAAGCTGAAAAGTCCCAGTCTTATTAATCTCTCCTCATACGGAAGCCGTTCCACACCCTAATCATTTTTGTTGCCCTTTTCGGAACCT
Organism: Mauremys reevesii; assembly: GCF_016161935.1. Classification (NCBI taxonomy): domain Eukaryota; kingdom Metazoa; phylum Chordata; order Testudines; family Geoemydidae; genus Mauremys; species Mauremys reevesii. Next base: position 3,113,167 of record NC_052631.1, read on the forward strand.
TTTCCAGTTCCAATATATCTTTTTTGAGATGGGGCGACCACATCTGCATGCAGTATTCATGTGGGCGTACCATGGATTTATATACAGCTCAAGCCTGTAATATACATAATGACACCTGGATCTGAATTTTGCAGCCTGCACCCAGGTCTAGTTTATAATCTGCTCTCTCGCCCCCTCCTTTTCTCTCTAGCCAGGTAGAGGTTAGTGAGCTAGGGATCCAGAGGGAAGCTTAAGTACTCTTTGAAATGCAGAAGGAAGAAAACTGGCAGCATTGTGAGTGAGAAACTCTCTGTGTATTTAAAGGGCTGTTTGCAGTTCATTTCCCTGCACACCTCTATTATTCCTCTGCGGTTACAGTTTTTCAAAATAATCTCTTCAAACATTTGCTAAAGAATAGGAGAAGTCAAATGTGAGACGTGAACAGTCATGCCACTTAGCTTTACAGGGACAAGGGGTTCTTGAGGATTGAATTCACAAAGCAAACACCAAAATCATCACATCCCACCAGGCCATAGAGCAGGGAATTTATCAGGTTACAGAGTCAAGAGAGCTAAAAAACATCTATTCATCGATATCTGTATTTCACAGCTTCAAGACACCTTGCTACAGAAGGAAGAGGAACTTGCCAGGTTACATGAAGAAAATAACAACCTCCGACAATACCTGAATTCTGCCGTGGTTAAGTGTTTGGAAGACAAGGCGAAGGTACTGTGTTCAAACCTGCCACGAAAACATGTGTCTGTGAGAGAGAAGGGAATGAAGCATTTAGGTGAAATGCCTAATACACAAATGCAAATAAACACAGGTGTAAAAGGCCACATTGTGGGCAGGTAGCATGCAGGTGGAAAGGCCCCTCTAATGCTCACCAGATTGGCGACAAAGCACTACGGATAGTGTGTGTCATCATGGTCGGCCTTGCCTATGTAGACAGGGTTAAGCCGTGTGACAGCCCTGATCTTTAGCATTTCTAGCTGATTTGGTTTATGATGCTTTGAGAGAGGGGGTTTATAAGAAGCAATGGACTAACCGTAACCCCTCAAACCTCTCACCGATGAGCAGAACTCATTACACTGAAAGGGTACCAGAAAGCAAGGCATTTAGCATTAATCAGCTTCGGAGTCAATAAAGCAGCTGTTCAGAGAGCAGAAGCACAAACCTGGGAATGGGTAATGGGGAGCATTCTGTTCGCATCTCTGCCACTGACTCGTCCTTCTCCTTGGGCAAGTCACTTAGCCTTTGGCGCCCCAGCCCCACCAGTTGCAGAATGCGAATGCTAACCCCGGGGCCATGGGGCGGGGCGTGGCGGGAGCTTTGTTAATAAATATTTGTCAAGCTCTTTGGGATGCTGAGCTTGATGGTGCTATTGCTAAGGATGGGTTCAGTCCTTACTCAGGCAAAGCAAGTGGTACCACTGGGCATGTGGCATGAGTGAAAACTGAGATCCTTGACAGAGGATGTCAAAAAGGGTTAGTGCAGAGGGAGTCCCTGAGGTGCTCTCCTCACCTGAATTGCCCTAAGGGTATGAGGACTTGCGCTTCAGCCCCTCCCCACTGAGGTAGCCCCCATACCCTGTGGATGCCAGGGCTATCTACACCGAGGCTTTCTCTGTGCTCCCCAGCCCCCCTCCCACTCACTGGGAACCATGGGAGACATATGCATGTTCCCCTCCCACCCAGTCCTGGATCTCTGGACTGAGCAGATCATGGGAGCTGACTGAGCCCCCCCCCGGTGCCAGATCAGATCCTGCTGGCAGGGTCGGTACTGCGGACGGCTGTACAGTGCAGGAGCTTTCATTTCATGGCTTACTGAGTTAAAAAGCAAACAAAGCTCAGGCCGTGTTGACACTGTTGTATTCTTATCTCGTAGGGGTTTGGGCTGTTTCCAGAGACTATACAGCACAAAATAATTAGTGCCATCCGCGTTTGCTAACTGAAAATGAGCTCTGGATAAACTGTGCTTTCTGAGAACGATGTTAGGCACCTGTTCAGATAAAGTCTGCGGCCAGAAACATGTTGCTTCTGGGGCTCTGGATGATCAGCTTGTAATCTGCTCTGTCTTCCCTGTTCTCTTGTATAGAAACTACTGCTGCACAACGGCCAGAAGAAACATGCAATTCTCAGAAGTGGCAAGAGGAAATTTAAAGAGGACAGTTACCTGGCCCCTCGAGAGACTCCTCACCCCTCAAAAGCCAGGAGGAACCTGCTCAGTGATTTTACTGCCTGCGAAGAACAAGCTGCTCCGCCCGTGGATACCTGGGTACTGCAAACCCTGGGACTGAAAGATATCAACACCATTGATGAGTCTTTATCAGCTAACTACAGTGCCCTGTCCTCTGAACTTGGAAAAAGCCCGTACTGCCAGAGCCATGGGGAGGCAATGGACTATTGTAATGATGAGGACCCAATAGCTGCTTATGGCTGTGATCAGATGACTCTTATAAACAGCACTGCCACTCCTGGGAAGCAGGATTTACCCTACATCCAGCCACTTTCTTCAGCACCATGTGCTTCCTCGACGCTGCCCAGCGGTGCCCCTTTCCCACCTTATGGATCGCCTTACTTCGCCAACGACGTGTCACCGAACAAAACCGACATGGCCTTTACAACCTCCCTGAGCCCCCACCGCAATGTCAAAACACACACCTTCCACCAGGCCCAGGTCTTCGTGCGCCGAGAGGAGGACGGAGGCTGGAAGTTCACCTGGGTCCCCAAGCAATCCGAGTGACTCCCCTTTGCCCCCACTTCTGAGCACTGCCATCAGTGACATGTTTACAAACACGTACAACTGCAGAAACCTTTCTTGCACTTGAGATTGATGCTGAGAACAGAAGCAACACCCGCTACAGGCTGTTATCTCATGCTGTGTGGAATGCTACATTATATCATCCACCCATTCACCTCTGCATGCTCCTAATTCTTGCAGGAACAGCTCCAGATTCCATTTGAAAATGTATCCACACAGGGCCAGATGTACAAACTAGCCCTCCATTCAGTTCAGCTCTCTCCACATCTGTGAGACCATCTACCACCACTTATTCACAACCCTTCCGCCACCAGCCAGCTTCTGCCATCTTGTACCTTCCTGGCTGAAATGTACCCAACCATTCCTGTTTCTGACACTCTGGTGACCACCCCTACCTGGACTGGGAAGCCAGGAGCTGGAGCAAGGTTTTTGGGAGGACTGTTAAAGAACAGAGTCTCTGCCACAGCCCTTTTGTTCTGCATCCTAGCAACCACAGACAAAGAATGAAGGCTGGTTCTGTGGCTGTTAGATCAGTGATGTTCTGGAGAGTGGAACCCCCAGTGGCTGCATAAATTGCGTAGGAGGAAAGCAATTGCTGATCTGTTGTCCTTTAAGGTAATGCTTGTTTGGTTTATATACAGTCAATTATGGCTGTTGTTTTTGGATGCATCCTCAAAATGAGCAGGATTTGCTCCTATTGCCTTCAGGTTGCCTTGTAAGTTACAAGCATCACGACAAATCTAGTGGGTTTTCTGCGCTAACCAAGCAGCTAACGCATTTACCGCATGATGCTTTTCAAAGCTATTTCCATGGTGAGACAGCTGTATGCGTTAGCACTATCTCTGGAAATACAGATAATGAGTCAAGCCCTCAGCAGCTGTCGATTGGTATAATTCCACTGACATCACCAACCAGGGCCGGCTCCAGACCCCAGCGTGCCAAGCGCGTGCTTGGGGCGGCGTGCCGCGGGAGGGCGGCAGGCGGCTCCAGTGGACCTCCCGCAGGCATGCCTGCGGGAGGTCCACCAGAGCCGCGGGACCAGCAGACCCTCCGCAGGCACGTCTGCAGGAGGTCCACCGGAGCCGCGGGACCGGCGACCACCAGAGCTTCCCCCCGCAGCGTGCCGCCCTGCTTGGGGCGGTGCAATTCCTAGAGCCGCCCCTGTCACCAACGGAGGGTCCGGTCCAGTATATTAGCAGGAGAAGCTTTATATACTGTGTAAAAAAAATATATTTGGTGCCTTACTAGCCATCACGAAAGATACATTCTCTTCCACTCACAATATTCTCTTGGCCCCACCATTGGTTCACGTGCTGCCTAGTACTGAGTCACTTCCAGGGACACTCCTTGGGCTGTCTTCAATATTGTGCTGTGGGCTAGTGGAAACTCTTACTCATGAGAGCAGCCCTTATCACACTAAGCTTCTGCTGCATTCCCAGGGCTACTCTGGACAGTAAAAGTCACTCTTTTGAAGTTTGGCAGTTGCTTTCCATTCCAGAAAATGACATGTAGACCATTCGATTCTGGTTTCTTTTGATGGTGTATGGGATTCAACTTTACACAAGAGCAACACTGGCCCGAATGTTTGTTTACAGAAATTGCTGTTGGTAATTACAGAATTGGGCTTTTCTAGTACCCTTACTATGGGGAATGTATCCCTTGATTAAGGGGTAGTATCATCGAGTGATTAAAGCAGTTGATTGCGAACCACAATTTCCATGTCCCATTCTAGGTTCTACCACTCACATATCTCCCAGGGTTGTGAGGCTAAACACATCACTGTCTGGAAAGCGCTTTAAAATCCTTGGATTCAAGGTGCTATTCAACTGCACAGCACTTTTATTAAACTAACAACAACATGAAGTCAACTTACATGAAGTAAACTTACCAACCACATGTTTTATGTAACCCTTATTTGTTAATTTACCCCCCTTTGTCTTTTTGATACTTAAATATTGGTAGCACTGAAAACCAAGGGACCAGTCTGGCAAGCCTTGCTCTCATTAGTTGTCCTATTGACCTCAATGCGACCTGGCCGTGTGTGAGTAAAGGTCCTCCAGTTACTTATTTTAATATAAAATTTAGATACAACTTTATTCTATATTGATGAGGATTAAAATCCATTTTCATCCAAAATATTCTCTTGTGCCTTAAAATCTCAGTATTTGAGCTTCTGATTCAGGAGCTAAACTAATTCCTCCCATGATATTTAAATCAACAAGCAAATCTCTATTTGTTCGTAACTTATTTTAAAATAATAAGGCATCAACCGTTTAAATGCGTGCATTGGAGGGGACATGAGTTAATTAATGTTTAACCCAGTGCAGTAATGCACACGAATTAAACTCCAGGAGTTTGATGCTATTTCCATTGAAGCCAATGGAGGTTTTGCCAACTTCAGCAAGAGCAGGAGCCAGGCTACTGTTGGTCTGTAGCAATGTAATTTGCTGCTTAGGGATATTTTAAATGAAAGCAGAAAAGTTGTCCCTGGTAAAAATATCTCCTCCTTTTTTTTTCTTTAATAAGCAAGACATTAGCCAGCTCTAGCCCAGACTGTATAGGATGATGTTGAAGAAAAGTACAGATTGGGTGATGTTTTGTACAGTTGTACGGCGTATAGACAATTCATTGCTTAATTCCCTTTCCTTAACATGAAATGTGTTTGTGTGTGTGTATGCTGAATGCCATGCTGAAAATAATTAGACAATGTGACCATAGGATTAATCCTCAAGCTAGAACATTTCTTATATATTTCAAAGCAACTACACAATGTGAGTATAGAGTGCAATTCTATTGCATGAGGTTTAGTGCTGTAGAATTGAGTGACTTTTACAACATTAAAAACAACACTTTTTAAATCCTATAATTGATTTTTAACCCTGATGAATTAAAAATGAGAGATTAAGTCATTCTCTCTGTTTAATATCTTTTGTTGATATTTATAGATCACTTGCTTCTTGGAGCAGGGGGTTTATCTTCCTCTGTGTTATTTACTATACACCACTGGGGTGAAATTCACCCCCTGCAGAGTCTATGCAGCACTTAAGTCCCAGCTAAACTCTCAAAAGAGAGTTTAAATGAAACTTAAGTGGTGCCTAGACCTTTGCCAGCCCTCTGAACAGGGATGAATTTCACCCTTTGCATTTAACAAATAAATTATAAAGCTGAGTGAATCATTCAGAATGAATAATTTCTCCAATTTTTTCTCCAGTTTTCTCTGTTTTATTCCACACAATATTTTAACTCTATGGTTTCTCACAGATTGTTCTCTAAGTATTTACTGTTTGAGGTCACTTGTGGTAGCTGGGGGGACTGACCAGATTAAGTCCCAAGGCATTGCTTCCGTTCCATGATTGGCGAAAATACTTGCACGTGCAAATTTAAAAGTGCTTTGGGAAAATGTTGCAACATGTGACTTTGAAATTTTCTCTTTGTAACCACTACACTAATTAAATTTAATGACATGAATGTTGACAGATAGCAAACACAAAAGGATAATAAGAATTTGAGATAATATTCCTGAAATATTTTTATTTGCAATATTCATTTAGTTCTCATACAAAAACAGCCCATATTTCCTCTAGAAATAGCATCACCAGTTGAGTTTGGATTTACTATGACACCAAGAGCATTAATAATAATAAAAAACAAGTCTTTCTTCCTTAGTTGGCTTACTACTTTTCCACTGTAAGAAAGTTAATCATAATGCCAGACTTAAGGAACATCTGTCTTTGACTGTTCCTCTAAAAATTATATATTTCCCAAGGGCCCAATCCTGCTCTGATCATTGACTTAATCAAGAGCAGGTTCAATATTAAAGTGTGATTTGGGGTTACACATTGTTCCTATTGTGATAAAGTTGATGGTTTATGGTGGCCTAGTAAATAGGGGCCTGGATTGGGATTACTCAAGAGATTTGGGTGCAATCCCTGGCTAACCTATATGCTTACTGTGTGACCTTGGGAAAGTCGTTTAATCTACCCCATTCCTCCATCCCCCATCTGTCAAATATGGCTAGTCCTTCCCTATCACACTAGGCTGGGAGTTTCAAAAGCAAATCAAGCAGTTAGTGCAAGGGAGTAGGAATCGGAAGTTCTGGATTCTGGCATTGACTCTGCTTTTACTGGTCCCAGTATAAAGGGACCAGTTCTTCTCAAACGGAACAGAAACTGAGACACTAGCTGCTGTACACTTCGGGGGAAATCTGTTGTAATGCTAACTGCCAAGGGCCAGCAGGCCTAGATACCACTTACATTCTGGTTCAGCCCTTAAAATGGGGTTTGATTAAGTGAGACTTAACTTGTCCAGAAGCACTGGCTGCTGGCCCTTTGTGTAGGGGTGAATTTTACCCACTGTAAATATCCATCTTGGATTAACATTTCTTTTATTTTTTTATCTGAAGGCGTTTTTTTTTCATTATGTGAATGTAACACATGCCAGCTGCACATTTAAAAACCAATCTGTGTCTTTAGAAATGTGTGATAATATAAACAGCGATTAATTTAACACTTAATATTTGGATGTTTATGATTTGTATGTATGTGTGTGATTGAAAAGAGGTTCTAATTATATGTAAGAGTCAATTTTATTTGCATCAATAAGTTATGTCTAATAAAACCTGAAATAACCCTTGGGTGCTGTAAATCCCTCTCCTCCCAGCTCCCCATGAACCATCATTTATATACTGTAGCTTAAAACTCACCCGTGACAGAACAGTGACTACGCACTTAAGGCCAATTTAAGTGGCACAGAAGCCTTATGCTGCCCAACAATAAGTGCTGACTCCCAGTAAGTGAATTTGTGCTCATGAACAATATGTGCACAAAATATTGTGCTCACCCACAAGAAAAGAAGTCATGTGACAATTATAAGTGCACTCATTTAAAATCTAGCTCTGCAACATTCCATTGACATTATTATAATAAAAAGAGAGAGATCTGTGTAAGAAAACCACCAGCCCAAGGGATTAGTGACACACTCCCCTGACATACTTCAGCTACATAAGGATATGGTAGTTGTTTATATCAGGTTTATGGTTCACACCTACAGCACTCAACCTCCCGATCCAGCTCCCACTGAAGTAGATGGGAATTTTGCCATCACCTTGGACGAAAACAGAATCAAGTCTTTCAATATGAATTTTGGGTGCTCAGTGAATGCCAGATTGGGCCACAGATCTAGGCTGGAGAAAGGTTCCACATTGCATCAGTGTGAATTGGCGTGGTCTCTGCCAGTTCCCATTGGGAAAGCATCCACTTTACAAAGCTCTGGCTACTCCCACAGGTACTTTTACTGGCAGTCTGATAAGATAGGCCAATGATTGAATGGTTCATAGATACTAAATTAGTCTTATCGTCCTTTGAGAGCTGTGCTCAGATGCATCCTTTGAACAATGCACTGCCTATCCCATGCTGCACCTGCCTTAAGAGAGGATATCAGCCTCTAGCAACCTTCAAGCCAGTATTTTCCAGGACATTCTCTAAAATGACCTCACTTCATTTTTAATCCAGATAATTTATTTCCATGGAGACAAAATTCCTCATTCTACGCAGAAATATATATCCTCATCATTTTCAATCTTTACACTGATCACGAAATGATGGATCACAAATGGAATTAAGTTATCATTTACGAGGCTGGAGCTGAGAGATAAAAAGCTTGAGTCAAAAATGCAAATCTTATGTAAGTCAATTATACTTGACACCAGAAGTAGAGTGGTGTTACTTATTAACTCCTTCATCTGGCACATCTCAGGTTTATCAGTAACCATGCACCTACTGGGACCAAAGAGAGAGGCACTTTTCTCTGGAATGTGAACTCCTTTATTGTTCATCAAGAAGACACATATTGAGTCCTCAGCTTTAACCCCTCATGCCCTCTAGAAGTCACATTTGAGTCTTAAATGGACATTTCAGTCCAATCTTGGACTGCAGCCAGCTACATCTCCTCCAGCCATAGGCCTTGAACAGCCTAGGAATCATTTATAGGATGAGGTGTGATTCACCTACGACTCCATCCCCCAAGTCATTCATCTGGCTTCTTCACTGTGCATCATTTAATTATTTAGGTAATAAACATTTCAATGCAATGTTTGCAACCCCAACAAACCAGCATTGTGCCAGGGCATGAGAACCAGAGTGTAAAATTAAATAGGCAATGAATTTCCATGGGATTTAGGCTTCTTTGAAAATCCCACTTGTAGACAATAAAAAGGGCTGTTTGATAAAAGCAACGGAGATTCTAACAGCCGCTTTTGAACGTAGCATTAGGTGAAGAACACACTGTCTAACACCAGTGATTTAGTTGGGGATTGGTCCTGCTTTGAGCAGGGGGTTGGACTAGATACCTCCTGAGGTCCCTTCCAACCCTGAGATTTGATGATTCTATAATTCTGTGATTCATTCACTTGGTAAGAGTGATATTTTCTGTGTGTATAGGACCTTCCCTGTGATGATTGATAAATGCTCTCTGATCTTTAATGAATTTAGATTCACAAACCTTTGTGAGATAGGTCAGTGCATCATCTCAATTTTACTGATAGGGAAACTGAGGCACAGAGGGATCATGACTTGCCCATGGTCACCCAGCGGCTCATCAGCAGAAATAGGAATCCAACCCAGGCCTCATGACTTCCAGTTATGTGGCTTAAAGAAAAGGCCATCCTTCCACCCCGTTTCTTGGAGCCCATCCGACCCCTTATTTAAAAACATGCTGATTTGAAGTAGGAAGCTCATTGCTCTGGCCAAGGTGCTGAAACCAGAAGCTGGCTTGATCATTAAACACTCCTGCACATTGGAAACTTTGATGTCAGGAGGAGCCTCGCTACAGCTGTTAGCTATCACAGTTTCAAATGCACTTTAAAACATCACGGCACTTCAGCATTTTGCTTCAGCTGATTAGCATGTTGCCGGGAAACAGACAAGGATGCAGCAAGACAAGCAAATAAGCACCAGTCAATTCCAAGGAGACCAGAAGTTTTCTCTGAAAATTTCCTACTGCTGCTGCCATAAATGCAGCACGATCAGTGGGAGCAAAGGTGGGAGCCCTAGATCAGCAACTGGCGGCCAGCAGTGCTTTAACCACCGTGTTGTCTGGAGCTTCTCTGAGCACCGTTACAGGCCAGGGAGAGAGCGCCCTGTCTACACTCACACGCCCAGAGCGGCACCCGTGGGGGCTTCATTGTGTCTCTCTAAGGAAAAGAATGTCTAGGGTTGGTACAGTCGATATGCCTTAGCCCGGCTGTCGTTAATTCCCACTGGTGTGTCTTAAGCCTGGCCTCCCAGGAACAGAGCATCAGTCTCCGGGCCAAGGGCACATCATTTGTGAGAGGGTTCGTCGGCCTGTCCCAGAGCCTGACCCCAAGTGCACTGAAGTCAATGGAAAGGCTCCCACAAGCTCCAGTGCTCTTTGGCTGCTAGCCAGCCCTTGCAGCACATGGCCGGACCCCTGTGACTGCTGTGGCAGTGGGCATCAGCCCTGCTAAACCCTGAGGGTCACTCCGCAGGCAATGGCTGTATTTACTGGAAAGCTGCTCTCCTCAGCGCTGCCATCCCAGCCCTAGGTTATCCTGTGAGCAAAGAGCTGGTCTCTATTTACTGCCGGCTGCCAGGAGAGGCCAGCCTGGGAAATCCCTGGGATCTGTGAAGCATTTTAGACCTTTGATTTCACAGCCCCCCTTTATTTGATCAGGCATGGACTCCACAGGACACAACCATGTCATCGATACCAGTGACTTATTGTCCTTGTTACTCGGTATTTCTCTGAGGGCCACACCCAGAACGTCCAGCCAGGGCCCCATTGTACTAGGCCTGGTACGCACATAATGAAAGGGGATCCCTGCCCCCAGGGAGCTTACAATCGACTAAGGACCGGCAAACCCTTGAAAGGTTTGGCTGGTTCATGGTCAGATTCTGTTCACAGGTGCACCAGTAAGAACCTGGAGAAACCCAGCTGGCTACAGCAGAGTCCCTCCAGCGTGACACTGGTGGAAATGAGAATCTTGAGCTCCGTTTGAGGTGTCACTGCGCAGTATCCGATTCCCTGGGCTTGGAATCACAGGAGAACCAGCCTACTCGTGAGATTTCCAGCAGGATGGAAATGCGGTGTGAATAGCCTTTCTGCTGGTATTTTAGCCTTCTTCCTCTCATCCCACTTGATACCCATCAGTGCAAGGATACCTGGAAATTAAACCTAACTTTTGTGAACCTTCCAAACGTTCCTCTCCAAGTTCATTCTGCATTTCAAGCAAAGGCTCCTGTTGCTTCTTTTCCCATCCACGCTGACCCGCTTTACCCTGGGATGTGCATAATGCCAACCGAGGTGTAACTCTGCACACAGATATCCACATACACAGCCAACCGTCCCTGGGTCAGATTCTGAGCCAACTGACCACGGTGCAAATCCAGAGCCACTCCCCTTTGTTGTAGTCAGTGTGTACTTGTGTGCAGGGTTACACCTCGCTGTGATGGGGTGTATACCCCACTCCAGGTCTGAAAGGGGGAAGGGGAGCTGGAGGTAGGGTGACCAGATGTCCCGATTTTATAGGGACAGTCCCGATATTTGGGGCTTTTTCTTATATAGGCTTCTATTGCCCCCCACCCCCCGTCTCGAATTTTCACACCTGCTATGTGGTCAGCCTAGCCCGAGGGCTTAATTGGTGTACCTCGTTGCACCTGGAGGGTGGGCCTGGCCCAGTTAAAGATGAGTCCTAGCTGGGTGCTTACAATATAGAGAGGAGCCCCAGACTAGAAGGAGGGCTTCAGGGAGAGGGTGAAAGAACCTGCACATAGCAAGGCCTGTAGGCAGACTCCTGCAGGGCCAAGGAAGGGCTTCAGGGCACTGGAGGGGCAGGAAGCCCGGGGGAGCGTTGGCCTTGAGATCCTCCCCTGAGTGGAGAACTCTGCCCAGGGACCAGGAGAGACAGAGAGAAACCACTGGAATGGAGCAGTCCCTGGTGCAGGATCTGGACTGCCAGGGAGAGAGCCCTGGGAGCAGGGCCACCCTTAGGCATTCGCAGCATACACGGCTGCGTAGGGCACTCAGAAATGTGGGGCACCACCGGGACAGCAGGTAAGAGTGGGTGGCTCCCGCACACCCAGCGTGCGCTGCAGCCGCCTTAGGCAGGGGCCATATTCACAGAGCGAAACGTACCAGCTCCGCGCATTCTGCATGAGGGAGCGGGTATGGGGGTCTTTGTGGGGAACTGTGACTCTCCGCTGCCATGAGGCGGGACGGGCGTCTCGTTATCCTTTGCTGCCTCGTCTCTCCCCCACCCTGGGCTGCGAGCCTGGACTGCCACAGCGTCTGCTGCGTACGGAGCTCGGTGTGTGTCAGCACTGGGGGGTGGGGTGACTGTGCCCCAAGTCTGGCATGGGGCACCAGTTTAATAATACTATGTAGGGCCCCACAAATCCTAAGGACGGCCCTGCCTGGGAGGTGTTCAGCTGAGGAACAGAGCCAGGGAAAGTAAGTGGGATAAAAGGGTCAAAATGGGTTTACGTTTATATTTTCACTGGGGGTTTGTTGGGGGACTCAAAGGGGAGCCCCGTGAATGCCTGGCCTGAAAGGAGGGTGAAATCTGGGGAGAATGAAGAACCCAAGGGGCTCAGGAAGGGGCTGTGGGGAAATCTGCTGACAGGCTGAGGTAGGAGGAAGCAGGCGGCCTGCTCACTTCAGGATCCCTGGGCTGGAGCCCTGAGCAGAGAGGAGCGCCTGGATGTCCCTGCTGGTCCCCGGAAGATCTAGTGTGCAGGTCCCGGAGAGCAGGGGTGAGTTGGGACATGGGCCAAAGATTCAGCATGAGGCCAGGGGACTGTTGTTTGTTGGACTTCTGTTTCCCCTGTGCAGAATGGGGGCACTACATGGGACCTGGCCAGAGGGCTGAGTAACGAGAAGAGGCAAACCTCCCAGGGCCACAGCCGCTGTCGCAAGGGGCTCCAGGTGTGGGACAGCCAGCCATGCCTTGCCTTACCATGAGGGGGCGCCAGCGGTGAGCCCACCCATCTACACTCGCTCAAAATTAGAATTAACTCTGGTCGAGCAAGTCAGAGTGAAGTGGTCCCTCCATGCGCCAAAGAGGAGTGTGAATCATTAAGCCTTCCCATGGTCATTAAATATCCCCGTTAATCCCCAGGTCCTGGCCTAGTTCTATTATGGATAGTCCCGTTCTGCCTCCCTAAATGCCCCTGGACACTTCACACTGATATTCTGCATTTCACAGCACTTTACTCAACAGACACCTTACTCTTCTGTGGAACAGGTGCAATGTTCCTCCACAGAGACGGCTGCATTTCCATGGTAGTGAATTAATGCATTTAAAGGGACAGATTTTGCTCTCAGTTACCCTGGCACAAGCCCACTGAGCTCAATGGGATTTAGCTCTGCAACTGAGAGCAGAATTGCGCACAAATTGCTTTGGGATCCTTTTGAGGGCTCTGAAATCCTTTTTATTCCCATTGTGGCCCATTATAGTCACTTCAGAGGAGCGTGAACATTCACTGCCTATCTGTTAGCCATTTAATTACAAAGCTCTTGCTATTATGTAAATATTTAACTACAACGGAGGAGAGTAAATCAGTGTAAAGTGATCCTGTTCCATTCCACTGGGAACAGTAAATCACATGCTGTCCAGACTGCTGGGCTCCACTGGCAGAGCCGATAGAGGGGAAACCACCACTGGTGGCAAACCTCTAATGTTAGGATCTGTGCTGATACCCTGCTAACTGCATTGCCTGGTCGGTACCATTAGGCAAGATGTTTAGCTGGAAAGCTACTCCCAGGGTACCTCAGACATTTGCGGAGGGTGGGTAGCCGTGACGGAATCTACCACCAATCCATGAACCCTCCCAGACAGCTCAGCTAGCTTGGCCAGATCTACAGGGTACCTGGCCAGAGCAGGTACAAGCCCCAGAGAACAGAAGCAGTCTGGGTCTCAGTAAATTACAACACCCAGCTGCCATCTATGGGAAGGAGGAAGAGGAAAGGAATGGCTAGTGGTGGGTGGAGTCTGTTCTCATTCATTTGCTGGTATGGGCACAGTCGTTACGAATAATAATACCTATTGCTGACATAGCATGTCTCCTCAGTAGATCTCAATGTGTTTCACACTCTTCGTTTAACCCTGTGAGGTAGGGAAGGGTTATTATTTCATTTCTACAGATGGGGAACGGAGACACAGAGAGGCTAAGTGGCTTCCAAAGGTCACACAGGGCCTCCATGGCAGAGCAGGGAATCCAACCCAGGTCCCCACCTCCTAGGCCAGTTCCCTAGCTGTGGATAATCATTCCCCTCTGGGGCAGCATATGCCATATGCCAATTGTGAGGCAGCACCACTGCGGGGCCCGTGGTTATGGTTATGCAGAGAGTGGGTAGCAGTGGTGGAGTCTACCACAGAACCAGGGACCCTCCCAGACCACTCAGTTTACATGGTCATGTAAGTGTCATGGGTCTGTGTACTGCACCTCTCATTTTCTAGGAATCTTGCAGGGGAGCTGCCATTTTGTGCTGCATGTTACAGAGAGAGACGCACACTATGCTCTCTTTCTTATGGAGCCTTGACATTAGTTCTGTCTCCTTTTGATAGGTCCCTCAATCTACCATAAATTGACAGTCTGTCCAACTGAAGGTAAACGACTGCTCTTTGATTATCGAGAACAACAATAATTAATCCATGGGTCATATGTATCCTGAAACCAGAGCCACATGCAGTGGGTGAATAGAAATCAGGGCCTTCAGCTCCAAAAGCTCAGGTCTCTGTGAGCTGAGTGAAGGGGACTCTCCATATGGTGGCCTTGTCAGTACAGTAGTATTAGGGCTTCCAGTGCATCCTCTTTGGAGACCTCCAGACAATAGATGGTGAGATAATTAAAACCACTTCAGCAGGCGGGGCTCCTTCCCCGAGGGGGCACATAGCACCAGATGGTGTGTTTCAGAAGAAAACTCCCATTTTCCAAGGCTCTCAGATGATCTGCTGGAGCTGCCTCAACAGGTGTGCTCCCCTTCTCAGGAATTCTCTGTCCTCCTCAGATGCCCTCCAGAACCCCTTGCGTTGATATCCCTGGCATCGCCTCATCTCAAAGCACTTCAGAAGGAGGGCCCACGAGAATCAGTGCAATGGTTTGTAGGGCTTTGCTGGCGTCAGAGAGACACAGGGGCTAGAGAGGAGGTCACTTTAGCAGAACTCCAGAGACTGGGAACCAAAGCAGGCTTGCCACTCCTCTCTTGCTCCAGTCAATAGCATGCCACTCTCTTTGCTGGTCACTATTTCCAGGCCTTGATGGGTTCACACAATGCCACCAGGCCTGGAACCTTGTCTCTGTTCCCCACAGGCTCAGGGATCCATCCTTGGGAGCAGAGGGAAAAGCAGAAGCCCCGAAGGATGAGATGGGCCTGTCTAGCATGCTGTTCTCCTTAGTTTGCAGGACAAATTATCTTGGGAGAGTCACTTGGAGAGCCCATGTGCTTGCTTAGCTTCTAAGATGACTGCCACTGGGCAGGGTTGGATGGCGAACCCTAGATGCCTTTAAACACATAGCTTCACTGCAAGGAAATACAAATGCAGAATGGCTCTATTAATAGAAAGGCATCAGACCCCTCCTTTGCTCTGATTGATCTGTTCCTTGTAATTAACGTCAGCTTGGAGAGCCTCACCTGGCGCTGCCCACAGCTGATGTTAATCTTGCCTTGGCCAGGGTTGATTGCTCTCTCCCTCCACCCCTCCATTCATTTTCCACTTGGCCCATGTGCTGGTACTAGTTGAGTGAGTGACTGCAAGCCCCAGTGGATACAAACAAGCCCATGTAGCATCAAGTTTCAATCCCTTCTGCCTCCCACATGGCCTCCCCTGGCTAAAGTCAAAGAAATGCTGAAGAATCCAAGTAAATGAGCCTATCAATGTTTCTTACCAACTTTAAAATGTGCTCACTGGTGCCAAAAAAAAAAAAAGATGCTTCTCTGTAGAATCAGCCCTACAGGGTGAGTTTTATTGAAGGCCATTTCTTTTTAATTTGCTGCTCCTCAGGATCCTTGTTGTCAGGGGCCACAATGAGCCAGATTCTCCAAAATAGCTGCCTATGTTGCACACACAAAATATATGCCTGTATGTCAACAGCATGTGTAACCATGTGTGCACACGGGTGTGTATGCATGCCAGCCTCCATCACAACACAGCCCAGTTGTAGATTGGTGCACAAGGCAACCACCATCGCCCGGTTTCCTGTATAGACCCAACCCCCTTCTCCAGTGATGCACAGTTTTTGGAAAAGGGGGTATTGCCACAACTCCATGGAGTTCTTCCTTGTTGAAGGGAATCGAAGCCAGGTGGCCAGGATCAGCTGCCTAACACTGGGATCCCATGACTCACAGAGGGATGAGTTGTGCCACAATTGTTTGCTAGTAGCGGTGCCCAGGCAATTGCTATAAGGGCGAAACTTGCCTGTGCGATGGCCACCATCTTGGCCAAGGCCAGAGATTGAACTGGGGACAACTAGAGCTGCAAGCTACAGCTTGAGCTAAAGAGCCAGGCTGAGAGTTGTAACAGACTCATCTCCTCTGTGGTTCGGGCACACACGGATCTCGTGCAATGGAAAACCAGGCAACTGCTTCCAAGCTGGAATTCTAAATGTCTGGGACTGCAATAAAGCCCCTTGTCCAACAAATAATCCCATGCATACAGAACAGGAACCTGATACACCCTGCCCCCAACAGCCCAGGAGAATAGGGAGGGAGGGTGGGATTTTGCAGCGATGTGGAGGACCAGAGTGGGAAGAGGCCAACAGCAACGTTGAACGTTGTTTGCAGAAATGATTTGACCAGGTCTGTTCTCCCTGGTGAAGACCATGGGAGCTGAGGGAGCCCATCCTGCTAGGGGAAGGGCTCAGCACCCTGCTTAGGACTGAGCCAGCAGTATCAGATCACAGCTCTTTCCAGGAGTGTGCAGTCTAAACAAGATGAAACCAGCCTTGCTTTGGCCAGTGCTTGGGCCCAGCTGCAACGGCCGACCTGTTTGCAAAGAGGTGGTGCAGAGAGACAGTGCCCCCGTGCCCCAGGGAGCGATATTTATTTATTCGTGTCCTATTTATTTTATCTCCAAGCTGCCACGGATCCCTTTGGAATGGGCTGTTCATTTCAGCCTGGCCGCACTCAGCAGCTTGTGGCAGGCTGTGCTGTTTTGCTCCGCTGGCTGCGTTGTGCTTGCCAGCTTGCGTTGAGCAATAACAGGAGGTCACACATGGTGTCAGAACACAAATAAATAAATAAATGCCCCTGGCACGGTGGATAGAAAAAGGCATTGTGTTCGTGGCGATGAATTCAGACCAACTGAGGGTAGGATTAATGAAATCCGTGGCTGGCACTCTCTGCAGCCTGGCGGAGGCTACAATGAACAAAGCAAATGGACTGGCCACTGGCCCGCCGGATCGGCAAACCCTGCTTGTCCAAGGCAGCTGGAAGCCCATTGCCTTGCCCTGCAGGCGCCTCTGTGGGGAAGGGAATTACAGTGCCTACTTGAGCTCTTGCTTCCAAGGGATACCAGGGAACGAACAACCGAGGCAACCAATGCCAGTCCGCGGAGGTGGCGATGGAAGGGCAAGGAGCGGTGAGGGGAGTTTCCTAATTATTTCCCTTTCACTCTGTTGATTGCTTTGCCCCTCTTGTGATCCACCTCCAATCCAACAGTTCCCTCTCACTCCTGCAGCCGAGTCCCCCACCGTCACCGAAGCCAACTCATCTCCTGAGTAACAGCATCCTCTCAACCCTCTGTGGGCTCCTGCCATCCTGTCGTCTCCTGCCTCTGTTCTCTCAGTCCTCACCTCATGGCCACTGTTATCGCCTTGGGAGCTTTCCCTGTCACAAACGAAGCTGCAGTGCTGAGCAAAGGAAACCATCACTCGACCCTCTTCGTACGCCTCGCTATCTAGTGCCCAATCTCTCTTGTCTTTCCAAGGCCCTGAACAAACTGATCCTCCCTCCGATCTACCCAGAGTCTTCAGCAGAGGCTTCTTAGGCATTGTTAGCCTTTGGCTCCGCTGCAGTACAGATGACCATCTCCAGGCGTTTCCTGGCCTGCCCTCCCATGACTTCCTCCCATGCCCCATTTCCTCACATCTGACAATGGTAGAACTGGCGGGAAACTGGTTTCCTTTGCAGTGGAAAATTTTGGCTTTTTGTTGAAAAAACAAATTCCTTTCAGGTTTTGAACCCTGAAAATCAAACATTTTCACCTGAAAACTGCTGAAAACAAACCAAAAAAATTGTTTATCTGTTTTCTGTTGCAAAAATCAAAAAATGTCAAGGAAACCAGACACTGTCTGCAAATGTTCATGTAATTGAAAATTCAATTTTCTGTCAAAAATAGTTTCAACAGAACATTGTTGACCAACACCATCTTTCCTCATCCTATGGTTTCCCAGAGCAGCTTTCAGTACTGTTGATTTCTCACCTTCTGAGCACCTCAGGTAGAAGTTGGTTCTTTCCTGGCATGATCCTACCTCTCTAATCTCACTTTTATTTCCGCTGAAGGCTTCGCATATTTCCCTTTAATCCTTTCTGATATGCAATGCCTCCAGCCCCTAACCCTGGTCCTTTTTTAGCCTTTCTCTGCTTTCTGTTTTCCATCCAGCTCTCCTCTCTGAGACATCTCATTGCTTCAGCCTTGGACATCTTTTCTATATAGAACACAATCAAGCCACATTTACCCAACCCTCTGTCTGGTTCCTCTAGGTACTATCTACTCGTCTACCAAGACACATCCACCTCTAGTCTATGCCAAATTTCTTGCTATCAAATGCACCATAAAGTAAAACCCAACTTCTTGGAAAGTCCTTCCTGTCTCCTGTATGTAACCCTACATTATCCATCTTAATGCCAACTAGATCCAGCAATGGAACCAGAAATTCCAGCTCGCCAGCTTCCTGCTCGAACCATTTCAAAACACTCCATAACGTGCCATTCATTTCTGGTGGTTTCTGTATTAACCCCGGCTGCGTGTTCCTTCCCTTTCAAAAGGATGATTTGATCCCTACTGTTGTTTAAAATATAACTGCGTGCACCAAGCCGGTCACAAGCTGGGGGGTTCAATCCTGCAATATAAACAACTGAGATCAAAAAACCCTAATGAATTCCTCTCCTCTAAGATGTTTAAATGGGGATTCTTTCATGTTTAATGTTTAATATGACTGGATAGACTTGGTTAGCTCCTCTTGCAGTGTATTAACACAGATGCTAGAAGCTAACTGCTCAGATGTATCCTAATTGGCTCCATGATGGTAAATGTTCCCAACCAGTAGACCCACAGCTGGAAAGAAGCTGCCCTTCTTGAACTGATTTTAAGAGGGCCATTAGCTAAACATTAAGTTAAAGTTTGAAATGAGGCTTTGGCCAAGTGTTGATCTCTTACTGAAACAGTAACCCCTTGGTTGACTGGCATCCCAGTGTTAGGGTCCGATCCTTTTATTTCTATGGTCATATGAACATGAGAAGGATTGCAGGGGCAGATTCTGAGTGACAGGACTGGGAAAAATGTCTTCATAACAGATGGTTGCCTTTACAGCTAGACCTTTTCATCCAGCCCTTGAGCTCCCGCCGGGGAGCAGGGTCAGGGGCTTGCCCCACTCTGCGTGTGCCATGGCTCTGTGCGGTTCCCGGAAGCAGTGGCACGTCCTCCCTCTGGGTCCTACATGTAGGAGCAGCCAGGGGACTCCGCACACTGACCCCATCCCAAGCGCCCGCTCTGCAGCTCTCATTGGCCGGGAACTGTGGCCAATGGGAGCTGCAGAGGCGGCACCTGCAGATGAGGCAGTGCGCAGAGCCACCTAGCCGGCGCTGCGCCTCCCTGTAGGAGCCAGAGGGCGGATATGCCGCTGCTTCCGGGGGCTGTGGGGGCAGCACTTGTGTATGGGGCAGCACGCAGAGCCACCTGGCTGCACTTCTGCATAGGTAGGCTGGAGGGGGGATATGGAGCTGCTTGAGGTAAGCACCACCTGGAACCTGCACCCCTGACTTCCTCCCATGCCCAACCCCCCACTCAGCCCTGATCCCCCTCCTGCCCTCTGACGGGGATTCCACAACTTCCCTTGGAAGCGTGTTCCAGACAGGGCCGCCCACAGGATTCAGGGGGCTTGAGGCAAAATGGGGGAGCGGACATAAAAAAAAGGCGCCACCCACTGCGGCGCTTGTACTCACCAGGCGGCGCTCTGAGTCTTCGGCGGTGGTGGTGGTGGGCCCTTCACTCGCTCCACATCTTCAGCAGCACTGAAGGACCCGCCGCCGAAGTGCTGCCGAAGACCCGGAGCGCCGCCAGGTGAGTAAAAATTAAAAAGGCGCCGCTAGCCAGGGAAGAGATTCTCGGCCAGGGCTCGCGGGGCTCCTGCGGGGCCCAGGGCCTGGGGCAAATTGCCCCACTTCCCCCTCCCTCCCCGGGTGACCCTGGTTCCAGAGCTCAATTCCCCTGAGAGTTAGAAAGTTCTTCCTAATGTCTAACCTACATCTCCCTTGCGGCAGATTAAATCCATTACTTCTATTCCAACCTTCGGTGGACACGGAAAACAATTAATCAGAGTCCTCTTTAGAACAGCCCTCAACAGATTTGAAGACGGTTATCAGGTCCCCCATCAATCTTGCTGTCTCAAAACTAAACATGCTCAGTCTTTTTAACCTTTTCTCATAGGTCTGGGTTTCTAAACCGCTTATCGTTTTTGTTGCTCTCCTCTGGACTCTCTCCAGTTCGTCTCTTAAAATGTGGTGCCCAGAACTGGACCTAGTACTCCAACGGAGGCCTCGCCAGTGATGAGTACACAGAACAATTACTTCCTGTGTCTTCGATGTGACACTCTTCTCAATGCACCCCAGAATGATATTAGTCTTTTAGCACACGGTTGGCTCATATTCAATTTGTGATCCACTATAACCCCTAGATCATTTTCTGCAGTACTCCTGCCTAGCTAGTAATTCCACATTTTGGATTTGTGCTCTTGATTTTTCCTTCCTAAGTGCAGTACTTTGCACTTATATTTAATGAATTTCATCTTGTTGAATTTAGGCCAGTTCTCCAATTATGCCAAGTCATTTTGAATTCTAATCTTGTCGAACCCCTCCCACTTTGGCATCCTATGGAAACGGGTTTATCAAAAAATTTTCAACCAACTGTTCTCAGCCTTTAATGGATAGAGAAGGGTAATGTGTTCCCAAGGGAGATACCCTTCCACTGAGAATGCCCTGCTCCCTACCCCAAAGAGACATGATCCACCTGCCTATAAGCGACACAGATGTCTTAGTGAAGCTTATCACTCAGGATGGGACACAGAGAAGGGGAATATCTGTTAAATAACCAGTTTTCAAGCTATATGGGACTTTTGACTACACTACATTGAAGGATGTAGACAGGGTGTTGATGCTGACTAATTATTTGTTGGTGTTCCACTGTTCCTTCGTAACCATCCCCTGTCCATGAGAAACACTGGTCATCAGCTCCAGAGGATCCATCTGTTTTGTGCAAATAAACTAAACAAGATAGAACAAATGCTCTGGCCGTGGTGTCGCCACACCCTTTTGAAGAAGAAGGAGGAGGCTTTGATAGGTGCAGATAAGACCTGCAAACTCAAGGCCAGGGGCTTTTGTTTTCTTTGCTGTGATCCTGAAGAGAGGAGTATGCCCGAGCCTGCACAGAACGTTCCCACTGAACAATGTCAGCCACACGCCAAACTGGAGGAGGGCCAGCCCGCTGCCACCTCACTGCACTCAGACTTGGAAGGCAGCAGGAATGCACAAAGACCGGACCTAGGTTATCGCAGTCTTCCCAGTGAAGGCCAAAGCAGCTATTTGTCATCATTAAGTTAATGCACTATTCTTATTTCTGTGCACCCTTCAAAGTCAAGAAACTCTTACTGAGGAATTAAAATGAGGGAAAGAACAACCTGAATCCCTGAGGCCAGCTAACTTGATGGAGAAGGTGATGGACGGCCGTCATCCCTGACGTGTCTCCAGTGTGCCCTTCGTGAACATAGCACTGTCCGCTGCCTGAACTGCACTAAAGGTTCCATTTGCGAACTACCACGGAGACAAACGGTTTGGATCACATGGTGTTTGTCAATTGCCTTCGGCTAAAAAACAAAGCCAGCATAAATTCATCACCTAGCTGCAAGGTCCATAGTAACATTCCGAATGCTGCACCCAGCTTCTGAGCACGCTCAAGCCTGGACCCAGTAAAGCACGCTAGCAGGGGCTTAACTTTACGCACGAGAGTTGTCTCAGTGGGTGCCTATCGTTATTTCTTCTTAGTGGGTTGATTTTTCAGGCCCCTCTCCTGCATTCTTAGCACCCCCTCAATTCCCATCAGTCACTGCAGAGAGTGCCCAAGAAAAGCAGGATTGAATCTGGAGTGAAGCTCTCCCTAGGCTGTTGTCCCCAAGTTTTCCTACAAGAGGTTTAACTTCTGCAAACTTTCCATAAAAGAAACTGACTGGACTTGACGAGATGAAGTGCTGCAGATAATGATGTGCTAGGACCGCTCCATTCTGGCAGACCCTAAAACAACTCAGACTTGGGACTAGGGTGACCAGATGTCCCGATTTTATAGGGCTAGTCCCAATTTTTGGGTTTTTTTTTATATAGGCTCCTATTACCCCCCACCCCCGTCCCGATTTTTCACACTTGCTGTCTGGTCACCCTGCTTGGGACCTCCAGCCTCAGAGTGCCGAAGCCACTGCACAAGGTGACGAGAAATGAAAATACCAAGGTTAATGGGAAACCAAGAGAAAGTCAAACTGAACAGGTGAGGGGCACTTGCGGAGACTCACTCATTAACTTTGCCATCTCAGATTTGATCATTTACAGTAATAGGCTTTGATTAGCTGGTTCCATGTTGACATTAGGCCTGGATGAACGGTTCAGAGAATATCAGAGACTGTTTGAATTGTCTTCATTCAGACCAGCTGAGCTGAACTCAAACAGGGCAGCTAGGGATGGGTGAGCTGATTCAGAAAAGAAATCAGAGTTGCTCTCTGCCACGGACCAGGGTGTGGGTGGCCAGGCCTAGTGATTGGAGCTGGAGTCAGCAGCCAGGACCAGCGCTGGGGGTCAGAGCTGAAGTGAAGAACCAGGAGTCAGAGCCAAGAGTTGTGGCAGGAGTCAGGAACCGAGCAGGGGAGCAGGGCAGGAGGAAGGCCGGGAACAAGGCAGACACAATCGCAGCTGCAGGTGTAGGTGTTGGGCAGCTGCTGGCCTGCTGTTGCTGCTGGCCTTAAGAGCAGGCAGGGGGTCTGGTCCATCTGGGTATTCAGTTGTAGGTCGACATGCTGGTCCCAGGCTCGTCTGCAAGCCCTGATTCCTGGCAGTCTCACACACAACTGCCCCAGCCCACGCTTTAGGTGTTCAGTCAACATCCATGTTTCATTAACTTCACTTCCTCGCTCAGCGGCACGCCCTCGTGGAAACCCAGCAAGTTCCATTACGGTCCATCACCTGCCCGCTAAGGTTTCTAGAGCCCTGTGCTGATTTCATTTGAAGAACCAGTGACCCCCAAGACCAGCCTTGCCAGGGAGAGAGCAACCAATAGAACCGCTGCTCCACTGGGGTGAGTAGGAAGCAGTGACCATTATCAACAGGAAGTTCCAGGAGGGCTCCATGAGCAGGGGCACCTGAATATCTGCTATTATGGAGTCTCTGGACTGACAAGAGGCAGGAAGTCCAAAAGCTCTTACAAAGAACCCTGTCTCAGGTTGTTCCGCAGTCCGGTTTTTTTGGTTCCAAGGGGTTTGGATAGGTCGGAGGAGAATCCAGACCTTTGCATGTTTATCCTGCCTGAATATGAGGCTTGGCTCAGCTAAAGGTCTGAACCCCAGCTGGTGTAAATCCTTTGAAGTCTAGGGAATTGACTTATGTGGGGGCGGGGGCGATTCCAACATGCAAGTAGGCTGAAGAGGGTATGTTTGCATGATGATGGTGGCCCAGCAAAACCTTTCTCCTTGGGAGTCTGTCCCCAGAAGGGCCAGCCCTTTCCTTCCACCCTTACTCCAGGGATCGTCACCACACCACATGAGCATGGCACAACATAAACACCTTCAGGTTTGTGTTGGATTCTCCTCGCTTTGAGCAGGGCAGCTGGACTCCCCATCAATGGGCCATCCAGTGATGCCTCCTCCTTTTCCGACATCTCCCAGTGTGACGGAGTTAAGCAAAGAAAAACACAGGAAATGCACTTGCCCCATGTCAAAAAAGAGGATGAGAGAGCTGATCAGGTTAGCCAAGATAAAAGAAAAGACTTAATTATTTGGTGAACTGCTAACTCATGGAACTCACAGCCAAAAGAAATCATCAGCAATTTAGAGGAGAGAGTGTGGTCAGGAGATAGGGCATTGGCTCAGAGCCAGGAAAGGTGTTTTCAATTCCAAGCTCTGCCACTAAATCCATTTGCCCTTGGGCAAGTCATTTCTCCCCTGTTGTCCCTTCCACTGGCTGTTTGGACATAAGCTCTTTGGGGCAGTCTCCTCCTATGCGTTTGTGCAGCACCTGGCACCCCCCCCCATCTTTCAGTACCCTTCACTTCCCAATTCCGCTGGGATTGGACAAGTCAGAAAGAACCATGAGGCAGGGCTGAAATTTCAGGAGGAAGTTTGCAGATCAAGGAAGTTCAGATAATTTGGACAGGAGTCAGCTAAAAAGATTCATGGCCTAATTTTCACCTGGTCCCCATTATTGCAATCTGTGATGTGCACAGAGACTCCCACTTCCGTGTCAGCATGCAGACGACAAATAGGATGAATAATTCTGCTCTTATGCCAGTTTTACACTGGTGTAGCACCACTGAATTCAGCGAAGTTATCCCTGAAATACCCTGATGGTAGGTGGGAGGAAGACTGTGTGAGAGTTAGAAAAAAGGAAGTGCCATAAGTGATAGTACTGCAAGTACCAGAACGGTGTCCTGGCTTCCCAAAACACACCGGAATGGCAGCCTGGCACGACTCGCGCCATGGAGGAAGTTCAGACCCAGAGATCTGGGGCACTAGATGTGGGTAACTGCAA
The DNA here is from genome assembly GCF_016161935.1 of Mauremys reevesii. NCBI lineage: Eukaryota > Metazoa > Chordata > Testudines > Geoemydidae > Mauremys > Mauremys reevesii. The sequence continues at coordinate 3,137,923 of NC_052631.1, forward strand.
GGGTACTAATGGCAGTTGGGTGGAAGTTTGACTCCCAAATTTTGGGGGTCAATTCAAACCAAATTGGCAAAACTTGGAAGAGGCGGGTTGCCTGTCACTAAACTGCTGACCTGGCCACTGAAATTGGGCAGAAATGGATTATACGGCATCTCTTTGGAATCTTTATAGGAAAATTGGTCTTAAACCATCTCCTGGCTTTACTTCTGCAGGCCGCGCCCAGATGCCACTAGCACCCCTCGAGCTATGGGGCTCTGCCTTTTCTTCTTTGAAACAACTGCCCAAGAGAAGCTCTGGAGCTAAAGCTGTGACAAAACCAAAGCCCCCTAAGGTAAGTGCTTTCAAAATACACTGAGCTGAGAGCTTGGTTTGGAAAACCCCATTTCTCATCGCCATCTCCTGGCCAAAAGCATGAACTGAATGTCCTCCCTCATCCAGTGCACGACATAGGAGCAGAGAGGGCGAGAGACTGGAGCAGAAGCGTGACATCTGATTGGCTGGAGTCCTCCTCTGGTGATGATGGCAGGGGACTGGGGGTCAGGAGCTCTAAGTTCTCTGTCTATGAGAGTCAGGCAAAAACTTCCAAAAGGGGGAGGGGGGCTTGAGAAATTTTACATTTGTTTTTCTTCTGGCGTGTTTGAAACAGAACCAATTTTGCTTATTCAAAACGTTTCACATTTCCCCTGTTTCCCCCGGCCCCCACATTTGTATCAGAAACATTATTAAAATGCATCCGATGAAGTGAGCTGTAGCCCACAAAAGCTTATGCTCAAATAAATGTGTTAGTCTCTAAGGTGCCACAAGGACGCCTGTTCTTTTTGCGGATACAGACTAACACGGCTGCTATTCTGAAACCTGTCATTATTAAAATGGTTATCAAAGCTTTTTTCATTTACCAACCCCCACTAAAAATAAACACACTCTCCCCCTCCCCCGCAAAAAAAAAGCACCACTTGGTGTCTGTCTCATGCCGCAACAGCATCTTCATGCAAACCTCAAGGGAGATAAAGGGATAAAGCTGAGCTAAGACCATATTCCATGCACGATCCTTGTCTCCAGGCATCACGACCTCCTGAGCCCTACCCAAAGCAGGAGGTTGGAGTATGGAGTGCACTTGCTGAGACATGAGAGGTAGCAGCCACCCCCGTTTTTTGAATGCCCATTTGTCACGATAGCAGTGTAGGAAGGTGTGGCCCAACAAGCACTGTCATGCCAACGTGCCTCACCTCTGACCTCTAGGAGCCAGAGGGTAATTCAGTCTCCACAGCCCCATTCCATCTTTGGCCTCGTCTGGGCAAAGCTTGGTCTTCTGTGCTCTAGGTAAAAGAGACTGTAATTCTTCTTTCTCCTCTGCAGTAGATTCCTGGCCATGTACAGAAAGAACATCGGCACAGAGTTGGCTTTCTTGACTTCCCAGAATTTTCTTTTTTGCACAGGATTGTAGCAACTAAATCACTGAAACCTTTCCATCGACTTGGATCAGGCCCCAAAGGCTTCTCCTGGGTCTCCCTCCAGGTTCAATGAAGTATTAAAAGTATAACATTCTGTTGGGGGGAGACTTTGTGTAATATTTGCCTAGGTCTTACTCAGATGCACCTGCTCAGCCACTGTGGTTCACATGTACAATGGAGGAACCTGTTTAGTATTTACACATTTCACGCCTATTTAAATCCTTCTTAATTTGGGCAATTTTTGGCCAGTTCCCAAGCTCTGCTCCCTTTATCCTTTAGTTAAACAAGCTGGCGGGTTTAGTTTGGAAAGTTAAAAAGAGTACGGAATGCTATTGGAGGTCTAAGCGAAGAGGAATAAAAGGGAATCGAATTAAAGGAGGAAAGAGATAAGTATCTTCTTGATAATAAAGGCCATTTTAGCTACGCAGGGGACAGCATGCAAGGTGGTCCCCACGCTGCAGGCCTGATGCAAGGGCTGGGGACAATTCCAGTATCTGAGCCCCTGGGAGTGCAGCGGCTGTTCCAGATTGGGTGGGGAAGGAGGCGTCACGTCTTCCTATCCCTGCACCGTGCTCTGCACAGCTGGCTAACTGCAAATGGGGCGCACACTGCACCAACCAAAGAGATGAAGCCGCTTATCCATTTCCTCAGGCTCTGGGGAGCTCAGATAGGGGTTCAACGGAGAGAGCATGCCCTTCTAAAAAGCACAGACCATACTCTTCTTCACCTGTTACCCAGAGGGAACGGTGCTTTTTGCCATTTTCACCAGGTGGGCTGCTCATTTCCTGGTTCTTTCAGTGAATTGTGAGAACCAAATTGGGTTCTTTCTCCCTCTGGTTTGAAATAGTTTCAACCCTTAAGCTTGTTTAAAACCAGGATTATGAAGACTTTTACCCTGAAGGGTTTTTTCCTAAGACTTGGGGCCTAGTTGAGTGATCTCCAGTTGTTCCTGCCTGTTCTATAAACATCGGAGTTACAGAGTCAGTCCATGCTGGGCTCTTTTCTTTTTAGTTTATATACAGCGGTGACACTAAGCACCCCTGTATTCACACCCTCCGCACTATTGTAATGCTCTTGGTACAAAATATGCCTTGTGAGGTATCATTTAAAAACAAAGAACTCATTGATCATTAACATTCTTGTGTGATGTATGTGCAGGGTGGGTATGAAGAGTTATGAATATGTGCTGGGATTACAGCTGAAATGTGTGAACCAGGTTTGTCAGGGCGAGTTATTAAACAGGTGTATCCTAACCAGAGGAATGGGTGTTTACCTCAATTTACATATAAGCAGTAAATGGGACCATTAAGACATCAGGGGCGGAGATGGCAGGAAACAGAACAATCTGTATGTCAGCAAATACGAGTGGAAGAAGGAAGAGCATAGAGCTTCTTTCACCACTTGATGCCATATCACCTTCCTCACAGCTTGAATAAACTTTACTTTGAGGCATAGGCTCTGGCTTTTGCTTTTGCCGGTAGGTGCTTTTCAAGAGGTATGTGTGTTTGGGGGGCAGGGGCTATTTTTGGCATATTTATACACTTATTTCATCTTTTAGTTATTGAATATGTGTTTGTCATTGATATCTTTAGTATTTTAATACTGACTACATTGTTATGAACTACATAATTACGTTATAATGAATTACAGTGTATTAAAATCATTGCAATCACCTACAAGCTGTCTTTGCTAATGTCCCAGTTTAAAGACATTACGTCTCACTGTAGCTTTCTGGGTGAAAGCGTCAGCAAGCTTATTTACGTCTAGTTCCCTGGTATGGTCTTGATGCAAGTTAAGGACAGCTACGTTATTCAGTCATGTCTGTCCCATTGATGACTGGAGATCATTTTTAAGTCTTCTGAAGCTGGAGAATGAGTGTTTTGCAGTTCAGGATGATACAGGCACAGTGAGAAGGATTCTTATAAATTTGCAGTACTCTGTGCTTCTAGAGTACTGCCAAGGATGCCAAGATCGCTTTCTTGATGGGTAACAGCTAATTTAGACCTCATCATTTTGTATGTATAGTTGAGATTATATTTTGCCATGTGCATTACTGCTTTGGATTTAAGTATCTTGAGTAGTTTTGTATCATCTGCAAATTTTGCCACCTCACTGTTTACCCCTTTTTCCAGATCATTTATGAATACGTTGAATAGGACTGAGCCCAGTACAGACCCCTGGGGGACACCACTATTTACCTCTCTCCATTCTGAAAACTGACCATTTATTCCTACTATGCTTTTTAGTTCGGGGTATATATTTAATTTGAGCCTCTATTCTAGTGTCTTTAAAGAGTGTCCATGCAGTTTGCAGGGATTTCACTTTTGGCACAGTACCTTTTTGGTGATGTATGTGCCAGTGAGCACTGAACCAATAATAACTGAACATTTAGTAACTACACAGAGGCCGTATTCCCCCTTGATCTTTGTGCAAACCTCCCAGGAGCATCAGGGAGTGCCCACTGTGCATGGCTGGGAGCACAAGGCTCTGAATTTGTATGTGGAATTCTGTCCTCTCTTCTGAAGGAGTCTGATACCCCATCGTGTTTCCATGTTCAAACCCCCACTCAGAACTGCAGCTTCTGGATTTAGAACACAGCTCAAAACCACTAAGATTCAGGTTCCTATTGGCGAACACAGAATGTGCAGTCTGGGTCGTCGATGTAGAGCAAGAACGGCTCCGTACTGTTTACATAGCACAGGCTTCTGTTTCTTCGGAAATACGGTGAGTCAGCGAAAATGAACTTTCCCTTGAAATACTTATTTAAATTATGGAACAAAATATGTGTTGACACTGAACCAAGTTTGCAAACCCCAAAGCTTTCCCACTAAGACCCAGGAGTCTTGCGAAATGTCACAGATCCGAGCCAGCACTCTTTCCTGGCCATTCACTAGGACTGCTGGGAGGGGAACCCAAGCCTCTGTGCTTCACATCCCCAGCGTGTTTTAAGCCCCTGGAACCTGACTGGAGTCCAGCCACTGCCCCGTTCTTGGCACACCAGGCACAGACCTGGTATCCAGCACCTACCTCTGAGTGTTGGAATCTGCTGTCCAGCCCCTCTAAGCTCACCCTTCCCTTGGGGGATCCCCTGTGTTCAGTCAGTCAGTGTTTTTCACCCCACTCCCTGTCCTGCCCCGGCAGCAGCCTCCAAGGCAGAATGGCTCTCCCCTCTGTGATTCCCTTTACAGACTCCAGCTGGGGTCACCTGCTTCTTTTGTTCTGCTTGTTGGTAATTTTCTGCTGCTCTCAATCCTCCCCTCCCTTCAGACAAGATGAGGAACTCTCTTCTCCCAGCTAGAGCAAACCCATTGTCCCAAGGTGTTCTACTTCGATCCTTGAGTGCTGATCACTTGACACGACACAGCCCTGCTAGCTCATGGGGGATCCACACACATATAAGCTTTCCATGACACAGTCATTTCATAAAACCATCTGCAAGTCAGGAGTGGTACAGACAGAACCCCCAATTCATCACACCAAAATCCAAGCGATCTTTGGGATCTCCCAGGCCTGCCCAAAGGATCTGGTTTCACACTGGAATTGGAGTTTAATAATTTGCCCCAAATGAGTACAATAGAACCTCAGAGTTATGAACACCTTGGGAATGAAGGTTGTTCGTAACTCTGAAATGTTCGTCACTCTGAACAAAACATTCTGGTTGTTCTTTCAGAAGTTTACTACTGAACATTGACTTAATACAAGTTTGAAACTTTACTATGCAGAAGAAAAATGCTGCTTTTAACTGTTAATTTAAATGAAACAAGCACAGAAATGATTTCCTTAGCTTGTCAGATCTTTTTTTAAAACTTTCCCTTTATTTTTTAGTAGTTTACATTTAACACAGGACTGTACTAGATTTGCTGTGTGTGTGTGTGTGTGTGTGTGTGTGTGCGCGTGCTTCTGCCTCACTCTGTACTTCTGGTTCCAAATGAGGTGTCTGGTTGACCGGTCAGTTTGTAAGTCTGAGGTTCTACTGTATGTGAAAACTTTGCAAAGCAAATGCCTCCCCAGGCTCTAGCAGCAGAAGAGCTGCTGTTACACTGTGCAAGGCAGGGGAAGGATTTGGGGAGATCACAAAGGGAGAGTGGCATAGAGCCTGCCTCCATTGGTGTAACCCACCGGTGAGTGTATTACAGGACACCCTCCGTGCTGCTCTACAGAGGGTAGGAGCTGTTTCAGCCTGCAGCTGCAGAGCCTTGCTCAAGCTGTAGCAGAGCAGCTCCCACTTTTAGCTCTGGAGACCCCCAGTTGACTGTGCAGCCAAGAGGACGGGCATCATCTTGGGGTGTCCTGAGAGCTGTTGGCTTGGGATGGTTGGAGGTGGAGCCGACAGGGTTACACACAGTCTGTGTGAATCCTTCAGACCCAGCTCCAAAGAGGGTAAGGAAAAAGAAACCCAGCCAGCCAGCTGGGATGGGTCACCTTTGGGACAGCCTACGTCTACTCCCCATACGCCCTGGGTTGCATGTTCCCTCTGTTCTGGCACCTGAGCTATTTAGAGTGGGCACTGGTAGCAGAATTTTATATTTTATATAGTAGCTGATCCTGCAAACACTCAGGTGTACAGTGCCACTGGCTGCACTAGGACAACTTGTGTGAATGAGGGTTTGCAGGGTAATTTACTGTGGTTTTATAAACAACTTCTATTCTATTGCAAAGTCAAACAGAGATCTGATGGCACGTATGTAAATATACCAGGGAGTCCCTTTCATATCCTGCTAGGTAGATCATTGTGTAAATAACACAGGGTGCTGTCCAGCACTGCATCACTCCAAAAGCCAAAACACTCCTTTCCACCTGTGTTCAATTCAGATGAGGTCAGGACACTTTTCATGTATTGGGACTCAAGGTGCAATTCACCCGTTCTGAGCGCAGATGCCAGGGTCACACAGAGATCGGTACATTTTCAGTGAGACCGGTCATGTTATCAAAGCTAAAGAAGCCTCCCAAAAGCCTGCCTGCCAATTTGAAAGTTTAGAGAGAAATTGTGTAAAAAGCAGGTGGAAAGTGAAAACAGAAATTCTTTCTTCCAAAGGCAATAAACAGGTGTTGTCAAGTTAGGTCTGAGCTGCAAATAAAAGCAAGTCAGAAACAGGCAGAGTACTTTGGGCAGGAATTAATTCCCTGCCCTAAAGGGTTGTGTTCTGTTCAACAGCTGCTGTCTTCCAGCTCAGGGGTGGCTGCACTTTAGTGCTAGGTGAAGCGATCTCTCTCACACGTGTAATAATAATGAATAATAATGGTAGAATATTGGTTGCATTGCGGTCATACCTGTAGGATCAGGACCTCTTTGTACTAAGTACAGTACTGTACAAACACGTCACAAAAAATGGCTCCTGCCCCAAGGAACTTAGAATCAGCTGTTTGTTTGTAAAGCATTTGTGGTTCCTTTGGGGATGACACAGAGAAGAAACCAGCTGACTTAGGCTGGCTATTGTTTTGTGGCTTGGGATTCGTTTTCCCTCAGAATAAGCCCCAGCACAGAACAGTGGCAATCTTGAGAGTCCAGGCTGTGGGTGTTGCCTCAGAACAGGGCCACCTCTCTACCTACCTCCAAGAGGGGTGCAGGCGGGGTCCATTGGATCTAGTTTCTCAAGTGCTTTGCAACCATAAAGTCCTCTGTCCGTCCTATGTGCCATCATCAGTATTAATCCTTTCCACTTGCTTTTCCCCTCATTTTCCTGCTGGGGATTTCTTCAGTCTCACAAACACGCTCCCATAGCACCGGAGTGAAACACGTAGATTCCAAAAACCTATCAAGCAGTGTGACCTGTAACCATTATTAATGATCTCTGCCTATCCAGGGACAAAGAGATAGATTTAAAAATAATAATAAAGGGGGGAGGGGAAACAGGTTCCTCCTGACTTTCTGAACTAATGAATAGATCTAAATATTTTCAATAAGCAGGTTGTGTACTTACTGTGTGTTAAACAACTCTCAGAGCATTCAGGGAAGCAATTAAAGGTATTTATTCCCAGGGCAGCCGTACCTTTTCGCTGCCAAAGTACCTCACCCACCTTTATACGCTATAACTGTAGAATTCTCTCTCTCTCTCTCTCTCTGCTTCAGACTCTCCGAAGTTAGCACTGCTTTTAGACTAGTGTGGGCTGTTAATTCTGATTCCCGTTCCTTTCCCCCTCGTGAAATGTATTGCACTGACAGATCGGGGGCCTGATTATTCTTATTCTTTATATTGTGGTAGCACTGAGGAGTCGGACCAGGACCCTGATGCAGTAGATGTGGCACAGGCACAGAACAAAAAGACTGTCCCTGCCCCAAAGAGCTTATAGTCCTGTAACATTGCATGAGCAGGGTAACTGCCATCAACCGACTGGAGGACTTCTCCAGGGTGTACAGTCAGACCACTGTCCCTGCCAAGAGGGAAGGGGAGGCTTGACCTCCCTTTGCAGGAGGTGATGTACAATGATACTAGAGGTGTGTCTTTGATACCCAGGCCTATGCCCAGGTTCAGACCCCATGTTCAGCTAACTAGATGAGTCAGAAGACAATGCAGGATGATTCTGAGATTGCCATGGTAGATGAAAGCTCCCCAGCTAGTGTACTGGAGCCATCTTCTGTCTGGGAATTCAGCACACCTCGGAGAATGGATCTTGAGACTCTAGAGCCATGCTTCGCATCAGCTCCATTAGCTCCAAGAAGGAACCTTGGGGTGCTCAGGAGACATGAGAATTCCCATGTCCTCATACAACACGTAGATGCATTCACCCTACAGGGTGGGGCCTCTTCTGCGTGTCTGGCTACAGCAAATAAAATGCTCCTATTTCCTCTGTGACCTACCCCAAAGCTCAATGAAGCCAATCGAAAGTCCTCTCCTCTCCATGTAGACCTTAAAGATGCAATAGCATGTTCCATAAAAGTAAGAGTTTGTCCCAGTGTCCTTGATCAAACATTTCCACTTGCTCATGTGCATACTGTGTTGCCTTCTTGCTGTGTTTCAGTGTTGCTGCATGCATACCATTTGTGAAGAACTGTGATCCTTTGGAATGAAAGGCACTATTTCTTTATTAAATAGTAAGTATTATTATTATTACTAATAATAGCATGGAGCTCTCTGATCCCTCTGTTGAAAAGAAGAGGAAAAGACAGCTGTGGTCAGTTTTGTTTCCATGGTATTTACCCATAATTCCAGCTGCCATGTTAGTTGGTTTGGGTTGGATTTTGTTTATGTTTTAAGTGTAAAATGTAATAATAAATAATTATCCAGATGGTGCTCAAGAAAGGGCATCGAATTTGTGTCAAATATAGTCTGGGTGAGAGGTCACCCTGACTGAGCAAGAACTGGACTTTGGTTGGGTGGTGAAGCTGGGGCTCTGAGAAAGAAGGGAAGGGGAACTGGTTTCCTTGGGGGCGGGGGGTGTTGATTCCAAACAACAAGGACTGTGTTCAATGGTTCTTTGTGGTGTTTAGCTCCTGAGCTGAAGCTTCTGCAGCTTGAGGAAGGAATCTACATGAATGGACCAGTAGCATTCAGGAGACTTCACGGAGAGCCGCCCAGTCGAGGTGAGTGATCCCATAATGCCCTTGGCTATCACAGACTAACTTGACAGGTGAGTGGGGTTTCTGGATCTCCAGCAGCTGGACACTTACCGAGACGTGTGTGTGGATTTGGATGACCAAACTCCTGGTATGCTGAAAAATCATCTGAGCTGGTGACCCAGGGAAGTTTTAGTTTATTTCCCAGAGCCTGACTTAGGAGTATGGGTCAAGGAGGAGGCGTGACCCAGTGTTTGGTTTATTTTTTCAAGGACCCCTAGACATTTTGAACCTGCCCTTGGTGCTGTATTTTATAGGACGAGGATGATTCATCAGCTTTTTGAAAGCCACAAGGGTCCATTATGAGCCACTAGCCTGACCTCCTTTACTCACGTCAGGACCCCGTTGCACTAGGGTGTACAGATGTATAGTAAACGGCAGCCCCTGCTCCGGGGCATTTAGTTTAAAAGACAGGACATAACAAGTGAATAACACAAAGAAATGACCCAGGGGAGGAGAGGCAAGAGGACAGGAGTGACAAAGGAGATGTCTTCATGTCTTTCATTTATGTATAGTAGTGTCCAGACCCAGAAGCCCCTTTGGGCCAGGTACTGTACATGCACAAAGCAAAGGACCCTCCCGCCCCAGAGTTTACAATCTCGTTTGAGACAAGGTGCGACTCATGATGGTGGTGGGGCTGCGGTGGAGAGGGGAAGTGAGGAGCCCATGAGGCATAGAATAACCTTTCAGAAATGACTCTTGTTTTATTCATTGCCTTACATTTAGGCCAGGCTATTTTTATCTCCAGCTTTGTGGGTGTCTGTCTCAGTGCACAGCAGCCCACTTGGTAATTTTTAACTTCTGGCTCTAATTGAGCTCTTATTGAAGCTGATAAATTAGGACTGGAATCAGCCCGAGACAATGCAATTGTCATGTACTCTCCGCCCTCTCTAATGAGTCACGGCTCTCCAACCGCTTACAAAATCTGCAGCTGGATGGGCTCTCCCACCGCTGGCCAGTTCCCAGTTACTTGATTCCATTGGAATGTGCTGCCCCTGAGATTTATACACATATCCCATACCCTAGTATAGGAACTGCCAGATTGGATCAGAGGTCCGTCTAGCCAAATATCCTGCCTCTGACAGTGGCCAGCATTAGATACTTCAGAGAAAGGTGAAAAAAGCCCACAGTAGCAGTTGTGGGGCAATCTGACCCCCACATTAGGTCTGCCCTCTGCTCTCTAATATTTAGAGATTGGCTTAAGCTATAAAGCATGAGGTTTAGTATCCCTGATTTTTTTGTTATCATTAGTTATGGGCTCAAGGGCTTCCTGTGGCAGTGAGTTCCACAGTCTAATCACACATTGTGTGGAAAAGTGTTTCCTTGTATTGCTTTTGAATTTGCAACCTTTTAATGTCATTGAATGTCCTCTGTTCTTGTGGTGTTATCCCCTGCTTCCTTCCCCTGACGAAGTGGACAATGTGCAGAAAGAGTAGCAAATATGGCAGGCGACCAGCTTGGCTTAACAGTGAAGTCTTCAGTGAGCTTAAACTCAAAAAGGAAGCTTACAAGAAGTGGAAATTTGGACAGATGACTAGGGAGGAGTATAAAAATATTGCTTGAGCATGCCGGGGTGTAATCAGGAAGGCCAAAGCACAATTGGAGTTGCAGCTAGCAAGGGATGTGAGGGGTAACAAGAAAGGTTTCTACAGGTATGTTAGCAACAAGAAGGTCAGGGAAAATGTGGGCCCCTTACTGAATGGGGGAGGTAACCTAATGACAGAGGATGTGGAAAAAGCTGAAGTACTCAATGCTTTTTTTGCCTCTGTCTTCACAGACAAGGTCAGCTCCCAGACTGCTCCACAGGGCAGCACAGTATGGGGAGGAGGCGATCAGCCCTCAGTGGGGAAAGAAGAGGTTAAGGACTATTTAGAAAAGCTGGGCATGCACAAGTCCACGGATACAGATCTAATGCATCCAAGGGTGCTGAGGGCGTTGGCTGATGTGATTGCAGAGCCATTGGCCATTATCTATGAAAATTCATAGTGATCGGGAGAGGTCCCAGACGATTGGAAAAAGGCAAATATAGTGCCCATATTTAAAAAAGGGAAGAAAGAGAACCTGGGGAACTACAGACTGGTCAGCCTCACTTCAGTCCCTTGCAAAATCATGGAGCAGGCCCTCAAGGAATCCATTTTGAAGCACTTGGAGGAGAGGAAGGTGATCAGGAACAGTCAACATGGAGTCACCAAGGGTAAGTTATGCCTGACCAACCTGATTGCCTTCGATGATGAGATAACTGGCTCTGTGGATGTGGGGAAAGCGGTGGATGTGATATATCTTGACTTTAGCAAAGCTTTTGATACGGTCTCCCACAATATTCTTGACAGCAAGTTAAAGAAGTATGGATTGGATGAATGGACTATAAGGTGGATAGAAAGCTGGCTAGATTGTCGGGCTCAACGGGGAGTGATCAAAGGCTCAATGTCTACTTGGCAGCCGGTATCAAGCAGAGTGCCCCAGGGGTCGGTCCTGGGGCCGGTTTTGTTCAACATCTTTATTAATGATCTGGATGATGGGATGAATTGCTCCCTCAGCAAGTTTGCAGATGACACTAAGCTGGGGGAAGAGGTAGATATGCTGGAGGGTAGGAATAGGATACAGAGTGACCTAGACAAATTAGAGGATTGGGCCAAAAGAAATCTGATGCGGTTCAACAAAGACAAGTGCAGAGTCCTACACTTAGAACGGAAGAATCCCATGCACCGCTACAGGCTGCGGACCGACTGGCTAAGCAGCAGTTCTGCAGAAAAGCACCTGGGGATTACAGTGCAAGAGAAGATGGATATGAGTCAACAGTGTGCCCTTGTTGCCAAGAAGGCCAATGGCATATTGGGCTGCATTAGTAGGAGCACTGCCAGCAGATTGATGAACGTGATTATTTCCCTCTATCCGGCACTGCTGAGGTCACATCTGTAGTATTGCATCCAGTTCTGTTCCCCCCACTACAGAAGGGATATGGACAAATTGGAGAGAGTCCAGCAGAGGGCAACAAAAATGATTAGGGGGCTGGGGCACATGACTTATGAGTCATGTGCCCCAGACTCATGACTGAGGGAACTGGGCTTATTTAGTCTGCAGAAGAGAAGAGTGAGGGGGGATTTGATAGCAGCCTTCAACTACCTGAAGAGGGGTTCAAAGAGGATGGAGCTCAGCTGTTCTCAGTGGTAGCACATGACAGAACAAGGAGCAATGGTCTCAAGTTGCAGTGGGGAAGGTCTAGGTTGGATATTAGGAAACGCTATTTCACTAGGAGGGTGGTGAAGCACTGGAATGGGTTCCCTAGGGAGGTGGTGGAATCTCCATCCTTAGAGGTTTTTAAGGTCAGGCTTGACAAACCCCTGGCTGGGATGATTTAGTTGGGGTTGATCCTGCTTTGAGCAAGGGGTTAGACTAGATGACCTCCTGAGGTCTCGTCCAACCCTAATCGTCTATGATTCATAGAATCATAAGGCAAAGATCCCCTGCTAAGAGACACATTAACCATTTGTTCCATGCCAGAGAGTGCGAACTAATATGTGTTAATGGAGCAATTTGATGCCACACTTCTCTTTGCACAAGGTTGTTTCTCATGGAGGCTACAGATCCCAGCATAAAAGGCACTATCTGCTCCACCTGAGTGCAGCTGACACCAGGCTGGGTGCCTACTCACTTAAGACAATTACGCAGCATTTACACCACTAAAGCCAACAAGGCAGTAATTTCAGTCACGTACTTGTCCAAAGCTCAGGATTTGCTAGTCAACAGTTGAGCCAGAGAAGGTTGTACGTTGGACAGCACAGATGTCTTGGACAAGATGGAGTATTGGATGTTGGGACCTGCAGTCTCTGCAGGCCACACTGCAGTACTGGAAGATGAGAGGGGCTTGTACCAAGATCACTCCTGGCCACGCCTGCATGATTATACACCTACTGTAGCAAGAGTTTGAGGGGCAAAGATTGCATTGTGGGCAAGACTAGGGTAAGGCCCAGATCAGTCAGAAATGTAAGGCTCTGACACTGTTCTGGGTTAAAAGACACTTGAGTAGCTCGGATGTAGCTACAGAAATGTTCTCTGCAACTTTCAAGAAAGCCACATCTCCTCCATGCTCAAAGCAGGGCTTCAGTGGGACCTGAGGGGTGCTTAGCCCTTGTCTAGGTTCTCCACACAGGGTGAATTTCCCCCACTCTGAAGAAGGCCCTCTTGCAGAATTGGGCCCTCTTCAATCCGCACACAAGCCAAACTCCGTTTGTTCAGGTGATCATGATTTTGCCCAGGGGGGAGGGTCCGCCTAAGCTTTAGTCACTGCGCTCCGCAGAGGTGGGGGCGTTCTCCAATTCCTGAAGATTTAGAAGTGGGCCAGCAAAAACCAGTCAAAAATGAACTTAGCTTAGCACAAGGTTGAACACGCTGGGTCTAGCTACACAGCATTTTGGAGTGAGCCTCCCAGAGTGGGTTGACAGCCTTGGGTTAGAGGAGCTCATGCTAGGGAGCTAGCGTGGTGGTGCATGGGTGGTGTGGCTTGGGCCGTGAAGCCTAGGGAGGGGATGGACTTCAGCGTCCAAAGCTGCAACTTTAAAGCTCTGTCTACACAGCTGGTGCAAGCCCCACTCACCCAAGTCTGTCAACCCAAGCTGGGAGGCTCACTCCAAAATGCTGTGTAGACAGATCGCAAGAGTCCAAACCTTCTGATGAATTCCTTTATTTCAGGTACGTCTGACAAGCTGAATGAGCAGGGCACAGACCCAAAGAGCATCTCTGTGGCCGGACTGAAGCCGTTCACTTAGCGATAGAGAGCTGGTGATTAGCAACTGCAAAGTTACTTCAGCCTTTAACTGTGCAAATGCTGCTTAATTGTCTCCAATGAGTGGGGCCCCCGGCTGGCATTTGCTCAGCTTGTGCATTATTTTCAAAAGTAGGCATAAAGCACTTAACGAATCGGAGCGAAACACAAACAGGAGTGGGTCGATAGCTATTGACAATAGACTTAGTGTTCTCTTGTATATGATAGCTCTGTTTATCCAAAAGAATACATGTATTACAATGGCAATTCACCTATCCGTAGGCAGATTCATCAGCACGGTAACGAGTTTGGCAGGCATAGGCACCTGCGACTGAACAAAGAGAAACGAGAAAAACAAAATTACCAAGGAAGTTCAGTCCTGCCCATTTATTTGAGCTGCTCCACCTCCTCGCTGCGCTGCAGACTTCCTCAGCAAACAAGAGACACAAAAGCCGCGCTGGGGCAGCCATCCTCCCCGCTTTGCCTTGAGGCAGTAAGACTAGTTTCAGTTGCACAGGTCAGAGACTGAGGCCTGGGCTACAGTATCCACTTCTGTCGGTGTAACTACGTCATGCCTGAGCCCTGCAGTTATCCCGGCCTAGCTCCCGATGTAGACAGCGCTATGGGATGGGAGGGCTTCTCCCGATGCTGCCTCTCAGGGAAGTGGAGTGTCTATGCCAATAGGACAAGCTCTCCCGTCAGCGTAGGTAGCAGCTTCGCTGAGCACCGCTGCAGCACTTGAAGTGTAGACAAGCCCTCGGCTTGCTGGCCTGCCTTTGCCGGGGCCGCGAGAGGTTATTCCTGCCTTTGGCAACAGGGCTGGAATCCAGAGCAGTAAAACTCAGCGGACTGACCGCTGAACTGCCAGGCTTAGGGACATTTTGTAAGTGACCCTGATTCTTCTCTGACTGACACCAGTGTAACTGCCATGGTGGGATTCCGCTGGCACTGGAGCGAGAGAGGAAACTCAGGCCACACACTGGCAACAGCATCTCTCTCGCGCCCTCTGACCCGGCCCCCCTCAGGGTAGGGTGCGAGAGTCTCACAGACATTGGTGTATTTATCCTCCCACACCCCAGGGCAGTAAGGCCTTAGTGGGAATCCTGGGAGGTGGGTGGGCACAAGCCCACCCATGTCTAAAGGCCCCTCCCCCAGCCTTGCGGGAGGGACCTCTGGACCCAGGAACCAACCGAATATGGGGGACAACTAATGAATAACAGGGTCAGGAGCGAAGGTCACAGGTTCAAAACTAAGGATCCAGCAGGGGACACGGAGCAGAGACCCCGGACAGTGTCCGCTGCTCCTCAAAGCTGCCTGGGGAGCCAGCGCATGCCGGCCAGAGGAACTCTGCCTGGAGGCGTGAGATAGGCCCCAGAGTCGCAGAACCCCCCTCGTCCATCCTCCTCCTCCTGGGGCTGAAGACGGCCACTTTGGCCAGGGCCAGGAGGGGGCTGACGAGGAGGTGTCGTGACTTCATGGGGCCCCAGGGCAGTAAGGCAGCGCTGTCATCCCCCGCTCACAGACAGCACCCCGAGGAATGGAGAGACGAAGGGTGTGACCCCCCCCTTGCTCGCTGATGGAGCACCCCGCACACAGCCAGAAAGGGCCATTAGCCCCGTGGCCGGCTGCACCTGGAGGACTCAGGGCTGATGACTTCTAACTAATGATGAAGCTCAGCTGGGCAGGAGCAGGTTGAGCTGAGACAAAGGGGCTGCAGGAAGGAACACCGCAGCACTCCCTAGAGAGGAAGGGAGCGGGTGAGAGGCGAGGAGGCAGGAGTACGTCCTGGGATCCTGCCTGGGAATACAGACTCTGGCAAGAATCCAAGAGGGTGACGTAGCCACAGGGAACAGAGGAGGTTCCGGTGGCCACTCGCCCAGGGATGGGCCAGAAGGCAGAGAAAGGGAAGTAGGAAAGAGCCCAGGGAAACAGCGACAGGGCATGGCTTAGATTGTGGTGGCTGGACGTAGGGTCCCTGGGCTGGAACTTGGAGTGGATGGCAGGCTCAGGTGGCACTACTAGCCACTGGGGAAGTGGCGGAATCTGGGCAGAGCCTAAGAGACGTCGTCCCAGATGGGGAAAACGACAGTGACCTGGCCAGAGGGCCCAGCCATGAAGAGGGAGCACCCTGAGTTATGAAGAGGGGACAACCTGACTCTAACGTGAGAGAAAGACCAAGCAACTGAAGGAGCAGGCACCAGGCTGGTCAGGAACTAATGCCCAGGCATGGCCATAAGGAGGTGCCCCAACGGTAAGCAGAATACCCTGTGGCAGGGCACTACAGAAAACTTGGAAATAGCTGGAGCCTGGTGCAGATTTCAAATGGTAACATGGTAGGGTCATGAAGGGCTGGATCCTGGTCGCATTGAAGTCAGTAGATGCTTTGTCTTTGGCATTTTTTAGGACCAATGTGTGAGCCACATTCAAGTCAGTGACCTGGAGATCACTCACTGAGGATCCACATTGCAACTATACTGGGGCTGCTGCTTTCATGCTAAACTCTCTTTGGTTCATTGCACCTTCCAAAGCCTTACCTCCTTTGGTCAGTTTTGTCCACTTTCTGCAACCTGGCTGATGTGTAGATGTGAGCGATCTGGGGCAGGGACAGTCTTCGTTACTAGTTTGTACAGCACCTAGCACATTGGGGGCACCGATCTTTGATTGGGGTTACTGGGTGCTACCATTCATCAGCAGCATCGAGCTCAATGAACATGACTGACCAGTCCTTATTTTTCCTATGCCTAGCCACGTGGTGGCAATTAACATTATTTTGTAAGAAGGTAACTCAGACTGTGCCATATGTCCTTTTGGCCCAGCCATGACTCCACTGTGTGTTATACCCGCGGTGTGATGTTGCACTCCATATTTTATGGAAATATGCTTATAAGTGTAAATGTGATATAACTGGAATATGCGTTACGCAAAAGGTCTCTTGTAAGGTATCATTACAAAGCTTATGATCTACTGAGTGTGTTCATCCCATTTATTTGCATGTATTATTTCTATGTCTGGAGTTAGGAGAATGATTTATAAACTTGTATTACTGATGTAAACATATTAAGTGGAAGCCATTAAGGGTGCTTCAGAATCAATGACCTGCGAATGGGTTTGTTTACCAGCAAGCCTTCCTGTGTACCTGTAGACCAGCCCATGGGTAATGAAGAATGGAGACAGGACATGTGAACATGTCACCTGATACTGGAATACGGCACACTTGGGGGAGGGGGCAGGGATTTGGGGAGGGGTCCAATAGGGACAAGGAGGGGGCAGGGCGGAGGGCGCGAACACCCACTGGCGCCAAGGAAAGTTGGGGCCTGTGGTCCATGGCTTCCCACAGCTGCCCGGGCTCCCTGGCTGGGCTCCAGCTGTCGACCTGGCTGGGAGGCGGTGCCTCAGGTGCAAGAGTGGTGAAAAGTGGATGGACCAGGCCTGGCTACTTTCAAAAAGTGGGAGGGCCGTGCTCCGTGTCTCCCCCGTTCCGGGCACCCCTGCGCGCAGGCAGCTGTGGGGAGCTGCAGAACTCTGGGCAGGTGGAGGGGTCTGGGCTCCCCAACCTGGGTCCAGCTTCTGGCTTGGCTGCGGTGGGGGGGACCTACGGGAGGGGGAGAGGAGGGGCAGGGCCATGTGGGAGGCAGGGCCCCCTTGTCCCCCACTTTTGGGAAGGCTTCGGTGCCCCTGCAATTCATCTAACCCTGCTCAGAGCATGATGCAGCAGTTGAAATGCCCAAGGCCTGTCTACATGCTCAGCTTCCGCACCGAGTCTCCTGGCGGGCACTGGTGCACTCGAGTCCCAAATTTAACTCTGCGTTTGCAGCCAGGATGGGGACTCCGTACAGATTGCACAGACTGGGAGCCAAAGGAACATGATCATCTAAAGTCTTCTGTGTGCTTTTCAGTATCTTAAAATAACACACTGAAGGGTTTAGGACTTACTCATGATTTGGAGAAGAAAAGAACCCATTAAAAGGTGTCAGTGCGCCTTTGTCTGCCTGAGCTGGGCTGTCATCAGAACAGCTGATGGTTATCTGCTCCCAAATGCATCCACACCTTTGAAGCGATAATAAAGCCTTTGTTTCCTGCCAGACACTCCGGAATGCCTCTACCAGCTGGGGCAGAGAGGGGAATTTATGCCTGGGGTGTCCCCATTCTTTCCTTTGCAGTGAGCTGTGGTAGCTGTACTGCCCCCAGGGCTGAGCTTTGGGACACCCACTCTTGCATCTCGTCTATTATTATTTATAATCAGGGGGCCCCACTGAGACTGGGGCTCTGTCTACATAATAACAAACAGTCCCTGCCCCCAAAGAGCTTGAACTCGAAAGTGGCGTGAAAGACAGGGTGGAAGGGTGGAAGGATTAGTAATAGCCACTGTGCCAGAGATGGCAATTTCCTGCAATATCTTTGGAAAACCGTATTAAGTTTAAGTAACTCTGGAGCCCATTGTCTTAAATACAAAGGTTCTGTTTTATTGTGGGCTTGGATAATCCAAGGTCTACACTGAACAATGCGTCAGACAAGAACGGTCTTTGCGGACAACACGTGTGAAGTGGATTTCCTGGGAAATATCCAGAGGGAGGTGTATGCAAAATCCCCACCCCCACCCAAAATCCCCATCCCCAGCCTTTTGCAGCTATGCCCTGAGGAGTGGGCCTCTGGCTGCTGATTATCTGCTAGGTGAGGCCAAGATCTAAGGCCCAAGCAGCATAAAGGAGAGAGTGAACTCTCCACGGGTGAGCTGTACTGACCTGCGGCTGGTATGAACTTGTCACCACAGAAAAACCCTGTGGTGGGGTTTGACGGACTGACTCCTAACAGAGCCCTTGTTGGAGTTGGGGCAGGGGCACCGGAACAGGTCCCATCACCTTTTACCGGCCGTAAGGGCAAGCAACGGGGGGAGATGGCGGAAAGGAATGAGCGGGGGCAGGGTGTTGGAGGGGCCCTGGTTAGCGTGCCGGTGGCCCCCCAACTTTGAGGGAGCTTCTGCTGCTCCTGAGTTGAGGGGTGATCTCTGGTAAGCTGTAGCATGCCTATAGGTTCTTTTATTGATGGTATATGTTTTCTCTAATGCTTTCACCTTAATCATAGAGCCAGAGGGTTAGACGGGACCGCACGGGTCATCTAGTCTAACCCCTGCCAAGATGCAGCATGTGTTGTGTCTGAACCATCCAAGGCAGATGGCTCCAGCCTCCTTTTGAAAACTGCCAGTGATGGACTTCCCACAACTCCCCTGGGCGTCTGTTCCATTGTCCTGCTGGTCTTACAGGTAGGAAGTTTTTCCTGAGATTTAATCTAAATCTGCTGCAGTTTGAACCCACTGCCTCTTGTCCTGCCCTCTGTGGCAAGAAAGAACAACTTTTTCTCCATATTTTTATGGCAGCCTTTCAAGTATCTGAAGACTCCTATCATGTGCCCCCTTAATCTCCTCTTTTCCAGACTAAACATACTCAGTTCCTTCAGCCTTTGCTCAGGTGGCTTTTATTCCTTCCTATTGATCATCTTTGTCACTTGCCTCTGGATCCTTTCCAGTTTCTCTACGTCCTTTCTATACAGAAGTGACCAAAATTGGACACCGTACTGTACTCCAGCTGAGGCCTAACCAGCACCAAGTGGAGTGGTACGATCACCTCCCGTAACTTGCATGCTCTGCCTCTGTTAATACAACCCAACGTTCCATTTGCTTTTTTTTTTTTTTGAAACAGCATCACATTGCTGACTCATGTTGAGTTTGTGATCCACCACGACTCCCAGATCCTTCTCAGCAGTGCTGCTGCGAAGCCAGTTATCCCCTATTCTGTATTCATACGTTTGTTTTTTCTTCCCAAAGTGTAGCACTTTACATTTGTCTTTGCTGAATTTCATTTTCTTGTTGATAGCCCAGTTCTCCAATTTATCAAAATGCCTCCGAATTTTAGCTTTTTCCTCCAAAGTGTTTGCAACCCCCCTAGCTTTGTGTCATGTGCAAATGTGACTGGTGTGCTCACTAGTCCTACATCCAGGTCGTTAATGAAGAGGTTAAACAACACTGGACCCAGAACAGATCCCCATGGAACCCCACTTGAAACATCCTTCCAATCCGACAGCAGCCCATTCATAGTGACTCTTTGTTTGCGATTGTTTAACCAATTATGTATCCACTTAATGGTAGTTCTATTGAGCTTGCATTTCTCCAGCTTACTTATCAGAATATAATGTAAGAACAGCCAATAGGGGTCAAACCAAAGGTCCATCTAGCCCAGTGTCCTATCTGCCGACAGCGGCCAATGCCAGGTGCCCCAGAGGAATGAACAGAACAGGGAATCACCAAGTGATCCATCCCCTGTCGCCCATTCTCAGCTTCTAGCAAACAGAGGCTAGGCACAAAATCCCTGCCCATCCTGGCTAATAGCCATTGATGGACTTGTCCTCCATGAATTTATCTAGTTCTTTTTTGAACCCTGTTATAATCTTGGCCTTCACAACATCCTCTGGCAAAGAGATTCACAGATTGACTGTGCGCTGTATAAAAAAATACTTCTTTTTGTTTGTTTTAAACCTGCTGCCTATTAATTTCATTTGGTGACCCCTAGATCTTGTCTTATGAAAAGGAGTAAATAACGCTTCCTTATTTACTTTCTCCATTCCACTAGTCATGATTTTATAGACCTCTATCACATCCTCCCCTCAGTCATCTCTTTTCCAAGCTGAAAAGTCCCAGTTTTATTAATCTTTGCTCATCTGGCAGCCGTTCCATACCCCTAATCATTTTTGTCGCCGTTTTCTGAACCTTTTCTAATTCCAATATATCTTTTTTGAGATGGGGTGACCACATCTGCACGCAGTATTCAAGATGTGGGCATAGCATGGATTTATCTAGAGGCAATATAATATTTTCTGTCTTATTATCTATCCCTTTCTTAATGATTCCCAATGTTCTGTTTGCTTTTTTTGACTGACACTGCACACTGAGTGGATGTTTTCAGAGAACTATCCACAATGACTCCAAGATCTTTCTTGAGTGGTAACAGCTAATTTAGACCCCACCATTTTATATGTATAGTTGGGATTATGTTTTCCAATGTGCATTACTTTACATTTAGCCACACTGAATTTCATCTGCCATTTTGTTGCCCAGTCACCCAGTTTTGTGAGATCCTTTTGTAGCTCTTCGCAGTCTGCCTGGGACTTAACTATCTTGAGTAGTTTTGTATCATCTGCAAATTTTGCCACCTCACTGTTTACCCCTTTTTCCAGATCATTTATGAATATGTTGAATAGAACTGAGCCCAGTACAGACCCCTGGGGGACACCACTATTTACCTCTCTCCATTCTGAAAACTGACCATTTATTCCTACCCTTTGTTTCCTATCTTTTAACCAGTTACCAATCCACGAGAGAACCTTCCCTCTTATTCCATGACAGCTTACCTTGCTGAAGAGCCTTTGGTAAGGGACCTTGTCAAAGGCTTTCTGAAAATCTAAATACACTGTATCCACTGGATCCCCTTGTCCACATGCTTGTTGACCCCCTCAAAGAATTCTAATAGATAGGTGAGGCATGATTTCCTTTTATATAAACCACGTTGACACTTCCCCAACAAATTATGTTCATCTATGTGTCTAACAATTTTGTTCTTTACTATAGTTTCAACCAGTTTGCCCTGCACTGAAATGAAGCTTACAGGCCTGTAATTGCCGAGATCACCTGTGGATCCCTTTTTAAAAATTGGCATTACATTAGCTATCCTCCAGTCATTTGGTACAGAAGCTGATTTAAATGATAGGTTACAGATGACAGTTAGTAGTTCTGCAGTTTCACATTTGATTCCTTCAGAACTCTTGGGTGAATCCCATCCAGTCCTGGTGACTTACTACTGTTTAGTTTATCAATTGGTTCCAAAACCTCCTCTAATGACACCTCAATCTGGGACAGTTCCTCAGATTTCTCACCTAAAAAGAATGGCTCAGGTTTGGGAATCTCCCTCACATCCTCAGCCATGAAGACTGATGCAAAGAATTAATTTAGTTTCTCCGCAATGGCCTTATGGTCCTTGAGAGCTCCTTTAGCATCTCGATTGCCCAGTGGCCCCCCTGGTTGTTTAGCAGGCTTCCTGCTTCCGATGTACTTAAAACAATTTTTTGCTATTACTTTCTGAGTCTTTGGCCAGCTGTTCTTCAAATTCTTTTTTGGCCTTTCTAATTATATTTTTACACTTCATTTGCCAGCATTTATCCACCTTTCTTTTTTCCTCACTA
Source organism: Mauremys reevesii (assembly GCF_016161935.1). Classification (NCBI taxonomy): domain Eukaryota; kingdom Metazoa; phylum Chordata; order Testudines; family Geoemydidae; genus Mauremys; species Mauremys reevesii. Next base: position 3,159,917 of record NC_052631.1, read on the forward strand.
GTATTTAACTTCCATTTTTTAAAGGATGCCTTTTTGTCTCTCACTGCTTCTTGTGGAACTGTGTCAAAAGCCTTGCTGAAGTCCAGGTTTATTATGTCCACCGCATTCCCCTATCCACCAGATCAGTTACCCTGTCAAAGAAGGAAATCAAGCTGGTTTGGCATGTTTTCAGTAAATCCATGTTGGCTGCTAGTGATCACTCCTTCATCCTCCAGGTATTTGCAAACTGAATGTTTCATACATTGCTCTTGCAGATTCCTAGGTACCGAGGTCAGGCTGACTTGTCTATAGTTCCCCGATTCCTCCTTTTCCCCCTTTTTACAGATGGGCACTAAGTTAGCCCTTCTCCAGTCTTCCCAGGCAAGAACAAGTGTGTTTATTTGGAAAGGGCTGTGCACAGAGGCGGATTATGGTTTTGTGGGGCCCTGGGCCAGAGCAAGCGGGGTCCCCTTCCCACCCATAACACCTGCAGTCCCCCCCACTCCTGCCAGGGAATTGGGGTTGGGGTACAGGGGCTTACCCCGCTCCACTGCTGGGTGGGTGGAGCAAGGCAAGGCCCTGCACCCCAACCCCACTTCCCAGCCGGAGCTCCTGGTGGGTGGAGTGGGATGGGGCATGGAGTGCCCATTTTTATGAGACCCCCCTAGTTGGCAAGGGCCCAGTGGCTAATCCGCCACTGGCTGTGCAGTAACTTATAACTGCTGGCAATGACACTTTTGAAGAAAAAGCAAAGCACAGACCTGTTCAGGCAGTCTGCCTCGCTGCAAAAACGCTGCTGGTGAAGGCCATTCTTGCTGAGTGATTATATGAACATAACAGCCATACTGGGAAAGATCAATGGACCATCTAGCCCAGTATTCTGTCTTTCAACAGTGGCCAGTGCCAGATGTTTCAGAGAATATGAACAGAACAGGGCACTTTTGAGTGATCTATCCCCTGTAAGCCAGTCCCAGCCTTTGGCTGTAAGAGGTTAAGGGACACCCAGAACATGGAGTCGCGCCCCTGACCATCTTGGCTAATAGCCATTGATGGACCGATCCTCCATGAACTTATCTAGTTCTTTTTTTAACCCTGTTATAGTCTTGGCCTTCACAACATCCCCTGGCAAGGAGTTCCACAGGTTGACAGTGCGCTGTGTGAAGAAGAACTTCCTTATGTTTGTTTTAAACTGTCTGCCTATTAATTTCATCGGGTGATCCCCAAGTTCTTGTGTTATGTGAAGGGGTAAATAACACTTCCTCATTCACTTTCTCAACCCCATTCTGGATTTTCCAGACCTCTGTCATATCCCCCATCTACCAGCCATTTCTTTTCTAAGCTGCAAGTCTTTTCATTAGCTGCGGTATGTATCAGACCCTAAACGCCACAGTCTGGTCCAACAACCCTATGTAGGTTGTGGGGAAATAATACCCTCATGTGACCACACCAAGAGAAAAGATCATAACGGGACATGGCATGAATCAAAAATCCTGCAGAGAAGATCACTGTGGAACCTTGCAGCCAGATTGACACGATTCTTCCCACTGACTATTTTTCTTTTACTCAAACGAAATGGCCCATTGCAGTTACCACCCCAAGGGGGCTTTGTTCATCCCACATGTGGCCACTGTTCCCCCTAGATCACCTGCGCCCCGTGTCTACTCTCACGGTCTTCTTTTCTTTCCCACCCTAAGGAAACAGTCTCAGTTGATTTTACTTGATTAATTTGTTACCAGCGCTAGTAACTTAAAGCAAAGTGATGTAGATTTAGGCTAAGGTTTGGGGTCACTGCACACAGATTTGGCTTCCCCGGTGTAATGGTAAAGAACACTTAATCCTCCTTTTGACATTTCAGGCTCAGTCATCTTGCACCTTGTGTGTCGCCGTAAAGCTATAATTACTGTACCTGAGGCAGATCTGACAAGTGAAGGAGAGGATTTAATTACAGTAACCTGGCATGGCTGTGGGAGGCGAGGGGCGTAGGCGGCACTGAACAGACATGGGGGTCTGTGTTCGCGTGTTGTTCAGCTGGTTGCCAGGCCACAGGTTAAATGAAGACGAAAGCTCCCCTGTCACGGGAAGGGATGGAAGGCCTTGTGCTGAATTATAGCTCTGAGGGTATGCCGGCTCACCAACTCCATGTGCTGTCATGGTGAGGGGCTCAGAGGGTATATTGGCCACTGAAAAAGGTGACACTGGAAAGAAGAGAAATACAGCGTGGCTGGAACACAGCGACAATGGCCTGGTTTGGTAACTCTGCAGTTTACTGACGGCGCAGAAGAGAAAACAGGCCTTGTGCTTTTAGAAGCCTTTGTGGCACTCTGCAATCAAATGAGGGGACAAAAATCTCCGATGACCAAGAGCTGAAACAGATCCTTGTATTTAGCACAAAAGGCGTCATGGGACTGTGCTATAGTGTGGCCTAGTGGCTAGTATGATGGATTAGGACTCAGAAAAACCTCAACTTAATTCCCGACTCTGCTGCTGGGTGACCTTAGACAGGTCATGTCACTGCTCTGTGCCTCAATTTTCCCCATCTGTAAAATGGGGCTGATGATACTGACCTCCTTTGTAAAGTATTTTGAGATTAACTCATGAAAAGAGCTAGGCGTTATTCTAATGTCATCCAGGGCAATTAGAGCCTGATCCTACTGATAGTGAGATGACTTGTTTGATTGCAGTGCAAATGGCATGGTTCCACTGGGATGTAGGGTGGCTGGATATCAGGAACTGGTGGCAATGGGCAGGGAGGATGGGCAAATCTAAGGGGCCTGTTGCTGCCCCTGAATGTCTGGTTTTAGGTACAATGGCCATTTATTCCTTGAAAGCCTGCAAAGCCATGAATGTTAACAGGCTGCTGGAGCAAAGCTAGCTTTGCTCAAAAGTTGGTCATAGAATCAGGAAAACTAATCCTTTGTCATGCAACCTCCCAACACACCCCCTGAAAAATTGGCATTTGTTGCTGTTATTGTACACACACACATATATATATTGCATTTATATATATTCCATTTATATTATAACAAAATAAGGAAAAACAACAAATTATAAGGATTTCCATGCTGGTGTGAACAATTTCCACATCACCAACTAGAAAAGTCAAACCAGTGACCTCCAGCTTAAAGGCTCTATGCCATCACCATTCCTCTGAGCCATTAATTCACCCTTCTCACATTACTGTATGATTTGTAATGAATACTATATGGTAATTCTTTGTATGTACATATTTAAGTCAGAATTCTGCCCTGAGGAGAATAACGAAAACATGATGCTCAAAGGCAAAGGACGTTTTGCAGAACCTGAAATGTTTATCAGTCATCAGTTATTCACCCGGCCTACAAATGAACTGTCCAGAAGCTCTGGGCTTTCTCAGAGATTTCCCACCACTTGAAATTAACCAGGCATGGTCATCTCAGTCTAGTTTCTAATAGGCTACTATCCACATGTCCATAACCAACACCACAATCCCCACATTTTGTGGCATTGCTATGAGAGAGCCCAGGGACTGAATGGTCCATGAAGACTGACTTCCCAAGCAGGGGCGGCTCCAGCTTTTTTGCTGCCCCAAGCATGGCAGTCAGGCAGCCTTCGGCAGCACGCCTATGGGAGGTCCCTGGTCCCGCGGATTCGGCGGCAGCCTGGGGGAGGTCCCCGGTCCTGCGGATTCGGCGGCTTGCCTGCGGGAGGTCCCTGGTCCCGCGGATTCGGCGGCTTGCCTGGGGGAGGTCCCTGGTCCCGCGGATTCGGCGGCACGCCTGCGGGAGGTCCCCGGTCCTGCGGATTCGGCGGCTTGCCTGGGGGAGGTCCCCGGTCCCGCGGATTCGGCGGCTTGCCTGCGGGAGGTCCCTGGTCCCGCGGATTCGGCATACCTGCCACCGAATTGCTGCCGAATCCGCGGGACCGGCGGACCTCCCGCAAGCATGTCACCGAAGGCTGCCTGACTGCCGCCCTCACAGGGACCAGCAGGCCGCCCCCCACGGCTTGCTGCCTCAGGCACGTGCTTGGAGCACTGGTGCCTGGAGCCACCGCTGTTCCCAGGGGATCGTGCCAGGCCAAGGTTAATTAAGACATACTAGACCGCTTTGGGGGCAGGGACTGTCCTAACACAATGGGGGCCATGGCTGGGGCATGACAGTAATACAAAATAATAATAATAATAATTAATAAAGCTGGTACTTCTGTTGCTGTAACTATTCTCTGCGAACCCCAGTATCTGAGGGTATGTCTACACTCCACACTAAGCCCAGGCTCTGACTCAGGATGGAGACCAAGTCCCCCTTCTGTCCACACATAAATCAGTCTCACTCAGATCTGCAAGCTCTCAGGAACCTGGGTCCAAGGACCCTGCTAATGGGGTGGGTCAGAGCCCAAGTCGCACCGAGAGTGGGGCCCAAGCCCTGTCATTTGCAGTGCGGACGCAGGTTAAGCAGCAGAGCTGAGTTAGAAGGTCTGTGTAGTGCAGTATGGCTGCGTTAGCACAGCTGTGAGACCTAGGTTTACAAAGCAGTGTGGACCAACCCAATGGCTTTTGAGACAGCAACTTTCATCAGCCCTAACTCCATTTAAGAAGTTTATTTAAGAAACTTCCCCCCTATTTCATCAGGGAAGGAACTCTGGCTCCCTTTGCTAATCTCACTTGACCTTAGAAAAGAGGTTTTTTAAACCACTAATTAAGTGGATGGTAAGATCCGTTCCTGCATGCATTTCTCCTAAGTGTACAAGCCACAGTGAAGAATAGAGATCTGTGTCTTGGCAAAGCGTGCCATCCAGCACCTTCCTTCCCCTAAGCTGAAGTAGGAAATACTTAGCTCATGCCCAACGAGAACAATCTCCCTCAGCAATAAATCACGGAAGCTGGTTTGTCCACATTTCTTTCTTTTCTTTTGACTGCTTGGCTAAATCTCCCACAGAGAAAGTTACGCCATGCAGGGGATTCAGCAAAATGAATGAAAATGTACACAGGTCACCCACAAACTCCTCACCTCTGGCCACGTTCCAGTTGTGGCTCTAATGCAAGACAATGCCTTTTCACTTTCCCTCCCTGAACCTTATAATTGCAGCTGTTTAAACATTCATCATTTAATGTTTCAAAAAGAGGGAGTTCATTGTCTGATGCTATCTGATCCTTCAGACCTGCTGAGTGTTTGTTCCAGGGACCAATGGAACCTGTGTAGGGTCAAGTGGAGTCATTTCATGCTGTCCACCATGGGCTTAATTTCCAGACATTAAAAAGCTCTCTAAGATTCTCCTGATTCGCTACAAATGGGTTCAATGAACTCAGTGTTGGAGAAAGGATTCGGGAAAGAACTCTGCACCTTATGCACAGAACAGGTGGAGCATGAACAAGGATGGTACAAGCTGGTTCTCCCATGCCATGCAGCTAATGTGCTTCAACTCTGTTCTGGAAGTTCAGCTTTTAGTTCAGCTATGTCCATTTGGTCCTTAGTGCATCTCATCAGACTGGTAGCAAAGGGCACAGTTAGTGTCCTCTGTGATGTGGATAGATGGCCACTCGGAAGTGGCTCTTGAGATCATAACAGGCCACTGAACACATGATCCCAACTATCAACTAACGTCTCAAGCTAGATCTAGAGGTGAGAGTCTCTGCATACAATTTACCAATAGCCAAAGGTGTCCAGGCCCCTGAGGCTGCTTGTAAACTAATCCATCCATTCTATACATCCGAAGAAGTGAGCTGTAGCTCACGAAAGCTCATGCTGAAATAAATTTGTTAGTCTCTAGAGTGCCACAAGTACTCCTGTTCTTTTTGCGGATACAGACTAACACGGCTGCTACTCTGAAACCTTAAAAAAAAGGGTTACTTGCCATCTCCTGACATTTCCATTGGGCTTAATGGGAGCCCTGGCTGCTCAGTGCTTCTGAAAATCAGCATATGGATTGTGGTGCTTAATTTTAAACAAACAAACTCAAACATTGCAGCCAGCGTTCCTTATCCTGCTTCCAATTAAATCCAAGGCAAATGCGGTACGGTCTCCCGCTGCCATTAATGGGGGCAGGATAATTCCCATTGAAATGCACAAGAAGAGGATCAGCCCCCAAGTTCGCCACAACTTTGCTTATTGACCACTTGTTTTCTTCAACTCCGGCTGTCCGTGCATTTCCAAGGCAATTTAACGAGGCAGGGGCTGTGACTGAGCAGGAGGGAGACTGAGACATTGGTGAGTTGCCAGTGCCGAGGAGCAGCCGTTTGTAAAGACCTGCCAGTCACAAACCATTCGCCTCGTTCTCCTGAAACCTTGCAAAGCCACCCTCCTTTCCACTCTCAGTCACCAGGCAATTGCTGGCCTGTTTCTGCAGGTCACAGTGATGGGGAAGCTCAAGTAAAGTTGTATCATTTTTCAGTTCATTGGTCTCCAGACTTCCTGTGGGACGAGTCACGTAGGCCCCGATCCTTCAAGGCATTTCAGTGCCTGACGTCCATTGATTTCCTGCCAGGATTGGGGCCTTAGCCTCTTTGAGGCACTGTGCCTCAGTCGCCCCTCGGTCTAATGCCCCGCCTCACGGGGGGCTGTGAGGATAAATACACTAACGGGTGTGAGGGGCTCAGAGTGTGGGGCTCGCTTGGTGTGGTGCTCAGCCCCCTCTAGTGGCACCTAGCCCTGCTAGAGATTGATGAGACCACTACAGCCGTGGCTAAGCACCACGTGGCTCTTAGCTCATGCCGTAGAGGCTCCTGCACTAAACTTCAGAGGTCCCAGGTTCAGTCCCGGCCGCTGACGATTGAGGTCTGTGGGAGTTGTTATAGCTCCACTGATTTCAGCGTCCTGGCCCTTCTGCTACGCCAGTGAACACCAGCTGAGGCTCTGACCCTGCCTGTTGTCTGCACCACATTCATTACAAGGTCCGGCGTGGCCGTGAGCAGGATAACGAGTGTCTCCACTAGATGGATTTGTACAGAGCAGTTACACAACCTCAGTAACCATTATAGTTCCTTGGAAGCAGGGCCTATGCACGGGCACTACTGACTTTGGCTCCAGCTCACCTGTGCAAGGTACTGACCTGCGGAGGGGGCCATTTCTGGGCTGACTGTCCATTTCAGGGATAAAGCCCTTGTGTCTGCAGGGTCCTTGCTGGGCAGAAGAATACCAGCTGACGCTCCTGAAAGGCAGATGCTGTGAGCCCCCCTCTCCTCCTTGGCTCGGCTGCTCTTGGCACCCAGGCGTTCCAGCCAACTCTCTGTTTGCACTTGCCACAGGCTGACACCAAGGGATTTCCACTCCATGTGTTTGCAAGCTGAAGGGAGGTGAGTGTGGAGTGCTGGGAACCGACTCCAAATACTGAGTGTCAGTCGACCCCTGGTACTTAATACCCAGTAGGAGAGCTGGCTGCCAGACAGACCGCCAAGTCCAGGGACGAATGGTGAGTTTGGGGAAATTAAGCATCGGTGCTGACACTGGGGGTGTTGCTGTATTGCCTGGCTTAATAACAACCCACATACATGGTTTCTGCCTTCAGCGCCCCCACTATAAAAATTGTTCCAGCACCACGGAAATTGAATCCCCCAATTTCAGCATTTTTCGTGGACCTGGAAATCAGCCATATTTTGTTTTGGAACCCCCCGCGGCAGGAATGTTTCCGTGATTCCGAACCAAAATAAGCTTCCTGGGCTGTCAAGTTCCCCTGGGAGCCTGAACGCCCTGGGAGCCCTGGCTGCATGGCAGCCCACCCAGCAAGCTGCCAGGAGCTTGGGATCTGGGGCTCCCAGGGTTGAGGAGTCAGGAGCTGGAAAGCTCTGGGAGCCGGGGCTTGCACACCAGGCCATATTATAGTGCTCACTGAAGTGAGGAGCAGCTGAATTCTGATAGCCTCTAACTAAAGAGGTGTATTGTGGTGCAGGTTCACAAGGGGGCTGAGTGAAGGTTGCACGGGCACCCTTTACATGGCCATTTTCTGGCTTCTCAGTGCTTAGCTGTGGTTTCTTGTACGGCACTGATATTCATGTACAGAAAGGAGTTTCTTTGCACTCTCAGGGACACCGTGCGTCTGCAATTCACTCCTCCGGGGCACATAAAGTTTAACACCGCCTTGGCCTCGTGGCTTCAGTGGAGCTACTCCTGACTTACGCTGTAAGAGGAGAAACCGGACCCAAGCCTGCATGGTGACACTGTGCCCCAGAAACAGGAAACATTGGACAATGGCTGCCTCTGGGTGAAATTCAAACTCCTCCAGAAAAAGTAAACCTAGATAATCCTCTGGGTGCTATTGTGCATCTGCCAACCGCGCTGCTATTATCCAGCAAGCCCCACTCAGCAGCCAGGCCTGCTTCATCCTGCAGGATACTGCAGACAAGCCTCCAGTTAAAAGCCTCTTGACCCAAGGACAGCAGGCCTCTTGGTGAGCTGCCTCCTGGCTATACAATCATCATACAAAGGCCTGCTTTGCCCTCTTGTGGTCATTAAACAGAAGACAGGGAAATTCGGAGCAATCTGCTCTGGTCAATCATAAAAAAATCAGCTATTTGCTCTATCAGGCTGAAAGTCCTGAAGCAGCCAGTCTGGTCTGATCGTTTTATGGCCCATCTCTGGATAAGTGTCTCCCTATGCACATAGGTCATTAGTTCTGCGCAGGAGGATGTGGTAGTTAGTGGGGGAGAGCGATGCTATTCTGAAAAGTTCAGAACAGACACCCTTAATGGGGAAAGGAATCTCTGGGTGCACTGGAAAAGAAAATTCCCTCTATTTCTAGCCTGCACGTGTGCCGGAACTGTGAAGGGACTATTCTGAGGTCAAGGAATGGATGAAAAATGGATGCAAAAATAGCCTCACCACATTCCTTTCCAAAAACATGTTGCCCTGGAACCTTCTTGAATCAATTGTCAATTCATCAGAATATGAGCTCAATGGATGGTCTGTCAGAAACCATTAGAGGAGCCTTTGGCAGGAAAAAATAACAGTGCTGAGCAAAGAGCCGTGGCAGAGCAGGAGAGGGGGATTAGAGTCAATTAGATAGTGGTAGAACTGGCAAAAAAAAACAGGACGTATTTTCCATGAAACCTTTCTAAAGAAAAGGATTTTTTTTTTATTTTTTTTAATTGTGCACACATTTATTTCAGGTTTTGTTACGCATGCTGGAAAACTTTCTGGGTTTTGATAGATTTTGGTTTTAATTGAAAAAATAGAAAATTTCAATAGAAACACACATTTTCTCAGACCCTCCCAACTCGCTGGGTTTCAGAGCAGCCTAAGTGGGAGCTCCGAGCCCCAGAGCTCGAACTCAAGTCAGTTGACCCAGGATCTGAGACTCACTGGCACTGGGGTTTTGTTTGGGGTTTTTTTGGGGGTAGATGTACCCTTAGCCTCCTCTAATTTGCTTCCTGCTAATCATAAAAATGTTCCTTTTTTGCCAGAATCTGGGAATGGGCGGCAGGGGATGGATCACTTGATGATCACCTGTTCTGTTCCATTCCCTCTGGGGCACCTGGCATTGGCCACTGTCGGAAGACAGGACACTGGGCTGGACGGACCTTTGGTCTAACCCAATATGGTCATTCTTATGTAAAGACAGTGTCTTGAATAGGAGCTGGTCAGAAAATGGGGGTTTTCTCCATGGAAAAAATCAACAAAAATGGGGAGAAGAAAAAATGTTGTAGAAAAGTTCAATGAAAAATTTCTGGGTTTTTCCTCCCCTCAGAAAACCAAAAACCTTAAAATCAAAAAACTTTAGAGAAAAATTATCTAAAACCAGAGGGGAAATGGTTTTTGTCTGAAAATTTTTGGTTTCCTGACAAAATATTTTTGATACTTTCAGTGCAAAGTTTGGTTTAGTTGAAAACCTAATTATGTGTTGAAAATAGGTGTTAATTGAACTTTTTTGACTAGCTCTAGTCTTGAAAATGTGTGTGAATTCATATGTGCCCATGTTCATGCAAAGCCACATTTGCATGAGCCGTCGTGTCACACAACCCATTCCTTGAATAACAAACAAACCTGTAACAATCAATGTCATTTGCACACAGTTCATGAGCAAAAAGAAAAGGGGTCCCTTATGTTGACAAAATGAATTGTGACTAGCTCACTCGCTCTGACTTCAAAGGAGATAACTATTCTATTTAAGTATCAGAGGCATAGTCGTGTTAGGCTGGATCTGTAAAAAGCGACAAAGAGTCCGGTGGCACCTTATGGACCAGGGGTCGGCACCTTTCAGAAGTGCTGTGTCAAGTCTTCATTTATTCACTCTCATTTAAGGTTTCGCATGCCAGTCATGCATTGTAACGTTTTTAGAAGGTCTCTTTCTATAAGTCTAGAATATATAACTAAACTATGGTTGTATGTAAAGTAAATAAGGCTTTTAAAATGTTTAAGAAGCTTCATTTCAAATTAAATTAAAATGCAGAGCCCCCCGGACCGGTGGCCAAGACCCAGGCAGTGTGAGTGCCACTGAAAATCAGCTCGTGTGCCGCCTTTGGCACTCATGCCATAGGTTACCTACCCCTGTTATAGACTAACAGACATCTTGGAGCATAAGCTTTCATGGGTGAATACCCACTTCGTCTCACCACCATGGGGTCTAAGCATCCAGCCTTGACGAAACGCCATACCATGCTACAACTCTAGTGGCTGGGGGAGTTATATTTGACACTGGCTATTAAACATGGAAAGATTTTCTAGTGGAAGAGAGTTCATGTCTCATTTGGTGGAGGCTGTCAGAACACTTTAGAACCTCAGTATTTTAATGTCTGTCCATCTCTGCTTTTTAAGGAAGATTTTTTTTTTGACATAAAGAACTCAGTTTCACATACCACTGCAGACCAGGTCTTTGATTCATTTCAGTCCTAGCCAAACTACTGTGAACTATATTCTCTGCAGGTGTAATTCCAGTGAAGTCAATGGATTTAGGTCAGTAGAAAATTTGAAGCTGTAGCTGCATGACTTAGTTTTGAAACTGCAGGGATAGGCATTGTGTTAACTGTGATGCCTGATTTCCCAAGACAGCTGCAGTGCATTTGTCCCAGCAGGAAAGATTGAACCCTAGGTGGTCCTGTTACCCTGAGTCTATACTTTAGTGAAAATTAAATAGCTGTTTTCTCAAAAAAGCAGCAAAGAATCCTGTGGCACCTTATAGACTAACAGACGTTTTGGAGCATGAGCTTTCGTGGGTGAATCCCCACTTTGTCAGACTAAGGGTGAATACCCACATGTGTCTGACGAAGTGGGTATTCACCCACGAAAGCTCCTGCTCCAATACGTCTGTTAGTCTAGAAGGTGCCACAGGACTGTCGCTTTTTACAGATCCAGACTAACACGGCTCCCCTCTCTGATACTGTTTTCTCAAGTGGCCTCTAGATGGCAAACAACAAACCTCGCTTGAAATGTGACAAGCTACAAGCCAGCACCAGTCGCCTGTGGCTCCAGCCAAGAAGCCCAGGAAGACGGGGAAAAGTCTCCAGCTTCCTGCAAGGGAAAGGACAAATCAGGGGTGGACCAAGGCCCTGTCTCAGGCACCTCCTCACCCCCTTTGGGATCCTGGACCCCAGCTCAGGTCGAGCGGTGAAGCCCAGCCCGCTCCCCCCAGCTACCCCGGATAGCGACGGAGGGTCCTTGTCAGCTCCAGGTGCCATCCACGCTGGAGGCCCTGCAAGCGGCCCAAGAGATTATGTCCCTCCCGGTGCCGCCTACTCCAGCCCCTGTGCGGTCCCGGTCCCGGGGTAAACCCACGTTTGGACAATCACAGTCTCCACCTGTACGGCAATGCTCCCCGTAGTGGAAGGCATCCCGCCAACGGTCGCCCTCTCACAGCCAACATGCGTCTGACCGCGATGGGCAGAAGCTTCACAGCCCCATCTGGTCTCCAGACCTCGGACAAGGGCAGAGAGGCTCGAGGCGCGGCTCGCCGGTGACCGGGCGCAGACCTCTGGAGGCACGCGCCCCCCGGCAGGATTTTCAGAGTCGGCGCCCGGAATCTCCATGGCACCGGTTCCGCTCCATTCTCCGGACTGTCGCAGATCCCCCAGGGCGGCATCACCGCGTGCGGCTGCATCTTCACAATGCCAAGCCCGCTCTAGTTCCTGCTCCACATCCCAGTACCGCTTGTTAAGCGTGAGATGTAGATCGCCGGCCCAGGCCGTCACAGAGCCACCGAGCGCTGCCGGTTGCTGAGGCCCCGATCCAGACGCTCATTGAGGTCAGCCAGATCTAACTCCGGGAGGAGCGACCGGTACTGATCAGGACAGAGCCACCACTCAGCCCCGTCTTGGTTGCAGTCAAAACCCATTCTCCCTAGGCACACCAGCCCGAGTGAGCACTGTGAGAGCTCCCTGACTCTGCCAGGAGCATGGACCTACTGGTCCCCCTTGTGAGCCATGCTCCTGACACACTTTATTCCACCGCAGCATCTGGGGCTAGCGAGGAGAGTGGGTGCTCACACTAAGCCATGAGGTTACCACCATACTGTAGGACAGCCCTGAGTTTTCAGAGGCTCTTACACATGACCTGGAAGATAAATCTGAGGGATATTAGACAAATGAATCCTGAACTGAATTTGTGTTGGGGAGACCTGCCTTGCCTATATCCTGACTCCATGATGGGACAATGTCATGCCATGGAGTATAGGTCAGTATTTTCTATGCCTGTCTGACAACACTTTGAGGAGACAGAACCCAACCCTTAACTCTTCCACTCCTGTTTGATGGCCTGTAATGGTCAAGGGGTCCAGGCTACAGCTTGCTGGGGAAGTGAATGGTCATGCCAAAGCTCATTGCTTGCTTCTTCGGACAACGACGTCTTTGTGCAGTGTGGAGTGGTGGCTGCCTTACGGCTGATTAGGAACAAGCTATAAATAACTTCTGGGCAAATATATTTAACAAATAGTTTCCACTCTCTTGAGATACACTGGTCGGTTTGAAGTGTGTGTGCAGGGGATGGGCAGGGGGCTTGGAAAGCATGCCTGCCCTACGTGTAAAGGGACTCCCAGCATAAATGTTAACGTAACGGAAAGGGGCCACAGCCCAGAAAACGTGTCCAAAACAAACTGATCCTTTAAGAAGTGTGGCTTTAGCAGGATAACAAGGTATGTTGTTTTCTTTTAGAAATTGAGCGTGAGTCTGGTGCTGCTGAGGGGCAAGGAGAAATGGTGGGCGTGAGATATTGCACAGCGGGACCTGTGAAAGCCTCTGCCCTTATGACTGAGCTCTGCCAATGCCCCCACGGTGTCCCCTGCTGGCCAGGCATGGACACTTCTCCAGGGGAAACGGCCACAGGTTTGATGAGAAACAAGACTTTCACCACTAGTGGCATTTTCACTGGGGGTGACCTCTTCTTGCCGGTTAATCCAGGGACACTGTCTAATCTCAGGCCATGTGTACGCTACAGAGCCTATCCCAGCATAACCCCCTCATGTAGGTACAGCATAGGCAGACAGGAGGAGTTATTCAGCCGACATGGTAACACCACCCACGTGAACGTTCGCTACACCAACGAAAGCCCTCGTCTCTGGACATAGCTGTGTCTATGCTGGGAGTTCTGCTGGCTATGTCGCCCAGGGAGTTGTAATGTTTTCACACCCGTACCAGACACAACTGTGCTGGCTGAACTTCGTAGTGTTGAACAGGCCTCACATTAGTAGATATCTGCAGCATTCAGCACCGTGGATCACAGTCAATTACTGTCCCGCCTGGAAGACTCAGTGATTCCCAGGCCAGAAGGGATCACTGTGATCATCTAGTCTGATCTCCTGCGTAACGCAGGCCCATAGACCTTCCACAAAATAATTCCTAGAGCAGGTCTTTTTGAAAAATATTCCATCCTGATTTTAAAACTGTCAGTGATGGAGACTCCACCTCAACCCTGGGTAAGTTGTTCCAATGGTTAATTACCTTCACGGTTAAAAATGTACAGCTTGTTTCCAGTCTGAATTTGTCTAGGTTCTAAATGTAGCAACGGTTAATGGGAAAGCAGAGGTTTGGCTGAAATCCTTCCTTTTGGGCTGCATTGAGAGTGAGCAGGGACATGCAACTTCTCCTCTGCCACTAGCCTTCTCACCTGCGGAGTCCCACGGCTCTAGCACAGGGGTCGGTAACCTTCCAGCAGTGCTGCGCCTAGTCTTCATTTAGTTACTCTAATTTAAGGTTTCGCGTGCCGGTAATACATTTTAACGTTTTTAGAAGGTCTCTTCCTATATGTCTATAATATATCACTAAACTATTGTTGTATGTAAAGTAAATAAGGTTTTTAAAATGTTTAAGATGCTTCATTTAAAATTAAATTAAAATGCAGAGCCCCCCAGACCAGTGGCCAGGACTTGGGCAGTGCGAGTGCCACTGAAAATCAGCTCGTGTGCTGCCTTTGGCACATGTGCCATAGGTTGCCTGCCCCTGCTCTAGTCTATCACCCATGTGGATGAAGCTAGTGGAGGACACCATGAGCCGTCACTAATTGGAATGCTAATAATACATGGATGACACCCCTCTTTATACATGCAGCACCATCACCTACTTATCTAGACCCTGGCCACGCTCAGTAACTGGATGAAAGGCAGCTGCTGGAAACCAAACTTGAGCAAGATGGAGGGGTGGTTGTTGGGAAGAGGACACCATTCTGGAGAGCTAGCCACCACCTCAGCATCACCCAGCACTGAGGGGGTCTGGCTCCAAACAGTGAGTCTGGGAGTTCTAGAGGCTGGTCGTAAGACACCTGAGTAGCTACAACTGCCAGAAACACTGTCTGCCATCTGCATCTGGCACGAAGGATGCAGCACTTACTGCCAGACCATGAGCTCACAATGATCCTGGTCTTTCTGCTTCTGGGCATGACCTCGGCAGCTCCCTGGACTAGGGGATGGGTGGGCCAACGGGTCCCACGACATCCTGCCTTCTAATCAACACCGCCAAGAGCAGCCTCGGAAAGCTCCTGAGTTGTAGATGTCACAGATCTCAGGGGCACAACCTGGGCCTCTGTGTCCCGTGGGCCTGAAATTGAGACTTGTATCCCGGCTCCCTCACCCACCACTGAAGTTCAGATCTGGCTGTGAACTCCCCAGCTCCGGCCTCTCTCTGTAATAGGCTAACCTAGAAAAACCCAGCCTGAGCCACTCTGTGCTTTGCAGAAGTGTTGCTGCAGAGCTGACTGTGGAGGTGAACTCTGTGAATCAGCCCCATCTCCCGATAAATCGAGGAATGTACATACCAGAAACATCCGGCTCTTTGTACAGATGGGAAGAACTGTTCAATCAGCTGAAAGGAATGGAAAGCATCCTCCTCGGGGGGAGGGATAGCTCAGTAGTTTGAGCATTGGCCTTCTAAACCCAGCGTTGTGAGTTTAACCCTTGAAGGGGGCCATTTAGGGAACTGGGGTAAAAATCTATCTGGAGATTGGTCCTGCTTTGAGCAGGGGGTTGGACTAGATACCTCCTGAGGTCCCTTCCAATCCTGATATTTTATGAACATCCATGTTGGCTCATAATGGGTACAGCCAATGGAATAGCAGGAAAAAGGTATTAATGGACAATATTATATGACAAATTTCACTGGTATTTATCAAACAATATAGATTCACTGAATAATATCGTGCCACCTTTAATAAGACACCTGATGCCAGATCTTTGCAAACTTCCTTATGCACAGTAAAACCATGCTTATGGGAGGGATGGTCCTGTGATTAGGGTGCCAGTTTGGGTGGTGGGAGATCATGAGTCAATTCCCTGCTTTGCTAAAGACTTCCTGGGTAACCCTCAGCATGTCACTTAGGGCCAAATTTTTAAAATTATTTAGGCACCTAACTCCCAGTGGGAATTAAGTGCCTAAATACCTTTACAAATGTGGCCCTTAGTATCTCCCCAGGCCTCAATTTGCCATCTGTAAAATGGAGAGGCCAGCACTGCCTTACCTCACAGGGGTATTGGGAGGGTACACACACTTAAGATCATGAGGTCCTCAGATACTACAGTGATGTGAAATAAAGAGTCCACCAGCAGGGTAACTGCTGCATATCCTTGTAAAAACACATATTACTCCGCATGTGCTATGATGTTATCTCCAGACCTGTTCTGTGGTTACAATTTGATCCACTTCCCAGGAGAAAACCATCTTCAATTACCTTTATTTTCTCCTTCCACTTCCTAAGGGCAGAATGCATTTTGTAGTGTAACCAGCTCTTTAGGCCTGGGTTGTGGTAGATGGGAACCTAATCCCCTAAACCATTTGTGAGCCTGTTTGGCTTGAGGGTGTTTGGTTATTTTTCAGATGGGCTGCACTGGAGGGTTGCAGCTGATTTGATTAGTGTAAACTGACTGACGAGCTAATTGGGTAGAGTATAAAGAGACTCACCTGAGGCTGTGAGGCCAGAAGTGGGGAAGGGTTTATGCTGGGTCCTCAGGCATTTGCCTTTCACTTTAGTAGTAAGGTCACTTCATGGGCTTGTCTCACTTCCTCATAGTTCACTGTGAAGTCAGTGGGGCTCTCTGGGGGTGGGCCTAATTACAGGGCTGGGGCCTAAAGCCGGGGTAACTGAGAAAGGACAATATAGGGAAGACTATGATAGACCAGGGGAAAGGAGAACTGCCTGGGGGATGCCTGATTTACTAATAGCTCATAATGGAGCATAATCCTTTCTCTCTGACGCTGTTTCTCTCTGGAAGGGAAGAAAAATGTTCATTTAACTTCATTTGGAAATACTGATTCCTGCCAATGTTATTTTTAAAGCTAGCTATTAAGAGCTTCAAAATGCTGATCCATTCTTTGAAATGCCTGATCCCTCAAGGTTCAGAGGTCTCTGATCTGGGAATTTTCTAGACCCACTATAAGTGGGGCCACTCCCAAAGCCAGATCCTGTTTTGGATTCCAACACTCACACACTGTTTGAGTTTAGGGGTATTACAATCTGTGGTATTGGTTTGGATTGTTCTTTATTGGTTTTCCTCCACAAAATTGCTTCTACTCAAAGGTGCATCCTTGCTGTTTCTACAGCAGCGGCTCTCCGCCTTTGCAGAGAACTGCACCCCTTTCAGGAGTCGGATTTGTCTTGTGTGCCCCCAAGTTTCACCTCACTTAAAAACTGCTTGCTTACAAAATCAGACCTAAAAATACCAAAGGGTCCCAGTGCACTGTTACTGACAAGTTGCTGACTTTCTCCCTTTTACCATATAATTATAAAATAAATTAATTGGAATATCAATACTGTACTTACATTTCAGTGTATATAGAGCCTTACAAACAAGTCATTGTATGGAACTTTAGTTTCTACTGACTTTGCTAGTGCTTTTTCTGTAGCCTGTTGTAAAACCAGGCAAATGTCTAGATGATTCGATGCACCCCCTGGAAGAGCTCTGTGCACCCCTGGTTGAGAAATGAGAACCACTGCTCTATGGCTCCCATCTACAGCAGGAGTGATCTTCTCATAGCTGCTGCAATATGGAACCTACCCCCAAGCTGGGGGCAGTCAATGGGATTGGTTTGAAGGCAGCATCCCACTGTCACATGCTTGTGCTGCAGGACTTGGCAGTGCATTGCCACAAGGCCTTTAAAACCTCGACCATCAAGTCTGTTGAATTGCTCTCATAGCAGTGATGCCTGCTCACCAGCCCTGCTGCAGCTAGCTCACACATCCGGGGTTTAGTGGTGTCAGGACGGGGCAGCCCCCACGTTGTGGTCATTTGAGTACGCTCCCTGCACAAAGCTCTCCTCCTTACCCAGTGTGTTGAAGTCAGCATGCCAGGCGTTTTCCTCTCCAAACGTCCCTAGGATATCGGTCAAATTCTGGAACGTTTGACGAGCTGAAACCCAGATGCTGCTTTGTTACCAGTGTGTTGTCAGAGTCTGTTTAAAGAGGAAGCCCAAACACCAGCCAGAGAGGAGGAGAACTGAAAGGGATCAGTGACCAGTTATTATCAGCAAGGTTAGATACAGAGGCAGTTGTATCCCTGGGACACCAAGGCAGGCTGCCTTAGCAGTATATTCAAGTAGCTACGGCAACTATTCTAGGAAACAGAAATTCCAGGTGCTAGTCCCAGCTCTGCCCCTGACCTGCCATGTGTCCTTGGGTGAGTCATGTCTACTCTTTGTGCCTCAGTTTCCCCATCCATGAAACAGGGATGATGATATTTCCCTTCCTTTGTAAAGTGTGTAGGGATCTGTAGATGACAAAGCATATAGAGGTGCCAAGGGTGATCTATTGTCCATGCCAGCCATAAGCTGACGGGAAGGATGGCCCTGTGGTTCAAGCTCAGGAATGGAAGTCGGGAAGCATGAGGTCTCGTCCTGGCTCTGCTGTGACCTTGGACAATTCCCTGCCATTCTCTGTGCCTCATGTAAAATGGAGCTATCGGTGCTTTCCTACCCCACCCGGGTGTTGTGGGGCTGAAGGCACTAACCCCTGGAGAACGTTCGGGGAGAACGTCCCAGCATAGAAAGTGCTACAGAAGGGGCAAATGCTGTTAAGAAAACACCGTAAATGTCCAAGCACTATACAAGGGGGTGTCCCCAAAGAGTTTACAGCCAACGAGACCTGGATCAATAATTCAGGAAAGGGGCAGTAGCGAGAGCCTGCTGGGGAGGATGAGGAGGGAGGCGGTGTTCCTGGAAGCTGTGGGTTTGAAGGAAGTGGGAGCAGCTGGGACCAAACTGGACCCTGTACCTCATTAGTATTCAAGCCTGGCACAGAGAGTCACGTCTCCATCCCAGAATGGACCAGGGCTGTTTGCCTGCCAGCTGAGCCATTACACACCTTGAATCTATTTCCCCATGTTAAGTATCTTGTCAAACTGTCTGTGATGGGCTGTCTTGATTATCACTACAAAAGGGTTTTTCTCCTGCTGACAACAGTTCATCTTAATGAATTAGCCTCTGAGAGTTGGTTGGGCAACCCCCACCTTTTCATGTTCTCTGTATGTGTATCTATCTCCTCACTATATGCTCCATCCTATGCATCCGATGAAGTGGGCTGTAGCCCACGAAAGCTTGTGCTCAAATAAATGGGTTAGTCTCTAAGGTGCCACAATCCTCCTGTTCTTTTTACTCCAGAAACGTGGCTACACAGAGACATGAAAATAACAGGGACTTTCTCTGATGGACATTCCAAAGTGAGTCCATTTATTAACTGATGAAATGTGAAATTTAAGCCCATTGCTTCTTGTCCTATCCTCAGAGGTTAAGAAGAACAATTTTTCTCCCTCCTACTTGTAACAAACTTTTATGTACTTGAAAACTGTTCACATGTCCCCTCTCAGTCTTCTCTTTTCCAGATTAAACAAACCCAATTTTTTTTCAATTTTCCCTCGTAGGTCATGTTTTCTAAACCATTTCTGTTGCTCTTTTCTGGACTTTCTCCAGTTTGTCCACATCTTTCCTGAAATGTGGCACCCAGAACTGAACACAGTACTCCAGTTGAGGCTGTATCAGAGCAGAAGAATTACTTCTCATGTCTTGCTTACAACACTTCTAGTGTGTATTTGTCTCACTTCAGCTTCCAGCCATTAGCTCTTATTATAACTTTGTCTGCTAGTTTGAAGAACCCTCTATTATCAAATATTATCAAATTTATAGCCTGTAATCCAGTGACACCCTTAATCTCCTCTTTGATAACCTAAATGGAGTATCCTCCTTAAGGCTTTCACTATAAGACATAATTGTGAGATTTGGGAACTCGAGGATTAAAATGGCTGAAGTGTAGTTTAGGCGCTGACAACACCCAGCATGCGTTCCAGATGGGAGCAAGGACCCCAAAAGCTTTGCCCTGGCCCGCCAATGGTCTCTGCATCCTGCCGCACATGAGAAGTCTCTTCTCCATCTGCAGTTGGAGGAGCAGAGTGAAACTGAAAGGAGACAGCGGAGCTTCACAGAGCTTCAGTAGTTCAGCAGATCTCTAGGGAGGAAGAGAATAAAAAAAGCAGGGGTGGGCTAGCCTCCACCTTCACTGACCCGCCTAGAAACATGCTCTGTTTGGAATCCTCATGCTTCAATACATCACCTGGCCAGCGGCTGGGGCTGGAGCTCTCTGTACAAATATTGTACTAAAGGCTTTGTGCATTATGACTTTACGTTTTCCTCTGGAGCATGAGCAGCTGCTCCCTGCCAGAGGCAGGAGATACTGGTCTGTATGAAACTAACAAACCATCTATTCCAGTATAGCAAACACTTATTAGCATTTCAATCCAGCAATCTCAGTACAGGGGAAAACTCCATAGAGTCTGAATGTTTTACTGTACCAGGAGATTCTGTACAGTTGAGGAGGGAGATCTATTCACTTTGACTGATTGTGGTAACTGGACAGCTCTGGTGTGTGTGTGTGTGTGTGTGTGTGTGTGTGTGTGTGATATCACATACTACAGTAGGCCCAAGGTGACAACATTGTGCTGAGATTGAAGCGTTTCTACAAAATGTCTGTTTTAATGTTAATACCAGAAATGTGTCAAAAAAGGATGGATCTGAAAGTGCCTTTTCTACCCCCATTCCCACGCTAAAGGTCTATGTATATCTCTGCATCTTTACCAAGAGGAAAGCAATGACTGTACTGTTAGGGCTGCACCTGCCAATAGCAGTTGGAGTGTGAAATGGTTTAACTGTTATTCTCATGGGGTAGAATCCACCCCTGTGCAAAGGGCCCACCCAAGTCCTTATGCAATTCATAGTCCTGGTGCAGACCCTTAAAATTCATGTGATTTTAACAAAGAAATGTGGGGCTCATTTAGCTGCCTTCTGCTTTTGGCGCTGTTAGGCATTACATTTTTACATTTTTCTACACAAGCATGAGGGCTAGAGACCTAATTTTCTTTAAAATGAAAGCTGAGATTCCCACAGAAATCACAGGACTCCAGGAGCTGGGATCCTTCTGTGCTGAAGTGATTTCTGCCCAAAAGGATTAAGATGAGGGGGACACACAATCGGGAATGAACCTAACTGTATTCTAAGGTTCAGTCACTGGAGCTCTGCAGGCAGCTGAGCTATGCTGGATAGAGGAAACCATCCCGGTCATATTAGCATGAGCTGCCACAAAGCTTTACCAATTTTCAGCAAATGAATGTCCACATTCTTGTGACATATCAAAGCTCAGCTTCTCCTCCCAGTCGTTACAATAGCAAATAATCAAAGATTAGGCCAGCTCTTCGGCTGGAATAAACTGGCACACCTCTGCTGAAATCAGTGGAGCTACACACCCACTTCCACCATCTGAGGTTTTGGCCCTTAGCATTTTACCTCCTCCCTGCCTGGAGGGCTGGGACTTTGTCCCAGCAAGGGCTGAATTTGCCATTTTTACAGCCCTCCACAATTTTACCTGCCTCTCCAACACCTTCCTTTTTACAAAGCTCTCTGCAGTTTCCTAGGTCTCCTGCCACACACAACCTCACTCCTCCTCCTCCTCTACTTCATCACTCAAGGTTGATGTGACTTTATCTGAACCTGGCTTGAGTCATGTACAGTTTGGCGTCATGCAGTCCTGGAGAAAGACTGACAGAAACCGTTCTGCTGTGGGTGGAATGATGGGCGAGAGCTTGAGGATATTCTAATTTTCACACTACTCAGGGCTGCTCATTTCAGACTCAAGTTTCATTTGGAATTCCTCCACAACCATGTTTTTATTTCTTCATTTCCTCCTAACGTTTGCCTCAGCTGTGCGCTACGTTTTTTAGTTCCTCGTGAATCGTACTGGGAAAGCCCCAGGGGTTATGTTCAATCTCCTGATGACAGAGAAAAGGGTATAGGATTTGGCTCAGGAGAGAGGCGGTGGAATGGAGGCCACCTGTACGACTTTCAGAGAGTGACGGGAGGGTCGCTGTGCTCCGACACTATTAATCTCAGGCCAGACCCTCAGCACTGACTCAATGATGTCAATGCAGCTGCATCCATTGACCCCAACCGAGCCTCTGGGCTGGTAGCCACACGCTTCCTACAGGGGATTCCTGATGCATCCCTCCCCCACAGAAGAAAAATTAATAACAGCCACACTTAACTTAGAGACAAGCCGTCAGACCAATTAAAGAGCTGGGGGAGGGATTAATTCCCAGGGAAAGGCCTCCAGAACTCAACGTGTGACACCAAATGACAGCTGAGGGGGTGAAGGTGGGAGTATTTGCAAACCCCCTGGGTGGAGGGGAATGGGTGTCGAGATGAAAATGGAATTCAGGATGCACAGCAGGAAATGCTGGCGGCGAGGTCTGCCAGACCCGAGGGAGGTGATCCAGGACCCTTTTCGTGAATCACTTAATGAGACACGGTCCCTTTGAAATCTAGGGCGTTTCAACAGTGGGGTTTTTAAGTGTGTTTCAGGCCTTATCTCGCCTCTTTTGGGGCTGGCCACCCCATGTCTCTAAACGTTAGTGGCTGTGTGAAAGGCCTATCCCAACCAACGGGGGAACTGGCCCGACAGGCCACCACTGACACAGCCTGTGCACAAAGGGGAAGACTCTCGAAAGTGCAATGAGCAGTGGGCACCTCACCCCCTCTGTGCCTCTGAAAATCTGCCCCCAGAGCGTTGTCTGGAGAACACTGTTTTTCACTCTTTCAGCTCCAATGACCTTAACAGTCACTTCGCCCAGTGGCACGCTAAAAGGCCTACAGAGAGTCGGGGGTTATTTTTTTAAAGCTGTGACCATGTCCCTTTAAACCAGGATATGACAAAGCACCACGGAAAACACTGAAAGGGACCAATCCGGCCTCGGCAGGAGTTGGGACTGGATCCTGCCCACAAGGAAATAATGAATGAAGCTTTAATTGACTCAAAGGTGTAGAGTCAAGCCTGAGGTCATGTCATACTTTTGTACCTCTTGAGAAGGAGACTGTTTAGTCAACACCTCCCCTCCGAGTCACCTCACAGGGACTCTTCCTTCGCCTGTCTCCCTGGGCCGACTGCAGCAACGCCTCATGGGGGAAAGCAGCATAAGGGAAATACCAAATGTCTTTTTATCTCTATTTAGCAACCCAACTGCACATGCCCTGTGAGGCCCCTAGATCACCTTGGGACTAGATGATCTTTCCTATCTCAAATGCCAATGAGTGGAACATTTGGTAACATCACTCTGGCCCTCCTGCCTGGCCGTTGTTTGGCTGGAAAAGAATCGGGCCATGTGGAAGGAAGCGGAGCCAGTCCGGGAAATCCTGAAAACCCTCGTCATTGCTGCATTCGCCCTGCAGCCCCAGCGGCTCTGCTGTGGGCCGGGAACTCGGCTACAGAACGCAGACGTCGTTGTTGTTGGACGTACTGGTGTACTGGCAGAGCTGTGCAGCCAGGGGCTCCGGTCTGTTTCCGCCCGAGACCGGCTTGCAGAGGTGAGTCTCCCATCTGGACTTGGGCACGGCTCGGCTCTTCTGCCTGAGTTTATCGCCATGGTCACAGGACGTCACGCAACACTGACATGGCATGAACCGCTTGGCTCGGTGCTTGGTCTTTGGCCTGGGTTCCGGGGCCGCTCCGCTCTGAGCAACAGCGCCCGTTCTGGAGCTCTGCGGTTCCCTCTGGCCTTTCAACCTGCTCCTCCTCCTCTGGACGGGATCCAGGCTGATGTCTGACTGCGAGGAGCAACTCTCGTTCCAACCCGAGCCAGAGCTCAGGCTCCTCAGGGGCAGGGCGAGGCGTAAGGCTTTCCAGAACTTGGAGCCAGAGGGCTTGGATTTATCCCCGTCCCAGGTCACAAAGGAGACAGACTCCTTCAGCTGGAGAATGCCGGGATGGGTGACCTGCAGCGGCCTGTACTCCACCACAATGAGCTTGGTGGAGATGGCGTTCTGGCACACGATGCCCAGGTTCAACTCCAACAAGCTGATGCTCTTCTCCGTCAGGTAATCGGGGCTCAGCACCACGATCATCCTCCGGCTTCGCTGAATGAAGTTGAAAACTGCCTCAGTGGTATCTAGAGAGGCAAGGGCGGGAGAGGAGAACAAAGCCAAATGAGGCTATTTCACTGGACACATGCATTGCCCTTCCCAGCTGGAGAAGAGAGAAATTGGTTAGTCAGCCCAGCAAACTTTTACTTACCCATGGTCCTGGCACACAAGAAATATAATAGCTGATTTTTCAGTCAGCATCCCCATCACTGTGACAAGCAGATTCTGTGTCTATCTGGTAAGTTTTCTTTACAAGGCTGGTACTGAATTTAGGAGCAAACCAAACCAGGTCAGACCAGTGTTCGACCTGGTCCAGTATTCTGTCCCCAGCACTGCCAGAAGCACCTACTTCACAGGAAGGGACAAGAGTCTCCCCAAGGGATTGGTAGGGAATTACCTGCCTATAGGGTTTACAGCTGTTTTGCATCACCAGAGCAATGCAAATGTGTTTTAGAAGATATAATCTTGGGATTAGTGTGGGGCAGGTCTCTGGCCTGTGCTCTGCAGGAGGTCAGACTAGATGATCAAAAATGGTCCCTTCTGGCCTTGGAATCTAGGAAAACAAACAGTTCATCTGGCTCCGAGAGCCTGTTTTTCAGAAGGCTACACCTGCAGTGGACATCATTGGGGGCTTCTCGCCAACTCCAGAAAGCCACCTCTTCTTGTCTCACATTGGACATCCAAAAATTGAAGCATCCCAAATTAGAGACCTTTGAAAATGTTGGCCCTTGACTCCTCTATGTCTCAGTTCACCCTTCTCTAAAATGGAGACAATAAAAGTACTGCCTTGCAGAGGGCTTCATTAAAGTTTGTGCAGTAAGGCGAGCTCCTTAGATAGAAAGGTGCAAGACAAGCCCTGTGTATTTACTATTATTAATAGTACTGAAATGGAACTGAACCAAGGAACAGCCTTAGACTTTCTGGCTCTAGCTCAGATGATGCAGGTTATACAGTGTATTAGTGGCTGATAAATGCAAGAGTTGTGACTAATGGCTTCACAGTGAACAGGATGGAGATTAATAGGATTGTGCCACTTAGCAAATTAACTCACCGTAATTGACATCATTAGGTTTTCATGGTAATAAACACAGGAGGGTTGGCCACGCATTGTGAGCGATGGCATCTGGCACAGGGTAGCTGGGACTTGGTAGTGTCTGACTGGGGCAGAGTGTGCTGGAGGGAAAACTTTAATAAACACAAGAAGAAAAATCCCCTATAAAGCGCTTCCTTTGCACAGGAAAGCAAACCCAGCAACTTCTGTCGCCCTTGTTCAGACCCCTGACGTCTAGGAGCTGCCTCATGGGAAGGTTACGTTGCTGCATCATTCAGTAGTTTTAACAAGCTTGTCTGGGCTCAGCTGTGCAATGCAGAACCAGACTGGGGGGAGGACAGAGATTGGCTTTTCCGGCAGGAAATGTTACTCGCTCGTGATTTCGTTGTGAAGGTCTTTGGTCTGGTGCCTGCAAATTTAGGTAGCATCTGTGTGCACCGCAGAGCACCCCAAAGTTATGTGCAAAAGGAACCTAAAAGCGACACATTTCTATTAGCCCTTTAAAGGCTGTAAAGTTAGAGTATGTCTAGTGCCCTAAGCATTCATTTGGCTAGCAGCCTGGAAAGGCTAGTTTGTGCATCAACAACCTGCTAGTATGTAGATAGGAAAGAGGCAAGCCTGAGCAGAATGAGAAGCCTTCCCAGACAAATGGATGATGGGAGAATAAGCGCTTAAGGGAGAGGTTGACTTTGATTAAGGATGAATTCCTAGCTCTGACACAGACTTCTTGCGTGACCTTGAGTAAGTCACTTACTCCGTGCCTCAATTTCCCCATGTGTAAAATGGGGGTAATAGCCATGCCCTCCCCCTTTTGTCTTTTTAGACTGAAAGCTCTTCAGGGCAGGAACTTTGTGTGTGTGTGTGTGTGTGTGTGTGCGTGCGCAGCCCCTACAACAAGGGGCCCCCTGATTGGGGCCTTTGGGTGCTATTTATAACATGAATAAGTACCACTATTTGGATGGCATACATGTGACTGAGGTGATACCTAGGTCTCATGATGCTGGGTCTCTGCACAGGGGTGACTGCCACCCGCTAGGGTTCTACTTACTGTAGATATTGCCACCGGGACAGAACATTTTGCCTTGGCTACACATATTTGCTGAGGAAGCAATGGAGTAAAATGAAACTCAGGAGAACCGTGCAAAGACTGAAATACAAAAGTGAAAATAAACATTTTATTTAAAAGTATATATATAAAACCCAACAACACCGATATGTCACAAAAGTGAGAAAACGTAGAATGGAAAAAGGCCTTAAAACAGCATATGAAATGGAAAGCAAAGTCCATTCCAATGTGTGCAAAGCTGGTCCTCCTCCACAGTGAGATAAAATGAAGGACTTTACGTTTAGTTGTCTATTGACTAATGTAACGTTACAGCACAGAGTCAGATGAACGCACCAATTTAAAGGTACGAGCTGTGCTAAAATCCTGCACTGGGAACCAAATGCCATTCATAAATAAGTGGACAGGCTTATTTGGGACGGGCCCCAGCATCTGGCCTATGCATGGGACATTCAAAAAGCCAAATGCTGGCCTAACATTGCAGTCAATGGTAACTTGCATGCTTTTACTCTTCATTGGATTGATGGAGATTGCCTACCTCTTGGTAATCCTGTCAGGGAGTGGGCACAAGCATCTTGAATCATTGATATTGATGGAGTTACGCTGATTTACACTAGGGGAGGATCTTTCCTAAGATAAATCTTTAACAAAGGATCTCTTGGTACCTAAGCCAGCGGTGAGATGCAAGATGCTAATGTCTGGGAGATGTGGGGACATTCAGATTTCATGCATGCAGGCTGTTTTTTAAATCAACTTAGAATACAACAAAAAGTGTTCGGAGTGCGATGCGGGGCCTTCCATCCTGCATGCATTTGTCACAGCTGCTTGACGGTAACTCTGCCTACGTTCATAGCAAGGAGATGCTTAATGTGAAGAGATTCCATAGCCCCAGCAGGAAGAAATGGGACAAAACGATGCACGTTACAGGTTAATCCTTTACCAAGTTTTATAAACTGTGAGGTGCCGATTATATCACAAGTGAAAACATGGAGACTGAGTTTACGGCAGCAGGAAACCACACTGCCTCCTGCAGAGCCAGCGGTGGATGACAGCCCCAGCACAGCAAAATACTTGCTTTACCCTCAGCAAATGTGCAGTTCTGCTGACTTCCAGGAAGCCACTTGGGACTTGGAGTCACCAGGACTATTCATTTCCTTACAACTAAGTATGTGCGTAAAGGCTTTGCCAGAATGGGCCCGTGGCTGTATCTCCGGCACAGCACAACTATAAAAATGTGTTAACACTTTATGAAATACTTGTAGAATGCTGCATGTATTAATCTCGCTTAATATCTGTAGCCCTTCTTATAAGGTAACATTCAGCGTTTGCATTGTAAACCTCTGTAGGTGTGTAACTCATCACACAGGAAAGGAGCATGAACTGGCTTCCTGCAGAAAGGGTTAGGCCCTGCCCTGCCCATTGATACCAAAGGAGCCATTGTGAAACGTCAAAGAACAAAGACATTATTAATTGCATTCGCCCCCTTTCCCCGCCCTCCCAGAAGAGGAGACCTGCGTGTAAACTCATCCCATCACTTAGAGCTCGGGGAGGAAGGGAATAAAAATCCCCAGCAAGAAGAACCTCCAGCTCTGTGCTGCTGGAACACTTAGGGGCAAAGATTTCTAAGCCTAATCAAGAGATCCCCAGGGCTTAGCATAGGTTAGTCCTGAAGGGCATAGAACTTGCATATTACAGCAACTTCTGTTACCCCTTTGTAACCTCAGACGGTAACCTATTGGTGTGTGTATGTTACCTGCTGTAACCTTGGAAAGAGCTCTCATTTCTTTTCTTACTTAATAAATCTGGTTTGTTTATTATAGGATTGGCTACAAGTGTTGGCTCTGGTGAGATATCTAGGATGCAACTGAACTGGAGTCAGCAACTGGACGTTTGGGACTGGGAGTAACCTGAATATTGTTGTGATTTTGGGGGGTAAGGGACCATCTATCACAAGGACAAGCTTACCTAGGTGGCAAGATAGATTGGATTGCCCAAGGGGACTGTCTGTGACTCCATGTTAAGGCTGTCACAGTTCTTGAGTTCACACTAGATACTTGGCTAGTGAAATCTAGGTTTCGGACTCACACCCAGTTTGGGGTTTGTGCCATTTCTTCACAATCTGCCCTGAGGTTGGTACTCGCGCTTGTGAGCAGCTCCGGATAGCCTGACACTGCTCGAGTGACAGGGCAAGTTACAGGTCAATCAAGAGTTACAATCTTAGCCACAAACAACGTACATGCATTTACCAGGAGTAACGCTCAGTTCCAGAATAAAGCAAAAACGCCCCCATGTACCAAGACAGCTAGGTGCCTCAAGGGAGGCAGAGAATTTTAGGACAATAGTAAATGATTAACAAATCTACAGACACATGGAAAAACCAATCCTCCTTCCCTAGGAAAGCAGGGCAGAGCTGACCTGCCCCGAGAACCGATTGTCCTCTAATATTTATCATTAGTAAACATTTCTATCACAGCAGAGTCTCAACGCGCCAGCCAGAGCCAGCCCCATTATGCTGGGCTCTGTAATGAGTCCGATGCTTGCCCCAGTGAGCTGACAATGGGAAAGGCCTGCATGCCAAGCCCTTGCCTCTTCCGGCCAGTGCCGCTGCCTCCTGTCTAATCCAGGGTAAAGCAGCCCAGAGTGGAATTTTCAAAAGCTCCCGGCCTAACCCTGCTGCCACTGATGACGGGGGGGCTTTACCACTGACGTCACCGCGGGAACAGAGTGAGAGCATGAAGGAACAGCTGGAAGGCAGGCAGGACTGGTGCACTGGGGCCCAGCACTGATGGGCACTATTAAGACCAGGAAAGACACTTGTCAGGACCGGTCAGACATGTGCCAGTGGCCCAGAACCGCTCCCCTTGTGCGTCGCACTGCTTCTTGCACGTCCAGCCCTGCTAGTATCCTTGGTGCTTCTCACTTCAGAGAGTGGGAATTCAGAAACAAAATATAGGTTGGCAAATACACTTCCATAACCGTTGTTTTAAAAAGTGTGGCTCTACAAAACCAAACATCAGGACAAGTAAGAGAATAAATAAAAATGCTTTATTGCTTCATACTCCTTAAAAATCTGTGCAGGGGGCATTCAGCCTTCCCCGAACATCTGGAATGTATGTGCAGACTAGGGTGACCAGACAGCAAGTGTGAATAATTGCAGTGGGGGTGGAGGGTAATAGTCTATATAAGAACCCCCCCCAAATATCGGGACTGTCCCTTTAAAATCGGGACATCTGGTCACCCTAGTGCAGACTCAGTCCTAGGTGTCTCAACAAGAGCTGCTGAGGTCCGCCTGTTATATACTGTGAAATACAAGCAACGTTGTCATTGCGGCACTTCTGAGCCAGGAGAGCAGTAAGTGCGGACATCCCAGTGCAATGTGAGCTCTCCGAAGTGCCACCCCAAGCATGTCTGGCAGCAACAGATGTGCTGGTTGACTCACGTACCAAGTGCATGTAGATGTGGGCAGAACTTGGAGAGAGGTGGTTTGGGTTTTGGTTTTGAAACAAAATGTCTCCTTCAACTCCTTCCACAGTGTTTTCCAATGCCCAGCAGCATCATTGCTCTTCAGCAGTAAAACGGAGCCGTCTGCAACCCTTATGAAGTCCCTGAGCTTGTTCTACGAATGAGGGTCACACGTGCATGTGAAGCCAGGCTCTGCGGCACTGTATTAATGGAGAAACTCACCTCGATTCCGAGGATGGGGCACCACAGGGGCCTGGAAACTCAGAAGACTGCGATGAGTTTCTGAGCTGGGCCAGCTTTTGCCAGAAGGGCTGTAAAACAAATACCACCAAGTAGTACCTTCCAAACAAAACATAAGTAGGTTTCTGTGACAATCGCTTCACATTTGTAAAGTCCCTGAAGGGAGTCGTTCCCATGGGAACATGTCCGGGAACGGTACGGGCCAGCCGAGTGTTAGGTGTGAACATGTGTTGTAGTGTACGGTCCATACTGAACGCATAACAGCCAGTCTGGTGACTTTGTTCAAACTGGCCTGGTGCTTCTCTGAGGGGTCGCTACCGCCACGAGCCACTAATAAGAAGGGATGAAAGGTCTTAAGGAGAGAAAGGGGGATCAAGGTCCCAGAATACAGGGCAGGGCTCAGGTCAGATCCCAAGAGTGAGAACGCTGACCCATGCAAACACCTCCCTTCCCCCAAAGGATGCTTGCACCCCTCCTGGATGGCAAACATTTAGCCCCTGAGAGTGGATGTAACGCTGACCAGGTCTTGTCCAGCTAAATAAAAGGGGGCTCGTTTGAAACAGTGGCCAGTGAGCTCTTCTCTGACCAGGGCAGTTTGAAGCGCCGTAGGGAGGTGCCGTTCTGAAATGCTCGAGACGGAATCCTTCACTGTAAACCCTCAGTGGACATGTTCTTGTCCCCTCCCCAGCCTCGCTATCCTCTCCTCTATCAAACATCTTGCAGGGAGGAATCGGAAAGCTCCTGCTCACTGATGGTAGCGTGCCTGGTCTTCTTCTTCAGTGGCATCTCCACCTGCAGCTGCTTCCAGAACCTGCCCCGTGGGTACTTGGACTTCTCGCCTTTCCACTTGATGACAGTGAGCGCAGTTTTGGCCTGCTTCAGCTCCTTCACCTTGCTCTTCTTGATGGCTTTGTACTGGACCAGGATGACTCGGATGCTGCCCTGGGAGGCCATGTTCTCCAGCCCGGCTTTGAGCTCCAGAAGGGCTTGCGTGCCCTGAAGGACGTAGTTGGGGCTCAGCACAACGAGCAGGCGGCGGCTTTTCTGGATGAAGCTCAGAGTTTCGTCTGTGACAACTGGGAGAGAAAGACACCGAGCTGGTTAGTGACGGCGGAGAACGCGCCGCTGAGCGACTGCGGCGAAGCAGACCCTCCTGGGAGGCTGAGCCCCTCTGAGAGACTGCATGGGGATATCCCAACCACTTCAGGCAGGCCTCCGCTCCAGCAGCCAGCACCCCCCTCCTGCCCAGCAGCTGGGCCTTCTCTGATCCACAAAGGAACCGCTACCCCACTCCCAACCCCTCCTCCCCAAGCCACGGGCAGAGCGTGGCTGGGGTCGCTCAGAGCCAGTGCTAGGTAAACGCCATTGCGCCACGTTACAGTGATAGTCTCGATCGCTGGGGGAAGGCCGCGTGTGGAGAGCGAGGCTGCTTTGGGCCGGCCTGGATTTATCCCTGTTATAAGTGGGACACAAAAAGGAGACCACGCAATCTACTGGAGCCATGCATGGCTGTCACGGGGTGTCCTCCACCTGGGCAATGCTGTCACTGCAGCTAGAGGGAGATGTGATCTACGAGAAGCCAGGAACATCTGCGTTTTAATCCTGCTGTCACACAGACAGGCCTGTGGGTAAATCATTTCACTCCCCTGCCTCAGTTTCCCCCTCTGTGAGACGGGGATAGTAATTATCCACCCACAGGTGTGTTCTGAGGGTTAATTTAATTTTGAATTGCTGGAGTTCCAACTATTCTCTGGGACCTATTATTAAGCTACTGCTCCTGGCTCCCACATCACCGCAACGAGGGCACCTCCACAATGTTCCCAGATGCAGTGACCTCCAGCACACCAGGCTTTTTCATGTGGGGTCTCTAAAGTGACACCACAAGAGTCAGTGACACAGTAGAGGATGCCTTTGATTTCCAGGAGCAGCGAGCAGATTTGCCTTAGCCACCTTCACAAAATTAATGCAATGTCCTTCTGAGAGCGCATCTCCCAGTGGCTGCTTCCATAGTTCACGGACAGAAAATATAATGGAAAAGAAAGTAACAATGGAATGTAACGACACTGAGCCGCCAAGGGTGTCTGATTCGCTCCTGCCAGCTGAACTGGAGGGATAATCCATCTCCCTCTGCTTCGTCATCAAGGACAGCATAATCCTCCCCCTATCACACAGGTGCAGGCTCTGGGCCAGGGTACCAGCTGCCCAAAGCTACCTCAGGGCCTGTCATGTTTCCCTAAGAGGTGGATGAGTTGAAGCCCAGCGATGTGTGATGGGTGAGCAGCAGCAATGCCGTATCTGGCACGGCCACTGAACATGACCTCGCCGCTGTCCAGGTGGGCTGGGACGGGCACTTGGGGGACCTAACCAGAAGGTGGTAACTGCTGACCATTGCTGTGAGCCTGTGTCACACAGATGGGTCTGGAAGCACCCCTGGTTGGGCTTGAAGGCGAGAGGTCCCTAGATCGGGCTGGAAGGGAGAGACAGCAAAGGGATATGGGCAGGCAGGAGAGAAGCAGAGACATGCGCGTGCAGAGCAAGAGAAAGAGAAGGAAGCTTTGCAGGCACAGCGTGGCAGGCAGATTCCTGTGACCCACTTTCTTTAGGAATTCGCTGGGGCCTGTCAGTCAGGAGTTAGTGGATTCTCATTCTAGGAAGCCGGGTTTAGCAAATCTGGCTCCCTGGTCACCCCAAGAGACGGGCTGCGCTGATGCCAGCCACTCCACTGTCCATGCCGGAGGCAGTGAGAGGCAGATGAGTGGTGGGGATTAGAGCTCATGCATTGAGTGTCACTATCTCTCGGGCACATTTTCTTGTTTTGGCACAGGACGTGGCCGGTGCATTTTAAACACACTTTTGCAAGGGAGCATGAGGATGGGGAGAGGCCTTTTCTGCACTCCTTGTTCCACGCGTCCCCGTGGCACTCTCAGGGTCAGGAGGTTGGAGCCACACCATAGAGGCTGGTGCTGGAAGCAGCCACAGGCAGCTTGGGGCCACGCTTGTTTGACCTGGGCACCAGATTCGTTTCTTCCCACAGGGCAGAGCAGTGGCCAGAGTCACCTGGTGATGGGTGTCGCCAGATGCGCAGCGGCAGACGTCACCATGCCCCACGGGGGATTTAAACAAGGAGCTTTTCTTTTTGAGCAAGGACACGCAGCAGAAGAGCCCGACAGCTCAGACACAAAGCGACGGCTACGCTGCCAATGACCCGCATTACGGCTGAGCTCGACTGAAAGCTCTGCCCACCCCGGAGTTCTTAGCACAGTGCCCGGCTGAGCAGTAGTGCTGGACTTGGCTGATTTGTTTCTTTTAGCTCTTTATTTTTTTTAATCGGGTCCCTGCCGCTTCTCTCTCTCTGTGGAGAGTTTAGGAAGAGGCTCAGGCTTGCCCTGAGGGCAGGATACCGCTGTCTGCCTGCAGACCTGCCGCCTTCAGATACGATCCGGCCAGATCTTACAAGGCAAGAAGAGGAAGGTTGAAACAACTCTTTGCTGGAAGAGTGCCACGGATTGGCTAGGGGCTGCAGGGAGTGGTGCTGGCCAGTCAGCAGATGCTGCTTAGAACGGGCTGAATAATGGTAAAAAACATTCACCAAATAATTTGAATCATGTACTGAAACTTGTGAATAACTTTTGGCCAGCTCTAGAGATGACTGTCCCACTGAGTCACGCCGTATTGAAATTCTGGTATGGCGCGAGGGCACCCGGCTGCTGGAAATGCCACCTTCACACGCTCACCACCAGGAAATTCCCATGGCACTTTTCACATGGATAAGCTATTCCTCACGTCCTGTGCTAAACAACCTCTGGGTTCCACACACGAGGCGGATGAAGCAATCCCGGTGCACGCGGTTGGAAAGCGCTTTGGGAGCCTTTGAGAGGAAAGATGCTCTGTTGTTTTGAACTGGACCAGTCCCCGAGGAGGCAGAATGGGTGATATTGCACATGGAGAGAAAGGGGGGTGAGAACACCAGAGTGAAAGGCAGAGGACGATCTAGCGTTAGTTCCCAAGCAGAGTGTGCATTTGCTGGGTTATGAGAGAATCACAGCAGCCAGCACCCTTTGAGAGCAAGGCCAGAACAGAACAGAACAGTGGAGCTGTAGGTCAGACACAGAGCTGTCCTTCCTGCTGATATAAAATAGCTGTGGAACGTAACGAGCAGAGGCGTGAACCATACGAGGCAGGGAAGAGAGTAGTCTGTTAATGGGTATCTGGGACTAACCACCAGAAGGAAAGGAAAGAGTTAAGCACTTCCTAATGCAACCGGCCAATCTGCTCGTGGGACATTCTGCCCCATGCGGGCTTGGCTTCGTTACAGTAACGTAGGACTGGACAGGACTTCCATAGGTCGTCTAGTCCAGCTCTCTGCACTGAGGCAGGACTAAGTATTATCTAGACCATCCCTGACAAGTGTTTGTCTAATCTTAAGAACCCCCAATGATGGAGATTCCACAACCTCCCTAGGCAATTTATTCCAGTGCTTAACCACCCTGACAGGAAGTTTTTTTCCTAATTTCTAACCTAAACCTCCCTTGCTGCAATTTAAGCTCATTGCTTCTTGTCCGATCCTCAGAGGTTAAGGAGAACAATTTATCACCCTCCTCTTTATAACTATCTTTTATGTATTTGTTGAAGTTTGTTCTCATGTCCCCTCTCAGTCTTTTCTTCTCCAGGCTAAACAATCCCAATTTTTCCAGTCTTCCCTCAGAGGTCATGTTTTCTAGACCTTTAATCATTTTTGTTGCTCTTCTCTGGACATTCTCCAATTTGTCCCCATCCTTCCTGAAATGTGGTGCCCAGAACTGGACACAATACTCCAGCTGAGATCTTATCAGCGCCTAATAGAACAGAAGAATTACTTCTTGAGTGTTGCAAGCAAAATACCTGCCAATACATCCCAGAATGATGTTCACCTTTTTGGGAACAGTGTTACATTGTTAACTCATATTTAGTTAGTGATCCTCTATAGCCCCCAGATCCTTTTCTGCAACACTCCTTCCTAGGCAGTCGTTTCCCATTTTGTATTTATGCAGTTGATTGTTCCTTCCTAAGTGGAGCACTTTCCTTTCCTGTTACTGTCTTTCCCTCCTCATTGAGTGAGGAGCCTCCCATTCATGTTCCGACAACATGGGCCTACCTTGTTCCTGCCATCATGGTTCCTACACTGGGGCCATGGGACCTTGGTGCCACATCTCACCCTTAATGAACTGCTCTACCTGGAGCTTACTGCAAAAATGACATTGTGGGGTTCCAAGTGAATCGCCTCTCAGGGACTCAAACTTACCTGCCCGCAAACACATTTTATGTCTAACTGCCAGCCCTGCAGACCCTCCCTGGGATCTGAGAGGCAAGCTGGGTTCTTTCCTTCTTGTACATCACCACTAGCAATAAAGCCACAGTAGGCTGAACTATGCCTTCCAACACACGACGGGAACTTAATGAATCAATCCTGTTGATGCACAAGAAGGGACAGAAACTCTCTCTCCCAGAGCAGCATCAGCTCTGCAAGGTGAACTGGAGCAGAAAACAATAAAAATATCAGCTTGCTGATCTGACTGCTATCAGGCACCGGGAGCAGATCTGCTGCGGAAGGAGATGCCAAGTTTACAGAGTCTCTTCTCAACACAGAACTGCACTTTTTAGTCCATGGCTGCCTCAAAATTGTGTTAAGAAGTAGAATAAACCCTGAACATTTAGCCTAGGAAAAAACAAAACAACTTAAATCACCAGTGTTCACCAAACCCTCCCTTAGCTGTCTTGTGCTTTGCAGGGGCTGAACTAACCTGCTATTTTCACTTTGAGTCGGTGCCCAAAGCCCCCAGTCAGGACTGGAGCCTGCTGTAAAACGGTACGTTTCCGTAAAGGGCCAGATGATGCTGTCAAGTGACACCCGTGCAAACACCTGGTGGGAACTGCTCTGTGGTCCCTACTGAACTTGGCTCCATGGTTTGGTGACCTCGTTCTCCTGAGCCTCCTCCCAGCTGGGATTGTCAGTGGGTGGAAGGAAGGAGGAGCCACAGTCCTTCCCCTTTGTCTCAGGCCTTGGCTACACTTGAGAGTTACAGCGCAATAAAGCCGCCCACAGCGCTGTAACTCACTCCCCGTCCACACTGGCAAGGCACATACAGCGCTGGATCTCCGTGACTACAGCGCTGCAGGTACTCCACCTCCCCGAGAGGATTAACAGCTGCTGCGGAGTGGCTGAGACGCTGGTGCTCCAGTGTAAACGGGGAGTAACCTTATTACGCAGTGACTGACCTCCGGAAACTCCCCATAATCCTTTTAAGTGAAGGTTCCTCTCTTTGTTTTGTTGTGAACTCGGGCTCCGGGAGCTGCTTATCAAAAAAACAAACACAGCTCCTGTTTGCTGTGAATGAGTAGCGGCAGGCAGGGGGGCTCCCTTTGGAACACCCACAGCTAATGTTTGCTTGAAGAGAGAGGCACAGGTGGGGAGGAGGGGAAGGGTCCCTTTCCGGGGCTGCTTATCTGGTCTGTGAGGAAAAAACAAACAGCTGCTGTTTGCTTTCAGTGAGTGAGAAAGGGGTGGGGGAGGGAGGGGAGTCGGAAATTGCAAGGCAGGGAGCTGACACAGTGTCCGCACTCCAAAAATCCACTCTCTCTTTCTCCCCGGCGCTCCCTGTCACACTCCACCCCACCCCCCCTTTTGAAAAGCACGTTGCAGCCACTTGAACGCTGGGATAGCTGCCCATAATGCACCGCTCCCAACGCTGCTGCAGATGCTGCAAATGTGGCCACGCCAGTGCGCTGGCAGCTGGCAGTGTGGCCAGACTGCAGCGCTTTCCCTACTCCGCTGTACGAAGACAGGTTTAACTCCCAGCGCTGTACAGCTGCAAGTGTAGCCATACCCTCAGCATTCACACCCTGCGGGATGCAAGGCCTCCGGCTACTGACCACTGGCCTTAGCTAGGCAGACGGGAACACCATAGAGTGAACAGCTGCTGGACTGAACTATCCAGGGCTGGCTGCAGGAGCCTTCTCCTTCCGAGCATCTGCCTGAGCCTGACCACTGGCAAAAACAAACAAGCCGGCGTACGGCTCGCCTCTTTGTGCAGCCTTTGCATTGACCGACCACCCAGGGGCTTTAACTGGTCACCCACTTGGTGATTCATCTTTGCTTACCTGTATGTCAAAGGGGTGGCGCCCAAGCACCTTGTCAACGGACTCTGCCTGGGACTAGGAGAGCAAAATGACCCAGGGTCTGATTCTGATCTCTTGCAGCTGGCTCACACTGGTGTCTGCCTCCAGGGGAGTCATTCCTGGTTTGGGGTAACTGAGTGCACAAGCCTCTCCTTTGGAACAACCTAGCTAGTGATTTTTACCAGCACATGTTCTGACACAACCGGGCCTCACCCAAAGCCCACTGAAGTCAAGAGCCGTCTTTCCATTGACTTCAGTGGCGGTGGCCCTTATCTAGCCTCCTACTGAGGTTCTGGCACCTCTGTGTCCGGTAGCCATGTGGGGTTCCCCAGGAGATGGGGCATTGGGAGCACGGGCTGTTCTTGCATCTTTGCTTCCGCAACCCCAGGTTTGTACAACTGATCCGAGGAGGGTCCTGGATCTGGCCACTCCCGGGTGTGGAGCCCTTTGGCCCTGTCCATCGTTTATGGGTGGGTCCCCAATAAATACAAATGGAGTATTTGCTATTCAGGGCTATTAATATGCTGCTATTTACTAAGGACAGACGTGCTCCAGGGTGTGAGCTGATCTCTAACTAATGGGGATTAGTAGGAAACTTTCCCTGGGGACTGGTCATCCCATCACTGCTACAGCAGGGTTTACTGCACCTTCCTCTGAGGCAGCGGGTGCTAGCCAGGGTCAGGGACGTGGTAATGCACTGGCTGGATTACAGATCTGGGCTAGTACAGTAATTCCCCTATTCCTCAGTCCACCCCCCCAACTTTATCCTCCTTTCCTCAGGCCAGTTCAGAAGTTTTATTTAAGGATAGGGGGCTGGTTGCCTGGTGGTGCTTTTAGAGCACTATGCAGCACTCCAGGAAAGAGCACTGAAAAATACCCACTGTCATTTGACCACGGCAGCGCCCCGCACGCTGGCTCCAAGTGTTTGCAACATCCCGTGAAACAGGACGCCGGAATCTGCTCCAAGGGATGTTTAATGGCGTGGGGGACGTTGCTTTGAAATAAAGTGCAACTTGACAGGCCAGGTCGTTATCACCCTCCTCTCAATCACCACTGCCTCCAACATGATAAAGGGGAAGGGCATGAACGGCGGGCATCCCCCGGACATACTCACTTCCCCCGGGGAGGCTGTCTCTGTCGAAGATACACAGCTTGTATCCAAACTCGTTCTCCAGGACTCCACGCAGGGTCAGCAGCACGAACTCCTCCTCCTCGGCATTCCGGGCATAGGACACGTAAATGTCATACTCCTTCCCGTCTGCGAGTCGGGAGCAGAGAGACACTTCTGTTACTGGCTACGTCCCGTGCCTTCCCGTCGTTCAGCCCCCGCTTCCCCTGCTGCCTCTCGAGTCTTACAGAGGCCGTGGCCCTGGACCTACGAGCCATCTCGCCAGACAAGGCTCTGCGCTTCTCCAGCCTCAGCGGGACTCAAAGCGCCTGGCACACATTCACGGGATCAGCAGCAAACCCACCATTCCAGCCAGGGACCTACTATCATCCCAGGTCTCCGTGGGAAGAAATAGCGGGGTGGCGTGCCTGGGGGATGAGCTCAGAGTGACATCAGAAGCCTGATTCTGTGCTCGAGACAGAAGACCATTCTTTCCACTCCCTTAGCAGAGAGACCAGAGACCGGACAACATAGCCCCGTCCCTCGAGATGGTCCCATGAAGCAATGTGTGGAGAGCTTACACTATCATGGCCATGTCGCACCTACTCCAAGGATACCTTCCTAGACCCTGCCTCTGGCTCGTCTCGCAAGCACTCAGTTCACCCCGAAAAGTGAAAACAGTTAAGGACATTTAGGGTCAGTGTTACCCTGCTTCTGGAGGGGGGAGAAATGGCCTGACACAAAGTTATCTCCAGAACCAAAGGGACTGGCAGCAAGAAGCAGGCCCTGTAGCTCCGTGAAACCCTTACCTAGAATGGCTTCGTCCGTTCCAAAGTGAGCCCGGTAGAAGAGAACCATTTCGAGCCAATAAACGTGGTAGACAACAATTAGGATCACCACCAGCAAGACGGTGGCACCTAGTCCGCAGGCCAGTTCCACGGTGTACCTTGGAGCTAGAACTGGGGTTAAAAACAGACAGGTCTTTTTGCATGGAATACGCTGGTCTTCCATTTTAATGGGCACATGGCTGGATCGCAGGCAGCCGAAGGGCATAATACAATGTGAGCCCGTCTGTTAATGGAGGTTCCTGTAGGACATCAAAGGCTAATGTCTAAATAAACACACACACACATACACCCCGTGGGCAGTTTTAGGGGGCTAGGCAGTTGCAACATGAAGGAGGCAATTGAAAGGGACACAAAATGACTGAAGGGCCAGTTCTGCTCCCCAGACAGACCCTGAAGATGGGTCACTCCCCACATCTTCCCGGAGCAAGACAGAGGCCAGGGAGGAATCTCCGAGTCACAATTCCCTTCTGCCGCAGGACGGCCCTCACTCTGGGCTGGGCCCAAAGGCTCAAGCTGGCCCCGGAGGGTACGATTGCGAAAGCTGCCTTTTCAGGAACAATCATAACCTTGGAAACGGCATGTAGCAAGTGCAGTGGGTGTGATCGGCGCATGGACATGGGGAAAGCCAGGCCAAAACCAACAGTCCCAGCCTGGAGCGGAATAACTCATGGCCACCATCTTATGCTCCTCTCATGCCTTGTCCCAAAGAGATAATATGTATGTCAGTAGCGTCCCCCAACTGTTTCTAGTCACGAGACAGAAGGGAGGCTCTGAGAAAACACTGGAAAGACTGAAATGTTTGCAAAGAGGTAAGATGATCTGTCCTAAACAAGACAGACTCTCTCATGAAGCCAGCATTTGCTAACAGTAATATCTGAGATGCCCCTGGTTTTCCTCACACTTAGAATAGGAATTAACGTGGTAACTGTGTGGCACCACTAGGCAAATACTGATCTTTTAATGGGCACAGCCGAACTAAGTGACGTGTGCAGCAGCAGTCTGAATAGAGAGCCAGCAGCAGTAAGTGGAAGCATCACAAACCTCGTGGATGTAACTGAGCTTTATTAGCGAACAAACCAAACCACCAGAAAGAGACTATAGAAACTGAAAGAATCCAGCAAGTCTCCATGGGTAGCGAACAGTACAAGAGATACAGGGAACCAGGAAAGAGACAATCCCAAGAAGATTAAACCCAGGAGCCAGAAATGAATATAAACCAGTGGCAGGGAGAGGGGGAAATTTTTTCATAGCCAACATAAAAGAAATACAAGCCCACTTGCTAACATTGATAAGGCAAATGGTACTGAGAGGTTAGGTCCTGGCCAGCTTGAGCCGCGAGTGACATGATGTGACGGTCTGCAGCTAGTTGACTTTAGCCTGCAGTGGTCCAGGCTGGTTCTTGCACTCTGCTGTGGAATGGAGCAGAAAGAAAAAAAGAGGCCATAAGTAACTGTCTACAGAAAGAGAAGCTTCCAGTCAACTATCCTGGGGTCTGGCAAAGTGGACAGGAGGGAAAGAGAGAGCTGCAGACAGTCAAGCATGAGTCAGCCAAGAAACAGGGTTCTGTGAGGTCCTGGATGACTGCGTTTTCTAATCAAAGGGTCAGCATGCCAGGCAGCTCAATTTTCCTATCCAGAGACAAGAAGTAAGTGCACAGACACTACAGTGATGACTGCTAGAGAAAAGCCTAAGGTAGGCAGACAGATAGATGGCTCTAGCCAAACTCCGGCCTTGATTAATTGCATGCTCCGTCTGGGGCTCCTTTCTGAAGGGACACACACAGATTGTCGCGAGTGGACAATTCTACAAAGAAAAGGGGGTGAGAATAGATGCGAAGCGGTCGTTAGTGAGGTAATCGGGTCAATCATGGCTAAACTCCCAGCAACCCTGGCGGCAGCAGAGCAGAACACAAGGAGCCTAGTGTGGTCCTAATGAAGATCTTTGAAATCCAGAGGACGACTCCTCGTGCTGACAGATGGAGAGTAGGGCAGAGCAGGAGCCACAAAGTTGTTTGACTTAAGTCAGGAAAAGGCTATTTTTTGGCGTCTTGCATTTGAAATAAATTCAACCAGGGCAGACTCCTCTCTGGTGGAGCTTCTTGGAAACAGCAATCTTTCCTGATGTACGGCCGGGCAGTCTCTCGGGCCTTCTGTGTGCAGTGCTGTCACCCACTGAGGTTAGTGAGGTAACAGAAATGTCTGCCTGGCTAAGGAAACCTGGTGCGGACATGCCTGAAGAAAGGGTTTTGGCTGTTGGGAGATGGGGGTGTGAAACAGGAAAAATACCTCTCAGGTTAAGAGAGAAACAGCTCTAGAAAAAGTCGGCTTGCGAGGTCAATGTCTCTGAATTACACTTTTTATCCAGAATTTGCCCACCGTCCTGGCAGTCCTAGATCACCCTCCCACAGTGAGCAAGGCAGGAACCAAAACCAGAGCACGGTGTGGAGTGTTTCATGCTCTGAGGTCTGTCTAGTCTCCGTCTGGGCACCTCAAAGGAACGTGACCTTGAAGGGTTTCAAGCACCAGCAACTTCCAAAAGGCATTTCCTGTCTGTCCAGTCACACTGGTGGGGAAGCAGTAAGGTGGTGACCTGCCTGAGGGCCACCCTGCCAGGAAACCCATAATGAGACCGCAAACGTCCTTTGTCTTCAAAGAGGCCCCAGGGTCAGAGAGGATGCTCAGATTAGCATTTCCCAGTGAGGGGCAGTTATTTGGCATTGGCTAAAGTTGTTTCTTTAAGTGAAATCCAGACTCATGGGCCTGTTCTACTGATGCACAGGGCATGGGCACCCCACCCTAAAAATCTGTGTTTAACAGGGGTGAATAGCGTTGGTTGGAAGAACCTTTGTGCTCATCCCATGGTGAGTTTCCACTGGCCCTCTTGCAAAGCGGTGGCAAGTTTAAAGCAGGGGAAAAGACCCTGAGCAGTGCCTGGGACAGTGACCGTTGCTAGACTCCAAAGGGAAGGTCAGCGCATACCTCTACCAGCAAGTCTAATCAGCCTGTGATTTTTTTCGATTTCCTGGTGCACAGTCCAGAAATGCTGCGCCTCAGCAAAAGCTCCCCCATCCTGCGCTGACAGCACCCACTGCATGTACCGCTTGGCATGGGGTTGGAGGAAAATATTCTTCCATCATTTAGGGCAGAATGGTTTGTGTAGTTCCGTGACTGGGATATTGAGCTTTATAAGAAGAGTCAGAGTATGTACAGCTTCCCACATAACCCAGCTTGGTCAGCAGAAATGAACGTAGAAAAGCCATCAGATCTGGCTGCTGCAGGATGTATCTTCTCCTCCCGTGGTACAGAGATACATGGGAACCGTGTCCATGCACCA
Organism: Mauremys reevesii; assembly: GCF_016161935.1. NCBI lineage: Eukaryota > Metazoa > Chordata > Testudines > Geoemydidae > Mauremys > Mauremys reevesii. The sequence goes on from NC_052631.1 coordinate 3,201,923, forward strand.
CGGAGATAACAGATGTCTAAAGAACAACTGGATGGCACCTCCGAGAGGGGTCTGGCAGCTGACGTAGTGTAACAACCCGGTGCTGGCCCCTGAACAGGGCAGAACACCGTGAGCCCCTGCTCCCTGAGGACCAGATCGAGCCTTTAGGCTCAGCCCGTGGAAGGGCGACACGTCACTGCGCCACCCCAGAAGCGGCACCAACAAGGAACCGTGACTCAGACAGAATTCTCCCTTGCTTTGAGAGAGAGTTCGTCCCTTCCTTCCTTTCAGGGTGCAACTTACTAGCCTCTTTGGCCCTGCTCCACTTGGTGCCTAGAGGGACTAGAACCATGCTTTCACACCCCATCTTTCTCCACCCCCACTTGAGCGCAGTGCGGAATATCAGGCATGCAGCCTCCACTCTCTTCCCTATAGCTGGAAGTGCAATCTGAGTAGCAATAAGAAGGCTACACAGGAGCAGAGGGAGCAGGAAATATTTACTCCCCTATTCCTTGTATGACCACGTTCAGCCAAGGCCCATCTTGCCCCAAGAAATTTCTTCCCCATTCGACCATGCGTCTAAGATTTTTGCCTTGCTGCATCCGTTAAGCCGCTGCTGTGCAATTCCATTACCTTTCATTCTCACCGTGGCTGCCTGGTGATCCTCCCCTTTGGTGTTTCTGGCATGACAAGTGTAGTTACGCTTCAAGTCCTTGGGTGTGGCCTTGGAAATGGTCAGAGTCCTTGTGATGTGCTTATGTCCAAGGTCGGCAGTAAATACGCTGGAACAGAAAAGTTAAAGTGTTGCACACACTAATGCTGGCTGCACTGTTTGTGATTTTTATACATATATACACATATAAACATGCACACACACATATACATATACACACACACACACAATTCAGCCTTTCCTTCTTTGCAAAATCACACCCATTCTTAGGAATTGCTTCATTTTCACAGAAACTTTTATAGCAGAACGGTTTGACCTTTTGGTTGCTCTGTGAACTGGTTTTGTTTAATTTTCTTGGCATTACTTTTGCTTATTGCCAGTGTGTGGGATATGACTGATTAACTGGTGTCCTGGGGCATTTTAGAGGGGACGGTTGGGCTTGCCATAAGGCACTGGACGAAGACTCTTGAGATCTGGGTTCAGTATCCACCTTCATCACAGACTCTCTGTGGGACCCTGGGCAAGTCATTTAGTCTCTCTGTGCCTCAATTAGCCATCTCTAAAATGGGGATAATAAGATTTCCTTTCTTCTCCACTTCCTTTTGTCTGTCTAGTCTGTAAACTCTTTTTGAAACAGGGACTGTCCTTTAATATGTGTCTGTACAACAGCCAGCACACTGGACCCCCAATCTCGGCTGGAACCTCTATGTGCTACTGTAACACCTAGTCATAGGTTCACAAGTTCCAAAGCCAGGAGGGAGAGCTGTGGTCACTGAGCCTGACCTCTTGGATAGTGCAAGCCAGACAACCTGCCCCAAAGCATTTATAGAGCAGATCTTCTAGACAACACCCTATCTTGATTTAAAAACTGCCATTGATGGCGAAACCACCACAGCCCTGGTCCAGTGGTTAATTACTCTTGCTGTTAAAACATTACTTCTTATTTCCAGTCTGAATTTGTCTAGCTTCAGCTTCCAGCCATTGAATCGTGTTCTACCTTTTTCTGCTAGGTTGAAGAGCCCATTGTTGAATATTTGTCTCCCATGTAGGTACTTATAGACTGTGAACAAGTTACCCCTTGATCTTCTCTTTGTTAAACTCAATGGATGGAGCTCTTTGAGTCTATGGCTGTAAGGCAGGTTTCTAATCCTTTAATCATTCTCATGGCTCTTCTCTGAACCCTCTGCAATTTATCAACATCCTTCTTGAATTGTGGGCACCAGAACTGGACACAGGACTCCAGCAGCGGTTGCACCAGTGCCACAAATAGATGTAAAATAACCTCTCTACTACTTTATATCCCCCTGCCCTGCATCCCAGGATCACATTAGCTCTTTTGGCCACAGCCTCACACTGGGAGCTCAAGTTCAGCTGATTATCCACCATGACCCCCAAATCTTTTTCAGAGTCTCTGCTTCCCAGGACAGAGTCCCCCATCCTGAAAGCCTGGCCTGCATTCTTAGGGACATGGCACTCTAATGATAATAATGCTCATCTTCAAATGAATTCTGTTTCATCCCCAAGCTAATCTGAGTCAGCACGGAATGAAGCGCCTAGCCTGGTGCTAGGGGGCACTGTGCTTCAGGACTGAGTTTTCCAGACAGTTCATAGCACTTTTTATGAGCACCTCAGTCTCCTTGCAAGTTCTGATTTGGGGTCGTTACTTTCGGCCTATCCGCAGTGCCCCTGCAGTTTCCAGTGGGTCGTGCTCTTCTCTTCCAGCCCCCAAAATGTTGTGCTATATTCTACTCCCAGGCGGCTTCTTTCTAGTGGCGGGTGAAGCTGTAATAACAGAATGTGACCATGTCTCCCTCTAGTGGCTGGTCCCAGGATGCTGCCATCTCACAGCTGTGGGAGTTCTTCATTTCAAGAAGTAATGACTTGTGTACTTGGTACTAATGTCGTGGGGTGTGTGTATGTGGTTCAATCTGCACTTGTGATTGGGGTGTGTGTGCATGAGTCATGGTTCATTACAATGTGATCTCTGTACATGTGTCATAAAGCACTTTGGGGCCCTCCAGGATGAAAACATAACAGGGAATGGAAGATACTGTAATAAATCTATTGCTCTCAACAGGTTCAGGTCATTATGACAATGGTGGGGAAAGAACTCACATGCTCCTGTTCCAAAACCAACTGCCTAAGGTAAAGAGAGAGCCTCCCTTGGTTGTTAACAGTACAGAGTCTATGACACACAGTGATGCAGTTCCCTTATTCTCCATTTCAGCTTGGAAAAGAGGAGACTAAGGGGGGATATGATAGAGGTCTATAAAATCACAGGTGGTGTGGAGAAAGTGAATAAGGAAAAGTTATTTACTTGTTCCCATAATATAAGAACTAGGGGTCACCAAATGAAATTAATGGGCAGCAGGTTTAAAACAAATAAAAGGAAGTTCTTCTTCACGCAGCGCACAGTCAACCTGTGAAACTCCTTGCCTGAGGAGGTTGTGAAGGCTAGGACTATAACAGGGTTTAAAAGAGAACTGGATAAATTCATGGAGGTTAAGTCCATTAATGGCTATTAGCCAGGATGGGTAAGGAATGGTGTCCCTAGCCTCTGTTTGTCAGAGGGTGGAGATGGATGGCAGGAGAGAGATCACTTGATCATTGCCTGTTAGGTTCACTCCCTCTGGGGCAGGATACTGGGCTGGATGGACCTTTGGTCTGACCCATATAGCCGTTCTTATGTTCATTAGAGGGCAGTGGCGCACACTAGCCAGTTTGTGATGCTATTAAGAACATAAGAACATAAGAACATAAGAACGGCCGTACCAGGTCAGACCAAGGTTCCATCTAGCCCAGTATCTGTCTACCGACAGTGGCCAATGCCAGGTGCCCAGAGGGAGTGAACCTAACAGGCAATGATCAAGTGATCTCTCTCCTTTCACCAATGATGAGCCCTCTTTAGCTTATGGAGTCTCTTAACAATGTCTCTTTTGAAAGAAAACTTGGTGACAAACAATGAGCAGATTGTGGTTAAGTATCATAACTATGCACGGGTGCCGTATTGCACCCTGGAGGGATTTGATCTGACTAACACTAAGAAACAAGTGACCCTTGGCTCCTAAAGTTTGGGACTTGCCAATAACCTGAACAGGCTTTTTTCCATTGGGAGCTCCAGGTGTTGCCAATGGGGCAGTGCTGTTGAATACCCGAGGCCTCTCTGTGGGATCCCATGTGCGGCTAGCGGAGAGGGCTGGAAGAGCTATGCAATGAACGTTATGAAATGTTACCTTTCGGAGACGTTCATTTTCAGGTCTGTGATATCGTCTGTATTTTTTCCATCAACTGTCCACCAAACCTCTGTTCGGGAATCCTTCAGAAAGGTGAAGTAAACTTCACAGGGCAGAACAAGCTCAGCACCTAGGAGCAGAGGATTAGGGTGAAGCGGATGCAGCAGCAGCCTTGCATCGCTTCTGCTTTCCAGAGCCTTTCATAGCCCGAGGGTAAACAGAAATGAAAAGGAACAGTCACAAGAGTGAAATGCCTGCAAGCTGCATGGAAGCTTTTTCAAAACACCATAATAGAGGCTCAAACTAAACGTATACAGCAAATAAAAAATACAGGAAGAGGACCAAAAAAATTCCACCACGGCTAAACAACAGAGTGAAAGAGGCGGGTAGAGATAAGATATCCTTTAAAAACTGGAAGGCAAATCCTACTGAGGGAAATAGAAAGGAGCATAAACTCTGGCAAGTCAAGTGTAAAAGTATAATCAGGCAGGTCAAAAAAAGATTCTGAAGAGCAACTAGTAAAAGGCACAAAAACTACCAGGAATGTGGCCAAAATACATTTTCAAATGTCTGATAACTGTGCAATAGGGGGAATATTTCACTTTTGTTTTACAAATAAACAGTAATCAAACAAATAACTCTCTCCCTAACCAGGTACGTAAGTGGTTCCTCCCACCACACGGTGAGCGCCTGTGGTGGGGTGTTCACCCCACTCTTGCCCTGAAGGGGTTAATGTAGGCTAGGAAGGGGGCCAATCATCCAGCCAGGCCACAGCTGAGGGCAGTCGGAGGTTTACTAATCCCCTGACTGACTGAGGAAGCCCAGAGGAGGAATGGGCTGGGTTTATAAAGGCAGGAAGCTGGTAAGGGGAGGGGGAGTTGCAGGGAAGCAACCTGCAGTTCCTGCCAGGGAGAAGGGAGGTGTGTTTGGGGTGACAGAGACGAGTAGCCTACGGTTACTCCCTGGGAGCAGGGAGCTGTGGGGCTGGCAAACCCAGAGACGTGGGGAGAGCTGGAAGGTAAGGAAGGGCTCAGGGAAAAGGCAGGGAGGTCCAGGCTGGAACAGACCGTGGCTCCTGACTGGAGGGTCCCTGAGCCGGAACCCAGAGTAGAGGGTGGGCCGGGTTCCCCTCCCTGCCACTGGGGAAGTGAATGGAAGATGGCCTGAGCCCATTGCTTTGAAGAGACGGGGATACCCCCTAAGGGGGACGTGCACAGAGTGACCTGGCTGGAGGGCCAATGGCACGAAGGAGCGGCACCCGGTCGCAGAGACCGAGAGAGCGCAGCAGTAGGATGTGAGCAAGCAGCAGAAGGGACCCTGGCTCTGGACGGTGCTGGTCCCCAGAGCGGCCAGGAGGAGGCACCCCTAGCTGTGAGTGAACCCCGTGACAGTGCCCCCCCATACACACACACACACAATAATTGGTTTATTCTCAACACCCCTGGGAGGCCAGATGGGGCTACTGTCTCCATTTTACAGCTGGGGAACTGAGGCAGAGAGAGAGTAAATGACTTGCCCAAGGTCCCAGGAAGGAAGTCTGTGGCAAAGCAGAGATTGAACCCAGATCTCCTGAGCCCAAATCCAGTGCCTTCAGGACAAGATCTTCCTCCTTGTTATGAATCATGTTTATTGTTTACTCATTATTTATAATACTGCAGCTCCTGGAAGCTGTCTGTGCCTAACGACCAACGAAGAATGTGCTAGGAGCTGTGCAAACCCAGAGTACCAGATGGTCCCTGCCCCAAAGAGCTACCAATTTAAAGAGACCAGACAGGCAGAGGGCCGGGGAAGCGGGAAAACACACCAGCAGAGTGAACGATGTGAGGGTGGGCACGATTTTAGGAGGAGATCAGCTAGATGGAAAGAAAGGGCTGGGGGAGAGGACAGGAGAGAAGACGAGCAGGTGTGGAGTGAAGATGAGCTAAGGGACTGTGGGAGGGAACACAACCAGACAATCAGCACAGGGCAGAGAAAGTCCAGTTAAACCTGTAGTAAGTTCTCTGAATGTCTGCAGATCCCTGCCGTGGCTGCTTCTGAAGAAGGGACGCCCCCAGCTGCACCCCATTTTACCCCCTTCTCTCCAGTGCTTTCTCTGCTTCTGAAGCTGCTCCTACCAGCTGGAGCCTGATTTCCATGCTTATTATTTCAGTCAGTCTGTATGCTCAAAGAGCCGCCTTAATCTGCGTCCTCATGTCCCATAATTGGGCTTTGGAAATTTGGAAGCTACAGAAAAGAGAGAGAATCCCATGCTGCTTGCAAAGCAATCCTGGCCCCCCATATGCTTCAAGTAAAGACACGAAGGAGAGCCGTGGGAAAGCAGGCAACCGAGATGAACCCCTGTGCTTGTTAATTACATGGCTTAAGATAATCTTCCCCATCACTGCATGCAGGCTTCCCATGGGCAGCTACCGCTGTGATTTACCTGCTTCGAGTTCGTAGATTATTTTCTCATTTGGAGAGAGAATCTGTGGTGGCACTGCCTTGTCTGGAGACCCTGCAGAACAGAAAACAGAGTCTCACGCCCGGGGTCCCAGTTGAAAACACACTCAGTCTTCGTTAGGATTTTGAATGATTTCAGACTATTTTATAGTAACTAGCCACTTGCATATACTCTATGGTCTGTGACCGTGCACTAGGGTCACTCACCCTCTGCTTCCCTGCGCCCCCAGATGTGTGTACCCATCTCCCGCTGCAGTTGCTAAGAGTTCTGTGTATGTCCCGAAGGGCAGAAGCTGATCTAAGTAGAGAGTGGTCCCAGTCACAAAACTCGGTGCCCAATCCAGATTTTGAAAACCCCCAAATATAGTGCTGTCTGGATAGATGATCTGGGCCCCGCTGCAGTCCGGAGGAACCACACCTCCATCTAGGCACTTCAGACTTTACTTACAGTTCAGCCTATCTCACAGATTTTTCTACTGCTGCTCTTTAAAAGAAACAACAAAACCTGGTTTTTCCTGCCAGCAGTAGTCTCTCCTTCTACATGCATTCAGTGAGCAGCTGTTACCACGTGACACAAGCACGTTCTAGTGTCTACGAGGTTTTTACACTCTGCATAGCATTTGCTGCCACTTAGACTGAGCATTCTTTGTTACTTGCATAGCACCACATGTGTGTGCTAGGCACACTGTAGGCAGCTCTGAAGAGACAGCCTCTGCCCTGAAGATCCTACAGTCTGAACAGATGAGCCTGCTAGTTTTAAAATACAGCCTGAGAGACGGTAGGAAACACAGCAGCCACTGGAAAAACGAGACACTATTTCTAACAGTGAGTTGAGATCACCATAGACAGACTGTGACAGGGACGATACCAGCAGAGGCCAACCCAGATCATCTCATCCTCACTCGCACTACTCACCCAGCCGGAGATGGGTCCTGGGCATTCACACACCAGGGGAGGCTGAGCCCAGCAAACCGAAATACACACCTGGTGGTGGCAGATTAATTAATTCATTTACACCAAGGAGTCGGAGGTGGGACCAATAGTCAGTCACTGATAAACCCCGCAAGAGCCTTCTCCAGATCGTTTCATCTCTGTGGCTACAATTCTGCAGGGGTTTTTGTATCCTCCTTACCTACTACCTTCATCCTTATGCTTCTGGTGAGGTTGTAGGTCCTTCCGTTCTCCTTGTAGCTCACAATGCAGGTGTAGTTGCCTTCATACACACTGCGGACAATGCCAATGATGAGCGTTGGGCCCTCGGGATATCGGTCGTGGAAGCCTTTCACCAACACGCAGTTCTAGAAGCAGACAGCAAAACACTTACATTTTTGGAACAAAAATTCAGAAACTTGTTTTCAATTCCCCTATAAAGATCTAAAGCTCTGCTTGGAATAAGCCTAGCAGGCAGTATTTGGATTTTGATTCAATGCAGGCTAAGGTCTAAGTTCTACAGCATCAAAATCTCATGAGTCCAATAAGGTGAGGGGGACACTTGTCCACCCTTTGCCTCGGTTTCCCCAGATGGAGCAGGTTACTTTTCAGGAAAGATTAAGGCTGGGATAGTCAAAGGAACTGGAAGGAATCAGGCACCCAGCTCCCATTGAACTGTATGGCTAATTCCTCTTTGCCTCTCTTCCAAGTGGCATGAGTTGTTGGGGCTCTTCAGGTCAGTTTGCCATTCACGGAGAGATCACTAATGTGGAGTATCGGTACGGCCTTTGTTTAACTTCTTTTTTCACACTATAGGCACCTGTGCTGGAACACAGGATGCTACAAACAGCCTGCAGGCAAATCCACTCCTTCCGAAATATCAGCCAATGCCTGGTTCCCAGGGAGCAACTCTGCCTCAAGAATTAGAGAGATTAAGACAGACAGCAAACTCCCTTACTGTTTATAACAGCTCCCCCAGAGATTCCACATCACAAAACTAACCAGACAGCACCTCTTCGGACTGTACGCTGCTCGCACTGTAAGAAAGCGAACAGGTGAGACTGTAACAGCACCTGCTGGTGTCTCCTGCCATAACATCCCTTAAACTCCTTGGCTCATTAGGCTCTTTTAGGCTGTGATTTTTCAAAGGTGATGAGCACCCACGAAAGCCAGCTGGATCTGCGGGTGCTCAGCAGCTCTGGAAACCAGCCCATAAATGCACACAGTTAAGGTAAGTAAGATGTGAGATGTAAGTACCTACAGGTTATTTAGAGGGTACAAACACCAAGAAAGGAGAATTATTATTTAGCTCAGTACCAAGGGGTATAATGGGATGAAATTAAAAAGGAAAACATCTGGCTGGAGATTAGGGGGAAAGTCCCAGAACAAGAGCGATGGGGCTGTGGAAAGGTTTGCAAGAGAAGTGATGGAACACGCTGGCAAGTAAAACCTGAACCACCTTTGCACTTCCAATGCTTTTAATTGCTGGAGTATCTGGACACCAACAAAACTGCCTCAATAAAATTTTGTCTCCACTGCTCCCTTTCGTGTGTTGGGTTTTTCCTCTTCCTTCTCTCTATGACAGTGAGCGCAGGTACTGCAAGGAATAATCTTGAATAGACAAGGAGATGGAGTAGATGACCCTAGTAGGTTTATTCCATCTCTGACTTATCAGGTTCCATAAGAGACAGAGCTCTTAGCAATGCTGAGATGCTGGAAGGGTGAGGGTCCCAGAAGAAAGAAAGATACGGAAGTGAAAAAAAGGACAAGAACTAAACTTAACTCTATTCACAAACTGACACCAAGCTGCAAGGACACGTCTGCAGCTGCCATAGCACTTTTGCTCTCCATGGGACTACGCTGATTGATGTCAGCTGAGGATTTGACCCAACATGAGCAACTCACCAAAAGAAATCCACAGTACAGGAACCTTAATAAGCCTTCCTCTTTGTCAGAAAAAGCAGGAAACCTATCCCATGTGCCAAGTTACAAGCCCCTTTTCAGAAAGGTTTATAGCCTCTAAATATGCTGATGATAACTTGACTGTCATAAAAGCCAAAGATTTGTAGGTTTTCCAAGTGATTATTTCTGAATGGTGCATTTCCAACTCAGATTTATCTTAATGTGACAGTTGAAGAAAGAGGTAATATACCATTGTTAATGGCTTTTACTAGGCAAAATGGCTTTTACGGCTTGCTGTCTGCAAAACGATTTAAGTGGGGCTCTTTGTTTCATTCTGCTAATTGATTGTCAATATTTGAACATCAATAGATGACACAAATTAGTCATTTAAACCACCAAAATGAAGCTATTCCTCTTGGCCCAGAAGGAAGGGTTTTAGTTAGACCAGATACACTAATTCCCAAATGTCATTAGTGAGCAGCTAGCTGCACACCTGCGGCACCTTCCATCGAAGAATCTCAAACCACCGTACAAAACATCAGCGATTTTAGCCTCCCGGCCCTGTGTGGCTGCATCTCCACTGAGGCTACCCAGGGGATTCTCTCCCCCCTGGCTTAGCATGCAGGAAAGTGTAGCCCAGCCCCTAACATTCTTACCACTGTGTCATCTAGCCCTGCCAAGCAGAGCTGGACACTGCTATGCCTGTCGCTAGCCACGGCAAGCGGAATCTCGAAAACCTCAAAGGCGATATCAAGATTTTCAAAAGCGAGGAGCACCCAGCTGCAGACACCAGATAAGGGCCTAATTTTCAGGCGGTGCCTCCTGTCGGGCCCCCAAAAATCACTCGTCACTTTCCAACCTCTTCACCTAATAGTAATAATTCGGCCATCGATGTCCAGGCGCTTTACAAAGGAGGTCAGCATGGCTAGCCCTATTTTATAGATGGGGAAACCTTGAGGCACAAAATGGGCGTGTAACCTGCCCAAGGTCATTCAACAGCCCAGGAACTGAACCAAGATTTCCTGAGTTCCAGTCTACTGCCCTCTCCAGAAGGCCACCCTGTGGCTAAACTCTTCCTTGTTAGAACACAAGAATGGCCAGACTGGGTCAGACCAAAAGTCCATCTAGCCCAGTATCCTGTTTGCCGACAGTGGCCAATGCCAGGTGCCCCAGAGGGAATGAACAGAACAGGGAATCACCAAGTGATCCGTCCCCTGTTGCCCATTCCCAGCTCCTGGCAAACAGAGGCTAGGATCATCATCCCTGCCCATTCTGGCTAACAGCCATTGATGGACCTACCCTCTATGAATTTATCCAGTTCTTTCTTGAACTGTGTTATAGTCTTGGCTTTCACAACATCCCCTGGCAAGGAGTTCCACAGGTTGACTGTGCATTGTGTGAAGAAATACTTCCTTTTGTTTGTTTTAAACCTGCTGCCTATTAATTTCATTTGGCGACCCCTAGTTCTTGTGTTATGAGAAGGAATAAACAACACTTCCTTATTTACTTTCTCCACACCAGTCAAGATTTTATAGATCTCTGTCATATCCCCCCTTAGTCATCTCTTTTCCGAGCTGAAAAGTCCCAGTCTGATTAATCTAGGCCCCAATCCTGCGTCAGTGCCAGCAAGGGACGTTTTACTGCTGACTTCAAAGGAAGCGAAATTGTGGCAGTAGCTCCAGTAATGGCAGTGGAGCTGCATCAGGGAGTTTGAGGGTAGAATTTGGCCTCCTGGTTCTTATATGGCAAGGGCTGCACAGCTGGCTCTTTCAGGTGAGAAGCACTGCACCCCACTGCCCGGCCCAGGCTACAGCCCCACTACTCCCTTTCTTACCCTGTACCAGTTGACAGTTGGTCTTACGCTGGGAGGATAAAAGCCATCAATATCTGGACAAATGATCTTCCCGTTAGTATGCTCCAAATAGAACAGCTCTTCGGTGGGTTTTATTGATTGGCTGACGCAAGAAGTTTGGTCTTTCTGAACAACCTCCAGGGGAAACGCGACCTTGCTGCAATAGGTTGTGTTTCTAAGCACAGAGGAGGGAAACAAGATTAGCTTGGGCTAGTTTATTCAAGTGGCATTATGAATGAAATAAAAATACAAGTGACAGTTTGGGTCATAGAAATGACGACTCTGATGAGATAGATCCAGCCTGAATTGTCGTATTTGCATGTAGGAAAACTCCAGACAGACACACTGAGACAGACACAGCAGCCGCACAGTGCATTAGAAAAGCCTGAAGACTGTTTTCCCCATGCAAATACACTTGTATTGCACCATCCTTTACCAACATCACGAAAACAACGGGGCTAAGACCTGAAAGAGGAAGACAGACTGAGATCTCCTCTCTGTTGCTTTGGGGATGCTACACTCATTTTCTCCTGCACCCGGAGCTGTTTTTAATTCCCTGGAACTCTTTTGAGGTGTCAGGAAACTTTGGCAAATCAGCATCCAGTTGACATATTACCCTGCCTCTGAAGCTATCTCCACTTCTATATAGAGATTGTGCCTTACTGGAGAAGGCTTGTGGATTTTGCCAGGATTCTCTTCATGGACACTCATAGTTAGCACGGAGAGGTATGTGCATTAATGTCTGCAAGGTGCTAAGCATTATTATAATATAAATTGGCTTGGCACTGAGAATTCTTGTAACTGTCACATTCTTTCACCATTAATTCTTCTGTAAGTGGCCGTCACCCGACAGTAAGATATTAAGCTGGCAACACAATGTTCTTGTTATATAAAAGGCATTTGCATGCCCTAAAGTCTGACGCTCCCCGCCCTACTGTGCTGCTTACCTGAGCATGCAGGTATAATTCCCAGTGTCATTGAGAAGGGCAGGCCGGAACCAAAGGGTGTCTTTTTCCTTACTGATGCGATTGTCCGGGCGACGGAAGTTGATTGGCTGCTCCAGGTCCCGGTCCTGCCCAGTCCAGTACCACATGAGGGTTAAGCCGGCCGAATGGGCTGTACTGTAGTTGTATTTTAGAAAGGCCTCGAAGAGCGGGCATTTGATCCTAGCTGGCTCCCCGTCGTAGACCTGGATTTGTTTCATGGTGTCCACTCCCCAGTCATCACAGCGCTCTAGGGCCAGAAGGAAAAGACGCCTTAGCTTTCACGTGGGCAGAAAAGACCTGCTGTGCGTGCTCCCGCTCCCACTGAAATCAACCTGTCTAGTGGCGCCATTGGAGACGGAGCTGGGGATGCTGCCTTCAGAATACTAGGCACCTGGAAACCTGGCTGCTTCTTGGTGTTCTTCCTACAACTGCCCAAGATCTGCGTCCCTGCCAGGGCAACCTCACAGGACGTGAGTGGGTAGAGCCAGGCTTCCCGGAGAGAAATCTCACCTGAAAATGCCTCCTGGATGAACTTTATGCCACAGCGGTGTGTGCGTTTGTGTGGGGCAGCAGGGACCGGGAACGTAGGGTATTTCCTGGCGGTAGAATCAGTTAACGTTGCCACAGGACTTAGGGGCTGTTGGAGAATTCAATGGCACTGTGCCACCAACTACACAGGGACTTGTTTCTATTATAGCGTAGACAAGGAAACATGGGGGCCGGGCAAGGTTGCTGGTGGTACAGCGGGAAGACCTGGCATGGGAGGAGGCACAGTGTACTTCTTTGGGGAGGGTGCTCCAGACCTAGGAAGCAGCATGGGAAAAGGCACAGAGCCCATGGCCACACACGTCATACAGCAGGATCAAGGAGGGCTCACTGCAGGGACTGACAGAGGCAGAAGCTGGGCTGGGAGGAAGAAAGCTGCAGAGCAAACCCACATTCATCTTCATCAATAACAAAGGAATAAAGACAAAGCACAGGCAAAACATCAATTGTTCTTTAACAGGCATCTCTTTTCCCCGCCTTTGCCTCAGCATGGAAGCTCCTTAATAAAATGGACACGGAATGCAAGTGAATCCCAAAGCCACCGTGCTGGCTAACCGCTGTGTTTCCTAATTCTCCTCTGCGAGCCGAGAGAGGCTAGTGGTGTGACAACACATCCTGCCTCAGCGGCAGGCCCTGCACACACACGGGAAACAGGGCTGTGGCTGGTGGGAGGTGTCAGGTAGTGGCAAGTCTCCTACTCGTGCTAACTCAGAAAACCAGAGTGAGTCACACAGAAAACCGAGTCAGATGCAGCAGTGCCGTCATACCATGACAGTGCACATGGCAGGGGATTTACCACAGAGCCTCTCACGTATGCAGAGATGGAGGAGCATTTCTAGACAGAAAACCAGAGTCCTCAGACCTATTTCCTTTGGGCCAATCTTGCCGTGTCCCTTTGCCTTCCAGGGATCAGGCCCTTCTGGCACATCCTCCTCCTCAAAGGGACAGTGGAAAGTATTTTGGCCCAAAATTGACATTTAAAAACAAACAAAGTGAAGAGCAGGGCTAACACAACCTAATGGGACAGACTTCGCTACCCTTGTGCTGGGCAACACTAGCTTGCATAACTAAGTGCTACTTAAATGTAAGAATTGAAGAATCTGACCCAATCTGAATAGAAATGTTTTTCCTGTGAGTCTAAAAATGTCAGTGAAAACTGAACGTGTATTCCCTTGGAACGTGAGAAACCCAAACCAGCAGGAGAAACCTAGTGAAATGGACTGTCAACAGGAAGCCATGCTGAGCGGATAGCAAACGGCATAAAGAGTGAAAATTGAAACTAGATTTGTAAAGATTATTTCCCTTGAAACTCTCTGGCTGGTGTTTTCAGAAGCACACAGCATTGGCCTAACTCTGCTCCTAGTGAAGCCAGCGGTAAAACTCCTATGGGACTTCCCTGGAAACAGAGTCAGGCCAGTGCTGAATGCTACTGAAACCCTCATCCTGTAAGTCCAAAACATTGGCTAACCAGCATCACGGTCAAAGCCGAATGGGACACATACATCATGTGACCAACACATTGCTAAGCATGAGGTCCAGGCTACTTGATTTATACAAGGTCAGGACTTCAGAGTTGTTAGCAAAGCAGACGGCTCAGTCAGCGACTGCCTGCTTAAATGCCTGATGAAGCTTTACTGCTATTTGCTTTAGGGGTATTTATTTTCACAAAGAAAGCCTACAGCTTCATCCCCTCCTCTGCTTCCCGTTAGGGCCGGGGTTCTCAAAATGGGGGTCGGCACCCCTCAGGGGGTCGCAAGGTTATTACATGGAGGGTCGCGAGCTGTCAGCCTCCAGCATTTATAATGGTGTTAAATATATAAAAAGGTGTTTTTAATGTATAAGGGGGGGGTCGCACTCCGAGGCTTGCTGTGTGAAAGGGGTCACCGGTACAGAAGTCTGAGAACCCCTGTATTAAGACAAGGAAGTGCTGTCCTTCCTCTGTGAACAGGGAGTGATGTCTTGGGACTAGATGAGGGGACCATACATGAGGGCTCCCTGGGGTTCGTTCTCACCTGCGCTCCATGTGCCACTGACTTCACTATGTCCCCTTGGGCTGGGGAAGTGTCAGTTGTCTTTATTTCTTCAAATGGCAGGGCCAGAGGGGAAGAGAAACCTACGTAAACATGGCAACACTGATGTTCTGGGCTCAAGGCCAATGAACTCTGCAATCCTGAACAATCCTTTGTACTTTGGAAGAGCTCCCAAGTCAGCACTGCCTACGGTGTGTGTGTGGGGGGGTGTTGGTCGATGGCCACATAAAAGAGAATTGTGGTTTTCCATGATTGTCAATCACTCTGGTAACCGGTGAGCAAGGAGAGGTGTTACCTGGGCTGGGTAAATGTTCCTGACCGTTTAGTAAGGCTGTCACGAAAGGGATGACCAGCAATTGCACGGATTCAGGAGTCAAGACATGCTTAGGAATCCCAACTTGGAGAAGGTGGCGGGCTGCAAACCGCAGTGTGCGAACTCAAAGCGCAGCCGGCGGCCATGCTGATAAAGAACGGCTACACCGTACACCACAAAGCAGGGGGCTGGCTTTAGATTACATGGGAACATGGAGAGGCTGACTGCTCCCCAGCCCCAAGAGTGCAGGAAGGAAAGCCAAGGACCGTCAGTCTCAACTTGGACAGCAGAAACAAGCGTTGCATCTGACATATAAACCTTTCAGGGCATGAGGCGGGCTCCCCTCTACCCCCTCCTACCTGCACCCCTCAGGCTGCTGTGAAAGGATGCAGCCAGGCGGCCATCACCCACAGGCTGATGTGCATTTAGATTTACCACAGTGGGTGCCTTGTGCCTGAGAGGTTGGGTTTGTCTAGGAGGACGAGTGACGTGATCTGTCACCCACACAAAAGCCATTTCTTCCTCTTCAGCTGTTCAGTGGCTCTTTTACCAATGCTGATAATGCCCTTTGCTGCTATGACTAGCCTGCCGCTGTCGCAGAACAATGCAGAACCTGCTATGGAGACAGCTGGTTGTATCATTTGTCCAGGATGTGGGGGATTTAATCTGGGCTGGAAACTAATCTTGATGTGTTTGCATTCAACAGTGTTTTGTGTGCAGCAGCCTGCTGCACCCCTCCCCCTCCCCACTCCGTTAGGCTTCGTTAGAAGTTCAGAAACGTATTTGCTGCCGATGCCAGCAAGCCCATAACACTTCAGCTGGCGATGTCAGGCTCAACAGGTGACAAGGGCATTTCGTCCTTCCCTGGACAGTTCAAGTCCCACGAATATCCTTCCACAACACACAGGATTTCATTCTAAATACTGATTGGATAGCTCAGGTCCAGCCATACTACAAAGCAGAACAATGACACCGAGGAGGGCTTCGGGGCTCAGTGCAAGAGAAGCGTCCAGAACTCAGGGTGCAATCCTCAGCTGGCATAGCTCCACTGAAGTCAATGGAGTCGCGGGTGCTTACACTACCTTGGGCTCTGGCTTTCATAATCCAGGCACAGACAGTTTCCTGTCTCTGAAACGTCCCCTGCACAAATTAGACCTGTCAGAGGTAAGCTAGGTGGAACCAGCATTCGCTCTGTGGCTTGAGGGACTTGTGTAGACTTCTGGGCTTGAGATGGAGGACCCTGCAGGGTGGGAGTCTACACAGCAATGAAACAGCCCTGCAACCCAAGCCCAACTCAGCTGGCATGGGCCAGCCACAGGTCTTTCTTTGCTGTGTAGACAGACTCCCAGATATGGTAGCAAAGGGCGCATTAAAGATGCCTAGCAGAGAGAGCTGATGAAATTCTATTACAATCCACGGATACTCACCCTGGAGATGCCAATACAATTTAATTTTAAAATAATGCATGCAAGTGTCACTATTATTCGCATTAATTTGTACTGCTGCCGTCTCGAGACTGAAGCCCCGTTGCACCTGGTGCTGTACAAACACACAGGAAGAGACAGTCCCGGACCTGAAGAGTTAAAATCTGAATTGACAAAGGGTTGATGAGATACGTGTTGTTATCCGCATTATACAGCTGGTGGAACCCAGGTCCCGAGAGACTGCGCGACTTACCAAAGGTCACGCAGCGCGTTCATGACAGAGACTGGAATTAGACCAGATCTCCTGAGTCCCAGTCCGACGCCCTAAACCACCGACTATCGCAATGTGTCAGCAAGAGGAACAATGCGTGTAGAAGGGGGAAGGAGAAGTGGGATGGGACAGGGCATGGAAAGCCAGCATCAGTAAACACCAATGTGCAGCACTAGCTGTTCAGAGGCTGCAGGGGAGAGGCTGGTTTACAACCCTGCCTGGGAAAGGGACGGGGAGCAAGCGAGGTGGGCAAAGTTGTTCCAGCCGATGTGTCAGGAGCCAACGATCCACCTCCAACCCAGGAGGCTGGAGAGCAGAGAAAAAGGTCATTCTAAGGCCACTGCACGAGTTCAATGTTCCTTGAGAGAAGGATGAGAAGGGAGGACTCTCTCCTTCTACAGTTGGATGCACTTTCTGATGCACGGGGGAAAGCAGCTCATACGGGGGAGGGGAGTTAACTCTGAATGGCCAGGGCTGTGGGTGTTACAGCACCGACCTCGCACGCAGGCAGATTTCTTTATTATCATCATCTTTGCTCTCTTGCTTTAAAAACCTGCCCCCTGGCTCAGCCTGGCTGTTTCCCGGGTGAGGAGGCTTAGCAGGGACCCTGCTCAGAAGCTGAGCAAGGCTGGGGGTTTCCTCTCTGCACAAAGGAAAGTGCCGGGGAAGGAGGGAAAATAACGGTGTCGCTCGACCTCCGGAAAGTAGAAAATAAATATTCTGGAACATTGCAGCTTTGTTCACAACGCTCCCCATTCCCCCCTGAGGGACACACAGACTATCTCCTCCACACACACGTGCACCACACACCGACAGACGCACACGTGCCCAAATTTCATCAGATGTACACATACACGGTAAGTGGCTAGGGCACTGCACTGAGACTCCGGGGACCTGGGTTCTATTCATGGCTCTGCCACTGGCCGGCTGGGTGACCCTGGGCAAATCACTGCCTCACTCAGTGCCTCAGTTTCCCCATTTGTAAAATGGGGATAATAATCATAGAATCATAGAATTCAAGATCAGAAGGGACCATTATGATCATCTAGTCTGACCTCCTGCAAGATGCAGGCCACATGGCCATTGCCAATCTTCCCTGGAGAAAATTCCCTTCGACCCCAAATATGGCGGTCAGCTGAACCCGAGCATGCGGGCAAGACTCTCAGCCAAACATTGACCCATTGTACTATTTACCAGTGTGGCACTTAATTGACCTATTGACTAAGCCCTTATCCTATCATACCATCCTCCATAAACTTATCTAGCTTAATCTTAAAGTCATGGAGGTCAATTTCAAGCCTGAATTTCCTGACTGACAGTTTATATCCGTTTGTCCTCGTGTCCACATTAGCACTGAGCTGAAATAATTCTTCTCCTTCCTGGTATTTATCCCTCTGATATATTTAAAGAGTGTAATCATATCTCCTCTTATCCTTCGATCATTCTAGTGGCCCTTCTTTGTACCCGTTCTAGTTTGAATTCATCCTTCTTAAACATGGGAGACCAAAACTGCACAATACTCCAAATGAGGTCTCACCAACGCTTTATATAACGGACTAGCACCTCCTTATCCCTACTAGAAATACATCACATTGCCTACTCATAGTCATCCTGCGATCAACCAGGACTCCTAGGTCCTTCTCCTCCTCCCCTTCCAACTCAACTGGTGCCCCAGCTTATAACTAAAGTTCTTGTTAGACATCCCTAAATGCATAACCTTACACTTCTCACTATTGAATTTCATCCTGTTACTAATACTCCAGTTTACAAGGTCATCTAAATCTCCCTGGAGAATATCCGATCCTCTTCGAATTGACAATACCCCCAACTTGGTGTCATCCATAAACTTTATCAGCCCACTCCTACTCTTGGTTCCCAGGTCAGCAATAAATAGATTGAATAAAATCGACAGTTCCCCTTCAATACTACCTCTGCAGTCTCCCTTTAACCAGCTCCTTATCCACCTCTGGATTTTCATTTGATCCCCATCTTTTCCAATTTAACCAGTAATTCTTCATAATCCAGATATATTAGATCCAAAAATCTGTTACTTTTTTCCATGACTTTGCATACTACAGATGTTAGATTAACAGGCCTATAATTCCCGGGTCACTTTTTCCTTCTTGAATATAGGAACTATATTAGCTAATCTCCAGTCAGTCGTAGTCGGTACAATCCCGAATGGGATTTATTAAAGATTATAATATTCTAGGATGAAGATTATCCTTACTTCCGTTAGCTGTTCAAGTTTGGCTTCTACCTCAGATACCGTAATGTCTACCCCCATATCTTCATTCCCATCGGTCCTCTATCACTATTCCTTAGCCCTTCATTAGCCTCATTAAAGACCGAGGCAAAGTATTTGTTCAGATATTGTGCCATTCCAAGATTATCCCTAATCTCCACTCCGTTTAAAGTTTTAAGGTCCCACTTCTTCTTTCTTGGTTTTCTTCCTATTTATATGGCTAAAAACTCCATCTCCACTTGCCTTTCTCACAGCTTCCCTGCACCCTCTGACCTCAATAAGGTAGTCTTTTTGCTTCCTCCCTTTTTCCCATCCCTGGTGCGCTTTTTTTTTTTTTTTTTGACCCTCTAAGACACTTGCTCATCCAGCTCGGTCTAAAACTGCTACCTATGAGGATACATGCCTCTGACAACTCCTGCAACTTCAACCTGAAGTAACCCCAGGCGCCATCTGCCCTTAGATCCTAAAATATATTAGCAGTCCCCACTTCCTAACTAGTCGCCTTAATTTAGTAAAATTAGCCCTTTTGAAATCATACACCCTAGTCTCAGATGCACTATTGATTATCCTCCCATTTATTTACAATGTCCTCAACAAGGTCCTCAAATCAAATCTAAAATGGCATCCCCTCGTCGGTTCAGCAACCACTTGATGAAGGAATTCATTAGCTATCACGTATTATTACTGGCATTTGTTTCCCAATCTATATCCGGGAAGTTAAAGTCCCCATGATCAAGCAGTTCCTATTAGTGTTTAAAAACATTAAAGAGCTCTCTATCCATCTCTAAGCTAGATCCTGGCGGTCTATAGCACACCCCAATCACTATCCCGGTGAGGCTCTGGTAGTTTTCTTCCCAATGTGACCATTGCCCAAACAGACTCTGTATTGTCCATTGCAGTGCTAGTTATCTCATTACATTTCACCTCATTATTGATATACAGTGCTACTCCCCACCTTTACCTTTGCATCGGTCTTTCCTAAACAGCACATAACCTTCCATACCTGTACTCCAGTCATCCACCATGTTTCTGTTATTACCAGGAGCTCCAGTTCCTCCATTTTGTTACCTAACAAACATCCTAATTTTTCCTGTTGGGCTCCTCTCACTCTTTTCACCCAACTCGGTAGGGACCCAGTACTTCCAGTATGACTTGTAGATCTAGTATCTGTCCCCCTCTTCTCTGGCTATATCTGTTGTTATCTTGTTGTCCTCACTCCCAATGTGCCCAGGAGATAATGCTGATCTCCTTTATAAAGTGCTCAGAGCTATAACAGATGTGATTACTAAGTGGGTACATTATTTTGTAAATTGCTGTAAGGGGAAGGACTTTAAAGCAGGTTAAGTTACAGATATGCCAAATCCACCTTCCTCAAACTTTTGTGGTTCAGAAGAAGTAGGACCCAGTTCTAAGCCCTTGCCAGTTCCTTTCAGTTTTTTGTTTTTCAAAACTCCTGACCAATGAAATTCTGCCAAACCAACCCCACTCCCAGTTTAGTCCATCACTAGTTAAAATCTTGGAGATGACATTACAAAGAGCTGCTTATGCACTAAGCCATCTACCCTGCTGGCATCTGCTATTATGCCATTGCCAAACAGAAGCATCCTTTTTAATTGTCTTGAATCCTTGGAAAGCTGCCCTCCCTGCAAAGTGTTTGATTGCGCGATAACAGCAGGCTGTGAGCCAGCGATGTTGGTTGTTTTTTAGTGGATACGCAGACAAGTGTATTTATTTAGTTGGGGATCGGTCCTGCTTTGAGCAGGGGGTGGGACTAGATACCTCCTGAGGTCCCTTCCAACCCTGAGATTCTATGATTCTATGATTTAAGCGCCTGATGCTTTGCTCTAGCAGACACCAGAGCGAGCTTCATCCGATCTTATCTGTGCTTTCCTCCAGCACATCCATCTCAGAAGCGACAGTGAGCAATGCTCTATTACAGTGGTTTTCAACCTGTGGTCTGCGGACTCCCGGGGGTCCACAGATTATGGCTAAGACTTCCAAAGGGGTCTGCACCTTCATTCGAAATTTTTTAGGGATCTGCAAATGAAAAGAGGTTGAAAACCACTGGTCTACTATCATCATAGCAGCTTCCTGCCATCTTTAACTGCCGCTGCCTTACTATCTTCAGCAGAGCTGATTTGACTCAGCAATACCCTGAGCTGGGAGGAGAGAGCCAGGCTCACATTCGGCTTGATAAAGAATCAGTGTCAACGAGACAAGAAAAGTTGGTCATGAAAGGCAATTAAGTAGAACATAGTAATGACCGGAAAATCCCCCACCCTCCGCTCCAAGCCAAGACTGCAGGGGCTGGTCACAATTCCAGAGGAAGAGAAGAAGGCAGACTGAATACAATAGTGCGTGCCAGCAGCCAGATGTGGGTACGTTCATGCAGAGAGCAGGAGCTGGGCAATTACTTGCTCCCTTCATACCGACTGTGTCTTATGATTCTAACTTCGTACACACGTTCCAGCCCAAGACCGTTCCACGGCTGTGCCTACTACATACTGGTAAATGGCACAGGGGAGATGCTCCCCAGCAAACCTCCACACCACACCCTCACGTGGTCTATCTATTCGCACAACAGAAGAGTCATCGGGGGAGGGGGGAGAGCAGAGCAAACGTGACTACAATCCAGGATACCCTTTCCCTGCGCAGGACGAGCAATGGGTGGATCCAGGGGGCTCTTTCCATTGACCTGGTATTTGGTGATCTCAGGATCCTCATTTTCCCACAGCTTCTCTGTAAGCTCCCATCTCACACAGCCCAGTGCCCGTGACACCTGGCAGGCGCATTGGCTGCTCCTTGCAGCATGCTGGGGTTTCCACGGACGTCTCATGCAAGCGCAGCCCTGCATAGCTTATACCTTTTGACAAGGCGACTGCAACTGCTGCCCCCGGCCGCCAAAATCCAGTTACGCCTCGAAGGGACCTCAAAGTGTGTCTAACACATTTTCAATCAACAGCTGAGTCGAACAGAAACAAAACACCCAAACAAGATGTGAGACATGGACGTTGCTAGCTGGTCTCAAAGCGTCACCCCGGCCACTCTGGCGTAGAACTTTGGCTTATTACACAAAACTAAACCAGGGGGGAAGAGATTAGGTGACTCAGATAATATGATATGGAACTTGCATCAAAGAAGCCACCAGCTCAAATCTGATTCAAGTGAGGAGAGACTGAAAGCGACCAACTGACCTCAGATCAGTGACCTAAGTGAAATGGGCTCCTCCCTTCTGAGAGCTGCTGCCTGCCGGGACATAGAGACTGAACTCATCTCTTGTCTGCAGAAGGAATCCCGGCAGCTAGGGGTTAATGCACATTGGTAAGTACAACATGGCTAACTGCTCTACCTGCTTTGCGGCCAGACCTCCCAGTTCCCCCCACGGCTGCGGATCAGGCATCTTTCCCCAGTATAACTTCACTTTAAAAGTTGGGTGGGGAACAACCTAACCTCAAAGCATCGAAAATAAACCTCAGAGATGAAAGCAGCTCCAGGACTGTGCTTAAAAATGGAGTAGCAGGTCATAAAAACATACCTGAGCAGCCAGGGGAATGGAGGAGGGGGAGTAAGTCAGGAAATATTAGAAGACGGGGTGGGGGCAGAGGGCATGGGAGGGGCGGTTGTTCATTTAAAAAAAAACACAGACATTTCCATCTACTTTTCTTGTTACTTTACACCCTAAAATACGCAAGCTCTGGGTTCTGGGGCTGTCACCACTCATAGGAGAAATACGGTCACTGGAACCCCATCATTCAAATAACAGCTGTGTAGCAATACTTCCCGAGAATGGATACAAAGCTTTGCCTCTTCAAAGTGTTTCACAGACAGTAATTTATTAATCCTCAAATGATCCCTGGCCATAAGTAACCACACACCCATCGGACCGAGTGGGAGACAGACAGGCTAAATCGGTGGTGAGCAACCTGCAGCCTGCGCCGCTTCCCACAGCTCCCACTGTCCTGGAACGGCAAAACGCGGCCACTGGGACCTGCGGGCGGCCGTGCAAATGTAAACAAACGGTCTGCCAGCCCACCAGCGCATTACCCTGATGGGCCGCGTGCAGCCCATGGGCTGAAGGTTGCCCACCATTAGGCTAAATTGATCCCTGGTGGGCGGTTACACCGGGGATGAATTTGACCCAGAGGGCCTACTTCTGGTCTCTGCTCCACTGAGGGTAGATGAGTTACAGTGGATTTACACCAGTGTACTGAAAGTCTCAATTCCGCACCACTGAAGTCAACTGGAGTTGTGCAACTAATTTCAGAGGGAGCCAGGTCAGGCCCTGAGAGCAGAATCTGGAATAGAATCAGAGAATCAGAGAATCTCAGGGTTGGAAGGGACCTCAGGAGGTATCTAGTCCAACCCCCTGCTCAAAGCAGGACCAACCCCAACTAAATCATCCCAGCCAGGGTTTTGTCAAGCCGGGCCTTAAAAACCACTAAGAATGGAGATTCCATCACCTCCCTAGGTAACCCATTCCAGTGCTTCACCACCCTCCTAGTGAAAAAGTTTTTCCTAATATCCAACCTAAACCTCCCCCACTGCAACTTGAGACCATTGCTCCTTGTTCTGTCATCTGCTACCACTGAGAACAGTCTAGATCCATCGTCTTTGGAACCCCCTTTCAGGTAGCTGAAAGCAGCTATCAAATCCCCCCTCATCCACAGAAAGACCTAACAATTTACACTAATTTTGTACTGACTTACAACTCCCTTTAGGGATGGCATGGGGTGTAAATCTGCACAGAACTTGGCCCCAAGCATCCTTGGCTTACACTGCTGTTGCTCATTCCACTCGATCGCCCGGCCTGTTTGAATAGGTAAGGGAAGGGACATGATTTTTTATATATGCCTGATGCTGAATGGCAGTGAAGGGTTACTTTTTGGACAGCGCTTATTCCTCAACTCTAGACAGATCCTTTAAATAATCAGAGCTCAGGATGAGGCTTTCCCGTCTCTGCTGGCAGCATTACAGGCTCTTAACCAGTCCTTTCTAGTTCCCCACAACGGTAATACTGCCGATGATTTTCTCCCAATCCTCTACCCTTCACCAAGGTTGAAAGACCGTGAAGAATACGAAGGCAGCCTGGTCAGGTAAGAGAGACAAATGGAACTTGCAGTAAAATCAGAGTCATCTGTAAAACTACGATCAGGAGCAAATAAGGGAGTGTGGTATTCGAACACAAAACAGCCAGTATTTAGCAGTGCAGAATGGGTTATGATGGCCCTTAAACCAGTGTCAATCTGAGTAACTCCACTGGCCTCAAAAAAGGTAATCTGGATTGACACCAATGAACTGAGACCAGAATGTGGCCCACAGTATATCGTGCTGCCACCCCTGGATACCAAAGTGCGTCCCTTCCTGACAGCGGTTAACTCCCTTTTAAGGCAGAGCCCAGGGGAGCTATGGATTCTCAACCCTTTTTCACACTAGGCTGGGGTCCCAAGGAGGGCACCCAACAGCTGAAACACTAAAATCAGTGGACACTTCTTTGTGTCCTGCCTAAGGGTACAAAGCAAGCCAGGGGCAGAGCTGGGCACAGAACCCAGCAGTCCTGGCTCCCAGCCCCATAGTCTAATCAGGTTACAGAGCGGTAGCCGTGTTAGTCTATATCAGCAAAAAGAACAAGGAGTCCTTGTGGCACCTAAGTCTAATCAGTAGATCGTACTACCCCACCTCGTAGCACCCGCTTCTCATGTCCTCATTTTAGCACAAGCCCGAATGAACCCAGCAACACCTGCAGAGGCAACAGACCAGGAGCTACAAACCACGGCACTGCGGGGAATTGGGTTTTGCTCACTGGCTTGGGCTTCCCAGATCCGTCACTGCAGCAAGCAACGGCGTGAAATGCTCCGGTAACGCTTTCTGGCGCGCTGCCAGGGAGCAGCACCCTACCCGAAAAGGAAGGGGAGACTGTCTACCCTGGTGACAGGGCAGTTTTGATTTCACGGGAGAAATGCACGGAAGGGTGAATCCGACCCGCTTTTCCACCTACCGGGGGCATGGAGCTCTCGGGACCCAGCAGAGCCAGGACAGCTCCAACGGGCAAGGGATGGGGCCCCATTTAGGGATTCTGGGGGGGGTGGGTATCCAAGCGCAGGCTCGGTAAATGGTGCAACGAGGCCGATGCCCACGAGGGACATACCGAACCTCCACTGGCTGCCTGCAATGTTCATTCTTTAATGTGTTTTCCCTAATACAGCTAGAGCTTGTTCCCCCTCCACACCCCCTTTCCGTTTTCCTTCCGACATCTCTCCTTCACCCCAGATAGGAAGCCTGGGGCCGATACAGATACAATCCCCCTCTTCATGAGCAGCCCAGCTGAATGCGAGCCAGACGGCCCACGAGGATTACAACATATTTCCTGCTGGCAACGTGACTCAGTGAGGCTGGCATGCGAACTTGGCCCATTCACGAAGTTCCACTCTCAGCAGCCGTGACTGAGACGTGAGTCAGACTTCAAGGGCCAGAATCTCATGTTCCGGCTCCAAACAGGAAGGAAAGATTCTCAGGTTCAGTTCCCGGCCCTGCCTGACTCAGGCAAGACATTCCCCCCCATACTGAGTCTCTGTTTTACCAGCTGTAAAATGGGGTAATGTTAGTGACCAGAGTGTTTGTGTTTGCAAAGCTCTTTCAGATGCCCAGATGGCCATTGCATCCAGGAATATAAAAAAACAACAACTATTTTTAAGCAATAAATCCATCCCTGCTGAGTTCAAAGGCCCAGAGATGAGTTTGTGCTTCCTGTCCTGAGTTGGAAGAGTGGAACCTAAGACACTGCCTGCCATTTCCTAAAACAAAATTTGACAACTCTCTTACCTGAGCTGCTGCTGAGGGTGGCCATCCACAGCCATAAAGTAACCAGCAGGAGGCAGCACAGCTTCATCCTGTCAATACAAACACACAAAGAAGTTCCAGTTATTTCTAAACTCTTTTCTCATCAACGGGAAGTTTTGTCCTTGGCAGTTTGGTTCTGGCACCTTCCAGCACCTCTGAATTTGATTTTAAGGCTTTTTAAAAAGTTTGCATAGAGACACCATGGGAGCACAAGGCGCCTAAGCCCAAAAGTCTAGTTAGAAAGTGGAAGTCAGGTCTCAAGTTCAACCATTTCAGCTCAGTGTAGCATTCAGAGGCAGCGTCTAAGCACAGATACCATGGGCACCTGCCAATTGCAAGCACACAGCATGGGAAGCAAGAGAACTCTTGAGCTTTGGCTAGGGTGACCAGTCAGCAAATGTGAAAAACTGGGACAGGGGGTGGGGGGTAATAGGAGCCTATATAAGAAAAAGACCCCAAAATCGGGACTGTCCCTATAAAATCAGGACATCTAGTCACCCTAGCTTTGGCTCCAAAGCCACAGTGCTGGACCCCTGTGGACTGCCAGTAGGTGACCAATCACTCGGTGTACTCAAAGCAATTGTCACAGCGAGCACCCTGCAGCCTAACCACTGATGCAATACATTTGCATAAGGCATTCATCTAATGATTCTGAGTAATGAAGGTATTTTGCAATCTGACCATTGCAAAGTCTGCTTGCTGATAATCTGCAAAGGAGGAAAGGCTAAATTTGCCAAACAAATCGTTGAATGCAAATACTTCACCCAGATCTAGTGGGCAAATCGCTTAGGTCATACTGTGATTGCAACAGCTTTCAGTCAAGTCCAGATTTGAACCGGTGACCTATAAATAGTTCAAGGCTCCCGATCCCAGTACCGAACCCCTCAGTCCAGTCATTCCAGTCGATGTTTTAAAATCAGCCCTTCTCCACAACACGGTCTAGAACCTGGGTTTCTTGATTCCCAGTCTGTGCTCTATCTGCAGGGGCGGCTCTAGGAATTCCGCCGCCCCAAGTAGGGCGGCGCGCTGTGGGCACGCTCTGGCAGTCGCCGGTCCCGCGGCTCTGGTGGACCTCCTGCAGACGTGCCTGCGGAGGGTCCGCTGGTCCCGCGGCTCTGGTGGACATCCCGCAGGCATGCCTGCGGATGCTCCACCGGAGCCGCGGGACCAGCGGACCCTCCGCAGTCATGCCTGGGGGAGGTCCGCCGGAGCCGCCCTCCTGGGAAAATGCCGCCCCAAGCGCGCGCTTGGCGCGCTGGGGTCTGGAGCCAGCCCTGTCTATCTGGTCCAATTCATTACAGATTCAGGGCACAGGAATGTGAGCCAACACATACGTCTGACATTTGGCATTCTGCTCTCACAAATCCTCTTGGTCACTGAAAAGCAAAGTTCCCTGCAGCTCCAGGCCTTCCGAGCATGCTGAACAGAAGCTGCAGGTTATGAAAGCTGACATTTGCTAGATGCTCTAATTAGAGGGACTGAAGCCTTCATTCGACATTCCCAGGCGCCAGGAGATTGTGAAGGCAGGCAGACAATTGACGTGGCTAAGGCAAAGCTGATCAAAGACTCTGGACGTAGCCGTGTGTGTCAGTGGGGGCAATCTCAAGGAGCACAGAGCCCCTAAGGCAGCAAAAGTTCAGCCCCAGTGGGAGCTGTGTGCGCTTAACAACTCCGCAAACCAGGCCATGGGTTTAAGGGTCCAACTTCTGACACCTGCACTTGAGATTATTTGTCATGATGCTTCCCCCTGCTGGGCCAGCCTCTCCTAGCAGCAGAGGGAAACAGGCAAGAATCCTGCGCTTCTCTGCAGTCCCAAGCAAAGGGCAGCAGGCCGCTGCTGGGCTGCGAATGCAAAGCTGCCTAGCCACGATGGTACTGGCAAAGAGCACTGCTCCACTGGCTAATGACAGAGACTAAAGCGATGCAATAGCACAGCCTTTCGCTGCCTTCTATACAGCGCTTAACAGGAGCCTACAGGGACCCTCATCTAAACAATGAGCCCTTATGCAGCCACTTTCATGTGTGTTAAGATCGGGGCTCTTGGAGGGATGACTCCCCGCCCACCCCTTCTCCCCCCAAGCACCCTCATCTGCCCCAGGAATGCTCCCTCCTTCTTCCCAGTAAGCTTCCCCAAAGCACCCTGCTTTCCCAGCCTGCTGCTTCTCCCCAAACCCGCCTGACTTTGGATTAAGTGGAGGGAGGTTGGTGGGCGCCAGTCACAGCAGGAAGCAGACTAGCAAGGAATAGGCAGGATGATGGGGCAAGGAGTGTAAGGTTGTTGCCCCCCGGGAGAGGGGCCGTCTTCCGGGTCTCGGGAGGTGGAGTTGGGAAGGTAGGATCGGACACATTTTGCTCAAAGGATGAGGAGGGAGATGAGGAAGGAAAACAGCAAAGATCCATAGATTGCAAGGCCAGAAAGGCCCATTGTGATCATCTAGCTGACCTCCTGTAGAACACAAGCCAGAGAATTTCACCCAGTAATTTCTGCATCTAGCCCATATCTTGTGGTTGAGCTAGAACATGTTTATTTTAGAAAAAAACATTCAATCTTCGGTTAAAGACTCCAAGTGATGGAGACTCCACCACATCCCTAAGTAGATTGTCCCAAGAGTTAATTACCTGCACTGTTAAAAAAACATGCACCTTATCTTGAGCCTGAAATTATCTAGCTCCAACTTCCAGCCATTGGATTTTGTTCTGCCTTCATTCGCTAGAGAGCCTTTTACTCTCAGAAGGCTCCCCATGTAGCACTAGATCAATCACCTCTTCACCTTTGAGCTTCTCAAACCTTTCACTATAAGGCAGGTTTGCGTTGAATGTGCTTGGCTCTAGAGTTACAGAGCACGAGGCTCCCACTGGTGGTCCCTAGCCAGGCCTGGGAGGCATTGCGAGAACTCATGACAAATGAGGTCCTACTCTCATCTCTCATTGGCTGTCTGTAAACATGCAAGGAACCAATTCCTGTGGCAGGTTCCAGGACTGTTCCCCGAGTCTGAGCACTAGAGATTAGTAGAAACCTGACAATCCAGGCATTTGTGTTTGTTTTTCATGAGCTGTTTTCTTCCTCTGGGAGCCAATTACCAGGCCTCAATAAAAATGAAGAGACCTGGTCTTCTCGTGGCATTTCTGTCATGCCATCTGATAGCCTAATGCTGCATTACTGCTGCCCCGTAAATACCTGCCTGAGTCATTCAGAACAGTTCCAGGGCTAAAAAAGAAACATGCTACCTACCAGCACCCCTCACGGGCAATAAAATAACTCTTTATTTGTCTTCTTTTAGGCTGGTCAGATGGAGGAAAGAGAGAGGTCATGACTGCTCAGTTGGGAACAGAGAGCTGACAGCACAGAGGGCTAGAGCTGGGAAGGGTGATACATTTAATCAGAAGTGGGGCAACGTTCTCGCACCGCCCGGCAGTTGTCAGATCTGATGATGACAAACACCACAGCATCTTGTGTGTTCTCTTGCATCTGCAGAGTCCACTCTGTGAGCAGCAAAGTCTTCCCTGTTCCCTCACCAAAATAAATCCACAAATGAGCCCTCTTCCCTACTTCTCATGGAACCCACTCACTCCCCATTTATGCAAAACAGGACAAAGTCAGCCTTGGTGGAAGCAGGTGCAATCACTGGCTTTAGGGGAGTGTCTCCTGCTTACCCCAGGGCTGAGTTTGGCCCACTGCCATCAGCTGGGCTGCTATACCCTCGCCCACCGTGACATGACATTCAGCCACCATCTCAACGGGCTCTTTTTTGCATCCTTTAGCTGTGCAGATGAGGACTTGATCCCCCCAACAATCCCATTAAAGCCAATGGGTCTCGACTCCCAAGAGCAAGGTGATTCCTAAGGGCTCCACAAACTGGCCCCAATGATTTTTTTATTTTATTTTATTTTTTTAATGAAATCCAGTGTTTCTGCAACTTCCTCCCAGTTGCATTAGCTGGAGCAGCGCAACAGTTTGATTTATTTTTGGTTCATTCCAGGCTCTCCAGAGATCTTATCATTGGACACAGACACAGAGCGTGTCAGATTACAGCAACTTCTCCATTCCTGGACTCCACTGAACGAGTACAATGGAATGCACAGGGTGACGGAGGGAAGCCCTTCTTTGCAGGACACACTCAGAATTAAGAGCCGGACCCCTAGGAACAATGACAAAGGCCCCTAATGCCCAGTCTAAGCCGACACTTACTGCCGGAGCTTGCCCCACTAAAGATAATGGGAGTTTTGCAAATTCAGGAGGATGCTACTCCGCTCTCTGTACATGCATTGTTACCTGGAGTTCTCATGCAACACCCAGAATCGCTCACTGCTTTACAATGTATCCAACACCAGGGCAAAAATACCGTCAGAAGTAACTACAGCCTTTTCTGTCCAAAGATCCTGCGCCCATTCTAAAGGACAACAATGCTGCCATTTTCCACTACGCTGCCTCTGTCCTTGAGCCCCTCTAAAGACCTGACGGGTTTTTACTTTTCGCAGAGAAGCCCCGTTACTGCACACGGAACGAACGCTCCCCTCAAAGACTTCCCACTAAGTGCTCCGGCTGAGAGGGCCGTTAACGTTAATGGGACACTTCAGGGGGGGAAATAACAGTCTCCAGATGGCAGGAGCAGGGTGTGCACGTTGCTTTCTCCCTGCAGTTCTCACCAGGATCAATCGTGCAAGGCGCTGAGTAGCTCTGAGCACTCTCAGCTCCCACTGCCTTTGATGGGAGGTTAATACTCTCAGCCCAAGAGGAGGGCTGCAGCCGTGGGAAAGCTAGCAAGGTGGATTGAGCCGGTGTCCCAAGTTTGGTGAGAAATTGGTTCCATCCCTTTATCGGCTTTCAGTTCTCCCCTGTGAATCCGGTCCTTGGGGAAAGCAGCCCCGGGCAGCACTGCACAAGCTTCTGGGATGCACATATCTCGCTATGGTACTTATCCGGCCCCACGCCATCGTGGGATCTGAGACCCTCATACGCTCATCCTCCTGGCACCCCTGTGAGGTGGAGCAGGGAACTAAGCCTGGGTCTCCCACGCCCTCGGCTATCCGTCCCCACCAGTGCACCTCAAGCCAGGCCAGAAAGGAGCTGACCTCTTGGGGTGAGAAACTAGTTCAGTCTCTGGCCTCCCTGCTGAGACTGACAACAAGGAGGACAGCTTGCTCTGTCCTGTACTGCCTGGATGTACCTGGAAGGGCTCCAGGGAAGCACTGGGCTAGAGGATTCAGCTAAACGGGTGATAGATTCAGGCTAGGCGTTCTCACGGCTCCACCCTGTGCTCCATTCGTTTGCCCGTAGGACAAAACTACCCTTTCTCCCTTGGTTCTCAGGTCTCCATAGCAATTGACTCGCTGCAGAGGGACCAGAATTCTGGAGGGGTGCACCCAGGGGTGTATGCCATGTGCTCGCCGGGCCTCCCTGCAGTGGGGCAGGCTGAAGGGGCAGCAGGGCCAGAGACCCAGCACTTCATAGACTCCTTCCCCAATGGATGGCTTCCAGTGGCCGGCACAGCCTCTGCACAGTGCTGTGTGGGAGGAGGAAAGGATTCCTTTTTTCACCTCATCAGAGGAGGTCTCTCTTATCATTTACAGATAACACACCCACTCAGAGCTCAGCTCCTCTGGAGAACCTGGCTCACACCTTGCACCGGACAAGGGTTGAAGATTGACAAGAAGCAATGGGCTTAAATTACATAAGAACACAAGAACAGCCGTACCGGGTCAGACCAAGGGTCCATCTAGCCCAGTATCTGTCTACCGACAGTGGCCAATGCCAGGTGCCCCAGAGGGAGCAAACCTAACAGGCAATGATCAAGTGATCTCTCTCCTGCCATCCATCTCCATCCTCTGCCGAACAGAGGCTAGAGACACCATTCTTTACCCAGCAAGGATTTACAGCAAGGATGGCTTAGAGTGGACATTAGGCAAAATTTTAAGCACTGGAATAAATTGCCTAGGGAGGTTGTGGAATCTCCATCACTGGAGATTTTTAAGAGCAAGTTGGACAAACACCTGTCAGGGATGGTCTAGATAATACTTAGTCCTGCTATGAGTGCAGGGGACTGGACTAGAGACCTCTCAAGGTCCCTTCCAGTCCTACAATTCTATGGCTGGATGCTTAGTTAAGATTTTTTTATCCTGGCATTCAAGGGATACAAAAAAAGAATATAGTTAAAGCAAAGAAACTAAGAAAACCAAAGAGGGGGAAAAGAGACAGCCAACAAAAGCGGCTGCAAAGAAAAAGATAAATGCACTAATGGAAGCTGGGAAAAGGCCCTTCAGCCCTTAAGGACATATTCTTGCTTTTCAGTAACTGCAGGAGTAAATCGAACAATGAAGGGAATAACTGTAGCATAAACCATCTGGGCTCCATTTAGCTGGGACTTACTGTGGTTTCTTTTGGACCAGATCATTCTTCCAGAGGCAATTTTGGCATTGAATGACACTGCCTTTTGTTAGAATTTCTCAGGGTTTCTGCACACATCTCCCAGGAAGCAAACCATTAGTGTGGTGAGTTTGCACGTTCCACCGAGAGCTCTTCAGAGCAGCCTAACGTCACACTGGACTGTGCTGAGAGCATGAGCAAGAGCAGGCGCTGTGGGTTTTCAGACCCCAACGTTCCCTCTCTGGGAAGCTGTATGCTCATTAAAGTCTCCCTTTGCAGGAAGCTTTTAAGACTGCAATAGGGGGAATAGCCACAACCGTCCAATACTGAATACACCGGCCAGTCCACTACACACAGAGAACCCTAATCTCAGAGGCAGTCATGCTAGCCAACGAGGTGGACTGAATTCTGCCCTTAGAAAAACACATGCATCTCGCCTGAAGGTCAAATCCACCCCTGCTGTGACTATACTACAGCCAGTGGAGTTACATCTGGCATGAATTAAG
This sequence comes from Mauremys reevesii, assembly GCF_016161935.1. Taxonomy (NCBI): domain Eukaryota; kingdom Metazoa; phylum Chordata; order Testudines; family Geoemydidae; genus Mauremys; species Mauremys reevesii. Next base: position 3,234,453 of record NC_052631.1, read on the forward strand.
CCCAGAATCTGGCCCCATGTCATCAGTGACACAGAAGAAGCAGCGAGACAGAGTGATCTTGCGACACGTTAAGAATAAAAGGCCCTGATGAAGGCCCAAAACAATTGCCTATCACCACTGAAAGGATGGTACAGTGCTTAGAGAACTAGCATAGGATTTGGAAGACAGGTTCATTTCCCTGCTTTGCCACAGACTTCCTGTGTGACCCCGGGTGAGTCACTTAACGTCCGTGCCTCGGTTTCCCTCTGTACAATGGGGATAATAGCACTACTACACAGAGCCGATGGGAGGATAAATACTAGAGGTGGCCAGGAATTTTTGTCTTGAAAATTCTTTCATTTTCCATTCTATTTTATTTTAAATGTCAAAATCAGAGTGAAACATTTTGATTGTATTGAACATGGGGGAATTTCATTTCATGGGCAAGTTTGAAATTACATGCACACATCAGCTATCAAGCAGCCATTTGTGGGAGCATTTCAGTGTTCAAGCACATGGCATCCAGCCAGGACATTCTATTCTTTACATCTGAATAGCAATGAAATGAAAAACTTCCAGCGGTGCACCAGAGAGCCAGTCGCTCAGACCCTCCATGACACGAGACAGGATTGTTCTATTTGGAAAAGCAGCACGATGGTCAAACGGGAGTTTTGACACCCCTCAGATATCTAGCCCATATTGGAAAAGAAATTTACTTCTAAAGGATGTGGGGGAAACAAGACAACTGCAACCAATGCAGCCTGAAGCTCCGAGGCTATTTGAGGACCCAGGAGTGAGATTGCTCCCTCACCAGTAGAGGTCCCATTAGCTTTGGTGGAATACAGTACATCAATCTGACTGTCAGGGAACCAGAGAAGTTCTAGAAAACTAGAAAAGATCTAGCTCATCGGTGCTGCCAGTGAAGAAATGCTCCTGGCTATTGCATTTCTGGGGCTTTTCCCAGCCGAGAGTGTCACCATTACTTCCTTTCCGAGACTATTTCATACTCCTTATAGATCACAGTCTCAGGAAGTGTCCTCAGAGTTCCTTTTCTTAATTTCATCCCTTTATTCCTAGCTACATCTTATCTGCCTCACTGCATCTCCCTCCTTGGCCTTGGCACCTTTCAGACTTTTGTAGAATCGATATTCCATTCCTAGTATGCCCCAATGAGCTGGGTCTGCCAGCAGCAATCCCCTCGCATGCTGACTACAGCCAGCTGAGAATTTTTCAACAAAACTTTTTTCTCCGAACCAAAAATACCGATTTGTCAAAACCAGAACTGTCTGTAGGAAAGAGCTAATTCTGAGGAATTTGCCAATTCAATACAGTTGAAAAAAAAGTGTTTTAAAATTTTCAAAAACAGGACATTTTGATATTTTTCCAAATGAAAAGTTTTGGTTTTCTGGTTCAAAACAACTTTTTGTTGCAAAATTTCACTTAATATTAAAAAACAGATTAAAAATAGGGAAAAAAAAGATCAAAATCCATGGGCATGGAGGATAGGTCCATCAGTGGCTATTAGCCAAGGTGGTCAGGGATGAACCCCATGCTCTCCGTGTCCTTAAGCCTCTGACTGCCAGATACTGGAACTGGACGACAGGGGATGGATCACTTGATAATTGCCCTGTTCTGTTCGCTCCTTTGGAAGCATCTGGCACCAGCCACTGTCGGATGACAGGACACTGGGCTAGATGGACCACTGGATCCGACCCAATATGGCCGTTCTTATAAATTGAATTGGAACATTTTGAAATTATCAGAACAAAACATTTTGATTGACCTGAACTGAATTTTTTTTCAGTTTGTCAGTTCATGAAAATATAGCATAAAAATCAATAATTAATTTTTTCTTCCTGATTTGGGGGAGGAATTCTTTTTTAAAATCGCAAACATTCTGGTGGGACAGAAACCTGTCTACTGCCTACCCCCTATGTTAACACTTCACAAATCTCTCCAATTCTCTGCCTGCCCTTTGACCCAGCAAGTCACTCATCCAGACATCAGCGAAGAAAAGTTCCCGTGTCACAATGTCCCATTTCAAGAACCATGAAGCGTCATTTTTTCCCCATCCTCTGCTGTGCAATCACCACCAAACCCCACGCATGTTGCTACATCTCCAGCTCCGCAGCCAGGCCTACACAGGACCATTTTCAATAGCTCAGGCGTCTTCTCCACTGGGGTGGGAGCCAACAGTGGAGCTACACCGGTATCAATCCCTAGCAAAGACACAGTTTACACTCATGCAGCATGATTTCCACTAGTTCAGTGCACCCTGATGAAAGCTGCACTGGTATAAACCATCCAGGGATTTGCAGCACCAGCAGCATAGCTGCCTCACTGGCTAAAATTCCCGTGTAGACAAAACCCAAGTGTTTGAGACCTTAGCTGAGAAGCAATGCTAACTTTTTTGTAAACCAGGTATCCATTTTTCTTCGGAGTGTGTCTACAATTTCCTTATTTTACAGCAGACACAAGACAGCAATGGCTGTTGTTAAAGCTGCGTCTGTTATAATCCTTTGTTTCACACATTCCTCCTTTTAGGACTGAGCTTTTCCATACTTGGGGTCTGTCCCAACTCCCACTGAAGATTCCCCTTGGCTTGGGTGGGTTTTGGATCGGGCCCTATCTCTCTGCTAGAAGGCAGATTTGATGTTATTTATATATTGATTTTTCTCAAAATCCCTATAGCCATTGGCAATTCAGCGAGAGTGAAAATAAATAGCTCAAAAAGACCCATTCCTCTCTTGGCGGCCAGTTCAAATGCAGCCTAGGTGAGGGGCTGAGGAGCACTGGTGAGGCAGCTGGGACAGTGACATGCTGCTAGTATTTTAACAAGGGATCCCTGCAAAGCAGTGTCCCACTTAGCCTCTGTCAAAGCCCATGCAAGGGGGCAGGGCCAAGCAAACTGCTGAGGGGCCCAAGCATGGGACAGTGCGATCTTTTCATTCCCCTCCCGCCCCCCATTTAAACAAAACCACCTGCTCGTAATCGTAACGAGGGAAAGAGGAGACCCCAGTGGGGAAACAAACTCATCGGAGGGTGGGATTTTTGCTGGCCAAGTTTATACTTTATTCCTGAAAAAACACAGTGAGTGCACTGAGCTGTGTTAATGGGAAGCGGTGAGTGAAGGAGAGACCTGATACGTGGTGCAACCTAATGCACTAAGGAGGGCTGAAGGGTTAGGATCTGCATTCTATTTTCTCCAGCACAGACTTCCTGTGGGACCCTGAATAAGTCACTTAGCCTCTCGGTGTGCCAGTTCCCCATCTGCAGAATGGGGATAATAGGACTGTGCTACCTTATATAGGTGTTGGGAGCTCAAATACCACACAGGTTGTGAGGCTCTCAGATACCATGGTGATGGTGGCCAGGTAAGTCTGCTGGATGGATGGATTATGACAGCAAAACAAATCTGCTCTTGAGAAGTATTTTTAAGAGCCCTGAAGACAGATGGTCGCTGGCGGGAAGGGGTCAGGGATGAGCTCCCTAAATTGGCAGGGAGGATTTTAACAAGGGGGATTCCAGATGGCCCCGAGGTATCCCCAGCTCACCACTGCGCATGGGAAACTTGTCCTGGCCGTGCCTGTGCTTACCTGCCCAGAGGACACAACTCCAGCCCTCAGGGCTGTCCGTGCAGCACCCTTCACTAGCAGTATTAAAGCATCTAGCGAGCAGCCTTCTAGCAGAACCTGTCTCTCGTGGTATGTTGCTCCTACAAGAAGGGAGGGCTGGAACGGAACTCAGCGTAGCAGCAGAATGCAGTGACGATCATCAATATTTATTATTCAGGGAGAATGATTGATTTCAGGAGGTCAATGAATTTCTCCCCCGAGCTGAAGGACAAACAAAAGGTAATGTATGCATTGCTGACATTTCCGGAGACTGCAAGGCACAGGGACAAGACAGACAACCTACTTCAGGCTAAACCCCCGCTCCCCGTCTGCGAGTTCCAAGTGTCTCATTCCTGCGGTTTTCAAGTCCCAGCTGCCAGGAAGTGGATGCTTTATTACTGTAAAATCTGCACCGCACACAACCAAGCCCTGCAGTCTCCTTACTGCTCAGCCACGGCATTCCTTTAGAAAGATCTATACACTTACCAAAAAATACAATCGGACCTTCCCCTTTCGCCCCTTGACACTGCTTATCAGCAAACCCCCGTGCAGTGCACCCAGTGGATATGGACAGGGCTCCTTTGAATTTCACTGCTGAATGTTGTTATGGCCCTGAGCTAAGCGGCGGGGCTGAAAAACCATGGCCAGTTGCACAGCATGATTCGCTAGTGCTGAGCTGTAGCCATCTCAGTACGAAGTGAGAGAGGAGGAGGACGGCGGCCCTGGAGCGACACGCTCACCCCCTTCGGCAACCACCACTTAGGACTTTCTGTAACGCAGGGAGTCCAGTAGGGATGGACGCACTGTGTTTGCCAAGAGGCAGGGACGCTGCATTCGGTGAGCTAGGTATTCCCAGCCCCTTTGTGTGGATTCAGTCTCCCATCCCATCCTCTCACTGATTATTATTTGCTCTGCCGGGATGCCTAGGCACCCCAGGCAGGGATCAAGGCATCTCTGTCCTGGGTGCTTCACACTCCCCACAAAAAGCTAGTCCCTGCCCCAAACAGCCGACAGTCCCATAGTCAGCGCTCCCAGCCCAGGTCTGCCTGGCCTGTCGGCAGCATGTGGTTACTGAACTCCACAGGGACTCTGGCTCCAGCTGAAGCTCCAGGCTCCTCCTCTGACACAGAGCTCAAGGAAGGGGGAGAGGTTCTCACTGGGGGACAGGGAAAGATGAATATGGCTGGGCTGAGCTCCTACCCTCCCCAGAACGGGCCTCGGGGTCCCCACTCACACTGAGCCATGATCTCGAAGGGCTGCTCATTGGCACTGTTCTCCCCACACCTTGGCTACCCCTCTCAGCCACCCGGACTAGCTGCCCACACTCTGGCCTCTCTCACTAAGGCAGTGCTCACCCCCGCCTGACATGCTCTGCGGCTTCTCAGACACGGCGTAGAGGACTCCAGCAGGGAAGCTGCAGCTGGCGGGGTGCACACCTCTCTGAAGACACCCGCCCGGAATCGGGTGGGGGCGCAGCCAGTCTGCTTGGCCAGCCCACCCCCAACGATGCAGGTCGGTGGGCAAGGAAGGGCTAGGTGGGCATTTTCTGGGAACCAGCAGGGGAGAACGGGACCAGCTCAGACCATCAATGTCCCCTTCAGACATTGAGTAAAGGTCCTGGGCTCAGCACAGCTCATCATTCTGGCAGGAGGATGTTATTTGTCTGAAGGTGTCTGAGTGTCAGACAGACCCCCAAAGTATTCCCCACGCCACTGTTCCGCCCCGCCTGCCGGCGCCTGCCTCTAGCTGAACTTTGACAAGCAAGGGTGGCTAAAGCCAAGCGTTTCGAGAGCCAAGAGACAGTCCTTGTGCAAGAGCGTGTGCTTATTCAGCGTGCACCAACCTCCACCTCTTTGCCAGCCTGACCGAGTTATGCAAAATATTTAGGAGGAAAATAAATCGTTTCTCTGTATTTAAAATTTGTTTCCAAAGCCCTAGACTTAGGGGTAAAGGATTTCTACGCAGCTCAGGGCTTTTTATCTGCAATCACTGACAAATCTAAGTGGGCTGCGGCGGGATTCTTTTCGTTTGGTTGGGGTTTTGTTTGGTTTTGCACTGTGCCTACCTTTTGCAATGTGGTACTAATTAAAGCAAGGGACTAGGAGGTAGGATTCTGCGCCCAGCTCTGCACATGATTTGCTTTGCCCTTGACTATGTCCCTTAGGAAAAGCTTTCTAACTTAGGGTTCCTCCAGTTTTGCTTGACCAACGTGAGACACCTAAGCCCTGACTTTCAGAGGTACAGAGCACCCATGGTAGTCAACCCTTCTGATAATCAGGACCTTGGTGACTCAAACTGGGCAATGGGAGTCAGGTGTCTACATACCTTTGAGGATCTGGGCCCCCAAAACTGAGATGCCCTAAATTAGTGGATGCTTATGAGAATTTGGGCCATAAGCTTTCCATGCTACACTTTTCCCACCTACCTAAGGAGTATAATAATCCCTTCCTACCTCACAGGGGAAGTATGAATCTTAATCAATGTTTTTAATGTTCTTAGAGATGTGAGGCTATTAAATACCATGCAGGTGCAAAATATTTGGTTAAGTCCCTTAGTTCTGTAGGCCGTGGTGGGGTCATGGATGAATGCACCGGTTACCCACCACTGAAAACATGGGTTTAAATCCTGATTAAATAACAACAATTATTTAGCAACTCTCCTTAGAACAAACTGTCTCTGGCAGGTTTGCTGGGCACACGGGAAGCCCCAGCAGATGGGCGCAACAGAAACGCAATTTATTGCTGGGAAAAAATAGACGTCTTTCAGTAAAATCTTTGCCGGAATAAGGGCTTGTTCCTGTTCTCATAGAAGTCAGTAGCTAAATAATGACTGACTTCAGCATGAGCAAGATTGAGCTGCTAGGTTTTATTAAAAAGGATGTTGAGCATATGCCCAAATGCATTTTGTAAATCTAACTATATTCCTCTTGGTTTCTTAAATGATTAAAAAAGCCAGATTAAATATCACCATGAGCATCTTAAATCAAGCAACAGAACATTTGGCCTCGTTCCAAGTCACAATGTAACGCCTTAAACCACTAGTGTTAACCTAATAGATGGGAATGATTTTTTACCCGTTCAAAAATCTGATTCCCCTCCGGTGGAATTAACAGCAATTAGGTCATTGTTTATACCTAGTACCAAAGGTAAAACTACAAGTGTAAACAAAAAGAAAAAGGCAAAACAAACGTAAAATCCCTCTGAGGAAAAATGTAGCGTGCTTCTTAATAACCCTGGTATAAATATATAGCTAGATAAGGTTATGTGCATCATGCTGACTAATACTGTCTCATTGTTTCCTGGTATTCTCACATCCGTCTATATCCAGCTGTTGTCTCTTGTCTTAGGCAGGAAGCTGTTTGGGGCAAGTAGTGTCTTTTTGTTCTGTGTTTGTACAGCACCTAGCACAATGGGCCATGTCTAAGGCCCCTGGGCACTATGGTAAAACAAATAAATAATAAATAATAATAATAATAATAATTAATAATTAGGGCTGTTGATTAGCCACGGTTAACTCACATGATTAACTCAAAAAAATTAATTGTGATTAATGGCACTGTTAAACAATAGAATACCAATTGAAATTTATTAAATATTTTGGATGTTTTTCTACATTTTCAAATATATTGATTTCTATTATACCACAGAATACAAAGTGTACAGTGCTCACTTTATATCATAATTTTTTATCACAAATATTTGCACGGTAAAAATGATAAACAAAAGAAATGGTATTTTTCAGTTCACCTCATACAAGTACTGTAGCGCAATCCCTTTATTGTGAAAGTGCAATTTACAAATGTAGATTTTTTTGTTGTTACATAACTGCACTCAAAAACAAAACAATGTAAAACTTCAGAGCCTACAAGCCCACTCAGTCCTACTGCTTGTTCAGCCAATCGCTAAGACAAACAAGTTTGTTTACATTTATGTGAGATAATGCTGCCCACTTCTTATTTACAATGTCACCTGAAAGTGAGAACAGGAGTTCACATGGCACTTTTGTAGCCGATGTTGCAAAGTATTTACGTGCCAGATATACTAAACATTTGTATGCCCCTTTATGCTTCGGCCTCCATTCCAGAGGAGATGCTTCCATGCAAATGATGCTCATTAAAAAAATAGTGTGTTAATTAAATTTGTTACTGAACTCCTTGGAGGAGAACTGTATGTCTCCTGTTCTGTTTTACCCACATTCTGCCAGTCTCGGATTATGACCCAGCCCAGGTTCGTTTTAAGAACACTTTCACAGCAGATTTGACAAAACGCAAAGAAGGTACCAATGTGAGATTTCTAAGGATAGCTACAGCACTCGACCGCAGGTTTAAGAATCTAAAGTGCCTTCCAAAATCTGAGAGGGAGGAGGTGTGGAGCACGCTTTCAGAAGTCTTAAAAGAGCAACACTCCGATACGGAAACTACAGAACCCGAACCACCAAAAAACAGAAAAACAACTTTCTGCTGGTGGCATCTGACTCAGATGATGAACGTGAACATGCATTGGTCCTCTCTGCTTTGGAGTGTTATCAAGCAGAACCCATCATCAGCATGGATGCATGTCCTCTGGAATGGTGGTTGAAGCATGAAGGGACATATGAATCTTTAGCGCATCTGGCACATAAATATCTTGTGATACAGGCTACAACAGTGCCATGCAAACACCTGTTCTCACTTTCAGGTGACACTGTAAACAAGAAGCAGGCAGCATTATCTCCTGCAAATGTAAACAAACTTGTTTGTCTGAGTGATTGGCTGAAGTAGGACTGAGTGGACTTGTAGGCTCTAAAATTTTATATTGTTTTGTTTTCTGAATGCAATTTTTTTGTACATAATTCTACATTTGTAAGTTCAACTTTCATGGTAAAAAGATTGCACTACCGTACTTGTATTAGATAAACTGACAAATACTAGTTCTTTTGTTTTTTACTGTGAAAATATTTGTAATCAAAAATAAATATAAAGTGAGCACTGTACACTTTGTATTCTGTGTTGTAACTGAAATCAATACATTTGAAAAAAATAGAACACACCCAAAAATATTTAAATAAATGGTATTCTATTATTGTTTAAGAGTGCAATTAACGCATGATTAATCTCGATTAATTTTTTTAATCGCTTGACAGCCCTAATAATAATAATTAATAATGTGACATTCAGTTAGCTCTAAGCATGAAGGCCAGTGTCCTGCCATCACTCATGCACATGAGTAAATTATAAACAAGAATGGTCCCATTGAACTATTCACATGCATAAAGTTACTCACGTGCATAAATGCAGGCAGAATCAAGGACTACGACAAAAATCGTCTGTCTTGCTTTTTGATTTGTCTAATACAAGGATCCAGAAAGTTTAAGAAAACACTGTGCATCTAAATTAAAGAGACGGGAACAGATTAAACATTTCTTTTTTAACAAAGTGTCCTTGCAGTCCTGACAACACCTTAGATTACTAAAACTGAAGACTCTTCGAAAAGCCAATTTGCTTTTTCATTATTTTTCCTGTACTTCTGCCTTTCTCAGTCACACAACAAAAACTGACACTTCAATTTCGTGTCTCTCCAGTTTCAATTTTTGTCCCTGCTGTGAATGCTGCAACGTTATGGGCTTTTTCCAGAGAAACATTAAATTAGCCTTATGTTTTGGGGAAAAAAAGCCTACATTCAGGCCCAAATTAGGAGGATATTTGGTGTCAATCTAGCAGAAGCCTAATTTCAGGATGCTACATTCAGCTGATGGCAGCTTGTAGAGAAGTGGCCTGGGGTTACAGGCAAGGCAGCTCCACAGTTGGAAAAGGACTCGCCTGAGCTCTGCCTCCAAGTAATTTCCAGATTCCAAGGTGGCCTGGAACTGGCAGGAACAGAGAGGTCAGTTTATGCATGGCAAACATGACAACTCTCTATTCTTTCCTTCTGCCCCCGCATCTGGTCTACCTTGCTGAGACTGCACTGCTGGAAGGAACACTGGCTGTGAGCCACAGGGTGCGACCAACTCAACAAAATAAGCAGTATTGTCCAAGGAGGCAGTTCTCCGCTCTGCTTTCAGTGTCAGTGAAAACCACCAGCTGTGCTGGGAGAAAGACACCCCAAGGAGGTCTTGAACTCAGATTTTCAACACTGCAAGTGTCTCAGTTCACTGTTAGCATGGAGCCATTTGTATTTTTAGGCATATATATTTTTATTTTCTAAAGCACTTCAATTCACCTTGACTGTAAGCATCAATGGAAGACCAGCACAGCATGGCTGAAGCAGTTGGCTGGCATATTTTACACACATCCACACACAGGTTGCAGCTTTTCTAACTACCAGCCCTGAAAACTCAGCTTGGGCTGTACGAGACAAGCTGGGTTCTTTCCTTCTCACACATCATCAGCTGTAGTAAGTGTTCTGCAGGGCAAATCCTGCCTGTGCCACCCCAGAATCCTGTTAAAAGGAGAGAGTGTTTGACAGCCGGCAGCGTCCTCTGCTTATCAAAGACTGAAATAAAATTCAAGGGGATGGTAAGAGATGGGCAGGGATAGAAGCCAGCACTGGGGCCTCCTATGGACTTCAGCAGGAGCTGACTGCATGGCTCCTAGTTGGAGGCTCACAGCACCTCGCAAGGTCAGCCCTGAGGAGTGCAGCTCAGATAAAATCGCCTCTCTCTCTTCTCCACCTTGTAGGACGTGCACTTCGAAAAGAGACAATCCCCGGCCTGCTGAGCCTCCCCTGGTCCTACAGCTCGCCTGGGCACGCCCTGGCCTCAGTGTCTCTCCAGCCCCCGAGGTTCCTCTTTATCCCCAGCCCCCCGCTAGGCCTCTTAGTGGCCTATCACCCCCTTGTCTCCCCTTTTCACCCTTAGGCAAGTCCACAGATTCCCCTCACTTCTACGCTCTCCATTCCCCCTCATGCATCCAGTCCTACCTACCTCCGCACCTCATGCACCTTCCAGCTACCGTCACTGCAGGCTCCTCCCATTCAAATCTTTACCCCAATGTTCCCCAAACCCCTCTCATCCCTAGGCTGCCTCTCAGTTTGTCCTAGTCGCCAAGGTCTCTCCTTTCCCCCGCCCATGCTCCCTCAGCCCCATGCCTCAACACCATGTTCTCCACATCCCACCCAACCTCCTAAATCCCATTCTCACTCCTCCCCATCTCTGCCTACTGCTCCCCAATGCCCCGTGCCCAGCCCCTCCCCCATGTTATGCCAGAGCAAAATCACTTACCCAAGTGGGGCACAGAAAACAGACAAATCCAGTAGATAAGTCCATATCAGAGAGGAACTCTGTGGTCCTTTCCACATGAGCAGCCTATAGCTCAGTGGTTTAAGCATTGCCCTGCTAAACCCAGGGTTGTGAGTTCAATCCTTGAGGGGGCCATTTGGGGATCTGGGGCAAAAATTGGTCTGGGGATTGGCCCTGCTTTGAGCAGGGAGTTGGACTAGATACCACCTGAGGTCCCTTCCAACCCTGAGATTCTATGATGTTAGAACATCAGTCAGCTGTATCTTTCACTGCTCACCAGAGCTATATACACTGTGGGGAACAGGAAAACAGGGTACCTGTGACAGCACCCTACAACATAATCACAAAGCAGCTTGGACAAGGTGATGCCCTGGCTCCCAGCTCCATCCATACACATGCTAAATACCATACCAAATACTGTGGGGCTGCCAAGATGAGCCTGTTATAAATGGCTCTTTGTACTGTCTATAGTACAGGTAATAAATTATATTGGACCTCAGGCTGCAAGCCTTCTGGGTGTGTAAATCTAGGTTCAGGGAGTTCTGCCCGGGGACCACAAAGAAGGTAGCAGAGTTAAAAACAGACTGTTGGGAAAATTAACGGCTTTAATTACATCTGATCAGGTGCGTGCTGGGATCTCAGAAATAAAAGAAGCAGTTGGTGCAAGGACAAAAATAAAGCCAATTATTTAAAATAGGAAAGGACGTTTAAAACATTTTGCCAGCGCATCATCACTGGCTGAACCACAAAAGAGTGGCCAGCAGGAAGACCACAGAAGTGTGTATGTGTTTGTTTTGTTTTACAATAGCACCTACAGGCCTCAAAATCAGGGACCCATTCTTCTAGACACTGTACAAACACATAGTGAGCGACAGTCCCTGGGGGTGGTTATTAATCAACCCACGTGGAACAGATAAAAATGAACCCCACATAGGTCACAGAACTGCGGGGCTTACAAGATGTAGTCCCCATGCTTTGTCTTTCTCCCTGCTCCAACAAAACAAGCCAGACTTCATCATTTTCTCTGTAAATACTGCTATAGAATGCTTTGTATCTACAAGCGGCTGACCTCCACAAGCACACATGGCGAAAAGGGTCCAGATGCTGCCAGCATCTAATCAGTTTCAGATTGTTCTCTGTATTGCCAAACAGGAGGGAACATTGCATGCTCAGATATGTCCTTTGCATTCTATTTTCATGTTGTGTCTTCAGTATGACCCACCCTCACCCTCTTCTTCTCCCCATGCACAGCAGAAGAGTGCAGTTGTTGAAGGCTCTTCTGCTTGAAATGTAAAAGCAGCAAAAAGATCTGGCACCAGACAACAGAACTAACGTTTTGCATCCGGGAGTGTGGTTCACCCACACCAAAGCTCATGCTGCAAGCGTCTGTTATCTATAAGGGCCACAAGGTGCTTTTTTAGATTTTAGAAGATACAGACTACTCTTGAAATGCAGATGAAAATTAAAGTTACGCCCTGTGCCACTGGACGCGTGGCAAGGAATCAACGTGTCCAATTTCCCTGCACACACCCTAGTCCAAAGGAGAGAATTAAAGCAAACCAGTTTTCTTTAATACAAAGAACCCTGGTGCTGCTGTGGAAGCAGCTGAGGTGTGCATTTGTGGCCCTTTTCACTATGAACATTTTAATACTGGGTGTATCCTCTATCAAATGTATCTTGCACGGTTTAGTGCATCTTTCCTTTCCACCTAATTTCTACTATTCTAAGTGATCCTGGGGATCTGAAAAGCTGGTGTATTTAAATTTATTGAGCCAAAAAAAGTAAATTAAATTAAATAGCTCGTTATTTACCTGGCTCTCCATTTCATGATAACAGTGATGACTTAAACAAGGCCTTTCATCTAAGGATCTCAAAACACATTATAAACATAAATGAATTAAGCCTTTTTAACCTTTCTGCTCCCTCCTGCTCACATATTAGAGTCGGTTGAAAATTTTCAGATAAAGGGACTTTTTGTGTGTGCGAATTTGCCCGTGTTTGTGATTTACTTTGTCCCTTTTTTCACCAGGTAGAATTAATTTCCCCATTTTATGGACGGGCACGAGGCGGGAGGGGCGGGGATTAAGTGATTTACCTATGGCTACATCTGTGGCAGAGCTAGAACACAAAGAAAAAGAGACTGTGTAGGATTTTTTTTAAATAAAAAACTGTTAAGATTTAACAACAACTACAACAAAACCCAACCGCTACACATTTCGTGTTTACAAAGTTTTCTGCAGAGGGCTGAAAGTTGGCGAAATCGCGTGGGACACAGGCCTGCAGTCCCGCAGCGCAGCGCAGCGCAGCGACCGCCCATGGCCGGGCAGCCAGCAGCGCTCAGGGGCCGTTTACACGCCAGGGACGAGCCCATGGCAAGAAGGAACCCAGTCCGGCTTCCCTGGGGCTCCCAGCCCGGGTATCACGGGCGGGGGCTCCCCGACACCAGCCCCGGAGAGGATCGGGAGGGGAAACGAACCCCCGCAACCCCCCACGATGCCCCGATGAGCAAGGGGAAGTCGATCCGGAGCCTCGAACCCACAGCTGCTGCTGCGTGCGCTTCCACATCTGGCGCTGAGGACCCCACATCTGGGACCCCCCATCTGGCGCTGCGGGCTCCCACCTCTGGGACCCCACATCTGGGACCCCACATCTGGTGCTGCGGGCTCCCACATCTGGACCCCACTTCCCACATCTGGGACCCTCCATCTGGCGCTGCGGGCTCCCTCATCTGGGACCCTCCATCTGGCGCTGCGGGCTCCCACATCTGGGACCCTCCATCTGGTGCAGCGGGCTCCCACATCTGGGACCCCACATCTGGTGCTGCGGGCTCCCACATCTGGACCCCACTTCCCACATCTGGGACCCTCCATCTGGCGCTGCGGGCTCCCACATCTGCCCCAGCGCCACCCCGCCCGCAGCCCGCAGCCCCCAGCCCCCGGCCCGGCTCACTCACCTGCCCCGGGGCCGCGCAGCCGGAGGGTCCCGCACCCAGCGCACCCCGTGCGCCGCCGCTTCTTCCCTTTTCCTTACGGCGCCTTCCCCACCGCCCACCGCCCCGCCCAGACTCCGCCCACCGCGGGGCTGATTGGCCCGCCCCCCGTGACGTCTTATTATGCAAATGAAGGAGGTTTTCCTTCCCCTCGGCGGGGTGGGCGGAGCTTTCCCGGCAGCCGGGAGTGTGGTTTGCTTCAGGAGCCCTCCAGCTGTGCGCGGGGAGGGAGGGGCGGGGATCTGCCCCGCCAGATGTGCCGGGAAAGGAGAGGACGGGTGCGGGGAATGGTTCCCTTCCAGATGGAACAGCCCGAGAAGGGAAATTCTGCCCTGCCAGATGTGCAAAGGGGAGAGGGGTCGGGGAATCATTCCCTTCCAGATGTGCAGCGGCAGAGGCGTCGTTCTGCCCTTCCAGATGTGGCCGATGTGCAGCAGAAGAAGGGAGATTCTGTCCTTACAGATGGACCAGCGTGGGGGAGGTGAGGGGATTCTTTCTTTCAGATGTTCCAAAAAATATATATAAATAAACAAATAAAAGAGGGAGACTTTTTCTCTTCCAGATGCTCCAGCTGTTCCGCAGCAGGGAGGGGATTCTGCCCCTCCCGATGGTCTTGCATTCACACAGCTGGAGGTTGGGAAGAACACTGCTGAGGCATCAGGGATGGCGAGGGGGAGGGACTGCTGTGTTCTCTGGCCCTTCATCCCTAGCCCCCTGCCTGTCTCATACACACCCCTTCAACCATCTGGAGTGACAGAGCTGGAGAAGTCGGGCTGGAACTATGTGTAAGTATCTTGTTGAAAACACCCTGCAAAAAATCTGTCCCCGCAATTCTTTTAAACTGCCTTAAAATTAATGCAAATAAGGAAGACTTCACAGATCTGCCAGGCGTCTCAAGCTGGGCCCCTGGGCCAGGTGAGTTGAGGGACAGACAAGCCTTCTGGAGGCACAAGAGCACCTTGAGGGGACAAAGGACAGACACGCTGCTAGGGGGGCGTAGAGCCATGCTAGGGCCTCAGTCTCTCCCTGCAGCAACAGAGCCAGAGGGGGAAGGGAAGCCAGGATTGTGGGGACTCTTCTCCCAGAGCTGACGCTTGAAGAAAAGGTCAGGAAGAAAAGGTCAGGATTATAATAAAGACTTAGGCAAGTTAGTTACTTGCTTTTGCCATTTCATGGATTCTGAGCAGGGCCGGCTCCAGGCACCAGCTTATCAAGCAGGTGCTTGGGGCGGCAACTCGGGAGTGGGGCGGCACTTTCAGGGATTTGGCGGCAATTCGGCGGAGGGTCCCTCACTCCCGCTCGGAGCGAAGGACCTCCCGCTGAATTGCCGCAGATCGCGATTGTGATCGCGGCTTTTTTTTTTTTTTTGGCTGCTTGGGGCAGCAAAACCCCTGGAGCCGGCCCTGATTCTAAGGCCAGGAGGGACCACTGTGATCATCTAGTCTGACCTCCTGTAGAACACAGGCCAGAGAACTTCCCCAACGTAATTCCTCTAGAGTGCATCTTGTCCTCTGCAGCCCTGGCAGCAGCATATGAACAGAAGCATTGACATGTGGGCAGTGGAGGTCACTGCTTCATCCACCACTGTGCCACCTGTCCCATAAAAACAGAGCCATCCCTAACCACTCCATCTCATCCTCAGCTTCGCTCACAGCAGCCCATGGATTAATAAATGGCAAGTATGCAAAATACCTGAGCAATATGAGCACACCTGGCCTTTTACACATGATTCATGGGCATGCTCAGAAGTCATGCACCCTTGTATAATTACTAGATTTTTGCAGACTCCCATTGCAAACTGTTGGGCCCATGTAACTAAACACAAGGGGAACACTAATAACCAAAAGTTGGGAAAATACGACAGTATTGCCCAAATGGAGGTTGAGGGGTGTCATGCCGTCAGGTGCTGTGCTCACATTCCTTACATGAAGGTGGATGCATCCCCCTAGGAGAAAAGGAGAAGTGGGAATTAGCTTCTGGGATGAATTTGCCCACCATGCTCTGCCAGAGGCTTCTTTATGCAGCAAAGAAGTATCCCATGCACACTGCAGAGTAGTCCCAATGGCCCTGCTGGGGTAGATGGCCTCTTTGTTGAGACTCTGTGATTCAGAGATCTCCATCGCAGGTCTCTCAGCTGTGGGAGGAAGCAGTTCTTAAAGGAAACATGCCACAGACAGACGTAAAGGAAAGGCTTTCTTCCTGCTCCCGAATTGAAAGGACCCTCTGGTTTGAGGGCCCTGTGTAGAAGGTAATGGGTTGCACATGACATCAGGACCAGGGTGCCCTCTACTGTCTGAATTTATTTTCCTAACTTTAACTGTTGCAGTGAACCAAGTATCGGAGGGGTAGCCATGTTAGTCTGTATCAACAAAAACAAGGAAGAGTCCAGTGGCACTTTAAAGATTTATTTATATAAGCTTATGCCCAAATAAATCTGTTAGCCTTTAAGGGGCCACTGGACTCCTCATTGTTTTTGTTGCAGTGAAGTGACACTACAGTAGAAAGTGGGCCTAAAATCTGAGCCAGGAAAAACTCCGGGCTTCCACTTGACAGGCATTCATGTGAACAGTTTCTTTGGGATCTATTTCATGCACATATAAAGAATGTATATAAATAACGTACATAGTTTGAGGTTATCCTCTCTCTCCTCCATTGTCGCTGTTTCATCTGTCCTGAGGTCATGGGGAAAAATGGAACTAAAAAGCCAAGGTCCAATTATCACCCTGAACACTTTGTGCTTATGTTGTATCGCACTCATCTTCCCATTGTCTGCTTAGATTGCAAGGTTCTCGAGGCAGGGACTGTCTTTTACTTTGGTTTGTACAGGGCCTAGTCATTCATCTGCAGTAATAATAACATTTGCGTGCTCTCTCTCTCTCTCTCCCTCATACACACCCACCCACCCCTGAAGTTCAAACAACTCCGAAATCTTAAAGCTATAACTCCATCAAAACGGCATAGGCCTTAGCAGCAAAATGAAGAATGAAGTTATGAAGTATGAAGAAGTATGAAGAGCAGTTCATTGTATACGTAGTTTGAAATGATTGGGAAGAAGGGAACTGTATAAAAGATGTTAACTACTATTAATTATTATTATTATTGTATTATTCACTCAGGCTGAAGTGCAGCAGCTGTTTAGCAGCAAACAGCAAGAACACTGTGCAACAGTGAGGAATGATGGTGTGAAGAATATCACAGCCAAATGAAACCACACAGGGAATTTAAATAGGCAGAAAACAGGCACTGGAATTAATCCAAGACACTGTGGTTAGTACTGCAACTGCTGGGAGAAGTTCCATGAATCTTTAAGGATCCAGACCTTGGTTTTGTGGTTTCTGTCCTGTTCCTGTGGGAATCCTTTAAGATTCCTCCACATTGTTTTCCCATTCTTTTTGTATCCAACCATTCCGACACAGTGAGTCCAAGGCTGTTTTATAATCCTCAGAAGACATGTTCTTGCCTGTTACTGTCCTCAGACCCATGTAATCCATTCTTCCTTCCTCCTGATCCAGGAAGGAAATGCTAGAGTATATGAAATTATAGCCTATGGCATTATAAATGAAGGTGTTGGATACATTATTGCACAAGGTGTTGTAACTAGGGCCAGGCAGATGAGGCCATTTCCAGTTAGGGTCAGTCTGAGGCTGCAACTCAGATTATAGGAAGACTCAGGGCTTAGATTCATGTTACAGTGTGCCATAGCGTTGTTAGATTTTCCCCTGCCCCAAAGTCAGCTGATTTTGGACAACTTTTCCCATCATGGGCCACATTCAAACCAGATCTGGAATCAGGCCACTTCTGGGTTTAACTCTGACTCCAACCTGAGACATAACATGAGACCCTAGAAAATTGAGAGTGAGAAGGATCAGATCTGTGGTTCCGTTTGGGTCCATGTTTGTCCGCAAGGAGCAAGAGGAGAGTTGCTGTAAATCTCCATGTCTAAGTAGTCATTGGTTCTCTGTTCCCTGTCCAGTTGTGAATGGTAGGTTTGATTATGTGGATACCTCCCAAGAAGGAATTGGACTCCACCCCCCAGGCTGCTCTGTCATATCACCTAAGGATGTGGAAAAATTGGAAAGAGTCCAGTGGGGGGCAACAAAAATGATTAGGGGGCTGGAGCACATGACTTATGAGGAGAGGCTGAGGGAACTGGGATTGTTTAGTCTGCAGAAGAGAAGAATGAGGGGGGATTTGATAGCAGCTTTCAACTACTTGAAAGGGGGTTCCAAAGAGGATGGATCTAGACTGTTCTCAGTGGTGGCAGATGACAGAACAAGGAGTAATGGTCTCAAGTTGCAGTGGGGGAGGTTTAGGTTGGATATTAGGAAAAACTTTTTCACTAGGAGGGTGGTGAAGCACTGGAATGGGTTACCTAGGGAGGTGGTGGAATCTCCTTCCTTAGAGGTTTTTAAGGTCAGGCTTGACAAAGCCCTGGCTGGGATGATTTAGCTGGGGATTGGTCCTGCTTTGAGCAGGGGGTTGGACTAGATACCTCCTGAGGTCCCTTCCAACCCTGATATTCTATGATTCTATGATTCTATGAATGAGGATAGATTAAGAAGACTGGTACTTTTCATCTTGGAAAAGAGACGACTAATAGGATGGCACCATTTAAAGGACACTCACATGGCTAGTAGACACAAAACATAACATACCACTTCTTTTCTCTTATTTGATTGTAAAGCTCAGGCATTTCTTTGTGTATTTTTTATTATTATTTTTAGAATAAGTGCTTTGATACTCTTTTTTCTAAAAAAAAAAAAAACTACTGGGGCCCAGCTCTTAAAAGCAACCATCCTGCACAATAATAATACAGAAACAGTAACAAATAACAAATGAGTGTGGTCATGCAATGGAGGAAACAAATATACTGTACATTTAATAGAGGAACAAATTTCTGTTTGCAGATTCCAGAGGTTTATTATAATCAATATCAGTTCATTGTTTTCCTAAAAAACTGAAAGAAAAATCCTTTTGACAATGGACTTTTAAGTCTTTGATTTCCCTTCAGCGGTAATAAGGAATTGTTAACCTTTAGACTCACAGTTTGTGTGTAAGTGAGTTAAGGATTGCTTTCGGAAAACCCTTAAAAGGTTACACAGCTAAAGAAACAAACTCACAGGCTGCAGAAAACCTTACCCACTATTTGTGTAAGGCAGCCTGGGTTTAGCAGGGCTCTGATATTAATAGCATAGTTTTATTACAACTGAAAATCTAGAACCCCGTGGTTATATGTCAGCACATTTTCAATAAGCAACTAGATCCACCACTGGGGCAAATCAGCAGCTCCACTGAAGTCACTAGGCCATATCGTCAGCTAGTATAAACCAGCGTAACGCTGTTGGAGCTACGCTAGTAGTTCACACTAGCATTAAAAGTTTGGCTGGGCAGAACTCCTCTCTCCACAAAGGCATGGCTGTCATACATTTCAGAGAGCAGTGTCTTTCCAGACAGAGTATTGTTATTTACTTGGAGTACAGGCCCATAGTAAGACAGTCCCAGCCCTGAACAGTGTACAGCCTGAACAGATAAGACAGGCCGAAGATGAGGGAGAGGACTGGCATTCTACAGGAGAACTGAAGCACAGAGAGATTTAATTTATTTTCCCACGGTCACACAGGGAGCCTGTGGCAGAGTCAGAAACTGAAGCCAGCTCTCTTGAGGCCTAGTCTAGGGTTTTAACCACAAGACCGGCCTTTCTCTCAGGAATGGCCATCCATCACCACAAAAAAGGGCCCATCAGACAAAGGCGACTGGCAGCTTCATTCTGCTATACCACCACTGACCTCAGCGGATTTACATTAGGAAAGACTTTGGTCTAACAAGTCACCCTTGCCAAGTTACCCCCAGTGTTCCCTAACCTAAACACCCAGGCTTCCCAAGGACTTTAATGATGGATGGATCAAGCCTCAAATTTGTTGACCCATCATTACCATCCTGATAATGAAGAGGCAAAAAACCAAAGACTATTTGCTTTGCCTGTTAAGGAAAAAGGAGGAAGCAAACGTTTGCAAAGCTGCACTAACATCATCAGCCTCTCAGGGACAAAAGCTTTTGAAACTTTGGGAGAAAATTGAAAAAACCTAGACTAATTGAGCTGGGATTCAACAAACAGCAGTAAAAGTCACTGGAGGAGGCATTGAATTTATATGAAGAACAATCAAAGAACTCTCCATGCATGGCTAAATTAAACAATCACTTTCTCTAAGTACTGCAAGGGAGGGCCTGTGAGGGAAGTTTGCTCGGGATGGTGGCCCAAGAGGGTATAACTTGATGTACTAGCCCAATATTAAGTGGAGGGAAATTGGGTGGAATTGCTGGCAGCCTCACTGCACAGAACCCTCTATGGGAAACTCTCCTGTACTTGCAAGTGGATCTCCAGATGCAGGGGAGCTGGAACAATTTTTATAGTGGGGGTGCTGAGAAACTTTTATAGTTTTTGCAATTAACTTAATTTTATTTCTCTGCATCTGGTGCTGTTGAAAGATCCTGAATTAACAGCCCTAAAAGCCAAAGTCCTCTGCTTATCCACAGACCAGATGCAGCATAGGGGGCATCAGGGAAAGATTCCCCAACACCAGCCACCCTGCTAACGTGGCTTTAACCAGGATCTTGGGAAGCCACCCCCAGAGGCATGAGGAAGTGCTCATTCTCCATGGACCAGAAAATCACAGGTCTCGCTCCATGATGAGGGTGCATGCAAGGCTGCCAGCTAGCACCAGGGGCGATGATGGGTTTTGTGATGTGGACACTTGGGCTGACACTGCTGGCTGCAGTTTTCATTTCAGCTTTCAGAGTGAGATGCATGGTCCATAAGAATTGTCAGTGGTACAAGCTGACGACCAATCAGATCCCCTGAGCTATATGTAGCTGTAGGCCATATGTCATTTCTTTAGCACTGGCATTGATGGATCCCTTCCCTTCCCTTCCTGCCCTAACCTCTAGTTCTGTATTGCTGTGTGCTGTTGAACTGGTTACTGAGTTTCACTCAGAGCTGGTTGCATTTCAGCGGTGAGCAAATTAATGTGCTTATGTGCAGTGAACTTTTTACACAAGCCCACTCTGACTAGGCAACCTCCTGTCTTAAGAGACCACCCCAAAGTATAATAACAAAATATTGCCTATTCCTCTTTTCTTAGACGACCACTTCCCGCAAGCGACCACTATTGCTGGTCCAGTGGATGGCCACATAAGATAGATTTCACCACACGTAGTTTGTACCATCAATTCATACATTATTTTGTGATGGAAGACACCATATACAGCACATTGCAAGATTGCGCTCA
The DNA here is from genome assembly GCF_016161935.1 of Mauremys reevesii. Taxonomy (NCBI): domain Eukaryota; kingdom Metazoa; phylum Chordata; order Testudines; family Geoemydidae; genus Mauremys; species Mauremys reevesii. Next base: position 3,255,536 of record NC_052631.1, read on the forward strand.
CGTAGCCCTATGATCCTGGCATGTTCGCTCTGTGCTGAGCCCAAGTAGAGCAAAGTCTCCATTTTCATAGAACGGCTCTTGTCCACAGAGCAGCAGATACCTGACTACAGCAGATCAGCTCTCGACCTTGCGGCTGAATGGGTTGTACTAGTCCCTTTTGTGTCATGTACCATGTTCTGGGCAATAGCATGAAAGGACTCCATGTTTCTAAAACTAAACCGACTCTTTATTTACAGAGGTGCTGCAACCGCAGCTAGCATTCTAGCCACGTACATCCGGATTGCCTTTCTGGGCTCTCTTCCAAACTCTTCTGTCCTGCAACCTGTGTTTCTCCCTCCAGGTTCCAAGCAGGTTGCTACATCTGTGAGGGAACTGCAGACATATTTTGTTTGCATTTAAGTGAGTTTAAAAATATTAAACTTAGCAACAGAAATGTCTATATACAAGTTCTGCTCTGCATTGAGCAAGTGACAGTAAATCAGGGTGAGATAAAATTTATGTCGTCTAGTAACCTTTAAGTCTATTAAATAGTTAGATGTTTGTGTTTTGGAGTGGGGGAAATTTGCAAATATTCACCTCATAAACGACAAGAACACCCTGTGCTATTGAAGAAGAGATCCTCTTTCTGGAGCTTTTTACTCTGTTAAACTACCTAGTCCATTATTTTCAGCGGCGGGATTTTTCCACTAACACATCTTCGTTAATGGCACTACGGGGTTATTTCTCATACAAACCAAAATAGTCTCTGATTAAAAATGCTCCTCCACCTGACTCCTAGCCTAGTAAATGGCATAATGGATTCACATTCGCTAGCATGAGAAACAAACTCCAAAATAGAATGAGACAATTACCAAACAAATGTTCTGTAATTATCTTTTCTTTCCTGGCCTGCTGACTGATGAAGACAGCAGGCAACGTTTGCAGCTTATGATTAGAGCTGGTCGAATAGGCAAAAAGCCTAATTCAAGAATATTTTCATGAATCAAAAGTACCATGCTGGGTGGGCTGAAATTTGTGGGGCTGAGACTGTGAGGGGCACTTAATTCTGAAAAGCACGTAAGTCCAATAGGATTTAAAGTTAAGCACATGCTTAAGTGCTTTCCTTAATAGGGATGGTCTTAAACAAATGTAAGTACTTACCTGAATTAAAAGTGTTCAGTAAAGCCCCACGTATTTATGAAAATATGTTTGCATCATGGAGTGTAGCACAAATTACAACTCTGGGCAGATCTTGCTCTTTTCTGTAATCTATGTGCTGTGCTTATGGTCTACTGTGCTTGTCACTGTACAAATGTTGATAGAGAGAGATATAGCTGTGTGGTACTTATTATTCAGTATTATTTATTATTCATTCAGAGATTTTGGTTGTCCAATCAAGGAGCAGAAACAATACTGTGTGTTTTGATACGAAACACAGAGCACCAGTTGAAGTGAACAACCTGTAGTCTGAAAATGATTCGTCCAAAATATTTAGTGGCTACTTCTACATAGTGAGGCTTTTCAAAGACACTGGGGATCGGAAGGCTAAGTATTTCCTATTAGAAAAGGGGCTAAATTCATCACCGATATTCTGGCCAGTTCCGCTCGTGATGAAATGAACACAGGCATCACGATTTTTTAAAGTTGCTTGTGAAGGTGACAGGTCAAAATTCAAGCTCCTTTTAAAAATACTTGAAGATAAATTAATTCATCCCGATTGTGAAGAAAATCCAAAAATCCCTGTCGGTGCCTCTTACACAAGGGCAGAAAGGTAGCTCCCCCCCCCCCCCGCCAGAGCTGGGTGACCTGCATGACGCCTCTGAGCCAGACTCATCAGATTCCACTCAGCCTGAGGACACGGGTGCTGGGCAAACCAGGCCAAGGCCTTTTATTTAAACACCGGCAAATCTGAACAGGGCCCCCCCATGCAAACAGGAGGGAGCGCTTCTGTTATCCCATCTCCCTGGACCCACCACCATCAGCTTAGCCTCATTTCCCCTTCTCTTCAAATGCGGCAGATTAACCAGAGCACCACTGGCGGGCAGGCCCAGTCCCACCGGCTAAGGAGGGAGGGTGTGCATCGGAGAGATGGATTGATGAAGGAGGATTAGTGGCTGGATGGCAGCTTTAAGAGGCTGCCTGTGCTGGGGAGGAGGTTGTCTGCTCTAGTGACAACGCCCAGAGGTTCAGCGTCCCACTGCTCTCCTAGAGTCAGAGATTCCTAGGCCAGAAGGGACCACTGTGATCATCTAGTCTGATCTCCTGCATAACACAGGGCAGAAAACTGCCCCAAAACTGTGAACCTGCTCAAGGCTTGACACAATCTGGCTCTAAACTTGCTATGTAGAGCTTGGACAAAGGGAGCTCCCAGTGTATGTCTGGGGGTGTGTCTAGGTTTCAATCAGGGGCTTTAACCTCCCCAGCTCAGGTTCAGGAGCAGTGAAACCATGATAACAAGCGCTTCTGTGTGGGCTAACCCGCCAAGCAATTACCCAGGGTTCCAGGTGGCTCGTATGGGCCACACTGAAGTGTGCAGTGCCCTGGCTTCCCTGCTCTGGCACCCGAGCTAGCTAGCTTAAAGCTCGCTCAGGTACGTCTAGCTGAGCTGCAGTCACCCGCCGTGAGTGCAGTACGGACACACCCCTGTGTGTGTGTTTGGGGGGGGGACGACATGAAAGGTGTAAACAGGAGAGGAATGACTGAGTTTGGTACATGAAGGTAGTAAATGGGAAACGTAGGCTGAATCATAGAATCATAGAATATCACCTTATTGGCATCCACCAGGCTGTGCAGGAAAGGGGCAGAAATTTGGGATATGGCCTGCAAGATGCTGGGATTCAGACAACATATGTGGCACCATCTCTCCTCTCTGCTGATTAGATGGAAGTAGTGACATTACAGCCTAGAACAAGTTTGCCAGAGCTCCTGAATGTTTTCAAAGCAAGGACAGGCTATTTTGCGTGAGAGGGATAGTGGGTATAACAGTGCACCAGTATTTGGAATGTCAACCAGGGCTAATTCTAGTTACAATACTTAGCAAAGTAGATGCAAACTTCCTTATTTACTTTCTCCACACCAGTCATGATTTTATAGACCTCTATCATATCCCACCATAGTCGTCTCTTTTCCAAGATGAAAAATCTCAGTTTTATTAATCTCCTTCAGAACTCTTTGGTGAATCCCATCCAGTCCTGGTGATTTATTATTGTTTAGTTTATCAATTTGTTCCAAAACCTCCTATAATGACACCTTAATCTGGGACAGGTCCTCAGATTTGTCACCTAAAACAATGGCTCAGGTTTGGGAATCTCCCTCACATCCTCAGCCGTGAAGACGGATGAAAAAAATTCATGTAGTTTCTCCACAATGGCCTTATTGTCTTTGAATGCTCCTTTAGCATCTCGATCGTCCAGTGGCCCCAGTGGTTGTTTAGCAGCTTCCTGCTTCTGATGTACTTAAAGATTTTTTTGCTATTACCTTTTGAGTCTTTGGCTAGCTGTTCAAATTCTTTTCTGGCCTTCCTAATTATATTTTTATACTTCATTTGCCAGAGTTTATGCTCCTTTCTATTTTCCTGACTAGGATTTAACTTCCACTTTTTAAAGGATGCGTTTTTGCCTGTCACTGCTTCTTTTACTTTGTTTAGCCACGATGGCTCTTTTTTGATTCTCTTACTATGTTTTTTTTAATTTGGGGTATACATTTAAGTTGAGCCTCTATTATGCTGTTTTTAAAAAGTTTCCAAGCAGCTTGCAGGGATTTCACTTTTGGTGCTGTACCTTTTAATTTCTGTTTCACTAACCTCCTCATTTTTGTGTAGTTCCCCTTTCTGAAATTAAATGCTACAGTGTTGGGCTGCTGGGGTGTTTTCCCCACCACAGGGATGTTAAATTTAATTATATTATAGTCACTATTACCAAGCGGTCCAGCTATATTCACCTCTTGGACCTGATCCTGTGCTCAACATAGGACTAAATCAAAAATTGCCTCTCCTCTTGTGGGTTCCAGGACTAGCTGCTCCAAGAAGCAGCCATTTAAGGTGTCAAGAAACTTTATCTCAGCATCCCGTCCTGGGGTGACATGTACCCAGTCAATATGGGGATAGTTGAAATGCCCCATTATTATAGAGTTTTTTATTTTAATAGCCTCTCTACATGTGGGGCAGGAAACATTTTCTGTGCAGATAAACTATTGCACATTTACCAGTTTCTGCTATGAAATAAGCAGTGCCCTAGCCGTGCAGCCAAACTGGTTGAGAAGGTGTAACATGCAAAGCAAGAACTCGCAAAAGACCTACTATCCTCCTTCCATTAACCTCTCAGATTAGTCAAGTGAAATGTAGAGATCTTGTGCTTTTTTCAAACCACACTATATGTATACGTTATTCAGGGCTTTATCTGGCAGGCTGCTACTGGGCAATAGGATGTAATCTTTTATTGCTTTGTAATAAGCAGTGAAGGCAGGGTACAAGCACCACTGCTAAATCACAGTTGCCTAATAACACTGAGCTAATGCAAGTGCTTTGAATTGTCTCATGTTCCCAGACCAGGGGAAACAACGATGAATTAAATTTGCAGCATTCGCACCCAGAACTAAAGTTAGGAGGATGCCTGCAAAAAAGCCAAGAAAACTGTCAGTAGAGGCTTATTGAAGAAGTCACTTTAAAAGTCAGATACTGTGTCTCATTGTCCCAGATCTAGAGGCCCAGCTTTTCATCAGTTGCTAACACCGCTTTAGTCCCTTGCTAGGTCTGGAGATTAATGGTTTTCCAGCTTTTGGCAGGTTTGGTGGATTAGGCCCTCTTGCATCTGTGTGCTGACAAGCTATTGCTGGGTATTGGAGCTGCCGCAGGGGTTCTGTTCCTTGTGGCTCAGGATGCAGTGAGGAGTTTGGGGACAGAAGTGGAATAGAGGGTGGGCACCTCTTTGCATTGCCAGATCGTAGCTGTAGAGAAGGGCTGTGACATGCAAATTGGCAGAACTTCTGTCTGGGTGCAAAGTTTGCCTTGGAGGAACGACATGCCAGGGACTGTCTTCATCTATGATCTTTCAAGACTCGGAAGGTTGAATGGGGGCAGAGAGGAGATGTTTCATAATATTTTTCATCATTGGCTATTTAGTTACTTGGTGCAGCTTCAAAACACTCCTTTAGATTTTGTCAAAATGCTCCCCACCAACATTAATACCCGTTCCATCTTGTTCCTTTCAAGGGCAATAGGTTTCCAATATGATGGCAGAACATGTGTAGTGGTTAAAGCAGGGGATAAGAGATCAGGACTCATCTCCTGGGCTCTATTCCCTGCTATCTCACTGATTTATTGTGTGATCTTCGGCAAGTCACATCATTTCTCTGTGCCTCAACTTACACATCTCTACAATGGGGCTAACAATAGGACACTGTGAAACCTTCACAATGAAATTCAAAACCTTTGACATTTAGATGCTTGATTCACCACCTTCTCAATGCAGTGTTATGCCATTGAGGTGTAAAGCCGGAATAACTCCATGATGAACCAGAACCTGAGATTTTAGCATCCTGCTGCAAATTTGTTTAAGTGTTCCAAGGTAGAGAGAAAACTAAGAAATGTCAGGATCTTTTGCTTGAAAATAGTTCAGGATTTAATTCAGAGGAAAATACATTTTCAGATTAAAAACATGCACAAATTTGAAGTTTTGGAGGGGTTTATTATGCAAAAACTCCACCCATTTCACCAAAGATGAGCAAAAAGCAAAATTTCTGGACCAGCAAGTGACCCCAAGATGAAATAAGTAATATTTAGTTTGCAGATTGTCATGACAGTTTGTGAATCCTTTGGCACCCCATTAGTTAAACGCCTTCCTTCCTTCCCTAGCACGGCAGAGCCTTAATAAATTACTCTCTGAAAAACACTGAGCTCTTCAGATGAAAGGCGAGATACAAGTGCAGACAATTATAATATCCTTGAGACATCTACACCAGTAATATAGAGCTGTTCAATTTCATACCTAATGAGATTCATTTGTTGGTCAGTTTCAGCAAAACTTTTGTTATTTTGTGTTTCTCTTCACCAATTACAAGTTGCTGAAAAGCACAGTTATTATGTGTTGCAGAAAGCATTTCTGCATCTCTGATTGCAACATATTTGGAGGAAAAGAGACGTCAGCTTGGTATTTCAAATGTTTCCCAATTAGATGCTTAGGTATTAATGTTCAGACATGTTTGATGCAGGTTTCCTGTCATGGCTGTTTAGTAGTTAAACTATTGTTGAATTAAATTGATAAATGATGCTCTAAAAAAATTAAGAACTCCAGCAGGGAGATTGATTTGTGATGCTCTTTTAAGAAGAACGTACAGTATGTGGTCTGCATTGTTAGCTGCTTGGCACACGTCTTTCAGCATCTGAACAAACAAGAGTCCCAAAGTTGTTTTCTGATGAATTATAACATTAGATACACTCAGATGTTGATGATACATTTACACATTAGCTGGAGCTTTGTTGCAGGAGTAGTCTGGCCTCACACACGTGTGACACTTGGCAAGCTGAAAGCATCCCACCAGCTTGGTAACTGGCTCAGATTATCGCTTGGTTCATAGGACCAAGATACAATGTCTCTGAACTCTCGAGGAATAGAGGGTAGGGACCATAGCTCTCCGGTGGTCCAGTCCTGGTGGTTTGTGAGATATCAAGCTTTTTAAAAATATCACATTTTTCTGATTCCACTCTTGCCTTTCCTCCTCCTGCTTAAGCCAATTCAACCCAATTTTGTGGCCACTAAACTGAGAACTCTTTGGAACCAAGCCCGTGCTGTTTGCCATCATCTGAGGAACCCTTCATCCAACAACAGAGCATCTGGACAGCCTATCCCCAGCCTCCTGGAGTGATGATCCCATGCAGTACAACGGCTAAGACAAGGGAAGGGTGGACACTCTAGGACCTATATGAAGGAAGAATGTGCTATGCAGAAGGAAGTTATCTTGTGGCCAGTATAACAGACACGAGGGATCAGGCAGATAATGCAAAGAGTTCGCTCCCCTTCATGGACCCGTGGGAAGGGCAGTCATAAATCTCCACCCTATTACTTGCCCCTTGGACCAAGTGCTTAACCACTCTGTGCTTTATTCTCCCCCCAGGCCCCAGATAGCTGTTAAATGAGGATAATTACTTCATATGATACTCACTCTTGTAAAGCACTTGGGAATCCTCACACAAGAGGGTGTGCTGTGTGGTAGTGCAGCACATTATTATTACAGAGTGAGGTGTCTGAAATTTCGGGTGCTATAAGCAATCCTGGAAATGTTGGGAGTCCCACCAGTCACGGTAACTCAAAAGTGCACATGGTGGTTGATGCTGGGTGTTTAGCAGGGCTGTGCATGGTATTGCTCTGTACTGAAATACTCATCCCTTTCGGCACATCCTTTCCTATGTCACTGCTCTGCCATGACTCCTAGCTACTAGTCAACCTGTGGAACTCTTTGCCGGAGGATGTTGTGAAGGCCACGACCATAACAGGGTTCAAAAAGGAACTAGATAAATTCATGGAGAATAGGTCCATCAATGGCTATTAGCCAGGATGGGCAGGGATGGTGTCTCTAGCCTCTGTTTGCCAGAAGCTGGAATGAGCAATAGGGGATGAATCACTTGATTCCCTGTTCTGTTCATTCCCTCTGGGGCACATGGCACTGGCCACTGTCGGCAGACAGGATACTGGGCTGGATGGACCTTTGGTCTGACCCAGTAGGGCCATTCCTATATTATTATGTACTGTACAGTGCACTTGACAGTAAAAACCACTCCTTGTACAGCCTTCAGCTCACTCGCTGCGTGCCACTCTGATTGCTCCATGCTGCAGGCAGAGTCCTTCTGACACGTGCACTTATTCAATTTGTCGTGACAAGCAACTGGGTCAATGAGGAGTAATAACTAGCAATAACCAAGAATGGGAGCATAATCCAGTATCCTGTCTCCAAGAGTGGCCAACAGCAGTAGTTTCAGAGGAAGGGGCAAAAAACCCTGCAGAAGATACCTAACCCCATTAGTGAGAGTCTAGTTAATGCCCCGAAGGAGACAGGTTTATACCCTTTCCAAAATTCTTGTTTGTTTTATATATAGTACAGGATGTTCTCACTCTCCATACAGATGTCCAATCCGTTTTTTGAATCCTGCTCCTCTCTTGGCCTCAATGATATCATGTGGCAATGAGTTCCATAGGCCATTTGTGTGTTGTATGTAAAAGCGTTTCTTTCAATGAGTTTTAAATGGCTGGATTACTGGATTTGACTCCCATAAACTCGGTCAGAGGAGTGGAAGTGGCTTTAGGCTTCATTTCCTACCTTTCTACTATAGTTCTCAAGCAAGCACTTGCACAGGGGAATTTTGACACAAGCAATGGGTTCCAAAGAAACACTCACTGTGGTTGCCATCCCACCTAAAGAGAGATATGAAGCAACAGCCATAGGGCCTGATCCAAAGCTCCCATTGACTTCAGCAGGCTTTGGATCAGGACCTTACACCTTATCTCCGGAAGCTAAAGAAGTTCGAGCTGGAAGAGGTCTATTAGCTAAGCTAGTCCATCCACTTTCCCGGCTAGTGTGGGATTGAGACCTACCGTATGTTCTCTAGTGTGAGGTCCATTCCCTTTCTCAGGGACTCCAGCAGCAGAGCTTCTGACACTTCCACGGGGAGGTTATTCCACAGTTTAATAAACCTGGTTTGGAAACTGCTCCTGATATTCATCCTGAATTTCTCTTTCATTCCTTTGATCCTAGTTGCAATCTCTTGGGGTGCTACTTGCTCTTATCGCTGAGAAGAACCTACATTTCCAAATCGGGGTGTGTGGGGGGAGACCAGCTGCATGACACCCCATTGGGAATTATGCAGCTCAAACCCTAGCTGTGCTTTTAAAATACTACCTCCCAGGAGTTTTAGTCCACCAGTCTGAAAAAAGGGCCATGCTTTTACCATCAAATTAATATACTGAGCCAAATTCATCCATTGATTTTAATGGGATGAATCACTTTTCAGTCCATAATTTCTGTTCTCAGATGTAGAAATATTCCTGAGTCTCCTGTGTATCCATGAATATAACAGATTTTTCACCCTGGACTAAAGTAGGGTTTTCTCTCACTGTTAATTTCAGCACCAGTGAATTATGTTGATAGTGTATCTTATATGTGCTAGTGTCCCCTTTCTTCTTGCTTTTCTCATGCCTGTAGATCAGAAAGAATAACACTATCGGGGCTTGCTATGATGCTGTATTGTACTCTCTTCCTCTCTTCCAAAGAAATCAGTTTCCAAGCAAACATATGCCTCAGGTATTTCCAGATTTGTGGAACCAAGCCTTTTACCCCCATGAGACACCACATGCTGCATTTTATACAGAAAGCAATTTTCCCCAGCAGATGAAACCTTACGGCACTGTCTGCTTGATTATCTATGTTGCTGGGCTTTTTCTCTATTTGGGGATTAATAGGGATGGTGTAATTTAGACTCTGTAACAAGCTGCCTATCGTATACAGATGGATTTACTGAGTTATCAGTCTAGCCACACACCTGCAACTTCGCTTTCATTAAATGTAGTGCCGGGGACAGGGAAAAGTTGGGAGACTGAAGATGAGTCTTTCGCTGTCTACCCAAAGAACAGGCACAGCTTAGGCTGCGCCTTAGCAAGCTCGGCTACAAAGTCCAATGCAAGAGCACCCCAGGCAAGACCTCAAAGGACCAACCTCTGGGTAGGTCAGTCTCCATGAGCATTTAAGCCCAGATCCTCAATAAGGGAAGTTAAGAGCCTAAATACCTGGGCCTCAACCTTGCTTGCTACCCTAATGGTCCCAGGATGGCCTTGTAACACGGACAGCCATCTTCTAGGAAATGACCTGTGTCCACTAACTCACTTCACACGGGGCCCCAAAGAGGTGTCAGATGGTACCAACCTTTGGTCACTGCAACCCAGGGTGGCCGGAAAGTGATGACCTAGGGTCTGAAAGGTTCATCGTCCCATAGGTCAGACATCTGAACCTCTCACGGATGTAGAAGGAGCACCAATGACTTAACTGCATTATTCAAAGCCTAGTTATGCTCTCCAGATTTCCCCATGCATTAACTGAAGATTTGTGACTATTACCATGTGCCATTTCAAGCTTCATTCGCACGTAATAGACTTTTATGGCTTAAATTTCTGTGAATTCTAAATTAGCGCAGCTAATTAAAATGCTCCCAAAGTTTTATGTAAATAACTAATTACCATTTGAGACAGGATAGTAAATTCGAAGATGCTCACACTCTGTTCCCATAGGAGAGAGGGGCCCGAGCCTGTTCCTGGTGTTGTCAGTGACTGAAGTCCCATTGACTTCAGTGGGTGCCAGATCAGGCTCTGAGCTCCTGCCCTGGTATGTGCCCAGGCCAGAACAAAATGATTGGGCCCTGACTGAAAAATACCGAGTGCCCTCTGTTCTCCTGGTCTTCAATGGGAACTCAGCATTGCAGGATTAGGCCCCTGGTAGCTATGTTTGACACCAGGGCTTACTTGAGTAAGGAACACATTAGAACTCAGATGGGAGCCTTTAGAAATACCAAGTGGTGTGTGCACAGGTGGGTGGGGGTATGAGGTATTTTAGGGGCATTTAGGGGCATTTAGGGGCCCAGGTATTTTAGGGGCATTTCCAGCAGATCGAGGGATGTGATCATTCCCCTCTACTCAGCACTGGTGAGGCCTCATTTGGAGTACTGTGTCCAGTTTTGGGCCCCACACTACAAGAAGGATGTGGATAAATTGGAGAGAGTCCAGCGGAGGGCAACAAAAATGATTAGGGGGCTGGAGCACATGACTTATGAGGAGAGGCTGAGGGAACTGGGATTGTTTAGTCTGCAGAAGAGAAGAATGAGGGGGGATTTGATAGCTGCTTTCAACTACCTGAAAGGGGGTTCCAAAGAGGATGGATCTAGACTGTTCTCAGTGGTAGAAGATGACAGAACAAGGAGTAATGGTCTCAAGTTGCAGAGGGGGAGGTTTAGGTTGGATATTAGGAAAAACTGTTTCACTAGGAGGGTGGTGAAGAACTGGAATGGGTTACCTAGGGAGGTAGTGGAATCTCCTTCCTTAGAGGTTTTTAAGGTCAGGCTTGACAAAGCCCTGGTTGGGATGATTTAGTTGGGTTTGGTCCTGCTTTGAGCAGGGGGTTGGACTAGATACCTCCTGAGGTCCTTTCCAACCCTGAGATTCTATGATTCTATGAGCTAAGCTTTCCAGCAGTTACAGTTTTGAATGACTCTGTCATTTCCAGGCCCCAGGGATTCTCGTCTATGAAGTTTTCCTTCACGAGGCAGCATGTGCTAGTGATTAGGGTAGAGACTGGGCATCAAGACTCCTGGGTTTTAATTCCATCTCTGCCACTGAGGGTATGTCTACACTGCAATAAAAAAACACACACAGCAGTGAGTCTTAGAACCGGGGTCAACTCCACCTTGGCTGGTTTCAGAGCCTAGGCTCCAGCCCAAGCTCCAGTTCCAATCTCAAATGTCTACACCGCTGTGTTTATCCCTGTAGCACAAGCCAGAGTCAGTTGACCCGGGCTCTGAGACTGGCTGCTGTGGGTTTCTCATTGCAGTGTAGACATACGTGGAGTCACTTCAGACAAGTCACTTAACCTCTGTGTTTCAGTTTCCCACTTCATACAATGACCACACTAATACTTACCCGCCTCAGAGGCCCGGGGTGGGGAGGTGAGGAGGGGTGCCTGTAACACACTTTGGGAGCCTTGGAGGAAGGTGTTCATAGAATCATAGAATATCAGGGTTGGAAGGGACCTCAGGAGGTCATCTAGTCCCATCCCCTGCTCAAAGCAGGGCCAACCCCCAACTAAATCATCCCAGCCAGGGCTTTGTCAAGCCAGGCCTTAAAAACCTCTAAGGAAGGAGATTCCACCACCTCCCCAGGTAGCCCATTCCAGTGCTTCACCACCCTCCTAGTGAAAAAGTTTTTCCTAATATCCAACCTAAACCTCCCTCACTGCAACATGAGACTGTTACTCTTTGTTCTGTCACAGGAATGAGGTGAGTTAAGATCTGGAAGGTGGATGAATGACTAGTGTAGGTGATAGAAAGGGATACAGGCTGCTCTCAGTAACAAGGATGCAAATCATGGGGGTGCATGTGTGCGTCACAGCTGAGTATATAGTGGGGTGATAATGAGCCACCGCTCATAAATTCCAATGGGCTGAAAAATGAATTGTTCTTCCCCGGAAGCAGCTTTTCCTACCTCATCTGTGAGTCAGATGTGGGCTGTAACAGACTTGTACTCTTTGTGGGTCTGGCCCAGAGCGGGATGGAGAACACATCCTGGCCAGTGAGTTACATGCGCTCCCTCACATTCATTCTGTTTACCCTTCATGCCCCTCCAGTAGACTTCAAAATATGTTTTTTTCATTCTCTTCCCCTAGCTCTCTATCTATACCAGGCCTCTCCCCATGGCTGTAGTGTATAGGAACAGGGTACTATCCCTTTAAATAGTTTGTGGGCCTTCTACTGGTGCTCACTATGTTCTGTGTTTCAGAAGCCACCAGTACCCAACAAGAGCAGCAGTGTATATGTAACACCGACAGACCCTGGTCGTCGGTGGGCAGGTTTGAACCTGGGACCTCTGGAGCTAAATGCATGAGCTAAAAGCCAGCTGACTGTAGAGCAGACTCATTCATGCTCTCTAAGTGGTCTCGGTGTCACTTGATGGGACAGAACACCACACCCAGGAGGTGTGTGCGTTACACATATACGGTGTATATGTCCCATCAACACAGTTCTCTGGACTGCACGGTGCCCCCATGATTTCTTCATATTGCCAGTGTTGTGTGAAGAGACATAGGCACAGCAGTGGTATGTCTTGAAGTCTCTGTGATTGCAGAGGCTGCTTTAAGGCCACTGGCAGATTGATCTGCTGCCCTGGAGGGGGCGAGGAACAGAAGAGGCTTAAGAAGGATTATTTGAATATATCAAGAACAAAAGGCCCCAACCTCCCACCCACAGAGTCTGACCTGTATTCTTTGTTCTCCCCACTGGAATCCCCCACTGTCTGTCTATTCACACATGAACACGTCCACGCTGCCAAAACCCTGGAGAACAGACAGAGCAAAATACCTTCTGGGACCTTTTCTTTCCTTCTTCACGGCTAGTAGTTCCCACTCCCGTACCAAGGAGCCAGGCTCTGTAAATCAGATGGCGGTTACTGCAGACTTGCCCTGCAGCGACTGAGGCTGGCTTGCCCCACAGGATTTGTGTGTGGGGTGGGGGGGCTGGAATCCAGCACAGCCTGGTTTGCCATTCCTCCCCACCCCATTTCTAACCATCCCCGCCCACCCCGCTACCACCGCAGGGATCCTTTCTGTGAGCTAGGGAGTGAGCAGTGAGCATGAAGCAGTGACAGCCCCCCCCAGCCTAAATCTGTAGGCAACACCCTTCCCTCCCTGCCTGCAAAGCAGCAGGAGGGGAGCCAGGGTCCTTCTGGGCTGGATTTGTCACCTGTAACCCAAGGAAATTCTTTGTCCTCCCCACCTGAATCCCATCAATGGCTATTAGCCAGGATGAGCAGGGATGGTGTCCCTAGCCCAGGGGCAGGCAACCTATGGCACGCGAGCTGATTTTCAGTGGCACTCACCCTGCCCGGGTCCTGGCCACCGGTCCGGGGGGCTCTGCATTTTAATTTAATTTTAAATGAAGCTTCTTAAACATTTTTAAAACCTTATTTACTTTACATACAACAATAGTTTAGTTATCTATTATAGACTTATAGAAAGAGACCTTCTAAAAACGTTAAAATGTATGACTGGCACGCGAGACCTTAAATCAGAATGAATAAATGAAGACTAGGCGCAGCACTTCTGAAAGGTTGCCAACCCCTGCCCTAGCCTCTATTTGCCAGAAGCTGGGAATGGGCGACAGGGGATGGATCACTTGAGGATTCCCTGTTCTGTTCATTCCCTCTGGAGCACCTGGCATTGGCCACTGTCAGAAGACAGGACACTGGGCTGGATGGACCTTTGGTCTGACCCAGCATGGTCGTTCTTATGTTCTTATGAAATCTTTTATTTAAAAAATATTGTAATTGTGTTTTCAGAAGCCATAAACTTGGAGGCTCAAATCCCAGCTTGTGCTGGGCTGATCTGCCAGTTAGACCACAGTCAGGGCTGAGCCAGCTGCAAGTTGTGTCAGCAATGGGTGGTTTTTCTAGCAGAAGCAAAGCTCCCTTTCTTTTAAGGTGTTGGTCCTAAATGGTCTCAACTGCTCCTAAAGAGCTGACAGATGCGGCTGCCTCTGCATCCTGGCTGGGAAATTAACCTCTGAAAAGCCCAGGTCTAATTTAGCAGGGCTTCCTCCTAATTTCAGGATGCAGGGGAGGTGCAGCAGGGTTTAGTTTTTGGTTCCTACAGGGGGCGCCCAAAGACTGGCAGAGGGGAGATATTGCAGCATTCACTGCTAAACGATTCCGCACAAGAAATTGACTTGAAAATTCATTTCAGGTTGTGCCAGGTAGCCTCACTCTAATGCCTCAGTCCAAAACTACCATGCGGTGTCCAATACGTTACCAGTAACTCAAAACCGGGGGTGGAAATGCAAGTGATTTATTCTCCTCTTGTCTTTTTTCCATCCAGCAGCTATGGGAATTACAGAGGATTAAAATACAAAAGTCATTTAAGTTTTTAACTGGAAATCTCAGCTCTTTGCAACACAGTAAAAGAAGGGCAATCAGGGAAAAGATACAAATATCAGTGCAATTTAAAATGATTAAAAATAAAAGACCCAGTTTGAGCATAAATAGATGGTTTTAGGCTTCAGACCTTTAGCACCTGTTAGCTGCAATTTCCCTTTAAAAACCTCAAGGGGACAAATTCTCTCAGTTGATAAACGGATTGTATTTCCGGCCCACTCCTCAGTGTTCATCTGCACTCAATCTGCCTTTATTGCCATGAGCTTTAGGTCTAATTCTTTCCATTACTGTAATGCCAAGAGGTCCAGTATTGGGTTAATCCTATGGAGACATACTGAGAGACAGTCCCTGCCTTGAGAATGTATCTTTTAAACAGAGTGGGAGAAAGGAAAGGTTCTCATTCCCACTTTACTGCTGGGGAGGTGCGCCACAGAGAGACCAACTGATTTGTCCAAGATCAGATAGGAAGTCGCTGGCATAACTGAGAACTGAACTCAGATCTCCTGAGTCTCCATCCAATACCCTAGCCAGAAATAAGCTGCAGGCTTACTGTTGCATGCCTCAGTTACTAACCATTGACGGACTTATCCTCCTGATGCTTGACCAAAAAAACCCCTGTTGTTTCCCCTCCTTTAGTCTCTTAGCATCACCCTGTCACAACCCAGCTCACATGCAAAACTATACAGCCAAAGAGTCTCTATCTCCTGCAAAAGTGGAGTACAGAGTCTATACCAAACTCACAAACACATGCCATAGACAGTTACTGGAAAGATGCTTTTGTAAAAGCGGAATTCCCCTATGAACTGTTCAGTAAGAAGGATCTCATGCCAATCAATCTATGTTTAGGGCCTCAGTCACTGTAGCATCTGTTTGCCAGATGTTTCTTTGCAAACTGGTATTTTGGACAATTCATTACAAACTCTCACAGGAGACTTTTGGAAGTACTAAAATGTTACACATCCTGTTCATGCACCATTACGAATTCCAGCTTTCCATAGCTGGCTATTTGTTGAAAGCAGCTGTCTTGTTAGTTCTAAGCCCTTGTGCGGTATAAAAAAAGTGTGCAATGGAGAAATCCACCTTACACATAGCTAATGTTGCCTGATGTACAGAATTCCTTGGGTTTTCCTCTGAACCAGACATAAGGCTTGATTGATTCACCCCTGCTAGTTTTACTGCCATTGGCATGGAGTATGTGAGCAAACAAATGGGGCTGCCCAGGGGACATGGAGGGCAAAATCGGAGAACAATGGAATTGTCCACGTGTAATGGTGATGATGCATGAGAACCTCTTAAGTGCTTTCTTCACTATATGGATGAATTGTTTCCCCTCCTCTAGGTGGGTGATGCACCGGAATCTTTGACTTCCTGGTCACCTACTGGCAGTCACTGACGAGGATCCTTAGCAAAGTGAATGGACTGTAATGAATGCAGTGCTAGCAGGTTGCATGCCTGTACTTTACCAGTACACCAATGTTCTCTACCATCAACGCACCCCTATGGTGAACACAGTGATAGTATGTTGGTCACAAATCACAGCTCATCACACTCACTGACTTAGCTATGCTGGCAGAAGTCCCTAGCGTAGCCCTGGCCTGAACTGCAGCAGTAGGCAAACCCCTTGGCAAGTAGCTGCCACCAACAAAAGCAAGAGAGATCAGGGCTATGTGCCTAAATCTGAGGCACGGGCCTCGATGCAGAGATGTGTCGAAGGATGATTTGGGGCTGAAGTCTAGGACTGGGTCACAGTGAGAATCCCACAGTTATCTATAGCCCTTCTGGAAGAAGACCAGGGATAAACAAGACCCAGTCATAGGTTGTATTTTGACTGTTGCACACAAGGAGTCAACAGGATTGACCCGGATTCTTTATTCAAGCAAACTCACATTAGCTTAACAGCTCCACCATCTTGTTCTCCGGCATGCTCCTTTGCTTTTCTCTACTGTTCCGAAGTGTGCATCACACTTACTCCAGTTCTAATCAATGATCATGAGCTATCATGCAACATACTTTTTAAAAAAATGGAGGAATCCACCTTAACCATCAAGCACCACTGGTGAGGAGATAAACGGTATGAGATGAAAGAAGGCTTCCATGGACTTCTGGAAAAAAAGAATCCGTTTGTCATTAGGATTTTATTCTGAGGGTTATTGTAATAGGACCCTGTTGGGCTAAATTCTGTATTTATGCCTCGTAAGAGACAGTCCCTTCCTCTAGTCAGCCTCTTGGATACTTGAAGTGGTTCAGAGGTGAGTAGAACCCCCTATCCCCACCCCTGTCCAACTTATGTTTCATAAGTTTTAGGGCAAATCAAAATTGGGCTACCAATTCCTTTCTGACTTCTCTCTTAGCCAGCTATAACAAGTTCATGAAGGTATGGTGGAAAACTAATTTAATTATATGTACTAATAACAAAATCTAAGGCAGAAGGGAAAATACATGTCTTTTCTGTAGGGAATAACACCAGACCATTGTTTAGAGATAAAATAGTATTAAATAAAGGAAAAGGCAAACTTTCCCCTAACACTAGCTAAATAACTGAGGGAATAAATGTCTTCTTTACTTGTGGCACCTTAAATGTGTCTGTCCGTCCACCCATCTCACAGACCTACCTTCCTGGTCCTATATGTCAGGCAAACGTCCCCCGTGAGGGTCTGCCCCAGGCTGGAGAGAGGGATGTAAAAACTCCCTCCTCCCCTCCCAAGAAGCTCTGTCAGTGAATTCCAGGTTTGCAGATCTTCCCCCCCTTGTGAAAGCCAGGACCTTTAAGAAAAGGGATAATGGATGGCTGCAGATTGCTGGGTGTTGCAGTATTTCTTGCTGCCCAGTAGGTGGTGCCCTTGTCACCTACCAACGACTTTCGGAGCCTAGGAAAAAGTGGGTTGTCGTTTTGATGGAAGTGACCTGATGTCATTCAGAAAAGGCCCCTTTCTAACAATAGGCCGCAGCCCATTGAAGGCAGCCTCCAGAGTCCAAGTGGAGAGAGGGACACAATTCAGATCGGAAGAGAGGAAAACAAAACCTGGTCATCAGTAAAAGCCCTTGGAGATGAAGGTTTATTGGGCAGACGTTGCGCTTTTGGAGGGAAAGAGGAGAGAGATTCCATGAGAAACCCTAGGACGAGAAAACATTGGACACCCAAGGGTTTAGGCTCCCAATGCTGCAAAATACTGACTGCAATGAGATTGCTCATGGTAGGAAGACCTCTACCAGGAGCATTTGCAGGATTGGGCCCTTATGCTGGAAATCTTACTGTCCATTTTCCAGTGATCTCTCTGGAGCAAGGCTTGCCTTGAGTTTTTGTTTCAGGCCCTAGATCCCTTATACTGGTACAGGGACTCTTGCTTAGATTCACAGGTTTCAATTAATCAACAAATGGAGTTCAGGAAGGAATTTTCTCTAGAACAGCAGTTCTCTAGCTTTTCAGTGTCTGGACCTCTCCTTAAGCAAAAGGGAGAGATTTTCATGGGCCCGCCTCACCTTCCCACTTCTCAGTCCATGGTGGCTTAGGGATTGAGATGTGCCCCATGTTGCAGAAGCACCAGGAAGGGATCCACGGACTGACAACACGAGCCATAGTTTGAGAACCACTATACTAGGATGTCCTGGCAGGGAACTTCATCTAGAGAAGTGAGCGGGGATCATCCATTGGGATTAGATGGATGTATCCATGCGGTCAGTTTCCCATGACTGTAGGAAGGTGGGCATTGGTGGAGATCAACCCAGAAAAAAGTTCTTTTACTTTTCAATAAGGGATCTTACTACGCCCACAGAGACATGGCAGGGATGATACATTGAGCAGCTCTTAATTGAAGCAATTCTGTGTATTCTGCACTGCAGTTCTTGATAATGGTATCTTACTGAAGTGCAGGCAGGGAATTTCAGGAAAATAATTGCAAGAGGAAGAAATCTGAAATTAGTTCAGTGATGGACGATTCCTTTGAAGGTCGAAACTGTACAAGTAACAAGGTTTTCGGTGTTCTGCCGAGGACACATTTTTATGCAGTTAGATTTAATTTTTTAAAGACAAGCTCAGGAATGGGTATGACAATTAAGTCAGTTAACAAAGCTGAACAGAAACAGTTGAGCAAATAGCACTGGCTTATTCAGTCTTTTCTCTGGCATGGTAAATATGTCCCCTCCAATGTATGAGAGACACTGCTGTTCAGAGCACATTGCTACAAAGATGGCAGAGATATCACTTCAGCATCCCCACCCCACAAGCCCCAGAAGGAACTCTGGTTCAATCATCCAGAATTTCTCCCCATCCACAACCTAGCCCCTCTACATCCCTGCCTGAGAGTGCTGGGGCAGAAGCTTGCCCTTAAGTAGAGATGGGCTCAAACCAGATCCAAACAGCCCAAACCTTGAGGAAGCTGAATCCTTATCAGGCCCATATGAACCTTTAATAATAATTAACAAAACGGGATTGATTTTGCGTGCCCACTGTTATTGAAACCGCACACCTCTTCAGTTGAAAAACTCCCCCAGAGAGGTACACCTGAGTATTACCGGAGCTTTGTCAATCTTTACAGCACATGATGGCATCACTGCCTAATGTTTAACTTTAAATTATCGCAAAACTCCTTCCCAGCAACACCCTTTGTGTTAAATCTGCAAGGCCCGAAATTAATGGCGCATTTCAGCCACGGGCTGTAAACCTCCGTGACAATCTAGTAATGAATGTCAAACAAACCAGAGCTGGGCAAAAAAAACTAAAGTGCAAAGCGTTTTCCAGCTATGCTTTAGCAATAACATTTCTATGCCTCTATCCTTGGTTTCTAACTAACATTTACCTATCGATAGCAAAGCCATATGGATCTTTGGTTTCCAGATACCGCTCGCTCACATTATTGTTACATTATTGCGGAAAGGGATCTGGGGGTCATAGCAGATCACAAGCCAAATATGAGTGAACAGTGTAACGCTGTTGCAAAAAAAGCAAACACAATTCTGGGGTGTATTAGCAAGAATATTGTAAGCAAGACACAAGAAGTCATTCTTCCTCTCTACTCAGCCTTAGGCTTCAACTGAAGTATTATGTCCAGTTCTGGGCATCACATTTCAGGAAAGATGTGGACAAATTGGAGAAAGTCCAAAGAAGAGCAACAAAAATGATTAAAGATCCAGAAAACATGACCTAGGAGGGAAGATTGAAAAAAAATTGGGTTTGTTTAGTCTGGAGAAGAGAAGTCTGAGAGCGGACAGGATACCAGTTTTCAAGTACATAAAAGGTTGTTACAAGGAGGAGGGAGAAAAACTGTTCTCCTTAACCTCTGAGGACAGGACAAGAAGCAATGGGCTTAAATTGCAGCAAGGGCAGTTTAGGTTGGACATTAGGAAAAACTTCCTAACTGCCAGGATGATTAAGCACTGGAATAAATTGCCTATGGAGGTTGTGGAATCTCCATCACTGGGGATTTTTAAGCGCAGGTTGGACAAACACCTGTCAGGGATGGATAATACTTAGTCCTTCCTGCCTTGAGTGCAGGGGACTGGACTAGATGACCTCTCAAGGTCCCTTCCAGGCCTATGATTCTATGAATTTACATGCTGCACATTAATTGAAAAATTGGTGCCTTTCATACACACAGCTTTTCATGGACAATATACTATGCTCAATTTTATTATTCTACCGTAGCGCCAAGGAGCCCTAGTCTGAGTATAAGGCAAGAGACGACAGATGGCCACAGTCAGATGGAGGAGCACAAGGAAACAATGAACCGATATTGGTCGGCATGATCAGCTCTGGTCTCAGTACACCACTGGTTTAACTATTATCAAGTTTTTTGTGGGCATCATGGCAAAAGCGAGTTTTAGGGAGGGTTTTGAAAGAGGACAAGTAGGTAGCCTTGTGGATGTTTATGGGGGGCTCCTCCCAAGCATGAGGGATAGCATGGGAGAAAGCATGAAGTTGATTGTTTGAAAATTGAACCAGAAGGTGAAGGAGGCTGGGATCATGGGCTGGCCGGAGGTGAGAGTCGACCTCTCGATACTGAATGAGAGATGATGGGTAGGGTGGGGCTAGGCCATGAAGGCCTCGAAAGTGAAGACAGGCAGGTCATGTTTGATGCAATAGAGAAGGGGGAGAAAATGGAGGGATGCACGGAGAGGGGTGACATGGTGAAAGAGACAGGCAAGGAAAATGATCTTTGCAGCAGCATTCTGAATGGATACCAGCAGGGCAAGACTGCATTTGTCAAGGCCAGAGAAGGACACCCGAGAACATGGGTCTAAAGGGACTTGCAAACTCCAGGCACTTACTGTCCCACGACTCTCCCCTGGGCATAAATTGTGGTTCTTCGGTGTGCATTTACATTCTGCAGTGGTCAGATCAGCGGCCCTATCAGAATGGCTAATAGATCCTGCTACACCAGAAGAGAGAATGTGCCACTGGGCTGTGTCATCTGAAGATAGCAGCTGCCTGCACTGGGTAGGAACAGGCTGAAGAAGACTCAACCATCTTAACATTACATATGTATTAGGGACACTGAGGTGAGTCTTATGTCTCCCTCTGAAGTAGCTAGCATCGGCCACTGGCAGACAAGCTACTGACACTGACTAGAGGACCCTGTCCTGTCCTGGAGGAAGGATGGGTTTATGGTTAAGGCATTGGCCTGCAAGTCAGCTGATGGGGGCTTGATTCTGACTCCCTGAGACTTTGAGTTAGTTACTTAGTCTCTCTCTCTCTCTCTCTGCCTCAGTTCCCTATCAGAAAATGGGCATACTTTGACTGTCTCCTCTGTCTAGGTTGTAAGCAGGTGCTGTCTCTGGCTATGTGTACGCACAGCACCTGGCACAATGTACCACTGACTGGGTGGAGGTTTATTGTAGTAATAATAAGTATGCAATTCTTATCTTGCCTGAATTCACCAGACCTCAATGATCTGGAAAAGAGGGTTTGAAATCTCACAAAAAACGGTTTTCTCCTGATATCTGCAGGGTGTTTCCCACTTTTGCTCTGCCTGGAGACAGCACAGAAATATCCTTTCTCCTGCTATTTAATTTGGCACTGCCGTGTTCAAACCAGATCAGGATGATGCCAGTCACATGACAACGAAGAACAATCAACCAAATTTTTGACTCTCAAGGTTTGGTTTTGTCTTGAGGGATGGGCCCAGATTTGGGTTGCTTTATACTTTTATCTGAAGTGGATCGCCTACTCCGGCTTGGAATTATGCCAGAATCCACTCTGAGAAAGGGGATGACACCCCCGGAGGCTCAAGAAATAGTTCTCGGTGCTTCTTTCACTGTTAGAAATTAAAGATCAATGGCACAACCCAAAGCCCTTCGGAGTCAGTGGACATCTTTCAGCTACTTCAGTGAGCTTTGGATCCAGCCCAAAGGAAATGCTTCCCCTCTAGCTCACAGCAGAACTACAGCTTAGTAAATATCATACAGCCAATAAAGGCATGCGCCTTCCGAGATCATGTGTGATAAAATAATGGAACAAGGATAAAACCCCCAAAGCATACAAACAAAAGAAGAATATGTATCCAAAAATAAGCCCTCCATGCCATACCCTACTCACTCTATTATGCTTATGCACTGAAGCTGATGGAACTATTTGCGTGAGTCAGGCAAGCATGATTTCCCCCTGTTGATGTAAGCCAGCCACCCTTACTCTCTCTCTCTTTGAAGTCAATGGCATTACTTGGTAAGGACTCTTCCTGCGACCTAGGCCTGCAGGATGTAGTCCTGTATTTGAAGCAAGTCCAGGGAAATGTACAATGTTGTGTTAATATGGAACCAGGCGTTAGCAACAGGCGTTTTTGAAAGCTACAAAAGGATCGGAACATTTGCAAGGTGCTGACCTCAAACTAATATTCATTTAGGACTCCTGGCTATTTGAGTGTGTTCATGCAAAGCAGCATTCATTCCCTGGCTATTATTCCCGAGTCACAAGGAGCTATTGGATAATGTATTCCATGGCTCAAAGGACAATTTATAGGGATGTGTAAAAGTTCCAGCTCATATGTGATCCTATAGCTGCAGCGATAAAACATAGCCTTACAGGGGCTTCTGTTGTTAACAATGTGGAGACCCAAAGCTCAGTGTCTCACCTGGCTGATCTCAGAAATTGGAGGCCTGTGTCTGACATTATTCCAGGTAACAAAATCTTTTACTGGGGTCAGACTTTGACTGATTTTAGGGCTCTGTTGAGCATGTTTTTATTCTTGGGATAACTTGGCAATAAAAACATTTGAAAAATATCTGTAAAGACCTGCCAAGTAGTTGGGATTTTATATTCACAACCTATTCCATCGAATGTACTGATATTTTTCTTTTAGTATATGAATCCTTTTATTCAATATATGGCTGTTAAAATTGGAAAGTGCATGTCTCCAGCTGAATTAGTAGGATTTCACTGAAGACAGTTTATCTATCTGTCTATCTACAGTGTTATTCAGGTATTTATGTGTGTCAGTAACATAAGGAGTGATCGCTTCACACAGAGACGTTTAAAGAATGTGAAAGATAAGTTGCATGTGTTCATTCATCCATAAAAAGCACTCACAGCCACATATGATCCTGGTGATAAACTGTCTTCGTTTTTTTCACCTGCCCTCCTCATAATTGGCAGAAGTGAGGCAAACAATTAAAAAATGATGCCCCACCATGTGTGTGAGACTTGGCAGATGAGCACAATTTGAAAAGGGCACGTCTGGAAAAGTTCATTTTGACTTCTCAGTCTCTTTCTGTTTCCCGTTTCATTTTAAACCATCCATGAAATTTCATAGATAATGTTTTATCTTACACACAAAGCCTTTTGTTATACCTGGGGACTGATTCTGTTCCCATTGAGGTTAATGGCAGACAGGATTGGGCCCATTATATGGCCATGTAAGATGATTTATTGCTGTTCGGGGTGTTGCTAGCATTGTACAACATGGCTCTTACACTGATCCCTGCTAATTAGAAATGTGATATGTGATCTGTCCAAATAGAAATCTGTCTTATATGCAAAAGAGCTTTTCGGTTTTGACTCAAAGGAGGACACAGATTTATATGCCTGTCAGACACATGTAAAAAGAAATACGAAGTATAGTAATTATCTGCAAATTATACATCATTTTTATTTAAGACCTGAATTAATTTGTCACATTTTATTTATACTGTACCATTATTTTACTGCAATTTGATATTTGATTTAATTTTTTCTGCAACAGAGCTGGAAAAATATGTCCAAAAATTTCCCCTGATATTCATTTGAGATTTTTAATGGATTTGATTCAGCTTGTGCTTATCAACTGTTTTGTTCACTTTCCACAGATAAGCTGGAAAATGCAGTTAGTAGCAGGAATGTTTGCCAGATTGAAATGAATGTAATAAAATATTCCCCCAAAGAACTTTCAGATTCATAGTTGCAAAGATTCACACCAAAGTCCTGATTCTAAGAGTTGCACATTCCTCCAGTCATGGAACAGAAACATTCCAAAATGACTCAAATCACAAATATTGAACATTCACAATAAACATCTTGCAAAGGAGCTACACACCCACAATTATTCACAGACACTGTTCAGCAACCAATTTTGGATAACAAATCAATGTCAGTGTTGTAAACATTTCTGTTTATGCTTGTTCATATCTCTTTGCTCTTGGACCTTGGCACGTCACTTAGCAAAAACATACTTCACCCATTAGCACTAAACATCTGAACAGAATGTCTTTCTCCCAGCTTTTATTAGAACACTAAGGATCTGATCAAACTAGATGGCAGACTTTCTGCTGACTTCCACAGGAGCTGGATCAGGCCATTAACAGAAAAAACTATGGGCCCAATCCAAGAAACTTTATCAAGGCTGTTAGTCTTCTTTAGTTCGGCACGCAAAATCGATGGTACTGCTCACACAAGTAAGTTACAAGATCAGGCCCTGAATTTGTCTGTAGGTGCTTTTCAGTTCAAATAGAAAAGGATTCTATTAATAAGATACTGTGTTTGCCCTGACTGGTTTCCACGTGTGTTTCAGTTAGCAGACTCTGATCCGAAATGTGAAGCTGATGAACTGTAAGTACTCACTCTCCACATGCTCACTGGTTTTTATTTTGGATTTGGAATTTTACAGGCAGTGCAAAGTAAGGAAAACACAAAATAATCTAGATGCTCTAGATAAGAGTACCGTGTTCATACCATTAATATAAAAAGGGATGGCAAGCATGCTAGCTGTCTGAGCTTAATTTTTCTTCAGAAAGAGAGAGATACAAAGGGGAGATACCCAGCTGTTTCTTATGATAATGTATAATTTTGTTGTTTTGTTAACAGAGAGAGAACAATTGCGATGTACAATATATTTGAAGGAAAACAGTTATACACATTTGATTTAAACACATCCCATTCATTAAATGGTGTACTACTATAAATTCGTTAATGGTGCTGGTTCTTCCACCACTCAAGTTAAGGACAGCACTTCAGCTGATTTCAGCACTGTCCCAACATGTTGTCTGTTTCTTTAATTGCTAGATGTGTTAATTACAATGAGGAGCGCCTCAGTGCCTGGTATGTCTGGTAAGTACTGAGCCATTCTAAAGACAGAATTGGCAAAAAAGTCTGTACTGATATATAGACAGGAAAGCTGAGTGAATAATTGACCAAACCAAAAAATTCAAAATCATTTAATTTGGGGTGAACCAAAATTAAAATGTTTTTGGTTTTGTGAGGTTTGGGTTTGGTTTGGTTTGGTTTTTATGTTTTGGGGTGTTTTCGCCCTTTAAAAAAACAAACAATTCGAGCTAAATTTCTAAATAAAATGCCATTTTGAAACAAAAAGTTGCCAGGTTTCGTTTTGAATATGTGGGAATGTACTGTTTTGACTTTTTCTATTTTTTTTTTCATTTTTTATTTGACTGACAGTATTTGCCAAATTTGACCTGAAACTGCATTTTTCAGCAAATAAACTATTTGACTGAAAAATTTCACCTAGCTTTAATAGATACAGAGAGAGCAATTGATAGCAAGGAACATTTCTCCTCACATTTCACCTGAATTTTCTGTGCTTAAACCCATTATTTTGTGTTCTGCCCTGACTGGATCATTTCTCCTCATCCCCTTCACTGTTTGCGGACGGCAGAGCTGATCAGCTGAGAGTTTTTAATGGAAAAAAGTCAAAATTCTTAGTGAAAAGTGTTTTTGCAGAAAAATCCAGCCAGCTGGGATGGCCTGATCCTAGGCACAGAAGCAATTGATGGGACTTTGGCTATTGGCTGCAACAGTCTGTGCAACTCTGGTAAAAAAAACCTGCCACCCCCCTGCCTCCCCAAAAAAGTTTTGTCAAAAATATGTTGAAGTTTTTTTGTTGAAGAGAATTTCAATAATTGGACCAACTTTGCCCTTCTCCTAGTTAGCAGGTCTCTTCTCACTCCCCCAAAACCTTCCCTCTTGCTTCCCACTTCTGAAACTGTTTGCAGTTGCCACCTACTGTTGATTGTTCCATGTCTATGTCTCTGCCTCAGGTTATTGATCTTGTTCTTTCTGGCCATGATCCTGTCCTGTGGGATTCTCTTCTGCCTGCAGTGCTGGCTGAAACGACGGAGCAGCTTCCCCTCCCGGCGCACGCTCGCCGTCTTTGCGCTCAGTGACTCCGATTCTCTTGGTGGTTAGTTTCCATCTAGATCTTTGCGGGGCTTCTCCTGTAGGGTCCAACCCAAACTCAGTGGCAGGGCCATAGTTCGCTGACTCGGCAGGTAAAGTGATGCTGCATTCAATCCAGAGATCTGGCCTCCCACCCAGATGAGAGTTACTGCCCTGGGCTTCCTGCCTGGAGAGCTGTCCATCTCATGGGGCATTTTAAACAATCATTAGGCCTCATATTCATTGGAACGTTGTCACAAAGGAACACAGGCACTGGGTTAATTGGTCCCAGCCCCTCCCACAATGCACCCAGGGCTGGTCTCCTAGTATCTGGGGGTATCTCCATTAGCTTCAATAGGCATTGGATCAGATCTTAAATGAGCGTCCCTCAGAAGAAACCCCAAGGATGTCCCATCAGACCGAGTGCGTGAGCCCTGATAATCCAAGAGGAAAGCCTGGTAGCTCTCTGGGTCAGGGGGTCAGAGCAAACGCTAGGCTCGCTGGGGAAATCACACCAAACCAAACTCTTGACTCCTCTAGTGTTGGCAGATTGAATTCAGAGCTTCCCAGCCCCCAATGTATAGTTAGCTGGTCCCAGAGCCCTGAGCTGCAGCTGCTGCATGTGCATGGCAGATTGCTCTTGTAATTTTCTTTCAAGTGACTGGAACCACGTGATACTTCAATATCTCAAGGTAATGTAGCTCTCATGTCATCATCATCGTCCCCTCCCCCCCACACACACACAGAGTCACCTCGGTCCCCCATGTGTGGTTTCACTCAAGGCTCGCGTATGGTTACCAAGAAAAGCTCCATTTTTCTCTTCCCAGTAAGTGAAACTTCTCCATATGCCTTTTCCGGACTCCATGCCCACTCTCCAAACCCAGAGCTGTGCCCTTCTCCCGCCCTGCGCGTCGGCACCAGGGGGACTGGATCGCCTCCTTCCTACGAGGATATTATGACGGCAGGCAAACACTAGGGGCCTGATTCATACCTCCCCGTGTTACTCCGGATCTACACCAGTGTGAGAACAGAATCAGCCATGAGGCTGAAGAGGAGACAGAGGAAGTATTTTATTTTTAAATTAAAAGACGGAACAAAATGCAAATAGAATAACACCCACTTTCCCGTTATACTCCAAAGGACCACATTGCAGAGAGTAAATGTTCACCTTCCTTGCAGGCTCAAGATCTGGATCTGAAATTCAGGCTCCTCCAAAGTTTAGGTCTGTCTGTACCCAACATTTTTGGTTCAGCCTGAACATTTAGCCTATTTAATATCCTAATTCCTCCCATGTGCTTGCAGCTCACTGCCTTTCAGGAGCACAGGCTAAGGCATGACTAGGCAGCAGCTTCTCAAGTTGGAAATAGATGGGTTTGCTTCAGTCGTTTGGCACCGAGCCAGCATGGCACCAGGGAGCGTTAGAGTTACACTGTTATACTGTGAAGTGTGATGTAAATATTCCCCATGTAAGTGATGGACTGTTTGCCTCCCGTGAAATGCGTAGTACGGTTTAAAAGATACAGACAGTGCAAAATGCAGCAGCTTGAAAGGCGGCAGAGGGAAAGCATGAACCATGGACTCTTCAACCGGAACCAAATTAAAATGTTGCTCTGGTTATTTTCAATTGACGTAAATACTCTTGATTTCAGTATTAATATTGTGCCTGTCTAGGGTGACCAGATGTCCCGATTTTATAGGGACAATCCCGATTTTTGGGTCTTTTTCTTATACAGGCTCCTATTACCCCCCACCCCTTGTCCCGATTTTTCACATTTGCTGTCTGGTCACCCTATGCCAGTCTCTACTTCGGTATCTGTCATAACCAGAAAGGAACGGGGCTCAGCACTGCAGCTCTGTGTGCTGGCCCCGACCCAAAGGCCAGGAAGGGGACCAGCATCTGAGACCACTGCCTGCTTTCCCATTGCCACGTTCCAGGCCTGTTGACTTCCTAAACTCACCAGTGCTGAGATCCAAGATTCTGGTTTTGGCTTTGAAATAACAATAGTTTATAAGTAATCGAACACAGCGAGCTCCATAGGTGGTCTGTATTTTATTCTGCACAAAGCATTATCGACTTATTATTATTTACTTGGTTCTAAATATGTTGCTGCTTTTAATTTCATTGAATGTCACCTTCTAGTCATATTACTGGAGAGGCTAACAAGCAAAGAGGGTCCAGTTTTCACGATACAACCTCATTTTGAACACCTTCAATAATCCACGTTCATGTCAAAGAGTGTGACTCTTCTCTCCAACGTCCAGCAGAGGGCGATACAGGCTGTCAACTGTGATTAAGGGGCTTTTTGGTTACATCAAAATTGAGCTCGCCACAGAGAACAGGTTACGGTTGCTGTGCTATTGTGCGGGTTTAAAATTTGGTTTGTTTCACATTTTGGGGCTTTTGTTGTTCAAAAAATAAAATGGTTTAACCCAATTGTGTTCAGTGGCATGCTCGCCCTGCAGTAATAACCCCCACGGTGCTACGGGATACAGAAAATGAGCCAAAGGGAATCACAGAAATAGGCTGTGACGTATTCATGATTGTGCGATGACATATGTGACCACAATACCTCCAGGCAGCCTGCTTTAACGCTATGGGGGAGCAGCTTGTGGGGGAAAGGCCCACCCGCTGAAGGGCTCAATGAGATTGTTTGGGGTGTTTTTGTTTCATGGGGGGGCAAGGAAGGCCTTGGGCCATGGTATCTTGCTGCCCTTGTCTGGCCCACTGATCTGAAATTCCCAGCCCACAAGAGCCAGGTATGCTTGACATTGGTCTCTGCTTCACTGGATTATCTACAGGGGGAAGGTCATCAGAGCCAAATCCCCGAGGGATACTGGTGACAGCTGGGAAGTGAGTAGGGAAACTTGCATTTTGCTCTGAGGCTGGGAGTTCCTTTCCCATATCTCAGAAGAGCTCTGTGTAGCTCGAAACGTGTCTCTCACACCAACAGAAGTTGGTCCAATAAAAATACATAGATTCCCTCCCCCAGCTTGCCTCTCTAAGGAAACTCAACGCAGTAATGTCGGTTTTTGACACTCTGCCCTGCCTGGTCTGGGTCTATAACTTCTCACACTCACAGACACACATCTGCTCATACTGGCAATCTACACACGTCAAGCCGGATCAGGAGGCACTCCAGGATGAGCTCCGTTCCCACCAGGGTATTGCAGCATGGGGGAAGTGGCCATTGTCACACGCCATGCTGCACATGTACAGTGCACAAACGGAAGACCTTCCTCTCCAGAGTTGTCAATCTCTCCCCTTCCACCGGCGTAACATTGCAGGAGGGCTGAGCATTTGTCCCCATGGAAAGTACACCAGGGCATGGATCCAAGAGGGTTTGACCAGTAAGGAATTTTCCTCCTCATCGGTGAGCTTGGTGTGAACCAGCTGCACCACTTATGACCAGGGGTTTGTCGTAATAGCTGGAATCTCTATGTGCCCCACAAGAAGCAGTGTGGGGTAATGGGTAAGGCACTGGGCTCAGAGCCAGCATACCTCGGGGTCTATTCCTCACTCTGCCACAGCTATGATGTGTTACCTTGGTCATGTCACTGTCCTGTGCCTGAGTTTTCCCATCTGTAAAATGGGGATGATGACAGTTGCTTTCTTTTAAGAATGACTGTTACTCTCACTTACTTACCTGGAGGCATTTAGGTGTGTGGATCCACCCAGGAGCAGCTCCACTGGGGCACTCCTTCACTCAGTCCCAGGCCCCTCCGAGCTGCCCCAGAGCAGCATGGGTGGATGGAGTTCCCTGGGTGGTCTCTCCAGAGAACAGTCACTTTGCTTTGGGCCTTATGTCCCCATGCAGCACTCAGCCCCCGAGGAAGGTATTTCTTTTTGGCTGATCAATGTTTCCAAGAGTTACATTGGAAGATGAGACATTTTTTATAAAGTATCAGCTGAAAAATCCTTGTCTTTCAGATGTAATAGTGCTGGCTCTCCATAACTGCCTTCCAACTGCCATAACTAACAATGCAACGAAATGGAAATCATGTGAAAAAACCATGGAAGGCAATAAGGGGGTGAATATTTTGCCTTTGGGGTCTGCTGTCGCTAAGTCTTGATAGTGGGTAAATAACGAACTGTAGAAGGATTAATTGCCTGGGGTCCAGTAGGACGCAACTGAAGGAGCGGCATGAGGAAGGCTGCATAGCGAGGCTTTCATTTCACCACTCCATTCAAGGATTGAATTATAAAGTCATAAATAAAGTAATTTGCATGGAAAAGCCACAATGGCCTTTCGGATCTGATGCAAAATGGAGCAAAATTGAATACAGACTGGACATGTTGGGGGGATGTTTCCAAAGAGAAAATAAGAACATAGGAACGGCCATACTGGGTCAGATCAAAGGTCCATCTAGCTCAGTGTCCTGTCCTCCTACAATGGCCAATGCCAGGTGCCCCAGAGGGAATGAACAGAACAGGGAATCATCAAGTGACTCATCCCCTGTCGCCCATTCCCAGCTTCTGGCAAACAGAGGCTAGGGACACCATCCCTGCCCATCCTGCCTAATAGCCATTGATGGACCTACCCTCCATGAACTTATCTGGTTCTTTTTTGAACCCTGTTATAGTCTTGACCTTCACAATATCCTCTGACAAAGAGTTCCATAGGTTGACTGTGCGTTGTGTGAAAAAATACTTCCTTTTGTTTGTTTTCAATCTGCTGCCTATTAATTTCATTGGGTGACCCCTAGTTCTTGTGTTATGAGAAGGAGTAAATAACACTTCCTGATTCACTTTCTCCGCACCAGTCATGATTTTATAGTCCTCTATCATATCCCCACTTAGTCGTCTCTTTTCCAAGCTGAAAAGTCCCAGTCTTATTAGCCTCTCCTCATACAGCAGTTGTTCCATATCCCTATTTATTTTTGTTGCCCTTTTCTGAACCTTTTCCAATTCCAATGTATCTTTTTTGAGACGAGACAACCACATCTGCACGCAGTATTCAAGCTGTGAGCATACCATGGATTTATCTAGAGGCAATATGATATTTTCTATCTTATTATCTATCCCTTTCTTAATGATTCCCGGCATTCTGTTTGCTTTTTTGACTGCCACTGCACATTGAGTGGATGTTTTCAGAGAACTATCCACAATGACTCCAAGATCTTTCTTGAGTGGTAACAGCTAATTTAGACCCCATCATTTTATATGTATAGTTGGGATTATGTTTTCCAATGTGCATTACTTTGCATTTACTTTGCAAATCAATCCAGAATGACAAGCAACATGTAAAAAAACCAGGAAATAACAGAACTGCTCGTTGATCTGTTTTCCAGCTCAGTCCGAAGACTCGGTATTATAGGCTGGAATGATTTGTTTGATGGTGTCTTTTGAGTAGAGGGAGAGGACGGGGAATCGATTCTGAAGGACAGACGTAGGTGGCTGTTCTTCTCCGGGCCATGAGATGTCAGGATTTCCAGCTTTTTCGCAACATGAACTGAAGACGCTAATCCGAGTACTGTACAGGCTCAACCTTGTGAGTGCGAACTGGCTACCCTTGGAAAAGTGCCCTCCACTCCCATTGACAGTGCTGAGCATGGCAGGATCCAGCGCTACGGGAGAGCTGTTGAGCTGCATGCTGCAAACAAGCCAAGACATGTTTTTCTTTGGTTCCTTTCGGTCGAAACTAAGGCCGTGATTCTGCCGTGAGCCCCCTGCTACCAGATACTTGCACCACCCAAAGAGAGCTCCACTGAAGTCAGCTGGATCCACACAGCACAGGGGCTCAAGTGTCTCTTACTAGGGCTTTGAATCTATAAAAGGGCGGTGGTGTCTATTGACGTGCACGTAAAACTGAGAGCCAGGAGCACCTGGTTTCTAGCTTCAGTTCTGAAACTGATTTTTTCTGTAGCCTTGGACTAGTCACTTAACCCATCTGCCTCAGCTTTCCCCTCTGTAAAATGGGGACAATAGAATTCACCTGCCTGTTAAGAGGTTGAATTTCCTAATACTTGTGAAGCTTTGAAGACAAAATCACTCCCAGTGCTAAGCGGTATTATTGATTATTATATATTTGTTCACTATTATTAAATGCTGTCAACAACTGCAGGAAGAACTCAATATCCTGGCGCTCTTAACAGGTAAAAAGCCGTTTGGTTTCCCATTTAAAGAAGTGGGGCACCCAGGGCCTGTTGTTTAGTCATTGTGTTATACAAACTAATCTCATTTATACTTCTGCACATTCTTGGGACTCATCGATGCAGAAAGCAGCATGTATGAATGCTTCTTCTGTATGGATTTTCTTTTCAGAAGCATTTGCCCTTTGGAAACATTAAGAACAGATTAAAAAACATGGATGCATCTAAAGTTCACAGCAAAGGCTGCTAGATTTTGAAAAGCAAGTGACGGTGATATGCAGTGGGATCCAGTGTTTGCGATCAGAGATCAAACCTCTTCCTAAAGCCTCTTCCTATTTGTGCTGCTGCCTTTTGCCCCTCATTTCCAAGAGGGACGTTATCTATATCACACAAATCATGATCTAGCAGGACTATCACCTGAGCACCTCTCCTCCCCTCCCACCACCATGGGAGAATCCTGCAGGACTGGAAATTACATGCGTTTCGCAGTGTGAGTTTTATTACAGTTCTAAAATGTTTAAGTAAAACTGTGCTCTCTGGATCCACTTCCTCATTCTAATAAAATCACCAGAGCTCCATGCAAATAACTCATGAAAACAGGGGGGGAGGAAACACTATATTTAAAAATATATACAAACCTCTGCCTTAGCAAATTGTTTAATCGTAAGAGGTCACAACAAAGTATATTATTTACATGGTTACCTGAGGCTGAGGAAAGTAACAAGAGGGTGAAATATTACAGACAAAATGGGTAATACAGATTTAACTATTTTATTATAAGACCATTTTACTGGGTGTGCTGCAATTGGAAATCAGTATCTATTTACAGGGAAGGAAATAAACTAATCAAAGAGGTTATTTACAAACAATATCTATTTTTCATAAAGCACCTGCATTTATACACTCATCCTGTCCCTTGAATCCAAGAGAGCCATTCCAATAGTACCGGGAAGTGCCTAGCATCTCGTCTAGATGGGGATAAAAATGCATTGCTGCCACATTAGCTAAGCTATGCTAACTAACGTGTTCTAAAACTCTTGTCTAGACAAGGAGCGTCGACTTAACACATGCTAAACTGGGTGAGTTAAACTTGAGACTCCCACCCACAGTCTGTGGCTACCAGCAAACATGTTGAAAATTGCCCTGTCTACACTGGGGTTTTAGCTTTTGTTAGCTAATTTGTTAAAAACACGATTTTTTTTCCTAGTGAAGAAAAGGCCTACATTCTAGCCTACCCAAGAGCTACGTAAGGGCTGTAGATTTCATGCCCGGTAAAATAGCTCTGAATTGGATAAGAAAGTGTTTTGATTTAAAGGGGGTTCCGGTCAAAGGGATTTTACAGTCAGTTATATCAGCTCCTAGTTAATCCATTCATCATGAGACAAGGCCAGTTCTGCATCCTCACCCAAACTGTCCTTGTCTGACTCAGGAAGGGAATGGGTAAGTACTGAATTAGGATTTCCAGAGCTGAGCAACAGAGAATCCCAAATGGGTTGCCTGATCAGCTACTCATTTCGCGGGGCAGAATGCATCTGCCCATACAGCGTTTTCTCCAGCTGGTGATTTGTGGGCGAGCCTAAGGCACAGACAGCAGGGGAGGGTGCAGGGTAGTACAGCCCGTTCCCTTCTCTACCGATCTGTTGTTGCTCTCGAGAGGACACGCCTACGTCCTGACTACATGGATTCCAGATGTTGACCTGGCGGCCCAGCCGCCTTTCAGCGGAGGCCCATATGTGTGGTCTCCCTGGTCTGTCAGCGCCTTATCACACATGGATTAGCTCTGTGAGTCCCACCGCCCCCTTCATGTTTTGGTTTCTTTATACAACACATAGGTGCCCACTCCTGCAAAGAGCTGATTTCTTTCAACTCACAGTGAAGTCAATGGGCCAAATTTTGACTGAGGCTGAACAGCAAGATGAATGGAATTCAGCTGGTGCTTAGCACCTCTCAGAATGCAACTCAGTGGGAGTCCTGCATTCGTGATCCTTCCTGGCAGCTGCTTTCTTGCCTTGTTGCTGAAGGTGATGATTTTATTTCAAGCCATTCTACACGTATCTGTGAGGCACGACTTAGCATCCCCCTCACAAATGCTGGAGGCCAGGCCTCTGAATAAGCAGTTCAAAATAAAAGCAGAGCTCTAGTCTCCTCATTTGCTGTTCCTCACACTCTGGTGTCCATTGCGTACATTTTGGCAGTCGCTGTCTGAGACGATGGATAGTATGTGTTTGCCACAGTCGTTCCAGCTGGGGAATACATCTTCCTGAAGGAATTGGGGGGATAGAATCTCCCAGAGCCAACATCTGTGTTGCAAAGGGAAAGAAAGAGGAAAATCTGATTAGCAATGACCCAGCCATTTCCATCAGCAAAGTGCCCTCAGAATACAATGCAATGATGCTTCCAATTTGTTAATAAGGTAAATTATAACATTGCACTTTACACTTAGACCGCATCTTCCATCTGAGGATCTCAAAGCACTTCACAAAGATGAGTAAAGTATTACTCTCCGCATTTTACAGGCAAAACACTGATGCACACTTAACCATCACACATGATGATGCTGGATAGGAGATGAAGCTTTTTATATAGGCCTGTGATATTGGGGACTGGGTCTTTAAGGGCTGAGCTTCCCAGACAGAGCACCTGGACGCTCTTGTTGTTTTGCGCAGCCAGTTGGACGGAACCAGACACAGAACACAGCAGATCTCTTGTGAGCACATGAAGTACTGAGTGATCTCTGAATGCCACATTCTCCAATGCAGTCAGATCAGGCGTGAGCCTCAGGAAATAGCCTCTGATAGGCCGCTGGAGAGCTATAGGAAATTTGTGAAGAATCTTGGTCCTGTTCTAAGCTGCTAAGGATCCACATCCCAGCAGTCAGAACCACAGCAGTGAATTCAAGGGTCTAATGGACACACAGACTTGAGCTCTCCTCTCTGCCTGGGAGATGCCGCCTGAGCAACGTTCTATCGCTCTGGACATGTGTAACAGCTCCTACGAGATTATTAACCTTGTCTCGACTGTGTTTAGTTGATGCCGTTGGGTCTTACCTCGGAAGAGATACATGCAGCAGGTGAGCACAGCCCCAGATAAGAAGCAGCCCAGGGACCCAGCCATTCCGAGCCAACAAGACCAGCCAAACTTATACTGGATGCCAAGAAACACATTGTGCAAAACCAGGGTGGAGCGCTCCACGTACACCCCGAGGGCATACCATACTGAGCCAATAAGACCTGGGAAGCCTGCAGGGCAGGAGAAAAGAGCACCGGAGAGAGCTGTCAGACAGGTCACGGTGATTACCGGGACTATGCGATTCTTGGCGTATACTCTGCCATCTCCTAACGCTCCCATTAGCTCCTGCCGACGTCATCTGGCGGGTCCCATGTGTACTCAAGGGCAGTTTATACTCGATGGGTTTGCTTGCTCAAACGTGTGATGGACACTCTAGCTGGCTGACATCTTTCAAATTTTGAAACTTCTACTTAAAAGTGTGTTGAGGGGGAGGGGAGATTATATATCTATGCAATTCCCCCCTGCCCCACCGTCCCTTGTTTATCAACTTGTAGCTGATCAGGAGTTTTTGAATTTCAATGTTTTTCAGGCATATTTGGAATTTGGATACACACATCCAGAGGAAATGGCCAACGAAATGTTCACAAAGTGCTTTTCAATTAGCTCTAATACGCGCTGGGCCATACAGAAGCGGATCTCTGAGCACGTTATAAGCACATGTATTCAGAAGCCCGACTGGCATTAGATCCTTTATATCTGTGAGGGAAGTGACATTGGGAGAGCTTTTTTAATACTGGTGCAAATCTAAATAAATAAAGTGACTTTGTCCATAGTGAGCCAATGCTATAACTTGGCACCTATTTATCCCAGTTACTGCTCTGGCCCCCATCATGCTAGTATCTAAGACGCTCACATGCTAATGTTGTCAGCCTCAGACTACCCCGGTTGTGAGGCTAAGGCAGGGCAGTGCTATTATCCCCATTTTACAGATGGGAAACTGAGGCACGGAGAAGCTAAGTAACTTGCCAGGGTCACAAAGGAAGTCAGCGGTATAGTAGAGAATTGAATTTGGTTGTCTGGCTAGCAGCCAAACCATTGGACCATGCTTCCTCTCCTAGAGCGAGTGTCTCAGCCCACTAAACTACTCTCACTCCTTTGCACTAATTACCGGTATTTATTTTTAAACGGGACATCTATAATCATGTGACTGCACTGGACAAATACCTGCTATGAGCAACGTGACTCCAGACACGAGACAGATGCGCAGCTTGATGGTGGGCTCGTCCGTGAGGAATTTGACGCAGTCAAGTCCCAGGATCAGGAAAGCGAATCCAAACCCCGCCAGGATGTCTGCTGTGATCATCATGGCTCTGGTCAGAACCAGCTTCACTGCAGGACAGGGTAGGGGGTTGTGGTACAGCAAGGAGATACAGCCAGGATCCTAAAAGCTAAAGAACTGGGGGCAGGTCTACACTACCGGGTGAGTCGAGGTAACGTACGGCACTCAGGGGTGTGAAAAAGACACACACCCCCAAGTGACACAAGTGACAGCGACCGAAGCGCTGTCCACACCGGCGCTTCCGCCTCTCGCAGAAGTGGAGTAATTATGCTGATGGGAGAGCGCGCTCCCATCGTCACAGAGCGTCTTCCCCAGACACGCCCATTGAAATCAAAGCACCTGAGGTAGCAGAATCTCTCCAGAAAGGGGTATTGCGTGAAACCTTAGGCCTGGTGATCAGCTGACATCTGCCACTTCAACCAGAAGAGAGTGGCTGCTATGCAGCGCTCTAAAATGATTACGTCCCCCATGTAAAAATCACCCCATCTTTTGGAGAGCACCACAGTGCTAGGCCCCACCATTGATGTCACACCCTGGATGATGGTAGTTGACAGGCCCATAGTTGATGCTAGTTATCCATAGTCTTGCTTGTATACTGGACATTAATACAGAAGGCCTCTTCTTCCCCCAACCGGTGGCACATCCTCAGTTAATCCCACTGCACTATGGCTAATCTAACCATAGATACTTCAAGGATAAGAATGTCTGGAAGATGAAGAGCTGGGATGGCAGCAGGCACCGTGGGCAGGCCTTTGCTGAGGCCTTTTTATTGGGATGAGGAGGCAGCCAGAAACATGTCATCTTGTCCTGAGCACCCCAGCCAGCTGTGCCTTTCATGGAGGTTCTCCTGACAGACAGAAGGTGAAACTGACCCTGTGCAGATGGCCAGCGCCAGGCACACACACGGCCCGTGCCCCACCTAAGGGTCTGTCTTCACTGCCGAGTGGATAACTGGAGTCACTCCTCTCCAGTTACCTTAGCAAAAGTGAGAGTAGCCAGATTGTGAAATCCTGCTTGAGTTGCTTGTGTCCACACTGGAGCTGTCACAAAAGTTTCTGGGGCCGTATCCCATGGTTCTGCCATAAGCTGAGCCACGCTACAAATTCTTTCCTAGTGAATTGTGGCAGAACGTCTCTGACCTTTTGGGGCACACGTGGGAATTGTGGGAAGCCCTTGGAGGACTAGCAGCATTTGAGTGGTACAAGCCTGCTTCCACACTACTGAGCAGTTGTGTTAGCGGCTGATGAGTTGTGCTCACTCAAATGCAGCTAGCCCCCTGACGGGCCAACTGGCTCGAGTTAAAAGCACCATCGCACTCGAGTTAAGGATTCTTGTGTGGACAGGACTGGAGTTAGGGACAGCACTCAAGTTATAACTCATTCACTTTGCAGTGAAGACAAGCCCTAACCCTTCAGGTTTCTAAGAGTATCAAATCAGCTTTACATCTTGCAATATGATAAAAATCTCCTGTGGAGCCTGCCATACAAAATCTGTCCTTGGAAAGGAGAATGTTTGAAGCTCCTTCACTGGAGGTTTTCCAAAGGAGGCTGGATAGCCACCTGTAACAACTGCTGCATCTTGGCAGGGGGTTGGACTAGATCAGGGGTTCTCAAACTTTTTTTGCTGGGACTCCCTTTGAAAATATTTCAGGCTGTGACAATCTCCCCTCCCTCTCGCATGCCATGCCACCCTTCCATGGTTTGTGATTGAAATCTGAAGCATACGTACAGGGGTGCTCGGCAAATATAGAGTCATACTCGTCACAGGTTTGAATCCCATCGAACACGTTGGTGACGCATTCCCACCACAGGCCACGGCACTTCGTGCTCACCTAGAAGTAAAAACGCAGCCAGTGAGCACACCCAGATAAAACAGCAGGAGCCAGAGGAGGGAGCGTGAGGGACATTTTAGCCCAGTGAAGTGAATGACAAAACTCCCATTGACTTCCACAGGGGCTGGTCTTCATCGCTGGACAATTGCTCAGGCGAAAGTGTTCAGTGTACTGAGCCCACTACCTATCATGCTGACCTGTATTGTCGCATCCTTTTCTCGTGCTCCCCTGTCTGCAGCCCCCTGTTGTCTCTTCTCCTGTGCTTAGATTGTAAGATCTTTGGGGCAGGGACTGTTTATACAATGCCTAGCACAAGGGGCTCCTGGTCTGGGCCTGGGATGCCTAGTTCCTACAGCACCACAAATAGTTAATGACAATAAGAGTTTTGCCATTTCCAGAATCAGGCTCCAGGCTGGTGGTTACCAACATGCCTGCAACTCAGGTCACTCGGGACTGAAAAGTCACTGTACAACTTGGTTCTGAGTGAACATTGTTTTAAATTAAGACGATTCTGCCCCATATAATTTTACCTCGAGCCACCAGAAGTTTGGTAGGGGAAGAAACCCCATAGCTTGTGCTTTGGGGTTTCCTGTTTCAAAGTGAACTTAGTGGGAGTGACAGCTGCTGGACTCACATCCCCGGGGACTAAGATCCTCTCCTGAGTGTGTGGACAAGGTGGCCAGCAGCAAGGACGGCTTCCCCCGGCTGCCTTTTTGCCCTGGGACCATAACTCGGGTTGAGGTCATTCACCATTCATGCCCCCTCGCCCAGATTCCCAGCCCCCTGAGCCTTCCCACCCAACCCCCATAAGTCAGTCTAACATGGAAGATATTTTTGTTAGCACTGTAAATATGCCAACGGGAATTAAGCACCTCTTGCATATTCTTGGCATTGCTTGTACATATAGCAGGGAGCAGGGCTAATGTTTGTGCTACCTTGGACTCAAGTCTGCATTACGGCTGCCAGAGAAATCCCAGCCTAGTTTAACAAAAGAGTAACCCCCGTAGGAAAGAGGAGCAGTACCTCTTGTTTGGATGATGAGACAAATCTCCTTTTTTGGATGGCAAAATGCACCAAATATCAGCCTTAAATTTAGTCAGATAATACATAAGAACATAAGAATACCAGGTACCAACCCAGTTAATAGGACACATTACACAACTTGTAATCTCTTGAGCCGGGGAAATGATACCACACTATACTGAAAGACAATGCTCTGTACGTCTATGGCTGGGTACATAACCTACCCCTCTTGGCGTAAGACAATACCTTACTAGATTTGGTTACTATTACACACTGGACTGGCAGTTTAAATGTTGGTTCTGTCAGTTCAGCCAGTCCTTTCCCTCTAGCATATTAGCTAAGCCATGGCCATTTAGGCTACTCTTAGAAGGGGTATATTGATACTCAAGTGCAATGATTTACACTTAGACACATTCCATTTTCTATACCACCTAGTGTCAGTGTCGGAGAGCTTAAGGCCAGAAGGGACCATTAGATCATAGGCCAATAACTTGTGTTAGACTAAAGCATTCAGTCCTCAGGCAGAGAACAGCAGAGACCGAGGCTGCCACTCAGCCACCTCATCCTGAGACCAGCTAGCGCCTACAGTCAGGCCCCCGCCCCCCCCACTCGCCCCCAAGTTTAGTGTTGTCTTCAAAATGAATGATTTCAGCTACATCGATACTCCAAATCTAGAGCTATGCAGGGCTTCAGGACTTCCCAGTTTCCATGGAGAATCCACGCCTCTATGTGCAAAACTCTACCCTGGGCCTGAAATCTGAACCGAGCCCTTTGCTAACCCAAGAGAGCTCAGTCAAAGTTTTGTGTGTCTTGGTGTGTTTCGAGTGTCTGTCACCCCCCTCTCCTGGCCCTGAATTCGTTCAGACACCAATGGCAAAGCCAAAACACCATGAGAGGCTCCTGTCTTCCCGCATTCTTCTTACCTCTGCACTGCCTTCCCTGTCTGTACCCATACGGCCACTCCCCACCCGCCATTCAGAGCTCTTCCCCAGATGCTGCAGTGCCAGTACGGAGTGAGCCATCTCACCCTGGCTCGGTGAGGAGAGCATGGGGCTAATTGGTGCTCTATTGTAATGGGCCTGTTTCATCCTTGGGCTACTCCAGTATATTGTTCCCCCCCGCCCTGACCTCTCCTGCGTCATTGGTCTTTTCAGCTTGTATTTCTCTAGGTGCTGACACGGCTGTCAACAGTCCCTGAGTGCCTCCCTGGTTAATAAAGAGAATGGCAACCAAAGGTCTCTGTCTGCAGGGCAAAGGCCGTGTTCACCTTATATGTTTGCACCATGCCTAGCAGAATAGGGCCCCGGTTCTGTGCTGACAGCTCCACTCCTCTGGCACAATGGAAATTTCTACCATCAGAATAAAGCTCATCTGGGCTGCAAGACACAGCTCCTTGGGGGCCGGGCCAAGACTGTGGAACGAACTTCCCAGGATCTAAAACTCTCCACCTTCAGCTCCGCCTGTCAGGTGCATTTCTGACATTTCTTCTGTAACAAACATAGAGAATGCGTGTCGCTAGATCTAAAGAGCCTTTTAAAAATGACACCTACACACACTTTCCCCCCTAAGGAGAGGATGAGAGATCCAAACAGATGTCATGGAACGCACGGTTGGAAGGCTCTCAGATACTGCGGTGATGAATATGGTAGAAGAACCATTAAAGAATACAATAAAAATGTTAATATTAATTTCTAACCTGGCTGAAATCAGAGAGGGATGACGTCCCCCGAGAGAGCTTTTTCTGAAGCAGTTTCCAGGACCAGGAAAGTTCAGGGACCTGTTCAAACTTATCCCAAGTGAACTGAGCCTCTAGTCCAGAAGCTCCCAAACGTCATTGGTTCGTGGTTTACTTTCTTAAAAGATGGTTGTGAAGCGAGTAGAGGGAATATCAAGCTGATGCTCCCCAGTGGTAGGTGCACTGTTTGGGAACCCCTGCTCTAGGGCACTGCTATCCCAGCCCAGCAACGTGCGTAGTGATGCTCACCACGAAGGAAACCTAACTCCAGCCCGAATAAAAACTGCTCAGGGATTCTTACTGGAAACGCAGCTCCTCTCCCTGCAAACCGAAAGCTGATTGAAACCAGGAGCAATGTCAATTTCCGAGCTCCCAGAGAATTGATCATTTACCTGCATGCCCATATTTAGAGAGGCAATGAGCTCATTAGGGGAATTAAGAAGCTCATTCTATCAGGTATTAACGCTGGGGGCA
Source organism: Mauremys reevesii (assembly GCF_016161935.1). Taxonomy (NCBI): domain Eukaryota; kingdom Metazoa; phylum Chordata; order Testudines; family Geoemydidae; genus Mauremys; species Mauremys reevesii. The sequence goes on from NC_052631.1 coordinate 3,297,260, forward strand.
CTTTGCTGTATGGTTTGGTATTCACGCTCAGGGCAGGTACGTGAGAATAGTGGCTACCATTAACCCAACTCCGTGTTAATGGAGCACTTAGGTGAAACCCGAGGGGAGGGTGAAGACAAGGTTAAAAAGCCTTTTGTTCATGGGCTGGATCCTTTATACAAATTGTTTTATTCCGAATGAATTCAGGTCTGTGAAAAATGAATAGTGAGGCACAATATAGTTACGATGCAGTCGATATGTTTAGGTGCTTTACTGTAAATGGCTAGATTCTGGTGTCTCCCTGTTGTCTTTTAAACTTTCCAAGCCCCGTCAAATTCAAGCCATCTGCTGCTAGAGGCAAGGAGAGAAAAAGCTTCCAATGACCTCGGATTTCTCACATCTGCCTGCAATAGACTGAAAATCCAGGGCCAGCTTTGGTATAGGTGGAAGACTTCCATTTACACCTGCTGGGGATCAGTCCTTAAATGTATCTGAGCTTAATACTTAGACATGCTGAACATCATCGTTTTGTTTCTTTCTACAGTACAGATCTCTGAGCACCGATCACCATAGTACCTAGGCCTTGAGACTATTGGGGTTTGTGGTGTTAGGGGAAAATCATCTTTCCCTGTTGCTGTTGTGACCTTTCACTGTTCTGGGTGGGCCCTAACATCATGCTTATTGCTGTGGCAGCTGAGAGCAGATTCTGATCTCTGCGCCAGTGGTGCCCAGCCAGCGTGACCCCTCTGATTCCATACATTAGCAAGTAGGTGGGAGATAGGAAGTCTGTTTGTAAGACTGCCTGGGAGTGAATTTCACCCCGACTGTGCAAAGCACAGACCTTTCTAGAGAACATATGTTCTACAAACTGCAGCCCTTCAGCAGGGTCTGACCATTCTGGGGGTTTCAAAGGCAGCAATAATAGAGCTGTGTGGTGCTGTGTACTTGTGAAAGTGGTGAGTGTTTGGGAGCCAGGGGACTGCTTGGGACTGCGTGGTGGGAGGCAGGGAGGTCAGTCTGCTGCTTTGATACTCGCAATTTACTTTTGTTGCAGTTTTTCTAGACTGCTAATCTGTGTAAATGTCAGCGGGGAGATTTCTGAGGCTCAGAACTAAAAGCCAATCTCTGCATTCCCCCCAAAGTTCTGCTAGCCCCATAGGTGTGTCTCAGAAAGCCACTCAATTACAGACCGAAAAGTCGCAATTCTTCAACAAAAACACTTTCAGAAACAGACTCCGATGAGAAACCGCAGAACTGGAATTAATTTGCAAACTGCACACCATTAAATTAGGCTTGAATAAAGACAGGGAGTGGAGGGGTCACGGCTAACACTCTGAAGCCTATTTCCCCACGCTAATTTTCCCCCTTCTGTTACACACACCTTCTTGTCAACTGTTTGAAATGGGTCATGCTGATTATCACTACAAAAGTTTTTTTTCTCCTGCTGATAATAGCCCAACTTAATTGATTTGTCTTGTTAGAGTTGGTATGGCACCCCCCGTCTTTTCATGTTCTCTGTATATATATATATATATATATATATATATCTTCCTACTGTATTTTCTACTCCATGCATCTGATGAAGTGGGTTTTAGCCCATGAAAGCTTATGCCCAAATAAATTTGTTAGTCTCTGAGGTGCCACGAGTACTCCTTGTTCTTTATCTTTGGCTTCTTTATTTTACAGAGTCTGATCTATAGAATTCACAAAACGAGGAGAAAACAACCAATCCAGGGTATCCATGTGGACTGGAAATGTAGGACCAAATTGTGCTCTCTTACGCTGGTGCAAATCCAGAGTAATGCTGTTAAAGCCAATGGAGTTATTCTGCATTTACACCGCTGACGCTGAGAACAGATTCTGGGCTGTGAAGTTTGTCGCAGTAAGCAATTTGCTAGAGCAAATACCACTCTCCAAAGTCATTAGCTGCTTTTCACCCAAGATAATAGGGAGAAAGTATGAGAGACAGCGGAACAATGATGCTAGCGGGAGCTACCAGGGCCCTAATGCCTACGCTCTCTCCATTTTCTTGGCAGGCTCAGTCTGTAGGATTCCTGAGCAACCTGGCAGCTTGTTTTCTTACAGATGGGTAAACAGAAAAATCAGACTGCAGTGGCACTTGGCAGCCTTTCCTGGAGAAATCCATTCCACCCCATTTACCACTGGCTCATTAAACTATTTCCAGCCTTTCGCTCTAGATGGAGGTTCCCTATATCGATGTTGCGTCTGAGCAGGTGGTGCCACATCCCCATCACCCCAGTGGGTGTTTTAGCCTCCCAAAGGCTGATGTGCTGGGCTCTCATGATGTGGCTTTTTGTTGCCTGTCCCCAGGAAGCATGACTGTCCCCTTTGGTTTCCAAAGGAACGTTCCCATTGCTGTGCGTGGGTCACCCTCATCTCGATCTTACCTCCAGGGAGTCGTCAGCGTTCACCATCCAGCAGTCTGTCCAGGTGGCTGCTATCAAAAACCCAGCAGAGAAGAAGGCGAAGAAACACGCGACATATTGGAGAAGGTACCTCATCCCAACGCGTGTTCAGCACGTCCAGAGCATAAAGAACACCACCTCCCAGGGAGCCTCCGGGCCTCAGCTCACTGCTCCTGTCTTTCAATGGCCATCAAGCGAGTGAAGTTCCCTTTTCTTTTACAAACACTAATGCTCAACTGTACAAAACTCAATGTTGCTGCGAGAACAATACACACCGGCTGCAACCAAAGGAGGAGGGTCTGAGAGGTCATCCGGAGCAACCGAGCCCTTGCAGCCAATCAGATTTGTTCAGGTAAAACTCGCTATGGCTGGGAAAAAGCAACTCAAGTTATGCAGAAAGTGCACGCAGGCAATTAAAGAGTCCAAAACTTCCTTGGAATCATGGTCAGGGTTGGGACAATTTGCAGTTTGTCTATGAGCTAGGGAAGTGATAGAAGAGGAATCAAAGTAAGCTTCAGGATAGAAGTTTTTTTTAATGCCCAGAGATCAGGAAGGAATTCGCCCCTCTCTCTCTCTGTCCGTGTCAGAGCACTAGGCAATTGATGGGGGTGCACTTACAAAACAGGCTAGGTTTTACCTTCCTTTGAATCATCAGGTCCCCTGGGTCTCTGCTGGAGGCAGGATGCCAGACTAGATGCACTGGAGATCTGATTCAGTATAGAAATCTGTTACCTTTAAAAGGAAATATGGCTACACTTGCACTTCAAAGCGCTGCCGTGGCAGCGCTTTGAAGCGCTAAGTGTAGTCAAAGCGCCAGCGCTGGAGAGAGCTCTCCCAGCGCTGTCCGTACTCCACCTCCCTGTGGGGAATAACGTACAGCGCTGGGGCTTTGACCACACTGGCGCTTTGCAGCGCCGCAATTTGCAGCACTGGAGAGGGTGTGTTTTCACACCCTGCTGCAGCGCTGCAAATTTGCAAGTGTAGCCAGACAACCCAGCATGGACACACACCCCCTTCCCACCTCCTCCCTGTGAACAGGCCACCCCTACCTGGGTGAACTCAGATCTGGAGCTGGACATTGCAAATGGGTCAAATCAAAACATGGGGTCCAAGTTCAGTGAGCTCTAGGTTGGTCGCAATCTGAATTCAGACCCATATGAGTGCACTAGTTCTAACTAAAAAGAACAGGAGGACTTGTGGCACCTTAGAGACTAACAAATTTATTCGAGCATAAGCTTTCATGGGCTACAGTCCACTTCTTTGGATGCATGGAATGGAACATATAGTGAGGAGATATATACGCATACAGAGAGCATGAAAAGGTGGGAGGTGTCTTACCAACTCTGAGAGGCCAATTAAGTAAGAGAAAAAAACTTTTGAAGTGATAATCAAAATAGCCCAGTACAGACAGTTTGATAAGAACTGTCCCATGTAGACCGGGCTGGTGCAAACTAAAAGGTACCTAGCTCGTGTTTATGTAGTTCAGTTTCAACCAGGATTATGTTATGCTCACTTGGTACCTTTTCATTCGCACCAGCGGGGTCTACACAGGCAGTTAGAGTGCTACACATTAGCACACTCTACAAGTCACACCCCCTTAGACCACACTGTGCCACAGTGTAAACAAGCCCTTTTAAATCTCACACGCCTGAACAGACAATTGAGAGAAGAGATGTGCTTGTTCAAGGTTCCTCACTCGCCACCATGTTACTCAAGGGATCAGAACACTCACAGTGAGGGCTGGAAATGGTTTTCTCATCCTGTGAGAATTTCTGAGGTTCCAAAAACGTTCCCCTCCTGAATCAGGACAAAAGGTTAAATGTTTGAAAATTTTCACAAGCCAACAATCTGAAAAAATAAAATTGGTTCGGCTCAATTGAAAAGTTTTGTTTCAATAATTACAAAATTTTTCTTTTTCTGACCTATTTGTGGTAGAAATAAAATTACATTTCAAAAGAACTGAAAAGGTTTCATTTTGAACCTGTGGAAATGGGATGTTTCAGTGATTTCAGAACTTTTGTTTCTTTCAAGTCAGAAAATTCTTCCGAAGGGACCCTTTTCTGCAAACAGTTTCCGTTTTGGTGAACTGGCATTTTTCAGCAAAATGTTTTGTCAAAATTTCCCAATCAGCTGTACTCACAATCCTCACCTGAGACTTCCAATGAGTCCTCCAGTAAAAGTGAGAAAGACTAAGATTAGAATTTCTGATATTTTAAAGGTACAAACAAGCAGAAATCCCCATTTCTCTAACGTTTTTATTTTTGGGGGGTCGAGGGGGGGAGACATAAGTGGGAGGAAATCCCTGACTCTTAGGAAACTCTCTAATGGTGCGCAAATCTCCAGTTAGATTAAACACATGGCTGGGAGCCTGGAACTCCTTAACTCTAATTCCAGCTCTGTTACCAACTCTGTGTGTGACATGGGCAAATCATTTAACTTCTCTGTGCCTCAGTTCTCTCATATATCAAATGGAGATAATGATCCTTACCTGTCTCACAGGATGGTGATGTTAATGGAGCACTCTGAAAATAGAAAGTGCTTTATAGTGCCTCGATCCTGCAGTGATGAGTGTACTAGAAATGCCACAGATAGGCAGGGCCTGATTTTAAATCAGGCTTCCATTCATTGCATGCACAACTTATGATGTCATGTAGATGTGTAAATACCTGATTGTGCATACAGATTTGGTACTTAGCTGTGCAAGTGACAGTGCCTCCATTAATGATTACAGGTGCAAAACTGCATGCACAATTTCTCCAGGTGCTTGTGTGGCCCTCATCAGTTCCCACGTATATTAGGTAGGCGTAAAAATGGAGACCAGCTTTTAAAAACTAAGCCCATCAGGCCTAAGCAGAAACATTATTACATATTAACACTTGCTTAACCATGGAAAGTGAGACTTGAGTTACCAGCATCATTGGTGCCCTTAGGCACTCTGTGACTTCCAGCTGGTGCTTTAAACACACTCTGGTGAGGGATAGCTCAGTGGTTTGAGTATTAGCCTCTTAAACCCAGAGTTGTGAGCTCAGTCCTTGAGGGGGCCATCTGGGGCTTGGTCCTGCTGTAAGCAGGGGATTGGACTAGATACCTCCTGAGGTCCCTTCCAACCCTGATGTTCTACTTAGGTCAGCCCATTGATTTAGTGCGCCCGAGCCCCAGTCGCTGTGGAACTCTGGCCAGCCAGGACTGCCAAAGCAGAATAGCCCAGTGGAGGGGGATGAAGTTACTTTTTCTTTTAAATGAAAGCTGAGATTCTCCTGGAATAACCTGATTCCAGCAGCTCAGGCTTTAGGGAAAATACCAACTATCACAGTAAAATCACAGGAGCTGGCGATGCTGGATCTGCACCTCTATTTAACGTCATGCCCTAAGCCAATGGGTCTCACTAGAAACCACAGGGCACAAGAATCGACCTCCTAAAGGAGCCCTTGACCAGAGACACTCTTAGCACCGTAACCTGCTACCACCACAATTACATCCTTGCTGGCCATTCAGAGGGGATAGGATTTAAACCCAGCGTGTGTTTTAAATCCATTAGGGATGGAAAGACCCAGGAGGCTATCCCGGCCATCTCCCTGCCAGTGCAAGATTATTCCCCTTGCTACGGTCATCAGTGATTTTCTCCAACTCTGTTTTAAATCTCCCAGAATGATGGGGTTTGTACCACTCCCCTTCTGAGCCTGTTCCTGCCTGTCATCTAAACTCTGACCTGAAGGTGGCAGCAGTTCTGTATTATTATCAGAGCTGCTCAAAGCTCGCCATAAAAGCATGCCTCTTTTGTGATGCTTAACCCAGTATTATTATTTACAATGACACAGAAAAGCCCCTTTGGCAAATCTCGCAGATCTTCCCTGCAAACGCCTTTAATTCCACTCACTGCCCCCTAGGAAAAGGCAGGCTCCCAAAAGCAGAGCCAGCACAGAGGCTTGGCAGGCGCTGGGTCTGGGACAGCCGAGGGTCGCAGCCCGCCCGGGTGCTGGGAGCTGTGTCTGAGTTGTGAGAGTGGATATGGGGATAGGGGTTAGTGCCAGGAAGATCCCGTGGTGTCTGAGGCTGTGCTGTGCCTCACCATGTCTGACCCTGGCTCTCGGGATGGTCCCGACTGCGGCCTTGTTTATCATGCCCCAGGCCCTACATTGTGGGTTTGTGTGTGACACCATCCTCTCCCCCACCTCTACACCATCTGCCGGGACGTGCAGGCGAGCGACCTGAGCAGCATGACTGGTCCCCCTGGAGCCTGCAGCAGCTGGACCTTTTCAGCAGCTGTTAGGTGCTCTATGGATGCCTCTGCTGCCAGACAGAATTAGACTGATGCTCCAGCCAAGCTAGTGTCCCATCTCCTGCTGCCATTGGCCCAACCAGCAGATGATATGAAGAGTTCCTCATATGTATATGGTCCAACTGGGGCATAGCCCACAGAACTGGCAAAGGGAGGGGTAAATTAGACCCCCAGTGCCAGCGGGCGTTGCCCTATAGGAAGGCAGGCATGTTTCTGCTACCACCTTCCTTGGATTTCTCACCGAATGGCAGGATCTTCGAATTGCACCAAAGGAATCACAGGAGCCGCTCAGAGGAGCTGCTAAATAGCATCATTCCCATCTGCCCCAGCCAGGCCTCCTTCCCCACACCTGTGGCTGCCCATCAGAAGGGGGCCACCCCCTCTGGCCAACTTTCTGCTGCTGAGAATCTGTGCTGGGGTGTCCACGGCCGAAGCTGCAGTGAAGCCCAGGATGAGTGTAACCTCAGAACCAGCAGTATCGAGCTGGTGCATGACAGCTTGCAATGCTGGTGACTTGTTCGTGTCCCACCTGCACTTTGGTTTGGTTCGAGAGCTCGTATGACGTGAGTTGGCAGTGGATGAGCTGCAACTTCTGCTTTTCTGCTCAACTCTGTTCATTGCGTGATCTCCTCCCCTCCCTCACTCCCTGCATCTGTTCCATCCTCCTCTGGTGTCCTGTCTGACATGTAGCTTGTCAGCTCTCTGGGGCAGGGACTGTCTTCTTGTTACTTAGCCGTACGGTGCCCAGCACAATGGGGGACCAGGCCCTGACGACTGTAATACAAATACAAAATAATAATCGTGTGTTTCAGCCCTTCCCTACACTCGCAGGACCCCAGTTTTGCAGGATAGAGCCCACGTCAGCGTGAAACCAGCCCAACAGGCTGAATGCTAGAGCTTCGCGAGGAAGAACCCATCGTTCCTGGAGGATTGAACAAAGAGGGCTCTTGCAGTCCATTCTAACGTGGCCAGGGGCAGGCAGACACACATTTTTGGACTGAGTGAATTCTAGCATGGGGCAGGGCACTGGTGAGAAAGCTCTGCTCTGGAGACAGATATCTGTAGCACTGCAGATGAGCTGAGCTGGGGTGGCAGGTCAGAGAGAGACAGGTAGTCCCTTGGCCTTTGGCCACTTATGGCTTTGCAGAGAGCAAGCAGCACCTCCGGTATCACCCAGAAGAGAACCAGGCAGCACGTGCAGGCTGGGGCGTGTAAGTGTGATACAGTCTTGTTGGCCTGCCCCCACTCAGGTGAACACTAAGCAGAGCTTTGAATGGCTGCCAAGATCCAGAAAAAGCCCAGCCCTCAAACCTGTAGGTAATAACGATGCTGTCCTGCTTTCTAAGCCAATGTCCTTAAAGAGGCACAAGAACTGTGTGTAGACGGCGGGAGGGACCCAGGGCAGAGGACAGAAGGCATTTTTAGTTATTGAGGCAAAGGCAAAGTCCAAGAGCAGTGAGTCAGTTCCTGGGATTGTGGGTCACCTTGGGTTTGTCTTGAGTAGGATAAAAGATTATTTGGGCCTGGGTGAATTGATTATTATTACGTACTGCTTGTATTGCAGCGAGGAGCCCTAGCCATTGTGCCAGGGGCTGTACAAACATACTGCAAAAAGATGGCCCCGCCCCAAAGATTTTACAATCCAAGTAGTGTACACTCTGAATGTGCTACTTAATTAGCATGTTTTAAGCGACACACTCTAGAACGTCAATGTAGCCAAGGCTGAATAAGCATATTCGTAAGCATATCGCTGGCACTCTCACCTGTATTGACTCACCCAAGCTCCCCAGGGGTTTCTCACAGAAGCATATTGCTGGGACTTTCTCCTCTACTGACTCACAGTCTCCCCGGGGGTTTCTCATAGAAACTGAACAAGTGGAACAAGAGGACTGAGCTTTGCTGGAGGTCACACTCAGTCACAATGGTCCCTTCTGGCTTTATAATCTATGAATATGAGGCTTGCACATCAGAGAACCTGGGGGAAGGGGAGGAGTTCTCCATCACCTCCCTCTGGAAGGAGCAGATCCCCACTGGAAGGGCGCTTCCCTTCCAAGCCTTGCCGCTGCATCAACAGCATTGAAAGCTGCAGTAAGTTCTAATACCATGAGCAAGGACTTCTGGGCTCTGACTAGCAAGCAGAGATCATCCCCCTGCCCAGATTAATGCCGTACTAATGCACGCTGAGCTGGCTAGGAGCCAAGGAATCGAGATATCGATGCTGCTGGAGCTGGCTCATCACCCAAATGCTGGAGGAACTGAACAGCTGGTTCCGGACGTGACCTTCGCAGCTCAATCGCATCTGTGTTTTCAGTACGGCTCTGCCTACAAGGGCCTGTCCGCAGCCTTTACATTTTCCTAACTCCCGTACTTTAACTGAAAAGAAAAATGATCCCTGTAGGAACACACACAAACACACATGCAGAAATGCATGCCCCCACACAGAGAGCTGTACATGCCTGCATGAATACACAGGCATATAACCAGGCACACGCATGCCTGCAGGGATAATTTATCAATGATAAAGAAAAGTAAACAGTGCCTGGTTGAGGCCCATATTTCATTAACAGGGCCCCAGGACATCTCAAGAAGGATAAAGACAAGAGCAGGAAGGAGGAAAATAAGCACATTTGAAACAGAGAATGGCTTTAAAAGGGTTGTAAATGGTAAGGATTGCCAGTGAGTGAGTGTGTGTATATAATGCATGGAATTAGCTGTTACCACTCAAGAAAGGGATCTCGGAGTCATTCCGGATAGTTCTCTGGAAACATCCACTCAATGTGCAGGAGCAGGCAAAAAAGCAAAAAGAATGTTGGGAATCATTAAGAAAGGGATAGGTAAGAAGACAGAAAATATCATATTGCCGCTATATAAATCCCTAGTACACCCACACCTTGAATACTGCATGCAGATGTGGTCGCCCCATCTCAAAAAAAGATATATTGGAATTGGAAAAGGTTCAGAAAAGGGCAACAAAAATGATTAGGGGTGTGGAACAGGTGCCATATGAGGAGAGATTAATAAGACTGGGATTTTTCAGCTTTTTCAGAGACGACTAAGGGGGGATATGACTGAGATCTATAAAATCATGACTAGTGGTGTGGAGAAAGTAAATAAGGAAGTGTTATTTACTCCTTCTCATAACACCAGAACAAGGGGTCACCAAATGAAATTAATAGGCAGCAGGTTTCAAACAAACAAAAGGAAGTATTTTTTCACACAACGCACAGTCAACCTGTGGAACTCATTGCCAGAGGATGTTGTGAAGGTCAAGACTATAACAGGGTTCAAAAAAGAACCAGATAAGTTCATGGAGGACAGGTCCATCAGTGGCTATTAGCCAGGATGGGCAGGGATGGTGTCTCTAGCCTCTATTTGCTGTGATCGACAGAGAAAGGTTCACTTGCTGATTCCCTGTTCTGTTCACTCCCTCTGAGGCACCTGGCATTGGCCACTGTCGGTAGACAGGATACTGGGCTAGATGGACCTTTGGTCTTACCCAGTATGTCCGTTCTTATGTTCTTATGAATATTCTTTTAAGGTAGATTTTTTTCAGACACTCTGAGAGGTGTAATACAAAATACAATAATAATAAATAAGAACTTGAACTTAATCTTTTGAGAATCTCAGAAGACTGCAAACCCATCTTTTCATGTGCTAGAATATATATTCTGCGTAGTGTATTTTTCACTCTATGCATCTGATGAAGTGGATTTTAGCCCACAAAAACTTATGCCCAAATACATTTGTTACTTTCTAAGGTGCCACAAGGACTCCTTGTTGTTTTTGCTGATACAGACTAACACGCCTACCACTCTGAAATCTTATTCATGTGTATATTTTGTTCTTAACCATGAACTAAGTCCCACACCTGTGATGTAGATAACCCCACCAACGTATCATTATCTTTCTTTTACAGATGAGGAAACTGAGGCACTGCCTCCACGTCAAATATATGATAGCACAGGGAATCAAACCCACAAGTCCTGACTCGCAGTCCCCTGGCCATAACCCCAAGAGACCCCTCCCTGACTGGGCATGGGAAAATCCCTGACATACAGAGGATGTGTGATTTCTAGATTTTCCAGAAAGCAGTCACTAAGTTTGCACACTGCCGTCCATACATGTCTGGCCTGTGTGGGTGGGGGAGCCAGTAGCTGCGTTAACCACACCCTGCCATGGCATCTCGTCAATTTAAGTGAAGCCTTCTCCCTTGCACTGAAGGCCTGGGAGTTGTTGACACACTAACATGTTCCAACACAACCCGCTCCTGCTCCAAGTTGATTCTCTTCTCACCGTGGCCCAGAACCACTGTGAATATTGCTTGAAAGAGAAAAATATAAGAGAATGCCGGTGGGGGTTGTTTCATTAGCAGTAACCACAGTAAAAGCCAGGGGGGAATTCACAGAGGGCAAAGTGTGGTCATAAAGCATGCGTGGTGCAGATGATTTGCAGTGTGTGCACTCTGCCTGCTGCAGGGTGAGAGAGTGTGTGTGTGGGGGGGAGGGTGTATTTTACCCTTGAGACTCTCCCAGCTGAAATCTGACCTCTCCTGGGCTCTCATTACAAGGGACAAGGGAATGTGCCCTTTATTCCCAGACAGACCCTGTTATTATCGGGGCCTGTAGGTCTCTGCTGTAGGAATGAGGAAAGATCTTGCAGGGAAGCTATCGACAAGGGGCGTGACGCATTTAGAAATGTGCAGTCTGGTAACGGGACCTCAGCTGGGGTTCACAACAGGCAGGTGGTGGATATTTAATCAGCATCAGATCTTTGAGCACCCTTGTCAAGTTGCTGGATGGGAACTGCCCGGGCTGCAGGAGAACAGCGGAGGCTGTGATTCACGGGGCAGAAGGTGTGCTAAATGGGCTAGCTATCAAACTTGGCGGTGGTTCCAAGACAGACCTAGATTTGGATCCAAATCCCAACTTTCCAAAAGTTTGTGGTGTTCACAGTTGAGCCCGGTTACAGGATTCTGGGGGACCCCTGGTCCTCAGTAAAGAAGGGATCCACTCCTGCTCAGATCCCCCTCCTCACACTCTGTGAAAGTGGGCAAGTACTGATATTGTTCCCATATGAGGCAATTATGGCACAGGTCGCTGGAGCAATTTGCTTGAGATGACACTGCATGTCAGAGGCAGAGTCAGGAATAGAACCCAGCTGTTCAGCATCTTGTGGCAGCCACTAGCTCACACAGCTCCCTACTGCCGCTGGGAGAATACACTGAAATCCTGGTGCGCCCCAATAGACACAGTAAATCTCACGCAGCGAAAAAGGAACCTCAGATCAAGTGGAATGATTATCCCTGTCCAAACTCAACCGAGCTCTGCCTCAGTAAGGACATATGGAGTTAAAGAGGGCAGACAATTGATGTGGGATCTGCAAGGAATTTCCCAGGGCATATTGGCAGGGACAGGCCAGTGTGCCGATGGGGATCAGTTTCTCGCAGTTGAAGAGGCAGAGAGAGATGAGCGGAAGCTGGTCCTTGCTCCCCTTCCCTATTTAATACCCAGCACGCCAAGCCCCACCATCTAATGCTAATTGTTCTTGTCACACATGTGCAGGCAGCATAACCCATAACACGCATCGGCTCTGCTGAAGGATCGGCGGCGTTGTGGGCCCACCGTCTCCAGTGCGAAAGTAAAACAAACCGCAGAGAGCTCAGGCAACCGCACCTGGTGTTGTCCAACTGAAGGAAGCCCTAGGCCCTGGTCTGAGCAATCTGTTAATCATCACTGTCCCGGGAGGGCCTCCCTGGTACTCGCATTTCGACTCTGCCCTGGAGGAATTATTGCCGTGTTGTGTCTGCGTCAGAACAACTTGTACCTTCCTCCGGTTTCACCCACCCACCCCCTCACTTGTTGCGGGGGGGAGGGGGGATGAGTTTGGCCTCACAGTCAAGCGAACAAGCTTTGACAGATCCCTGGTGCTTCAGCTACTCCCCCAACATTGCAAAAACATCCTTTGTGGCTTCACGTCTGGATCAACCGTCTCCATCGGTTGTAACAACCTGGGGTGGAGGTGGGAGTTAAAAAGGGGAATGTCCAGGACAAAATGGCCCTCGCTCACAGCTCTCTGGCCACAAGCTAGGTACAGCATAGACCAGAGGTGACCACACTTACTGACCCTCCAAGCCAGATGTAAGAAGCTTCAGAAGTTGGAGAGCCAGGCTTCAGCCCCACAGGAGGTGCCTGCCAGGGCTCGGGGGCTTCAGAAAAGTGGGGCTGAAGCCCCTAGAGCCACCCTCCGCTCTGGGCAGAAGCCCCTAGCGCCACTGTCCTGATGCAGGGCAGAAGCCCGAGCTCCCCTTCCCAGTGTGGTGGGTGGCGAATGGGGGTATGTGGGGAGCTCTACGAGCGGCACTTTAACTGTAAAAGAGCCACTGGTGGCTCGTAAGCATCAGTTTGGCCACCCTTGGTCTAGACAGTGCAAGTGTCCTGCTAACCCACCAGCAACATGCCAAAATCCCGACGTTGGGGACAGAGGAGAAACCTGGCTCTACCCCCCCATTCTTTGGTCACAGGATTGGTGCACCAGATGAGCGCAGCAATATAGTTAATACGCATGTATTTGCAATGCTTCGCTTTCTTGATTATCTAGTCATCAGTCTGGTCTATCAGAGGGTTTTCTATAGTTCCCATCCCCTTAGTATCTAACCACTTCCCAGGGAGATTAGCTTTGATTAGGTCCCCAGTGGACTTAATGGGTCTTCTGTTCTCTTCCTTTCTCTACTTACTTGCTTATTTCTTACCCTCATCCCATCTTCCCTCCCCCATCCATCTGGTTTCTGGCAGAAATGCTTGGTCAAAGAGGAATGTTGTGCAGATGCCATTTAGGGGATCTGGTGTTTAGCCTGATATTCCCAGGAAGCTCATTCCACAGCTGAGCCACCTTGTGCGAGTCTGAATCTTGGAGAACCACATTGTCCCAGGGAGCTGACGATGTGAGTCATGGGTGGAGATGCAATCCCTGATGGAACTGAATCCCAGATCACTTATGGCCTAGAAGATCAGGACGAAGGCCTGGCACTGGCCACAGAAGCTTTTTGAGAGCTAGCAGAGGGATTGAAGCCCAGGGTTTAGGAGAAGACCATCCCATGGATTAGGTGGGCAGCTGCTTTCTACAGGAGAGTGTCTTATGGATATATATTTGCAACAGATTAATTATATCTGTACCTAGTGATGTGGCATAAAGCCTTCGTATGACCAGTTAGGGGCCCAGTGCTGTAACCCACTGAAATCAGCCATTGTTCCATGCAGAATTAGACCCAATATCCCATTCTATTTTCTCCTTTTGTCACCACCACAAGCTGAGCCCTAGAGAGCTTGTTTGTTTGACAGTGCCTGGTGGTGTGTTTTCTACCTGCTCTCTTGTATGGAAGATGTTACTGTTGGTATCAAATGTCACGTGTATCAATCAACATTTTAAAAAAACTCAAAGCAAAACAAGGTCCAGTTGTCTGAGTGAAATGCTGTCCCATAGAGGTTCTTCCGCTTACTAAAAGGGAACAAGGACTCAGCCCTACATATTCACGTCAGAATTTCTAGTACATTGAACATCCATTTGGAAAAGATCACGTGATTTGCTGCGCACACTCCATTGTTACTTACCAGCACTTTGATGCTTTGCATAAACAGGCCCATTAGTCTGCAGCTCCCGGCAGACCCAATGCAGCTCCACCTGTTTATGGACAAGAATGACCCCGGTGTTCAGCGGTTCTCTGAGGAAGACACTGATCACAGCAGTCTCATGGTAAAATTTGGTCTGCTGGTGCAGAGACCAAGGAAAACAATGTGAGCAGGTGAGAGCAGAGATGTGGGGATGGAGAAGCAATCCTCTCACACAGCATTCAATGGAAAGTACTGGGCATATGGAGCGTCCAGACCAACCTCGCTGCTGGGGCAACTCCATTAGGTTGGGTCTTCACTAGGAAAATGGTGTATTTAACCTTCATAATACTGCCCCATGATAAAGACCCCATGCTGAAATCCTAATGCAGACAAAGCAGCAAAGAGTCCTGTGGCACCTTATAGACTAACAGACGTTTTGAAAGCTCATGCTCCAAAACGTCTGTTAGTCTATAAGGTGCCACAGGACTCTTTGCTGCTTTTACAGATCCAGACTAACACGGCTACCCCTCTGATACAATGCAGACAAGGAAGTTGCAGTTTTAATTAGAGCTGGGCAGGAAAAGATTTTGAGCCATTGAGGAAAATTTCAGTCCCAAATCTCAACAAACAAAACAACAACAAATTGTGAACTGAAAATCCAAAAATATTCTCAGTGAAGATCAGCCAAACCTTTTCCTTTTGATAATTTCAAAACATTTCATTTTGATGTTGACCTTTTCTTTTTTTAACCTGTTTTAGCCCAATTTACTAACATTGCTAACCAGAAAGTCATTTCTTGAAAAACCAAACTTTCCTGTTCAAAAATGTTCAAAGGGACATTTTGCCAATTTCAAAACATTTCCCCCTTCCCCCGCCCCCTCAAATTTGTTCAGGTCAGAAAATTCATCCAGCACGACCCTGTTTCACAAACAGTTTCAGTTTTGACATTTCAGGATTTGTCAGTGAAAAAAAAATCAACAAAAATTTACCAAACAGATGTAGTTTTAATCCACATCACCTGGTTCAGGTAAACCCTAAACTCCCTCTGGGGTTTATCTTGACCAGCCAGCATGGGATATAACTGCAACTGCCTTGCCCAGGATTATAATTTAACATGGGATAAAAATTCACCCTTCTCCTTTTGAGTCTAAGTAGAATTGATTTAGTGGGGATTGGTCCTGCTTTGAGCAGGGGGTTGAACTAGATACCTCCTGAGGTCCCTTCCAACCCCAGTGTCAACCACTTGATCATTCCCTGTTCTGTTCATTCCCTCTGGGGCACCTGGCATTGGCATTGTCAGAAGACAGGAGACCGGGCTAGATGGCCCTTTGGTCTGACCCAGTGTGGCCGTGCTCATGTTCTTAAACAGACAATTCATTCTCTGTGTGTGCGGGGAAATTCCCCAGCCCTGGCTTCAGAAAGAATCATTTTATGCCCTTCTAAGCAGCAGGTAAAGAATTGTTCTTCACTCTCAATAGATCTTTGCCAAGGTCTGTTACCAGCTTTGCCCATTACTTTGGGGTGCGCTCATTTATTAGGGTTACTCTTTGGGGGGGGGTGCTTCTATCAATGTGCTGCTTGTGTCACTTGTGTCCTCATTCGAAGCTCTGCGTTCCCTCCCAGTGGCGCTACCCTGCAGGACCTAGGTTCCCCAGGGCTGGATTCTGCCAGCCCCAGAATTAGATGAACACACACACACACACACACTAACACAGCACGTGTGAAAGGACCAGGCTAATCAGCACTCCCACTCCCTTATATGTCCCTGGACTCAGTAGGCTGGGTCAAGCAGCATTTCCAAGCGGTCACCCTCATATGTCCCTGGTTCAGCATGTCTCTATCCCCACTTTTACGTTACAATTGTTCTGGTCGTAACCCACTTGATGAGAAAACCCCACAGGATTTTTGGGCGCTGCAGGGATCTTTTAGCTTAGGTACGAGGAGAGGAGCATTACTGCAAAGCGAATGAGGAAACCAAAAAAAACCCTGCACCCACGCGGGGGAGAGAGAGACAGAGAGAGAGAGAAGCAACCAGCTTAACCACGAAAGTTATTTATTGCCAGGTAATAACCATAGGGGAGCCAAACAAACAAAACAGCGATAATATTAAATTTAACTTAAACCTGATTATAAAAGTCAGGTTTAGAAAACTATCACTGATCTTACAAGTCAAGGTCAGAAGGCTACACCTAGAGAGCGAGAGCGAGAGAGCTGGGGTCTCCTCACTTTGTAAAGCTTGAATCGATCGGGGTCCCAGGTGGTGGTGGTAGCTGAGGGTCCGGAGGGCTGGCCACAGGCAGAGCCCCCAGCACGACCAGTCAGGAGAAGATGAAGTCCCAATGGAACGGATGCAGATTTTGGATCCAGGCATCAGAGCGTTTACTTGAGCGTGGGTCGGGGTTTTTGTAGAGAAACAACAATGGTTCAAGGGAGACACTAGATTTGTTTATGTGTAAACAAGGGAGATACCAAAGCTGGTTTGTTCAGGCTAGAGCATGGGAGCTGATCATTCCTGGCTTTGGGCAGTGGTCCTTCCAGGGAGCTCACAATGCAATTAGGGAGCTTCGCTACTGTGGATACCAATGAAGGATTTATTACTAGAATTGGTCTGATAACTGCTGAGCTGGGGGTGGGCAGCCGTGAGCTCATTAACATCTGGAGCAGAGATCCCCCAGGATGCAGTGCGTCCCTGCTTTCCTGGTCCCAGAGTTCAGTGCGGTTCTTGCCTTGGAATCTCTGTTCTCCATTCTGTAGCTAATGGAGATGCCTCCTTGTCCCATCTGCGATGCAAATGAGGCTAGGGGAGTTTCCTTAATCCTGTCATCCTTATCCCAAGGGTTTAGGTGTGTCTCCCATGGCCTTTTCATTGCTTTTTGTAAGTCTTTCTTCTGATGCAGATTTGGTTCAAGCAGAGCCTGCCCTTTTGTGAGTCAGACAGGCTGGGTACTGCGCCCTGGTTCCCCAAGAACACAGAGCTGCTAGGTAACAGATCACATTTTAAAAAATTACACAGGGTTGATGTGCATTAAATGCTGTTCTGTTGGCAACGAGTTAAACATTGAGCTGCTGTGCTTTTAAGAAATAAGGTATGAAAGTTCTGTTTTACGGGGGCCCACTTGTCCTAGGACCTAACGTAACATCCGCACTCTGGTTTAGTGTCTTCTAACTCTTATTTAACCCCAGAATGGCTTTATTCTCAGACTAGCCCTTCCTCATCCCCGGAGAAGCTTTGCAGTGACCTCTGAGCCCTCCCACACCTTGTAACCGCTGGCCAAGGACAAACAGCTGCATCACCCCTGGAATGAGGCGCGGGTCCTAAAAAGAACAAAAACAACTGAACAAAGACTTGGAGATAATTTTCCTGAATGAGTAGCAGAGGAAGAATGAAAAAGCAGCCTGCAGCCCATGACTAGGCAAGGTGAACAACGAGCTACATTATCATCACAGACAACCCTGAATTGCAACACTGACTCCAAACCACCAGCCATCAGCACCTTGGAAAAGTCCAGGTTCAACTGGGCCTGATTCTTTGCTCTGTTACAACAGGTTTATACTGGTGTAACACCATTGTACGCTGGCTGATATAATGGAGTGGAGAATCAGACCACTGGCTCCTCCCAGGAATTCTGATCTCTGTAGCCCCTGACTCTTCCTCTCTCTTTCCACATCACCCACTAATAGCCTGGCTCTAGCCAGGGAACTGGTCTGCCCTTAGAAGGTACGTCTACACTGCGGTCAAAGACCCCTGGCATTGCCGTGGGTGGCCTCAGTCCACTAACTCGAGCTTGTGGGACTTGGACTGCGGGGATGTGACATTGCAGTGAAAACATTCGCGCTCAGGCTGGAGCCTGGTTTTTCAGGATACAACCACACAGCGATTAAACACCCGCGGCTGGTCCAGGTTCAGTAACTTGGGCTCTCAGGGCTCTGGCTGAGGGGCTAAAAATTGCAGTGGAGACTTTCGGGCTTGGGCTGGAGCCCGTCATAGACTCATAGAAGATTAGGGTTGGAAGAGACCTCAGGAGTTATCTAGTCCCACCTCCTGCTCAAAGCAGGACCAAACCCAAGTAAATCATCCCAGCCAGAGCTTTGTCAAGCTGGGCCTTAAAAACCCCTAAGGATGGAGATTCCACCACCTTCCTAGGTAGCCCATTCCGGTGCTTCACCACCCTCCTAGTGAAATAGCGTTTCCTAATATCCAACCTAGACCTCCCCCACTGCAACTTGAGACCATTGCTCCTTGTTCTGTCATCTGCCACCACTGAGAACAGCTGAGCTCCATCCTCTTTGAATAGTTGAAAGCTGCTAACAAATCCCCCCCATCATTCTTCTCTTCTGCAGACTAAACAAGCCCAGTTCCCTCAGCCTCTCCTCGTAAGTCATGTGCCCCAGCCCCCTGATCATTTTTGTTGCCCTCTGATGGACTCTCTCCAATTTGTCCACATCCTTTCCATAGTGTGGCCTCACCACTGCCGAATAGAGGGGAATAATCACTTCCCTCAATCTGCTGGCAGTGCTCCTACTAATACAGCCCAATATGTCGTTGGCCTTTTTGGCAACAAGGGCACAGCATTGACTCATATCCATCTTCTCATCCACTGTAATCCACAAATCCTTTTCTGCAGAACTGCCGCTTAGCCAGTCGGTCCCCAGCCTGTAGCAGTCCATGGGATTCTTCCGTCCTAAGTGCAGGACTCTTATGTTGAACCTCATCAGATTTCTTTTGGCCCAATCCTCTAATTTGTCTAGGTTACTCTGGAACTTATCCCTACCCTCCAGCATATCTACCTCTCCCCACAGCTTAGTGTCATCTGTGAACTTGCTGAGCGTGCAATTTATCCCATCATCCAGATCATTAATGAAGATGTTGAATAAAACCAGCCTCAGGACCGACCACTGGGGCACTCCGCTTGATACCAGCTGCCAACTAGACATCGATTTGATTATCAGCAGGTAAGTATGCCCAGTTGTCTGTGATGGGATGTTAGATGGGGTGGGATCTGAGTTACTACAGAGAATTCTTTCCTGGGTGCTGGCTGGTGAGTCTTGCCCACATGCTCAGGGTTTAACTGATCGCCATATTTGGGGTTGGGAAGGAATTTTCCTCCAGGGCAGATTGGCAGAGGCCTTGGAGGTTTTTCGCCTTCCTCTGCAGCATGGGGCACGGGTCACTTGCTGGAGGATTCTCTGCAGCTTGAGGTCTTCAAACCACGATTTGAGGACTTCAATAACTCAGACATAGGCTAAGGGTTTGCTACAGGAGTGGATGGGTGAGATTGTGTGGCCTGCATTGTGCAGGAGGTCAGACTAGATGATCATAATGGTCCCTTCTGACCTTAAAGTCTATGAGTCTATGAGTCTATGAGCCGTTGATCACTACCCGTTGAGCCCAACAATCTAGCCAGATTTCTATCCACCTTATAGTCCATTCATCCAATCCATATGTCTTTAACATGCTGGCAAGAATACTGTGGGAGACCATATCAAAAGCTTTGCTAAAGTCAAGATAGATCACATCCACTGCTTTCCCCATATCCACAGAGCCAGTTATCTCATCATCGAAGGCAATCAGGTTGGTCAGGCATAACTTGCCCTTGGTGAATCCATGCTGACTGTTCCTGATCACCTTCCTCTCCTCCAAGTGCTTCAAAATGGATTCCTTGAGGACCTGCTCCATGATTTTTCCAGGGACTGAGGTGAGACTGACCAGTCTGTAGTTCCCAGGATTCTCCTTCTTCCCTTTTTAAAAGATGGGCACACTATTTGCCTTTTTCCAATCGTCCAGGACCTCCCCCAATCACCACGAGTTTTCAAAGATAATGCCCAATGCCTCTGCAATCACATCAGCCAACTCCCTCAGATGCATTGCATCCAGCCCCATGGACTTGTGCATGTCCAGCTTTTCTAAATAGCCCTTAACCTGTTCTTTCCCTACTAAGGGCTGCTCACCTCCACCCCATACTGTGCTGCCCAGTGCAGCAGTCTGGGAGCTGACCTTGTCTGTGAAGACAGAGGCAAAAAAAGCATTGAGTATTTCAGCTTTTTGCACACCATCTGTCACTAGGTTGCTTCCCCCATTCAGTCAGAGTCCCACACTTTCCCTGACCTTCTTCTGGTTGCTAACATACCTGTAGAAACCCTTCTTATTACCCTTCACATTCCTTGTTAGCTGCAACTCCAATTGTGCTTTGGCCTTCCTGATTACACCCCTGCATGCTCAAGCAATATTTTTATACTCCTCCATAGTCATCTGTCCAAGTTTCCACTTCTTGTAAGCTTCTTTTTTGTGTTTAAGCTTGCGGAAGGTTTCACTGTTTAGCCAAGCTGGTCGCCTCCATATTTGCTATTTTTTCTGCACATCGGGATGGTTTGTTCCTGTGCCCTCAATAAGGCTTCTTTAAAATACAGCCAGCTCTCCTGGACTCCTTTCCCCCTTATATTACCCTCCTAGGGGATCCTGCCCATCAGTTCCCTGAGGGACTCAAAGTCTGCTTTTCTGAAGTCCAGGGGCCGTATTCTGCTGCTCTCCTTTCTTCCTTTTGTCAGGATCCTGAACTTGACCATCTCATGGTCACTGCTACCCAGGTTGCCACCCACTTCTACTTCCCCTACCAATTCTTCCAGGTTTGTGAGCAGCAGGTCAAGAGAAGCACGGTCCCTAGTTGGTTCCTCCAGCACTTGCACCAGGAAGTTGTCCCCAGCACTCTCCCAAAACTTCCTGGATTGTTTGTGCACTGCTCTATTGCTCTCCCAGCGGATGTCAGGGTGATGAAGTCCCCCATGAGAACCAGGCCCTGTGATCTGGAAACTTCTCTTAGTTGTCCGAAGAAAGCCTCATCCTCCTGATCCAGTGCTCTATAGCAGATGCCCACCACGACATCACCCTTGTTGCTCTCGCCTCTAAACTTAACCCAAAGACTCTCAACAGGCTTTTCTCCAGTTTCATACTGGAGCTCTGAATAATCATACTGCTCCTTTACATGCAGTCCTCTGGGACTCTCCCCCCTCACAGGGTCCCACCTGGTCCCAAACGTCTACACTGCACTGAAACAGCCCCACAGCCTGAGCCCTGTGAGCCCAAGCCAGCTGACACGGGCCAGCTGTGGGTGTTTAATTGCAGTGTAGACATACCCTGAGACCGCACATGGGGGCAAGCCCAGAGCCCAGGCTCCAGCTTGAGCCCAAATGTCTACACTGCTATTTTACAGCTCTGCAGCCTGGGAGTCCGAGTCAGCTGACTGGGCTCTGAGCGTCGGCACCACAGGTTATTTTATCGCAGTGTAGACATACCCAAAGTGTTCAATAAATAGAAGGTGTAAGTGAAAAGTGTCTATACAAATAGCTTTGCTGCTCTCCTAATATACTTTCACTCATTGCCAGCCTTGTTCCCTGTTTCAAGTTGAAAGATGCTTTTGCAAACTGCCAGGGCCACAAATTTAATCTGAGGTCTGGAAATCCAAGTGATGGGCACAGAATAAAAACATAAATAGAGTGATATAAAAACAAGTGTCCTTTCCGCCTCTTTTCATCAGGCTAAAGATTGACCCAGGTAATTATAGGCATGCCAACGTGACATCAATTTTGGGGAAAATAGTGGAATGGCTGACATGGGATTTAATAAAGAATTGAATGAAGGTAATATAATTAATGCTAATCAGCAGGGGTTTGTGGAAAATGGATCCTGTCAAATTACTTTGATATCTTTTTTTTTGGTGAGATTACAAGTTTGGTTGATAAAGGTAATAGTGTTGATGTAATATACTTAGACTTTGACTTTGTACCACATGTCATTTTGATTAAGAAACTAGGATGATATAAAATCAATTTGGCCCACTTTAAAAGTATTAAAAACTAGCTAACGGATAGATCTCAAAATGTAACTGAGGGGTAGCTCAGTGGTTTGAGCATTGACCTGCTAAGCCCAGGGTTGTGAGTTCAGCCCTCAAGGGGGCCATCTAAGGCAAAATCAGTACTTGGTCCTGCTAGTGAAGGCAGGGGGCTGGACTTAATGACCCTTCATGGTCCCTTCCAGCTCTAAGAGATAGGTATATCTCCATTAATTTAAAGGAAGAAACATCATTGATAAATGTGTTTCTAGTGGGGTCCCACAGGGATTGGTTCTTAACCCTGTGCCACTTAATGTTTTTGTCAGTGACCTGGAATAAAACATAAAAATCATCACTGATTCATTTTGCAGCTGACACAAAGCCTAGGGGAGTAGTAAATAATGAGGAGACTAGGTCACTGACTGAGAGGGATCTGAGTTGCTTGGTAAAATGGGCAAAAGCAAACAATATGAATTGTAATAAGGCTAAATATAAATGTATACATCTGTAGCAGGGTGGTCACCCCGCTCCGGCCCTGAAGGGGTTAAAGCAGCCCTGGGGAGGGCTGCAGCTGGAAAAGGGAGGCTGATGGGGGAAGCAGCCACAGCTGTGGCCAGCTTAATCAGGGCCCAGCTGGCCCCTATAAGAGGGCTGTGGCCAGAAGCCAGCCCATTCACTCTCTCACTAGCTTCTGAGGGGGATGGAGCTGGCTGCCTGGGAGCTGAGCAGGGTACTGGACGGGGGGCAGG
Organism: Mauremys reevesii; assembly: GCF_016161935.1. Classification (NCBI taxonomy): domain Eukaryota; kingdom Metazoa; phylum Chordata; order Testudines; family Geoemydidae; genus Mauremys; species Mauremys reevesii. Next base: position 3,320,126 of record NC_052631.1, read on the forward strand.
GCTGGGGACGGGCAGAGGGAGCTGGGGCGCTCCAGCGTAGGAAAGCCCCAGGCTGCAGGCCCAGATAAGGGCCTGCAAAAGGTACTGGGGCTACAGAGGGGCAGCCCAGAGATAGGCAAAGGCAGCGGGTCCTACCCCATTGCCGACGATGACTGGCCTTGATAGGCTGCAGCCTGCCCCAGGGAGCGGGGGCTAGATGGTGACTCCCTGAGGCAAGGTGGGGCTAGAGGGTGAGGGTTCCCCTAGGGGGGAGACCCAGAGTTTGGGGCACTGCCAGGGGGCAGCACCCCAAGATAAAGGGGCACCGGGGTCTGAGAGGGACACGGGGGGGGCAGCGGCGGGCAAGACACCAGCCTGCAAAGGGCGCTCCGGCTGGAAGAGCAATTCCCGGGACAGCCAGCAGGAGGTGCTGCGCTGAGAGTCGTCGCCCCACCACAACATCTAAGAACAAAGAATGCGACCGTACTTACAAGAGGGGGGACTTGATCCTGGGAAACAGTGACTCTGAAAGGTCCACCAATGGCTATGAGCCACGATGGGCAGGGATGGTGTCCCTAGCCTCTGTTTGCCAGACGCTGGGAATGGGCGACAGGGGATGGATCACTTGGTGATTCCCTGTTCTGTTCATTCCCTCTGGGGCACCTGGCATTGGCCACTGGCGGCAGACAGGATACTGGGCTGGATGGACCTTTGGTCTGACCCGGTACGGCCTTCCTTATGTAAACGATTGGGTGTGGAGGTGGCTAATCAGCTAGGAGCTGCTGTTCAGAGTGATGCTGTGGCTGAAGGTGCTAACGCAATCCTTGGCTGTATAGAGGGGAACCTTGAGTAGGAGCAGAGAGGTTATTTTACTTCTGTAATTGGCACTGGGCAACTGCTACTGGAATCCTGTGTCCAGTTCCGGTCAGCACAATTAAGACATGTTCACACGCTGCAGAGGATTCACAGCAGTAAGGATTAGAAAACACGCTTTACAATGAAAACTCAAGGAGCCAAATCTATTTAGCTTATCAAAGAGAAGGATAAGGGTGACTTGATCTAGTCTATAAGTACCTACATGCATGGGTGGTGGGTAGACACCCCCCTTGTGGAGGCTAGCCCTCTCGCCCCCCGAGCTCTCCCCCACCCCACTCTGAGGCCGGAGCCCCGCACGCGCACACACACACACACACACACACACACCAGGCCAGCCCGAGCTGCCCCAGTCACGCCACACCTCCCTTCTGAGCCTCGGCAGGAAAAGGATAAGCTCTTCCTGAGGAACCTGAGCTTTTTATATGCGCCATGCAGGTTCTGGAGCAGCTGAGGAAGTGGTATGTGCTACTCAGCTTCCTGGGTTCATCAGCCATCTCTCTGGAGTCCAGGGAGATGACTGATGAACCCAGGAAGCTGAATAGCAGATACTGCCTCCTCAGCCTCCCTGGAACCTGCATGGCACATAATAATAAGCAAAAACTTCCTCTGGCAGAAGCCCAGCCCCTGCAAATGGCTAAACCCCAGAACCCAGCAGCTGGTGGTGGCTGCACCCTATTACACTGCTGCCTCTGCCTCCATGCGGAACAGAGGTTTGACAATAAACGGCTCTTCAGTCTAGCAGACGAAGGTATCCCAAGATAGAGGTCTATAAAATCATGAGTGATGTGGAGAAAGTAGATAAGGAAAAGTTATTTACTTATTCTCATAATACAAGAAGTAGGGGCCACCAAATGAAATTAATGGGCAGCAGGTTTAAAACAAATAAAAGGAAGTTCTTCTTCGCACAGTCAACTTGTGGAACTCCTTGCCTGAGGAGGTTGTGACGGCTAGGACTATAACAGGGTTTAAAAGAGAACTGGATAAATTCATGGTGGATAAGTCCATAAATGGCTGTTAGCCAGGATGGCTAAGGAATGGTGTCCCTAGCCTCTGTTTGTCAGAGAGTGGAGATGGATGGCAGGAGAGAGATCACTTGATCACTACCTGTTAGGTTCATTCCCTCTGGGGCACCTGGTATTGGCCACTGTCGGTAGACAGGATGCTGGGCTGGATGGACCTTTGGCCTGACCTCATATGGCCGTTCTTATCCAATGGCTGAAAGGTGAAGCTAGACAAATTCAGACTGGAAAGCAGGCACAATGTTATTATCCGTTGGAACAACCTACCAAGCTTTGTGGTGGATTCTCCATCACTGGCAATTTTTAATCAAGATTGAATGTATTTTTCTAGACGATCTGCTCTAGTTCAAACAAGAATTAATTCAGGGAAGGTCTCTGGCTTGTGTGATACAGGAGGTCAGCTCATACGCTCACAGTGGTCACTTCTGGCCTTATAATCTATACGTCTATTAATTCCGCACGTAGATCTTTGTTAACAAATGCACAGGGCAGAAGAGAATCCCGCCTGCTCTCCCACAAGTCCTAACAGGAGAAATATCTGGTGTTTATCAGTACAGTAAGCAGGTATGACTTAATGACCCACAGAGAGCAGATCTGTTGAGTCAGAAGTTATCTGACTATAATCACTCCTCTGAACATAACCACACTCGAAGGAACTGTGCGACCATGATATTACACAACTGCTCAGCACAGACTTACTTAAAAGAGATTATGACTCATCTGGAGAACCGAGAGTGGTCTCGCATTGTCCCTGAGTAATGTGATACTCTCTACTGTCTGACACTGGGGAGATACATAGATGAAACCCTTTGGGAGTTCTGGCTTTCTGAAAAGTTGCTGAAGGTGTCGGATTGTTTTTAAATAGTGTGATTCCCTCTTTATCTAGCTCTCTTTTGGGAAGCAGCCACACGTGCTCTCAGACACACACAGGGCTTTCTCACTGAGGGTCTCTTATATTTGTTTGCTCTTGGCCTGGTGTGTTTGTGCACGAATCCCAGGGGATGGGATGACTCCTTGGTCCCTCTGTATTAGATGCCGACTGTTGTAGATGGTGGATCACCCTCCATGTTCTCATCCCATAGGCTCCATCACAAAGTCCAGGGGAATAAGGACTGGAACAATAATAAACCAAAGCTCTAACGGACACACTCTGCATACACAGCAATGGGCAGCTGAAACCTGGAGTAGGGACACATTGATTAAGTTGCAGGGCCATGAATCATAGAGTTTAGGGTGACCAGGGATAAGATCATCCGGTCTGATCTCTTGTGTAGCACAGGTCTTGCATCTGAAGAAGTGGGTATTCACCCACGAAAGCTCATGCTGCAGAACGTCTGTTAGTCTATAAGGTGCCACAGGATTCTTTGTTGCTTTTACAGATCCAGACTAACACGGCTACCCCTCTGATACAGGTCACCAAGGCCACCCAGCACCCAAACGCTAAACCCAGTAACCACAATTAGAGCAGAGCATCACTGCCCAGAGGAGACTAGACTATTACATGCCAGACTGGTGACCTGGACATGCCAGCAATGACCCCTTCCGCAGGTATACACTGCTGGCCTACACACCTTGGGGATAGGTTCCCTCCTGCTGTGAGCTGGGGGGCCTCCACACGTGCGTTCCTCGAGGCTCTCCCCAAGCACAACAGCTCTGCTGCCCCTCCAGAGCCCTGAAGCCCTCTCTGCCCAGGCCAGCATCCAAAGGAACAAAGCCTTGGGAGCTTCCATTCCTCCACCAAATTCACAGCTGGTGGATCTCTGCTGAAGTCAGTGGAGTGGGGCTGGCCTGTGCCGGTGGTGAATTTGGGGCCTGAGATCAAGGGCGACCCATCTCGGTGCTTCCAGCCATACAGCTAAAGTCCAAACGCCACTGCAACCCTACAGTGTAGAATCTAAGCAAGTGGTTAAACATCGAGGGTCAAATCCCTCCCACTGCAGCCTCTGTGTTTGCACGGAGCGCTGGGGGCCGCGGTACCAGGCAGGGAAGGATTCCAGTTCCACCAGATCCAGGAGCAGCAGCAGTAGCCCCTACCACTACAGTATCCCCTATCCGGGGAAGGGAGTGGCCCATGGATCTGCATAGGATGCATCTACTCATCCCACCCTCCCAAATCTCCTGTAATCTGACGCACATGGAGCCCCCTCCTCGTCCCCACCAGAGAACACATATCCATGGTTGCAGGCTCACGTGTAGGGTCTCTGGCTCCTTTGCACTCTATTTAGAAAGACACATATTCATCCCCAGCCCTGCCTTGATCTGTTTGCTGTTCCTATTAAGCAACACTCTAAAGATGTTTTGCTAATTTTCATAACAGAAAGGCAGCTGCCCAGCAATTCTGGACCAACAGTGGCAGGTGTTTTCATACCAATCCAGACTTGCTTTATCTTTGTCCACTTGTTTTTCTCCCTCTGAATCCCCCCGGTAATTGTGCAATGCTGGCCAGGTAATCACAAGTTTGTTTATTTTTTTGCACGTGAAATCCTGCCACTCATCAGAATGCAGCAGCCCCGCTGTCAAAGCAGCGCTACTGAACTCAGCTCACACGGCGCCTTCAGCAGTTCTTATCGCTTGTTTATCTCAGAGTGGCGGATTTACACTCGAGATGTCTGGTCGCTACCGCGGTCCGGCCGGTGGTGGATCAAGGCAGCCTCCGCAGGAACATTCGATGCTCTCCCCTGAGTCTGCGAGGAGCAAACATGTTTCTTCATCTTTGACCCTCCCATTCTCCCAGTGAGTCTGGCTCCTTGTGGTTTGATGAGTTCTGGTGTTAAGGGTGACCCAACTTTGGGTCCAAATCAGTTGGTTTCCAAATTAGCACTCGGCAGCAGGAGGCGTGTTGTGGTCAGGTGGATAAACAGAGCTGGGAGGGAGCCAGGAGACTTGGGTTCTGCCACTGACTGAAGTCACCGTTTTGCAAGTCGTTTAACCTCTCTGTCTTATGAGGCATCAGGAACAAGTGTCCATCGTCTCTTTTGTAGAGCTCTGGAGAACCGCTGGGGAGAGGTGCCGCTCCTGACAGCACAAGCTATATCCCCTTCAGCTATCCTGCTCCAGTGACATTTTCCAGGCCACAAACCCCATGCCCCCTTGAGGCCCACAGAATTTCAAGGCAATCTGAACAACCACTTAGAACCGTCAAGCTTACGAAAGCTGGATCTGCCTACTGCACATTCTTTATTAAATGCAAAGTCCAAAGCTTAGAATCCAAAGGTTTCGGTTCTCAGAAGCACATTTGTGTTGATGATTGATCGGTGCTGGCTGGCATGCCTGGATGACTGTTTGGCTGATGTATCTTTTATTTTTATTCTCACGCCAGATTGTTTCCAAATAATTCTCAGATGCAGCCCCCCCCCCACTTCATTGCATGGCAGTGGGGGGACGGGGAGGAGCTGCACCGGGATTGAGGGAGCTGCAGGAGCAGGGAGTACTGCCCTGCACAGCATGCTCTCTCCTTCCCTACAGCCCTGAGATTCTGGATGGTCCCTTGGCTGCTGGCCAGGTTGGAGAGGTGGGCGAGGAACACGAAGGGTGGTCTTGGGCAGGAAGGGGCTGGGTGGGCTGCAGGGTGATGAGGAAAGCACTACCAGGAAGAGTGGGGACAAGTGCAACTGACCTGCTCTGAGCACAGCTTTCCTTGTCATTTTCACATGCCGTCCTACCTGCTCCTACAGGATGCGTCTGCACTAGGAGAAAAGGTGCGTTCTTCACCTGAGTGAGCTAACACATGGTAACTAGCATGGGGTAAAATCCCAGTAAAGACGGGGCAGTTTTGGTTTGAACACAAGCTGGCTGGTCCAGGTAAAGACCATGGCAGAACCATGCCCCACTTCCAGCCCCCACTGTGCTAGCAGAGAGAGGAGGAGGGCATGGTCAAAACACATGTAGAAGGAACATTTAAGGGCCAGCTTTTTTTAATGAAAAAGGAATACAAGGGGCATTACAGGAACTGCCTATAGGAAGCAAGAAACTTAGGAAGTAGAGTTACCTTCTTCTCCTAAATCCTAATGCAAGCAATAGAGGTAGCTACCTGGCTTGCCTTTATAACAAGGCTGCTCAGTGAGTTTCCCTGCTCAAAGCACTGTGAAAACATTAACTAACTACTCCTCACCCTGCGGGGCCAGTCAGAATCATTCTCCCCCTTTCTTAGGTGGGGAAATTGAGGCACAGGCAAGCAAAGTGATTGACCCAAGGCTTCTCAGTGAGTCAGTGTCAGGACTAGAACTTAGCCCTTCTTGGCTGCTAAATTCACTCTTCTAGCCTCTGCTGCCTCAGTCTGGAGCGTGTTTGTGGGGCCCTTACGTGAGTCTGTACTTTTAGTGCCCGTTGCAAACCATAGTCAATGTTGTTTTTCTGCCTGCAAATCCACCTTGATCTCTAGAAGGTGGATCACAGGGCCTGCCCCAGAGTGGTGTGCCTTCACTGACCAATGCCTACAAAGCGCTTTGAGATCCTCATATGGAAGGTGCTCTAGCAGCAGCCAGTATCGCAGTGAGATTACTTGGATGCTTCATTGCTTGGGGCAGCATTAGTCACCCTTTCAGTTGCAGCTGTTGCTGTGTCCTAAGACCGCAGGTGCGTAGCAAAGAAGGTGGAGCGTGAAACAATCGTATCGATCATGCACACTCTGCACTCATTGGTTCATGAGCTGTATCAATAAGTGCATATTAAACCAGCTGATTTAACAGGGGAGTAAGGTGCTGGAGAAAATCACCTGTTTTCCCACTGAAAATAAGTAATAAAAGTCACATGTTCACACGACAGGAAGGGAAACGACGCCTGAATTCTTAATAATTTCAGAGGAATCAGAAGTTTCTCCTGCGAGCTGGGAAGTCAAGTGAAACCACTAGGGGGCGCCCCGAGGACTGCACTTTAAATTGAGATCCAGACATGCTCTGCCCTTCATTCAGGTGCTTTCTCAGCCAGCATCACTGACGCCTCTTGCTCCTGGATTATAAAAGAACTGAAAGAAAGGAAAGACTGTTTGTAGGATATTCACATTGCTGTTACTAGTGCTAGGTGGGAAGCAGGCAGATCAGCTGCAGCATTAGGGGTCCTGGGCAGCTCAGTTTAATATCTAGGGACCCTCTGGGGACTTTGAAAGCTATTTGCAAGCGATAGCCTTCTTGGCGCAGAGATGGCCAGCGGAGGTCTGCAGCTGCTGGGATTCGTGCTTGCTTTCATAGGCTGGATCGGCATCATCATCAGCGCAGCGCTGCCCCAGTGGAAAATGTCCTCATATGCTGGGGACAACATTGTGACAGCTCAAGCGATCTACGAGGGCCTGTGGATGTCCTGTGTCATGCAGAGCACTGGGCAGATGCAGTGCAAGGTGTATGACTCCCTGCTCAAACTGGAGGGTAAGTAGCTCCAGGTTGTGAACTGCGCCGTTCTTGTGCCGGTTGGTTCTGTGTTTTCACCCTGGCCAGGGGAAGCATTGCCAGGAGACACAAACGCTTCTTGCATTTTGTTTTCATTGTGGTAGATAAGATTGAGCTGGTGCCACTGAAGGGGCAGATAGGTCTTTCCCTACACAATCGTATGTCTCAGTGGGTCTGAGTCTCTTCTCACACGATTGTAACTACAGAGTTGCTTCAGCCAGATTCACAGTGTTACTCCAGGTAAGGTCTTGTCTACATGGGAAAGGTTTTTTTTTTTCAGAGGAACTAGTTTTTTTCAGCATAAGCTGCCTTCAGTCCACGCATGCACATTCTTTTTTCAACTTACCAGGTGTCTTATCCTGCTTTAACTAATCTATTTTGGAAGATGAGGGAAGTGAAGGGAGAATCTGCCACCGTGATTCGCTGCCTTTTCCAATTGGATTTTAATTTTTCATAGTTTGGGTTAGTTGCCAGAAGACCAATGTGTAAAAGAAACAAATACTTGTTTTCAAAAGTATCTAATATGAATCTGCAAAGAGTGCGGAATTGCTGATTCCTTCCTCTTATGAGTAATCCCAGTTTGGGTTTGGTTCTGGGGGGCAAAACAGCCCATTTTCTGCATATTCTACAGGACACCTTGGTTGCTACTGTGACTGCGAGCAGTTCCTTTGGAGTCTAAGCAGTCGCATAGCTCAGGAGAGAGGGCCAGTGGACCTGGGCCTGTAGCCCAGACCTTGACAAAGGAGTCAGAAGCTGGAGGTGGAAAAGCAATAATTAATGAATGAGGTCTGTGAGCTCAGTGAAACATGCCAAGAACAGGGAGATCAGCGCTTTGGGAAACAACTGCTTCAGGGGAAAGTGCAGAAAAACTCAGCAAGAGGGAATTAGTGATAAGCCAAGGTGGGGGAGGAAGGAATTTGAAGATCTGGAGGAATCTGCCCAAGTTTTTGTGCTGTTTATAGTGTTCTTCATACAGGGAGTTTCCTATTTATAGCAATCTAGGAAAAGGAGCTTTAAAAACTCCCTACATCAATTGAATGCTACCAATTCGCTAAGCAGCTAAGAGATCGTGCTAGGAGACACACTAAAGGCTGAATCCCTCAGACCTGTAAATCTGGAGCAGCCCCTTACTCTGGATTTACACCCGCGTGGCTGAAAATCAGAATCTGACCCTAAAGTTCTTCTAACCGTGAACAGAACATTCTGTGTCAGTTACAAATTTCTCCAAGTAAACAGCCTGAGTTTATGTGATGGCAGAGAGGGGTGTGATCCTCTGGGAATGCTCTGATGAAAACAGTTTCTTAATCCTTTCAGATGCAATCACATCCTTGTGTCTGTCCTTACCCCTCCATTGGGGCCTGAGTCAGCAGGGTGCTGAGCCCCTCCTGGGAAGCGCTGAGCACCCTCGGCTCTCAATGAAGTCACATCTACGCTGGAGCTTTGTCAGTTTCACTACCCCCGAGTGCTGTAGCTAGATCGATCTACATTTTAAATGTAGACCACAGCTCTCTTGATGAAATACAGGCTGATCCAGGGTCCATCTTTTCAGGAAAAACTCCCGCTGACTAAGGGCTTGTCTCTGCTACAGGGGCTGCAGACCCATAGCTACGGCCCCGAAGCTGTGCCACTGAAACCACACAGCACAGATGCAGCCTACACTAGTGGAAAGGGTTTTTCCATCAGTATAGGAACGCTAGCTCCCCGAACAAGGCCAGCTCTGTCAACGGGAACATTCCTCTGGTGACATAGCTGCGTCTACACTGGGAGTTAGCTGCGCTGACCGATGTTGGTCGGGGTGTGGTTTTTCACACCCCTGACTGACATAGCTACGTTGCCCTAACTTTTTAAGTGTAGACAAACCTGCGAAGACTGTAGCAATGGAAAGGGGGTTTTCTGTCACTGTAGGAGCTCTGCCACTCTGAGTGGCTGTAGCTAGGAGGATGGAAGTATCTTCCATCGGCCCAGCTGCATCTACCCCACGGCTTAGGTCTGCAGAGCTGTGGCCCTCAGGGGTGTGGATTTTTCATACCCCTGAGTGGTTGTAGCTGGGTCGAGCTAAATCTGTAGCATAAACAAGATCTTACACTGAGTTCTACCTCCCTAAGGCCTGAGGGCGGGAGCGAGATTTGTATGGAAAAGAGGGTGAAATGCCACAGCCCCACCCCTTTGATTAGCTGTTTATATAATCGGCTGACAAATGGCCTTGTGTTGTTTTGCTAAAAGATGATACTTTCCAGCCTTTTCCCCTTTATTCAAAATGTTTCCACCCTAAACTTCTCACAGAGGAGGGGGGAAACTGTAGTAATTTGAGCACTTCTGTCTGTTCCCACAACTCAACATCTGCTACAGAAACTAAAATTTAACCAAGTCATTAGTCAGATGTGATTCTTATTGTTTGTGCAGAAAACATTTTCTTAGGACCAGATCCTGCTCCCGTTGAAGTCAATAGAAAACCTCCAGTTGCGACCAAGATCAAAAACAATGAGGAATCCTTGTGGCACCTTAGAGACTAACAAATTTATTCGGGCATAAACTTTCATGGGCTAAAACCCACTTCATCAGATGCATGGAGTGACAGAAAGTAGGCAGGTATAAATACACTGCGCATGAAAAGATGGGAGTTGCCTTACCAAGTGGGAGGTCACTGCTAACAAGGCCAATTCAATCATGGTGGATGTGGCCCATTCCTATCAGTTGACAAGGAAGGCTCCCGTTGACTTCAGTGGCTTTTGATCTGGCCCTGTAGTACTCCTGACATTCTTTTCCAGCTGTGATTAACCCAGTGAAACCCCATAATAACGATGCCATCTTGTCATCTCAGTCAGGAGCCCGCATGCAGTTTTCCACGGAGACTCTATAAAGGGATCATTAGACGTGTTAGTGCAGGTTAATTGGAATCAGTCAGTCACCACCTCGCTCCCTGGGCACTGCCATTGGACATTCAGGCTTGCAATGACCCACCCTAATTACTGGTATCCACCTCCAGTTGTGCACTCAGCTTCCCCCTGCCCTGAGACCTCACTCCCCCCCCCCCATACTGTGCATATTATACAGTCGTTTACTGCTGTGCATTGTGGGTATAAGTGTTGTCAGTCTGATGTGCAAAGTGGGTGCAATACTAGGCCTCCCCTGGGTGTGGGGCCGTGGAGAATCGAGGCACAGCTACACACCAGCCTTGGGCTGGTGTCACCCAAATCCATTTTCAAATCAATGTTTGTTTTTGCATAGCTGAGGCCTCCGCCCCTTTCTATTTAGCTCCCTGGGGACAGGGGAGGCTAGTGGCATTTGGGGATTTTACAGACTCCTGGAAAGGTTAGATTTCCCTGAAGGAACTAGCCTGGATTTAACCCATCGATTTTGCAGGAGGGTTTAATTCAGAGTACAGGCATCACCTGACTAATGACTCCTTACAAGCTGAGTGACGACCGCAGGATCTGGCCCCAGTTATTTGTAACTAACTGACAATCACTGCTCTGCAAGCAATGGTTCTTCTGTGACAGTGGGGGACGCTGTGCCACGGCCCAGGGCTGAGCCCTCAGTGTCATTCGATCACACGATAAACGTATAACGGGCGGCCCTACAGGCCATACTCCAGGGAAACTCCTCTTGACCCCCAGAGTCCTTTCCGTCACTGGGATTGTCTCCTGAATGAGGACAGCAGGATCGAGCCATGAGGGCCTTTTACCTGCTTAGTGCATGCTGGACTCTCTTTGTAAGCACTTTCTCTGCTGGAGAAGGGAGAGTGCACTTTCTACCCTCCCCCACACACAGGCCAGCCTGTGGCTGAAGATGAGCTTGGCCATGAACATTGCTGAGCAGCCCCCGAGCTGTTCCAACCCGTAGCCCCCATGGGTCGCCGTGCCCAGTCCCCAGTGAGAGAGGAAGTGCTCGTCTGCTGCAAAGATGGCGCTATAGAATTCAAGGGCCGAAGCCGCCTCTCGCCTGTGGCAGTTTTATTCTCAAGTAGCCCCGTTGCCTTCGATGGAGGCACATGGGTCCGAGCTGGGAGAATCAGCCCAGAGCGTCAATGAAGTGGGATTCCTGGCACCATCACCTGCCAGTTCTCGGCCCCATCTACGCACTCTCTCGCTCCTCCTCCTGGGTCTTGTCAGGACTGTTCCCGTCCAAGCCATTCATCACCCTGCGGGGTGTTGCCACTGGGAAAGGCGCCGCACTTCAGGCAAGTGGAGACTCGGCTGCTGCTTAATCGCCAAAGCCGTGTGGATTCCCTGCCCCATCCCAGAAAACAAACAAGGGCTCGGATGCTTTCCGGGCCCAGCAGCGTTATTCCTGTGCGAACTCCTCTCTTCTGTCATCCCCAGCATCCTTGCTGAGGCTGTTCCCTGGTGGGCCGTGGAGAGGGAAAGTTTTCACTCTCAGGTCACAAGTGCGGCACCATGATACTTGACTGGGGGAGCTCCGCACTGAGCCTAGGACTAGCAGCAGAAGCAGCCGGGTTCTAATCGTAGCTCTGCCACCATCGTGCTGGATGGAGTTAGACAAGCCACCCACCTCTCTGTTATCTTTAGCTCTGGAATAAGCAGGTGCAGCTCAATGGGATTTGTGCTTTCCTGTGGTTCGGGCTGAATTTGCCTCGGGGTGTCTCATTCCCCCCTGTCTGTAGAATGGGGATAGCGTGGTTGCTGTGGGGACTGGTTAACGTTTACACGTTGTGTTGGGAAGATGAAGAGCCAGACGGAATACCGCTGAGACCGCCCATGGGAGGCGCGGCTGCTGCTGCAGAGTGGATTGAAATCTCTGTCACAAGGCATTGGCTTGACAGCAGAACCTGCCCTCGGAGCCATCTCCTACGTTGCTGTAGAGGTCACGTGCTCAGTTTTCTTAAGCCTGCAGGTGGGGAACAGTTTCCGGGTTTTATGGAGGAAATGTCTCTCCTGAATCGCCACCAAGCCAGGCGAGTGTTTGGCCTCAGAAAAGGGCCAGTGTGGATGGGCAGGTTCAGGAGGGAGGCTTTCTCTGATGCTGTCACTGAGTGATTACATCAGGGAGTCCTGCCTTCTCCCCTGCTTCAGGACAGGCACAGTATAAAGCAGCGCACGCTGATCACTGTCCTTACCTCTGTCTGTATCGAATGCACCTTGTGGCACTGCCAGCCTTCACCTCTCAATCGCTAACTAGCCCCCATGATCTCCACACCCTTCTGTAGAGCACAATGTCAAATTTAGGAATGGACTTTTCAGGGGTTGAAGGGGCGGCTGGCTCCATGGCCAGGTAAGAGGCTTGCGTGGCCTTTCACTTCTGGCTCACTCGCTCAGTTTTGGCCCAGGTCAGCGTGAGCAGACGTTGCTCACCTGTCAGACATCTCTTCATCTGGTGACCTTTGTGGTTGCTAGTGGACAGGTGTCTGCATCGCATTGCTGCTCGGCCTTTTGGCTGAGACAAAGTGTAGTCACAACAAAAACCACCATCATTAATCATTCCTTTTTCAGCAACTGGAGTCCAAAACTATATGTGCCCTGGATATTTAAGTACCTCATCATTGCTAGAGGTGGTATTCTGCTGACTGGAGTTGTCAGGTTATGCACTCACATCCGGTGGGGGCAGCCTGGGTAAGGCTCCCACTTCTACCACCAAAAGTTTGTATGATCTGAGACAGAGAATTTCATTTGCCTGAGTTGCCAGTCTGGGTCCTTTATCAAAGATCCTTTTGATTGGAGTTCAGCACCCATCCCTTTTACCTGGGTGAATCATTCTTAGTGTTAGATATTTATTCAGCATAAGATAAAAGCCCTCTTTTTTTTTTAACCTGCTTGCCTCTGAGGATCCTCCCTTTAGACTGACCTTGTCACAAGGAGAGACTTTTATCTAATCTTAAAGCTGGGGGTTGTTTTTCCTAAGCATCCCTTGAAAGGCATAAGAAAAGTAAGGGAGAAAGTTCATCATCACCAGCACTGGTACAGTGGCACGACAGCCAGGCAGGTAAGACGGGCCTCGCTGAGTGAATCATTCTGGAAGCTCTGGCTTCTGTCAAACCCCAGTGGGAAGTGAACGCTCCTGAGTGAGCTGTTTGGAATAGCTTGAGCAACATGTGTCCCACACTTCATGGGCTGTTTGTGACTCCTGGGCAGTTACTTGTTCTCAGAGGAACGGGGAGCAGCGTAGCACTTGTCAGTTTCACCTGTACTCTGCCATCCTTTGGCTGCATAAGCCTTGTATGGCCTGGTAGCAGGGAAATGTCCAGTCAGTGTCAGAAAAATATTCTAGCTAAAAATGTGTAGACACATCAGCTGATCAGCAACCCATCAAGGATTGGATTTGCTCGTGTGGAGAACCAGCACAATATAAATGTGTGTGCGCACACAGACCTCTAAAGGAAATATGCTTTAAAAGTGTAGGGTTTACAAAAATAGCGGCAGTAACTTTCCCAACATAGCTTTTATTTAACATGTGGCATAAACAAAATCCAGGCTGAAATGTGAAGGTATAAAAGAAATCCCACACTTACTCTAGCAAAAGCTTTCTGCTAGCACACAACTTCATATGATTATTTCTATGCCAGCCCCTGAGAGCCATGGAAAAATCTTATCTAGAACTTTGATGAAATTGTACATCATGTAGTTCATATGTCCAAATCTACTACCATAGACCAAAGCAAATTTCCTGAAGCAGAGAGTTAGCATATTTTGTAAAGGATGTTGCTTTTCACATTTTAATTTCAGCGAGAGCTCCTCTAACACTTGCACAAAGTAACACTATTTTAAAGGTAACCCTTTCCAGCAGTTGTCTTAAGACCCAGTCGTACAATCACTCTCACCCATCACTAGGAAATGTTTGCAGAGCTGCTTCATTATTACTAAACAGCAACAAGAGCCTTTCACTTTTGAGTAAACAATGGATAGTAGGGACCAAATACTGGTGCAATCTGATGGCTGTGGTTGGTGTCAGTCCAATTCTTGGTGGACAGCTGGGTAGGGTGACCAGATGTCCCGATTTTAAAGGGACAGTCCTGATATCCAGGGCTTTTTCTTATATAGGTGCCTATTACCCTCCACCCCCATCCTGATTTTTCACACTTGCTATCTGGTCACCCCAGAGCTGGGTAAGGTCAATGTTTTCAGACATGGATGCCTGTGGTTTGGCTCCTAAATCCTCAGTTGGGCTCTTAAATAAAAGTGGCCTGTTTTTCAGAGGTTCTGAGCAGCTGCACCTCCCTTGACTTCAGTGGAACTATTTGCATGAGCAAGGGATGGAGAGACAATCCCTTATTTCTCTAGTAAACAGAACATTTGTCCTAAAAGACCAGTCATCCCGGACTGTCGCTGGCCTCGGTTCTCTAACCTCTCAAGTGTGTGCAGATTTAGATAATCCTGTACTGAGCCATCACCTTGGTTACACGGGAGCTACACACCCGCGTGGTAATTAACCACTGTCAATGCACTCGGCAAAAGGGAGGAAGGCACAATCACAGACAGTGACAGGTAGAGAAACAGAACCTGAAGCCTTGTGTTGAGGAGGGGTTGAATGGCAAGTGGGTGCCATCACAGTCAGACCACATCTCTTTCAGCTGTTACTGTTGCCCCGGTTATTCCTTCCCACTGAGCACCTGAGTTTGAGTTCTATCCCCACACACGGGCCGTTGTACTTTTTAAAAAAATGTCATTTTGTTGTTTTCTGCCCATGCTTCTAACCTCACCAAGTTCCTTGGTGTTGTTTTCCCATCATCCTTGGCAGTAGCAACTCCTTCTAGTGTAGTGTCATCTGGAAGCTCCATTGGTAATATTACTGCCCCTTCGACCGGGGAGATGTTAAATAAGGGTAGATCTAACACTGATCCATCTGGTACCCAGCCAGTTAACTCCCACCAACATCAGCTATTGCTGTATGTTGTTGCCCTTTGCAATGTCCAAGGCAATTTTGGATTTTTTTTCAAGGTTTGGGGAGCTTCAACTAAACTACAAATAAATGCAATCTATCTGAATAGGCTGAGCTACCAAACGGGCCCATGGGAGTAAAAACTTTGCAGATGCAGAGATGCTAGAGAATTGCCCGGGTTCACCACAAGGAAGATGGTCCACGTGGACTCCGTTTTGAACCTCAGCTAAAATGAGCAGATTTTGCAGAGAAGGAGATGGGGAACAAACGGTTTAACCGTTTCAAGTCAGTGGAGCAAACTGAAACAAAGGGAGCGTGTACCTGAGAAATTCTCCATGGAAAGAACTGGAGACAATGGCTCGAAGGTCTTTGTGGGTAAGATTCTCCCCATTGGTGCGGGGAGGGGGCATTGAAATAGAGGGGAAAGCCCTTTCCTGGTCACATGGTGGAACTCCATGTGAACAGACCCCTACAGTATTGATATTCACAGACAAACACAAGGGAACAAAAACCCTCAACCCACCTTCCTGTTTGCTCTCTCGCTCTCCCTCTTTCTCTCTCACACATACTAAGACAGAGCTAACACTGTAAATGCTGTTCAGAACAAAATAATAATCAAGCTAAGAAAAAGCAAGTTTTTAGTTCAAAAATCCTAAATGTTGAAAAGACAAAAACATTAAAGGTTCCAACGTGAACCTTAACTCTGACCCTCACCAGCAGCTTTTCCCATGGAGCTCTGTCAGATTCATGGGCAAGTGTCAAATAGAAAACTCCTCGGGAATACAAAAGGGTCCGTTCAGCAAACAATCCTGAACCTAGTCCCAGCAGCCACCTTCTTTACTAAGTGCCTCTCTCCTCTCTTTCTGCCAAGCGAGGGTGGCTGTGTGGTCTAGGGGAATGAACAGCTGACTAGGCATCAGCAGCCTCTGGCATCTAACCCCAGGTTCTGTTACTGATTTTTTGTGTGGCTTTGGAAAATCTTGTGATTTCTCTGTTTCCCCATCTATGAAATTTGGATGGTGATCCTTGTTTACCAGTTCTGCAGGGGTCTCATGAGGGTAATCAGCTAAGGTTTGCAGCAGTAAATGCTGTATCTGTGGTTAGTACTAAAATTGTCTTCCGTGTCTTCTAAAGTCATTTTAATTCCTCTCTGGCAAATACCTCCCCCTGTTACTTATTTCCTTTATTTATTACCCCCTGCGTCCAGTAACTGAGCTTTTACTCCTAGTTGCCCAATATTTAGATTACGTCCCACAGTTCTGAACCTCTTGCAAAACTCTTCCATCGCTTCCAAAACCTCTCTCCCTTTAGGGTCTCTTTCACAATCAGAATGAGCCTAAATTATGCCCAATAGACTTGACATATGGTCACAGTACATCTGATAAACAACCTTTCCTCACGTACAAAGAAAATCAGAGTTTATATGTCAGCTATTGGCCATTGCAAAGCTGCTGACATGTTGCAAAATTTAGCATGAAACACATGTGGGGTCTTGGATACTATTGCAGAATGAGTATCCTAATGCAAGCTGATTTTTGTGTCAGTCTTTTCTAAGCTATAGACAAATATTGGTTTAAAAAAGATTCAATATAACTTGACAAATATAAAAAAGTAACCAAGAGAAACAGTGTTACAAAATATTCTTTTGGATTGAAATCACCCATGCTTGATCACTGAGCCTGATGATGAATTTTTCTGCTTCTTTAATAGCATAATATACATTTAAAGCCTGATTCTGATTTCAGTTACACCTGTGACATTCCATTGATGTCATTGGAGTCACCCTGGACCGACACTGCTGTAAGCGAGAGGAGACTTCCATCCTTAGCTTGCAAGCCACGACCAATGGTGACACAAAGGAAACTCACCTGTGGTGCTTTGATGGGCATTTTCCATTTTAAGGAAAGTCAGGGAAACTCCACCACTCGGAAAGTGAAAATCCCCTAAGAGGCTGGAGATTTTTTTTCTTGGGCAGGGTGTGTCGGTTCCCACTGATCTGGATCTGTTTGTTTTTTCACTGCACGGCACAACCTACTCCTACACCATTAAGAAGTTGAACATTTACATAGAGACTGGTCCTGACTTGCCTTAAAAAATTGGTGCCTTTCTGTCCTCTTGCAACAATAGTGAGCCCTTGTTGCTGATGGGCTATTCAGGGCCAACTCTCCCTGGCTTTTAAGGAAGGCATCTTCCAAAGACTCTATAAAAAGACAAAGGGAAGACCCAGGATGTCTGGGAAAGGGATCGGTGTAATGATGATTAAAGAGCATCTGGAATCCGAAAATAAATGGTATCAAAATAGCACCTTCTTCCTCAATAGATCTGCTCCTGGTGTGTTTTTAGTGGCTGCAGGTGCAGACTAAGGGCTTTCTGATGGGAAACTCCATCCACCAGATTTGGACACTTGCCCTGTAGGGGCTATGATGGGCTAGGAGAGAATCCTCCTGCTGCAGGAGCAGCATGAAGCTATGGAGCATTGGGATATTACAGTGAAGAGCATGGTTTAGGAATCTACATAGAACGGATGTGGGTTTGCTGCCACTCTGGCCAATGCCAGGGACCTCCAGAGCTAAGAGCATGAGTCCCTACAGCTGAGACAAAGAGCCAGGCTCTCCATCTGGGTGTGTAGCAGACTCATAACCTCTGTAGATCTGGCACAGGGTGGAGTGTGTCACATACTGACCAGTGGGTTATATAAATGGCCCTATTCTGGTCCCCTCTCACAAGTGTCAGCATAGCAGGTGGCTTTATACAGCTTTTGAGCATTAGATCTCTTATGCCTTGAGCCATCCACGCTCCGAAAACTCTTTTCCATGTAAGTGCGTGTAGACCATGATCAAGTCACCTCTCATCCTTCTCTTGGTTAAACCAAATAGATTAAGCTCCATACGGCTCACAGTCAGGCAGGTTTTCCAGATCTCAAACTATTCTTCTAGCTCTTTTCTGAAAACTTTTCAGCATCCTTTTCTGAGTGTAGACACCAGAACTGGACACAGTATTCCAATAATGATCCCACAAATGCTGAATACAGAAGTAATATCTCCTCACTGCTCCTCCTTGATATTCCCCTGCTTATGCATCAAAGCATCTTATTTGGCCTCTTAGCTACAGAATCACACCGGGAGCCCATGTTCATTCAGTTACCTACCCTTACATTCTGCTCTGTGTCATGGCAGCATTCCCCATCTTGTGTGACCTATATTCTTTGTTCCTATACCTCGCACTTGGCTGTATTTAAATGTATGTTGTTCAGATGAGCCCACCTTACCACGTGATACAGATAGGTCAGTACAGCTGACCTGTACCTATAATTATTTATCATTCCTCCAATTTTTATGTCATCTTTATATTTAACAGAAATGATTTTATATTTTTATAGTCATTTTTCTTACAACAGCCATTCTGATCCCATGGTTGTGAATGCAGATGAAAACCTAGATGATTAGATTAGATAGACCCACACTTTAGATGCTGGAATGTATAACACCTGGTGCCTTTGCATTTGGATTCCTGTAATCTTTGCATTATTACACAAATACAGGACAACAATGCAGCAGAGCCTACCCAGAAAATATAAATGATGTTTCAACAATAGTATTTTCTTGATTTCTGGAGAGCAGAGACATTGTGTTATAAGTAGAGCTGGTTGGAAAACAGAGTTTCCATCCTGAGAAAAATTGTGAGATTTTCGTTCTTTTCATTCTGAACTGGCGTGAAAAGCCAAAAATTTCCATTTTTTTCATAAAGTAAAATTCGGGAGGGAAAAATTGTTTGGGATTTTTTTCCTTTAGAAAAAATCAGTATTGACCCTTTTAAAAAATATAAAATAAAGTAAATTCCTAAGTGAAATATCTAAACATTTCATTCCAAAAATGTCAAGATGGGGCATTGCAACATTTTCAATTTTTTCCTAACAAAATGTTGAAATCAACACAGTGTCGTGAAAATATTTGGTTTTGCCAAAACAGCATTTTCCAATGAAAAATTGTTTTGACAAAACTGATTTTTTTTCACAGAATTTTCAGATCAGCTCTAATGAAAAGGGCATTTGACATCATTGGAGCCTAAGAAGAGCAACAGTCAGTCCTGGATTAACATGCACAAGGGAACGTCTAGCGTGCACCTTCAGTATCTACATGGGCAGGACATTGGTCCATTGGAATTCATATCCCCGCCCCTCAGTGTGTGTGGCTGCACCATGTAAACAAGCTGTGAGACACCTAGAGGTCTGATTTTCAAAAGTGCTGAACACTAAAGAGTTCCCACTGATTGCAGTTAAGCGTGTGTTAAGCATGTGTTTAAAGGTTTTGCCAGATTGGAGCCTAAAACCAACTTCTGCCCTTTGATAACTAGCAAATGTATTCTTTTTTAATTGGAATTAAAATGGTTAGGGAACAAAAGTTGTTGAAGATCAAATCCTGCAAGGAGCTGAGCTCTCTGAACTGCAGTTGACTTCAGAAGAAGTTTTGTGTGGTCCACCATTTTATATGATCGACTTGATGCATGACAGTCCTTCATAGAGTTTAAGGCCAGAAAGTTGTGCCTAACAGAGGCCATAGAATTTCACCATTACGTCTATATTAAGTCCAATAACTTGTGTTTCAACTTGTACCTTGGGTTCTTCAACACACTGATAACCTCATGGTAACTCTAACCCAACACAACGCTACGTTTGTCCTTGTAGGCAGTCTGCAGGCTACCCGGGCACTGATGGTTGCTGGCATACTCCTGGGACTCATTGCCATATTTGTTGCTGTGACTGGCATGAAATGCATGAAATGCATGGAGGATGATGAGGTGAAGAAGATGAGGATGGCTGTCTTTGGGGGCGTGATCTTCCTTATTGCAGGTTGGTAACATTTCAAAGAGCAAACACGCCTATAGGTGCCCATTTCTGGATAGGATTTATTTTGCAATCGGGTATTCTGGGTGAGAGGAGAGTATAAAATGCTTTTACCTGTTAGTTGTGCTGGAACATCTGGAAATAATTGTTGCCTTCACTTATTAACCCTTTGGAAACTGCAGACACAGATTGCATGTCCTAGGGCCAGTCATTCATTTGGTTGGTCTTTTCCAAAATTTCCATTGTTCATAGGATTACACTAACTATCTGGACTCGCCCTGTTCTCTAGTGTCCTGGCATGCTGTGCCATGGGTTGGAAAGTCCCAGGAGTGCTAAGATGCCAGGTTTTTGCCACCAAAGGGACCAGATTGCAGCTGTTCCCGGTCCAAGGGTGCTGAATTAACCAAAGTAGGTCCATGGCACTGGCCCCCCACCCATATCTCCCATCCAGTGCTGGCCTGTGGCTTCAAGCCACAATTTGGCTTTGAGTTGTGGGTGCTCAGCGTCTCTCAGGATTGCAGTTCCTCAGTGTACTAATCTTTGCTGAGACCATGTCACTTCTTTGGAGGCTTCCCTATTGACTAACCAGCCATTCAATTGTCTGAATTTCACTGGCAGGTTTTGCTGTCTTGGTGGCCACATCCTGGTATGGACACCGAGTGGCTCGGGACTTCTACAACCCTTTCACCCCCGTCAACACCAGGTAATGGCCAGTCTTGCATAATGACACTGTACCATAAGGCAAATGAGCATTGCAGTGCAGGGCCTGACCCATCTCAGTCAATGGGAATTTTGCCATTGATTTCGGCGGGAGTGGGCTATCGTGATTATTGGTGCCCTGACAGGGTTTGCTTGAAGGAGTTTCCTAGCCCTTGTGGCACTTGGGTGATTGTCCTATGACTCGTGTGAGAAGGGTTAAATCTGACTAATGCAACCGGAGCCGCGTGACTGGATCCTGACGCCCCCGCAGATCCTGTCGCAAGAGCAGGGCCTAGAGCTGCGTGTTGGCATCAGCCGTAATTTCTGTGACTCTCATAAAAGGTTGTGGGGCCCAGCTGCTCACTGCCTTGCACTGTGACACCTATGCAAAGTGAGGGTGAAATGCTACCCAACTGGAATGGGAGCGCAGTTCCCTCGCTCTGCACGGCTACCCATGTCAACACACGGGTCAATGGCAAACCAAGCCCTCGGTCTCTCTCACTCCAGTTGTTTGAAACCATGGTTTCTCATCTCTTGCTGTACCACAAACCCCTTTTGCATGCCAGGACCCTCCTCTCACCTAGCTGGGATCTAGCCAGAACCCATTGAGCAGCATGGGAAGGCCAGGCATGAGCCCAGTATGTGAACAAATAGTGAAATAGCATGAAATGATTTTAAGCAATTTTTTTTTTTTGGTAAAATAAGGAGTATTGATTTCATTTTTCTCACAATTTTTAATTTAAATTTTCTTAATTTTAAATTTAAAACAACTTTTAATGGTGATTAAATGGTGTGTCCCTTCATATTAAGCTAAAATTATGGGATTTTACAATTTTTGCCATGAAAGAAATATATTCAGTGTGGCTCTTACGCGAGCTCTTCGGCTGTAGCTCTCCAAGTGCTTTATGATGTAGAGTCAGTATCATTGCCCCAATTTACATATGGGGAAACTGAGGCAAAGAACAGTGACATGCCCAGGGTTGCACAGCAGGTGAAGGGCAGAGTCGGCGCTAGCATTTTGGCTTCTAGCACATAAACGTCAGAATGATGAGTCTTGAGAACGACTCTCTCCATATTCCAACAATGCCACGCAGAAGCTTTTTGCCTTTGATGTGCATTTCTGTGATGCTTATAATCTCGCAGCTGCCAATTATTTCTAACGTGCGTCCATAGGTTCTGCAAATTGATGTTTTAAGCTACTTTGCTGTACACCGTATTTTCTAGGCAGAGAGGAGGTGATCTGGATTCTTTTAATCCATTTTCCTGTGCCAAACAAATGTCCAAACTGAGTGATGAACCGGAAGAGGCAAGATTGGTGATCTGTGTTAACAGTGAAATGTACCTCATTCACAAAGTCTTGTGATAAATTGCACTTTGAAATCATACAACAGGGTCAATTTTATGTCTATATTTTCACCACAAAACCCTGTCTCCACGCCAGCAATTTTACTTTTTTAACTCTATTTTGAGCTGGTTAGTATTTGAAAAAAGAGAGTCAGATACAGATTTTGCCATTGTGCCAAATACACCACTGGGGTAAAGTAGTGCCCTGTTAGTGGGATTGCATGGGTAAAAGCGAAAGAAGAATTTAAATCAGTGTCATTACACTGTCTTCTGTCTTCTTTACTTTTATCTTTTGGTTAAACCTTGCAGAATTGGACGGTATGCCATTCCTGTGAGTTCCTGTGACAAGTAATTATTATTATTTGTATGGTTGTAGTGCCCAGACACCCTAGTATTGGGCCAGGACTCTACTGTGCTAGGTGCAGTACAAACACAATGAATATTTGTAATTCAGAGGGAGTAGTGCCTAGTGGTTAGAGCACAGGCCAGTGAAAGAAGCATCTGGCATTCTATTCCTAGCTCCATCACTGTGTTTGCTGTGTGATCCTCTCTCTGCGCCCCAGTTTGTCCATCTGTAAAATGGGAGAAATAACCCAATGTAGCTGTGAAGCTTAAAAAATGAATGTTTAGGAAACACTTTGAGATCCTCAGATGAAAGGCACTAACAAAGAGCAACATACTTATTACTCCACACATGGGACCAACACTAAGCCATTCTATAAACATATTGCTTTTATATTGTGTGTGTGGGGGGTGGGGTGTCACTAACCCCTCCCATGCCGATGGCATCTTTGTTTCCAGAGGAGTCAGTAAAAGCTAGTTGGAAAATTTTCAACATCAAAAAAATCCATGAAAAAGAGAAACAAAATGTGTCCTGATTCCACCCCACACCCACCCCCTGCTGCCATTTTCCAACCAGCTTTAGAATTAACGTAACTCAAAGGGGAGAAATCAGAGAGGCTAAATAAACAGCACCCCCTGGGCCCTAACAAAGTAAATCAAATATTGTGCATAGATAAATTACAGGATGATTTGGGGTGATATAAAGATTTATCACCACCTGTTTGGAAGACCTTCATATCTCATCTCTTACGAAATAAATTGCTACATTGTAATGGTCCAAGCATGAGGGTATTTCCATTGCAAACAGAACGGTTTTGAGCCATTACTATGAAACACTCTTGCACTTTGTCCGTAAGATGTGGTTCTGCTACTTATGGCTCCTAGGTTCGGTTGCTGACTTGCGCCTGCTGTGTTTTTTCATTTATTTGATTCTACTTAAACTCCATCTTAGCACATGCTATTATATAACCCCTACCTGCTCTATAGTGCTTTAAATAGAACACCGCCTCATGAGTGTTTCTCCCTGAATTGCCATTGGGTAGCAAAAGGACATCCCTAGAATATCGAGGGTGGCTGACAGCTTGAGCCCTGATGGATGAAATCGCTGCAGTGTGACTTTCACAGACGTTCTAGTCATGGGGGAAAACCCATAAATCCAGTAGGGACCTCGGGACTCAAAATTAGTTCACAGAGCTGCCAACTCTCATGGTTTCAAGTCTCCTGATAGTTGGTGTTTTTCTTAAAGCCCAAGCTCCTGGGAGCATGTGATTAGGTGAGAATCTTCACTTTCTTTATAAAAAGAGTAAGTTTCTAGTCCTTGTGGGAGCAAAGAAAGGCTTGAAACTGTGAGCCAGGTGTGACCTACAGGCTCAGGAACCAGAAGACAAGGAAAAGGAGCTGTTTTTAAATTGCATGATTTTTTAAAGCCAATCTTGTGATTTTGGGGGGCCTGACTCCATATTTTTAGGACTGGCAATGTTGCTCTACTGAACAAGGATTGTGCTGCATGTTGGTTGGCTCTCTGGCCAGAGTTCATTGGGGGTCTTTTTGCCTCTGATCCTAGGATTGTTTGA
Organism: Mauremys reevesii; assembly: GCF_016161935.1. Lineage (NCBI taxonomy): Eukaryota > Metazoa > Chordata > Testudines > Geoemydidae > Mauremys > Mauremys reevesii. The sequence continues at coordinate 3,344,016 of NC_052631.1, forward strand.
TATTTATTACTATTTATTATTTCTCCCCAGATTTGAATTTGGACAGGCCCTCTTCATTGGCTGGGCAGCTGCTTCTCTCACTATTTTGGGAGGCGCCTTCCTCTGCTGCTCCTGTCCACGAAGAGAAACTTCCTACCCACCCACCCGTGCCTACCCAAAGAGTGCCCCCTCAGCAGGAAAGGATTATGTATAATCGAGATGGGGGAGGAGCCACCTGGGTCAGCAACGAAGCTCATTAAAGAGAGGATGCGGAGACCAGCTCGGAGCGGAGTTCGGACCTTCTGCATGCTGCCTTCCTTTTATTACAGCAAACGTATATATTTTTATAATCCTCTTCATTACTGGACATGAATCCTCCTTTCTCTCCCATCCCAAAGAGGAAGACTAGCCTTGTTCATAGATAACCTCATTGGAAGGGTGCAGCCTTCAAGCTTGTGTTAATCTTGATCCGGCAGCTCATTGGGAGAAAGAGGGAAAGTGGTACTTTTTTCAGACAAATATTTGTGCTTTATATAAAAAAAAACAATTAGATGGTAACAGTTCAGCCCCTTGACTCCATTAAGCTGGAGTCCAGTGTGGTGTATATATATTTTTTTCTATACAAAGTGATAGAAGTAGTGTTAGAAGACAGAGCCCGACCTAGGGGAAAGACCTGACCCACAGTACCTGTTCTAAGAGGGTCTAATAAGGTCTTATGGTTTTGCTATGGCTTCCTATTTTATCCTCTCTCTTGTATGGACAGATCAGCACACCAAAGATTGTAGAATCACAAAACTTAGCAAACCCCAAAGGTGTACTGCAGATTTTTCCTGATGTTATTTACCCTAAATCTGACTTTGCTCAGTTTTACCCCTTACTCTTACCCATTGCTACGACACATAAACACACACAGATGTGCGCACATGCACACACACACATGCCAGTGAACACCACCTTAAACAATTCCTCTACTCCTTGAAGTTTGCTCCTTTCAGGTATCAGTTACCAGTTATTCTAGCCAATCCACCACCCACATCCTTAATCATCTCTGAGCTGAGTTGTACGTTCTTTTCTCAGAATCCATCTCCTTCGCTTTTTTGTCATTTTCTTCTCTAAAGTTCCCTGTCCCCAAACTGTGAGTTCTGGGAGTGAGGTGGAAAGAACTATTCACTGTATTCCAGGTATGTTCTCTCCAGTGTTGCACAGAGGGATTAACACCTCAGCAATCTATGACGTGATGCCTCTGCAGACGCAGCACACGATGGTACTGATTTGCGTTTCAGTGCCACCCTGCAAGCACCAATCCAAGCTGCAGTCCTCTGTCACCTGTAGGCTTCTTTCAGCATGGCTGCTTTCTGAGTAGTCTGCTTTCTGTTTCCTTCAGTTTAATTGTCTGCCAACTATTCCCCAGCTGGATTAATTCGCACATTTCTAAGTTGGTTAATTCATTTTTAAAGTCTTGCTCTTACTCCTAACCTCTCTGGATTGCTTTCTGTTACTTCTCTGGCCTTGCTGCTGTTTGCAACTCTCCCTGATTTAGCATCCTTCCCTCCCCCCGTCAATGAATTAGCATGTGGCTTGCCTCTTCTTCCAAGTCATTCATAAATATGTCGAACCAAACTGAGCCCAGGGCCAGTCCCTGAGAGATTCCCCTGGGAAAGCTCCCACAGACATACACCTTGCTCAGGACACTGCCATTTTTACCCTGGATTGTTTTCCTCTAGACGGATCCAGCCCATATCCCAAGTCCCAAAGTTTTGAATCCAAGCTCACCAAAGAGAGCTCCAGAAGCCTGATGTCCAGGCAGCCATTACAAGCAGGCATCATCTGAGGAAAGCAACTCCTGGGAAAAGCTTCATTCGCCTTCTCTGAAGCAGTTGGTGCTGGCCATTGTCCAAGCCACGAGACGGGACTAGGCGGCCCTGCTCTGGTCCAGCCTGGCAGGTCCCGTGTTCCCCAAAGGGCCAAAGCAATTCAGTCTGAAACACAAACTCAGTCTGAAAGGAAAGAAGCCGATGGCTTCTAAATACCGGCTAATCATTTGGCATGTGTTCAGGGCAGTCAAATTGCTTGACATCCTGGTGTGAATAGGGGCAGCCCCGGGATTGAAATATGTAAGACGTATTGGTAGGATGTTTGATCGTGTTGACCTGACCGCCAGCTGTACGCCAAGGAACACTGCAGTAATACAGCTCATCCCTCAACTCCAGGTTTAAATCAGTGCTGGGCCCAGTCCTGCAACCCACCCGCACTTACAACTTCCAGGGGAGTTGTGTGGCTGCCTGAGAAGTCCCTGGTTTGACAAGTCAGCAGCCCAGGCTGGGTCTGTCAGCAGCAGAGCTCAGTTCTTGTGTATTCAGGTCTGACCCAGTGCAGGGGAACAGACTTTTCCATGGGGAACTTGTATAAAGTGTTAAACAATGTTTTCAATAAATGGATTTTTTTTTTAAAGAAAACAAAATTGCATCATTCATTTTTACCACAGAGCAATAACCATGGGGGGCGGAGTGGGGGCGTGGAAAAGAGAAAGAAGCAGAGATCAGGCCCAGGGGATTCGGGCTGACTGAATGAGGCCTGTTGTACTACAATATGTCACTGAGTGGCTGAGGCTGGTTGAATGAGGCAGGCAGATGGAGAGTGCAAGGGACTCTCTTACCACCGCTGTGGTCTCCTTGGGTCTGTCTACACTGCATACTAAGCCCGGACTTCGACTCAGGTTTGACCTCCAGCCCCCTTTCCATCCACACGCAAATCAGTCTGACTCAAGTCAGGAAGCTCTTAGCACCTGGGTCCTAGGACCCTGGTCAGCGGTGAGTCCCCGCCCAAGCCCTGTTCTGACACGGGTCCAAACCCTGTCATTTTGCAGTGTGGGCGCGCGTCAAGCCGCAGAGCCAAGCCAGAGAGTGTGTGGAGTGCAGTATGGATGTGTTAGACAGCTGTGAGACCCAGGTCCAGCCGTTCTCAGCCCAGTGGGGATGCTCACGCACGGGCTTGGGAACGCCAAGTCCAGAGGCCCAGGTCCTAGAGGCCCTGCTTTACAATGCAGAGTAGACAGACCCTATAAGGCCTGGTGCAATGGCAATCAATGCCCTGGGGGCAGAGTGCGCCCAGAAGGGGCAGGAAGGGTTGGCGAAGAAGCAGTTCGATTCACACTGGCACACAGGGTGTAACCAGCAGGAATGGGGAAGGGAAGGGGCACAGCATTCCTGCACAGTCGGGAGCCTGTGGGTCAGCTCCCACTGCCCTCATCGTCAGGCTACAAGAAGAGCCAGTGGCAGTGCAAGGTCTATGCTTTAGAGGCACAACGGAACCCAGAGGTGCTGGAGACCATCCAGTCCATATCCTCCTTTCTGATAACCTGCTACCTGCTTTCTCACCACTAGCTCCGCTCTGGGCAGGCCAGTTTATATTTCCTCTGCAGCATCTGGCACTGGCCGCTGTTGCACCAAGCCAGACGGCTGGTTGAGCCCTTCTATTATGATGTACTTGGCTCATGGGATTGCCTCGAGGCCAGGCCCCGGGGTGCTAGGTGCTGGACTGCTGCAGCAGTGCCAGGGCCTCTCCGATCAGTGCCATGCTTGGAGTATTTCCCAGTGTCTCAAGTTCGGGAGCTCAGTGGTTGGACTCTGACATGTCCGGAGCCCTTGGACTCCACACCCTTTGCTGTGCTTTTACTGGGTTAATCTGCTTCTTCTATAAGAGCAGAGCTGGCGGACTTGGTCTCCGGCATTACGATCTCTGGTGCGGGAAAGTCCATCCGTGGCCAAGGCTGCGGTGACGGCAAATGGCCGCAGCCTTCTCTCCTTCTGGGACTCCTCAGGCGCCGAGTTTCCTTGGAGCCAGGGCCAGCTCCAGACCCCAGCGTGCCAAGCGCGCGCTTGGGGCGGCATTTTGCCAGGAGGGCAGCAGGCGGCTCCGGCGGACCTTCCACAGTCATGCCTGCGGGAGGTCCACCGGAGCCGCGGGACCAGCGCACCCTCCGCAGGCATGTCTGCAAGAGGTCCCCCGGAGCCGCGGGACCGGCGACCGGCAGCGCGCCCCCTGCGGCGTGCCGCCCTGCTTGGGGTGGCCAAATTCCTAGAGCCGCCCCTGCTTGGAGCCCCGTCTTTCCTCCTGCTCTGTCAGACGCCCTCCCAGAGGCAGCAACGTTAACCCTTTCTGCTCCTGCTCAAGGCCAGAACAGGCGCCCTGGCTGCGTCACTGGCCCTAATTAATCTGTCCTGATGTTTTTCTAGCCATAATAGACCATGGAAACTAAGAGGCAGCAGGAGAATCTGAGCTTATTTAATTTTTCTCCCCTTTACTTTTTCAGGGCTATATAATGGGAGGCAAACTCTGTGCTCGGTGTTGTGTTCCTCGCTGTCAGTAGAGAAGCTGTCTCCTGTGCTCCCTTTCTTCTCCCTGACTATTCGCTTAGTGCAGGAAACAAAGGGAATAAAGCTAATTAGGGACGTGTAACGCAGGCAAAGCAAACCAGACAGGCATGCTGTTGGCTGAACTAGCTTAAGCTGCCTGGAGCAGACTGTTTCCTTGGCACAGTTCGGGGTCCAGGGTTTCAGCCTGTCAATTAGTCAAGGCTTTCATTGAGATTAATTTTTTCCCATGTTCTCTCCCCCTCCAAGGACTTTTCAAGCTCTGCTGAAGTTTCCTGTGAGGACAAGAGCCTCTCCAAGTTCTTGGCAAAACGGCAAACAAATCTCCCATGTGCACACCGGGCTGAACTTGTTGATGCTTGCACAAAGGGCCAGGCAGGGCTGTGCACTTCCAACAAGATGTGGGATTGTGTTGCAAGAGTGGAGAGGAGGGAATTCGGCCATGACCTCTCTGCCTGCTATGACTTCACATGATCAAACCATTCTGCCCATCCTGCAGCTCTATGCCCAGCTAGGAGTGGTTGTACAGTTTTGTGTGATGTTTGCTACTCAGCCTGATACCTACCTAGAGTGAAGTATGAACTCCTTTCTCAGGACCACATTATGATATCATAGCTGTGTAAATTGGGAGTATCTCCATGGAAACCAGTGGAGTTACACTGTTGTGGCAGAGGTGGGCATGAGATCCCTGTCAAATCAGGACATCTTTTCCTTTCTCATGGATCTTAGCTGGGGCATATCTCCCATTCCTCCTCACCTTCTATGCAAAAGGAAACTTCCACCCCTTGCCCCCATAATTCCCTCCACAAACACACAAAGGTCACATCTGGACATATTTTCCATGTGTCTTTCCTCACCCCACACTTTCAGTGACATGACAAAGGGATTTGGGCTGGGGTGGAATGATGAGGGAAGGTTTCGCCTTGGATCTCAGCCCCCTGGGTATGTGCCACCTACAAGCAACTTGCCGGGAAACCCTACCATTTGTGAAGTATGACCGTACAGCGTAGGAGATAGTAACTTTGGCTACTAGTCTGGAGACTGGCTGACAATCAGTCTTACTGATATCAGAGTTGTTATACCCATGATGGACGTGTCAGATCTCATTAGATGAGAAACTACTTCCACTTACTATTTATTGTTCTCATGGCACCATAGTTGTTTATGGCATTTACCAAACCTTACTGCCAAATGAAATATTAAGTTATAATCCAAGCTAGATGGCGACTTTTCAAGCAGCTAGGAGAAGTTGAGGTGCTTTCTGTAAATCGTTAGATCTTTGGTTCTCTTTGCCTCTGGAACTAAATCAGAAGTAAGAGACTCTCCATGTTGATACCATCATCTCCTCCTCTGGCTCTTCATCTGCCTGGTGATAGTCATATCAGTGTGTGTGAAACGTTAGATTCACACACGTAAATACACTGAATAGGTTTCACACTTGGCAAAGGGACTCAGCTGAGATATTCAACTTCCATAAAAACCGTGAAAGGGAATGCTGTCAGCTAATGGTAGAACACTGAAAATGCTATGGAGAGTTAAGTAGAACCAGGCAAACACTGAAACCAAAAATCATGAACGTTCATTCAGTCAGGAGGCACAAATTCCCTTTGACAGGATTCACAGCCTTTTTATTGCTACCAGTAAAACTAGGCGTGAGGTGGTTGCTGTTCACAAGAATTCACAGTCAGGGAAAGTATCACACGTAATGGTGTTAATGAACACTCGTGAGATTGTTCATTGCATAAGTGAATAATCCAGGCCACCTTCTGTGCATAAGAAGTTTCAGCCATCCAATCAGGCAGAAGAAGCAATACCATGTGACTTAGCTGGCCTATCGCATAGAACGGAGTGAATTATGAGTGATTCATACTGGAAACAATGATCCTGAGGAATAGTTAACTGGTAGCCCATTATTTTCTGTAAAACATTCATTAAATCATACTGAACCATGAGCACATTAATAAAACTAACGATCTGTTCACAGGCAACAGAAAATGGGGCCACTTTTTTCTCATAATTTGTTCCCTGTGCTACCTTTGCCCAACTCCAATGCAATTTCCAGGTTCAGTTAAAAGAAACGACACATATATGTGAAGATTTGTGACATTTCCCCCCATTTTGACCAGCTCTGTTAATTACTTTTTGTCAATGTTTGCACAGAACCAATGTCAGATCTTTTTCAGTTGGATTCCACAGAGCATTAGCCGTAGTGCAATACATAAAACATTTTGATTATTTTTAATTCTTGCTAGATACCTGGGTAGCAATCCTCCCCATCAGTGCTTCTCCCAGACATGCCATCATTGCTGTGGTTGGGCAAGCCATGTAGGAGAAAACACTTCACCAAAAACTGGAAGTGAATCTTTTTGGGGGTTCAAAATAGCTTAATTTAATTGTTTGAATAGCATTTCCCTATGACTCTTCTCTTCCTCTCATGATCCTGAAGCAGAACTGCTAGCACAATGGGGAAAGAAGAGCTTCTTGTGGTATTGCTGGCCAAGGGCAAAACTAGAAGTACTAGAAAGCTTATGACAGAGCCTGAAGTAAGCAGAGTTTTCAGAACACTCTGGCTCAGATAAATATCGAGATTCAGAGGTTTATATTCCCCTCTCACTGACATTGGTGGGCATAGATTCACAGATTCCAAGGCCAGAAGGGACCATCATGAGCATCTCATCTGACCTGATGTATAACATAGGCCAGAGACCTGCCCCCAAATAATTCCTAGAGCAGGGCTTTTTGCAAAACATCCCAGCTTAATTTCAAAATGATCAGTGTGGGAGAATCCACCATGACCCTTGGTAAATTGTCCCAGTGGTTAAGTGCCCTTGCTATTAAAAATGTACGGCTTTTTTCATGTCTGCCTTTGTTTAGCTTCTGCTTCCAGCCATTGCATCTCGTTATACCTTTGTCTGCTAAATATGGACACTTACCAAATGTAATCAAGTCACCGCTTTACTTTCTCTTCATCTTGCTAAGTAGATTCAGCTCCTTGCGTCTATCACTAAAAAGCTTTGTCTACACTGGAACCTGAACGACAAAAATTTGTTGTTTGGGGGTGTGAAAAAAACACACAGCTCTCTCCCACCAACAAACAGCAGCTACACTGCATGCCTTTTAGCGGCATGGCTGTGTCGCTAAAAGGTGTGTAGTGTAGACATCACCTTAGACATGTTTTCTAATCCTTTAATCATTCTTGTGACTCTTCTCTGAACCTTCTGCAATTTATCAACATCCTTCTTGAATTGTGGACTCCAGAATTGGAGACAGCATTCCAGCAGCAGTCACAGCAGTGCCAAATACAGAGATAAAAAACCTCTGCTCCTACTCGAGATTCTTCTGTTCATGCATCCCAGGATGGCATTGGGTCTTTTGGTCACAGCATCACATTGGGAGCTCATGTTCCGCTGATTATCCACTATGGCCCCCAAATCTTTTTCAGAGTCACTGTTGCCCAGGAGAGAGAACCCCAATATTAAGCATGGCCTACATTCTTCATTCCCAGATGTATACATTCACATTTAGCTGTTTTAAAACGCATATTATTTGCCTGCACCCAGTCTACCAAGTGATCCAGGTTATTCTGTAGTAGTGACCTGTGCCCTTCATTTTTTACCACTCCCCCAATTTTTGTGTCCTCTGCAAATCTGATCAGTGATATTTTGTGTTTTCTTTCAGGTCACTGATAAAAATGTTAAATAGTTTAGGCCGCGAACCAATCCCTGAGGAACCCCACTGGAAATAAACCCATTTGTTGATGATTCCCCGTTTACGAACACATTTTGAGACCTATCTGTTAGCCAATTTTTAATCCTTTTAATGAGTTACACGAGGAAGCCATGGAAGCCAATGGAGTGACATCTGAGTCAAAACAGTCCATGGGAGCTCAAATTCAGGGCCAGAGTTCTGGCAAGGAGTGGGTACCAAAGAGAAGCCAAGAAGCTTCAATATCTTCTTCTAATACCTTTGTACTTTCAACATCTACTGCATTGAAAGGTTGCCTGTAAATATGACGGTATAATGAGATGGCCTGGAGAGAGAGGGTCAGCTGTCAGGAGGGATGTAGTTTGGTAGGACACCTAGAAATCTTTTTTAATATAAAATCCACATTTATTTATTTATGCATGATTCTTACTCAGTAGTTTCAAGGATTTTTTTTTCTCATCATTCCCTAGGTTCTTTCAAAATTTGCTGCTGTTCCTGGATATTGTCCTCTCTTTGTTACAGAGCTAATTGCGAATATAACACATAAGGATACTCTTGCTCAAACACTCCCTGCCTAACCCACTTCACCTCCAGCCACATCCCGATCCAGATCAGCCCCTTTTGCAGCTCCTCTCTTTCAGATACTCTATGAGAAGCCTGCCCTATTTCATGTCTTCCTGCAGCATGTTGGGGCCTTTGATTTCACTGGTGGTTTGTAGTTAAAGCCCATTTATTGTCATTGAAATTTTTTTTGCTACTCTTCTTTTCATATCAGAAACCTATTTGCTTTCTGCTTGTCTTCTTTTCTGTCCTTCTTCTTTCGGATCAAGTGGTTTGCAAAAAGCGCAGCTTCTAGGATTCTTCTTGATTTTGAACCACAGTGGTTTTGTCACCGGACCCAGACTTCCTCCTTTGCTAGCTCACTTCCATATGGGTAAGTCCTCTCTTGACATTTCATCCTGTTCCTTCAATTCAGTCTCAGCAAAATGGTCTGTGCGTCTCCATATGTAGCCCACTGTGGGTATCCTCTTTGGTCTGCACCAAGTGTGGTTGAAAAACACATCACTAAAATCCTCTCTGCAGCCAGACATTTCTAGATCCCTTATTTTCTTTGTGTGTTTCTTCTATTTACCTTCACACAGCATAGCTATAGCATCGCCAGTGTAATCTTCTTACTGTTGTGTCTGAGACAGTATTTCTATTTCCTGAGGTTGCTCTTTCTCTCTTTCATGTTCTATGTGTTTTTATTATTTACTTATTTGTGTGACTGTATGACGTAGAAGCCTGGTTTATGGACCAAGACCCCACTGGGGAGGTGCTATACAAAAACAGAATAAAAATATGGTCCCCACCCCAAAAGCTTAGGTTACATTATTTATTCCTTATCCATTTACGTTAGCTGCTGCCTGCCTCAGAAGGGTCCCTGTATTTGCCAACAATCCCTCCATTACATTAGTTTAAATTCCTCCATCAGCCTTGTCAGCACCCATTTCATGCTTTCGTAGCCTATCGAATCTGCAGAGTCCCCCATAGCTATAAGATTTACCGTCATTCTCATAACCCTGCCATTTGCATTAGCTTTTCCGCCATAAATTCCGGGGCCTGGTCATCGCATCAGTTCATAGAATCATCGAAACGTACCTGGAAGTTACCTCAAGGAGTCTTCCAGATTAGCCTCTTGTGCCGAGGCAGGACCAAATAAACCCATCCCTGACAGGTGCTTGTTCATCCTGTTTTTCAAAACCTCCAGTGATGGGAATTCCACAGCTTCCCTTGGAAGCCTGTTCCAGAGCTTAACTACCCTGAGAGTTAGAAAGTTCTTCCTCTCATGTCTAACCTACATCTCCCTTGCTTCAGAGTAAGCCCGTTACTTCTCCTACCTTCAATGGGCATGGAGAACAATTGATCATTGTCCTCTTTAGAACAGCTCTTCACATATTTGAAGACTTTTCTCAGGTTCCCCCCTCAGTCTGCTTTTCTCAAGACTCAACGTGCCCAGTTTGTTGCTCTCCTCTGGACTCTCCAAATTGTCCACACCTTTCCTAAAGTGTGGCACCCAGAACGGGACACAATACTCCAGCTGAGGTCTCACCAGTGTCGAGTAAAACGGGACAATTTCCTCCTGTGTCTTACATACAACACTCCTGTTAATTCACCCCAGCATGCAAAATTAGCTCTTTTTGCAAATGCATCACATTTCGGGCTCATTCAACCTGTGATCCACTATGATGCCCACATCCTCTTTTTCAGCAGTACAACCACCTAGCCAGTTAGTTCCCATTGTGTAGTTGTGCATTTCATTTTCCTTCCTAAATGCAGTACTTTGCACTTGTCTTTAAGGAATTTCATTGCACGCATGCAGCTACCAATTACTTCAGCAGGAGGTGTGCACAGACAACCGGTGGGGTAATCAGGCTTGGCTTTTCTAAGCTATCCCTGCACCCCGTTCTGAATGTAGCACAAACCACACTTCCAAGGATCTACCTGCACTCCAGATATTATTTAGTTTATTTCTTAATTCCTCAAGCCTGTACTCTCAGGCCCTGCAGTCTACTTGGCATCCATATCATCCATAGCTAGAACATGAACGTTGCTAGGAGCTTGTCTTCCTGCCATATGTTGCCTTCTGCCTTGCCCATAATTCCCACAGAAGATCTGAGGGTTGTGACTGCACAATGCTACCTTCATTTCTAAGAGTACTGAAATATCTGCCACTACTACCCCTGCTTTTTCCTATGTGCTCCTTCAGGAACAATTCCTCTGGAGCATCAGGTCCATCTGCCTGTATCTAATATGATCCCTTCCAACCCAAATGATTCAGAACTTAGCCTGCATTTAAGTGATGGGTAAACTATTCCTGTATATAACTCCTGGGCAGGAGTTTTGCCTGGTAAAGGATTAAATAAAAGGCTGCCAGATTTGGCCCCTAATTTGCAAAGGGTTCTAGCATACTCTGAGTTGAAAGGCACGGTGTGTATGTCCGATGTGATTATAGAAGGAACGCGCAGTAAGAACATTGCCGTGTCTACGTTCAGTCACTCTGCTCTCACGTCAAGGCAGCCAGCTGGATGTGGCTTGGTTCTGGAGGCTGTCGTGCCACATTACGTGATTTAGTGGCACGTGTCCGGTTGTGCTGCATTGATGCTGCTGCTACACTGATTTACTTGTAACTCTTTTTCTCCGGCACCTCCCAAGGATACATAATTAGCTTTTCTCTGGGGACAATGAAGGAGAGAAGAAAACAGCACCACTGGTATAAGAAATGAACAACGTTCCCCTGCCAGAACTGAAAACTACCCCATCACAGCAGGCCCTGATGGGTCCCTCTGCAGGCAATCTCAGCCAGAAGGCCAAGGACAAACTGGGCACAGAGACCACGCTCCCCAAGACAGGTCATGGGCACGCTGGACGAGCTACAGGGGCTGCTCCTGCCCTGTAGATGATGAAGGCTTCAGCGTCCAGGGACATCGAGTGCAGACTTTTCACCAGCCCTGAACCGGGAGGCAACATGGACTGGTGGATAGGGCACTAGACTAGCATCAGGAGAGCTTGGCTCCACCTCCATGGGTGACCATGGCAAGTCAATTCACCTCCTGGCGCCTCTGTTTACCTGCCTGTAACAGGCGGCTCATAATGCTCTCGAGTCAGATTCCAAGGGCAGAAGGGACCATCGCTAGCCTGACCCGCTGTGTTACACAGGCCTTTATAAAGTGTCTTGAGTTCTCTGGATGAAAAGCGGTAGTGAAGCGCTAATGCTGCTGTTGTTATTATTATTATTTATTATTATTTTATTTTAAATCTACTAAAAGGAAAGGAAAGCCACTATCGTCTATATTCACCATTCCTTCCTGGCCAGCAACCGCTCTCCGCTTCTGTCACCACCTGCTCAGGTGCCGCACACCCATCCTCTGAGCTGCCCCCAGTTTCTGCTTCCTGCTGCTCTGGGGGAGGGAGGGGCAGCATCCTTGGGGCAGCCAGTGATAAGAGCCTCCCTAACGTGCGGTTCCTGCAGGCCTATGTTGTGGGGTCATCTCCTGCGGAGGGAAGGGTTAAGACGGGGTGACCAGCCTCTGGCTCCGGAGCCACATGCGGCTCCTCAGAAGTTAATATGCGGCTCCTTGTATAGGCACCAACTCTGGGGCTGGAGCTACAGGCACCAACTTTCCAGTGTGCCGGGCGGTGGGGGCTCACTGCTCAACCCCTGGCTCTGCCACAGGCCCTGCCCCCACTCCACCCCCTTCCTGCCCCCTCCCCTGAGCCTGCCAGGCCCTCGCTTCCCCCCCTCCATCCCAGAGCCTCCTGCACACCACAAAACAGCTGATCGGGAGGTGTGGGAGGGAGGTGGAGGCGCTGATCAGTGGGCAGGAGGCGCTGGGAGCTGGAGTGGAGGTGGGGGGGAGTTAATGGGGGCGGCTGCTGACGTATTACTCAGCTCTTTGGCAATGTCCATTGGTAAATTCTGGCTCCTCCTCAGGCTCAGGTTGGCCACCCTGTTCTAAAGGGGTTTGTTTTTAATTTGGGGTCCCACCCCCAGCAGCCCGGGGCAGGTGGGAGACGGTGTGAACTCTCAGCCTGATGCAGAGGTCACTCTGATGGTGTCCTCATAGCCAGCTCCCCCACTAGGACAGCAACGGGGGAGCCCGTGAAAACGGACTCAGCCAAAAGTAAAACAAAGCAGTAACTAAAATCCTTATCACAAGGGATGCTGCATTCACTCCGTCTTTGGGGGATAGAAATGGGACCTTGACGATCCACCTCTCTGACCACATGCCCTGGAAAAGCAGGTGAAACATCCCCCCAGCTGGCCAGGCTCACCTAACCTCAGCTGCCAATGATCATTTACCTGTGTGCCTTAGTCATTTGCTGCTTTAAGAGCTTCCGCCTTAAAAACAGTTCCCAGTGAGGGTGGCTAGCCAGAGCCAAACACGTGCTTTGTGTGACCCCTTTCACCACAGTGGAGCTGCACCCACGATGAATGAGTCATAAAGGTGGCGTGATTAGATCCAGACTGCTTCTGCTGTCAAAGCCCCCAGCAAGGGGGTGTTTGTTTTTCCAGTGGAAGAAGCTGGATGCCTCATTTTTAATTGTTGCCTTTTCCAGCTCCACAGACTTGCAGAGCCCACGGTGCCTTCTGCACACATTCGGCAGTTCTTCTGCCCAGGCAGCGGCTGGCCAGTTAGAACCGGGCAGTCAGAACGCATGGAAAGAGAAGCAAAGCTGCTTGTTTACCCTGCTCCATTGGGATCTCAACACAGGAGCCCTGGGAAGCAGGTTCAGATTATTATTATCCCCATTTTACAGAGGTGGAACTAAAGGCACAGAAAGGGAAGTGACTTGGGCAAGGGAACTGACAGAGCGTCAGTGTCAGAACCACTAAATCCAGGCACCCTGAATACACACCCCCTTGCTTTAACCACTAGACAACAGCCCCTTCCAGAGCTGGAAATAGACCCACAAGTCCTGGCTCCCACATCTTCCAGCCACTGCACCATGCTAACTACCAGAGCTGGGAACAGAATCCTAGAGTTCTGGCTTCCATGTCAGATCACACTCCCGCCCAGAGCTAGAAATGGACTCCAGGAAACCTGATCACTGGTCCCACACTCTAACCATTAGCCCACACTCCCTATATCGTAAAAGCACAAAAAAAATCCCTGCTTTTGCGGTATTTTGTTTTTGTTTCTTACTGATGCAACAGAGATCGCTGTTCGCCTGTGTAAAGAATCATTGCTCAAACTGGAGGGATCTGGGTGTGAGAGCACGCAGGGTGATCAGACCCTAGGCAGCACGTAGACTATTGTGGGCAGACCTTGTCTACCTTTGACGGACACCTGGCAGGGCTGTCTCTTCTTTAGCACTTGAATGTACAAACAGGGGTGTAGGGGTAGGACTTTACCTCTGTATCTGCCATTGCTGGTGTCATGGGATCTCACCCCCACTTTGAGCTTGTGGGTTCAAAGGTGGGGGGGACCGCATATTCCCCCCCCCCCCCCCCCTTAGGTATTTCTTCTCTCTGCCCACCAGTCACAGTCACGTGTCTGACGCGCCTGTGCCCCCCCCCCCTCCCCCCCCCTCCCAGATTCCCCTCAAATCTCTACACACACACACACAGGCAGCCCCCCCCCCCTCTCTCTCTCTCTCTGCTTCTCTCAACTCTCTTCTCTCACAGAGTGGCGCCTAACTTCCTTCCCCTTCCACAGGTAAAGAACTTAAAGGAACTCCTGAACTTAAAGAGTAAATTAAAAGAAAAAAAAAGAGAAAAAAAAAAAAATCTCTATGAAATAGAAGATAGACATTCATAGTCTAATCTCATTAATCCTGGAGAATTTCCCTTTCCCTCTCTCAGTACTTTTCATAGTAAAAAAATTATAATCAAAATAATAATAACACACAGGACACAGGCACACAATTAGACACAGATATGAAATTATCTTCTTAATAAGTTCTATAAAATAATTAAGAAAGAAGAAAGAAGAAAAGAAAGAAGAGCAGACAGACTAGGCGTTGTGAGTTAGAACTAAGAACTCAGAACAGAACACAGAGACCAGAAGACACAGAGACTCTAGTTTTTCTCTTCTGGATTTCCTCTTCTCTGTTTTTCACTTGGTCCTCAGGTGTTCTGTGGTGTTAACCCTTTACAGGTAGACCTTAACCCTTAACTAACTACTTATGACAGCTGGAATCCTGCATCCAGTTCTGATACCCACATTTTGAAAAGGATGCTGAAAAATTGGAGACGGTGCAGATAAGAGCCACAAAAAAACCTCAATCTGTTTAGCTTATCAAAAAGAGGACTGAGAGGTGACTTGATGACAGGGTACAAGCACCTTTATGGGGAGAAAACTCCAGGTACTAATGGGCTCTTTAATCTAGCAGAGACAGGCAGAACAAGAACCATTAGCCAGAAATTCAATCCAGACAAATCCAAATGAGAAGAAAGGTACACGTGTTTAACCGTGTGGGTGATTAACCATTGGAATAAACTCCCACGGGAAAAGGCAGAGTCCCCATCTCTTAAAGCCTTTAAATCCAGACTGGAGGCCTGTTTGTAAGAGATGGTTTAGCCAAATACAAGTTACTGGGCTTAATACAGAGGTAACTGGGTGAAATTTAATGGCCTGTGATATACAGGAGATGAGATTAGATGCTCTAATGATCCCGACTCATTTTAAACTCTGTGAATCTCTGAACCTTTGTTCTGTGTAACTAGTGTAACCAACCACAGCTCAAGGTGGCTCTAAACACTCCTTGACAATATTAGCTGTTCTCTTGTTTCCTCTCAGCCCAGATCTCAGAGGAAGCATTTCAAAGTCATCATTACGCTTATTCTCCTTTGCCGAAATTTGCATTTCCCCCACCCCACCCCACTCTGCCAATGTTCCCAACTTTATCCAGCCATTTGTCAGCCACTCACACAATCATCTCTGTGCCTTCCTGCCCATGGTCCCCTGTGCTTGATAGAACCTCCCTGAGCTCATCCACCAGGCCCCTTCCCTGGCCATACTCAAGCCCCTCTTGAAGACCCACTTCTGCCCTGTTGCATGCACAAATCAAGTGATCTTGCATCAAAGTTGCCTGTTGCTGTCCCTCTTTCCCAAAAGTCTTTGATGGAAATGCTTTTTCAGATGATGCACAATTAACCTGTGGAACTCATTGCTATAGGATATAATGGAGGCCAATAGCTGAGCAGGGTTAAAAAAATGAGTGGACATTTATCTGGATAATTAGAATATCCATAGTTACAACAGAAAGGGTTAAAACAAGACTAATGTAGCTAAACCATCATGCTTCAGGGTACAAGCCAGCCTTTGACGAATGGGAGTCAGGAGGAAACATTCCCTAGGGGCAGATTATTTCATCACTACCCACTGCAGGGTTTCTTGCATCTTCCCCTGAAGCCTCGGGTGCTAGCCCTGTTAGTGATAGGAGACAGAAGCAGATGCCCCCTTGGTCTGACGCAGAGGGCAATTCCTATGTTGCTATGACTGTCTCTAAATTATGAGCTTCTCAGGGAGGGAATGGCTGTAAAGTACCTAGCACAGAGTGGCACTGCTGTGAAGAAAAGGATATAGAAATAATAACTGCTGATGCTGATGCTGATGAATCTGGTGCAAAAAGCAAAGCACATTTCAGAAGGTCGCGTCATTGATGGATGTGCTGATTGCCACCATTCGCTGTTCCTCTTTGAGAAAAAAGTAGCCCATTCATGACGTGATCAAAAAACCCATGAACACTGGTAGGTGTGGAAGTGGCCTAGGAACCTACAGTTTGCCAGACCCAAGAATTCATTCTGACATCTGTCAAAGACACAGGAATGTAAATTTTAACAAAAAGCAGAACCAGCCCTGCTCCTCCACCCCTCACTTCCTAATTCCCAGTTAGAGAGAGAAAAACTTTGATAAAACTGCTGGGGTTTATGGCACCAGATTTTTCTCTCTTGTGTAGCCAAGATAAGTAGAAGGCCAGCATGCAATGTCAGCCCTGCCCCTACTGACACAGGAAGGGGGTGAGTTGAAGAGTGTTATGATGAGCGACTTTAATATCCTTAAGTATCACAGGGGTAGCCATGTTAGTCTGGATCTGTAAAAAGCGACAAAGAATCCTGTGGCACCGTATAGACTAACAGATGTAATGGAGCATAAGCTTTCATGGGTGAATACCCACTTTGTCAGAAGCATGAGATATCCTTGTAACAAACAAAATGCTAATAGATCCTCACCGCATCCTTGTGTGAAGTTTGTATGTAAATGTCATCTCTAGTTAACAACCTTAACTCTGCCCTTCAGTGATGACATGCAGCAACCATACAATTATGAACAAGGCATTTTAGTGTTTGTGGACCCAGATTAGATTAAATGGATTTTATAAACACTTTAGACATTTTTCATATTTGCTGATGTGCAGCAGCATCTAGCTAAGGTACTTACCTGGCCCCCATCACCACAGTTTCTGAGCACCTCACAATCTTTAATGTGTTCTCGTGGCAACACCCCTGTGAGGCAGGGAAGTGCTGTTATCCCATTGTACAAGGAGAGAGGAAGTGACTTGTCAGGATCACAGAAAATATCTGTGGGAGAGTAGGAGCTGAACCTGCATCTCCCAGAGCCTAGGTGAGTGCACTAACTAGTGGACCATCCTTTCTCTCATCCTTTGCCTGTACTCGGCAATACCAGCCACACTTCTGTTCAGAAATGGAAGGGAGAAATTAGGTAGCTAGATTGGCGTTATGTAACCTGCCATTTGTCTAGGATAAGGCTCTCTCTCCTCTTTCAAAAGTGCTATCGGTACTTTAATGACCAGAGGTGGTCAAGACCTTGACTTTGTGTTTTATTGGAAAGATGGCATCTCCAGCGGCAGTGACTAGCACACTCACACCTCTGGCCTACTGAATTACCAACACAACGTCATCCACTAACAGGGATTTCTTTGGAGGCCACTACTCCAAGTACTGGCCAATTTTGTGATCTGGCAAGTTGGCAGCCCAAGCCAGTAGCAGCTTAACGTTGTTTCAGGCAGAAGCCCTGCTTTGCACAAGGTGCGTGAATCATTTAAGATGGAATTAAAACCATTAATTAAAAGGACACTCTGGGTAGGTAGGTTCAAAATGTAACAGAGCCAGCATAACTTGTTTGTTATTGTTAGCTCTTGGCCTTCACATTCCAAACATGTGTTTCTTTTCCCGATCAATCCCCGCAGCACTGAGTAATTAAATAAATGAAGGGTGGATGCCTTGTACCTCCCAATGCAAACAAAGCCGAACCATTCACACAGGCTTTGAAAAGGGCTCACATGGGTGCACTGCTAAGTTGGTTTGGGACCTACAGAAATTAAGGGTTTTTGTTGATTTTTATAATGACATGCCAGTGATCGCTCAAAGTGAGGCTGGGCCACCAATTAATGGATGGTGGCAGCTGAGGATCAGGTTAAAAGGTACAATAATAAACAATTTTAAACAATGTTTAGACTGAGATTTTGGCAAAGATTCAAGCTGCTTCCTCAAATATTTTATCCAGTCCGGCTGACCCACTCCTTGTTTATCAATTCGCTGCCTTTCTAGATTTCAGATTTTAGCCTTCCTTCTGCTGCTATTATCCAATTGGGTAGTCAAACGAACATGGCTTGGCTGCATCTATAACGCTCAGAGGATTGCTCCACTGACTGTTACCCTTCTAGAGAGCTTTCCATCTGTGGATCTTCAAGCACGTTACATGCACTTTTTTCAGCACTATTGATATGATGTCACTGCCTGCGGTTCAGTCGCGCTTGGTGCTGTACAAGCATAGGTATAGGCACAATACACGCCAAGTGTGTCAGAAGATGAGCAACATGCAAAGGGTGGAAGACACTAGATACAATTAGGATCTCAGAACCACCATGACAGCTGTGCTTTCTGGGACCACGCAGATCTCAGGGCCCGGCACAAAGCATATGAGAGCTGCAGACACAGCATTCTCCATCCAGTAAGTGAACAAACTTCCAGAGGAGATCAAAAGAATCCAGAGTTTCTGACCCTCTTTAGATGATGTTTCAAAACCTTCCTCTTCAAAAAAGCCTTTCCACTGTAAGAGTGATACTCACAACATTCACCCCCCTTCCACCTCAAAACTACTACCAACCACACACACACACACAAAAAGGAAATTAACAAAATCTAACCCCCCTACTCAAGTAGATTTTGACCATGAAAAGGAAGAACTGACTGGGATGTCAGGAAGTCCATGAGGGACTTTGCTGTTGCTATTGATCTTACAGGGAAGGCACATAGTGATAGGCAGCACTATAAAACCCTAAGGCTAATAGATAGATTGTTACATATGGGGAAACTGAGGCATAAAGAGATTAAGTGACTTGCACAAGGTCTCTCAGGTGAGTTGGGAATTGTATCAAGACCTCCTGAAACCCAGTTCCATGCCTTAACCAAAAGACCATCCATGAAGTATTCCTTTTGGAATGGTCACAAATCAAAGATTAGGTGAAGCAGCATCTGATCTCATTTCATTTTGAAGGGGAGGAGGGTGATGTCCAGGAGAAGGCTCGGAATGGGTCAAAATATTTTTTCATGAAAAATAAAAAAAAAATTGTAGGAGAAAAACAATGGTTATGGAGAAATCTTGCAAAATGAGGACAGCAAAAGCTGAAAATCATTTAGCAAAACCCAACATGTTTTAAAACAAACAATTTACAAACACTGAAAAAAATCAGCTTTTTTGTTGAAAACCCTAATACCATTCCATGGGCAATTCTGATGAAAACTAAACAAACACAACATTTTTGAAATTTCCTCTGCAAAATAATAGGCATTTTAAACCAGCTCTATGAAAGGCTCCTTCGCACAAATGTGCATTTTCCCCTTAAGAGCACTGAAGATGATGAAAGACTAACAACTCTTTGCGGCTCAGTCTCTATATCATTGTTTTAGTCTCAGAATGGGTGGCCGTGTATGTTTACTCAGACCACCGAGGCGTTTGCTAATGAACATGCACAAAAGCTCTTGTGGGAAGGGCAGAATGCAGCCAGCCAGTCAAACACAACATTGGGGGGAGGTGAGCAGCCCAGTTTGTGGGGTCAAGAGCAAGTCAGAAGAGGCACCTGCTGGGAACGTGATTCAGTATCCAACCTCAACAGCAACGCTCTTCCCAAACTGCTCCGGGGGGTCCTGTTAGTCGCACCCTTTCCTTCTATAATTCACTTTAGGAAGCAGAGTTCAATTTCCTCTCTTAATATTTTCCCTGTGAATTAAATGCTGGCAAAAGGTGCTGGATTAACATTCACAGAGTCCACGAAGTCTTGTGTTTATACACAGACCAGAGAGAACAAGGAAAATGGCAGGGGAGCCTTCCCCCTCACTTAGGGTGACCAGCTGTCCCGATGTTATAGGGACAGTCCTGATTTGTGGGTCTTTTTCTTATACAGGCTCCTATTACCCCCCACTCCCTGTCCCGATTCTTCACACTTGCTGTCTGGTCACCCTACCCTCACTGTCTCATCTAAGTGCAGACTAGGAAAGAAGCGAGGGGTAGTTGATGCTGCCCATTCAATCCCGAATCTCTCGGTGAGACTACAAAGGACAGTTACTGATAACAGTGCTATCTGTGATATAGATACCTCCTGTGTGTGTGTGTGTGTGTGTGTGTGTGTGTGTGTGTGTGTGTGTGTGTGTGTGTGTGTGTGTGTGTGACCACATCTATATGTAGGTGTATATATTATGTATAAAGTACTAACACATTTGCTAGTAATGGCCAAAGCACCCCAGTTTACCTTTGTGCTGCTGCAATGTTTTGGGTAATCTTTGCAGAATTGCCTATTATTTTTATTTTGATGTAGGGTTCCCCTTCGGAAATGGACCGACCCCATCTATTCATTTTAAGAAGGTTTCCAAAGAACATACGTCAGATAGCGATGACTTGCTGTCACTTTAAACTGGCACAGGATTTAAACTGGCATTGGCAATGGGTCCAAACGAGACCCCAAATCCAACCCACTTCCCCTCCCCACACAATTTCAGAGGGTGGGAAGAAATGGGGTGGATTTGAATTCCTGGAACCAAAGACACCCTATTTGATTGCAGCAATATCCCAAAGCAGAAGCAACCTGCTTTCCAACTCAAGCTAGTGGAAATCTCACAAGTAAGGCTGATCTAATGAGAGCTCATCAGTTTTGAACTGAAAATTTGCAAGTACAGCAGATGAGATGTTGACGCCATCGCATCTGAACCGTAGTTCTAACCCAAACGGTCTAAACCAGAAGCAGACCCAGGCAAGGCCTGGCCAGCCCATTACAACTTTAAACTTCCATCGGATCTTTCAGAGTTGAAAGATCCATGGGGTATCCCTCCGCTCCACCCCAGGAACTCTCTGGACAGACCCCTATGTAAACAGTTTCTAGATCTAAATGAACAAGCTGGTTGTTACCTCTAAGATTCTTATCCAGAGGCACATTCTCTCCTGAAAATGAAATGAACCTAACTTTCTGAGCTCTAAACCAAACGTTTCCCAAGACAACATTCAACCCTCAAAGTCATCTGAGACCCAGCAAATATGGGGCAGCCGAGGAGACAAACATCCCATAATAAGAACCTTAAGAAAGAATGTTACTAGGTCTCAATCTGACCTCACCTACTGGGTGTACATCAGGAGTAACTTCACTGAATCCAACAGAGGTACATACACCACTGGCAATAAAATCTGGGTTAGGCCCAATACATTTAAAAGAGGTCAGACTAGCAGCATAAATAGCATTGTCTGGAAGCCTTTTTTCCCTTCCTGATGCAAATGCCTTAGCATAATAAAAGTGAGATGCCGCCAGGTGTGGGAACGAAATCTGGGTCACAAATGAGGGACAATCGGGAGCTATGACAGCATCACCTAGTTTCTGAAACAGTTTAATCTCTGTTAGTTACAGCAGGGTGGCATTTTCACTGGCTTCCTATGCTCAGGCAAACTCCGGTTGTTCTGCTGGGGTTTCTCCTTCCCTGGAACTTGATGTCCGGAATGCCTAGTTCACCACCCCTTCACGTTCAGGCATGCTTTTAAGCAGCTTAGAAATCTGATAAAGTTGTAGCACACTCTGTTCCTCTCCTAATCTTTTGTCTAGCCAAGCAGAGAAAAATATCACCACACTACTTGCCTCCAAAAGACCCACACCTTGACAAATGCAACACACTGTAGCAACACTGGACAATTCAAACTGTCATTTGGTTGCTGATAACTAGAACTGGTCAAAAAAAGATAATTTTCCAAGAACATTTCCTCTCCCACCTCCCTTTTTGGGGGGGTGGGAGGGATGGGGATGAGAGGGGGGGTTGAAATTTGAAAACTTTTGACCAGCTCATTGAAAAATGAGGGAGGGGGAGAAGTTAATGACAATTATTGTGAAACTGGGTCACATTTTATTTACCAGAATTGCTCGTCCTTTTGACCACGCTACAGTAGAGATCAGATCAAACCAAACCAAAACAAACACCCCTGAATATTGCAGCTGTTCAAAATCCAAACTCAGGTGTGATTTTTGCAGCGGGACACTGTCTCCATATTGGGGGTTGAACCATAACCCTAGCTCCAAACAACCCTACAAACCTAGAGCTGTTCAGAATCTGGGTCTTGGTCTGAATTTTGTATCCTACAATTAGTGTAGCATACTAACCTCATTGGTGATCATTAGCTTAACTCGTAGAATGCTAACCACTGTAATTCCCAGATCCAGTATGTGCACCACCTGATTGACTAGCCATTTTCCTAGGGTTTTACTCTCTAATCTAATCTACCTCTAGCACACTCATCATTGTGGTATCTGGGCTCCGGATATGTTGCTGGCGAGCTCTGTGCTGGATAGGTGGCATGCTGATGGCAGGGATGTAGGACCATAGGATGGAGAAAGATCTGATCTGCTCTACCGCCCAATCCTCTCAATGTGACCTAACTCTCTTGCTTGCCAGGAACCAGCAACCAGGGAAACTGGCTCCATTGAACTGATCGAGCCAAGAGTACTGACGAACCACAGTAGTGTGGGCAATGTGCCAGCACAGAGAGACAAGGCTGGTGACACAGTCCTCAACCTGACAGTGACCAAATGTCTGGCCTCCAACTGAGCCCAGCCCAGCACCAATCCGATTGGCTCACTCAGTGGAAGGCTCCCCTGTGCCCTTACCTGCCAGAACTCCTTTCTGTTCTGGGCAGGGACTGTGGCCCTGCTCTGGATTCAAGCTACATGGACCCTGGATGAAGGACTCCAGCTGTGGGCTCAGTTATGGCTTTAGCCACTGGGGTCAATTCAGAGCTGCACTGGCCATGGAGAAACACCTGGAGTTACTTTACTGAAGCCACAGGGGTTAGGGCAGGGGTGGATGAGGCCCCCAATTTTCAGCCGTTCTGCGTGAGCTCCTGCTGTACTTTGCGGGAGCAGAATCACGCTTTCGGGAAGCTCCTCATTCAATGATTTCTTGTTTCAATACCTCATTCTTAAAGGGCCAGCCTCAGTTTTTGTTAAAGTAAGTCCATTGATCCCAATAATACCAATTGCTCCACCACTCTCGTTACGAGCCCGTTGATGGAGGGGCCTCGTCATTTGGCAGATATTTGTCGGCTCCAGCATCAAGACACATTCCCTTTTGCAGTTTGAAGCTTAGACAGGAGCTAACATGAAATAACCAGGGGTGGGGCCTTTTTTCAGTAATGAACAGATCTGGTAACAGCTGCCAGACAAGTAGGACAGGACTGTGGAAGCAGCTTACGGCAGGGGAGCCAAAAGGCGCAGCAGTACGGGGTGTAATTATATTCCGCTTAAGCAATGCCATAGACACAGGATGCCAAACTGCTCCCTGACATAATTCCTGTGGTTTCCGTGACATTACACCAGGGGAAAACTGGACCCAAGCTACCAACATGTTTATAGCTTTTCATTTTAAAAATCTAACCCACGTCGATGATTATGTAAC
The DNA here is from genome assembly GCF_016161935.1 of Mauremys reevesii. Classification (NCBI taxonomy): domain Eukaryota; kingdom Metazoa; phylum Chordata; order Testudines; family Geoemydidae; genus Mauremys; species Mauremys reevesii. The sequence continues at coordinate 3,367,506 of NC_052631.1, forward strand.
AACAACTGCCAAAGCTCTTCATGTGGCCCCTCAGCAAAGGCTAATCACGGTGCTCTGCTGGCATAAGTCAGAGGCTGCTTTTGCTGTTAGGGATTGCACACTTTTGGATGCCAGCCTTTCCAAAGGGCTGTTTTTAACTGGGTTTGTGCCCTATTTTGCTTCTTCCAAAAAAGTGTATTTCTTGGAGGGGGCGAGGGAGGAGGGGGAGATGGGGAAACTGTATTTGTTTCTTCTTGCTTTACCATAGAACTATTTGAATGTCGAGTCTGTTATTTTCCTAGAGAACTCCTTAGGTGCCTCATCAGATGTGTATTGATAATTGTCACATTTAATTGAAGGGGGTCGGGGAACTGAGACTTTAACAAAGACATTGCTTCTCCTGAGTGGTCTTTAGCCATCAGAGTTAAATAGATGATACCATAAACAAACAACAAAGCGTGTTAAACAGTCTAGTCAGTTTAGATAAGTCCTGGTTTTCTAATGTAACAAAGGGAAAGGAAATTAAAAAGCAAGCAGATAACAATAAAAATAAAACTACAATCTTTCAGGCTTTCTTTATCCATCATAAGGAAGCAAAGGGAAAATAGAACTGCTGGTCCTAGCAGGTCACCTTTAAGGGTCCCTTACAAGTCAAGGGGAGTTTTGCAATTGAATTAAAGGAGAGCAGAAGGAAGTCCAAAGCTTCACAGTGTGTTTTATCTCACATATGTGTAGGAATTGGATTGAGGAGCACGTGTGAAGTGAGGTTACATTGTCACAGGGCAGATTGCTTATGTCAGTAGTGTCTATAGGTTGACAAAAATATAGATAGACGTAGAACAGCAATACCAAGCTGGTTTTCTGCACAGCAGAGACTCATTTTGGATTCATCATGTCTGCGACATTCCAAACCCAGAGCCTTGAGAGATTCCATCTCAGAGCCCAGGAGCTTATCTGTGATTTGCCAGATCAGGACAGTAGAACTTCCTTGCAACATTCCTGAAAAGAACCCAAGGGCACTGCAATTCAGAATGCGGGGAAGCTAGAAGGGCCGGCAACATGTCAGACCCAGTACCTGGACAACTAATTGGAGCAGATACAGGGACAGCTTTGGCAGCTGAAAAAAGAAAGAGGTGGGCCTTACAAATGGAAAAAGGCAGCCCTCGTCAGATTATGAGGAATACAGAAAGGTAAAGATCTGATGGATATGATTCTGGAAGCTACATCCAGACGTACAGGATCTGAGTTCAGCAGTTCTTAACCACAGACTGGTGTTTTGTTCATTTAAAATGTGCCATGCACCAAACAACCACTGTATGTTTACTTTGTAGAAGGGGTCTGGAAATGTACACTATATCCTGGTGTTATCTAGTGTGATCATTCAGAAAAACAAGGATCCTGTATCATCACCGGATAAATGGGCTGGGCAGTTGAGGAAGTGTCTCTTGGAAGCCCTTAGCTTGTTATTTAGGTTAAAGAGATATAACTGTGGCACGTGTTTGCCTTTAAAGCTCCCAAGGACAATATTATTGAGCCCCAGAAAGCTGGGTGGAGCCTTGTTAGATGCTGGCAGTTAAGTGCTAAAATGAGGAAAGGTCATTTGACGATGACCTGATCTTGGAAGATTCTTGAATTTATACTGGTTCTGGTTCCTCAAACTGTAGACTTCAGAGGAAATGATGTTCTTAGTGTCCCTGGGTGGCAAACTACAAAACTCAGCTATTAAAATTTGCTAAACCAAAAGGCTGGAAAGGAAACGTCTCTGAACTAGCCAGTCATCCTGAGTCTGTAAATCTGGGCAGCAAGTCTCCCCTGAATGGGATCTCTCATGGTATTTTGTAACTTTCTGACTTATCTAATAAAGACTATTGTAACCTGAAGGCCCCAATCCGGTACTGTGATCTGTTCAGGTGGACTGCTGTGCCTGCACGCAGCCCCACGGGAGTCAACCTCTATCTGCACAGATCAGGGACTAATTTGTAACAAACACACAGTTTAGAATTGCCCTCCTGGAAACTGCCCTTTGATCTATCTACTCTGTCCTGCTGCTGGCAATAGCCAGTACCTGATGCATCAGTGGAAAGTAACAACCCCTTACTCCCACCCAATTTGCACACAAGGCCATTGTGCAAAGCTCTAAAATGCCGGTGATCGCTTTGTGCCCTGAAGCAAGAACGAGCCTTCATTATTCTTATCATCATGATCTTAAAGTTTTGTGTTTAATTTCTCTAGGAGAATTCCCACTGTCAGGCCTGCTGCTAGAGGCAGATCTGAGAGCTGCGCCAGGAAATGTTAATTACTCAGATGGTTTATTTGAATCATTAATAACAGGAAAGGTTGCCGCAACCCTTAATAGAACAAGGCAGGTTTACAAGACGCCCAGCACGCATGGAATGAGGCAAATTCCATGCTTCAGAGAGAGCTGGCAACCAAAATGAGACAGGCCAAACCCAGGCAAGATAAGAATAGTTCAGGAGAAGGATGGGAAAAGCTGGTTGTTAATGAAGGGAAGAAGGGCGGAAGGATTGGGAGGAGGTTGGAGGAGGATTCAAAGGGACAGGAAGAGAGGGCACTCGGCAGATCAGGAGCGGGGAGTTAGGGAGTAGGTAGAAGGAATGTAGCTGAGAATGGGTGAAGGAGACACAGGGAACAGCAAGTGAGAGGCCTGGGAAGAGTAGAGGGGCTGACAGGGAGATGGGGAGAGAGCAGAGACATAGCAGGGGAAGGCCATGTTGGGGAGCACTGGCAGCCGGCTAATAGCTGGTACGAATTAGATTCCAGTGGAAGGATTCTGAGAGTTGGTAACATTAACAGCAGCATTTTGGACAGTCTGGAAGTGGGGAAAGGGGAGAGGCTGCCGTGTCAGAAATGGAGTCAAAGAGCCTGTCTACACAGCAGCGAGCCTGCCAGCCCGGGGCAAGCAGAGCTCACGCCAGCACTCTGAAAAGAGCTCTTTGAAGTTACAGCTCAGTCTCTAGGCTTCAGGGCCCCAGCTCCAGCCTGAGCTGTCTACACAGCTATTTTCGGAGTGCTAGCTCAAGCCCCAGTCGGTTGTCTGGGCTAGGAGGCTCATTTCCACAGGCTGTGAGGTCAAACCCTTAGGGTATGTCTACACTGCAAAAACAGGGGAGTTCTTAACTCGGCTTAGCTAACTCAGGCGAAAGTAACAGAGAAGACACAACAACTTGGCTTCCCTCTAGGCTTTAACTTGAGCTGTTATCCCGAGTTAAAAGCCAAGTTGCTGTGTCTTCGCTGCTATTTTAGCCTGCGTTAGCTAATTTGGTTTCAGAGTAGCAGCCGTGTTACTCTGTATCCGCAAAAACAACAGGAGTACTTGTGGCACCTTAGAGACTAACAAATTTATTTGAGCTTATGCTTTTCTTGTAGCTAATTTGGGTTAGCTAAACTGAGTTGAGAACGAACCTTTTCACTTTTTATTGATTGTTTTTCTTTTTGCAGCCTAGACGTACCCTTAGCTGAGCTCCCACCTCACGTTTGCCTTTCTCTGGATCTGCTCATGCTCCGTACTTGGGTTTGCACCAGATTGGCATCACGTCCACACTGAGTGCCGACCCTTCAGAATGGGCAAAGTGAAAACAGCTAAGATTTGCACAACTCTGTTCTGCGTGGGTTACATGCAGCCCCGGTCTGCACCAGGAGAACGTTAATTAACTAACCAAATCCCAGGATTCACCGTAGGACACTGGCCAGTGCTGACATGCTTTATACTGTCAGGCTGAACCGGTTTCCAGAGATAAGAGCCTCGTGGCGAAGGAGAAGGAGGGTCTGTGGCAGCTTAGAGGAGGGCCTATGTTGGGGTGCCTGGCCTGAGCCACGTCTGACACACCCTAACTCCTCTGTTCCAGCCTCAGTGCAACCTCCTGCTCTCCTCAGCCTCCCCTGGCCACTGTATTCCGCTCCCTCCTTTGTACGGTGAGGCAGGGCCAGGGCTATGGGCTGAGACCGCTTGACACAGGACCCGGACGTGGTTTTGTCTTGACAAGATGGTGGGCCAGGGTGGGGTGGCTCCCCATGTGCAGCGAGAGGGTTCGCTGGAAGCGTGTCTGAGGAGGCAAGTGGGGAGCAGGATCACCAAGGGTGTAGAAAGAATTGGCAGGGCTAGTGGATACGTTCTGTATTGCTGGCCCTCTGCACAACACCTACCAGGCTGCTTCAAAACCCGGGAGGGAAGTGTGGAGGGGACCTTCCCTGGCCTCTGCACTGCGGAGATCTGCAGCAGAGAGGCTTGTAAAGAGGTTTCCCCAGCACTTCATGCTAACAAAAAGCAGCACAGAGCCCTGGGCCAAAGCCTGCTCTCTGGTTCGCAGGTGCCAATCCTGAATGAATAACTCACTGTGGTGGACGGCGTTAACAACCTACTAGCGCTGTGTGATTCTGTGCACTGGCAGTTCAGAAAAATCAAAGAACAAAAATAATTCATTTCAGATCAAATAAAACATGTTGGTTTAAAAAAAATTAAAAATCAAATGGAGGGACTTTTCCAGTTGGAAAAATATTTTGAATCGAAAATCAAAATGTTTCATGTTGAAAATATTGAAATGAAATGTTTCCATTTCTTCAGATTTTGTTTTGGTTTGTTTTGGACCAAAACAATTTGGCGAATGGGACACAAATGAGTGAAATGTTTCGGTTGGCCCAAATGTCCTTTTTTTGTTGTTGTTGCAAAAAACAGGTTGGCCTGCAAAATTCCACCCAACTCTATTCACTGCAGACCGACACGGCTGTAGCTGAGAGCAGCATCTGCCCCGCTCCCCGACAGTCTTCCTAATTAATTTGCTTGCACTCTCCCTGCCAAGGATGCAGTGGCCTGCTGCTTTGGGGCTGCTTTCAGATGGAATTCCACTTGAACCTTGTCTCCTTCCAAAGCAGAGGTGAGAGTGCCACCATCTGAGCATGTGGAGAACTGCATGTTAGCAAGATAAATAAATGCACCCAGCACTGTGCTAAGGCGAAAGATATATGCGGGCTGCTAACAAATCTCCAAAGGTTCAGTGTCCGGAGAAGCAGGCGTTGATTAAGCAAAGGGTCCTGCTGGAGTCTTGGCTTCTGAGCCCTGTGAGGCAGCAAGAAACCAACACCCAAATTGACTCCCTAAGTTATGCTGCACAAATGCATTGACTTCAGTGGGCTTGTGCCTGCTTAGACCAGGCCTGAATGGGGCTGGAGTTGGGGGCTGGTTGTGAGGAGAAGATCAGTGGCAGAAGGAGCCCAGAAGAAGGAGTCTGCTGCACAGGAAGCGGAGAAACCCAGTGTTTAGGTGGGTCCCGTATCTGAAATTCCCAGCTCAGGCTCATATCTACAGCAAGCAACACAGCGAGCGGATGTGGCCCCCTCAGCTATCTGACTGTGCCTCCCCCCCGCCACCTTTCCTTTCTGCATGCAGGATGGCACAGCATGGAAATGACCAACCTGCTGCCGCTTTGGGCAGGGTGACTCTGCAGAGGGAAAGGTGTTCTCACGCCCCCACCTGCAGGCAGAGAGGGTTGATTGACTAAAGCAGCCAGCAGTGCTGCAGGTCAGCGACCCAATTCATGGCTCGAACCAAGTGCCCTCACTCTCAAGGCCTTTCCCACCGCTGCCCGTCCTGGTTGTTCTATCACTGTCCCTGTTCGCCTCAACCCCTCGACGGCCCACATCTCTCACACCCATCGCTGCTCTTTTCCACTCCATCCGGCTGGTCCAGAATGCCCCCTGTGAACTGGTCTGCAAGGCTCCTGCCCTGCCCGCCATCAAATCCCGCCTCAAGACCCAGCCTTGCTAGGATGCATGTGAGAAATAAACTGGCTAATTAACTAAGAAGAGAGGAAGGGCCGCCCAGTGGGGCATCCTGGGTTCCAGTCCCTGTTAATAAGAACATAAGAATGGCCGTACTGGGTCAGACCAAAGGTCCATCTAGCCCAGTATCTGTCTACCGACAGTGGCCAATGCCAGGTGCCCCAGAGGGAGTGAACCTAACAGGCTATGATCAAGTGATCTCTCTCCTGCCATCCATCTCCATCCTCTGACAAACAGAGGCTAGGGACACCATTCCTTACCCAGCCCGGCTAATAGCCATTTATGGACTTAGCCACCATGAATTTATCCAGTCCCCTTTTAAACATTGTTATAGTCTGCCACGAACTTCCTGTGTTACTTTGGGCAAGTCAGTTAGCCTCTCTGTGCTTCCATTTCCCATCTGTACCAGGGGGATGATAGCATCACCTGCTGTGAGGATGGATACATTAAAGACTGTGAGGTGCTCAGATGCTGTGATAATGGGGCCAGCTAAACATCTGAGATAGGTTGCTTCTATTTATTCAAAAATTAAACCCTTTGATTTTATATGTTATGACTCTTCCCTTCCTCCCTCATTTGGCTGAGTGAGCATTCTTTGGGGCAGGGATGTGTCTGCCTATGGGTGGACAGCACCTACCACATGGTGGGCATAGCAAGAATACATAAATATTGCTCATAGCTTTATTCCTCTAGTTCCTATTTTCCTTCCAGGGAGCCATATATCTATTTCTGGACTGACCCCGTAACTGTGTGTTAACAACTGATAGCATGCTAGTCAAGGGTGGGATTCAAGCCACCCCTAGGGACTCCCACCAGAATCTCTGTTAGGTATTTATAAAGTGTCTATCACCTTGATATCCATGTGTCAGCCATGTGCTGGATCTTATCAAGCCCCAGCTGATCTCTCATCCTGCAACTTGGCTCAGGAGAATGGTTATATTTTCACCTGCTTCACCATCAGAACTCTGCTTAGGACTCTGTCCTCCTTCCAGGTTACTGGGATCTTCTCAAATCAAGGTGCTGAGACGCGATAGCAATGTACATATATCTGTGAGCATCGCTGGTTGAGCACTCCCGCAACTCTGACTAAACTCCTGAAGTCTTCTCCCTCCATGCTCTGGACTCGTTGTAAAAGGACAGCTGTGTTGGCCTGAAACAACCCCACCGTAATAGCAGGTGCAAATGCTGCAGGGAAAGGGTTAAGTGGGGGTATGGTGATTTACTGAGGCAGGCGGCTCATTACCCCACCCAGGTAAGATAGAAGTGGGATTGTCTCTCAGGAAAGATGAGATCTAGGGTGTGGACTTAGCCCTGAGGAAGGAACCTTTAGCTGCATGTATTGGCCCTTTAAGAAGGTGATGGATCCTGCATTACCCTGCTCCTGGCTTCTGTTCAGCAGTGAAGCATGCTGGGAGTTGTGGACTGCTGCAGCAAAGCATGCGGGGAGTGGAGCCAGGAATATAAACAGCTCACTTCCCTCATGCCTGGGGCAGAGTGGGAAGAGCTGTGGGGCTCTCCTAGGAAGGACCCCGACACCTGGATGAGGGACCTCAGAAAGGAGGCAGGGGTGTTTCAGGGATACTGACACAGCTCCGCTGAGGAGGACAGTGACCCCAGAGGGAAGAGGAGTTGTGTCAGCTGAACTATATATCGGGAGTTTTCTACAAGGAAGAACCTGTGACCCAAGGGAGAATGAGGTGAGTGGAAGGAGCCCTGAGGCTGTCGGTGGTGGTCCTGAAACAGACTGCTTCAGTCACAGGGGACAGGTCGGGTTATCGGTCAGTATCTAGAGGAGGGCTGGGTTAGTTTGGCTAGAGAGTCAGATGTGGCCAAGCCAAGAGACAATGGAAATCCCCCTGGGCTGTGATGGAAACAAAGCCTGAGCTGGAGGTTTGTGCTGACCATATGTCATTGCGTTGTGTTCGCTATTAATTAAAGCAAAGTTCTGGGTCGGGGATGTGTTTGGACTTTGTGTCCTGAGTGGGTTGTACTGGAGAAAGCTCCTGCTCTCACAGCTCAGCTGGACTCTCTGGAGGCAGCCTCTTCTTTGGTTGCTCCAAAGTCCTGCTGAGATGTATAGAGGTAATGCCCCCAGGACGCGACACACCTGCGTAGAACATATTTAGAGCTGCGCTAGACTCTGGAAAGACTGTGCAGCAAGCGAAGGAGACCTGCCCATCGTGTTGGTCCCTCCCGGGCAGGACTGAGGCAGTGTGGCCAGTGTTTTTCCCAGGAATTGATATTGGGGGGGGTGTTCAAATACACGGGGCGGGGGGTAGTGAGGGCCAATGAGGGATGAGACTGTGAGGGCGAAGGTGGGCTGTATGGCACCATAGTAAAAACTAAAAAATGTTTCACAACCATTTGATTAGATTTAACTCATTTTAAAATCATCACAGGAATTCAAGTTGGCTACTCAAGCCTTCTATGAAGCACGACATCTCCATCCTTCTTGGTTTCTTGTTATAATTTTTCACAACTCTGTTAATGAACTTCTCTAATGCAATGCGTTCATCTTTGGTGGCTTCTTGTGTGTCCGTTACTTCCAGTCCTTCATGATACGCCCATGAGCAGGCAGAAGGTGACATTTTTCAGAACACAAAATTCTATTCAGTGATGGAAAAAGAATGCTCAACTGTAGCTGTTGTGACTGGGAGTAACAAGACATGAATTCCTACTTCTTTCATCCCAGGAAACAGCACAAAGATCAGGTCAAACCACTAGTGATGATAAAGGAGAAGTTGAAGTTAAATCTTCATTTGTTCGTCATATGATATTCCACTCTGTGTTCAAATTCTTTCTTCTGTCCTGATCACATAGCAGCCCCATTGCTGGTAGTGCCTTACCCCACTCAAGTGTAGGTGTTTTATAAGACATAGAGGTTGAGTAGAATTCAGAAATCACTACTGTAGATTTGTAAGAATCAAGTCTGTGTATTTTTTCAGCTGGTTTAACAAAAACTTCTTGTCCTCTTCACTTAAGGACTCAATATAAGTACCTTCATTAGTCAACTTCTGGACAGAAGTCTTTGCTTCTTCCAGTATGTTTGGAAAATAATGCATTTTTAGAAATCTTGGCCTACTAGGAAACATATAGTTATATAAGTCACAAATCTAACATTCTGGCACAAAGTCACTAAAACAGAGTCCAACAAACAAGTGCCCCTCCCTTCTCCCCACCCCACTCATAGTTGTTGTCCTTGGTCAGTGTTGACCCAGAGTACAGAGGTGCTTTCACGTGAGTTCATGTCCCACCCTGTGGGGTGGGGAGGAGAAGGCACCTTGCTTGTTCCTCCATCCACTCACCACCGCTCTGGCCGCTGTTGTTTGTCATGTCACTGTTCACTGCACCTCTCCCTTGCTGATGGCCCTGCGCCTTCACCTTCTGCTGCCACCTGCCACAGTGAGTCGGTCTCTCGCGGTTCCACCCAGCTCTCGGTGATTTCAGCTCTCGGTGGGGGAACCTCACCGCTAGTGCAGGTTGGGCTGTTTCTCCCACAGAAACACTGTCCCACAGCAGGTCTAAGCGCTGAGACCTGATCATCAGTGATTTCAGCTCTAGTGATCACTTAACAAAACAAATGACTCTCTATGGAGCCTAAATAGCTGTCTTTAAACAGGGAAGAGGGGCAGGTTAAAGGGCAGGCTTATGACTCTTAGGCAGAGCCCGCACCACCAAGCAAAACACCTGTACCCCACCCTCTCTCTTTCTCTCTCTCTCCAGGATATGGATGGCATCCAACCCCCTGGCTTAGCAGGTGCAGGTCACTTGAGGGAGACCAGTGTTTAATTTGTAATGAAAGAGGGGTCGGGGCTCAAGCAAGTTTGCTGCTTTCATAACTGATGTGTCAAGCCCAGAGGTGCCAGGCCCGGAGGTGCCGGGGCTCTGAACTGCCAGGCCCGGAGGTGCCGGGGCTCTGAACCGCCAGGCCCGGAGGTGCCGGGGCTCTGAACCGCCAGACCCGGAGGTGCTGGTCTCTGAACCGCCAGGCCCGGAGGTGCTGGGCTCTGAACCGCCAGGCCCGGAGCTGCCGGGGCTCTGAACCGCCAGGCCCGGAGGCGCCGGGGCTCTGAACCGCCAGGCCCGGAGGTGCCGGGGCTCTGAACCGCCAGGCCCGGAGGTGCCGGGGCTCTGAACCGCCAGGCCCAGAGGTGCCGGGCTCTGAACCGCCAGGCCCAGAGGTGCCGGGCTCTGAACCGCCAGGCCCAGAGGTGCCGGGCTCTGAACTGCCAGGCCCAGAGGTGCCGGGCTCTGAACTGCCAAGCTCGGAGGTGCCGGGGCTCTGAACCGCCAGGCCCGGAGGTGCCGGGGCTCTGAACCGCCAGGCCCGGAGGTGCCGGGCTCTGAACCGCCAGGCCCGGAGGCGCCGGGCTCTGAACCGCCAGGCCCGAAGGTGCCAGGGCTCTGAACCGCCAGGCCCGGAGGTACCGGGCTCTGAACTGCCAGGCCCGGAGGCACCGGGCTCTGAACTGCCAGGCCCAGAGGCGCCGGGGCTCTGACCTGCCAGGCCCGGAGGTGCCGGGCTCTGAACTGCCAGGCCCGGAGGTGCCGGGCTCTGAACCGCCAGGCCCAGAGGTGCCGGGCTCTGAACCGCCAGGCCCAGAGGTGCTGGGGCTCAGCCCTGGCAAGCCCTAGCACAAATTAAGCCCTGAGGGAGACCCCCTCACTCAGGCAGGCTAAATGCAGTTCTCCTGCCCTCTACTCATACAATAAGGATAACAACATTTCATGACCCCACCGTCAGTACTAAAGTGATTTGTAACCCAACACCAGCCGAAATTGATTACATGGGCAACGCAGCTCTGTCTGCTGGCAGAGTACCTACCTAGGCAGAGTAGGTGTGTTCATATAAATACAGTCTGGTCCTGAAGCCTTCCCCCCAATCCTGGCTCATCACTAGCTGCCAGGGGAGAGCTCATTCAGACCTTGCTTACAAATCATCATTTGCAATGAGTAGGTTGGCCAATACAGCCAAAACAAATGCGCCAACATTGTCATAAATAACAGCTGTCTGAGGAAGCCAGTTTCTGTTCATACTTTTCAAACCCATTATGCTCTCTCAGGTACAAGTATTTTATTATTTACTGTATTTGCTTTTAAAGTGTGTATTCATGTTTCAATTTCAATTCCAATTTCCAACCAATGACTAAATTGGCAACACTGCATGTAACTGGTTGACCACTGGGAGGGAGGGTGTTGGGGAAATTCGGTGCGGGGGGGGGGGGTAGGGAAATCCCACTGGGAAAAGCTCGGACTGCAGCTGCTCGTATTCTACTTGTTCTGTGACTACACCAGCCTTTTCAGCCTGGCGCCAGCTCTGAATGCACATTGGGGGCCGGGGAGGGAAGACCTGAAAAACAAAGCAGCAAAGAACAGCTATCAAGAGTCAGAGTTTGCTGGATTTGTGAGCTTCTTTAAAACAAAGTGGTCTCACTAGCTAACTGATCCCATTAACCTTCAGACTGGAATACTAACATATTCTTGAGCACCAGCCAAAGGAGCACTTTAAGAGGAAATGTTTCTACATCCCCCCACACAAGGAATGAACATGGACTATTGAACTGGGCACAGGCCTGAAAGCCAGGATCTCCTGGGTTGTAATCCCAGCCTTGGCACTGATTCACGGAGTGACTTGGAGAAGACCCATCTCCTTTCTGTCTCAATTTCCTGCCTGTATACAAAAGGGATGATAATACTTATTTAACCACCTCTTGGGGATGTGATGGGGATTAACAAATGAAGGTGTGTCAAGTGCTCCAGAACTGTGAATTGTTAATATTACTGTCCCCCAACAGCAAACAATGTTAATTCACTTCATGAACTGAAATACAGACTAGTTGCTCCCCCTTGTGTGAGTATATGTGAGTTGTAGGGATGGTGGAACCAATCCGTGCAAAATTAACATTGACACAGCCCTTTGCGCATCAGAACAGAACCAAAAGCTCTCTCAAAGCTGGTGACCACTTCTGTGAGAGCCTCTCCTTCCGTTTGGGTGCTGGGATCAGCTGAAGATCCTTTTAAGGGGTTCTCAGTAGCACCTCAAATACATAGCATAATGATTGCCACACAGGACGAGCAAAAAAAGCTTTCACATTGTGGCAGAACTGTTAGAACATTTTTAAATATTATCAGTACAGCTTGTTAATTTCAATTCTTGGATGTATTTATCCTGGATATTCCCATTCCTTGGGAGACTGGCTCACCAAACTTTCCATGATTTTCCTTGCCAAATGTAGTGGATGAGTCAAATTTTGCAAGCAGTGGATAATGTCCTTTGCATCAGTCAGAAGAGCTGACTAGAGACTAACGCCTGGAATTCCTCCCTCCTGGGGTTGAGCTCGGCTCTCGTGTATTTGGGCTAAAATTGACTGGGGCTTGTCTGAATGATTGAGACATTTCCATAAAGACTCAACATGTTGTCAATCAATAGATAAACTGCATCAGTCCTCAACGGTGCACAATTGCAAGAGAACTTGGCACAACATCCTAGAGCAGAGATTCGGAGTGTGTGGGTTGTGGCAGCTGAAGGGGTCTCCACCAACTGTCTGGGGAGAAGAGGAGGGTGTTGGGAACTTGTTCCTACTCCTTGTCTCCAATGTTCTGCCACACTACGTGGGAGAGCCAGCCTAATACAACTGGTGCACCGACTTCCTCAATGTCCTCCTCAAAGGGTTATGGGAGGCAGCCAAAGACTGAATAAGGGATTGTGCTATGAAAACAGTTTGAAAAGAAGCAAGAGAGAAATGTTAGTTTGCTTTTTCTGATTGCAATAAAGGCCACTAGATGTCAGCATAGCCTTGGTGCCTGTACACTGGAAGGCGCGGTGTATTAGATAGGAGGGATTGATGCAAGCAGGGCTTAAATCATTGTTCTCTGGCCCAACAAACTGTCCACACTAAGTCTCTCACCATAATCTCAGAGCACTGACTATACTGTTCATTGAGAGCGAGGGGTACAGGACTGGGCCCTATTCTACTAACTGAGCAGTCGGGTTCTCCTAGTCTAAAGGACTTGTGGAGGAGAGGGGTTGGTATATGAAATACAATGATCAGAGGGGGAGCCGTGTTAGTCTGGTTCTGTAGAAGCAGCAAAGAATCCTGTGGCACCTTGTAGGCTAACAGACGTTTTGCAGCATGAGCTTTCGTGGGTGAAGAAGTGGGTATTCACCCACGAAAGCTCATGCTGCAAAACGTCTGTTAGTCTATAAGGTGCCACAGGATTCTTTGCTGAAATACAATGTTCAGCTTAAACAGTATAAAATGCTAAGAGGAAAAAAATGTACATGTCCAAAAAAATATCAGTAAAGGCAATTAACATAGCTTCCCTTCCTCCCGCATACACCCGCCAAGCTCTGATACAGTGGAACCTGCTTACAGGGAACTCAGAGGAAGTGAGACTTGGGAAAGCCCAAGCTGCTTTGGTGCATTACAATGCACAAGTCCACTTGGACTGAGGCTGTTTCGTGAAAAAGAACAGCTCAGTTCTAATACTTCTGCCTTAATTCTGCTTAAAACAGTCAGTTTATGCAGTCCCAGGGAGCTGCTGCCCACCCATTCAAAGTTGTCGCCAGTAGAATCTGCAAAATGATGCAAGGTCACGTCTTGTGACTCATACAGGGAAGGTCACACCAGAAATACTCCCCACGATGGTTTTACAACAGCCTCTCTATTCACTGGGTTTTGCTTGCCTTAATGTAATGTCAAGGTTTCTTATGAACGAAATACATGGACCTAACACCTATCCTTTCACCAAAGCAGTTTCCTTTCACATTTGACTTTTTTACCACACTGGAAGCTTCGTGTTTTAATTGGTGCATTATTCTTCCATCAGGTCATTCATTTAAGAGATTTTCTGCAGATACACTTAATGTTTAAATGGTCTCTAATGCAAAGCATCAGACTGATTCCTAGCCATGAAAAGTCCCACATCCTGGCTTGCAGCAGTTACTTTAAAGGTGGGTCCCATGCGCCAGTTTCCTTGTTGCAAGGCACTTTGCCTACTGCACCACAGGGGTTTTAAGCCTTTGTGTGACAGGGTGCTGTTAGCTGCTACAGACAGAGCCTTTTGGAAGCCAGCAGCCTAGTCACTTAGAGCATGCAGGGTAGGATAGAGTAGGACGGAGGTGGGTAGTTTGAGCGGGTTTGGAAGGTTAGAAGAGGTCACCTGCACTTGTAGAGAACCGAATGCAGTTATCAGCTCCGTAGCTGGATAGCTGGGAGAAGGCAGCAAGCAGTAGATGAGCCAGGGAGCAGGACAGGGGACTCCTTCTAGTTGTCGTTGTATTTGTGTTGTGCCTGAGGCACATGGAAGGAACAATAATACAGACTCCCGGTGAAGGTAACCGGGTGTACTGGGTATGCTGTTTAATTCACCCAGAGGGCTTACCAGGCCAGGTTGCCACAAGCTGGAAAGGGAACTGGTTTACCCTTGGCCCTAGAAAACATTTCCATGTGAGGGAGCTGAGTCTAAAGCAAGCCCTGGGGAGCTGGGCGCCAGGGGAATCTAGGCAGAGAGTGATTCGATTTTAAGGAGCTATGACATTTCCCTAGGTGCTGCTTTCCCCACCTTCTCCGGGCTCGCTGGTGCTGTGAGACACAGCACTGTGTGGGAAGGGGTGCAGAACTCACCACCCTAGGGGAAGCCCTGGAGGCAGAAAGCTCATTATGTGGAGAAGGTCCCGTGCTGCTATATCCCTTTAAGGGGTGCGGAATATTTCCTTCTGTTGCCCCTGGCCAGTTCTTGGTGTAGGGGGGCTGAGCCCTGGTCCCACATCCTCTTTGCCCCTCCCTGTGCCTCCACCTCCCCTTTGGGGAGCAGCTCCCCAGCAATCCTGCACTCTCCCGGAACGGTTGTGTGCAAATCTGGCCATGCAAGGGGGTCTCTTCCTTCAGTGCTGCCTTATGCCCAGTGTCTGACAGGACACTCATGCTCTGGGCCTCATCACGCCTACCTGCATCCAGTGGGGACTGCCCACTATGCATCCTTCTGGGCTGTGGGCAGACTGATGCAGTTATTCCCTACTGGCGCTGCTGTGGCATCTGGCTCCCGTGCTAGTGCCGGGCTCCCAGGCATCCCCCAGAGAGGTGGCAGGGCAGAGTGAGGGGGGAGGAGGAGGAGGAAGGATAAGTGGGATCTGGAAGGGACCAAAACAGGGGAGTAGAAATGAGGAGGCTGCTTCAGGCTTCCTCATGACCCTTTCCCTAGGCTGGCTCTGCCTTTCCCCAGGAGCCCCCTCCCCTGGCTCCCAGTGCTCCGCAATAGCCCCCTTCCCAGGCAGTCCCTGCCCCCCACCAACAACCCTTTCCCTGCTCACAGTTCCCTCCTTGCTTCTGAGGCATGCAGAAGCTGGACTTCTGCCATCCTTCTCCCACTGGCTGGGGTGGGAGGCTGAGGAGATGGTAATTCCTTCTCCTGGGTGGAGCTGCCCAGAATGTGGCATCTGAGACCTTCCTTGAAAGCCAGTCAAGGGATAATCCTGGTTGTTCTGCCTTAGAATCACTGAATATCAGGGTTGGAAGGGACCTCAGGAGGTCATCTAGTCCAACCCCCTGCTTGAAGCAGGACCAATCCCCCTTTTCTTTTCTTTTGCCCCAGATCCCTAAATGGCCCCCTTAGAGGATTGAACTCACAACCCTGGGTTTAGCAGGCTAACGCTCAAACCACTTAGCTATCCCTCCCCTCACTCAGCACTAAGCCATGTGTTCAGTCAACGCCTCTGTGAAAGGACCCCACTGGCGCGAAAGGCAAGAAGACCTTGGTCTTGCAAACTTGTGATACTCTTGTGAAATGTCCCATTAAAATCAGTGGGGCTAGCTCTGTGGGTTAGAACTGACCGCTCATCGAATAACTGTCCGCAGTGGCATCAGGGAGAACACTAGTGATAATGGGACAGACTCGCCTTTCTCTGACTCTGGGATGTACCCCGAAGCCAGAAGAGTTACTCTAGCAAAACACAGAGGAATATAACCCACAATGTTGCATATAGAATGACCAGATAGCAAGTGTAAATGATTGGGACACTTTTTTTTTTTCGGTGCGGGCTGTGTGTGGGGGGGTGTGTAACTGCATTTATAAGACAAAGCAGCTAATATTGGAACGGTCCCGATACTATTGGGACATTTAGTCACCCTTGTTGCATAGTAGACACCAAATCCTCACCCCACTAAAGTCAATGACAAATCTCCAGTTGATTGGAGTGGGCCAAGATTGTACTTAGTTGTACTTATTAAAAGCCAGTTATGACATGATGGTCTCATTAGCATCTGGAAGTCTTCAGGAATGTGCACCACACATGCAGTTAATTTGGGGTCTTCCAGCCTCAGGAACATTGGAGTCAATACGGAGACGCCCAGTGGCTGCAGTGGGTGTTGGATCAAGCCCTAATTGCTTGGCAGAACAAAGTTGTCCAGTCTCACGACCAGTTCTTAGGCCTCAAAACAAAGGTTTAGGATTCCAGGTGGGCAAACAAGCAGCACCTGAACTGTTAAAGACAGAGAGTGCAGTTTTCACTCAGGTATCTTTCACACTAAGCTGTGGGCGGGGGTGAATATTTAATATTTATTTAAGTTTTCTTAAAGGCTGTAGGCACTTCCACACCCATTAATCGTGATCCAGTGCTGGCCATCCCTGAAGCCTGCTCAGTGGACCACAAATAGTCTTTTCAGTTCATAACCATTAACAATGCATGTATAAAACGAAAGGAGAAATAGCCCGTCCTCCCCCACGTGAACCCCACCTCACAAAATATAAGCCACCCATTTCACCAGGGCATTACGAAAGAAAAGAAATCCAGCCAAACCATAGCACAACTCTCAAGTCCCCTCAGGAAAAGAGATGTGCATTAAAGTCTACTCTGAGATTCAACAAAGCTGGGCTTTCTTGGCCCAAGCTGAGTGAGTTCCAGTCCAGTTAAAGCCAGGACATGTATTATGGCTGCATAGTCTAGGGGATAGAGCAGGAGACCTGAGTGCTATTCCCAGCTCTGCCTGTGACCTTAGGGCAAGTCACTTCATATTTCTATGGCTCAGTTTCCCCATCTGTAAAGTTGAGATGACACCTTCCTTTCTAAAACGCTTTGACAGCTGTGGATGAAAAGTGTTTTATAATAGCTACGTATTGTTGTTATTACCCACGGCATGGGTTTCATATGTGACACAGATTGCAAAACTCTGCTCTCCATTCGCCCCAGATAAAATGGCAAGTACAACATTAGTTTTTCCATGATCATCATCACAATAAAGGGCAAATGGATTTGGTCTGTGGTGGTGTGTTTCCATGACAGCTTTGCAAGCTTGCATTAGACATAGACACCACTTCAAATAGAAATCTTGCTCTACTTTGTCGTAGGATATCAGGGGCTCTTTAAGGAAGTTGCTAAAGAAACCTCTCAGTAAGCCTCTTATGCCGAGAATTTCACTGAAATCAGAGATGGAACCATCTTGTTAGATCATCTAGTCTGCATAATCTACCCCTCCCCCCACCATTCGAGCAGAATTGTTCCCTATAGTATATACATATATATTTTTATTAGGTTATTTCATCATTTTAATATTCATTGTTGTATTTCTTCAGTTCATGGCCATGGCTGTAGTTACTTTTCTCAACCATCCCTACGATAAAATGGATCCCTTCCAGCCAGGAGGTAGCATTCTCTCCGAGTGACCTTGCGCTGACTGCACTGGGTGCCTCACAGATATCGAGGCTATAAAAGAGGCTTTATGAGGGGTATAAATACAAACACCGTGAGATCACATATTCCAAGAGTCTGCATCCAGTTATTCTTTGGAAGAAAACTGACTCAATGTCCTCTTGGAAAAAAATGGTCAGAGAACACTTCATAAATTTTTCCATAACCCCAAACACGCCAGACATCAAACAGGCTCCCTTTAGAAACCGGTGCCATTTTCAGAAGAAGAAAGCAATCCCCCTCATTAGCCGGGAGTTGCAAGCTAATTGCAAAGCCTCCTTGTGTACCCAGGGCTGGAGTATTTCTTACGTCCTAAGATGTGTTCGGCCCACTAGTTCAGGCAGAGACCGTCTCATTGAGAAGGAGTTTAGTGAAGATCAAACAATCTGTGAAACAAGTCTGATGACCTCAGTCCAGTTCCCAGGGGGCATGTCACCAAATCCAACGGTCTTGCCCTCCTTCTTGGCAGTCCCAGCAGAAAAGCTAGTGACTAAATGGAAGATGAGCTGGGATTCCCCTCTTCCCAAGCCAAGAGGTTAATAGGAGGCAGACGGGCCAAGGGAGCTTGCAGTGGGAGCTGTGCTACACATGTTCTGTGGCTTTGGACTCCAGAGCTGGCACCTCCTACGAGCAGTAGATTTACGTGTGTGGTGATCAGTGACCACTCAGTGCTTCAGGCGCTGGCAAGCTGGTTCTGCTTTACTCTGTCTAGTTTTGACTGGCTCTGTGTAACAGCTTCACGGCTCCCTGTCTGGAAGCGCAGTCCCTAAAGGCACAGGCCCACAGTGCCGCAACTTGCACACACCAATTAGCTTTATTTTATTTTCAAACCCATTTC
Source organism: Mauremys reevesii (assembly GCF_016161935.1). Taxonomy (NCBI): domain Eukaryota; kingdom Metazoa; phylum Chordata; order Testudines; family Geoemydidae; genus Mauremys; species Mauremys reevesii. Next base: position 3,385,805 of record NC_052631.1, read on the forward strand.
CAGACTTGTTTGGCAGCTGGACCTTGGACAACCCAAGGAAGCCTCTGAGCAACTTGGAGTCGCCTCCATTATCATCGTATGGGTATCAGATGGAGGGCTTCCAAGACTCAGCCAGAGTGAGAGGTTGGTCGAACCAGTCCCAGTCACTGACCATAGGGAGTTCATCTGGGAAGGTATGTAGTGAATGAACAGGAGATTGCAAGAAGAGAAAGGACAGTCTCTTGATTAAGGCAGTTGAAAGTTGCCCTGGAGATGCTGTCCCTGCCTCTGCCACAGACATCCTATGTGATGCTGGGCAAGTCACTTAAAATGAACTGTTCACAGGTATTCGCTAATTGTGTGAGCCTCATTGTGACGGTTCTCAGGGTACCCAGGACTGTGAGTCACCTTGTTAGCTCTGCCTCCAGCATGAGGAAGTCTCTCCTGTGTCTGGCGGGGTGTCAACTCCTTAGCACCACTAGCCTTTCAGCCCCTCAAGCGCTCTCCTCTGGGCTATGCCAGCCCTGTCTTCTCCTTCTAGGTTAACAAGAGGTGCACCCCAATCCCCAAGTCCGTTTGAATTGTTCCCCTGTGCAATCCAGCACCTGACACTGGCTGTTCACAGAAATCCCAGATCTTCTGCACCCAAAGAGCAGTGTACCCCAGTTTTCTAGTTGCACCTTAAATCACTGCTCATGTATAACACACGGCACTTGTGAGCACTTAGAATAAAACAAAAACAAATTTATTTAAGAAAGAGTAGCGATTTACCGAGAAATGAGAGTGAGCATGGTGGAAACAAAAGGTTACACAACCCTAAAACACACAACCCTAATACAAAACACAACCCTAAAACGCAAACCTCAGTCTACACTTATTAACTGTTCCCTTTCTTAGCTAATAAAGCAGGCTTTGCCCCCAAAGTTCTGTCCACTGCAGAGCTGGCTGGCTTCACAGGATCCGGAATCTATTCTTTTTAAGAGAACACCTCATGCCTGCAGATGTCTCCTCAGTGAATGGATTCAGAGGACTTCTCTCTCCTCCATATTATACTGAAGCTGTTTTTTGTTTCTATTCAGACATGGTGAACCTTGCTCTTATTGTAATGTGCCTTTTTTACCTTCAAGACATTGCTTGCAGTTGTCTCTGATGGGTTTTCCATTGTAAATCTTGGGATGGAGCAAGGCTAAGTAGGGTGAGTTGACAACTCCCTCCAGCCCAAATGGACCATCACCAAGACACATTATCATAGAATCATAGAATATCAGAGTTGTAAGGGACCTCAGGAGGTCATCTAGTCCCACCCCCCGCTCAAAGCAGGACCAATCCCCAACTAAATCAATAACAATCAACTTGTCTCCTTCTGACTAATTTCTATTCCAAGTCCATAGAGCATACTTTCAATATACATACATTATTCCTTAAATATTACCTGTATATACATCTCACAGTGACTAAACCTTGACAAGTGACAAGCTTTTTGTAGCTACCTTAACATGTTACTCTTTATGCATAAAAATTCTGTAAAACATGCTTGATGTAGAGAGTTTGTCAGGTCTGAGGTGAGAGTTGTTTGCAAAGAACAGGGGACCCTAGGGGCCTCAGTGTCACACTCATTTTGTGGGTGCATGGGAGAAGTGCTGAGCACTCCATAGCTGCCATGGAAGTCAATGGGAGCTGTGCTTTGAACAGATAAAGAGCTACACAGTGCTAAGTATCTGAAAAATCAGGTCTCTGGTCTCTCAAATTGGCCACCCAGCACTAGCTTGATATTTTTGTCTCTGTGTCCCCATCTGTAAAATGGTATTAATAATACCCCCTCATCTCACAAAGGTGTTGTGACTATCAATTCCTCAGTGTTCACGAAGCACTCAAATACCAGAGCAAGGAGAGCCATAGAAATGCCCATGGGGAAATTCACTCTTCTGTCTTCAGAACAGGGTGTGAAGAGCATGTGATAAATGAAACCCGGGCGCCGCATTGAACAACGAGGATAAAATGAAATATTGAATAGCTGCAGTAAAAGCCAGCACTGTGCACTGAGTGAGGCAGGGTCCTGTGAGGAAAATACCATGTGATCACGTAATTAATGACTGTCTCATAATTCATACACACAAGGGGGTTGAATTAAGATTGTCTGCGCAACACTAATACTGGCATTTCCAAACTTCTGAGTGCTTGACTTTGCAACCTTAATCATGTTTTTTTAATATAGTTTTGTGTTTTAAATATATATAATATAAATTAAAAATGTCTGCCTGCCTACCCAGAGAATGAGGTTTTTTTGTTTGACAGACAAAATATTTTTTCGTTACTTTAATTCATCCTAGAAATCCATGTATGTGTGTGGGTTTTGGTTTTTCTCCATAACCTAACCCTTTTCTGTTACGCTACAGACCGCTGTGGCCTGGCACAGCCTTGATTCCTTGGCCATTGGTTTTGTGTTCTGAATAAAGGAAATACAATAGGTTTTCTCCATTCTGTTTTTTAAAATGGCTGGTTTGGGTCTCTCAGAAAAAAGTAAACAAAGTGCTTTGACAAACATTAGTTGCCCTAATACAGTCATTTCCAAGACCACAATTTGAGCTGAAAAGAATGTAATGAATGGAAAACACCATCTCGTCCTGACCAAACCTCATATGCTCGCCCGACCGTTCCAATTCCTGGCTGTGTCCCAGAGCCGCTCTTTCCCATGAGGACACCATCTTGGCACAACTGTGATCTTTGTATTCATCCTCCAGTAGTTTTAGCTTACCACCTGGAATAATACCAAGTTTCTTCTGTCCTCGTTGGTTTTTCTTATAGTGCTGCATCTAACATGTTCTTGTATTCTGTGATGTGACCATTTCTTTCTTCTCCAGTCATGGTTCCTCAAAGCCTTGTGGTTTTACATTAGTCTGTGAATCTCTGGGATGTTCCCTTTCAGATGCAAGTGGTAACCCTCTTTCAAAATCCATTACTAGCCAGGCCCAATACTGTTGCCTCTTCAGAGCCATGGAATTGCCTCTTTAGCTATCTAGTTTCTTGTGTAGGTCTCCATTTCCAGAGTATCTGAACACCAAACTCATACAGTGTATGACACGAGAGGTCTGAATTGATGCTACTTGGTGCAATCTGTCCCTACATAGGGGTTAATAGAATTCCTGTTCCTATATGGAGGAAACATCAGATTTTTATGGTATTTTGGCCCCATAAATGGCTGTCTGGAATCTAGACACCGACGGGTTGTGTTGCTTCATGATTGTCTCAGTGGAGTGGATATTACATTAAAGTCATTGTAAATCTGAAGACTCTGAAGACTGTAACCCCGTGAAGCAGCAAGGACCTAGTCCTGTGCATGGAGCATTGATCAGAAGGGCCCTAAACCCATCTGACTCGAGGTTTCTATCTGAGTATTCCTGCAGTGTGAACCTGTCTCTGTTCAAGCCTGTTCTTTATTGGAGTGCATACACCAGCCACACACCTGGCTAATTTCCCAGCTTTCCAAACCAAAGCTGTAACGAAGGTGTAATGTTGGCACTTGCAATGAGCTCTGAATGTGGCATCTGATTCTGATCTCACTTACACTAGTGTAAATAGAATCAGGCCCATAATGTCTCTAATCATGTTAGCAAGGGACTCTCAAATTATCCAAACAAAGCGAAAAACAGCCCCCTGTAGTGGGACGGCTGCCAAACTCCAGGAGAGCAGGGGTTAAAAGCAGCCCTTGGAGAGGGCTGTGGCTGGGACCCAGTTAGAAAAGGGATTAAGAGCACCTGAGGGAGGCTGGCTGGGTAGCTGGCCCCAGGTGTGGCTAGCTCAATCAGGGCACAGCTGGCCCTCATAAAAGGGCTGTGGGGAAGACAGAGAGTCTCACTCCAGCTTGGGAGTGGGAAGGACCAAGGCTGCCTGGGCGCACAGGGTACCTGAAACAGAGCGGTGCTGGAGTGCTCTGGCCTGGCGAGTCCCAGGCTGAGGCCTTGCTGAAGGCCAAAAGAAGTACTGGGCCTGCAGGGAAAGGCAGCTGGTCCACCCCCTTTGCCAATGATGAGTGGCCATTACAGGCTGCCGTCTGCCCCAGAGAAAGGGGGCTAGATGATGACTGGCAGTAGCCACTGAGGCCAGGTGGGTATAGAGGGTTGGGGGTTCCCCTGGGAGGGGAGACCCAGAGGGTAGGGGTACTGCTGTGGGCAGAACCCCAAAGTAAGGGGCACTGGGGGCCAGCAGTGACATGGGGGCCTGAGGCAGGGGAGATGATGGCCAGCAGGGGGCGCTCTTAGTGCTGGAATTGAGCTAATTCCTGGATGACGGGAGCAGTGAGTCTGCAAGCTGTTACATCCCCAAAATACATCTACAAAGAAACGGCTGCAGAAGCTGGATGTCTATATTAATGATTTAGTGCGCTAGCCTTTTGATAGCACCTCGCCTGGGAGGCAAAACTGACTCATTCCCCAAATGAAACTGAATGTACTGCCTCCATCTCGAATTGCTGGCCAGTCCTGCACAGCTGGGAGCTGATTGCAAATCTGGATGTAGGTTTGTTTTGGCTGAACTTTGGTGAGGTGGGAAAAGCTTCCATGAGGCCTAGTAACTGGGCTTCCATATATCAAGGGCTAGCGCCTTCCGCCGCCCCCCCCCCCGTGCCCCCTCGGGCAAGGCTGCTTTCAGTGCATGTGCTTCATTCAATTCAAAAGTATCTTGACTTCCAAATGGATTTTAAACTAGTCCTAAGCAAACCTCCAATGACAACTTTCTTGAACATGAATGATGACTAAATTCACCCCCAAAATGTTTGTAGGGGGTCGGGGGATAGACTCACTGTGTTGTTTGGGATGAAAAGCAGACATACCATCCTACTGTAAAGGGGAGTGACGTGAGCGTAAAGGAAAAGAGCCACATTCTCCGCTGGCCAAATGTCACTGATTTTGTTGGCATTCCCCCAGTGGAGCTTGGCCCAAATATTAAAGTGTCTTGGCATAAGTATAAAAAGAAGCATCCAAATATTCTCAGATACATGAGATTTCCTACCCATCCATCTCATTTCTTCCTTCTCCCCAAACTCCGCACAGTTCTACCATTCAATCCAAGAGCAGAACTTGGCCTGACTTTCCGTAAGATTCTAAGTCCGGTGGCGGTCTAGGAAATACATCAGACCGACTGAGAAGTCCTTCTCTGCAGATGCCTGCTACAGACAAATAAAAATGACATTAGTGGCAGAAATTTACAATATAATTTTTAAACACCCCAGTGGAACAAGGTGGCTTGGAACACTGGCAGAATTGAGCAGAGTCTTTTCCCCTCTAGTTGTTGTTGACATCCTTTTGTCTGCGAGAGACGGTGAGAATTGCAGCCTATGATGTAGATCAGTGGTGGGCAGCCCGCGGGCCACACGTGGCCTATGAGGGTAATCTGCTGGCAGGCCATGAGACAGTTTGTTTGCATTGACCAGCTGCAGGGATGGCTGCTCACAGCTTCCAGTGGCTGCAGTCTGCCATTCCCGGCCAATGGGAGCTGTGGGAAGCAACAGCCAGCGGCCTGCACTGCTTCCCGCAGCTCCCGTTGGCCGGGAATGGTGAACAGTGGCCACTGGGAACTGTGGGCAGCCGTGCCTGTGGACAGTCAATGTAAACAAACTGTCTCACGGCCCGCGAGCGGATTACCCTCATGGGCAGCAGGTTGCTCACCACTGATGTAGATGGTTTGCAATGTCTCATGTGACTGAATAGTCCACTCCAAGATCTGCATGATCTTTGGCAGTTTTGCAAATGTCTGTTTCTTGGTTGGAAGCTGCTTGCTTCCTCTGGGCTCTTTTCTCTTCAAGCTTTGCGGGGGCCAGCTTCTGTTATGGACTTTGATGGAGATGATGACACCACTTGTTATGATCAGTTGCCAAGATTTCCCATTGGTCAGGATTAATTCCAAATTCCTTGGTATATCGCTTGCATGTGTCTTTATAGCAAAATAGCAAAGCTCGGGACATCCTCTTGTTCTTGTTCCCTCTGATAGCTCCCTATATAGCATGTCCTTGGGTATGCATCCATCTTCCAACCTGCTCAGATGGCCCAGCCAGTGCAGTCATCTTTGCTTGAGCAGGGCTGTCGCAGTTGGTAAATTTGCCCTTTGAAGAACCTCTGCATTGGTCACTTTATCATTCCATTTGGTGTTGAGTATGCAGCATAAACAGTGTAGGTGGAGACAGGTTAAACTTTTCTCCTGATGAGCATAAGTTGTCCATGTTTCCCCACCATACATGAGAGTGCTCAGGATGCAAGCTTGGTACACTAGCATTTTGGCCTTGATGGTAAGCTTTGAGTTGTTCCATGCTTGTTTAGTTAGTCTGCTAAAGGTGGTGGCCGCCTTTCCAATGAGAACATTTAGTTCTTCATCCAGGGAGAGGTTGGCGGTCACTGTAGAACCTAAATAGCTGAACTTTTGGACTACTTCTAGCTGGTTTGCATTTAAGGTAATTGAAGGATCTTGTGGAACCGCCTGTCCTAATACCACTGTTTTCTTGATGCTGGTGGTGAGAGCAAATGCCTCACAGACACTTGAAAGGCGGTCCATGAGTTCTTGTAGTAGATTTTCATCTTGCTACTAAGTGTAGCAGGAAAAACTTTAGCAAAAGTCATCTTAGTGCACCTACTAATCCGCACTGTGATTCAGGGCTGGAAGATCAACTATAGACATATTTTCTCTGCAACAACTCCAAGAAAAGTGCAGAGAGCAAAACCGACCATTGTACATTGCCTTGTGGACCTAACCAAAGCATTTGACACAGTCAGCAGAGCAGGTCTATTTGCAATACTAGAAAAGATAGGATGCCCACCAACCTTGTTAAGTCGTATATGTTCATTCCACAACAACATGAGAGCGACTGTCCAGTTTGATGGGTCCACTTTAGACAGCTTTGAGATGAAAAGCGGAGTGGAGCAAGGATGTTCTTGCCCCTACACTCTTTGGAATCTTCTTCTCGGTACCCTTGGACTGTGCGTTTAAGGACATGAAAGATGGAGTGCACCTCCACACAAGATCAGATGAGAAACTCTTTGCCTGTCCCGACTTAAGTCAAAGACCAAAGTCAAAAAGGTGCTAATCAGGGAACTACTAGGTTGCTGGTGCAAAGCTAGCCTAGATGAGCAGGGCCAACAAGCTATTACCTTCTGATGACTGACTTGTAACTCAAATGAATTGCATTTGCTGGTTTCAGCTCAGCTGCCAGTAGACAAATGTGCTTGATTAAAAACCACCACCACAACAGGCAGCCTTGGGTGCCAACTGACTTCGATGGGGATTTTGCCTGAGCAAGGACTGCAGTGTCAGCAGGAAGGCCATGGTTTAAATGAGCCACGGAGACTGTGCTCCCTTTCTACTCTAAGTCTTTAACACTGGGAAAAAACAGAAGCCACAATTTTCTACTGGTTGTAGCAGCAGCCAAAGCTGTAGTGAGACGGACTCAGGCAGCTTTACCAAGGAGTCCTCTAATCTTACACTGCAGCCACCACAATTGCTACCACTGCTTAGGGTGACCAGATGTCCTGATTTTATAGGGACTGTCCCGATTTTTGGGTCTTTTTCTTATATAGGCTCCTATTACCCCCCCACCCCCTGTCCTGATTTTTCACATTTGCTATCTGGTCACCCTACCACTGCTGCAGCTGTGCCAGTCGGCACTGGGGATGAGTCATGGGTCCCAGTTTTGCCAGTGAAGATGCCACCTTAGATGTACTCGCTCTAACACAGCATATTGGGCATATTGGCCACCAAGCATGGTGGAAACCTATATGACCACTGCCTCTGTTCTCGCTATGGGCGAACAGGGAACTTCAGACTTCAGGGCTGCCTCTGCAGCCCTTGTCAAAAGCCTTGAAATCCAAACAAGTCATTTAAAAGGATGCATTGTTTGAAAAGCTTGTTTTAATTCATACCAGCACTAACTCACTCAGCACAAGGCAGCTGGGGATTAGCAAGCAGCTGTGGCTAACAATCCTCTCGGATGCTGCACAGGGCCCTCATCTCCAGCCAGCCGGTCGCTAATCCCTAGGAAATGCCCTGTGCCCTACGCTCAATGCTCAGAAGACCTTTGCTGTGAAATGCTCGCCAGCCACTTGAATGGCTGCCGTTCGGAGCAAACCCTCTCGGCCTATAACAATTGAAACTGCTTAAAGAGAGAAATAGTCTGCCCAGCTAACCATTCGAGACCAGTTTCACGGAGCCCTTTTCAAATGAATAACAGAGACAGAACCTCCTTAGAGATCCCTGCACCGCGATGAAGGATTTCACATAACTCTTTTCCCATTGCTACCTCTTCTCTCATTAACAACTGTCCTCTACGTGCGCCAGCATCAGAATCAAGCCAGGTCCAGAGCCATCGCTAGTTGATGGATTTACACAGTGAAAGATCATTTCAATCCTTTGCTCTTGCTCCCCCTGGGTGTGCTCTGAAAGCCACCTTTGGCCTAGCATACCAGAAAACCTCACTCCCAACCCCAAGTACTAGCAGTGAGACCTGCTTGCTGCTCCCTAATGAGATTGCAGGGATCACACAAGCAACCACACGCTATAATTCCTAGCCTCTGAGAGAGCCTTTGTGAAGGGCAGCTCTGTCTGTGGATTACTCTTTTATTGTTTTGACAAGAAGTTGCATTCCAGTAAGTAGTAAATTAAGAAAGCCAGAGGTCCTGCTACTGTCTCCAGCAATCCTCTCCTCTTCCCCAGTCTGTGTCCCTTTCTGGACAGGTCCCAAAGCTTATACAATTTGGCAAGATCTATAAGGAATACTAACTGGGCTCTATTTTGGTCACTATTTGAAGGTCAAGTCCTGCTCCCCCAGCACCCACACATGGCCAGGTAGGGTTCGGGAGGAACTGATGAAGTTCTTCTGCATATATCTTCCTACTGTATTTTCCACTGCATGCATCTGATGAAGTGGGCTTTAGCCCACGAAAGCTTATGCTCAAGTAAATTTGTTAGTCTCTAAGGGTACGTCTATACTACCCATCAGATCGGCGGGTAGTGTTCGATGTATCGGGGATCGCTTTATCGCGTCTCATCTGGACGCGATAAATCAATCCGCGAATCGGCACCCATACTCCACCTCGGCAGGAGGAGTAAGCGGAGTCGACGGGGGAGCAGTGGCAGTCAACTCGCTGATCACGCCACTCTCAACTGGGGGGTCTTGCCATGGAGAGGGGTATGGGCCAGCTGACAGTGGCAGTCAGGAAAGCTGCATTCTAGTTCCTCCTCTGCCACTGACCTGCTGAGTGACGCTGGGCAAATCACTTTATATCTCTGGTTCCCAGACACCCTCTGGATACTTAGATTGTAAGATCTTTGGGGCAAGGTTTTTCTCTCACTTTGTGTGTGTAATGCCTGGCACAATGGGGTCCTGATCCCAGCTGAGGCTTTTAGGTGCTACTGTAATACAAACAATAATAATAATATTGTCTTTAATTGAATTGGAGGGGAGGATCTGTCCTTGTACGTGGAGTCAGTTCTGCTTCACGTACGCAGCTATTTGTAGTTCTCTTTCCATTTTTTAATTACTGGGGACATGAGAATGAAAAGATGGTTTTTGTTCCTCATTAGTTCATCAGCACCATCTGCTGCTGCTGTTTGTTTCCCATGGGATACCAGAATCATACTCTCTGATATTGCAGTTGGTTGCCATGCAATTGGTTTTGATGGCACATTGTATCACCTCAGATTGGCACAATATGGTAGGAGCAGAGAGGAACCCCTCAGGAACTAAGGGATAGTTTCTGATCTCAGGTATCCAGATTTACATCTGGGTACCTGAGATCAGAAGTCACCCAACTGAACTCACTGGAGTCACTCCAGATTCACCTGGCAGTAACTGAGATAAGAATCTGGCTTGAAAGCTTCATGCAGTTGTCTCCAGAAATAAACAGCAAAGAGTTTGACTCTCCTTTCACTCATGCCAGAGAATATTCATTGACTTCACTGGCATGACTCTGGATTTACTCCAGTTTAACTGAGAGCAGAATTGGGGCACAAGGGAAGAAAAAACATGTGTGTATATTGACAGAATTGTTTCCAAACAGAATGTGTTGCATGAGGTGCCAGTGGAGCTGCAAACACTCGATATCATTTGGCTGCCATCCATTCATCCGTCCCAGAAGGCCAGCGAGCCTTTCAGTCCTCCCCTCCAGGATGCTATTTGTTCCCTGGGGTCACAGGAGGAGCCCTGAGTAGCACATTCAGATGCCAATGCCATGTGCCCCAAGCTTACCAAGACAGGTGCATTCCTTTCTGAAACTGACAGCACCAGGTCACCACCAGAGCCTGGGGTCTGGCTGGGCATGCGTAGCACAGAACTGAGGTGGGAAGGGGTGGCTTCATGCCGTCTTCTTTCCTAGGCACACCCCTTCCTGCCCCTGCCTTTCCCCCATGCTGCATGGGCAGGTGTTGCAGAGTAACTTGTAGGGGGCTCCAGTCTGGGGCAGGGGATTTGGGCATGGGGGAGTGGGGTGTGGGCTGTGGCTGGGGGAACAGGCTTTGGGGTGGGGCTGGGGATTAGGGGCTTGGGGTGCAGGAGGGTGCTTTGGGCTGGGACTGAGGGGTTGGGAGGGGGATCAGGGCTGGGGCAGGGGGTTGGGGTGCAGGGAGAAGCTCGGGGATGCAGGCTCCAGGCAGCGCTTACCTCAAGCAGCTCCCAGAAGCAGCGACATGTGCCCCCTCCGGCTCCTACGTGGTTCCCAGCCAATGGGAGCTGTGGGGGTGGGGGCAGCATGTGGAGCGGAGCCCCCTGGCTGCCCCTCTGCATAGGGGCTGGGGTGGGGGACATGCTGCTGCTTTTGGGAGCCACGTGGAGTGGCCCCTGACCCTGCTTCCCGGCTGGCACGCCAGACCCCACTCCCCAGCGGGAGCTCATCTCTAGTTTGCTCACCCCTGATTTAAAGTGACAGCTTACGTTTTTGATACACCACAAAGAGCCACTGAGTATTGTACCTTTTAGCTGTAGATCATTTTTCTTATATTCTTTATTATTGCAAAGTAGTAATGTAAAAATAAGGATTTATGTCTTTTGGTAGATTTGTTAGAACTGTACTTGGAAGAATGCTGAATCTTGACACAAAAATCTTAGGAAACATAAGACGTGTTAAGTGAACTCATCTTTTCTAGTTTCTCTCCTCTGTTTTCATAGACTCATAATTAAAACCAGGAAAGACATACTGTATTAGATCATTTCCCCTCCCACTTTTTGTCTGTCTTGGCTATTTAGACTGTAAGATTCTCATCTGGGACCTCTAGATGCTATCATACTGCTAATAATAAGCATTTAATCCATCTTTCTCCCAGTGCATTGTTCTCTAAAGTACATTATCTAATGCGTGTCTAAAATATTTTTAGATTTCCCAAGTGATGGGGCTCTCACTGCTCCCCCAGGGAAACCTAACTGAATAGATCTCACTGATAGGAAGCTTTCCCTAATATTGCGCTTAAATTTCCCTTATATTGTTTCTGGGTCTTTCATTTTTTAAATGTCCCTTTTTCCTCCCACAATCAAAGTGAGATCTAAATCCAGTTGAGAGTTGTGCTGAGAAAGGAAATACTTACTTTATTTACTACAGTCTTCCACTGCTGGGTAATTTGGGGATACGGGTCTATTGATTAAAAACCTTGCTCTTTGCAGGGTGTGTTTTGGAGTGGAATTTGGAGTCTATTTTAATTGGCTCAGGCACCCCACAGGTTTCACATGATCTTATTTTCAAACACTGTTTAATTGATGAAGGGCATTTTGAGACAGGACCAAAAGTGACAAAGTTAAAGACAAAAATAATAAATGCACCACGGCAACAGACATATGAGAAAATGTACAGAAAAAAATAAGCCAATGAAACTGGGCCAAATTTAATCTTGGTATAAGTTTGTTGACTTCCCTTTCTGGGATGGGTTTGGCCCATTAACCATTCACACCCAAATATACAAACTGATTCAAAACAAACCTCAAGATGTTGCTGAGTATTTTCACCTACTGTCTCATTCCCAGTGCACTAGCAAAACCTTATTTTCATGGACAATGAGTTGCTCCCACTGACTCATAGAAGTGAAGGACTGAAAGGAACCTCAATAGGTCATCTAGTCCAGTCCCCTGTACTCACAGCAATACTACATAATAACTACACCATCCCTGACAGGGGATTGTCTAACCTGCTCTTAAAAGCTGCCAATGATGGCGATTCCACAACCTCCCTGGGCAATTTATTCCAGTGTTTAACCACCCTGACAGTTAGGAAGTTTTTCCTAATGTCCAGCATAAACTGTCCTTGCTGCAATTTACGCCTATTGCTGCTTGTCCTATCCTCAGAGGTTAAGGAGAACAATCCTTCTCCCTCCTCCTTGTAGCAACCTTTTATGTACTTGAAAATTTATCATGTCCCTTCTCAGTCTTCTAAACAAACCCAATTTTTTCAATCTTCCCACATGTGTCAGGTTTTCTAGACCTTTAATCATTTTTGTTGCTCTTCTCTGGACTTTCTCCAATTTGTCCACATCTTTCCTAAAATGTGGTGCCCAGAATTGGACACAATACTCCAGCTGAGGCCTAATCAGCGAGGAATAGAGCGGAAGAATTACTTCTCGTGTCTTGCTTACAACACTCTTGCTAATATATCCCAAAATCACGTTCGCTTTTTTTGCAACAGTATTACACTGTTGACTCATATTTAGCTTGTGATCCACTATGACTTCCAGATCCCTTTCCGCAGTGCTCCTTCCTAGGCAGTCAGTTCCCATTTTGTATGCATACAACAGATTGTTCCTTCCTATGTGTGGAGTACTTTGCATTTGTCCTTATTGAATTTCATCCTATTTACTTCAGACCATTTCTCCAGTTTGTCCAGATCATTTTGAATTTTAATCCTGTCCTCCAGATCACTTGCAACCCCTCCCAGCTTGGTATCATCTGCAAACTTTATAAGTGTACTCTCTATGCCATTATCTAAATCATTTATGAAGTTATTGAACAGAACCGGACCCAGAACTGATCCCTGCGGAACCCCACACATTATGCTCTTCCAGCATGATTGTGAACCACTGATAACTACTGTCTGGGAACAATTTTCCAACCAGTTATGCACCCACCTTATAGTAGCTCCATCTAAGCTATATTTCCCTAGTTTGTTTATGAGAGGATCATGCAAGATAGTATCAAAAGTCTTATTAAAGTCAAAATATACCAAACCTACCACTTCCTCCCTATCCACAAGTCTTATTACCCTGTCAAAGAAAGCTATCAGGTCGGTTTGATAAGATTTGTTCTTGACAAATCCATGTTGACTGTCACTTATCACCTTATTATCTTCTTGGTGTTTGCAAATTGATTGCTTGATGATTTGGTCCATTATCTTTCCATGTACTGAAGTTAAGCTGCTGGGTCTGTAATTCCCTGGGTTGTCTTTATTCCCGTTTTTATAGATGGGCACTATATTTGCCCTCTTCCAGTCCTCAGGAATCTCTCCCATCTTCCATGAGTTTTCAAAGATAATCACTACTGGCTCAGAAATCTCCTCAGTTAGCTCCTTGAGTATTCTGGGATACATTTCATCAGGCCCTGCCAACTTGAAGTCTAATTTAACGTCTAAGTAATTTTTAACTTGTTCTTTTCCTATTTTAGCCTCGACCCTACCTCATTTCCACTGGCGTTCGCTATGTTAGACATCTGAACGCTACTAACCTGGTTAGTGAAAACTGAAACAAAAAAGGCATTTAGCACTTGTGTCATTTCCACTTTTTCTGTTATTGTCTCTCCCCCCACCCCACATTGAGTAATACACCCTTTGTTCCCAGTCCTTGCACAAGGGGTCCTTACACACAGCGTGAGAGCGGGTTAACAGATTTACTCTTCAAATGTGTATCAGAGTCACAGACTTAAGAAGACTTGTGACTTCCTAACCTAAAAATTGTTGCGATCTGGTGGTCTACGTGAAATAAGAATGTTATGCTGGAGGTTGAGTGGCTCCCAGGGAGTGCATTTTTTATCTATGGGCAGTCCCACACCTCACTGAAGCAACCTTCCATGCTACCCACCTTCCATTCAGGCTAAAGGAGGGAGCAGTTAAATACCGCTTTATTTAGTGATACCTGAAACATAAGAAGCCACTGCTCAAATTACAGACCAGCCTGGGAAGGTGGAAATAGAAGTTGAGCTGTGTGGCCTGACGAGTGTTCCCTGGGGACTGAATGAAAACACAGGGACTGGGCAATGTTTGGTGCAGCTGTGTCTGTGAGTCCTCCAAAGCAGACAGAGAAGGCAGCAGGACAGCCAAGGAGACATCAGGAAAAGCACTGGCATTGTGGCCATGAGAGAAAGCCAAAAGAGATTGTTGGGCAGATTGCTGGCTGGAAACAGGCTTGGAACTGTGAGGAAGTAAACTGCCTTCTGCTGTTTTGATTCCTCCTTTGTGCAGGGAAACGGGGCTTTGTGTCCATTCTTTGTAAATAAACAGGACTGCATCAAAGAAATGCCTGAGTCATATAATCCATTTTTCCTCTTGATGGAGACAGCCTGCAAGCCCCTGAATATTGGCTAACCTCTCAGGCTAAAAATAGGCAACAGTAATAATAATGACCACTTCAGTATCAGCTTCCATATGGGCAATACCATCCTTGCAATTCAAGAAAGCGAGACAAAGAAATGAATATGACACAGGCAATATGAAGCATTCTCCCATCCCCAGAAATGATCCTCTAAATGAAAGACTGGATGGCAGTACAGTACCTGGCCCATAGAGAGAACCGACTTCATCCTCCAGCATTTGTTCTTTTGGCACCTTCCATTCAAACAAGGCCTCTAGTCCTCTCAGCATGGGCATGTGTAAAGGCAGTGACACTGCAGTACCCTCAAGCTGCATTATCAATAGGTGCATTTTCTGCTGGTAAGAGGCAGTCCTTAGTAGTTACAGCCTGCTGTTCTTGGCAGAGGATTATACAAGGCAATACACAACTTTCACTGGTGATTAAACATGGACGCAAAATTGAGCACTTTATAATTGTACTCCCATGTGGCTGCCAGAAACAACATCTCCATTATAGAGCTGGGACTGGGGCGGCGTGAAGAGATTCACTATTTCCCATTGCTTTTTTAGATGGTTCATGGGCCCTATACTGCTGCCTTCTCCAATTTGCCTTTGATCTCACTTGTGATGGGGGTTTAGGTGAGTACTTGTTTGAGGGAGTGGCTAGTGTGGAAATGGAGAGATGTGATTGGACACACGTGATGTCACTAGCTATGACCATGAGTCTTTCTGAGCTGTGATTGACAGAGGTCCATGTCTTATGCACATACTTGTGTGGGCCAAATTCATCACTGATCGGACACCCTGTGGAACTCCATGGAGGTCAGTGGATTGAACAGGGTGCAAATCAGCAATGAAGCCCAAAGTTTCTCTCTCTCTCTGTATAAGTATCTCTTACTTTTGGCTTCTCGGATAGGTGGGTCTCAGTTTAATATTTCTTTAGCTGACATGCCCTAAGTTAGAGAACTACATTTAGGCACTTGAGGGGGTCTTCTAATAGGCCTTTTCCATCTCTTAATTTCCATCAATTTATGAGCTGCCTTGTTTTCCCTCTCTTGGCCAATATCCTTGGAGAACACAATCAGTATCGCATATTACCTCCCTAACCATTTTAACTTGGTGCTAAAATGTAATATCCATTTTATGACCTGAAGAACCACCTGAAAGCTTGTCTCTCTCACTGACAGAAGTCGTTTCAATAGAAGATATTACCTCCCCCACCTATTGTATATTCATTTGTTCAGTATGACTCTGTATGGCCCACTTCTGGCTCCTCACTTGTCACTGATAATAACTTCGTGCTTTGAAGTCAATGGGGCTTTCCTGATTTACATCCCCAGAAGATCTGCTCCATAGATATCAAATCATGTTACAAAGATACATGAGCAGCATCCTCTCCATTCTACAGATCAGGAAACTGAAGAATCCTTGGTCATTCAGTAAATGAGAAGCAGAATTGAGACTAAAAGGTTGGTCTCCTTATACTTAGTCTGGTCACTTAGCTACGGTGCTACATTGACATGTGGAACGTTCTAACTCCCTTTGATCGTCCATATTACAAGGAAATCTCAAATAATGGTTTGTTTTTCTCAAATCACTACTTGTTGCCATAGACATAAGTAGACTCCCCCCCACCCCAACGTCAGGCACGCATGTTTTTTATCTGTCTCTGCCCAAACGCCCTTGAGTTTCTCACGCATATCTCTGAGGCAGTGATTCAGTTCTGAATCTTGTCCCAGAGCCATCTCTGCATTTTATTGCAGTTCCAACCTGCCTTCCAGGATCTGTTGCGTATAGAACAACTGCTAGTAGTTAGTGACCTTCTGAAATGGCAGCTCCTTCTTTAAGGTATTGATTTCTTCCCCCCATCGCCTTGGCCGTTGGCCTATCTCCTGAGCAATGGGCAATGTTTTGGGGCATGGGGAGCATTAGCATGAAAAGACACTGATGAGGCAGATCAACCCAAGTACTCTGAAATCAGTTGGTTCCTGCTCATTAGACACCGCGATAAAGGAGAGATCTCTCTTGCTGTGGGAAGCCAACCATAGTCAGGTTTGCTCTGTGGCTAAAGACAAAGCCAGCAGGACAGAAATTTGTGTGAATTCAGGCAAAAGCTTGTAGTGCCCAGTAGTGGAACATGACTAGAGCACGCCCAGTAGCTGCTGTTTGCTGTGGCCACTGCTCTTGATTCAAGTCCCAGCAGGGACAGATCCCACCCAAGCTCACCTAGGCCAATAGTAACCAGTTGTGATTGTTTCCATTTGCATGAATCCAAGGGGGCTGGAACAATTTGTACAGTGGAGGTGCTGAGAGCCATTGAACCAACCTGTAATCCCTGTTTGTGATGGAATCCACTTCAAGCCATGGGGTGCTGCCGCACCCCTTGTTCTAGCAGCTATGCCTGCATCAGCCTGTCTTGCATGTGCTGTGCTACCCTATCGTAGGGGATAAACTCCTAGGTGCTCATGAGGAAATTCCACACGCCATCCAGCCTAGAGCAAGAGGAATCGGGCTTTTTGAGAGTGACACTGGAGGGACTGGGGCTAACACAGGTCTGGCTCCAGGCACCAGCTAAGGAAGCAGGTGCTTGGGGCGACCAATAAAAAGGGACGGCCCTCCGTTCAGTATTGGGGTGGCCCGCCTGGATCTTCGGTGGGAATTCGGCAGCGGGTCCCTCAGTCCCTCTCTTTCTCTTTAAGCTGCCGCCGAAGAGGAGGAGAGGGAGTGAAGGACCCGCCGCCGAACTGCCACCGAAGAATGGAGCGGCGCAATTGAGCTGCCGCCGAAGTGCCAACAATTTTTTTTTGCTGCTTGGGGTGGCAAAAAACCTGGAGCCGGCCCTGGGCTAACACCACAATTCCTCTGAGCCACCTGGGCAGGAGTTTAGGTCACTAGCTCTATGGTAGTGCAAATACTGCAGCCTTGCTACCACAAACCCGTTGCAGGCCACGCAAGAGGGACCCATTGCATGGCTGCTAGTCCCTCCTCCTCATCCCTTAGAGGAGCAGTAATGGAGGGCTTGATGCTGTGGTGGATAACCTGGGTGAGTGTCATCCTTCATGCACTGCCAAAACAGAGCTCACTTACAGGCCTTTCCCCTTGTTCCACTGATCAGACTCACTGGGGGCCTTGCTGAAATCAAGCCATAACCCATTGGTGTAGATCACGCTCTCACGAACGTACAGCCTGCACCAGCGTGTGCGTGCTTGTGCATATATACGCTTTGGGCTAAACTCGTCTCTTTTGTAATGCCGCTGATGCCAGTGGAGTTACACTAGGGATACGTTTGGCCCTTTGTGTACAGAATACAACCAAAAAGATAGATAATTGTAGCGAACAGCTTTAGTTCAGACAAAAGTTATACGCTGAAACCATTCAAGAGCCTCATTAACTCTGGACTATGTATTGAATGTATCTGTATCATATGATTCCAGGAATATATTTTTGCTGTTTCTAGTGTCATGTCAGTGTTTTCTGTTCAGCTCTGCAACTTCCTTTAAATCTGCAAAGCGTTCTGTGATACCTAGGGTAGGAAAGGTGCTATGTAAAATGTAGTTTAATTATTTGTTAGCATTAGGAATTGTTAGCACAATAAGTAGCATGGTGTTTTGGAGTTATTTTAAATCTGTGCTCAAAGACACAGGCAGCTGGCCAACCTCTCCCAGTCACTAGTGTGCCTGTGGTTGTGTACTTTGTATATACTTGTTAAACTTTATTAGTTTTTGATTTATAACTGCACTGCAGTCCAAGTTCCTGCATAAGCAAAGTGTGCAGGCACTTGGCATTTAATAAAGTTGTACAATTGTCTGCACATGGAAACACAGAGAAGCTTCTATTCATGTTGTTGTTTATTAATTCAATATATCTATATTGATATAGGTATATGGATAGATAACTTGTTCAGTGCCAACAGTGTGCTTGGTACTGTATAATTCTATTCTCTTGTATGTAATTTAAATCTGATCCATCACCCGGGTATCTGAGCACTGCACAGAGCTTACATTGAGATCTAGACATACCTGCACTAGCTCCATCACAGCTAGGGCATTACAAATAGAAGTGTAGCTGTTGTGGCACAAGCAGTGGAAAAGGCTAGCCTCCCTGAGACTGACCCCCCCATCCAAGACCCTAGCTGCACACTTGGGGTAGCTAACCCCTCATACTTCCATGGCTGAACTCCTATTTTAGTGCACTAGCTCTATCAGAGCTAGCACAGGTATATCTACTCGAGCTGGATATTACACTTCCATCTCCCGTGTAGACATACCCCAAAACACAACATCAGAAAAGAGAGGAACCCTGGGAGATCCAGAGGAGGGAACAACCCAGAGCTGGCTTTGTTTCTTACTAGGGTATCTTGGGAAGAATTTGGAAGGGGAGAGGATGGTTACTTTGCAAAGTGGGATCTATATGTGATGGCTGCCCTCTTAGCCAACATACCAGGGATTGAACCATGAACCTCCAGAGCAAAAAGCATAAGCGACCACAGCTTGAGCTAACAAATCACATCCTCTGTGGACTGAACACAGAGAGGACCTATAACACACACTTGCCAGTGGGTTACGTATGCATACAGGGCAGCCCAGACTCAGGGCTAGGAATGGGAGCAATAAATAGAAGATGTTCTCATGACAGGCATTGTTAGTGGAGTGCAGCGGGTGGGGAAGATGGGTTAAGGGACCACATCTGACATTTATACCAGGACAGAGTTGTGTAGGATCTCAGAAGTGAGGACAAGCAGTTTAGACTTGAAATTGTACGTGAAGGGAAACAAGTGGAAGGGTACAAGAAGTGGGTGGCATGGTCAGAGGGGCAAGCAAGGAAAGCGGGCAAGCTTTAGACAGACCGGAGAGGGTGACATAGGGAGTTGGAGAAGAGGCAGCTGCAGTAATCAAGATGAGCGAGAGATGAGCAGGGCTTGGATGAGGGTTCAGCTGTCAGGGCAGGGAGGAAGTCTCAGGCTCTTGGTAGTGTATGTTGTGGAGGAGGGAATGCAGTATTTGATCATGGCCCGCATCTCGGGGGAGAAGGAGAAGTTGAAGATGACTCCCAGGGTGACAATGAGGTGTTGTCAGCAGCAACAGAGGAAGGCGGAAGTGGAAAGGGCTTGGGAGGAAGAATAAGGCTCTCACCTTAACCAAGCTGAACTCAAGTTGTTGGTGGGGCATCCAGAATGCTATGTCAGAGAGGCTGAAATGCAGGACTGGGCAAAGGGAGATGGGTCAGGTGTGGAGGAGTAATCTGAGGCATCAGCAAAGAGATGATAGCTAAATCCATAGGAGCAGATGATGCGGCGTTCTCATCCCTCCTTTAAATGCCATGATGCGCCCTGTATTTTCACCCCCATTCCCTCCTGATCTTTTGCAACATGACATTTTATTGATTTCCTTCTGAGTAAAACAAAGAATAGAGAATTGGAGAGAGAGAGAAGTCACCTCACCACTCCCTCCAATGCCAATGGTTCTCCCCCTTAGGAGTCTCCAGCGCTCTGACTAATCTACTTCTAAATGACTCAAGGGGTGAGTTTTCCATAAAAAGATACTCCAAATCTGTACCGCATGTTTATTTTTGCATTTCGTAAGCTTTGTATTCACCTTCCTTTCATCCATCCATCTTCACTATCACCATTCCTCTTAATACAAAGGGAATTATGATTACAGATAGGTATATGCCTCAAAAATCAGCTGTTGATTCAGGGCTGGATCCTCAGCTACTGTAAATCAGAAGAGATCCCATGACTTTAATAAAGCTACAGTGATGTACCCTAGCTGATGATCAAGCCCCTGCAGTTTAGAAGTGTTACCTTCAAACCAAAAGGAAAGCTCTAGCGCTACTTAAGGTACGTGGCTGCACAGCTTTGAGTGTTTGATTAGGATTTGCAAAGTTCAGTTGTGAATTAAGGCGAGTAATCAGGGCAAAAGCTGCTTATGAAAACAGAATGGGGGCATGACATAGATTCAGATAAATAAGCTCTACTTAAAATGCATTCTTTGGGGAAAGTTCTTCTCCTGTCATGTTGCCAAATCATCAGTGATTTGACCTACATCTGAGGATGTATTTGGGAGGGGAGCTTCTGATGAATCTGTTTATGTAAGGAAAAAAAAAACTTTCAAAACAACCTTGCAGGAGCCAGGATCAACAGCATCTGAACACGGGTCGAGTTGTTGCATATTTAGAATTATTCCTTTCATTAAAGGCTTGAAAGATGTCTCAGGCATCTTGGGGCCTGGTTACAAATTATGATGATCATAAACTAATATTGGTATGGCTGGAATGAAGGGTGGGATCCTGTCCTTCCTCATTCATGCATGTCTTCTGGTCTTACGTGATGTAACTCAAGAGTAACTCTGCTGATGTGGATAGAGCAATACCGGTGTAAATCTGGTGTGAGATCAGAATCTGGCCCATTCAATGAGTAAGGTGACAGGACCCAGCTCTAAAATAAGACCTTGTGCCTATTGATTGTTTCACAAAGATTTTTCTGAAAAGAACATCTGGCTCAGAAAAGGTAACACACTGAAATCTCGGTGGCCTCAATGCTGACCATGTGCTGTGTAATTGACTTGGAAATAGAGCAGGGATCGGCAACCTTTCAGAAGTGCTGTGTCGAGTCTTCATTTATTCACTCTAATTTAAGGTTTCATGTGCCAGTCATGCATTGTAACGTTGTCAGGAGGTCTCTTTCTATGTCTATAATATATAATGAAACGATTGTTGTATGTAAATAAGGCTTTTAAAATGTTTAAAAAGCTTCATTTAAAATTAAATGAAAATGCAGAGCCCTCCGGACCAGTGACCAGGACCCGGGCACTGTGAGTGCCACTGAAAATCAGCTCGTGTGCCACCTTTGGCGTCCAGGCAATAGGTTGCGTACTCCTGAAATAGAGGCAGAAATCAAATACAGACTATTTGCAAATAACAAATCGGCCTTGATTCTGACTTGTGCCTCTCAGGAGATACAGCCTAGGCGTGGGGGGCTTTACTCAGTCTTTGCACCCCTCTGATTCTGGGGCCGATTTGACTCCCAGCATATACTAGAGCAGCCCCATATGCTGTGACTCAGAGATGCCCAGGCAAGTATATTGCCCCTCTGTCTGACCATCTTCTCAATATTTCACTAAAGCCGGGTCGTGCACAGGCTCTGCCGAAAGCTAAGAACCAGCTGATGGTTGTAGTTATTGTGAGGTGTCTATATGGGGGATAGTTTGTGGGAGATGTAAAACGTAGACTATTAGCTCTTCAAACCGTTGACATGAAACTTGTCCCGAGGTGAGGCGGGTCCCAGGGCTAAGTCACCTCCAAGAACTGTTGCCAGCCCTAAATTTAGTCTGAACCAGGTGCAGGCTTGAGGATTTACAAAGACAAATACAAAGTCTGTGAATAGGGGACCCCCGGGGTGTGTGTGTGTGGGGGGGAAACAATTGTCTGTAACTGTATTAGAGAAGAGGAAAGGGTACAAGATTGTATCCATTGTGGAGGAGACGCTGCCAGCGGGACTATCTGATGAAAGGACAAGAAGTAATGGATTTAATCTGCACCGAGAGAGCTTTAGCTTAGATATTAGGAAAAACTTTCTAACTATGAAGGTAGTTGAGCTCCGGAACAGGCTTCCAAGGGAGGTTGTGGAATCCCTGTCACTGGAGGTGTTTAAGAAGCGGTTGGACAGACACCTGCCAGGGCTGGTCTAGGTTTACTCTCATGATTATTATTAACGATTTATATTGCAGCAGCGCTTTCAGGCCACAGTCAGTTTGGTGGGCCCCGAAGAGCCGACAGTCAGCAATTGAATGCAGTGCCGCCCAGAGGATTCAGGGGGCCTGGGGCAAAGCAATTTCAGGGGCCTCTTCCATAAAAAAAAAAGTTGCAATACTATAGAATACTATATTCTTGTGGGGGCCCCTGTGGGGCCCAGGGCTTGGGGCAAATTGCCCCACTTGCCCCCCCCCCAGGCAGCCCTGATTGAATGAGATCCAGGGTTTCTAAAAAAAGGTTCCAACAGACTTTTGCCCAGTCCGCCCTGCGCAGTGAAAGCTTGTTTCCCCTGCATCAACCGAACTTCTTTTAAAAACTTTTTTGCTGTCAGGGATTCAACAATATGATTTAAAATTACAGTTAGATTTTTTTCCCCCGTGTCAAGTGAGATTTTTGAATGTTTCATTGAGCTGCATTTGCCAAATACTTCATTGCAAGAATGAGAAGCTTGAACAAAAAATACTCCCTTAAAACGAATCCAAAATGAGTAATATTTTGGCAGAGCAGGCACTACAGCTTTGGAAGAGGGAACCCTGAAGAGCGTGACATACACACAGCTGGGAGATGAGGAGGATGCTTCACTGACCTCTCCATCCTGGCTCACTGTGCCTATCCCTAATGATTTATTTGCAAAATTCCTAGAGGTTGGAGGCTTGTGTAGGTGGGAAGGGGGACAGAGAAGCCGGAGATCAAGGTCTCCAAGCAGCAGACTGAAGTGTGTCAAAAAAGATTTAGCAAAGAGTAAGGCAACCGCAGGGAATTTGAGGGAGCAGGAGAGAGGAAAATACATTGCCTGCAGCTGGGAAGTTGTTTTTTTAAAATGGTTATAGTCATGAAGCTGATCGTTTAAGAGGGACTTCCGTGGCTTCTCCACCCCCCACCACACCAAACACTGCCCCTCCCAGGCCTGCTAGAGTGCGGCATGTAGCTAGAAATCTGCACACAAAGTGGGCTTCCTTCCCACAGCACTTATTCATCATCTTCTATCCCCTGCCTGCCCTGGCTCAGCCTGATCTTACCTGTCTTGCCCAGGGCCCAATGCCTTAAAGGCATCAGAGCTACCCCAGTTTCTTTGCACCAGAGGGGCACTTCTGCAACAAATTGAGGAGACTTTGGGGATTTATGGCTAGTCCCTCTCCCCCCTCACACGCCCCAGTCATCAGTTTTCGCCACTCGTGCAGCCTGTGAGCTCACTGGGGCAGGGAGGGTCTTTGTTACTTGTCTGAGAACCTACTGGGGCTCTGACCCTCAGTGGCGGCGCTACCTGCCGCTGAACATCTCCTCTCCTGGAGGCAGCTCAATGGTGAGCGGGGCTGGAATGACGTCTGTGCACCACTTAGAGTGACCAGAATCTAAGTGTGAAAAATTGGGCTGGGGCTGGGGGAGGAGGCACCTCTATGAGACCAAGCCCCGAATCTCAAGACTGCCCCTATAAAAGCGGGACAGCTGGTCACCCTAGCACCACTTCCCATCTGGTAGCAGCTTCATGGCTGCCTTCATCTTTACACCTTCCTGTTCTCGGTCATGCCCTAGACCCAAACACACAGACTAGTGTGATGGCTCCTGGCCCCTACCTAGGGTGACCAAATGTCCCGGTTGTATAGGAACAGTCCCAATTTCGGGGTCTTTTTCTTATATAGGCTCCTTCCCCGCCCCCATCCCCTGTCTGGATTTCTCACACTTGCTCTCTGGTCACCCCACCCTTAGCCGACTCTCCCCCAGTGCCAACTGGCCGCAGGACCAGTGAAGTGAATGAAGAGTCACAAACGGGTGGGGGTGGCGTCGAGGGAGCGGGGCGGGGGGGGTCCTTCCTTGTTCAGCTGCAGCCAGATGATCTGGTGTAGGAGGCTGGATCCGGCTGGGGGTTGTGGCAGCGGGGGGAGCAGCAGGCTCCCCATTGCCTCCTGCTTGGCTGGGGGGTGGGGAGCTGCACTCCGCGTGACCCTGCCCAGTGCCCAGCCCGGGCGGCTCCGAGTCCCAGGGCGGAGCGGCAGAGCCCGCGGCAGTGCCCGGCCCGCCCCGCTGCGGAGCGGAGCGGGAGGAGCGAGTGCCCCGCGCGGGTCCCTTTAAGAGTTGCCGGCTGGCGGCGGAGCCCGGGGTGGAGTTTCACGCCCGGGAGCAGCAGGCGGCGAGCCGGGGAGGTCCCCGAGCAGCACATGGAGCCGGAGCCCAGCCCCGCGGCTGCAGCCTAGGGAGAGCCGCTTGCACCCGGTGCCCGCCTCCCTCTGCCCCGGGGACTCGCTGCCTCTGCCCCGCTCCGCGCCCTGCCCTGCCCTGCCCGCAGCGCGGATGGCCCCGGCTGGCGGAGCCGGCTCTGGGGGCTCTGCTGCTGCCGCTGCTGGGCCAGGCTGCGGGGAGCCCGGCGGAGCCCCAGCCCCTGCCGCCCTTCGACGCGCTCTTCGCCCGCGGCGTGGAGGCTTGTGACGGCGGCGACTACGCGGGCGCCGTGCGCTGGCTGGAGCGGGCGCTGAGCAGCCACCGGCAGCTGCGGGAGGCGCGGCTGCGCTGCGGGCTGGGCTGCCGGGAGCCCCTGGGGCGGCTCGGGCCGGGCGCCGGCGGGGACCTGCCCTTCTTCGGCTCCGTGCTGCGCCGGGCGCGCTGCCTGCGCCAGTGTCTGGGGCGCCGCCTGGGGGCCGCCTCCCGGCACCGCGCCAGCGAGGACGTGCGGGCCGATTTCCAGCGCCGGGTGCCCTACAACTACCTGCAGCGGGCCTACATCCAGGTGAGAGCCGGGCCCCCATGTCTCCACCCCCAGCTTCCTGCCACCCCTCACCGGCCCCTGCATCTATCCACCCCCTGCTTCCTGCCATCCCCCCCAGATCCCCCCCAAACCCACACCCATCCAGCTATCCATCCCTTCCAGCGCCAGGTGCCCTACAACTACCTGCAGCGGGCCTACATCCAGGTGAGAGCCGGGCCCCCATCTATCCACCCCCAGCTTCCTGCCATCCCTCACCGGCCCCCCATCTATCCACCCCCTGCTTCCTGCCACCCCCCGGCCCCTGCATCTATCCACCTCCCGCTTCCTGCCATCCCCCCCCCGATCACCCCCCCCAAACCTGCACCCACCCAGCTATCCATCCCTTCCAGCGCCGGGTGCCCTACAACTACCTGCAGCGGGCCTACATCCAGGTGAGAGCCGGGCCCCCCATCTATCCACCCCCAGCTTCCTGCCACCCCCAAATCACCCCCCCCAACCCGCATCCACCCAGATATCCATCCCTTCCAGCACTAGGTGCCCTACAATTACCTGCAGCGGGCCTACATCCAGGTGAGAACCTCCATCCATTCTTCCCCCATATCCACCTACTTGCAGCAGATATACGTCCAGGTAACAGATGCCAGCCAGCCTCTCCATCCATTCACCTGCCTTTCTGTTAATTCCCTTCATCCCTGTTTGTCCTCCTCATCCCTTCCACCTATTCCCCCAGCACCTGGGGCCAGATCTTTAAAGGCATAGGCGTTTATGAAATCGGTCTGAGTTTGGTTCCTAGGCGCTGCTGAAAATCCTACTAGGTGCCTAGCTACATCTTTAGGGTGTCTAAACACCTTTAAAATCTGGCACCTGGAGCCCTGCATCTACCTGTGGTGGGCGTACATCAGGTGAGACTGAGGCATCCCTCCCACCCATCCATTCATCTGGCTCAGGGTGCCCTCTGGAATCCACTTCAGCAGGTGTGAACCCAAGTGAGGAACTAGCCAGTCCATCCCTTCTTCTGTCTCCCCACCCAGCCATTCACCTGTCTTTACAGTTTCTATCCATCTGATTGGTAACACTACGTACAATGAAGCAAAAATAATAAATGATTTAGGGGAGAGATGGGCCACTGTGAAGCCCAAGTGTTTGTCTGGCCCCCTAAAGTCTAAGGAAAATTGAAACCCATGGCATCCGAAGGGATGGACTGATAAGCTGGTCCTGGGCGATTATCTATGCTAAGACATTAGTTTGTGTCCTGAATTGCTGTGGTTTATGACTGTTGCATTCCTTCTCCTGCTCTTTGGCTGAGGACTCGCAAACTTGGTACATCATTAAAGTATGCATGGTCTTTCCTCCTAATGAAAGTTTAAAGGGGACAGGGTTAGGATTGAAAATGACTTGCTGGGAAAACCCAGCAACTGTGAAGTTATGGTACAAGAGGTTTCTTCATTTTAATGCAGCAGTACCTTAAACCCCTGTCACTTCAGAGAAACCTCCTTTCTCTCTCCCTGTGCATGTAGCAAGAGGATATATGATTTCTATTATTGTATTGCATCTGCCTCTCTTTCGTGACATGAAATACTTTGCAAGATACAGTAGAATCAGGGTTTTTGTAGCCTCTGAAATCCTGCTTATCTGTCCCTTGTCCTGACAATTGTTCCTAAATCATCACTGTTAACACAGTCTTCTTCATGAAGAGTAGTCTTTAATGAACTTCCCGTGGGCAGAAAATCTCCTTGACAGCTGGGGTTGGCTCTCTTTTAATTCAAGGCTGATGTATTTGCTGAACCACTGGGTACCTGCAGTAAGTTGACTTTTTATGACTAACAGTATAGAGACTCTGGGAATTTATTCTATGCCAAGCTGAAAATTTAAAACATTGCTGGGATGTTCCCTCTGGACCTTTTCCTTATTTAATTGACACAAGGTGGTAGTTGCTAAAGCCAGGTATTAAGTGGAGATCTGCCCTTTAAAATGTAGAGCATGGCTTGGTGGTGGTGATTCTGTGGCAATCCACCAAAGCCAAATAGAGAATCATAGAATATCAGGGTTGGAAGGGACCTCAGGAGGTATCTAGTCCAACCCCCTGCTCAAAGTGGGACCAATCTTCAGACATGTATCAGAGATCCATGTGCTTTTACAGATCCATGTGTTAGTCTGGATCTGTAAAAGCAGCAAAGAATCCTGTGGCACCATTTCTGTTAGTCTATAAGGTGCCACAGGATTCTAGTCTTCAGACAGATTTTTTGCCCCAGATCCCTAAATGGCCCCCTCAACTCACAACCCTGGGTTTAGCAGGCCAATACTCAAACCACTGAGCTATCCCTTCCTCCACCCCCTGCTCTGAAAGCAAACATCAGTACTAGAAAGCATAAATGTTTGTAATGTATTAACTACACAGCGACAGAACGTGGGTGACCATCATCAGTCCCTGTGATTAAGAACCCGCTGAAAATCCTAGCTGCATTTTGTGCTTTGCTTCCTGCTCTGTAATGTCTTAGTTTGAGGTTTTTGCAAACCACGGGGCTGGAAATGCCAAGGAAAGGATTGACAGGAAGTTAAGAAACCCAGCGTGCATAATGTGCAGCCCTAGAAAGAAATACCACCAGAGAAACAGGGTTATAATTTGGTCCAAATTCTGGTGTCATTGAAGCCAGAAGAACTTTCTGCCAGTGCCTTAGATGCTGATCCTGCAATGAGCTCTCTGTGGGCAGATGTCTTCACCTGTGTGGAGCTCAACTGAGAAACAGAGAAATATAGTTTCAAGCTTTCTCCTCCTGAGAAGCAAATCCAGTGACGTCATCGGGGTTGCCCATGGGTTCGGGGGTCTGCCTGCATAGACTTCACAGAAGGATCTGGATTGAACCTGTTATATCTGGGTCCCTTTCAGCAAAATTACTCCATGCTTTAGGGTCTTTTCTGTGTTTGTCAAATACGGGCTGCCTTCCATTCCTGCGTCTGCCATCTGAGTCAGTTTTCCTCCTTTAGAGGGATACAGGGAACTTGAGAACTACTCCATTTTAAAAGATGAGTAGAAAGAAGATTCAGATATTACACAGCAGTCTCTGAGCCCCCCTGCCAATGTTTTACAGCCCCTGAAGTTTATGGCCTAGATCCTCAAAGGTATTTAGGGGTCTAACTCGCATTGAAATCACTGAAAGTTTTGGTGCCTGAAACCTTTAAGAATCTGAGCCTGTTCCTTCTCAAGGCATGTCTATCCCCACCTAATGTAACTGTGGGTGTTCTCATTAGCTGCATAAATGTTTGGGTTTCAGATCCTGCCTCTGGGATTATTTTTTTCATTGACTACAACTATTTTAATTGGAAAGTTTCCGTAAAATGATTTTTAAAACTTTCTTCTGATCTCAGGTTTTTCTGCCTTGGCCGCCAGTGAGCCACTTGGTTTAGCACCTTTCTTGTTTAGCAAAACCATTAGTGGGGTGTCTGCTAGCTGGAAGAATTTCTCTCCATAATGATGTATCCGCATAGGCCCCTACAGTGCAGAGACTGAGCTAGGTCACTTGTGCAAGTCTGGATTTGCCTGGAGTTGTACTGACCACGAGTCCTGGACGTCCGTGCACTGAGAGCCAAATCCTCTTTCTGTGCCAAGTCTGAGTAAATGGGTTTGGCATATTGCCCAGGGGATGCAATACACTAAAACCTGAAGCTGGGGGAGGGGAGGCTGGGAAAAGGGTTGCTGCATAGAGCACAGCTCGCCCCAGCTCTGTTCACCCACACACAGTCCTGTCCAGTGCAGCAGACAGACACGGCTTGGGAGTGCAGAACTCCCTGAATTCCTCCCCAATAACCCCTCTGCACGCAGGTTCTGCTGCTACCGAGACTTGCACACCTCTCTAGGGAGGGGGCAGGGGAGGCTTCATGTGTGTTCTGGCAACTACTGTTTGCAATCACATTATCTGTTCATTCACTTTAGCAAGTAGGGCCCTGAGTTCCAGACGTGCTGAGCACCTGCCGCTGCCAGTGGCTTCAGGCTCTACGAGTACAACTAGCATAGCACTTGTATGTGTGCTGTGTAGTTGTAGCTCTGTGGGTCCCAGGGTATTAGACACAAAAGGCGGGTGAGATAATGTCTGTTATTGGACCAGCTTCTGTTGGTGAGAGAGACCAGCGTTCGAGCCACACAGAGATGAAGCAGAGCTCTGTGTGGCTCGAAAGCTCGTGTCTCTCCCCAACAGAAGCTGGCCCAACAATAGATGTTCCCTCACCTGCCTTGTCTCTCTAACTGCACTTGTATGACAGCTGGGGAGAGAGGCAGGCAGACTGTGACACCTCCCCCCACCTCCACCCCTCCCCAAGTAGGTGTCTCTCTTGCTTGGCTCATTAGACATGCATTTTCAGTCTCAGCTCCCTATTTCCTCTCATTGGTGGCTCTGTTTGCGCCTTTGCGGGGAAGGGTTTAGTGGTGGTGGTTGTAATGGACCTGCCACAAAACACGTTGCAGACCTTCTAGAGATCCAAGCCGTGTCTTGCTTTCGTTGCTTGTCTCAAAACCGAAGAGGAAATGAGATTTAGGTTAAACATCCCACTGTGTATCCTGGACAATTCCTTCCCGTTGCTCTGCCGGGAGTGGGTGGGTCACTGGCTGCTGGGTGCTTCCATCGATTCCCTTGTGTGGTTGGACAGCAGGAGTTGATGTCATTTGCATTTTCAGAGAGAACGAACTGTATGGAATGTGCTTTCTCCGTCCCACTCCTAGTGACCTCTCACTTGCTTGTTAAGCTCTCAGGAGGGGAGGGGAATGAACCCTTTGGTAATGACAAAACATGGAATAAATAAAAAATATAAGGCTTGGCACTTGTACAGTGCTTTAAAAAATATGGTGCTGTATAAACTCATCCGCACACCCGCCCTGCAAAGTAGGGAAGGCAACTGCTTTTATCCCCGCCTTGCAGATGGGGAAACTGAGTCGGAGGGCCAGATGTTCATCTCGCACTGCTGTAGCTCTGCAGTAATTCCTCTGGGTCAGTGGAGCTGCACCAGTGGAAGTGTGAGCCGAAGGGTGCTCAGAGGGCCTCAGTTACAATGGGGTAGCTCTGTTACCCCATTGTGAGAGCAGAATCTGGCCCAATAATCAATGTCACTTGTCCAAGTCCCTGTAGTAAGTCAGTGGAAGAGCTGGGTTTAGAAACTGAGGCTTTCTGGTGCCCGGTGCTACTTGCGCTATCCTGGCCAATTCACCGGAGCACCTTGCCTCTGTCTTCTTAAATATGTGCGGGAAACACTCCTGCAATGATGGGGGGGGTTTCTGGGTTCATGGACGATACCATACAACCCTATAGGACCATAACCCACTAGGAGATCAGCCTTTAACTCTCTGGCAGTAGAGGGAAGAGGGGAAATTCTGGCTTTCAATAACCCATAAACACAATCATATTCCTGCCCAAATGTTGATACAAGGCGGTGTGCCCCAGGCCTGAGCGAGCATCTGCCTGATCCGGAACTGACTGAAGTCATCTGAAAGCTTCTCATTGATTTGGGTGGACTTTGGATCAGGGCCCTAGTGCTGACGTTTGGCCAAGCACCCCAAAGTTCAGATGTGCCCTCTGACCTTCTTTCCAGCCACTGGGCTGGAAACCTCCCATGCTCATGCTTCCCCAGGAGATCGCCAGTGTTTCCAGTTGGGCCAGAAATACCCCAGAGACGGCCCGGGTGGGCCAGTGTTTGGATAAGGATAGAGAATGGGGGGATGGGGGCGTGGCGGGGACTAATGAGAATAAAAGATGATTTGCGTTTTCCAGCCCCTGGAGAAGAGAAGGGTCTGTAATGTGTTCCCAAACTCCCGTCTCAGCAGAAGAGGCAGCGTGTTGGAGCTCGCTACTTCTATTACAGACAGGATGACTTGTCTCTTACATGCTGGGCTGCTGTCCTCTGAAAACCTGCTAGGCTTTGGTTGTAAGGGGTTGGGGGATCACTGGAGCTGTTTGCCCTCTAGACGCTGATTTGAATTATGACCCGCCTGCTTTTGCTGCTTTGGCAATTTTTTTTTGTGTCTGAATGTAGCCTGGAGGCCAAAGCCTTTGCCCTCCTTAGGGGTTTTCTCTGCTATGCATGTGGGTTGAGGAAGCGGGCAATTGTGTGACATGACGGCATTGGCTGGTTACAAGCTGCTGAGTTAGTAACCTTGTTGGAACTTGCTGCGGATGTTCTGCCTGTGAACGGCACAACAGAATGGCGCTCCCCATTCCCTGCACAGATTCCCACAAGTCAGGAATCGTTGGCCAAAAATAACTAGTAACGTCCTGGAGAAAATTGACAGGTCTATCAAAAACAATTGCTCCTTCTAACCTACCCCCTCCAACTTTTCTCCTAGGTTTTCATTTCCTCCTTTAGTCTTTTTCCTGTCCCCCTTTCACCTGCATTGTTTGCCATATGAACTCAATAGCCTTTGCTTCCTTCCACATTTGCTTTTCTGTTTGCAGCTCCTGAGTGCCTGCCACCTTTTTCTAACTATCCATTGCTAAACCCATGTCTGCCTGTCTACTCAGCCTCTCCTCTTTGTGCACCATGACAAGACACAGGGTAAATTCTATGTCTGTAGCCTGTAACCACCAAATACATTTCAGGTGTAATTCAAGAAAGATTTGGACCTAGGGGGTAGGAAGCTCATTGGAGCATTGTCAGGATAAAAAATATTATTCTTCAGAAACCAATGTCTTTGCCTCTCTTTCTAACACCATAGATCATTAAAATGGAAAGAGTTTTTTTTTTTTAAATCAAATGTGTGTTTACTCTTTGTTCTGTTACTTTTCTGCATTTCTTTTGGCCAGGATAACGATTACAGATTAAGCAGAATAACTTGTTTCTAGCCAATATTACTTTGAGGATTTCATGCATTAGTACAGTGTGGCTGTTTTTAGGTCACCAATAGAGCAGGAGGAGGTTTGTGGGGTGTGGGTTTTTTTTGTTGTTGTTTTGGTTTTTTTAAATTAAAGCTGCTTCTGTTGATATTTTTTGTTTTTAAAACATGGAAAAACTTTGTATTGATCTCAAGTTTTATTAAAAAGGTGTTTGTAAAAACACTAATTTGACCTCGCAATGTCCCTTTAACTACTGCATCCTACTACCAGTAATATGTTGTTGTGAACAGAAATTACTGCTACATTGCTCTTGTACTGTATAATGCTCTTCATCCAAGGATTTTAAAACACTTCATAAACATTAACTAATACAGATGGGGAAACTGAGGCATGGGCAATTAAAGGATGTGACCAAGACCCTACGACAAAGCAGCAGATGGATCAGGAAGGGAATTATTATTATTTTTTAGTTGTATTATCATAGTACCAAGGAGTCCCAGTCCTGGGCCTGAACCCCAGTGTGCTAGATGCTGTACAAACACAAACCAACTGATTGTCCCTGCTCCAACTGGTTTACAATCTGAGTAATTCAGGAGTCCTGCAGGAGAGTTTGATCAAATCACTTTTACTAGTTTAAATCACCCATATCATCTGTCACTAGGACCAGAGTGAGACCTGAAATGGACCACTTGCAGCCATTAAAGGTCCTCTGGCACTTGTTGCAAGACTAGGAATGTTTACTATGGTCTCTGTGCCAAATTCCTTCCATCTCCCAAAATTACTTTCTGCCTACCTAAACTTCAAACTGTGTAACTATATTGGGCCAGTTTCTCCTCTCACACTGATGTAAAGCTGGAATCACTAGATGGAAATCATGGAGTTTTCTTCTGGATTTGCACCAGTATAATGGATGCTAGAATTTGGCTCATCTTGGCTAATCTCTGAAATTTCAACTCAAGACACTACTTTTAATTTCTGGTACTAAGATCATCTGCAGTGTTGCTCTGTCTTATAAACAGCTGCAGGGTTCATCCTCACAGGGGGGTGAATTTCAGTAGTGGAGGAAGTTACCCCCATGTACTTTGTATAGCACAGTTGGAGAATATAAAGAAGTTTGGATTCATGGTATGACAGGTTTTTTCATAATGGTAGTATTTGCATTTCTCAGTGTACATCTCTGACTGTGATGAATTTGCCAAAACCACTGGAAAATGCAGTTCTCTTGGTAATCCATTCCCTTTGGATGCTTGATGCCTAGTGGCAAATAACACAAGAAAAAGCCACTGGTTCAAAATCTGTGCTGGCACAAACAATTTAACTTATTTCTCATTAGAGGTATCACCCACTATGCTTTTTTGGGGGACTGTTCATTTTGTTTTCATCTGACATGTCCTGTATCCCAGACAAATGTTGATACAGAAATATACGGTAACAGTAATAATAAATAGGGGGGATGCTTTTGTCTCTGTTCTTGAAGACTGATTTTGCTCTGCTATTGACTAAATAAAGAGATTTCAGAGCTGGGTTCTTGGAAAAATTTCTTAATTTAGATTGTCTAAAATAGCATCCCTAGTCCTCACCCAGAGGGTAAACATCTTGGTGGTCAGTGAAGTTAAAATTATTGCAGTACAAAAATCAACAGTATCTGTATGGGATGGAATGCTCTGAGCCTTGTGGGATGGATCTATGAACACGACCCAGGCCTTCAGCCCTGAAGGCATCATCCCGCTGCCATTGAAATCAGCTGGAGATGGGAATGTTCTGTCAGTCACATCAGTCCCTTAGTCTCCGAAGAAGGAGAGGGTAGGGGCTCGGCAAATTGAAGCAACTCGGCCCATGTCCAGACACAGCCCATCCGTTCATCTACTCTGGACAGAGTAGCAATGCTAAAACCCCATGTGGACGTGTAGAGGCACTGAATGACCTTTAAATCAAGGTAACAAGGTATTGGACTCTGATCGGTTTGTATGAGAAATAACCGTAAATATAAAGACTAGGTCCACCCTAAATCCATGGACTTAGGAACCTATCGTCTGCTCGCTCTTGGTGGCAATGTCCTGAATGAAAACTACTCCCACTAGCAGGCCCAGTGGTGCAGCCACGCGGGTTTCTTGGTTTACTGATGAACACTCAAGATTTTGCTGTTGGCTTTCAACCTGAGGAGTGAGAGCGAACTGAGGGCTAGAGAAATGCGCTGGATACACAGCTCTGAAGACTGAAGCTCTTTATCTATCTGCAGAACAGATGCAGTGCGGGCTGTGACAGGGCAAATTGCTCCCCTCTCCCTCTCATCCTGGTCCACTCGTGTGTCTCCACGCTGACTTGGGAGGGAGCTTGGAAGGTTAAAAAGGTTACTTGGGTCCTGATTTTCAGATCTCATGACCACCCAGCACCCCCATTGATGTCAATGGGAACTTCAGGTGCTCTGGGCTCTCAAAATCAGACCCTTGTTTAAGCAACAAAGCTACCAAGAGTGGCAGCATTGGTTTTTTGGGTTTTTTGTAGCGTGAACATACGTGACTGTTACAAGTTGGGCTGAAATCCACCCAGCTCATTTCACAAAAGCCACTGGACGACCACCCAATGGCGATGACTGGATGTGATCCTGCGAGGTGCTGAGGGGCCTAAGTACTTTGCAGTATTGGGCGCCTGGGCTGGATTTGAACCAGTGGCCTGGAGCGGAAATGCTCTAGAATCTAGTCCTCCTTTTGCCAGTTTCAATTGGAGAGTAAAGTTTCCCGTAAGTGGATGTTGGGGTCTCCTGTCTCCTCGAAGCCTGTTGTGGGGAGGATAAGGGTCATGATGGGGGTGGGGGTGGGGGGTGGGACGGGACAGACAGCTCTGGTAATGACAAGAGAATCAATCCTTTCTTTTCTAGCCAGGGCCCTGTTCCTGCTCCTACTGAATTCAAAGGAAGCTAGACTGGATCCTAAAGGGTTGTTAATATAAACTGATATTGCACATTACTGGTTCCTCTATCAAATCACTTACTTGAATAGGTGTTCAGAGGCATTAAGAGGGGATGGGGGCTGATTCTGATTTCTGTTACACCCACATGAATTTGGAATGACTCCACTGAAGTCTCCAGAGTTACTCTGTGTTTACAGTGGGGAAGGCCTGTGGTCTTTAATAGCAGTTCTGACTGCAGGGAGTACAGCCTTCAAAGTTCCTTGGTTATTTTAGTTTCTGACCAATCCTAGGCAATAACGCCCATGAAGCAACGACTTTAATTCCTAGGTCTCTGATGGCTGATGCTGGTGAAGGGTCTGAGTGTGTACATGTAAAGGGTAGGTAGCTAAACAGCATTCCTTAGCTGCACCATACCTCCTAGCCAAACCACCTCCTCTCCATGGTAACTGGGCATTTAACAGACCTTCCGAGGCTGACGTCAAGGGTCGTGGATTAGCCACTGAATAATTATATCAACAAAAACAGTATCTTGATCCCAGATCATCAATGTCCTTTTCTCCTTCCCTGGATGGGAAGCCAAACCCACATGTATTAACTGGAATGTAGGGCAGAGTTTGGCTGTGGCCTATCAGATCTGGAGGCCAAATATTTTCTTGTAGCTTCTTGTTCATTTAAAAAAAGAGAGGAAAACATGTTCCTTCAGGCCTGGATGAAAGGATGACTTGTGCTCATAACTGGACTGGAACCAGGTGGCTGGCTGCCCCTCGCCCTGAGAATGCCAGTGCATTGTTCCTCCCCCCCCCCCCCCCCGCAACTCCACCCTTGCAATGTGCAGATATAGCAGAATTTTCTTTGCAAGCTGGTGTGTTCTGCAGCTGCCCCTCTGCCCCCTGGTGTGGTGCGTTTTAAGCTTAGTCTTTATTGGTGTAAAGCGTGCAGACGGGGTGTTCAGGAGTAAAAAGGGCAGAGCTGGCACCAGGCTCGCTTCATTAGCGGGATAGGTCTCACGGCAGGTGGTAAGCTTTCAACTTACAACAGGCATGGGCAGGCAGAATTAATATGGTGGTGTTCAAGGTTGTGTTTAAAAACAAAGCATTGAAGGTTGGATGTGACAGAGGGAATCAGACCTACTGAGGCATCATAAGAATGAAACACATGCAAGATTTTCAAAAACGAGGGACCTGACATCAGGCTCTTAAATCCATATTAGGCTCCTCAAAAAAATAGCCTACTTTTCCAGTTGTGCCTAGCACCCACAACTCCCACTGAAGACTGTAGGAGCTGCTGGATGCTCAGCTCTGTCAGGCCACTTATTTACATTCTTTTATACGCACACAGGAGTCTAACGTCAGGCCTCCGTTTTGCAAAATCCTAACCCCAGTTCATTGCACGTCTCCTAGTGAGTTGCCCAATGTTTGAGGAATGGAGTACTGGTTTATTGTTGATGGTCACTCAGCTAAGGGTGATGTGGTGGCTCGGGGGGATCCGTATGCGCGTGTGCTCTCGCTCGCTCTGTTGTTGGTTTGAATCTGGCCTGGTTCAGAGGTGATGGAGAGTTGTTGACTTGGGATGGCTGTTTAGTGGGTCTCAGTCTGGTTCCTCATGCTCAAATGTCAACATTGCAATAGGCTCTCCTGGGAGAGTGCTGAATAGGCATAAACAGAGACTGTCGTGCTCCTTTGTGCCTAGAGGTGCCCACACCTCAGTCGGGAGTTGGATATTGTGGGAAGACGCATGTTATCAGTTCTGTGGACACCGAGCTGGTTTCCAGTGGAGCTGGATGCTCACAATTCTAAGTGATGTCAGTAGAAGCTGCAAGGACTCAGCACCTCTTGAGCTTGACTGGATGCTTTTCCCGAGCACTGAAAACAACATTACAATAACACCACAACTGAAGAACTGAAATTAGACTCAGAATAATGTTGTGCATGGTACGGAGACTTGAGATGAATGAGCTGGCCTGGCTTTTGCCAATGCACTCAGAGGATTTTGCAGAAGGAAGTGCCAATAACTGAGATGCTGGAGGCAGCTTCCAGGAGTCCCTTGTTATCTTCTCACCAAATTGAAGAGAGAGTTTAATGAGATTGTGTTGGAGTCACTCCATGTATGGATTCCAACCAGAGAGGATCTGTTCCCAGGGCTCAGACAAATACTTCTGGAGAGCATTTTATTTTACCTTTGGAACATATCAAAGGCCTAGAAAAGCTCTCATTTGAAGAGAGATTGAAAAGGTTGGGATTATTTATCTTTGAAAGGACATGAACAAGAGGAGGTACAGATTAAGAGTATGTGAGATAATGAATGGTCTCAAGAAGCTAGATCAGGAACTTCTGCTCTTCTTGATTTATAATACAAGAACAAGGGGACATCTGGTGAAACACAAAGTTGGGAAATTCAAAACTGATATACTCTGCCTCACCATGTGTAATTAGACTGTGGAAAACACTCCCACAGGAAGTTGTTGATGCCAAGAATTAAAAAGATTAGAAAAGGGACTGAATATATAAATAGCAAGAATATTCAGAATATCACAATTAATGACAATAAAAATGTTGACCGGGATATTAAAGCTTGTGCCTCAGGACTTAAGTTAATCACTAATTATTAGAAATCAGGATGAGGTATAAGGATGAGGAGTGGATTATCCAACATCTACTGCTGTGGGTTTCTTGCATCATCCTCTGAAGCATCTGGTTTAACTCTAGACTCTCCCATGCCTCGTGATGCTTGAGGCAGCTCATTTTTCCCCATTATTGCCTATCCGGAGCAAGGTGTTTTACCCCATTGTAAGTTGTCTCCATGATGGTAATATCCTTTTCGATCATCCTCTGATAGGTCATTCTTTGTGTTCCATGCTTTCTCTTCTCTCCAGATGGGATCCAATGTAAGACATGCCTTGCGCTTGTACCATGCAGTAGCCCAATGGCATGGCCAAACCACCATAGCCGTCTGTCCGATTATTGAATCTGCAGTCCACTGACCTGTGTGTACAACATTTCCACATGGGTTACACAATCTCACCTATGAATTCCCAAAGTTCTTCTTAAACAACGCTGCATTCAGCTTCTTTTATGTACTTCCATCATCTGCCATGTTTCTGAGGTATACAGTAGTATTGAGAAGACAATAACATTGAACAATCTCATTTTAGTACATGGATGCATCTTTCTACTCTTCGAGATGTTTGACAAATGGGAAAACGATCCACTGGCTTCGCCCAGTCTTGCCTTAGCTACTTTAGTGAGCTACCATTAGCAGATATTGTACTTCCAAGATGGACTAAATCATCAACTCTTTAATACTCTTCTCCATCAATCACATATCCATTGTTGTTTGACAGCATTCTCTCCTAGCTCCATGATTTCGTTCTTCTGCATACAGATACAAAGTCCCACTTTGGCTTCTTTTGTCTTTATGCTCATAGTCTTTTCATTCCATCCAAGTTGATGTCCAGTATAAAAATATCATCTGCAAAATCCAAGTGTTACAGCTTATCTTTTGCTCAAACAATGCCAGAGTCCTCTGCAGCAGCCATCACTTTTCTCATCACAAAGTCTGTAACAGTGCAGAAGAGAAGAGGGGACAGTACGCAACATTGCTTTGGATCAGTAACAGTCTTAAACCACTCCATGTGTCTGCTCTCTGTCCTCACACAGCACAGAGACTTGTCCTACAAAGCTTTTATCTAATTAACATATTTGCGGAAATTCCATAGTGTCTCAGGATCTTCCAGAAGGCTTCTTGGTGGATGTTAGGAAACATTTCCATAAAATCAACAAATTTAAAAACCATCTTTTGCTGGTATTCTAGGTTTTTCTCACAGAGTCTTCTCAAAGCTGGTCTGACTACAACCCACCTGATCAAAATCCGTCCAGTTCTTCCCTGAGTACTTGATCAACATCAATTTTCATCCTGTTCAAAATGATGATGCAAAATGCTTTTCCAGGAACAGATAGGAGTGTCATTAGGGTTACCAACCCTCCAGGATTGTCCTGGAGTTTCCAAGAATTAAAGATTATGTCATGTGATGAAACCGTCAGGAATATGTTCAACCACTCTTCTCCAGCTATTTCAAAGAAGTTGGTCCCCCTTTGTAGGACGTTTACAGACCTCTTCTTCCTCAGTCTTTAGTACAGTTCTACTTTCCCCCAAACCATTCTGTACAACCTGTGCATGTATGACAATTCATGTAATTCACCATCACTGCATCACCAGCTGTTAACTTTTCAACCATCTATGTTATCATAGCCTGGTGCTTTACAACTCTACGGTTGGTTTGTAGCCTTAGTTACTTCCTCAGAGGTGATTACAGCCAATGATATAGGCAAGTCCGCTATCTCGTGTGTGTGTGTGTGGGGGGGGCCTCTGGCTGGTTAAGAACAGCCTGGAAAGGTTCCCTTCAACAGACTGTCTGTCTTCTGTGGTTAAAATTGTACCATCTTGAGCCTTCATTGTGCCAAAATGGTTCAAGAATTGTGATGTCAGTTGTTTAGCTACTGGAATACGCTTTTTAGAATCCCCTCTCTTGTACAACTCCTCAGCTTGTCTTGCTTTATTTTCCATCCATTCTCTCATCTCTTCTGGCTGATCTTTTATCTTCTTTGTCTTTTGTCCACCTAATCTTGTTTCAGAATAGCTCTTTTTTGCTTGTCTCATTCTTGTTCAGTTCTCTCTCTCTCTCTTTAATTCTCTTCCACAAGCTTCCATGCATTTAGTTGGAGCCACTCTTCTTTCCTAGATCTTCCCACCCCCCAGTGTAGTCCTGGCTGCATTCACACTTGTGTCTTTGAAGAACTGCCCTTTGTTTCTGTCCTCCATCAGTATCTTCTATTGCTAAATTGCAGCTTGAAATGCACCTTCACTGCGTGATCTACTAACTTTCTAGTATCATACATTCCTTCTGCCTTGCATGGTATTACTACTTTAGTTTAGTTTTATTTTGATTGTCCCAATAACAAGACTTTGTCACTTCTGACATCACCAGTCATATACACCCTGGCATCCAACAGTGAACTTCTCCAGTGCCTACTAATAGCAACATGGTCAAGCTGTTTCTGGGTGAAGCCATCATATGATTTCCATGTCCGTTTCTTTCCTCGTGTAGGAATAGTATACCTTCCAAAGCAAAGGTTGCATATGCTGCAGAGTTCAACAAAACATTCTCTGTTGTCAGTCTGTCCTGAGATGCTGTCTCTTCCCGTAATGTGTTCATATCCAGTATTATCATCTCTAACCTATGCATTTAGATTTTTCCCCCAAGGATAGCAATGTCCTATTTATTGATCTTGTCGCGGATGCTCTGCAGTCTTTCAGTCTTGACCTGCTCATCGCTGCTATTTGTTGGGAGCAATGGTGACTTTTTTGCGTAGTTTGTGACAAAGTGAGCAATCAATATTCTTAAGTTTACAGGTTCCTATTCCTTCAGTGCTTTTAGTAGCTTCCTTGCTCAATAATGAACCTATTCCTTCCTGGTGTTATCTTCTCCTCCAGAATATGAAACAATCACACCTTCCTACAATAATTTGCCTTGTCCAGTCCACCTATTATCACTCAGTGCAAGTATATTTAGGCCAAAGATTTTCGCGTTTCTGATAACTTGTATCAATCTACCTATTCTCCAAAGCAATCTAACTTTCCGACACCCAATTCTTGTCTTGATCTTAGCTGTGAAGATATCCTGTTTCAGAGGAAGAACTTCCTTGTGGCTTTGATTCTCCATCATCATAGTGGTGGCTGGATTTGCTGATTGACCAGTAATATCTTGTCTTATGTCCAGCAGATCATGGATCTCCACAGTTGTTTGTATTTGCAAATCTGTGATACTTATTTTGTGTCTGGGCTGTTTCTGTAACAGAAAGCATTTTTATGTGGCTAGGTTATTAGCCTGGTTTACAGCCCCTTGCCAGGAGGACTGGTGGACTAGCTATAGTCTGGCTCTTACTCTTTTTGACCCTGTCTTGCTTGGGTGGCCCTCCCAGGGGTTCTGCTCCCACCAGAATAGCCTTCAGGGTTATTGGAGCACACAAGCCTTCCCAGGAGGTAGGAGACAGGACACTGGGCTAGATGGGTCTTGGGTCTGATCCAATCTGGCAATTCTTGTTTACCAGATTAGACCAAATGGGTGCTATGGAAAAAAAATGTCTTGGAAGAAGTGACCTCCCTGCAAAGTCTGTTCTCCACGCCCGTTCTGACCACATGAGTTGAAGGCTGTGCCGTACTGTCCATACCCTAGGTGGATTCTCTTCTTGCAACTGTGTCAGTCTGCTGGGATTGCAGGGAGGCTACAGTTACACAGGTGCATGTTCAATCCCGATTGGGTCCAGGAAGGGGAAAGAGTAGAAACCTTTCCACAGGTTGTTTGCCAAGTTGGGCCATCTCCTTCCTTGGGTCGGAGACTGGTTCTGTTTTAAATGGTGAGTGCGTGCGCGTGGGGGGGGGAGGGGAGGATGAATAAATTCTCCAGTCCCTTGCTCCTCCTTTCGGCAATGAGCCGCATGTGAACAGACCCGGAGCACTCCACTGAATTCAGGGATCTCTCCACACAGGGCTCATTGCAGGATTGGCGGTAAGGGGGGCAGAGACAGGTTTAAAATGGGGGCAGCAAGTCACTGACCAGTACCGCAGCTGTAAGCCCCTAGGGTGATTCTGTAGAGAGCCACATGAAGAGACGCGGAGGTACAAAGACCACGCTTTGGCAAGGAACTTGATGAAATTTCTTTTCCTTTTTTAAAAACGGAGCCAGTCCCCTGTCTTCCCAGAAACCACCCGAGAGGTAAGAAGCAAAGCTGCTTGGAACCACCTTCCAAATATTTGCACAAGGTGTTGCTGAGATTGAAGGCTGCCCAGGGAGCGAGCCACAGCCTGAGGATTCCTGCTCAGAGAGCCCCTTTTAAAACGTTGGTCACTGCTCCGGTGCTGTCTGTTCAAAGGCACGTGGCATCAGCCTGTGTTGTAAGGCCCTGTGCCTTGAGATACTCGATTCTTTGGAAGGATCATGAATCTGCTGCTGCTGAGGAGTTCCCCAGTTTCCATAAAATATTCTTAAAGGGACAGTGACAACTGGACATGATGGCTCTTTGCCTGTAATCGGTGTTTGGATTCTACAGGGATGGGTGCTACAGACCAGCTAGGGCCATGGTGCTGGTGTGAACGGGACCCTGTGCAGGCCCGGGTGCCTTCCATTGCAAGATCAGTGCCTTGGGTAGTTCCTGTGTTCTCCTGCCGTGTCAGTAAGATCCCAATTCTGAAAATGATTAAGCACCTGAGTAACTGTGCACCCAATGAACTCAACTAGCTAGATTCTGCTCTTCACTACTCCAGTTTCATACTGCTGCAGCCCCAGGGAGTTCAGTGGCATTATTCTGCATTTACACTGGTGTAACTAAGCAGAATTTGGCCCAGTGGAGCTACTCTCCTGTGTCAAGGCCTTAGTCAATTATCCCTTGTGGAAAAGACCCACATTGACATCCATGGAGGAGCAGGAAAAACCCTTATAAAATGTTCTCTTAAAGGAATGTGTTACAGGACATTTCTAGGACTAGATACTATTTTAAAGAAACTGGATTTTTTGTAAATATACAAATTCAAAGAATTCCTCTATCAATGTGCATTGCAATGCTTTACCTCCCAGCATCAGGAGTCTGGGGGTTCCTCTTGAAACGTGGGCTGAGCTCGGAACATACAGGGCAGTGCAGTCAGAGGGGATTTGGCTTTCAGAACATAAGCCTACCTCAAACGTGGGCAGCGCTGATTCATGGAAAGTGTTCATTTATTCGTGCAAGCCTGTTCTATCAATTAAAGCTCTGTCTCACATAAAGGTGAGAATTGTGTAAAGCCTTCTAGTGGTTTTTCTTTATCTCATCCCTCACCATTACCACTCCCTTCTATTTCCTCTGGTCCCCAGTAATTAGAGCAGATTACACAGCAGCCCAGCAAGAGCGGGCAGATGCTGAGGTCAGAGGAGCCGTGTGTTAAGAATGATCTTACCTAAATGACTGCATAGTGAGTGTAAGCCTGCAGGTGACTATCTATGCAGTGCCTAGGACCCCGCTTACATGCCTAATCTGTGAGTGTTACCAGTGTAATGCAGGCATGGGCAGGCAGCGAGTAACTGTCTAAAGAAGTTGCTACGCTGGAAGAGGAGTAATGCTTTCTCACAGGGGCGGGGCAGTCGATCCAGGGGTTGGAAGGGAAGGGGTACGTCGTCTCCCTCTGGCTTGGGGAAAGACCATTGCCTGTTCAGAGTGTGGGAATTTGCAGGTAGCAGGGTAAGGCCAGCTGTGGGGAGTGGCTTAATTTTGCCTCCCCTGAACACGGTTAGATGTGCTGTGGGTCTTTGGCACGGCGGCTGGTAGTGACAGTCCAGGAGGAAGGATCTCTGAGTGGACAGCTGGAGATTTTCCCTCCCAGCGCTGGGCTGAACCGAGCCTTGCTTTACCCTTTGCTTTGGCTTCTGGGCTATAGAGGGATGGGACATTCTTGGCATTCACCTTCTGCGTCTGCAGTAGCATTCACACCTTTCTATGCATGTGGGTCCTCTGCTGCTCCGACTGGCCTGCCTCACCCGTAGCATTGCATCGTTCATCAGATTTGCACCAGAAATAAAACCTACCTTGCCTCCCGGCAGCTTCTTGGCGCAGGTGTACAAGTGGACTGTGACATCTACACCTGCGGTGCAGAATTTTCTGTAGCCAGTAAAAATACGTATTTTGGGGAAAATGCAGGGTGGCGGGAGGAGGGGTGTTGGACTACAAGAGGCGTTTGTCCTTTGGTTCTGTCTGCAGCCGGTCAGTAGTGATGAGTCGTTGCCAGCTGATCGCCATGTGGAATGGGTGCAGGAAGGGCAGGCCTCAACGTGGTTGCTAATGTCCATATCTCTCACACAGCTCTCCCAGCTGGCACTGCATTGGCATCCAGGTAGAGAGATCAAGGACCCAAGAGTGGGCTCTGGAGGCCTTTCTGCTACGGGTAGGTCTGTTCTTGAGGTATCGTGGCAGGGAGTGGTGTGGTGGGCAACGTGTCCGCAGTCCAGCCTGTATCCTGTCTATGGATGGACAGAGGATGCGAGTTTCCCCAGGTTCAGTCCTGCCCCTGTCACCAGAACCATGGGCAGGTAAATGGAAGAAAGTCTGAGTGCAGGAAATCAATGTCGCTGTCGGCAGAAACGTGATATTTTTGGGCCTAGGTTCCCTGCACCCTGGATTTGTAGTTCTAGCCGTTTCCTTGACTGGAGGC
Organism: Mauremys reevesii; assembly: GCF_016161935.1. Lineage (NCBI taxonomy): Eukaryota > Metazoa > Chordata > Testudines > Geoemydidae > Mauremys > Mauremys reevesii. Next base: position 3,429,712 of record NC_052631.1, read on the forward strand.
AGATGTTCTGTGTGTGCCTCTGATCAGCAGCTCGTCGCCAAACCACAACACTAAGTGGGGGTTAAAGTGCTTTACAGAAACTTCCTGTGTTGTTCCCGCAACCCCAGTGTTAGTGCAGGCCATGTTCCCTGTCCCCATGTCTCCTCCCTGCGCCTCCCAGACGCGGTGTAAATAGAGCTGTCATCTAGGTGCCTGTTACTATCCAGGAGGAAACAGGCTTGGGCTTCCTGGCATCATGGGTTTAGACGGTTTGACTCTAGGGGCACAGTGGTGCTACATGCCGCAGAAAACCAGCATCAGGGCATGTAGCACCACACACCAGTTACACAGCAACCAGGGCGCTAGACTACAGCCATGCCCATCTGTAATGGGCAGGAAGCAACTAGGATTCCTCTTGTGTGCGAGGGAGACGCAGATCCCTTCCTTTCCTTTTCCTGGCCACCCCCCCTCCCCTGGAGATTTTTCCAAGGGATTTTTTTCATAGGGATTTTCCAGCTATAGTTTCTGCTGGGTCATCTGGTCCAGTAGCCCTCAAACTTTTTTGCCACTGAGAGTCCACAAACCAGTTGAGGATGTTTAGTGCCCCTCCCCTCAAAATCCCCCAATCCTTCACAGCTGGTAGAAACAAGAAACAGCAGCTGCTTTCAGGTGTGAGATGCAGGGTCTGAGTGGAGGGCTGATTTCCCCCTGTTCTCAGCAAGTGGTGCCCTCGCATAGGCATAGCATCAAAACCTGACCCTTTGCCAAGGATACTAAATGTCTCCTAACATCCTGCAATACCTGTAAGCCTAGAGGGCTCAGTCCCATCCTCCTCACACAGGCAGGCCCAGAGGGTGCTTTATGACTCAGCCTCAGAAATCTGAATCCATCCTGTGACCGCTAAAGCTCTGGGAATCGAATGTTCTCAAACTCTGGCCCTGAACTTAGAGGAGGAGAGCAACCCATCTCTGGGGACTCATTCCTTGCCTGATTGCTGCGTGAGTTTTAAACATTCAGCAGAACATGCTCTGGAAAATGACTTTGCACTGGAGCATGAGGTTATCTGAGGGGTTGTTTTTAACTCCAGTTCACTGTTGTTTTAAGCCCTATGCTTCTGTTTTCCATGGCTATTTCTGGATCCTCTCTGTGAAATGCTGCTATATGATAGACTTGCAAACACTTCTTTAGTCCCTTTGAAGTTTTTTGAATCGGAACAAAACCAGTTACGTAGACCTGAATGATCACTTGGGTTAATTTCTGTTCTTGAAAGTTACAGGGTTTAAAGTTGTTTCTGAGTTCTTACAAATCCATGCACTGCCTTAGATCAATAGAAAATATGCAGCGTACTGCTATGCCACCCTCCGTGTTTGGAATGAGACACGTTAGATAAGGACTAAAGTTGGGGCATATTTCAGATGTATTATTTACATTCCTGTTTGGGAATAAACTACCAGCAACTTTGAAAAGGATCCTTGGAGAGCTGAATAAATGAGCACAGTTACCTGAAGAATTCAAATGCTCTTAGGTTTTTTGTGTGTGTTTAGTATTGGAATAAGCAAAATGTGCAAAAGGAAGTCTTATCAGATGCATGGATGACCAGAGCATCCTTGCACATGCTCAGTATGTTTTCATGGACCTATTCTACATTTGCACTGAGACTCTTAGAGCCAAGGGTCACATACAGGGCCGGCTCCGGGCACCAGCGCAGCAAGCAGGTGCTTGGGACGGCCAACGCAAAAGGGTGGCCCGTCTGGCTCTTCGGCGGCAATTCGGCGGTGGGTCCCTCTGTCCCTCTCGGAGGGAAGAACCTCCCACCAAATTGCCGCCAAAGAATGAAACGGTGGCGGTAGAGCTGCCGCTGGAGTGCCGCCGATCACGGCTTTCTTTTTTTATTTTTTCCCTGCTGCTTGGGGCAGCAAAAATGCTGGAGCCGTCCCTGGTCACAAAGACTAAATTCTCTTCTCACTTCACCTAGGCTGCGCCACTGAAGCAGGAGGGCTTGCTCGGGTGTAAGTGAAAGCAGAATTTGGCCCAGTAGCTGCAGGATTACTTCATCCAGCACTGAAATGCAGCCGTTGCTGGGGTGGAGGACAGCAGCTTTGGGAAGTGAAGTAGAACACTGTATTGTATTGACGCTAAGAGTCAGTTTAGCTCTCTGCTCCCCATAAAGGAGTGGCTATGGCACTCCAATAGCGCTGTAGTCTGCAGAGTACATAAAAGTTACTACACTGGCAGCCTTATTTTTCAAAGGCCAAGTTGGGTGCTTGGCTCAGATTGCAAACTTCCAGTTGAGATTTTTTGACTCCTGACTCCTATGCAGTTAAAAACATTAAAAAGGCAGGAGGACTAGTATGTGAAGGGGAGGAAGGAGAAATCCTTTTCTCTTGGCTATAGCTACAGTCTCCTTTTTCTGCGGGTATCCGTCAATTCCAAGCAAGGACAACAGGCCCCCTCTAAACTAGCTCTGTCATTTTTCCTTGCTACAACGGTTGTATGGTAGAGTTAAGCCCCTGGTGTATTCTCCCCTTTCTGCACCAGGAAGCCTGTCTTTGTGCGTATTGCATTCAGAGCTCTCGCTTCATATTCCTCAACACTCCTTCCTTGGCCGGCTTTTATTTGGACCGATGCAGAATGCAACCCCCTCTCCCCCTTCTTATCTGGGAAAACTGGCACAGGCAAAGACTTTGCCCTGCCAGTGACCTATGACAACAACAGGAGGATGTCAGTGCTAGAAAATTTCACTCTAGCCAGAGGTACAAACCGAATGCCACAGCAGTGCTATAGGCTTACTGAGCTGCGTGCTGGATCCTGGCTCATGGAGCCAAGGGTCACAAGGACTGCAACCCAAAGGGACCTACTCTGGTTAGCTGATATATGTATCCTGAACCTGGATTTGTAAGCGTCCATTGCCGGATGCTCAGCTGCAAAACCGTCGGCTTCCTGTGGTGCAACAGATCTCCAGGCTTTGCCGTCTGCGCTGTGTAACAGCACTGGTAAATCGGTTCCTATTCGATTCTTGGCCGCTCAGCTTGAGCCATATGTCCCAAAGCAGCTACAGCAAACAGCAGGAGTCTGAGCAGTCCCCTAAGGCTGGTCGGGAAAGAGGTTTGTTTGTTCCTGCAGGGTGATGGAAATGAAAGCTTTCATTTGGGTCGAAGGCTTTCCCGTTCTCAGCAAAAAGTTGTAAGTTTTTTCCTGAAAGTGGATGTGTTCTGCCGAAATGTCCATTTCGACGAAGAAGCTATTTTCAACAAAAAAAAATGTTTGTTGAGCAGCTTTGCAACCCGCCCAGTTGTGAATGCCCTCGGAATGGCTGTGTCTGCATCCAGTCCCATCCGTCTGCCCCAGGGCACCGGGCTTTCCTTCGAAATCTTGTTCTAGCAACATCCTCCCTCCTTTGTGCTCAGCTCAGTAAAGTCTGGTTGAGTTGGGCAGGTGTCTCAGCCATTTGATTAGCGTGCGGGTGTGTGTGTGTATGTGTGTGTACACACACGTACAAGTAGAGTGGGCCATATGCTGCCTGTGACGTTGTTCTGCACTGGCCCAGCCATTCCTGCTAGTGCTGGATTCAGGAGGGATTCCATAGTATTTGCATTCAGCTCCTGCTTGGCCGTCCTGCATTTTATTATCTTTCTTTTTTTAATGTATTAAAAAGAAACTTATCTACAACAGCTGCCACAGTTATATCTCTTTGCACAGGAGTAAATTCATAGGGGAGCTGAACCTGCTCTGTTACGCTAGTGAAAACCAGGAATAATTCCATCCAAGTCAGTGGAGGTATGGAAACCCAGATGAGTGAGAGCAAATATTTAGCAGTTCCCAAGTCCTGGATCTTCCAAACAACTTTTCCACCTCAAACCAGACCTATGACACCCTCTTTGCTATTCCAGGCCTGGGACAACCCTCCACTCTACGGCTGTGGTAATGCACTTCAGTCCTGATCAGTAACACCTGTGCTGTTGCAGTTTGGGAGGATCCCCAGGAGCCATAGATTTTAGTCTTCACAATTTGTTGCTGATTTCCGTTCGGTGTGGTGGAACAGACAGATGTCCTCTGGCACTCGATGAAGATCCCGAAACTTATTTCACCTGAGCCATCTATCTTTGCACTTCACTAATTACAGCAGGGAAAATGTATTAAAGTACTGCACTCCTGGAAGCCTTCATTTCCGGGCTACCCTGACATGGATTTGGGAAATCCTGGGTCTTGCATGAGCTCACAGACTTAAGGAAAAAGTCTATCGGTTGTACTTTGTTGAGCCTTTTGGAGTTCCCAGCTGGAGGAGAACTTGGCAAAACGTGGCTGCCTGAATGTTTAAACGCGTGCTTCTTTGTTCACCTTCGCTTTTGTCCCAGGAGGAATGAAGTAATTTATTTGATTTGCCCTGCTGCTTTCTGCCGATACCAAGGAATGGCAGAAAACAAGACCCTGGTGAATGTGTAATCTGGGAGCATGTGGTTTTGAAATATGTGGTAACTTACACATCAGTACTAGAGTGGCCAGTTTGGAAGACCTATCAGCAAGGCTCTTGACTAACTTAAGATAATGACTCTTCTAGGAGACGCGCAATGTCGTAGAGGGGGAAGGAATTTGAAGTAAGCCACTGCTAAAGTTGTCTTACCTCATTAGCCACAGAAAAGCAGCCTGCGATTCAACTGAAAACTTTCCCCCACAAAGGTCTGGATTCATCCCTTGTAGGCAGAGCACAGTGTGGTGTAGTCTAAATACAAGGTAAAAAGCCAATGCCACACATGGATTTGGGTGGGAGCCTTGCTGAAGTCGGAAAAAGCCTAGGTCTCATTCACCAATTAAGGCTGTGTGACTTCATTGGACCATGTATGGAGGAGGAACATTTAGCTGTATAATTATCATAAATAGGAAATTCTGAGCTTTTTCTATGACCTAGCTTTTCAAATGCTAGTCTAATGCAGTCACCCACCAGATTGTGCTTGTGAAAGGCCTGCCCTGAGTTGTTGTCGGTTGTTTCCTAGCTTTAAAGAAACCTCTAAGCATCACATCTTGTTCTGAGGAAAACTGCCACCTTCTTTTCCCCTTCTCGTCTCAGAAATTTTTCTCCCGCTAATCCTCAGGGGCTTGCAGTTCCTTCCTAGTTAGACGCTATTAGGCTTAATAAGGGAGCATTGACTGAACCAATTATAGACTCTTTTATAACTGCTCCTGCTGCTGCTGGTGGTGGTAACACAGACCAGAACAGATGCCAAGAAACTAAACACTTTATTTTTTTTCCCTTTTGGCTGTTCATCCTCGTGGAAACCCCATTTCACACTGCAAGAGGGTATGTGGACGACAGCTGAATACTCAGCTGTGATGTACAGATGACTGTTTGTTTTCCCCTCAGATTCACAAAAGAAATACACACATGCTGGGTCAGATTGTGGTCCCTATTAAAGCCCTTTGCAATCAGAGATTCACTTTCAGCAAGGATTTCAGCGTGCAGAAAGTGGATCATAAATGAGCGTTCATAGCTCATGAAATAATCATCTTCTCCTAACAAGGTTAGATGAACTGCTTTCATGGGTTGATGGATGAGCTGCTGAGGTCCCTCTCTTCCCATGGAATGATACTCAAGACTCTGCAGGATTGGGACCTTTAATGCTTTTTGATTTTCTTAAATAGGTCTGGGGCCGATCCAGCACCCTTGACGTGAATGGGGAAAAAACAATTGAGTTAAATGGGCACTAGAATGAACTCAGTACTCGGCCGAGTCATGACTAGGCCCAGCCTGGCTAGCAGTTAGTGGGTCACAACACAAGGTAGTCCAGCACCAAAATGTGAATTAAACGCATCCTGTAGTTCCAGTGTTACGACACACCCTGCATTATATGTACCCTGATGTGTACATGCTCAGGGTTTATCGTTTTCAGTTTTTTATGTAAATCTTTGCAAAGCTACTGAATTATCGTTTTTTGTGCAAAAATGCTATTTTAAGAAGCATGTAGAACTTTTGAAAAAAATGTAGTTGCTGTGGGAAACGCTCCCAGCCAGTTGCTGTGGATTGTTATGGAATCTGAGCAACGTCTTTAGTTCTAGAGTTGGGGTATAATGTTCATTAGGAACCTTTTTTTCTCTCTACAGGATCCATTAATCTCATTAAATTTAAAGCAGCAGGAGGATGATAATTGGAGAAATTAACTGATTTATTTATTAATTTCTGATGCATTTTTACTGGAATGGAATAGAAAATGATTGAGTATATTCGTGTGAAATAAGAGCTGTTATTAGTGCACATATTGTAGATGGTCTATTGGAAGATCATCTTGGTTAAAGTACGTAAATTTCCTTTCATAGCATTCCTTCTTTCACTGCAGCCAGGACTTATTTTTTTTCTGGCCGATGAATTCCTAATGTGTAACCCACACTAAACCAGTGTGGATCTTTGTCCCTTGTCTAGTGGCTAGACCTAGTTCCTTAGCTCAGTTGCTTGCATTGGATTAATGTGGGTTGCACTAGATGGGAGATACCTAAGCTATTTCATTTATATTTTGCCTGGCAAGGTGTTCAGTGCAGTAGGAGAACAGTGGTTATCCAGAATGAGTGTGTGAACTATTGACAGACTCTGTCACCATTAGGTTAGAGTAAAGTCACTGATTCAGAGCAATCTGGGTCTCTTGGTAAACTGGGCGCAAGCAAATAATATGCTTTTAATGTGGCTACATGTAAATGTATTATACATTTACGAACAAAGAATGTAGACCGCACTTACAGGATGGGGGACTCTATCCTGAGAAGCAGTAACCTTGAAAAAGTTTTGGATGTCATGGTGGCTAATCCGCTAAACATGAGCGCCTAGTGTGCTGCTGTGGCCAAAAGGGCTAATGAGATCCTGGGATGCGTACACGGGAAATCTTGAGTAGGAGTAGAGAGGTTATTTTACCTCTATATTTGGCACTTGTGATACCACTGCTGGAATCCTGTGTCCAGTTCTGGTGCTCACAATTCAAGAAGGATGTTGATAAATAGGAGAGGGTTCAAAGACGAGCCACGGGAATGATTAAAAGTTAGAAAACCTGCATTACAGTGATAGACTCAAGGAGCTCCATCTATTTAGCTTAACAAACAGAAGGTTAAGGGATGATTTGATAACAATCTGCAAGTATCTACATGGGGAACAAATATTAAATAATGGGCTCTTCAGTCGAGTAGAGAAAGGTCTAACTTGATCAAATGACTGGAACCTGAAACTAGACAAATTCAGACTGGAAATAAAGTGTAAATTTTTAACAGTGAGTAATTAACCATTGGAACAGTTTACCAAAGATCGTGGTGGATTCTCCATCACTGATTCATTTTTAAATCAAGAATTCCTTCCTTAGAAGTTTTTAAGGCCTGGCTTGACAAAGCCCTGGCTGGGATGATTTAGTTGGGGTTGGTCCTGCTTTGAGCAGGGGGTTGAACTAGATACCTCCTGAGGTCCCTTCCAACCCTGATATTCTATGGGATGTTTTCCTAAAACCGCTGCTCTAGGAATTACGCTGGGGCAAGTCTCTGGCCTGTGTTCTGCAGGGTCAGACTAGATGATCACAATGGTCCCTTCTGACTTGGAATCTAGAAATCTATAAATAAAGGTGGAATAAATAGGGATGAATTGAATAGATGCAGCTGTGTCACAAATGTTGCCACAGCCCATGTTCACCCACTGTTGTAAATGCACATTATTCAGCCTGGAGAATAAATACAAAGTCCAAATAAATTATTAATTATTTCTATTTCACTTGTAAGAAATTGTGTCACGAAGTGTTAGAATGTTAACAGTCGCAAACAAACTGCTTACGGACTGGACTAATTAGCTGTGCTCAGTGCTAAGATGGATTCCACTTCTCCTCATGCCTCCTTAACAAATAGTTCCAGTGAGGTACACCCCTGCAAACCCACTGAAGGGAATGGTGCTGCACAGGTGTCGTTGAGGGTAGATTTTGCAAATAACATACAAAAAGGGAGGAACCCAGCTTGACTATGAATTTGCTGCATTGGCAGTTAGGAAAGGATAATCTTTGTACTTGTAAACTGTGCCCATTTGTTACGGAGACAGCAGGCCTGGATCGCCACATGGTATTCATACAGTCACTTTTCAGAGTAGAACCACTCTTCCAAGCATTGTGATTTAGATGTAATTATATAACTAGTGCACTTACTGACTCTTACATCCTTGTTAATTAAACTGACTTGAACTGAATTTCTGAGCAGAGACAAGAGCAAGATTTTCAAAAGCACACAACATTGGCCTGACTCTGCTTCCCCACAAGTCTCTGGGAGCTTTCACTTCTTCTGGGGGGAGCAGATTATGCCCACGCTGGGTGCTTTCTCTCAGGGCCAATAATCAGTGGTGTCCTACGTGAGGCAAATGGCAGACAAAGGAAATGAATTTGTCGTTTCCTGAGGTGGCCTAACACAGGGAGTATTCGCTCTCGCAGCTCACATGCTGCATGCGCCTTCAGGAAAACATTGTTGTACTCTGCTGAATCAGGAAGGTTGTTGATGTTTAACTTCCTTTCGCGTTATGCTCCCTGTCTTGGAAACTGGCCATATGACAATTGCACATTTTCTTGAGGGGAGAGGTAAGCTCCTGTTTCCCACAGGCTCTGGTGTTACCCCTTATTCTTTGCTGAGTCAAACATTTGCCACTGCAAAATCCTTTGAGGTCTGACTCCCAGGAAGTTTCATGTATATTCCAGTTTTCCCACCCCTGCAAATTCCCCAGCTGGGCATGGTGGTTTCTGCCCAGAATAGAACACAGGTCATTGATTGACCAAGAGATATTTCCGTCTGTATTGTGTGTTCATTTAACACATGGGACATTATCAGCTTTATCTAAATGAAGGCTTCTCACCCAAGATTCTGGCTGTGGGTAGGTTTATCTGGGCTGTTGTAGCTGTCTGTAAACTCTTAGCCCCTGGCTGTGCTAAGCTAATGGCTGCTGCAGCTGCTACATCTGTGGAAGGGATACTTCTATTCAGAGTAGAAATAGCAACATCGATCCAGTCTGGCAGGTGACTAAAAAGGCCCTACATTCATTTGAAGTTATTCAGGCCAAGATTTTAGAAAATGGGTGCTGAAAGTTAGGCTTCTAAATTGTTGTATCAACCAAGCAAGTTACTAACAACTTCAACAGGACTTTATTTTTACAGTGGAAACCTCTGTACCAAGCTGCTGCTGCACCCTCTGTAACTCTCACTCAGCCTCCTCCACTCCTCCCCCCCCTTCCTGTTTCCTGTCCTTTCAGACTCCCAACAGCCAGTGCTCCCAGCTCTAATAATTACAAGCAACATCTAACCACCACATAAATCCATATTTAAAACAGCAGCTGGGAGCACGCTTCCCAGTGCGGGTGGACAGGCATCCACTAGCTGTGCCTAAATTAGCATGCTAATTTAAGCAATGTAGCCACAAATGCATGGCAGGCAGGTTGGACTAGCCACCCCCATAGGTACTCAGGCGGTTGGGTCGGATTGTACAGAGCCAACTAGCTCAGATTGCCTCCCGAGCAATTGTGGCCACAGTGCTATTTTTAGTCTCTAGCCACACTGGGAAGCGTGCTCCCAGCTGCTGTGTAGACATACCCCAAATAAGTAGCTTGGTCATCAGAAACCTTGAGTCCATTAACCTCAGCTTCAAGCTACTAACTTTGCTTTGGTGTTGGAGAAATGAACGTATTCTTGCCACACCTCCATATAGTAATGACACAGTCTGACCCTAGTGTTTCTAAATCATTAGGTGCTCTTATGCCCTGATGATAGGGGATCTTATAAAAACCCAGCCAGAGAAATTGTTCTGAGGCCCTGTTGTGGAAAGGCATACGGGGAAGGCCCCTGCATCATGATGGTCATCCGAGAGAGAGGAGTTTCAGGAGAAATGGGTAGGATTTCTCTCATCCAGCAGCTCCAGGAGGGCTGCTTCTAATGGAGTAGAGTCTGGAAAGTGTAAAGAGTCTTGGATTGTATAATTCATGGTGATGCACAGACTCTTCATCTGGTTATCAACCCGTTGAGGAACACTAGAGCCCTCGTTAGTATCCCAAGTCACAGAAGTCATTCTAGTCTCCTGAAACTTTTAATCCTTGTACGAGAAGCATGCAGACAGTGTCAGTTTGTTTGCTTTGACTTTGTCTTGCCGAGGCAGGTAGGGGTAGGGTTACCAATTTTGGCTGGATGTATTCCTGGAGATTTCATCACATGACATAATCTTTAATTAAAGATAACCTTTAATTCCTGGAGACTCCAGGCAACCCTAGATAGGTGGTGGGAAATGACGGTAGGTGTATTATTTACTGATTTATGTGGACGTTGACTTGTGTGTTTTAGGATCAATCCCAGCACCTTCTGAATGGTTATTTTTATCCTGAAAGATGCAAAGAGCTGATGTGAATAACATGATGCAGTTTGCCAATTCTGTGTGCAAAGCAATGTTTCGACTAAGACGTACCCTTTTTAAAGTGAGGGAAATGAAAGTCAGGGTTATCAGAGTCCCTGTTGGGGAGCTGAAGACTGGGTGAACGTTGTAGGTATATGGTGACATGCAGGCTACACTGAAGTCAATCGGAGCTTTGCTCCTGACTTCAATGAGGCCAGGATTTCACTCAGAGTGTTTATGGGCATGCACCCACAGTGCTAGTTCCAACACTTACACAATTAGCCAACTGCTCTGGCATCTTTTGGGCGAACCTTTAGTGTCTTTGGAGCTGGCACTGCAGATGGACTTTCTAATCCTGCATTTTGAAGAATGCCCATTTCTTCAGTAGCTTCTTTCCTTCACCCACCTCCTCTCCGGTTCCACATCATTGGGTGCTACAGATGCCAAGGGTTCACACTAAATATCTGCTCCTAACTGAGGTCCTGATCTGCAAGAGACTGAGAAGCTATTGGAAAATGCCCAGTTCTCTCAGCTTCTGGTTTCAGTAGAGTTGAGGGCTCTGGGGACCTCTCAAGATCAGGCTCTTACCAGGAATAGCTTGTTTGGAAGCTGGGGGGATTGTTGTGCATTCCACTCTGATATATACCAGTTTCATTTGATTTGAAACAAGGTCACATTCCCAGCTGTGTATTCTTCGGCTTGCCCTGAAACCCATTCCATGTATTATTTTCGGGACTCTCAGACTAAAAACAAAAAAAAATGTGAAGTGCAACTTGGATATCAAATGAGGTCATCTGACAGGAAAACCCACTTGTCCCAGGTTTTTATTGTAGCTGCTGTTTCTCACCTATATTCTTACCATTGAAGGTGCAACTGGTTAGTGGAGTTAGCAAAATAATTTTGCAGACATCTTTCATTATGTCTGTCTTTCTAGGAGGAAACGTGAGGAAAGAGGGCGGTTTTCATGGTCCGTATCATATCAGATGTGAGTCCATCAAAGGATCCAAGATTTTTAAGTGCAAGTGAGAACCATAACTGTGGGCAGTAAGTCATTAAATTTCACTTTTCCAGGCCCCAGCATTTTTGGTTGTCCCAAGTTGCTGGACTGGTGGATTTCTCCTAGTGTGATATCCTCTGTTGTTTGGATAAATAAGCTTAGTGTCTATTGACATTGAGAAGCCAAGCCATTATTTGGATCCCAATGAAATGCAATTAAAGTGACTAGCTTCTTTTATTTTGTGTGCATGTGCACTTGGAAGATTGTTTTATTCCCCTGGCAGAACCCTCAGGAATCCCTGAGAAAGGAGGAAAGATGCCGAAAAGGGAGCAGATCCAAGAATGAGGAAATGCAGTTGTTGTTGTTACCAGATGGCATCTTGCATAGTGTGTGAACGCTTCGGGGTTTGGGATTTGTTCTGCATGTTTTGTTTGTGCTCAAAGAAGTTTTTTGGACAGTTTGGAAAATTTCTGGGTGCTGTTCCCAGTGCCTTGGTAGGATTGTGTGTGTGTGTTTGTGGACTGAGTCACCAATACGCAATACATTCTACATATAATCGCCTTCTCATGTTTTAAGTTCTCTGACTTTCTTGCTGTTTTATAGTTCATTTTGCAAAGTCTTCTGCTAACTGGTTACCCTTCCATTGTAGAGCAGTGTAAGAATTATTTCTCCCCACAGTGCAGTGTGGCAGCAGTAGTTGTGCTGTGTGTGTGAATGTGTGGTGAGGGAGGGAGTTACTTACTTTGCAGACAGTTCAAAAGAAGTGTGTGTGTGTGTGTGTGTGTCAGAGAGAGAGAGAGAGAGAGAGCCCATAGTTGTGCATGAAGTTACATAGACCTGGGGTTGCAATTGTATCCATAAATCTCTTCACAGATGGGGAGTGGGTTAAAACTGGTCCTTCGTACCTAGCAATCGTTTATGGGTGCAGACCAGGGGATGAACATGGCCACTGTTAACGTTGACAGGGTGTGCAAAATGTACAGACAAGCAAGAGGCCATGGGACAAAGCTTAGGGGCAGAAATGCTGAAATCACTGAGGAAGTTGCATTGGATGCCAAAGGATCCTGAATACTAGCGGGAAAGGCCTGAGTTTTTATTCAGCGATAACATTGACTTTGTTCAGCTTCCAGTGCAGATTCCCTGGCGCCCAGAACACAGGCCTGCGTGATAGCAGGTCCCCACTGAGTGGCAGTTCAGTAACCGGCACAGGAAATATTGGATTTCTGCATGTGGTATGTAAAAGTGGAAAATAAGGCTGACGTGCCAAAGGGGCATTCCAGCGCGTAGGCTACACGTTGCTGGATATTACACAGCCATGGCGCCCACAGAAGGCATCTGCCTGAGAAGAACCTCCAAAAGCAGAAAGGCGTGGGACTAGATCTCTGATTCAGGACCCAGTAAAATAAGATGACCTCACTGAGTCTGAGCTGGCTTCATAACACTCTAGAGACAGTAACTGGAGCTGAAGACTCTGAATTCCTTAGTGTCTTGCCGAGTTGTCTGTGGTCTCGTGTGTGTGTGTGTGTGTGTGTGTGTGTGTATATAAGCAAAGTCTTCTCAAGCGGGTAACTTAGAGTTATCTGATCCAGACAGAGGAAGTCTCCCCATTCTCTTCCTCTGAGCTAGCTTGGATTCTTTATAAATTGACTTCAGTTAGTTAACTGGAACCTCAGGTTTAGGGTCTGGTCTAATGCCCATTGAAATCAGTGGAAAGGCTCCCATTGACTTGGCTGGGCTTTGGATCAGTCCTTTAGATCACACGTCTTTGTCAAACTCCACCTTGGAAGATTAGCTTTTTGCCTTTCTAAATTCCTTCTGTGTTTTCAGATGTAGACAGCCCTGAACTGTGCAGCATAGGCCCCTTCTATGCTAGAGCGCTTCATGGATAAAACCACGTGGAATTACCAGCTTGTGTGCGGAAGAGGGGCCATCCTGTCTGATTCTCCCCAAACCTCCTCATGCCTTTAGGAAACTGTGAGATTGAATTTTTCCCCACTTCTGTAATTCCCCCACTACAAAGAGAGGTGGTGTGAGCCCTGAATTCCTCCTGGCCTTATCCTTAAAGCAAGTGATGAATTTGCACTTGCAGATAAATCCAAATGAATGCTGTTGCCAGCTTTATTTCCCCTCTGCGCCTTTGCAGAACAGAGAGTTTGATTGGATGGCTCAAATTACTAGCACCCACCACCTTGCAGAGAACTCTTTCAAATAGCTTTCCATGTCGTCTTTCTACTCTGTTTACATGATAAGTTCTCAATGTTTAAAAGTTCTAGTTTAAAAGCTTATCATATTAACAACTGTCCAACTCCCCCATCACGCTTTAAAAAAAAAAAAGTTGAAGTTCATTTGTTTATGGCTGAGCATGTTTTGTCAGCCTGCCAAGCAGCAAGGAGCGCTTGGCGGGGTGATTCTGAAAACATGCAGGCCAAAAAATAGAAATGTCTCAAAATTAAGGACGTATGCTCTAAATAATTTTTTGTTCAGTTTTTGTAGAAAAAAATTGCTTCATATTACAGAGGGAGAGTGGAGGAAGGAATGGAGACAGGCCAGCGTTTCAAATACCAGTTGATACGAGAAGGGAACCAAAGGCAAACACAGTCAATTTCTGGCAGTGGCTCTCAACCTTTCCAGACGACTGTACCCCTTTCAGGAGTCTTTGTCTTGCGTACCCCACGTTTCACCTCACTTAAAAACTGCTTGCTTACAAAATCAGACCTAAAAATACCAAAGTATCCCAGCACACTATTACTGAAAAATTGCTGACTTTTTCATTGTTACCATATACTTGTAAAATAAATCAGTTGGAATATGAATATTGTACTTACATTTCAGTGTATAGTATATAGAGCAGTATGAACAAGTCATTGTCTGTGTGAAATTTTAGTTTGCTCTGATTTTACTGGTGCTTTTTATGGAGCCTGTTGTAAAACTAGACAAATATCTAGATGAGCTGATTTACCCCCTGGAAGACCTCTGCGTACCCCCAGCGAGATGTGTACCCCTGGTTGAGAACCACTGGTTTATGGCTTCTAAAGATGGGTGCCGGTCTGGGGCATATGCAAGCGACCCAATGCCCTGTTTCAAGGCTCTGGCTGACGAGCCGAGTCAGATGACAACTTTGAGACACTTCCTCTAAGAGGGAACCTACTCAGGGAGGAAGATGGAAGGACCAAGAGGGACTCTCTGCACTAGCCAGGCAGAAGGTCTGATAGGAGACAGAGAGTAAAGATGGCCTAGTGGTTAGGACACTAATCTAGGTCTCAGGGGACCCATGTTCTGCCACAAACTTCCTGTGTGACCTTGGGCAAACCGCTTAGTCTCTCTGTGCCCCAGTTCCCATCTGTACAATGGGGATAACTGCCCTGCCCTGCACCACAAGGTGCTGTGAGGATGAAGACATGAAAGACTGTGAGGTGCTCAGCTACAGCAGTGAGGGGGCTAAGACTGATACCTGCAAGAAGCAGTGGCAGAAACCTTAATGGGGAGAGGCAATAGAACAGGCCAGGAAGGAACTATAGAAGTTGAGCTGAGATGGATCTGTTTTGTTAAATATAGAAAATCCCCAAAAAACGGAGTGAAATCCCAGCTGTTGTTCTGAGCTTTATTCGGTTTACTGGCCAAGGAGTTGACCCACCAGCTTGCAAATACCAACTTCACTTTGACTTTGCAAGTATGTCCTAAACAGGCATCTAGGCAGCATCGGCCATCACTGATTGCCCTGTTTAACAGGTGGCTTCAAAGATATTAGAGGATGTTGCCTTCCCACGTTGAGGACCATGCCTGGTTTTATTTCTGGAACTGGGATTAGCACGAGTTTTCCAGGAAGAAAACTGCAAACCCCAATACTTTACAGCTGTCTGCTTAATTTAATCGTTATGTATTTTAAAAAATAGATGAGACATCTTGGAGCCAGCATGTATTCAGACAGTCGTGACAACTGCTTCTGGCATGTTTAAGAGCAAACACCCTGTATCTTGGACCAGTGGCAAGGAAGCTAATGAGGTGTCTGGAACCAGAGTGTGAAAATTTGAAGCTGTAGCAAAGGGATGGAATTTGATGCCTTTTGAGGTAGTGGAAATTTAATACTCGGGGGGGATAAGAAATATGGATTTTTGTGAAACTGCTTTTAAGGGAACAGGACAGGACAGGTCAGGGTATTAGTAATGATCTGTGGCACTTCTTAACCTTTTGAGTCCTTCATTCCGCTCCAGCTCAGACCATTGATAATGACTGATGGAAATTTCCACCCAAAGGGTGTTTTGGGGCCCATGTGAAATGAGTTGGGGTAATCTTAGTCCTCTTCTTAGTTGTCCCATGTGGTGAAAACCACCATTGCAATTGGCATCGTTACTGGCAGTCTTGGCAGAAATGGGGAGGAATGAATATAGCTGGAGACCGTAAAGTCACCATCCATAGAGGTGGTATTTTCAGGGGTCAGAGTTTTGAGGCGCATTGCCAGTGCAGTGTGGTAAAGCTTCCGGAGTGGTGTATCTGCCCTATGGGGTAGGAGGGAAGAGGATTTCATTGATCTGGGCTGCCAATCCAGCGTGTCTGACAAACATTGGATTCATACAGAGGTTTAATATATTTATTCCCCTTCCCACCGAAAGATTGAGGATTGCTTGTTTTTATGCATTGGCTTAGAGCAGGGGTAGGCAACCTATGGCATGTGTGCCGAAGGCGGCACGTGAGCTGATTTTCAGTGGCACTCGCTCTGCCCGGGTCCTGGCCACCAGTCCGGGCTCTGCATTTTAATTTAATTTTAAATGTAGCTTCTTAAACACTTAAACCTTATTTACTTTACATACAAGACTAGTTTAGTTATATATTATAGACTTATAGAAAGAGACCTTCTAAAAATGTTAAAATGTATTATTGGCACGTGAAACCTTAAATTAGAGTGAACAAATGAAGACTCAGCACACCACTGCTGAAAGGTTGCCGACCCCTGGCTTAGGGCCTAGGTCTCGGAGAAGAATCTGATTAGGGCATGCGATACATGTTGCTTGAAAGTAGGAGAGTATTTACACCACTATGCTGTTCAACTGGCTATGAATACAGGCCTGTGGCTGCTGTATCCTCACTGGGGCTGATGAGTGCCTGGAAGAGGCTCCTTTATGAGCCACCCAGTGCCTCCAGATCCTTTCCTTTAGCTCAGGTAAGAGCACATAACCCCTCTGCTGCATGCATCTTGCCCAAGTACACTCACTCATTATGAGGGAGCCTTCTTGTCCGGTCTCCATAATTCAGACTTCTTAACAACAACATACCATGGGCTACATTTGTCTTTGACCTACACCTTTGGTGACCCCAATGGGGTTTGGTGTCAGTTGGGTTGCTCTGGTTGAGACAGGACAGGGTTAGGCTTCACCATCCAAGAATGGCTCGAGGTCCATACCCCATCCTGTCCAACAGAAGCTAGGTCTCGGTTCTCCTGCCATTCTTGGCTCCCAGGCTTGATTATAACACGCTGTGCTTGGGAATGAAACCAGATACATAAAATAAAGTTTAAGCAAGTACAAGAAGTTGCTTGCTTGTCAGAGATGGGTCGCTTGTCACCACAGTGCTCTGATTGCTTCAGTGGTTGTCCATAGTCTAGCGAGTTTAAGATCTAGGTGTTGGTCTTCAGAGCTCTCAATGTGCTAGGGTTAGGCTATCTCAGACCCCATGTCTTTCTCCACCAAATCCTTCCATGATTGCTGCACTGCCCAAGAACAATGGGATTCTCAATGGCACGGGTAGGACTGGAGATCGAGTCTTTTCAGCGGCTGTCCCATGACTGTGGAACTCCCTTCCACGTGAATGAATCTTGGCCATGACGCTCACACCTTCAGGAAAAAATGCAAAATCTTTGCTATAGGTGTCCATAATAATAATTAATAATAACCTTTTACCTGCCCTTGGAAGTGTGTGTGTGGGGGGGAGATGAAAGAATTTAGGTCAATGTGGACCACCCATGTGGTTTGATGTACATTAGTAAGGCATCAATTGGTACAATTGCGGGTACAATTACATAGAAGGTTAGAAACAATTTTTTTATTTTTTTAAATTATTCCCTTCTTAGTTTAGGGCTCTCACTTTGCCTTAGGATGTTACAGTTCATTTCCCCCCGCCCCTTGTACAAGAGGAGTAACCGCCATACGTTGGTCTTCTCGCTTTGGCATATTCATATTCATACCAAATGATGTGTTCGATCTTTAGGGTTTCCTCTGTAGCCTTGTTTCTGGGCCCATAATTCAAGATGGCTGCAATAAGATCTCAGAAGTACTCTAGATGTTACACACAAGTAATTCAGCGTTTCCTTTAACCTGTAATATTGACTGGGTTTCCTTGGCATCCATATCTAGTCTGTCCCACTAACAGGAGGGCAAGATTAATTCCAGTTTTTAACTAATGTAGAATGTATTGAACTGCTGATGCTTGCTCGGAAAATAATCAACCTCTCCAGTGGACCTGGCCTCACTTCTGACATAAACGGTCAAATTCCTGCTGTGCTATCTTTGCAGATGGCTTTCAGGGAGCGGTAAACCCTCAGCATTCTCTTCCTTCTGGTGGTCTGAGAAAGAACCAAAAAAGTGATCTGCTAATGTTTTGTAGCCAACCAGGAGAGCGATCATTTAAAAAAAAAAAAAAAATGATCACCCTATAAAATTTAATGGAGAATTGTTTTAGGGGCGGCTTAAAAAAAACATAGGGAAGGACATCATAGTCTTCAACAGATTAAATTCTATAGAGTTTAACAGGCAGTGTGCTATGTTGCTATGCGGGCATACCACGCTTCACTCTTTCTAGATGTTGTTATATAGTCTACATTTGTTGATCCTGAATAGCATGTCTGAGTTAGTCAATCTGATTTTTATTGCGCTTCCAAATATGGTTTCAGCACCACGTGCAGGAGATCTGCGGTTCCCGTTAGTGTTAGCAGGAATTATGTGTGTAATTCCCTGCATGTGGTGCTGAAACATTACCCCTTATCAGTAGGCTTCCTTGACCATAGGAAGTTCATGCAGAAGGTTCAGTGGCCAATGAGTTCAACACAAACGGAGTGGGAAGAGGAATAATACCTCAGATGGATTCTGTCTTCTCTCTGTTAAAAGGGAACCTAAAGCTTTTGGGTTGTGTAAATCCTCCAAGGCTGCACTGATGAAAAACAGATCCACACCACGCATCTACCTTCTGGTATGTAATACCACTAGATCTGATTGTTCTGTTACATCTCCTCAGCGTTGAATCAAAAGCCAAGTTAAATTCTTCATTTTACAGCTGTCTTCTCCTTCTTGTCCAGACCCTGTGGGGGAGGAGGTGGGGCCTCAGAAATTAATTACAAAGCTGTTTACATGTCGAGCTCCTTGTTTATATCCTGATGATCCTATACTTGCAGAGAGCTGATGACTTAATGATTCAGCCAGCCCTTTCCAAGTACCAGCATTCTGCAAATGTGAGAGAGCCTCTTAACATTTCATTACATAATTCCCAGTGCTTAATTAAGGGAAATGCTAGGCCAAAGATCCTGGCTGCATTACAGGGGCTTTGCAGAGACAGGCTGAGATAAGAGCCGTGCAAAACATTTTGCTTTCAAAGCTGGGGTTGAGGCTGATAGATTCTCTGAACATTGGGGGAACCGGTTCACACAGCTACAGCATTTGCAAGCTCTTCCTCCCCTAGCTTTCCTCTCCCTACCCCAAACAAGCCCAGAGCACCACCCCCAACCGTGCTGTAAATCGGGAGGGATTTTGGCCCAACAGATACGGCATAGGAGTGGGAGTCAAGAGAACTGAATTCTGACTGACCCTGATTCACTGTGACACCTTGGGCCAGTCACTTTGGCTCAGATTTTAAAGGTAGTTAGCCATTGCTGAGCTCAGCGTCGCCATACCTAACTGGTTTAGGAGCCCACATCTCCTTTAGGAGCCCAAATCCCATTGGCTGAGCTCAGCAATGCCTAAATACCTTTAAAAATGCAGGCCTCTGCTTTTTGGTGCCTTCAACTCTCTGTGCCTCTGTTTCCCCACCTGCAATATGGGGATAATGGTATTTACTCTGCTCGGTACAGTGTTTTGAGATCGAGGGGTGGAAAAGGTGATGTCTGCACAAGCTGGAGGGGCTGTTCTTCAGGGAGGCTGGAGTTTCTTGGAAACCAAACGGTACATTTCACAGAGCTCTGGCCGGTGACAAGTGCAAACCGGAGGTTGTTAACCGGTGAGCTCAATAGCCAGCCACCTGCTGCAGTGGGGGCACAAATCGAAGCCAAAGATTCAGCATGAAGTGAGCGGCTTGGCATAGTCTCTTGGTGAGCTGAGATAAACAGGGTCGGCTCCTGTCCCTGCAGGTTCAGTTGACCGTTTAGCCCTGTGCAGAGATGCAATGAGCCTGCAGCATTGTTCAGTGTCTCTTTAGGCTGTGTAAGAAAGGAAGAGGTACGCCCATAGAGAGGGAAGCAGGGAGCCCCTGGATCACCGGCAGGCAAGCCAACTGCTGCTGGAACTTGACAATCTACATGTCCCTTGTACAGGAGAATTTCCATTGCCTGTATTACATCATACCTTAACCATGCAGCCGTCAGGAGGGTTTAAGCCTTTTTCCAGACCCAACGCTGGCCTGTGTGAACATAAATGAATATAAATAATTGCATGTTTCCCAGCTGGGTGAAGGAATGTGAACAGTGGGAAAAGTCACCGCGGCGTTTCGGAGAGAGGCCACTTCTGAGGGCTTGGAGATGTTCTGACACTCTCCTTATCAGGGTGGGTTTTTTTTTATGTGGATGTGCTAGCTAGCATGGGGGAACCGTGGGTACCAAGGGAAGGTGCCATGCAGAATGTGCCTTGTATTAAAGCATGTCATCTCGATCAGGCTGGCTCGTGTACATGGTGTGAGATGAAACAGAGGAGATGGTGAGAAATTTGTACTGAAGTGTGTGTGTGTACGTGCGCATGCTGATAGGTGCCGTCAAACTTTTTTTAAAAGATACGTTTTCAAATATCGAGGTTTCCTCTGCATTGTGTGTGGCCCAGCATTCTCCCTGACTTTAACTCAGCTCAGGGAATAGAATACCATAGTTAACATTTGTTCTTTCTTGTGTATGTAGCGGAGAGAATGCTCCCCACCTGTTTTTTAATAGCTCAGTAATGAGTGATTTTCAAGCCACTTACGGTTATTGTGTATGTCATGTCATTTCTGTGTTCCAGGCCATTGTGGCGTGTGCGTGGGTTTGTGGTTGTGCCTGTCTTACTCCATCAGCGTGGTGGGAGAGTTATTAGTTCCAGTTGCAAAACAATTCAGTCTGTCTGCTTCCACCGGGAGAAGGAAATGTAATTTGGGGAAATTGTCAGCAAGTGCCACTTTCCAACCACCACCTGCCACCATCTGTGGCTGGGGAAATTCAAGTTTGGGCGAGTTACGAGATGATGAAGGCACCACACCGCTCATGAGCTCTTTATTGGTGAATGATGCACCCAGATCCATTCAGGTAGTGAACACTCCGCCCCCCCCCACCCCCAATGAACCAGAGACAAGACTTTTATTAGGAAGGCAGGTCAGTTCAGGGTCTGAAGCTGTGTATGAGCATCCACTTTGAAAACAATCTCTGTGGTTCATTTACTTATGCATTGTCCGGAAGGCCAAAGATGCTGCAGTCATTTCAGTCCTGTGGGGGCTGAGCTCGGGAGCAAGCAGAGAACTATTTTAACGGTTCAGATAAAAATCACTTTCTAACCCCTGGGGGTTAAAATTTGACCAATCACTGCAGTGTAACCAGGAGCCTTGTCCTGGTGTTAGCACCGTAACCGTATCCCTTGGTGATGTGAATTTGGATGTCTGGAAATACCTTTTCCTGTGCGTGATCTGCCCCTAACTGAGTCGTGTTCTCAGGCATTTCCCTATCTTCTGGGATGAGGGGATGGCCCGATATCAGGGCAGGATGGGGGCAGGTCAGGGTGCTTTCAGTGGTGGATTTGATTGAGAGCTTTGCTATTGGGGGGGGGGTAGCCTGGAGTCTAGTGGCATTTTGGAAGGGTCTGTTAGCTGGAAGGGGAGTGAGACTGAGAGGCAGGGGGCAGGTGGGTTGTTGTTCGCACTGGTACCATGTGCTGCCCTTTGCTAGCGACTGGGAGCTGGTGATTCTGGCTGAAACCTGGAACTTTTGCCTTCTTTCCCCACAACCAGCCTGTGAATTTTGACTTACCAAAGCCGGACTGAGGCAAAGGCCTCTTGGGCTAGCAGGGCTGGGAACGGTGGGGGAGGTAACGTTCTCCAGGCTGGAGCTGTGGGACGCGTCCGGCCGCGCTCCTGCTCAGAGGGGACAGTGGCCTTGTGGCCTCGGAGGAGTATTTTCACCCCGTAGCAACAGCAGCGAGTTTAGCGCCCCGTGCGGAGACGCAGCACAGCTGCTGTGAGCGAGTGAAATGGTAGCAAGCCGCTGCCCAGAAGCAGTGAGAGCCTTTGACCCTTCAGACGGGGAGCCAGCCCGAGAGGGGGGCGGTGGGGAGCCTGGAACCTCCAAGGGGGGTTTCCTCTGTGCTGGGAGGGGAGTCAGTGTTTCCAGTCCAACTCCTACTCTTTTATCTCTGCTGCTCTTCAGCCCACAGACTTGGAGAGGGGAAGGCAGGGCCCGGGGACAGTGAGGGGCTGAGAACAATGGTGGCTCAGATTTTCCAGCTGTCAGATATTTAATGTAATTAATTCCCCCCTCCCCTCCTTCACTACTCCCTGCGGAGCCAGCTGCAGCCCTGCCTGCAGCCAGCTAGACCCAAATCCTGGACCAGATTCCTGGCCTCCCCCTCCCAGAGGACGGAGCCTCCATTGGGCGGGCGTCCAGTGGAAAGGGGGCTGCTTAGCCGTCGTCCAAGAGAGCACGTGAGTCTCAGTGACTGAGTCTGGCAAGGTGTGAGCAGCACCCTGGGGACTCAGCCACAGGGGCAGCTTGATGCAGAGGGCGTCATAGGTGGGATCACTCACGGGCGACCCCGAATATTTGCCCACCTCTCCCCGAAATGTACAGGAGGCTGAACAGAAGTGGGGAGAGAAATGTTTCTGTTGTGGGAGCCGGGAAATATGGGAAGAGCATTTCTTCTTCCTGCCTCTGAGTTCTAGGAGCACGTGAACTCACATCTGTAGAGCTGTAGCCATTCTGTAGCTCTAGGAACAAGGCCTTCATGGAAAGGGAATGGCCTGCAGGCCAGCTGAGAGCCTACTCCCCCTCCAGCCCCTCTGTGTGCTGGAAAGTAGGGGGTCAGTTCCCCCTGTCATGTGGGGGTAGGGATCCCAGAATCCCCTGGGGCGGCAGAGATGCATGTTGCATTTGAGGCCCTTCTTACACGTGGGAGGGGCAGGCAGGATTTGCCCTGACCTGTTTTCCTTTTTGCCGTGATCTGAGCTGAGTGCAGGGCCAGGGAGGTGTGCGGGCCAACGTGTAAAGCAGCTGTTGGGGTGGGATGTGGGAGAGGAGATTGTTATGGGTTTGGTAGCGCCTTTTCCCTGTGGGCTGCCAGTTCAAATCCAGCCCAGCTCAGTAGGGACTGAACCTTGCTACCATCCACTGGCTATTCTGTGGCACATGCTGCCAGGTCTCGGTGGGGCTCGTGGTCCGGTGTCTACGTCGGCATCAGGGTTGCTCCACGTTGTCCAGGAGCTTTGGGTACAGCTGCCCCGCCTGACGCCCACCGCTTTGCTATAGGATGGCATTGAGGGGAGGGTTTGAGTCCCACTCTGCGGGTGGCATTGTGAACGCGCCACAGGACTGCACAAAATGAAGCCTGGAGGTTTTGTCAAGTTGGCTGTTCAGAGCTGGTGGTGGAGTCCTCTAAATGCAATTCAGCGATTTCCGCCACCCCAGACCAGACGCCCAGCCTGTCGTGTTCCGGAGGATCTCGAGTTACCGTGTGTGTGAAGTCAGATTTTCCGAAGCCTTGTTTCATTGCCGCTGCGAGTGGTGATGGGGTCGGGGTGGTCTGTGTGACTGTTGTGTGTCCTGGGTGTCTCCTACCAGAGCAGTGCATAGGCATGCATGAATTTCGGGCTTTCCTCAGGGTTTGGTTTACAGCATTTGATTCCCTAGACTCGTGGCGTCTGTGTTACAGAATTCCCTTCTGCTTTTAGCCCAGGCTTCATAACTGGTTTTATAACGACTGTGGTTTACCAGCTGGAAAGCCGCTCTGCACATTCCTAGAGTCACTAGAAGTCTAAGCCTTTCACTGTTTCTTCTTGCAATGCTTCTCTGTCACGTTCAGCTTCTCTGCAGAGATTTTCACTGCTCAGATGGACACCCCCAGAGTCTAACCTCCTCTGGTTACCCACAGATCAGGGACAGCATGGGCAGCAGCAGAGCAAACTGGCTTGCTCGGTGACCTTGGGCTAGTCACATCATCCCTCTGTGCCTCGGTTTCCACATCTGTATAATGGAGGTGGCGATAATTGACCTGCTTCGTAAAGTGCTTTGAGATCTAGCAATGAAAAGAGCTAGGTATTTATTATTATTATTTTATTACTCAGGTGGGCTGGTTTTAAACCAGCTCCTAGAAAAAGAGAAAATTCAGTCCTCACGTAAACACAGGTGACTTTTATTGAAATCAGTGCAAGTTGCACCCAGCGATCATTGAGTTGGAAGGATGGTTCAAACCCAGTTGACATATGGGCTAGGAGCCTTCTCCGGGCCTCCTCCTCCTTCCCCTTCCCCTGCTGTGCCTCCGAGAGTGGGATGGCAAAGAGCTACGTGGAGCAGCAGCGTGGCCTTTTCCATCCATCACCCCACCGCTTGCTGGGGGGTGGCTGGTGCTTTCAGTGCAGTCTGGCCTGCGGTTAGGCTGCTAAGGACCTGTCTAGACTGCAGTAGCCTCCGCGGCTCCCCCTCCTTGATAGGGATGAATTTGAGACTGTGGGGTTTTTATTCCAGACTGAGAATATTGCGTTGAATAAACTGCTCCGGTGGGAGCAGCACATGGCCACTCGAACGGGTCTTTCTTTCTACCTGCGGCTGCCTCTCCCCTTTCCCTTGTCCTGGCTGCCTTCTCTGAGTCAGTGACTGGACTATCTTCAGCCATGCTGGTAACGTGCTTCACTTGCACACTTCAGACCTCCCCACCTTTGCTCCCCACTAAAGTCTGCAGGCTCAGCTCTTACAAATAGCTGGGCTCAGGTCTCAAATCTTTATTTTTCACTGCACAAGAATATTTCCCTTCAGGGAGACCGTGCCAAGCTTGGGGTCAGAGGGAGAAAAGAGGTTAAAAACGTCTCTCCCTTTGTTTTTTTTCTTGTTTGCAAAATCCATCTAAAACTTCACATATGTAGGAGGTTTTTTTAAAATAAAAATAAATACCTTGGGGCTCTCAGAAGATAAACCCTGTCAGCAACCCTACAATAACAAACCATTGTATGCAGTGCAGTACACTCAGCAGCCCCACAGAAAGAAGCCAGTGTTTACAACCCAGTGTTCTTGTGCAACCCTGCAATAACAAGTTGGTATGTGTGCAGCGCAACAAGAGTCTCGGTCACTTAGTTTCAAGGCCCAGGTTGTTTATTTTAAACAGTGATTGAAGCTAATTTTAAAAAATGATGCAGAATACCTTGACAAAAATGTCCCCTTCGTCTCTGCCGTTACCCCCCCTTCCTCATACCTATGTAGTGGCTTAAGGATTTTCTGGTTTGCTGCTGCCCAGGGTTCCTTTTGCCAACAGTCACAACTGAAACGGAGGCAGAAGTTTAAAACAAGTCCCTTTTTAAAATCAAGATTTTTGCACCGTTTTCAGAGCCCCAGATGGTTTCTGAGCCATAATTGTTTGTAGCTTAAAATACAGCTTCCACTTCTCGAGCTAAAAGCAAGACATTTTATTGAACGCAGAACTACGTCCAGCTGCTGCTTGAGCTGGCTTTGTTCTTGAAATGGAATTACCAGATATTTTATAAACTCTGCCTCTCGTGGGGGAGTCAGCAGAATGAGAGAGAGGAAAAACACACTACAAGTCTGGCTGGCTCTTCAAAACTTGGATTTGAGATCCATTCCTGTTAGCTTTAAAGAGACCCTCTCAAATTGGCTTGGGCCCAGAAGGTAGGCTAACTTTTTATTTAAAAAAAAAGTCTCTATATAATGTTTGTATATTGCATATGTAAGTGTACCTATGTTCTGTATGTATGTGTATGCTGACGTATCTGAATGTAGGGGTGTGTGTGTCTGCGTGTTTGTGTGTGTGTGTGTGTGTGCGTGCACGTACACACACCTATGTAAGTATCGTTCTTTGTGCTGGTATAAATAACTACACAGAAAAGGGTAGTGGGGAATCAAGCCCTAGGTATCTGCATTCTTTGCCCTGGCCTGGCTATTGACAAGCAGCTTGACCTCGAGTGGTCTCAATGGGTTGGAAAGTGCCTGCTCGCATTTGCACACACGTGACATGCAGGTCTGTCCTCCGTGCTCAGCTTGGCAGCAGCTTCCCAAGCTGCAGCGCATGGGCGGTTGTGGGGCATGGTGGTGGGCCGTCTGCGAGAGCCTGGCAGGCTGTGGAATTGCTCGAGGAGCTTGGGAGGTTGATGTGGTCACTCGCTTCTTCCCCCACCCCCAGAGTACCCCACTGCACGGCCGCAGCACGCTTAGACTGTGTACCGAGCTGCAGATTTGCCCCTAGGTGATGAGGAATAGGCACCGTTGACTGTCAGAGGCTGAGTAATCAGGGCTGCTCGATTGCTATCCTTCCCCAGCTTGCTCTCCCCTCTTCAAGAACCTGCCCTGGTTAGAACCTGACCAGGCTCTAATTTGCCATTGGCGCAAGAGAAGTGCGGAGTTTGACAAGGGGAGCGCTCAGAGAATTCCCTTGGGGCAGCTTAGGCGCTGTCTGCTTGGGTGCTCCGGGGCTCAAGCGGTCACTGAAAAAAATCAGGTGTGCTCAGCACCGCAAAGCCGGATCGGTCTTCTGTGCGCCCCAGTTCCCAAACCGTGGCCCTGCCTGCTGCTCTGCACCAAGGCTCTGCCCCTCTCCCCGACCTCTTTCCCCCCTTCCCCAGAAGCCCCACCTCCACTTGGCCTCTCTTCCCTAAGATCTGCAAAGCAGAGAGCATCTGTTTGAGGAGGGAGCGTAGTTTAGTGGCTACTCTCGGGGGCAGGGTTTCTTGGGTCTTTCACACCGCAACAGGTGAGAGAAAATGTAAAACTAGAGCTGGTTTGAAAAATGCCGCGCCAAACGTTTTTCCCAAAGGAAAATGGCTTTTTGGCAAAAACAGAAATTTTCATCCCAAAATTTCCATTTTTATAAAAAAAAATTAGTTTTCAAAGAGAAATTTTTGACAGAAAAGAAAAAGATTCATTTTTAATCTAATTTTTGTGTGAGGAAAATTTTTTTCCACACTAGTTCTAAGTAAGATCACAAAAATTGGTGGGGCCGGGCTTGGTGCAGGTGTTGAGTCCAAAGTGGATTTGGGCCCTTTTTTAATATAGGTGGGATTTCAACTTGATATTGTCAGAGGGGGGTAGCTGTGTTAGTCTGGATCTGTAAAAGCAGCAGAGTCCTGTGGCACCTTATAGACTAACAGACGTATTGGAGCAGGAGCTTTCGTGGGTGAATACCCACTTCGTCAGATGAATGTAGTGGAAATTTCCAGGGGCAGGTATAAGTATGCAGGCAAGAATCAGTCTAGAGATAAGGAGGTTAGCTCAGTCAGGGAGGATGGGGCCCTCTTCTAGCAGTTGAGGTGTGAACACCAAGGGAGGAGAAACTGCTTTTGATACTGTCTCCAATAATTGCACTATAGGAACGGCTCCTGAATATTATAATCAGTGTGGCAATACAGCTTTGCAAAGCAACAGACGTGATTATAGCAGGTAGTTTATATCAGGGCTGGCTTCTCCTGATCGATTAGACACATAGCATGTGTTTTCTTGTTCAGATTACCTAAGCACAGCAAATACGATGTTTACCCACAAGAACAGCTACAGAGAAATGACTCTCCCCATCTCCCGGCTAAACTTTATCCCAATTTGACAAACTCCTTAAGACTGTATTATGCATTCTTAATCAAGATTAAAAATAGAAAAGCTGCCAAAATACACAGTGACCAGAGAGACCGGAAACATGGGGGCTTCCCTTAAACAAACACAGAGCAGGAAGTCTCTGTAACGAGGCTAATGTGCAGGGCTTAATTTGTAATGAAGAGGTGCAGGGGCTCAAGCAATTTTTTTTTTTACTTTCATAACTGACACGGCAAGTCCAGAGGGGCCGAGGCGCCGAACAGCCAAGCCCAGAGGGGCAAACGCTGGCAAGATTGGAGCAAATTAAGCCCTGCTAACATGACCTCTTAACTCTCACTGTTGCGCCTCTGGTTTTTTGCAGCAGTTTGAGTTATTGGCAGTGTTGGCCCCAGCTTTAGATTTCTTTTCTCAGCATTAGTGGTCAGACTGAACGCTGATATCTCAGCTTCCTACTGGACACTGATCTGCAGTGCATCAGATCCCGTATTGCCAGCCAAGTGCATACCTATGGGGGGCGGGGGTTTGGGGTTTGGAGATATTATCGAGCCAGGCTCTAGGTTCCTTAGCGTTGGCCTTTGTTCCCACGTGATTGTCACTCAGTATCGTGCCCAGCATCATGCCAGGTGCTTCCCTTAACAGACAAATAAGCAAAGCATGGACACTGCCCCAAAGAGCTCACAAGCTAAAGCCCCACTCCTGCAAACACTTGCTTAGGGTAGTGGGCTCTCTGGTATGTGCAACTTGCTTTACACTGCAGCGACCCCATCGTTCTGGAGTGGTGCTCATGGACTCCAAAGCAGCGCGCCCCAGTCCGTTGCCATTGACCAGAAGGAAGAGCTCTGCGATGGAGAAGGCAGAGAGAGGCCACTGAGGGGTCTGTAAACCAACTCCCAAGGTCACTAGAAGGGTGCTTACATTGACCTAGCTACTGTCGCTCGGGGCAGTGCTGTCCCTACCACAGTGGAAAACCCCTATTATTAATGTAGGGTGTTTCCACACCAGTGGCTCTCAACCTTCCCAGCCTCCTGCACCCCTTTCAGGAGTCTGATCTGGCTTGTGTACCCCAAGTCACCCTCCGTTCGAAACGACTTACTTACAAAATCAGACATAAAAATACAAAAGTGTCCCAGCACACTCTTACTGAAAAATGGCTGACTTCCTCATTTTTACTATATAATTATAATATAAATCAATTGCAATATAAATACTGTACTTTCATTTCAGTGTGTAGTATACAGAGCAGTAGAAACAAGTCATTGTCTGTATAAAATTTTAGTTTGTACTGACTTCGCTGGTGCTTTTTATGGAGCTTGTTGTAAAACTGGGCAAATCTCTAGATGAGTTGATGTGTCCTGGAAGAGCTCTGCGTACCCCCAAGGGTGTGTACTGTCTACCCTATGGGGTTATGCTTGCATGGCTGTGGCTCTGTAGTGATGCTGCAGTCGTCCCTATAGTATAGACCAGGACTAAGGATTCACACGGGCAAAGCAACATTACATCTGGTTAGAAAATATTGGTGACATTGAAATTGTACTCAGCCATCAAAGAAAAAATTATTCCAGGCAAGTGTGTGTGTGGGGTGTGTGTGTGTGTGCATGTGTATATGGTATGTATAAATTCAGACAGCGTGTATGTTTATATAATTACATATAGCAAACCATAGACACAGTTCTCCCTTTAATAATAAATGCTGTATTCCCCGCAAGGCCTCTGATTATCTGGGTGAGAACAGAACCTACATGTCAGCCTGGGGAGGTTTGTTTTTTTTTCCTCTTCTTTTCCCACTCTCTAATTTAAGTCTTCCTATGACTTCCTCACTCCAGAACTACTTCTTTGGCAGTGGCAGGAGAGTGAGTCATGCCTGAGGCCTGTAATCCCACCGCTTGCTTTTGGAAGGCAGCGTTGGGTCAGCTGCAGCAGTGTAAGGCGTTTCAAACCAAACAAACCCATTGTGCCGTGTGTCTTGTGCAGTTGGCCCTTTGACGGGTTCAGCCCATTAAAAGGGGGAGGGAATCCTCATTTGATTTAAGTTAATAGATTAATAAATGCCTCCCCCCCCCCCCATTCAGGTCAGGGGCCAGGCTGTTGTATAGCCTCTGTACTCTGTTGTTAGTTCCTGCCCCCAGAGGAAATGATTCTTGTAAACGTAAAATCCTATGGGAGCCCTGTGTCTATGGAGACAACCTCCGATGCTGTGGGTTGGAAAAGGAAACCCAGTTGTAAGCAAGGATTTAAACTGTGGTTTCTGATTAGATTTGGTGGGTATTGCACAGAGCGTGCTGATGTGCGGTTATGATATCCTGTGTGTGTGGTTTACATACAATGCTGGCGGCGTACTTTTTTTTTAATTATAGGTGAATATTCTTTATAGGCCCTGGATCTCTTAGCAGGGACTCTTCCGTAGTACCTTATGCTGGAGTAACGGCATCTCATACTTAGCATAGCAAGCAGGCAGCCCACTGATGACTCTGAGCAGCTGAGATCAGAGGATGGGTTCACCTCTGCTCAGGCTGCTAGATGCAGCCTAGGATGACCAGACAGCAAATGTGAAAAATCGGGACTGGGAGTGGAGGGTAATAGGAGCCTATATAAGAAAAAGACCCCAAAATCAGGACTGTCCCTATAAAATCAGGACATCTGGTCACCCTAATGCAGCCTGAGCCTCCATGGGTGGAGAGGAGAGGCCAGTGAAGCTGTGGATGAATTACATTAGAGATTCTTTAAGGGAACAGCGCTCAGCTTCCCGCGTGGGGGAATGGGGCGGTTTCGATTTTTTTCCCTAGCACCGTAAGGGTATTGATGACACTTTGCAGACGAAGGCTCAGAGGCAGGTGGGATTTCTAGGAGTGTTGGTGGGGTCTGCACTGTGGGTTAGGGATACACCTGGTATATTACAAGGTGCAATGAAACTACTTCTGGTGAGGGTATTCTATCATACCGGATCTGGCACTGGGTGTCTGTGTGTGAACTACGTCTACATTTGATAATTACGCTTGTTTTTGCCTGGGGAGGTAGCTGGGTACAGGAGCAGTCCGAGCTGGTTTGCTGCTGGCTGGGGTGGAAAATGTTTTTCCCCGCCCACCCCTAGCGGCCAAGAAAAAAGAGAACTAAGCGGGGCAGGGGTTCTATACCCTCTGGGAGCCCCTGGAACTGGCCCTGACAGGGTACGTTCTGCTCGACAGCTCTGTGAAATCAGAGAGCTCCTGGAAATCGCATCCCTGCATTCTGAACCAGGGGAGCTTTACAGTATGCTGTGCGAGGACTAACTCCTGCACTCCAGAACGACCAGGGAAAGCAAACATGCAGACCCTTGGAGAAAGGACGTTGAGATTAAGTCAATGAAAATGCAAACTGCTGCTTCCAGTAACAGACCCAGAGGTCTAGTGGTGTGTGCATTAAAACTTAGAAGGGAGAGAAAAGTCAAATATTTGTATCCACTCCGGAAGCTGCTCTGAAGGAAGCCAACTTCATGGTACATTGACTTCTGACCTCTTCCCTTCCCCCTACCCCCTCCCCCCCGTTAGTTAGCTTTAGACCCAGCGCTGAAGGATCAGAGCTTTCAGAGACCCCGGCAAATTAAACGCAGGGTGGGCGCTGTGCCAAAACCCCATGTGGCCTGATTTAATTTTTCATTTATTTGTAGACATTTAACATACTTTCTTGGCCCATGTTGTGAGACTGGGATCGGACTGAACGATCAGGTAATTATATTAACAGGCCTTTGAGTGAACAGGCAACTTTTCTGCCTCCTTTAAACAATCACAATAGACAGGGAGGCTGTTTCTAGTGCTTAGTCACTAGCTGGAGGACTTCAGACAGTCATTAACGTGTGGGTGTAAGAGGGGCCATCGCTACAGGGGAACAAAGGAGCTGGGTCCTTGTGGAGACCCTGTCTTGACCAGATAAAGTCCCTTCAACTCCCATCACTCTCTGTGTGACTTCTCAGAAACTTCTGCTCAGTCCGCTGCCCTCCCTTGTTGTCCCCTCTTTGCACACTCAGCAGGTTCATAATGGCCCTGGTCCATGCTAGTCTGCCTTCCCCTGCGTCTGTTGGCTATTTTACGCCCCCTGTAAAAGCCGACACCAGGACAATGGTGCACTGTGGCCATAAAGTGCTCTCTCAGCGCTGAGCGGCAGTCTTTGGTCCCCTAAGTCTTCATATCTATCACCATGCTGCACAACATGGCCGTCGGGTTAAAATTCATCCTGCCTCAAAAAACACAGGCCCCAGTCTCTAGATCCCAAGGGAAATCACTATTGAGGTTTAGCTCTAGAGCCAGTTGGAAAATGCTGCTTCATTTAAACGAAAACTGTCCATGGGAAAAGGTCAGTTTCAACAGATTTTTTTTTTTTTTTTTGGGAGTGGGAAGTTTGGAAATTGTCTAACCATTTTGTTGGGACACTTTCAAAATGAAAACTTCTGGTTTCCTGGTTCGAAATGACTCTTTGTTTGGAACGTAAGCTAATTACAGTAAAGAACAAAACAAAAAACACTATTTAGAATTTTTTAAAAGTTGAAATCAAAACACAACCTTTCTGTTGACCCAAACTGTCAAAATTTCAGTTTGCAAAAATTTTCAAAATTTCAGCTTTTGGTCTCACTTTGGGCTGAAAATTTTTTTCGATATCTCGGGAAATTTTGGCGTGGTGGGAGAATCTTCCCTGCCCAGCGCTAGTGACTAGCAGTGTTGGGCCTCGTACATGCACTTGTGTAGTTCTGATTGCGACCAATAGAGGGCAGTGGTGCACATGCACAGCACTATTTGTGTGCAGTGCCTAGTGCCGTGACAGGAATGGTGTCTTCCTAGCTGGTCCAGTAACCCACTTGAAAGCATGACTTCATTCTCTGTTCCCTTAGGTTTATAATGCAGGATAATAGCGATCACATGCAGTGACTTATGCTTCTGGCTCTTACATTCTTTTTCCCCCAAAAATGACCTAGTCCAAATATCAAGGGTTCAAATTTGCAAGGTTTTCTAATTTTTGGTGCCATGTCTGATGTCACACCCACTAACTGCAGCATTGGCGCTTGGTACGCAACTCGGCCACCTATGCCCCTTTGCCAGTAACTTACACCACCCAGGGGTCCAGCTGAATTGTCTATTGTGCTAGGTTCATCCTTGGTATAAACCTATTGACTTCAGTGAATTATGCTGGGGTGAGTTTGGCATGTTGTGGTTTGCATTAGCCCCAGGAATGACCACAATATGTTTTTCCAATGTATTTTGTACTCGTTTTTCTATTGTGGCCTTTCCTTCATTTAGAAGGAACCTAGGCTAACGACTACTTTTCTTTTTTTTTTGGCCATTCCAACAGTAGAATAGGATTGGAGCAGACCGACTGGTTTCCAAAAGCCGTTGGCCATTGCTCATCTAGGCAAACAAGAGGACTCTAAGAAAGGAGTCCAAAGTAAAACCAAACTAATAAATGTGATATTATGGTGATATCAAGCATGCCAGCAGATTGTAACATACTCTCCCTCTTCAAATGCAGGCCCTCAGTAGCTGGCAGGAAGTGTCTGCTTGCAATAGAATATTTTGCAACGGAGCAGCTCCTGTGCATTGTATTCTGGAAAAGGACACTGTGCTGCGGGGTTGACAGTGCATGAGGTGGTCTGGCTAGTTCTAGTGGATATAGCTATGCGCAGCCTTGGGCCTGTCATGAGGCACCTGGCTAAAAGGAATGTTATCGTGCCTTTTTTGTGCCTCTGGACCTTTCAGCCGTGCGTTAGCCCTAACCAATCACTCAAGCAAAGCAAAACAAAACTGTACTTGGATGGGAGCCCAGAAAAGGTGTGGGTGACTCCTCCATAATTGATGCCCTTCTCTTTAAGTCATTCCTGGACCAATGCCGGGGCTTGATGTAGCAGATGCCGTGCTGCTGGAGGGACCACCTTTTAGAGAAGATGCAGAACCATGCGCCGTACTCCTGGTAGTCACCAAATATCCTGGGACTCCAGAGGTTAGACCTGGTATCCTGGCCAAATTCCAAATTACGTTCTGGCAACCTCAATACCTTTCTGTGTCACATTTGTACTCCCTGCCCTTCCAGAGTTCATCCTGAGCTGGTGCTGCCACAGAGCCAGCTGTAGGAATCCTCGTGAAATATTGGGGTGAACAGAGCGTTACAAGAAATTGTTGTTAATATAATTGATAGAAATATTGTGTCTTTAATGTCCCTGAAAACTGGGGTGTTTGAGTTTGTTTATTCCTCTTTCCCTCCCCGAACTATGCTGTTGGAAACCCAAACAGGAGACCCTTGTGCAGAGAAAGGAGAAAACAGGAGTGAAACGCACTGTACACAGAAAGTGAAATGGACGACTCTGCTTATTTTGTTCTTGGCCAGCACAGCGGGGACAGTAAATTGGATGAAGGCTAAGAAGTTGTTTAGATGGCAAACTTATTTTGGCTTCATCAGCCTCGAGTGCTGTTACTGAGCCTGCTTGACAAATTTCCAACAAAAATCTTTTTGGAAGGAAATTTTGGCATTTCGACAAAACACATTTTTGTGGAAAGTGTTAGAAAACCCGAAAATTGAAAAATTTCAGCCGAAAACTAAAACGTTTTTGCTTCTCAGGTTTCATTTTTTTTCAACAAAGTCAAAAATTTTCTGCGGGCTTCCCCTTACCCTCATTTTCCAGCCGGTTTCAGCTGTTAGAAACAAGGGGAGGGGATTTTCCCTTTTAACTCTCTGACTTTACCTTGGCATCATCTCCCTTTCTCACTGTAGCTATTTCATCTGGAGCTGAAATAGCTCTTTGCGCAGCTGGGGACTCCCTTCTTGGGAGTAAAACAGGCCCCCCACCCACGCTGGTGACTCTGCAGACAGGCAGAGCGTTGTTAGTCGCAGGTCCCAGGTGGAAGGAAGAGCCACCACTGAGCACAGTTCTGGCTGGCAAAGACGAAAGCAGCCTGACCCTATTTGACTTCCCTTTGATGGATTTCAGAGTCTCTCTCCAAACAGCCTTGTATGGCGTTAGCCATCTTTGACTTTCGAAGAAGGACCAAGGTGTGGACAGGAGCAGCAACAAAGAGCCACTTATAAGGGCTGAGTGAGCCCTTAAAGGAGACTCATTAACAATCTTAAGGTCAGTAGGAAAATATTGCAACATTTTAGGCCCTTAAAATAGCATCCGAGAGTCTCCAGTGCTGTTTCTCGGCCTCCCAGCTGTGTGGGTGTGTAGGTAAGTGGGTTTTAGATCTATTTAACAGATGGAGAAACTGAGTGACAAGATGGCTGGAGATTTGTCCAAGAGCCCACAGCGAGTCAGAGGCAGGATTTAGAAACCAGCTCAGACTTTCAGGTCCCTGTGCTAAGCACAGACCACACTGGCCTCTGGCCCAGAGTTGACTCCCCCTAGGTTCTGACTGAAGGCATTTACTGATCTTCATTTTCTACATACCGGGGAATGGCTTTGTCCCAGACTGCGGGTAATGTCTCGGTCTTCGGAGGTGATGTCATTGGTGGGGACGCAGGAGGGAGCTGCCTTACTGTACTGAATGAATAATGGCAGCTTTGTCAGAAGTACCAGCATTCATTCCAGGGGGAAATAACCTGGAGCCATGCAGCAGAGCCTCTGTATTCAGTCAGGTGAAACGCACACCCTGCTCCCTGTGGGCTCTACGCTGCTGTTTGTCTGGTTCATCCTGGCAAGCCACTGGGCTCCTGGAGCAGGACCAGGTCGCCTGCTTTCTTCCATGTCAGAGAGGGAAAGTTAAAGCAGCAGGCAACTGAACCGGCTTCACTCCTCCCAGTGGCGCACAACTCCAGGTTGTCTGTTCCTCCAGCCATTGTGCTTGTACTGAGAGCCCAGCAGCTCTAACAAGTTAAGGAGGATAGGAGGCCATTAAGGAATGCCCACCACTGGCCCTGTTCGGCTCCTATCCTGCAAAGGGATCCACCAGCATGGGCAATTAATGGAGTCCCATTGGCTTAGCTGAGGCCTGGGACTAGGAAAAAAGTGGCCGCCGAAGGAGCTGGCAGATCTGTGTGTGTCAGAGCTTTGCTGGGATAGGGCTGGTTTCCAGCCTGGCACACTCTGTGTCTCACTTCTGTAAGGACTCCGTGCAGAGAAAGTCTTTTAGCCTGTGTAGGATCAGGTCCGAAGGGAGTAGCTGTGCCATTTTTGTCCCAGCAAGGAGCATGACAATCTTCATCCCAATGCACCGTCTCTGCAGTGCTGTTTCTTTATCCCAAGTGGTAGTTTGTGTAGGGAAGCAATGTTAGCAATTCAGTAGTCTCCCTTCCAAGTCAGCACAGAACCAGCGCTGCAGCTGAAATGAGAGTAAAACCGAGATCTTGGCCAATTAGTAATTGAGGTCCCTTGGCACTTGCTACAAGGATAGTTGACATTCTCCGCTCAAGAAGGCGCCAGGGATGGCAGAGCAGGGTGGTGGCTGCAGGTCAGAACTGAAATAAACTGCCCACAGCCGGGTGGCACTCACAAGACTGGAACATCCTGCAAATCCTTCTGCAGTGTTATGGCTGGGCTAGGTATTAGCAGAGCAGCACGACTTGCTCAGGACTGGAGGAACTGAAGGTGCAGCAGGTCAGGAATGATGGGAGTTGGCAGAACTGGGAGGGGAGCCACGGCGTGGAATAGCAGAGGGTGCCGCAACTCTCTGTTTCAAGCTTCCTGGGCACTAGCAAGGAAGAAGCTGGCACTCTGACTACCTGCGACAGGCCTGCTTGGAGGGCTGAGGGAAAAGACGTTTCTTTGGCATTGCACTGCAGTCTGATTGAGCACTAGCCGTTTGCCAGTGGATCTGCACTACGAGTCCAGCCAGGCGTTCCAAGAAAAGAGTTTTCTAGTACACACAGCACATCTCAGACCACGTGCAGAACGCACTGCCTTATGGATTCATGCTGTGGGCCATCAAAAAAGACAGAGCTGTGGATGGCTGGGAGTGAGTTTGCTAAAGAAAGGCCCAGGACCACTCTAGTATAAAAACTCCCCTATGTCTCATCCAAGTTACCTTTTGGCTCAGTGTGGTGGTCATTAGCAGTGGAGTAGTTTTGTGAGATGTGATGTGCCCATCATGCTATCCCTAGCCTTCTGGATTACCAGAGAGACAGACAGTGTCCAGAAA
This sequence comes from Mauremys reevesii, assembly GCF_016161935.1. NCBI lineage: Eukaryota > Metazoa > Chordata > Testudines > Geoemydidae > Mauremys > Mauremys reevesii. The sequence continues at coordinate 3,466,094 of NC_052631.1, forward strand.
AGCAAGAATTCAGCCTATGGAAACTTGTAACCCCACCTCCCCAAACAATGGTATTTTCTTGTGGTATTTCCTAATTTTTTGAGTTGGAAAAATGAGGAGTACGGGAGATATAATTTTCAGAGAGCATCCGACAGGCCATAGCTTAGTGTTGTTAAATGCAGCTTAGGCCTGGTCTACAAAGCTGGGCCAGCTAAGTGTGAAAAGCTCACTGTCCCCCCGCTGATATAGTCATGCCGGCAGAACTTCCAGTGCAAACACCGACAGAAGGGTGCTACTGTCAGCTTGGTGAACCTTGTTCAGGGAGGTGGTGTGACTGTGTCGGCAGAAGAACGCCTGTCGGCATTCGTGGGGTCTACACCAGTGGCCGTGGCGACGTAGCTCTGCTGGTGCAGAGGCTTTGTAGAGTAGTCGTGCCCTTAGTGGCAAAAACCTAGGATTGCACTGAAACTGGCGCTGCAGTGGTCGAGAATTAAGGGTCTCGCACTGGCTCCCAGCAGGGAACAGGGTCCAGCCGCCCAACTTTCCGGGGGGGAGCTGGGCTCTAGGTTCCTGGCTTTCTTGTCAATGTCACAGTGACCAACAGTGGATGTAAGGGGCGCAGTGTCTACACAGACTCTGTGTCACCCTAACTACACTGACATCAGCCCTCCGCCTGTCGTGGAGTTATGATGTCGGTGTAGTAGGGCACTTACCTAGCTGTGTAGTGTAGCCCAGCCTCCAGTGTAGATACAGCCTTGGTGGCCGCCTTTTCCTGTTGCACAGTCCCTGAAAAGAGTGGCCGTATGTGGTGAGCGCATGCACAGGAGTAATGAGGGGGACTTCCATTTGGGTTAAGCCCATTATGTCCCCCAAGGGTAGGTTGGGATAGCTGCTGTTTTCTTGTAACTGCCTCTGTGCTTCCATAGCTAGTTTTGCCCGCCCTAGTCTTGGCATTGTGAGTGCAGGGTTTCACACAAGGCTATTCGTGGGCATCTCTCTTGGCACATATTTTCCACCTGCCGCCTCCTTTTCATACCACGATTTGCTGTAGACCCCTTCAGCATGAGGAGATCCCAGCCCTGGGGATGACTGGAAGTTTGGAAGGAGATTGCTCGTGCTGATGGAGGAATTTTCCTCTAGCTTTAGGGATAGAGCCGGTGTCTCTGTAGCCACACTGATTGTATTGTGGTTTGACAACAACAGAATTATAGCCCTGTAATGCTGTGGTTGTTGTCTAACCAAGAATAACCTGGCAGGGTGTGAGGTATCGCGTCTCTTTACAAACCGGCGCTTGTTAATGAGCATTGAGATTGTGTTAATGTCACTGCCCTACTGCAATGATCGTCCCATGGTGTTCTACTCAGAACGTTATGCAAAGAATCTTTAACCTCCCATTGTACTGAATGTCCTGATAAATGTGCATTGGATTGTGGTTGGGTACTTAAAGCAATGGAGTTGGGAGTCAGGATTCTTGGGTTCTATTTCTGGCTTTGCCATTGATTTGCCATGTGACCTCAGTTTCCCCATCTGTGATATGGGGACAACGACACCTCCCTCACAGGAGGTTTGAAGGGCTTAGTAAAGGTTAATAAAGAACCTTATATGGGACCGTTGCAAAGCATTACAATTTATTATTCTTATGTGGTGTGAAGCAAGCCCAGCACGCTGAATCATCACACTAATTGGCCATTTTGGACTCTGGCTGGATTCTCTCCGCGTCAGACAGTAGCAAAGTTTAACTTTGTAGCAGGAGGGCTTGGAGACCCATGTGCCTCAGTGTCTGAGTCAAAAGCAGTGGGGGTTCTGGAGTAATTGGATCCAGGTTTTCAGGAAATGAAAGCTGTCCACTTGATAAGTGTTTAGTAATTCTTACCAAGGCACGGCCCGGGAATGCAAGCAAAGTTGTTGTTGGTTTTTTTCATTTCAGAGGCAGCAAATCCAGCTGAGATTTGTGGTTCCTGTAGCATGTGGAGATGATTGACCAGCCAGCATGCTGCCTTTCTTGCAGAAAGCTTGGGCCAAGTTCAGCCCAGTGCAGCTCCATTACTGTAAATGGAGCTACACCCAGGATGGAATGGGCCCCCGTCTGTAACTTCTTAGCAGAGGTATTTCATGCTGGGCACTGGTGCTGGTTCTTCTCTTGTGCTGGTGCAAATCAGGAGTAGCTCCACTTAAGTCAGTGAATTGCATTGGTGTAAAACTGGCATATTGTGGGGAGAATGGGTCCCCCTCCACAAGAAACACAGGCTTGGTCCTTTCCTATGCTAGCTTCAGCTATATAGAAACTTGAGCTGATTTATACTGCTCTGGCTATTGGATTGTTGTTGGGAGGGAAGGAGAGAGAGTCTCCTGCTGGCAGACTCTACAGGCACCAGAAGCTTTACAGAAGAAGAGAACACATTAGTGGATCACCTATTTCCCTTAGTTGCCCATTGTCCAAGTCCTTCATTAGATCTCCTTCTGAAGGGTAGTGTGGATTTTCACTGTGTGTTGTTAAACAGCTGACCCTTTCCACCCCAGAAGTGATGAAATTTTATTGAGTGGGGAAAATGCTTTGGAAACCCTCCAGATGGAAACCACGATATCTATATGAGGGATCGTGACAGCTCTTTTATTCCTGTGAGTCAGCCTTGGCCATAATATTCATGGGCCACAGAAAAAGGACCTTTCTTCCAGGGAGTGCTTAAGTTCAATTTTTCATGGGACCATGCACAGGAATTGTTTCAGTGTGAAATCTGCCATGCTGAGAGCTTTCCCCTCTGCCTGATAAACCTGATTCCCATCTTCTCCAGGCCAGCGCGCCTGTCACTCCTCCACCAATCTGAGTGCTCCCTCGAGATCAATCTCTCTCTGCTGGTGTGGAACTCTCCGCGGTGTTCTGGTTTCGTGAGCCCGGAACCCAGCTCTTGTCGCTTGTTTTTCCTGGTTTGGTTTCAAAACAGTGAAACAACCAGCATGAAACTTTGTGTGAAAATCTGCCCTGATTTACCCAAATGCTTGTGGATTTCAGTGAAGCTATGGAGGAATCTGCACACATTTCCGGTTTCACTTCAGGAGTATTACACGTTTAGATGCGTGGATCAGAATGAGTGCGTGTGTGTGTGTGTGTGTGTGTGTGTGTGTGTGGTTTTCATTACAATCCTCTTTCCTAAAAAAAACAAAAAGCTATATCCTAGCTTCAGCTCTTTACTTATTCCATGGCCTCAACCAAACTCTAGGGAAAAAATGTACTCTACTGGCCTGAAGTCTTCAAATCCCACCTTTATAGCAGGAAGGGAGTGTCATTTTTTTGTGTTTTTGTTTTTAAGCGGGAATTCAGGGTGTTCAGTGGAATTTACCCTTTGAGCCAGGTCACTGAACAGGTAGTGATCAATGGCTCCATGTCTAGTTGGCAGCCGGTTTCAAGCGGAGTGCCCCAAGGGTCGGTCCTGGGGCCAGTTATTTTTACTATCTTCATTAATGATCTGGAGGATGGCGTGGACTGCACTCTCAGCAAGTTTTCAGATGACCCTAAACTGGGAGGAATGGTAGATATGCTGGAGGGTAGGGATAGGATACAGAGGGACTTAGACAAATTAGAGGATTGGGCCAAAAGAAACGTGATGAGGTTCAACAAGGACAAGTACAGAGTCCTCCACTTAGGACGGAAGAATCCCATTCACTGTTACAGACTAGTGACCGAATGGCTAGGCAGCAGTTCTGCAGAAAAGGACCTAGGGGTTACAGTGGCTGAGAAGCTGGATATGAGTCAGCAGTGTGCCCTTGTTGCCAAGAAGGCTAATGGCATTTTGGGCTGTATAAGTAGGAGCATTGCCAGCAGATCGAGAGCCGTGATCATTCCCCTCTATTCGACATTGGTGAGGCCTCATCTGGAGTGCTGTGTCCAGTTTTGGGCCTCACACTACAAGAAGGATATGGAAAAATTGGAAAGAGTCCAGTGGAGAGCAACAAAAATGATGAGGGGGCTGGAGCACATGACTTATGAGGAGAGGCTGAGGGAACTGGGATTGTGTAGTCTGCAGAAGAGAAGAATGAGGGGGGATTTGATAGCTGCTTTCAACTACCTGAAAGGGGGTTCCAAAGAGGATGGATCTAGACTGTTCTCAGTGGTACCTGATGACAGAACAAGGAGTAATGGGCTCAAGTTGCAGTGGGGGAGGTTTAGGTTGGATATTAGGAAAAACTTTTTCACTAGGAGGGTGGCGAAGCACTGGAATGGGTTACCTAGGGAGGTGGTGGAATCTCCTTCCTTAGAGGTTTTTAAGGTCAGGCTTGACAAAGCCCTGGCTGGGTGATTTAATTTGGAACTGGTCCTGCTTTGAGCAGGGGGTGGGACTAGATGACCTCCTGAGGTCCCTTCCAACCCTGATATTCCATGATCTATGAATTTTAATGCTCCAGAACTGTATGTATGTTTTTTTTTATTCCCCTAATTGCCTTTCCCTCCTGATTTCTACATATGTTACTTCCCTTGCAGTGAGCAAATTAAGGGGCCAGTTGGAGTCCCAGAAGTTAGAGGGTTCGTGGGATCGGTGTTGAAGTCTCTCTTGTAAAGATTTCCATGCTCTCTAGAAAGAATGATCTTGTAAATTGAGTTAGTTGCAAGCTCACATCCTCATGTTAAGTAGAGCCGTACTCTAGGAGAAGTTCCTAGGAACAGAGGTCATAAGTCCAGTACCCTACTATTGCATGCAAGCCCATCATACAATCCCATTCATAATTTTATCAAGCTGCATCTTAAAATTAGCTAGCAGAGATGGCCATTTCCTTCAATATCCTTGGAAACCCCTGTTGAATTAAGTATCGTTGAGGTGCATAGTTTTAAATGAATGGTTTATGTGTTACTGTGGGCCAGGACTGCATGTAACCTCTTGGGGGGAGAGAAAAGGGGGAGGAGATGTGACTTGAGACCTGGGAGGTCAAAGGACTATTTTGAAAATGTGCTGGACAGGAATGGACTTTTGGTGCAATAAGTGTTAAGTGCATCCCTAGGTAGAGGTTAATGCAAACTCCCACCTCTGGTTATGCAACCACCGCCTTTTTAAGCTCCGCCTTGAGGAGAATGTCAATGTCTGCTGATTAACTGTTCCCAGAGACTGGAGATCAAAGGCCCCGGTTTGTACAAAGAAATGGGTGAACTGTCCAGCCTTGGTTCCGGTTCTGAATCGGAGACAATTATGAGTGTGTAACCAGGGGCGAAATGCAGTTGTGGGTTTTGAAGGATTGACACCTACTGGCGCCCGAGGTTGGAGCTGGTGATGATCTCCGCTAAGTTTTTAGCGTGCGAATAGGTTTTCTCTGTAATTCTTTCACCTTAAGAATAAAAGTCCTTGCTTAGAAAGAGCTGTGTGGTGACTTATGCCTGCTGGCAATGACACTGTTCATAGCCTTTGAAGAGAAAGCAAAGCACGGACAGTGGCCTGTTTAGGCAGTTGGCTTGCTGGGAATATCACAGTATAGGCAGGAAACTGTGCAGCCTGGAAAAAGCCTGGTCAGGAGGGAGAGAGATGCGTCCCGCTGCCCAACAGAGGTGATGGCCCATGGTGGATCATGAAGCAGGAAGACAGGGAAGTTACGCTGAAACTCTGACAGCCCCCATTACCCTTACTCCATCGACTCTAGTGGGATTAGTCATGGAGTGAGGTATTATTGATCTTATATCAAGCAAGAAGAATCAGCAGCCTGGGTTAGACAAGTGTGTAAGTGCAGCCTCTACCACTCCTCAGCATGTCAGTATCCACTCCAGACTGCTGCAGCATGGATTAGGAGAGGTTCAGAGTTCTGTTTGGGGTGGCCTAGATGGATCTATCGGCCCTCCCAAAAATGAATGTTGAAACCGGACAGCTGTTGAATATTTGGCTGCCTTTCTCGCTTCCCTTCAAGGATCCTGAAGTCTTCTTTTGGGTTAAATGCTGTTTAGTCTCTGCATAATTGCTATCAAATAATGATGGGGGTGGTTATTTAATTAAATCTGCAGCGGCTTACTGTCTGCCATCCTTGTGTTTTCATGCTTTCAGGCCTTGGTAGGCGTGATGAACTGAGCTATGAATCCAGCCCTGGAAAAGCCATTCTGAAAACACGGTGGCAGGCAAAACCATTTCCTTAAAGCCTGTCAAAGATTCTGGTGGGAATAGTTTACATGGGGCATCTGTTTTCCTCTTTGGGATTTTGCCTCTCTCTATTTCCCCCGCTTGCCGGGGTGCTGTAGCTTGCAGTGTACGCAGATAGCACAGTCCTGTTCCTGGCTTGAATAATCGGGGTTATTCACTGATTCACTTTTAAAATAAATACTGTGGAGTTTAAAAATAACAAATGGACCCAACTCGCGATTAAGGTCAGTTGATACGTTCCTGGGAAGATAAACTGTCTTTTGTCAGAGAGCCACGTTCGGGCTTGGAGCAGTGCTGAGGTTGGAGCTAGACGCAAGTCTGCTTTTAAGTCAGAAAAGTGGCTATGTAAATAATCATAATAAAAAAGGTGTGTTCGTCCTTGCTGGATTTGTGTCATGTCACGGTTGCCTGCGCTTGATGGTTGTAACTAACTTGAGCTCTCCCTTGAAAGGGTATCGGGAAGAAGCAGCTCTTGGACGTGCTTATCATTTGAGTCTTTTAAGAGGTGCTGAGCTGCGTTGCGCTCTGGGGGAAAACATTCTGTCGGAGTATTTCTGGCTCCTACAGTTTTCTGTCTTGGTTTTTCTTCCTTTTTTTTTTTTTTAGTTACTGCTAGAGACATCAGCATGAAAACAGCAGCCCTGCTGCTTAGCTCTTCATCTGCTCCCACACCTGGTGTCACACGTCCTCTCCGTGTGACGCAATAAACCTCCCAAGAGCCAGTGGTTGTGGTGTTCGAAATGGTGTGTTAGAACATTGGCTGAGAGGCGGGAAGCTCGAGCAGACAAACCCCTCACCTCGAAAAGTCCTGTTTGCATATGTCCTCTTGGAAAGGAAAAAATGGAAAAAAGGCAAGAGAAATGTATAAGCTGAGACTGAGGAAGTGAGGGTGGTTGATATCAGTGGCCTGTTGTGTCTGATGCATCTTCTGTCAAGGGGACTATGTCGTGCCAGCAGAGAGACTCTGTGATCCATTCTCTGACTTCTCTCATTGCACCATGAACCTCTTAATTAACACCTACAATACTGCTTTTTTACAGAGATTGCAGGGAGGTGTCAACGGGTACAGTGCAGGCAGAAGAATTGCTGTACCCTGATAGAAAACCTTCCTAGCCTGCTGTTGTGAAGCTCAGTGTGCTCTGCTAATAGTTGGTTGGTAGGTAGGTAGGTAGGTAGAACAGCCTGTTGTGTACAGCAGAGTTTATTGTGAAGCTCATAGATCTTCCTACACAACATGTTCCCTCAATTCAACTACAAGAGCGTGGGTCTGAACTGCTGTTCCATCGCAGCAGGAGTCTGCAAACCCGCAGAGGTTCTGTGCTGTAATGAAGGGGATGTTTTAGTGGCCTAAATTTTAGATTAGAATTATATGAGAAACAGGTTTCAATCCTGGCATTCTGATCAGCCCTTCGTCCTTGCTGCTGTACATATTGAAAATTTGGGTTCTATGCACTTTACATGTCTTTGGGATTAGGCCTTAAAAACAGAGGTCGCCTCTACTCTGCCTGCACCGTGGATCCCACAAGCCTTTTAGTAAATGTAGGAGTGCTCCCCGGTTTTCTTCCTTCAAACTTCTTCTGATCTGCGTGACACTGGTCTGCTTGGTTACTGCCCCTCATCTCCGAGGAAGCATCTGCATGTCCGTGGTGGCATCTGTGAGATGTTTTCAGATCTTTAATGTTGGAAGGTGCGATATAAATATCAAGTATTGTCATGCTCCCATGCCTAGTGGCTGCAGGGAATACAATAAAAGCACAGGCCTGCTTCTCTGTCTTAGTCAGACTTCTGTGACAAATGCCGCAATTGTTCTTGCTGCACATTTGTGTTTTCCCAAAAGCATAGGCCAATTTAGGCCTCAAGCAGGTCGAAGTATTTAATCCTTGACCTTCCTCCCTTCACATACAAGTACCCCACCCATTAGTCTGTGCAGATTAATACCCACTACCTCAGATATTTTTGCCGGTGGACCCCATCCATGTGTCTCTAAAGTGAATATGGGTGTATCATTTATAACTCCTCACGTTAGATCCTGGAAATCTAAGATCAAAGCCAGTTATTGTGCTTGTCTTATGAAAGAGGGCCTCAAACTGTGGTCCATATGATGCTTGCTGGGAGTCTGTTGGGAGCTGGGTGGTCCCCTAACGCTGATGCCTCCCACTTATTTCCAGCTGTGGAATTGCATCAACTTAAAGTACGTGAACTACTCTCTGAAGATGTATTTCCATGTGATTAATAGCTGTACTTGCCAGAGGGATTCTGTAAGCTCCTGAATAGGGAGATGCCCATGGGCATCCTCTGTACTGCAGCATAGAATGCCTGCCTTGCAACATCTGCATGGGTCTTTAAACAGCATTTTAGTGTTTGGGCCTGTGTATTGCTGTTCACGTCTGGCTTTAAAGGCAATAGTGCCTAGCCACAAAGACCTCAGAGGCCCAGGAAGTGAACTGGGTTGCGCTTGTAAGTCTATTGATCTAGCTTGACCAAAAAATATGTGAAGTGTTTTTCTTACAAGTTCCAAAAGGTAAACTGTTGTGCAGCGTTTCCCAAGGGCTGAATAAAATTCTGCCTGTCCCAATGGGAGTTATGAAAGGAGCAGTTTTTGCCACTTACTCATTTGCCATCTGATTGATGTTTGCAGCCATTTAAATACATACATTTCTTACCAGACCCAAGCAGGAGAAAGTGATGAGGCACCTCGGTTGTCAGATGTATAGTGTTTTGCCCCACAAGCTACAGTATAGCTAGTCAGTGTCTTCAGCTCCTGTCGATTGATCTTTTTCAATAGTAGGCTCTTTGGGCCCAGTTCTGCCTTCTGCTGCAAGGGCTCAACTTTGCCAGATGTCCCATTGGCCATGTATCACCTGGTGTGAGTGAATCTTCCTGGTCAAGTATTGCACTACAAAATAGGGTGGTGGAATTTGCGTACTGCCAGATGCATCCTTCGCGTGACTTCAGCTTGAGTATGGTATGGGCTGTGTGTGTTGTACCTACTGGCATGGAGGAAACAGCTCTCTCTGCACAGGCTTCTTTTTACATACAGTTTTCAGCTTCATCCTTAACTATTTGCCAAGAGAGCCACCAGGGCGTGTTATAGGAAAGTTTTCTTTATAAAGTGTTATTTAATGCATGACTTAGCCGTCTTCTGAGTGTGTTAAACAGAATCGAATGTTTTCTTGGGAGCAAATCCCAACTGGAGCATTTTGCATGATCAATCATACTGAAGGCTCAGTACAGAACCATGAACACAAGCAGATCTCCTGCTGCATGCTCCCATCACATATCGTAGGAATCAAATTCAGTGTGGGAAGGATTTTTCTTCTGGGAAATGGTTTAGCAAGTCATTTGGACATGAGGAATGATCCTTTTGCCTGACTTGCTGAATTGTGTTTGTGCAAGTACGTAAGGCATGTGATGCACAAGCACAAATATACTTATGAAAGGCTCGATTCTCAACTCCGTCTGAGCACAGCTTAGGCAGCGTGGAGAGTGGGGAGCTGCAGGGGGCCAGTTGTGGCTCTCTGATTCAGGACTCATCAGCCCTGGTGCAAGTTGGGACTGTCCTTGTGCAACCTTACCTTTAACCACCAGAGGATGGGGCGAAGCAAGCTGTGTTCCACCATGCCCTAATCTGATCACCCACCACCCCTGGAATGCCCCTGGTGGGGCACGCTCCTCCCCTTATGCTGGGGATGGGGGTAGCTAGTGCAGAAAGTAGTACAGTGCTTCCACTGGCCTTACACTCATGGAGAGTTCCTTGGTACAGGGGGAATTCTCTGACCTCCTCTGGCTGCTTTATAGCCACTCTGTGTTGCTTACCCACTACAAAGTGGCCTTATCCGATTGGAGAATCTTTTGGTCCGTTGTGTACACATAACATGGAGATAATCACCCAAGGGAGAGATCCGTTACGACATCTAGTCTAGCTCCCTGCAGCAGATGCAGGATCGTTCCCTGTGGAATATTTTCTCAGAGTTTGTTCAGCCCAGTTATAAATTTCCAAAGTAAGGGTGCCCAAAAGGGCCACCTCCTTTTGGAGCCTGTTCCAAACCCGAGGCAGCCTGGCTCTGTGTGCCCTTGCCCATGCTGGTGTGCTTACTGGTAGGTGTGATTGTGTAGTATGTATAATTTGCCTCTCAAGATAGCTTTTTCAGTGACATACCCAGGCCAACCCTCCCTTATTGTGATGAGTTTATCTCGTGCCAATTCCCAAATTTGCTCCATTTTCCTCCAACAGAAGACTAAAGTGCTAGTTTGAGACACATTGAAACTATTTAAAAAGGGAACATCCAGAGCAAACTGGAGATTGATTCCATTTTGGGGATGGAAGAGTCTCTCCAAAAAAAAAAAAAAGTTGGGGGCCTCCCAAAGAGTCATGAAGTATGTGTGTTTCTGTCCTGGTTTGTGACCATGTTGAAGGCAATGAGGAAAAAGCAATGTCATGACTAAATCTTTTAAGGTGAGAACCTTCTGTCTAAGGTTGTAGCACAGAGTCCTGTTGTGTGTAACCTGAACAGGTAAACAGCAAATAGACAAGTGCGTTGTGAAGGACATGGATTTTCACACTTGAAGGCCTAAACAGCCGCCTAATAATCTGAGACCTATGGACAAAGGCCCCCTCTTGGGATACAGTTTTTTAGGGCAGATTTCTCTCTCCGATGCTGGCACCTCTCTTGAAGTCAAAACAGGTCATGCCCGGTGATGAATGTTGGACTTGGGGTAACTGGGACACAGTTGAAGCAGACTAAGGTTGTCACCTTCTTTTAATATGCTAAAGTCTGGAGTGATATTTTGGGACAGATGTAAGAGGAGCGTGTGTCCCAGGGAACAGCAGTATCAATAAAACCCATCTCAGACCTTGTGAATATCATCACACCCAGGGCACGTTGAATTGGAGGTGGCTGGTTCTCGTCTAACGTTTCTTTCTTCCCCCAGGACAGCATTCAGTAATGGCATGAACGGGCAGCACTAACCGTTCCGCTTCAGGATATGTTTGCGTGCACATAGGATATCTCTGCTCTGAAAAGGCAACAAAACTGCCTGCAGACTTCTGAGAAAAGACAGAAACAAGTAAAGGAAGGCAGAAAAGCCCATTCAGCTCTTTCAAAGATGCATGAAACCCACTCAAGCAGCTTCCTTTTCACGCCTCTGCCAGAGTTCATGTACTTTGAGTCAATTTGTGTGATGCAGGTTGCAGTAATATACAGTCTGAAAACCCCTCTTTGGTTCGGCAACTCTCATTTCTGTAAACACCTGCTGCTGTAAGAGCGCATTGACAACTTACTGCAGTATGCACGGCAGAGCGTCTTGCTACCTACTGGTAGCCCTAATATACAGCGAGCAGCTGGGGTTGGGTCATCGTGGTTTGTGTTTTTGAAAACGTTACCCAAGTGACCTAGAAATCTGAGTGCTGAGCGGCAAGAGACACCACAGTGTTGTGGAGCCATCAGCACAGAGAGCAGGGGAATTAAAATGTTCACTTGACTGGACAGTGATTGTGTTGTGTCTGCTGCAGAGCATTCAGCCTGAGCAGGCAGAAGCAAGTTACAAGGCGACAGATGTAAATAGCTTGTGACCTAGTCTCAACTATGGTCTTGTTGCAGATTAGCCAGGGGGAAGCTCTCTGGGCTAGACGTGTAGCTGGTAACTTGATTTAAAAGACCGAAGAGATCAGATTTTCCGGTACCAAAGAGAGATGTCAGTTCTGTGGTTAAACGGGCACTACAGGGGTCAGCAACCATACAAGCTTCCCCCTGGCTGCCCATTGATGCTACTAAACCCCTGAGCTGGAGGGCCAGTGCCCGGAGATCGTTCCGTTCTCCACTGTCCATTCAGCCCTTGGACTTCAGAGACTCTCTTGGGCAGTGGCTGTGTTGTTGGTTCATGTGATGTGGACACCTGGCCTCTAGGAACTGGATCGAACCCCCATGTTACTCCATGTCAGACAGGAATGACTGTCGGTCTCTATTCAGCTGATGTGGTGTCACACCAGGCTCCACAACTTCTTACCAATCTCTGAGCCAGCCACTCACCCTGAAGTTATGAAAACTAGATCAGTTTAACTGGTGCGCTTGATGCAGCTGGAATCCTTTCTCCGGCCTTCCACACAGCACATGCTACGGTCTCCGAGTCCAGGGATGCCCCAGGGAGAGGGGGGATGGTCCCATGCCCTTCCAGCCCCTCTCATTTCAGAGGCCCGGGCTCATGAGACACGTTATGGCCAAACCTTCTGGGCACGTTTATACTGCAGTGTAAGCCCAGGGTTTGAACTCAGGCTCAAGCTTAACCCCCCTGTGGTCTACACACAAATCACGCTAACCCAGGGCTCGATCCCAGGACCCGTGGAGGGTCCAACCCTGAGTCAAGCCGGGACCCAGGGTTCAAGCTCTATTGCTTTGCAATGTAGACATGGCCCCTCCAGACTAGTGCTCTGGGAGTCCACCAGAAGCGTTCCACAATTCCACGGGCTGACTTGTCTTCTGGGCAGTCACGTTTTCCCACTCTGCACTACAAACACAGGGCTAAAGAGACCACATTTTGGGAGTGCACTAGGAAGTCTGGGATATGGGTGGTTGGACTCAGGGACTCATATTGCAGATGCTGGAGTTCCAGGTTGGATCCCAGGTTCAACAATTTTTAACGTGTAGTTACAAATGTGTGTAGATGCTCAAGCTCTAGGCTAACAAACCTAGGGTCTGCTCTACTAACCCTGGGCTTACATTGCAGTATAGACGTACCCTCTGGAGCCTCAGCCTGTGCTCCTGAGCCACGTGTCTTCTGGCACCTCTTCCCTAACTTATGTACCGACATCGTTACCAGTTGCAATCCACCCCATAGAGTTTAGCACAGGAAAAGCATCCTTACCAACGAGATCATAGACCATTAGGGTTGGAAGAGACCTCAGGAGGTATCTAGTCCAACCCTTTGCTCAAAGCAGGACCAACCCCAACTAAATCATCCCAGCCAGGGCTTTGTCAAGCCAGGCCTTAAAAACCTCTAAGGATGGAGATTCCACCACCTCCCTAGGTAATCCAGAGATGTATGTGAATTAATGGAAATTAGCATAAATAATTCCAGTAGCGGTCGCTGCAGGATGTTTTGTCTGTTGTATTTCTGTGCTGTTGGGCACCACAGTATCTAAGTGTATCCCTTCATCCTTTCAACCGGCGCCACTCACATCCAGGCTGCACTGTGTTTCCCCGGGTGGGCGCCACGTAACATGGGAGGGAGTTGTGTACAGGGATGTGTTTGGATGGATCTGGATGCTGTGACTTTCTGTGTCTGCCACTGCAGTGAGAAATGCCCTAGCAAAAGTCATGTGTTCCACCACAGTGACCTGGGATGGGCAAGCCTCGCTTCTGTAAGCCCCCTTCAGGTCTGGCCTGTGGAACGAAATACGCTTTGGCCAGTGGTTACTGCACATTCCTCCTTGAGTGAGTGCTCCAATGTTCAAACAGTGTTCTGAAGAGCCCTGGTCTGAGTAAGGAATGGCTGCTATTCCAAGGGGAAAGCAGTGTATTCACGCCTTCGAAAGCTACAAGATGGGGGAAGTGCTTGATTTGTTTGTGTTTGCTTGTCTAGCATTTCTCCCAGGGAAATAGTCTGTGCGGAACATTAAGTGCGTTTCATAAACACAAATTGTAGAGGAAATGAGGACTGCATTATAAATTGACCCCGACAGAAGTAGCTGTGTGCTTGATAACCTCTGAAGTGCGCAAGCCATTTGCAAAAAAAGACCAAATTCTTCAGGCACAGTTGGAGAACTGTGGCTCTCTCCAAGTTTCAAGAGGCTGCTGAATGTAGGTGTGTTTTTTTGTTTTTGTTTTTCCTTCTCCTCCCTCCCTTCTCCCCCACTATCTCCAGCTCCCCACGCTGCATGACTGGCTCTGAAATCCATTCTAGAAATTGGATGAATTAGGCCAGTCACACAGGACAGCTCATGGATCCTGATAGATGATAATGTATGGAAATAAGAGACAGGAGAGGGAGGGGAGCTTGTGGCAAGTCATAGGAGACGTGTAATTAAATTCTGTGTCGTGTACTTGTGGAAAAGGAATTAGAATTAACATTGAACAGGCTACATTCATTCTGGCTGTTCCTGACTTCGGAGTCGTTCACTTTGCAACCTGAAAATGTTCTTGTGACTCAGTTACATTGTACAGAATATGCACTTGGTCTGTCTGTCTCGAAACACACACAGAGAAAAATGCAGGAATAAGCCACTATAACATCATGGATCCCTTGCTCCAAAAATCTGGCAATAGATCATTTCATTTTGTTTCCAGCTCTGTAGATCTTGTTCCTGCAGTCACTTAAACACATGGCTAGCTTCACTCAGGTGAGTGGTCCGATTGCACTCAGTGTACTGGGGTGAACAGGGCCAGTCACTAAGTGCAGGGTTAGGGTCAGGATAGCTAAACGCCGACTATCGTTGCTTTGTCGTTGAGTCTTGTTGCAGCTTGTGTAGGGGAAGAGACCGGTTTTATGTGTATTTGAACAGCAGCTAGCGCGACAGGGCCTGGGACTGGCGGCCTGATCCAAAGCCTACTGAAATCAATGGGATCAGGCTCGGGGGTTTAGGATCTATCCCCATGCGAATGAGCCCAAGTCCGTAGCACAATTATTATTATGCGCAAGTCCAAGTTAAAAACACCTCTTCTGGAATGGAGCTGAGCTAGCCACATGCTTGCAGGTGGGCATTCAGGGTTGGGATTCCCTGATACGCCCATTATTATTTTATGTTACCCTTTTAAAAACGAAGCAGCAGCCAAAGTGATGGTAATATCATACTCTATGTAAGACACGTTCTAGATACCTGGGTGGTACAGTGTTGGCAGCCATGTGGCAAGCAAATGGGAAGACGTTAGAGAGTATTATGTATTCAACCTGGCTGGTTGCTACACTGCAGTCACAGAAGGGCAGAGGATTTAGATTGGGTTGCTGGGGAAAGACTGTATTGGCTTCATAATAGAAACCAGAAAGAGGGTGAATTATGAGCAAGCTGCTAACACTGTGTTGCTACTTTATCATACAGCCTGTGAGAGCAATGGGGGTCATTCCCCATTTAGGATTTCCACTATGGAAGTAAACCAACCGGCTGCACTCTAGGAGTCCAGAGGCACTATAAATCGTGCTAAGACCGGGCAGGTACTAACTTGAGGTCCATCCTGCAGTCTGACATCAGCCCTTACCCTGTTCAAATCTTTCCCATCTAAGTTTCTGAAAGTCACTAATTTTGGATGAAATCCTGCCCCATTTAAGTCAATGGCAAAACTCCCACGGACTATAATAGGGTCTGGATTTCAGCCCGTTGTGCTAGGAGCTGTACAAACACAGAACAAATATTGTATTCAGTAGTTTGCCACAGTTTCCACCACCCCCTGCAGGAGAAGTGGAAACTACAACTGGTTGAAATTCTTTCATCTAAACACTTTTTGATGAAAAATGGGTTTTCAAACTTACTTTGAAATCTTTCCATTTGCCAATGAAATGAAACAAGTTTTGGTTTTGAGCTAAAAAGATTCTTTTTTTCAAATTTCAAAAAAAGTTTCAATTTTTTTTCTCCTTTTCCTGCTCTAGTCATTGCCAAAGCCAAACTGACCCTGCAATAGTGTTTCAGGGATCTTGTATTTGTGACCTTGCAGCTGCAATATAAAGGTTTTGTTGTAAAACTTTTGAAGATATTCCTGCAACATCATTCCAGGAGTGTTAGTGTAATTCAAGATGTATTATACTGTAAGGGCCTGATAAATAAGAACGGCTACTTTGGGTCAGACCAATGGTCCATATAGCCCAGGATCCTGTCTTCCAGCAGTGGCCAGCGCTAGATGGTTCGGAGGGAATGAACAGAGCAGGGCAATTTAGAGTGATCCATCCCTGTCATCCAGCTTCTGGCAGTTGGAGGTTTAGGGACACCCAGAACCTGGGGTTGCATCCCTGACTATCTTGGCTAAAGCCACTGATGGACCCATCCTCCAGGAACTTATCTCATTCTTTTTTGAACCCAGTTATACTTTTGGCCTTCACAACATCCCCTGGCAACGAGTTCCACAGGTTGACTGTGCTTTGTATGAAGAAGTACTTCCTTTTGTTAGTTTTAAACCAGTTGCCTGTTATTTTCATTGGGTTCTTGTGTTATGTGAAGGCATAAATAATACTTTCCTATTCACTTGCTGTATCAAATGCCCCCTTTGTCGTCTCTTTTCTAAGACGAACAACCCCCGTCCTTTTAATCTCTCCTCACATGGAAGCTGTTTCACACCCCTAATCATTTTTCTTGCCCTTCTCTGTACTTTGTCCAATTCTAATATTTAGCTTTTGAGATCCTGTTTTTCCATTGCCTATTTCCATCCACGAGTAGTGGTTGTTAATATTATAGTGTCCCCAGTCAAGAATGGGGTTTCCCATATGCTACACACACGCTATACATACACTTAATAAGAGATGGAAATTGTACCTAGACAAGACAGAGAAAAGGTGGCAGAAAGAAGCATTGTTGATTATTATTCCTGTTGTACTGTGTGACTTAGCGCTCCATCAGCTAGTGACCTGCCTGAGTGCTGCAATGGCACCGGAAATTGAGCCCCGGTCTCCTGAGTCCAAGTCCTGTACTTTAAACCATTCTTCCTCTCCCTTGGGGCTTGAAGGAATTTGGCAGCAGACCCCAGTGTGTTTCATAATTCCTCTGTACCCTAGCGGCTGAGACTAGCTGAGCGGTTTGGAATTTGTTTATATATGTGCTTCTTGTTAAACACTCCAAGACAAGTAGAAACTTATCAGTGCTTGGCTTCTAGGGGATCCTGAATATTTCAGAAGCAAACAAGAAGGGGGTAACCTGAAAGGGTGGAGCTCAGATGTTCTGGTTTGAGTTTCACCCAACACTCGAGCTCAACACTGCTTGCACCCTATTTTGAGGAGTTCGGTGGAACTTCTGTCATCCAGGAATTATTCTAGCCCTCTGCACAAGAGCGAGCTTCCCCAGGAGGAGCTGAAACCATCACAGGTTATACGCCTTTCCAAAAGGAATGGGAGGCAGCAAGCGCAAGAACAGTGCAATCACAACACAAAGCGTTTTGCTTCAGATCCTGGTGCTGCAGAGAGCTGCACTGAGTTCAGTGGTAGAAATAAATACACACCCTTTGGAAGCCTAACGCTGAAGGGCTGCAAAGTTAACAAGAAGGAGAGACCAAGGCTGAAGTTTGCACTGTAAATAGCTCTTTGAGGCCTTGGCTACACTTGAGAGTTACAGCGCTGGTGGTGGCTTTACAGCGCTGTCACTCACTCCCTGGCTACAGCGCTGCTTGTACTCCACTTCCACGAGAGGAATAAAGAGACTAGCGCTGGGGTGCCAGTGTAAACAGGGATTAATCTTAGAACGCTGTGGCTGACCTCCGGAACCTTCCCATCATGCTTTTAAGTAAAGATTATGCTCTTTGTTTTGTTGTGATGCCTCCGTTTGGTTTGTTGTGAACTCCGGGCTCCCGAAGCTGCCTGTCAAAAAACCAAACACAGCTCCTGTTTGCTGCGAATGAGCTCCCTTTGGAACGCCCACAGCTAGTGTTTGCTTGAAGAGAGGGGGGCTTGAGGAGAGAAGCAGCACGGTGTGTGTGGGGGGGTCCGTTTTGGGGAGGCTGCTTATCTGGTCTGTGAGGAAAAACCCAAAGAGGTTTATGTGCATTCAGTGAGTGAGAGAGAGGGGTGGGGGAGGGGGTCGGAACTTGCAGCTGCTGACAGTGTGTCGGCTCCAAAAATCCACTCTCTCTCTCCCCCACGCTCCCTGTCACACACCCCCCCTTTTGAAAAGCACGTTGCTGCCACTTGAACGCTGGGATAGCTGCCCATAATGCAACACTCCCAGCAGCGCTGCAAATGTGGCCACGCCAGTGCGCTGGCAGCTGTCAGTGTGGCCAGACTGCAGCGCTTTCCCTACTCCGCTGTACGGAGGCAGGTTTAACTCCCAGCGCTGTACAGCTGCAAGTGTAGCCATACCCTGAGTAGTGCAAAGATTTCCTTAACATCAGTCATCAATGTAATCTCAAATCAGCGGCTTCTTTTTCTCTAATGAACCTACTGTCCTCTTGTCACCAATTAACCCACTGTAATTATAGGCTGAGCTGGCAGCACTGCCACTAGTGAAGGTTGCCTGACCCTTCTTACTGTAAGACCCAGTTTTCAGCTATAACTTTGCCAAACTTCAACCATTGGGGATGACATTTCCCAGGCGTCTGCCTCTGGGTGGATGCATTTGGACAGTTTTTCAGCATAAATGGCTGTCATTTCTCAGAATGAGAAAATAAGTTTTGTTCACATTAAAAAACATTTGTATAACCACATCATTGACAAGCGCTAGTGCCCCCATGCTTTGGAGCAGAGCTGGTGAGGGAGGAGGGGGTCGCCCTGGTGCCAGGATTGTGGCTTTTATTATTCTCATGAAAATGCACCCAAATTTGGCCAAATTATAAGACTTTTTGGAAAAATCTCAGTTTACGGATGCTGGCAGCTAAATCTCCAAAGCTTCCATCTGCACGAAGCATGCTCCAATCTCTCTCAGCTCCTGCATGTGACCAGACTGTGCATGCACCATCCCACCCAGTGACAGAGCATGCTCCAGCCTGGGCGTGCAGGGACTGAATAGGACTTTTCCTGCCACTGCTGCACCTGGTGGTCAAGGTTGCTGGCCCTGGAACTGAGAGCAGAGAGCCTCTCTCGCTTGTACTCTCAATTCCCCGCCTTTGGGGAAAGGAAGAGACCGAGGAAGTAGATTGAGTAGGGGAGACTGGGAGCTGGGGTTTGGGGTATGAGGGATCAGGCAAGGAGCCCCTGTGGGGGAGACTGGCACGGGGTGAGGCTGAAGAGCTGAGGAGAAGACTGGGACAGAGATCGGGGGCTGGGGTGGAAAGAGACGGGACAGGGATAGGGACAGAAAGGTCTGGGACCAGTAGTGATCGCTCCCCTCAGAAGCTGGACTGGACCCAAGATTCCTGATACTCTTCCCTCAGTATGTAGCCGCTTTGTCCATGTTAAAAACATCCTTACAACCGAGATGCTCTAGTATGTCACAACCATTAAACACCCAGGCTGGCCTGGGTCAGCTAGCTCAGGCTAGCGGGACTCAGGCTGCAGGGCTGTAAAATTGCTGCGTAGGCATTCGGGCTCCGTCTGGGACCCCATGGTGGGGAGCCTGAATGTCTACACTGCGGCCTGCGAGCCGAGCACCACAAGCCTGAGCCGGCTGCCCCGGGCCAGCCGCAGCTGTGCAGTGGGTCTTTTATTCCAGGGTAGACGTACCCTCTGTGGCTAGGAATTAGGGGAGACTTTGAGTTAGGACTCCTAAGGTCAGTTCTTGGCATTGACACCTATTTATAATATGACCTTGGACACATCACATTACTTCCCTGAGCCTTATTTTCCCCATCTGTAAAATGGATGGAGTAGAATTTACCTGATCAACTAAATTGCAAGACATAATTCTCTCTCTCTCTCTCTCTCACTCACGGTCTCTTTTGTTTCCGAGCAGTAGCCGTGTTAGTCTCTATCAGCAAAAAGAACAGGAGGACTTGTGACACCTGAGAGACTAACAAATTTATTTGGGCATAAGCTTTTGTGGGCTCCAGCCCACTTCATCGGATGCACGCAGTGGAAAATACAATAGGAATATACAGAGAACATGAAAAGATGGGAGTTGCCTTACCATCTCTAGCGAGACAAATCCGTTAAAGTGGGCTATTCAGCGGGAGGGAAAATCACGTTTATAGTGGTAATCAGCATGACCCATTTCAAACAGTTGACAAGAAGGTGTGAGTAACAGTAGGGGGGAAATTAGCACAGGGAAATAGTTTTTAGTTTGTGTAATGACCCATCCACTCCCAGTCTTTATTCAAGCCTACTTTGATGGTGTCCAGTTTGCAAATTAATTCCAGTTCTGCAGTTTCTCATTGGAGTCTGTTTTTGAAGTTCTTTTTTGTTGAAGAATTGCCACTTTTAGGTCTGTAATTGAGTGTAGTGTAAGCTCAAACCTTTACTCCCGTTTGGATTGAATACACAAACGGGAGAGCTATTGTTTCTGCAGAGAGAGCAAAGCCAGCCTGTTTCCTGCATGGGTTGTAACTACAGGGTTAAAGCCAAAAATATTCTCAAGTTTGCACAGGGCAAATTGTTCACGTTCCTCTGGGCATTGCTGTGCCCTGGTGCTTCGCTGTTCAAAGGACAAAGCTGGAGCCTGTTTTGACAAGCCCTCTGACTGGGACTTGCATTTTCTTTTCAAAGGCAATCACGCATGCGCCTTCTCAGGCAGTCCTGCTCTGGGTCTGCTGGGAATTGGCCCAGCCAGTGGCCTTTGGCTGAGTTAGGGCAATAGAACAAAATCTGCAGGTTAGAGGTTTTTATTGTCTGAAACTTGACTCCAGTGGTGGAAATCTCAGTGAGCTTCAGTTCCCAGGCGCAGTGCGTGTGTTGATTTGAGGGCAGATTCAGCCCGCTGGTACCAAGGAGAAAAGCAGGAGTGTGACAGGATAGGTGAAGTGCATGGAGCATGCCACTGAGGTTGGTTCCCATCTTCAGCTGGAGTGTTTTTCCGTGTTAGCACTTGCCACAGAGCCAGGAGGATTCTGAAGGCGAACATGGGGGCACCTGCCGTAGGATTCCAGCCACTGGAAGAAAGTTGTTTTCACCCAAGTTTGTATCTCAGACTCTGCGTGATCTGAGAATGGGTTTGCAATGGGACTGCAGCGTCCCCACCACATGCCCTGTGGGAAAGGTCTGGGAGTGACAGTAAGGACACAGTTTCTGTTCCCAGCTCTGCAATTGATTCCTGTGGCCCCAGGCTAAGTCCCTTAGGGCATGTCTGCACTGCGATTGAAAAACCTGAGGCTCAGTCCGCTGACTCAGCCTCGCGGGTCTCAGACTGCCAGGCTGCAGGTGTTTTATCCCTCCGGGTATGTCTACACTGCAGTGTAAGCCCAGGGTTTGAACTCAGGTTCAGCCCTAACCCCCCTTCCATCTACACACAAATCACCTTAACCCAGGGCTCAGACACAGGGTGTGGAGTTCAAGCCTAAATCGAGCTGGGGCCCAGGGTTCAAGCCCTGTTGCTTTGCAGTGTAGACACAGCCCTACTGGACTTGTGCTCTGGGAGGTTGCCAAAGTATCCCATGATCCCACAGGCCAATTTTCTTTGTCCTCTGACCAGTCAAGTTTCCCTACACTGCACCACGACACAGGGTCACATTTTGGGAGAACGCTAGGAAGTCTGGGAAATGAGTGGCTGGACTTGGGGACACTTCTCTGATTCCTGAAGCTTGCTTGCTCGCTTGCTTTTTGTTCATGTGAAATTATTTTCAGGGGCTTGCTGTACTTTTAATTCCCTGCTAGTTCTTACAGCGCTAAAGGAAATCCAATTCAGTAGCTTCTTAATGCATTTTTGCTGCTTGGCATTTCTGTTTGCAAGGGGAGACTCGAATGGTACTAGCCAGTTTGTTTGCTGCCAAAATATGTTCCCATTAAACATTTAGAAAAAGCTGCCTCGGAACAAAAATATGCACCCTCATTGAGCCTTGTATTTTCCCAAGCCCCACTGAACCGTACATATAGTGCAGGCGGAGGTGTCGCGCTGCCAGTTAAACAACTGGCCTCTCTTATGAACCCTGGCAGCCAGCTCCAGTTTCCGAATGGGAACAGGTTTGCAGTAACTCAGCCGGGCCTGCTGCGTCCAGAGGAATTCTTCTGCTCCAGCTGAATCCAAGGCTGCCACTCTTGCCCAGCTCCAGGCCATGCCTGCTCAAAGCAGCATTAAACAGAACGCTGGAGCACAGCCAAGTGGGAGAGGCGCAGGGCTCCCCGGCAGCAGTGGGGAAGTTTATCGGTTTAGGGGACCTCGGGCACAGGGGCGTCTCCTCCCCAGGCCCAGTTTGGGATCCAATGGGGCAGTGAGGGGGCGGGGCTGGGGGTGGGGATTTGGGGAGGGATCCAATGGGGGAAGAGGGAGCGAGAGCCAGGGCATGGGAGTAGAGGGCAAAATTGTTTTTGTCCAGTGTCCCAACCGAACATTGGTCGGGACGCGGGACCAACAAACAAATATTGGGACAGTCCCGATAAAATCGGGACGTCTGGCCACCCTAGCTGTGCGTGCCATCTGGCCAGCTGTTGCCGAGCCCCGTTACCACTAGGGTATGTCTACACAGCAAAGAAAAGCCCGGGGCTGGCCTGGGCCAGCTGACTCATGTGTGCGGGGCTCGGGCTGCGGGGCTGTTTCATTGCTGTGTAGACGCTGCACGATGGGAGCCCCATGAGCCTGAGTCAGCTACCATGGGACATCTGCGGGGGGCTAGTTACTGGGTAGACAGGCCAGTCTGGCTACCTCTGTGCTACAGGCGAGGGGTGTGATTCTGCTGCTCGTGTGCACAGGCTCACGCCTGCTCTCATTGAGCGAGCGTGAGAATAAATAGCCCTGCAGCAAGGGTTGCAGGAGCGGATGTCTGAAACTAGGCAAGGCACATGCGTACCCACCAGTTTCAGGCTCAGCCGTGCTTCTGCTGCAGCTCCCTGGGCTCCACCAGCTGCACGGCTCTTTATACTCGCGCTCGCTCAAGGAGAGCTCACATATGTGTACACGAGCAGGGGGAATCGCACTCCTAGCATATCGTGCAGACGTAGCCTTAGTCCCAGCCAGGGAAGGAAAAGCCACTGAGCACCAACTTACGGTGTTTGCCCTGCTCCCCGTAGAATGAGTTGCTGCTCTGTCCTCAGTAGACTCCAGGGGATCCCAACGAGCTGAGATGGCTTTGGGTGCCCATGCTGAAGGGAGCCACAAGAAAAGAAGAACGAGGAGTCCTTGTGGTACCTTAGAGACTAACACATTTATTTGAGCATCAGCTTTCGTGGGCTACAGCCCCCTGCATCAGATGCACTGCATCAGCCCACAGAAGATGATGCTCAAATAAACGTGTTAGTCTCTAAGGTGCCACAAGGACGCCTGTTCTTCTTGCGGATACAGACTAACACGGCTGCTACTCTGAGACAAGAAGAGAACTAGAGCCCCAGATAGACACCCCTTCTAGGTAATTTCCACATGGCTGTTGTGGGGTGACCCCGCTCCTCCCAAACTCCCGCTGACATCCTGGCCTCATGGAGAGCCCTCTGCTGGATGCCAGGCCATGGGGGCTAGTATCACGGATGCAGCTTCTGTGCTGAGCAGGGGAGATCTGCATGTGGAGGTGTCCTTCTGCCTTCAGGTTTCCCTGGGATGATCTAGGCTAATATTAAACATACCCGTTCAGTTTGGGGCAGTGTTGTGCCTGCAGATCATCAATGTTTTGTGGGATTTCACAGCACGGGTTTTTTTTCTTTCTTTTTTTTTTTTGCATTTGGAACATAAAAACATGACTTCTTGCATGTTCATCGCTCAAGAGCGGGCTGACCGTCGCTAGAAATGTGGCCAGTTTCCTAGTGGAACGTAGCACATTCCAGCTTGCCAATGGGCCTTTTTTCATTCGGTGTGAAGTTAAAGCATCACAGATTCCCTCTCCCTCGAAGCAGTTCAGGTTTTGATTTCTTTTACCAGGAGATGTGAAAATACGTTTTCAGTGCGAATGTCATGGCTGCGCTTTGACAAGCCTTTGATGCAAAACTAGCAATTCCGCCATAGGACATAAACATTCTGCTCAGAGATAATGCCATGCTCCACGCTACGTAGCGTGTCTGTTTCCCTCGCCCCTTTCCTGGCTTGTTCCTCGGGGACTGACTAGAATGTGCTGTCAACAGATGGAGGAAAGGGGTCAGAAATGCGCAAAAGCAGCGAGAGAGATACAGAGACAAGATTGTCCTGTGGTTAGGATACAAGGCTGGGAGCTTGGAGCTCTGCCACATTCTTCCTGCGTGGCCTTTGGCAAGTCACTTAGGCCCAGATCCAAAAAGGGGTTTAGGCACCTAACACCAATTGAAATCAGTGAAACTTAGGTGCCTAATTCCTTTTATGAATCTGGGCCTTAACTTCTGCGTATCTGCACTCCCAAGTGGATAAAATGTAGCTGATGATACTCAGAGGAGCGTTGTCAGGGCAAACTCAACTAAGTTTATGAGGTGTGGGGATATTAGTGAGGAGTGTCCGTACGTAAAATGGTCACAATTATTATTATTTAGGTTCCCTTGATGAATGGTTTAGAAAGGATTGATAGATGTTAGACACAAGTAGGACATGCTATAGAAGGGTACGAACACCTGTAGAAGGTGCTATAAATTCCCATAGCCCATGTCATAAGCAACCTATAGACCAGGCAGACACGCTGACAATTGCTTGACCATTTGTTGAAACATCTGTCAGTCATGTATTAACCCTCCCTCAACTGTTGCTAAATGGAAGGGTAATATGCAGTGTGACCGGTCACACACATCAAGTCCAGGCAGTGCAAGCTGGTCCAGCTGTGCGCTGGGCAGACGACTTGCTGCTGCAGGGCGCGCTACTTCGTTGTAACCTATGTCTTGAGCCATAGCATAGACTGACAAAGAAGGCAACAAATGGAAGGACCCCCACGCCGATTACCTGGTCCTGAGCAGCAGACAGGACCAAAGCAAACAAACCAGTGTGGTTTACCAGCAACCCACGGTGCTGTCCAAGTGGCACGCGGTTTGTGTTCGCAGCCCTACAGCACTTTACCCTCGGTCATGCTGTGCTGTGACACTGTGTGCGGCTTTGAACAGGCCAACCTCCAGCGCGGGCTCTTGTTCTCTTCCCGGGAGAGAACGACATCCTCTGGGAGCCGGCCAGGCTCTGTGGTCCCTCTGGCAGTCTGCGTCAAACGGTTGTAATCGAGAATGAACTTCCCACATGTGCACAAGTGTGGTTGGAATCTGCTTCCCGGTGCCGTACGCAGGCAGGAGGCATTTCAGGGAGATAACGTCTGATCGTGGAGTCAGGGTTGTGCTCCTGGGAAATCCCTCCTTCTAACTCACTTCTCCGGGGTGCCTGAAAACCGCACAGCCGGGGCCTGGCAGCTGGGGGGCTGGGCCTGCTGCATAGAACGCTTCTCGGACAATCCCACCGCTCCCAGTGCGGGGCTTCCGTGGGGACTCGGGTCCGAGAGTTGAGAGGGGTCTAGAATGGGAGGGGTGGCTGGTCTGTCTCTCTCTCATGTGGTCTCTCATGCTTCCCCCAAGACCCTCCCAGATTTCTCCCACAAGTCCCCTCGGGTTTGCGTTCCGTGCCGTGTCGGGGGGGTGTGGCAACGATGGTTTAGGCATATCCAGTCTCAGCACCAGGCTGTGTGTATTTCCTGGCTCCAAACAGCAGTTACTGCCATTCTGTGCCTGCACCCACCTCTGAAGGAGCTGCTGTCCCATAGGACACTTGGGGAAACTGAGTCACGGAGAAGCAAAGGGACTTGCCCAAGGTCACGCAGGCAGGTGGGAACAGACGCCTGAGTGCCCTGCACCAGGCTGGCTACGGCATTGAAATCACGTCCTTCATTCTGCATGCTGAGTTTTTCCTTGATTTCGCCCATCTCTCAATGTTTATCTCATTTGCTGCTGGTCCCTTCCCAGTCCCTGCTTTCAGCCATTGATGCACCCTTAGAACAGACGAAATGGCAGGATTTCCTCCTTGTCTTCAGCAGCAGCTGGTGGGTTGGGCCCAGATGCCCCTGGAACGCCGAGCAGTAGCAGGTGGCAAAAGAAATCTTGAGTGTGGTGCCTTCATACGGAGGGCGGGTCTGGCTTGTCTTAGCAGGGCACTTACCAACTGTTCTTCCCTTGTTTTAGCTGAACCAGCTGGAGGAGGCAGCAGATGCAGCTCACACCTTTTTCATGGCAAACCCTGAGCACATGGAAATGCAGCAGGACATTGAGAACTACAAAACCATGACAGGGAAGATCCATCTGGTTGATCGAGAGGCCAAGCCGCACATGGTGAGTGTGGAGAGAGATGGTTTCCTACTCAGCTGGACAAGTATGTCAAATGCCAGCCAGCGTGGGGATGAGTTTTGGGCCTGGAGGAAGGTAACACGGGCTACTGGCCAAGCTCTGTTGGACGGCGTTTACAATGCTGTGACGTGAGCTCATGCTAGCCCGCTAGAGAATATCGGCGTGCGAGCCTTCTGCCCTGTCTGTGAGGCCGCGTTTGTCAATTTCCACCCCGTAGCATCTGCCTGGCTGTGCCGTTACCCTGTGCATGGCCGAGAGGTAACCACAGTGTCTCTGGTTTAAACATAGACCTGGTAGCATGCTCATTTTGCATTCAGTTACCCTTCCATACAGGCATCTGTGCACCTGTATTTTCACTGTATTCCAGCCATGTGCATTTAGCCAGGGCACTTCTTCGCCCACCTGCTTTCTCCATGTACAGCCGAGGCAATGCCTCACCTGTGAAATTCCGAGGGCTAAGCCCTGGCTGGCAGGGGACATGCCGGTGTTCCCTGGTTGGGACGGTTCAATGGGGGAAGCAAATCGGTCAGAATTCCCTTTTCTCTTCCGATGTGTCCCCTCTTGGCGCTGGCTGTTATACGCATCCCCTGGCGTATGCCCGGTGCCACAACGCTCCAGCCTGTCCTCTCCTCAGAGGAGCTGCTGACTCACGCGCTGACTGCGCTCAGTATCAGCCATGGCCTGGCTTGACGGACGGCTCAGTAAATGGCAGGCTTTGCACACGCTGTGTAAATGGGTTTGCCCATCCTGGCTCTCACACATTTACACGAGGCCGGTTTCTGCAGACCACCTGAGATGCACCCTGCACGGGATGGTCTGAGTGAGGTGCGAGTGACAAAGGGGTATTTAAGCCATCTTCATTCCCTGCCTCCTCCAGCCCCAGGGCTGATCCAGAGCACAGATGTGTCTCTTTTCCCAGCCCTGCCACCAGTGCCAGCGCTGGGCGAGGTACCAGCGTTCAGTCAGGTCCATGA
Organism: Mauremys reevesii; assembly: GCF_016161935.1. Taxonomy (NCBI): domain Eukaryota; kingdom Metazoa; phylum Chordata; order Testudines; family Geoemydidae; genus Mauremys; species Mauremys reevesii. The sequence goes on from NC_052631.1 coordinate 3,493,065, forward strand.
GCATGATCCAAAGCTCAGTGAAGCCAACGGAAAAACTCCCATTGACTCCATAAGGTCTTGGATTTGGCCATGTGTTACCTAGTGGTGCCCAGCTGGCTAAGCCAGCTTTACAGCTGCTTTATGAACCCCAAAACTGGGCTCATCGCAGTCACTGGCTAATGATTTCCTAGAGCTCGGGTGAATTTACACACAGGAGGTTCGTTGAGCAAACATCACTGTCCATTCAGCATCATGGGCAGTTCTACCCGAGTCTCTTTTAGCCCAATGTGCCCCATGGGCTCTGATTTAGTCCCAGTGTTACAACACCTACCCTGCTTCCCGGCTGCCTAACGAGCCTGCCGGGCTTCTTTGCAGGAGAACTACAGCGCAGGGGTGAAGCACTATGATCAAGAAGAGTACGCGCTGGCCATCGAGTCCTTGGAGCGAGCGCTGCGGGGCTACTACACCGCGGATGTGGAGTGCCGGCTCATGTGCGAGGGGCCTCAGCGCTTCGAGGAGTACGACTACTTGGAGTATGAAGCCGGCCTCTATGAAGCAATTGCAGGTGAGGGCTCTAACCAGTCCCCAAGTCCCCTTGAGGCACAGGACATGTATGTGCCTTGGCTCCTGGGGTGTTTTTAACTAGAAACTTTAACAACTTTGCTGAATTTGGCAAAGCAGCTTCCCTTGGATAACCGGCAGCGCTGAACTGTGAAGCCAGCTGGGACCCAGGGACGACGACTCTTAATCCTGAATCGGAAACAATCTCCTTCAGAGGTGCTGAGCACCTGCAATTTTCATTGATCACAGTTGGTGTTGTGGGTGCTCAGCACTTCTGAAAATCAGGTCCTCCGTGCCTCTGCCTCCGTTTTCCCCTCTACCGAATGGGGACATTAACGTCTGCCTTACCAGCATGCTGCATGGCCGTGCACTAGCTAGCTGTGTGGAAAGTGTTCTGAGGATGCTACAGGGTCTAGAACAATATGCATAAGGACACAGGACTAAAGGAACCTCCTGGGTCATAGCTAGGGCCCTACCAAATTCACGGTCCATTTTGGTCAATTTCACGGTCATACAATTTTTAAAATCGTCAATGTCATGATTTCAGCTGTTTGAATCTGGAATTTCACAGTGTTGTAATTGTAGGTGTCCTGACCCAAAAAGGAGTTGGAGGGCGAGGGTGGTTCGCAAGGTTATTGTAGGGGGGTTGCGGTACTGCTACCCCGTACTTCTGCACTGCTGCTGGTGGTGGCGCTGCCTTCAGAGCTGGGCAGCTGGAGAGCAGCGGCTGCTGGCCAGGAGCCCAGCTCCGAAGGCAGCGTCACCGCCAGCAGCAGCACGGAAGGAAGGATGGCATGGTACGGTACTGCCACCCTTACTTCTGTGCTGCTGCCTGCAGAGCTGGGCCCTCGGTCAGCAGCTGCCGACCTCTGGCCACCCAGCTCTGAAGGCAGCAGCGCAGAAGGAAGGATGGCAATGGTTTGGTACTGCCACCCTTATTTCTGCACTGCTGCTGGCTGGGTGCTGCTATCAAAGCTGGGCACCTGGCCAACAGCTGCCACGCTCTGGCTGCCCAGCTCTGAAGGCAGTGGAGAAGTGTGGGTGGCAATACTGCGACGCCCCTAAAATAACCTTGCGACCCCCTCCTCCTTCCCCCCCTCCCCCGCAGCCTCCTCTTGGGTCAGGACTCCCAGTTTGAGAAACACTGGTCTCCCCCATGAAATCTGTGAAGTATAGGGTGGAAGCACAGAAAAGGCCAGATTTCATGGTCCATGACGCGTTTTTCATGGCCATGAATTTGGTAGGGCCCCAGTCCAGTGCCTGCCATTGGAGGCAGCCCTGTCATATGACCTCATTCATAAACTCACCATGCTCCATCTTAAAACTAGCTCGGTTTCGTGCCCCCTGAATTCTGATTGGAAGGCTGTTCCTGAGCCTGTGCATGCAGGGGTCCAAGTTCATCCCTGAAGTCCACAATGAGTCTGCATCTGAATTTCAGGACTGGCCCCTGTCACTGTAACAGGCTGAACCAAACCTCCCAAACGTCAGGAATCCAGATTCTGCCAGTTGTGCACTTGCTGACCTGCAGGGCCCTCTGGCATGCTCCAGAGTCGGGCACCCAGGAGCCTGGAGTTGGGAGCAACGCGGCCCCTGTGTCAGGATAATGTGTTCACAACCCAGTGAGTGATAAGTGCTAGGCTTTGCCCTTCTGTAGCGCTTTCCAGCTGAGGGAGCTAAAAGCGTCCTGCAAACGTTGCATAGCACCCCGGGGAGAGGAATTACCCCCTGTTTATAAAGAGGGGAAAACGGGGAGGAGGAAGCAGCTTGCCCGTGATCAGTCAGCGAGTCATTGGCAGAGTCAAGACTGGAACACAGAATTCCTGGATCCCAGCCCTGTACTTTTACCCACATGACCATCCTACCTTCCATCTGCCTAGACTTCCTGAGGTGGGGAGGGCTACACAGCTGGGTCCCAGGATGGGCAGGAATGATAAACAGGCCCAACATACCTCGCCCCTTGCTCTCATCCGGGAGGGAGGGATTTTGTCAGGTCATATTCTGAACAGCTCATTGTCTCAAAAGGCTGGGGACACTGACAAAAAACTAGGATAGATGCTACAATAATGGGGAAGCAGAGATTAGAAACCCGTGCAGGGAATTGAACCCTGCCGCTGTACTGTCCTTTGATTTGCACGTGTGGCCTTGAGCAAGGCAGGGTTAAGTGGGAACCCTCTCTCCATAAACTGGATTGCCTGTAATTAGCAGTAAGGGAAAGCAGAACAATAAATTTGAGCCCACTTGGCTTCAGAAGTCCTATGTCTGCACTTGGCCTGTCAGCTCTGAGAGCTGATGCACGGTCTTTGGGGGCTTGTTTTTCTGCTGCTGCTGCTGTAGAAAATTTTTTCCATTCAAATGCAGAATAGTTTTTATTTGTGTCAAAACTCATTTGCTAGCACAAAGTTGAGAGCCTAACTGAGACCAATGAGACAGGAAACAATTAGTACAACAAGAGGGAAGAGACTCTGTCTGATGATTTATCTATTGATAGTTTTTGGAACAAGACAGCAGATTGTTTTTAATATTTAGTCATCCAAGAAAAAAAGAGAAGTTTTTCAAAGGCCTGATCCGCAGGTAGATTTCATAGCTGTATGTCAATTAGGGATGTCATGTTCCCTTTTCCCCCCAATATAGATAGACGAGTACGTACCCTAGTGTAGATACAGTTATATTGGCATAAAGGTGTCTTCTTCTGCAGTATCTTATTCCCCTTCCCATACAAGAATAAGCTATCCCAGCGTAACTGTGTAGCTGTATCCATACTAGGATACGTAGTTAAAACGACACCAATATAATAAAAGTCCCACTTGTGTGTGCAGATAAGAGTCTCCGCGTGATAGGCTAATACCGCTCTGCCATCCATCCTCTCAGGTTACCTATACCAAACCCTGGGCATCCAGGCATGAGACCAGGAAAATCTGCAGCTCCTCCTCCCCCTGGAGCATGCTCCCCGAGACCAGCACTGCTGAGTTCCCACCTCCTTTCCAAACGGAGGGTTCTTTGCTGAGAGTCCCAAGGAGACGGCCCTAGCGTCAGTCAGCTTTGATCAGCCCCCTTTGGGGAGATCGTTTGGCAAAGCTGCGGGTGGGACTCGTTCCCAGTGGGAAAAAGTCATGCTGGCTTAGTGCACGTATGTTGCGCTTGCTGCGCTCGGTGGCTTTGCGCGCTGATGGACATGGGGGGGGGGTCGTTTGGGGAATAGTCAGAGCAGCAACAGTCAGGTCGTGCGGGGAGGATGAGGAGCGTTGCCGTGGCATTAGTGAAGGGTGCCACACCCGGTGCTCCGGGGAGTGAAGCCCTGGAGCAGATAAAGTGTGGGCAGTGCAGCCTCCCTCCAGCCGCGCCCTGTCAGTGTTTCTCACAATGGACGCGGAGGGACCTCGTCTAGACCAAGAAGATTCTTCCGTGTCCGTAGCCCACTCAGTCCTTGGCCTTGCCGCTTACTGGGGCCAGTGGTGCGAATGGTTTTTGTGATGCTGTCCATTGGGAAACTCACTTCCCAGAGGCCACTGAACAGCCATCAGATGGGAAAGGTTTCCAGTTCTCACTTAGATTTAACTCCATGGCCAGGAGGTGATAGAGTTTATAGCCCGTTACCAAGTCCCAGAGCCATCCAGCCACCCAGCTTGTCTGGAGCAGCGAGGCAAAATAATGTAGATTCCCATTGCTGTTACTTGCCTTCCTACATAGGACTGAGAGTGATACATTACAGGATGTCTTACTCTGTAATTTACTGACAGGTCTCTGGTTCCCAGACTCATTCTATTTAGTGGAAAGAAGGAATTCTGATGCTATTGAGAAAACAGTTTTAAGTTTCTCCAAAACAGTGTTTCATTTCCTATCCTGAGCTATTTTATAGTGCTGTTGTGGTGCTGCAACTCTCCACCCCAGAGATGGCTGCATTTCAATGGCGGGTAATGATTCCTGCACTATAGCCTGTAAAATTCTGAAGGACGCTTTGAGAGCATTGAGGGGAAGCACTATATGTCAGTGATGATTGATATTAGGATCTGCTGCCAACCTTCAGATCTAGGATGCTCCCGATAGATTCAAAGTTTAGCTACCCCCTCCCCCACTCTCTTTAGTGCACTATTCTGAGTGTATATGGAAAATCAAATGTCCACTCACGCTAACAGTTCTTGGAATCCCCAGAGCAAAACAGGAACTGTTTTGAGTTTCCACTTGATTTCAATGCAAATTCCTAAAGCCGGCATTCTGGCAGCTTGGGGGAGCGCTCTGGTAGCAGAGCGCATGTTTTATTTCAAACCCATGTTTGTTCCTTAAAGATTTTAATTGTATACAGAGATGCAGCAAGCAAAGTCAATTTGTAAGTACATTGCAGAAAAGGTCCCAAAGTGGAATCAGATGGTCCGCTTTGGCTTATAAATGCTACAGCTGACACAGCACATGTACTGTATGCTTTCACCAGTTAGAAATCTTGTTTATGGCAGATGCTTGCTATTCCGTTAAATTAACCAGAGAAATTTGTCATCTTTAAGAAGCAATGAACAGAGGTCTTCTGCTGACAGCATTTCCCCCCTTAATATTATCAGTACACATTCTGTCCGGTTTAGCTTGAATGGTTGCACTGAACTTCCCAGCCTGGCTTGCAGCAGTATTAATCTCAGAATGTCACTCAGCTGGTATGTGTCCCATATTGTGCATTATGCTGTTGCGATTGATCCTTTTTCTAAGATCCAGTTCTTAGAGTCTTTTGAAAGAGTTCTCCAACAGGAGCATATTTCATTGTCATGGGATGAAATTGAAGACAGGCTGGGCATCAGTCAGAACTTTCTAATAGATCCCGTTACTTTGTAGATTAGTCTCCAAAAGGAAGCAGTGGAAACCTTATTGCAAGATACATTTAAAAACAGATTGAACAAACCACTGGAGAATATGCAGTAGGGAGCAATCTTGCCCTATTCCTCACTTGATGGGTGAGGACTTCATAAGTCTTTCACATCTCAAGTTCCTTTGATCTCTTTCTTGGTGTCCCTCAACTTTGTTTTGACCCTCAGAGTCCGACAACTTCAGTTATTTCCCATTGCAAAGATCTCTCAAGAGGCCTATTGTACATCAGGGTAGCTTTGCTGTGGCTTTAGACAGAAATAGTAGCTTTTCCAGCACAGTCTCTCCTCCCCACGTGTGCAAAATTAACACCCTTGGAAATTAACATGGAGTAAAACATCAGACACCTGCATCCAAGTTGTGTCTGCAGAGTATGTGCTTGCAAGATGCCCAGTACCCGAGTTTAGTTATGGGTCCTGTTAGAAAGGAACATGGCAGAAGTCCCAGATATTGGGCATGGATAATGTGTGTTCCTGTAACCTTATGTCCCACTGGCTTCTCAAGATATACTCAGCAGCTTACAGGGTGGGGGCCCCTGTGTCTTTGATCTACTTGTGACATGAAAGTTGGTTTCCATAAACCCAGCTGAGCTCGTCTCTCAAGAGCTGATCATCAGCCTTCTGAGCACAGACGTTGTCCTATATCTCTTTCCCTTGCAGATCACTACATGCAGATCCTGGTGTGTCAACATGAGTGTGTCCGAGAACTTGCCACCCGTCCCGGGCGATTATCGCCCATCGAGAACTACCTTCCCCTCCATTACGACTACTTGCAGTTTGCCTATTACAGAGGTAAAGCTGGGCTTCTCCATTTCTAGCAGCCCTTGCTTGGTTTTGTTACTCTTTGGGTTAGTGGAGACTGTTTTATTTGGGGATTTAAATATTCTCCTCTAGGGGGTGTGCCATCCCAGCGTAATGGCACTGGCTAGCTTATGAAAGGAGACTCAAAGAGCTTGGCTTCTTTAGCCTAACCAAACGAAGGCTGAAGGGAGATCTGATAAATGCATCGGAGGGATAAACACCAGGGAGGGAGAGGGTTTATTTAAGTTAAGTGCCAATGTGGACACAAGAACAAATGGAGATAGACTGGCCATCAGCAAGTTTAGGCTCAAAATTAGACAAAGGTTTCTAACCATCAGAGGAGTGAAGTTCTGGAACAGCCTCCCAAGGGGAGCAAAAAAACGAACTGGCTTCAAGACTGAGCTTGAGAAGTGTATAGAGGGGAAGGGGTGATGGAACTGCCTCCCATGGCATGTGGCCCATTGGCGACAGCCAGTAACAAAAATCTTCAACTGCTGGAGATGGGACAGTAACTGGGGCGGGCTCTGAGTTACTGCAGAGAATTCTTTCCCAGGGATCTGCCTGATGGGTCTTGCCCACTTATTCAGGGTCTAACCAATCGCCATATTTAGGGTCTGGAAAGATTTCCCCCCCCCCCAGGTCAGATTGGCAGAGACCCTGGGGAGGGTTCACATTCCTCTGCAGCCTGGGGTGTGGGTCACTTGCAGGTTTAAACTAGTGCAAATGGTGGATTCTCTGAAACTTGAAATCTTTAAACCATGACTTGAGGGCTTCAGTGCCTCAGCCAGGGTCTATTACAGGAGTGGGTGAGATTCTGTGGGCTGCGTTGTGCAGGAGGTCAGACTAGAATAGATGATCATTGTGGTGGGTGGTGGTCCTATCTGACATTAGTCTACAAGAACATGAGAACCAGAAAATAAATCCAGGTAGAAGCTGAGAGTGGAAAAGCCCTGTCTAGTGTTACTCTCCAAGCTGAATGAAGTGCAAAGAGTGAAGGGCCAGATTTTTAAAGGTATTTAGGTGCCTAAATAGGCACCGGGTAGGGGAGTTAGATGCCAACGCGCTGTTGAAAATCCCACCATGGGGCTTATCTGTGTCTTTAGGCCCCTAAATAAGCTTTAAAAAGTCTGGCTGTAAGTGCTTTTATAAAAAACAGCGTCACCAGCCTCATTTTGCTCACAACCAACCACCACAAACTCATGAGATTGGCTTAACAATCACAAGATTCTTTTTTTAATGATACATTTTGGGATCTTTTCATTGGCTTTCTGGTTTCTGAGCCTTTGGAGTTCGTATTTTTGAGCTTTTCACTGCAACCACTAGGGCTATAAACTTATCGTTTAACGAAAGGTGAACTGAGACTCTCGTGTAGTAACCTAAAATAAACACCAAAGATTGTGAGAGTCGCAACAAAACCGCGAGCATTGGCAAGACCATAAAAGTAATTTCCTGTGCTTGTTGTCGATAGTCAAACAACATGTCGGATAAGACAATAGTCTGTTTATTAAAAGCACCCACAATTACAGTGTCCTAGAGAGGAATATACTAAGAGCCCGAGAAGCGGAAAATAAGAAAATTTGGCAATACAACATGAAAATCCATAAATCATACTTCAAACTGGAAGGATGCTCATTTCTCATATTCGCTGAATTCCATCCCCCTTATTTTCTCTCAGGGATTGTGGTCTGCTCCTGATTCTGGGCTTCTGTCCTAGCTCTGTTCCTGATTTACTGGGTGGCCTTGGAAAAGTCACATAACTTTTCTGTGCCTCAGTTTCCCTCTGTGTAAAATTGAGACAGTAAGACAGGGCTGTTGCAGAGGGCTGTGGTGGAGCTGATTCATAAATGTCTGTCATGAGCCTGGGGGCCATCGGGTGACAGTCTGTCTGAGTGAAAAGTCTCATCATTCCATCTCTGGCTGGCTTCTTTCTTACCTCTGCACCTGTCACACCTGAGTCCCCTGGATCGGTCATGCCATGTCATCTCCATGCCGTCCCCAACCTCTGCTGTGCTCCCTTGCAGTGGGTGAGTACGTGAAAGCCCTGGAGTGTGCCAAGTCCTACCTCCTGTTCCACCCGGACGATGAAGCTGTCTTGGAGAACGCAGATTATTACAACAGCCTCTTGGAAGAGACTATGGACCCAGAGACCATCAAACCCAGAGAGGTGAGAATAAATGTATTGAGATTACCCTGCACGGCACCGCAACTGAAGCTTTTGTTTGTAAGTAGTTCAATCGATGCAGCAATTTGGCAATCTCCTAATACCGTCACCGATTTTGACGAAAGGTTAAAGGATTAAGGGCCAGGTGGTTCTCTTGGTCACGTCGGTGTAAATCCGGATTAATGCCAGCAGCTGGTGTGACAGTTTTTAGCCAAATGGCAACCAAGCAGAGTGGATGTGATGCCCATGTATGTGTACGGGCCACGGAGGGAGAGGGTTTGTTTAGGAGGACAGGCATAGGAGCAGTGTGATGAAATAGGGTGAGGAGCACCAGGAGAACCCCAGACAGTGATGGCTGTTAGTCAGCTGGGGAAGTGGTGAAAGCCGGTCTCATCGCTTGAGTCATTGAAAGCTAGACTGGGCGAAGCACTCCAGACTGTTCTGCAGGGAACCGCTTTGTAGTAGGTGGGGTGGGGATTAGCCTTGGGTCAGACGACGAAACAGGACTTCATGAGTCACCGCTGGAGGAAATGTCTTTGTAGCGATAATTTTCCCATGGTGGGTACCTTTCCCATGCTGGAGAATGTTCCCGTCACATCCCTGAGAGATGTGTCATCCTGCCAGAGCTGGATGTATCTGAGGTGCTTATCTGGCTCCCGTTTGCCTAGTGCCTCACACTCGGTAAGGGATTTATCCTCACAAGAGCCCTGTGCAGAAGGGCAGGGCTGTTACACCCGTGTGCAGAGGGGAAGGAGGGGTGCAGAGAACCTGAGGCCTGGTCTACAGCTAAAGTTTAGACTGTCCTAGCTCCTTTGCTTAGGAGTTTTTCATACTCTCATCCCCCTGAGAGACATGGTTCAGCCGACCTAAACCTCAGTGTAGATGCCGTTTGGTCGATGGAAGAATTCTTCCTCGGTACTGCCTCTCGGGGGGAGGGGCAGTTCCTACAGTGACAGAAAACCCCTCCCATCACTGCGACAAGTGTCTGCGCTTGTAGCCTCAGTGCTTCGCCCACGGTCACCCAGGAATCCTGAATCGGAGGCTCGCGCCCTGACCGGCCTAACGCTTCCTTCTCCCTTCCCTCGGCTGTTGCAGGAAGCTGCCAAGTTTCTGAGGCGTCATAAGCTGGAGTCTGACCTCTTGCAGATGGGAGCAGCTGGCCTGGGATTCGTCTACACCGAGCCGGTAACGACATGGAGCTCTTCCTTGCCATTACAGTTTGTTAGTTCCAAACTTTGCCGCTTGGTTTCGCTCCGGGTTTCTGTCCCCATTAGCAAGGCCAAGCGTGTGAGGTGAGGGGTGCGGTCTATCAACGTCCATTTAAGTCCAGAAGAATTTATTAGCCTGACAAGTCATACAGGTGTTACCAGCGAGTAAAAGAGACGGACCCCACCTGATGGACCCCCGTCACTCTAGTAGGTGGCTGTCTCACATTCTTTAATATGGGCCCCTTTTTCAATCTAGTTACAGGCCTTTTTGTGACCCTCACTGTGGTTTTGTCATCCGTGAAGCACTTAATTAATGAATGAAACCTCCCAGCGTTCTTGTCTACTAGGGAAGTCATGTTATCCATGTTTTGCTGTTGGGGAAACTGAGGCAGGCACAGAGAGGTGAAGTAACTTGCCCAAGGGCACAAGGGAAGGCTGTGGCAGAGCAGAGAATTGAACATGGACCCCAGGCCAGTGTGTTAGCCATTGGACCATCCTTTGTAAATAGCTGAAGTGATGGATTTGCAGATTAGAGAACACCCTGAATCTCACTGGACTGCGACAGCACTCCAAAGCCATGCGCCCATGACTCCACCCATGTGGAAGTGCACACAGATTCTTCGCTCCTTTCCCTTCTGCCTCATGCTTTCTTCAGGAGAACCAGTGCCGCGGCTCTTACTGGATTTCTGCCATTTGCTGACACTGTGACCTGTGCACCTTTCCCTAACGCGTGAGGGAGGAATGGCCCTGATCGAGATAGGAGGGTCTGAACCCCTCTCCTAGAAGTTTGAATGTGGAGGTGGACTTCGTAGCATGGCTGGTCTCTGAACACAGCTCGAGTTGGGGAGTACTCAGGTTCAGAACCAAAGACGTCTTAGCCCCATCTCTAGGGTTTCCTGGAGTGTGTCAGAGCTGCTAACACAGTCTGGTGTGTTGCTTGCCTTTCCTGTGGAGATCAGCAAGATGCAACACAAGTGTGTGTGTGTGTGTGTGTAAAAGAGAGAGAGACCACTGCAGTCCACGGAGCAGGCCAGAGAAAGGGTCTGTAACGTGCTCCCTGGGACGTGCCAGCACAGACATCACCTGCACATTCCCAGGAACCCGTTTTTTCTACATTCCCATCTCCAGTGTTTAAAAACTCAAATGTTTTGTTTTTTCTCCTGAATTGTTTTCATGAGTCACTTTGGTTCCGTGTAAAGAACCCGACCCCCCTCTCTCATTGCAGAGCTACTGGAGCAACTCCGGCGCCCGTCAGGACGAGCACAGGTAAGTCACTGACCAAAGGCACAACCTTGTTCCCTGAATTTAGGGTTACGCAGGAATCAACACCGGGTTTTAAAATGGACGCTGCTGTGATCGAGAGAACAGTCTGTTTGCTGAAGAGAGCTGGAGCGGTACCTGGTGTTTCCAGGCCTGAACTCCAAATGTCCCAGCAGGCACAGTAACTCGGCAGAAATGACGGGTCCCTTTTCAATCTAGTTACAGTTTCTGTAGCACCCATCATGGTTTGTGTCTCACAAACATTAATGAATTAAACCTCCCAGCACCCTTATCTAGTAGGGAAATGGCGTCAGCCAGGTTTTACTGATGGGGAAACTGAGGCACGGAATGCCCAAGTGACAGACCAAGGCTACCCAACCAGCCAAGAGCTAGAACCCAGCTCTCCTGAGCCCTAGTGCTGTGTGCGAGTGCGGAGAACATTCTGCTCTTCTTAGAACACACGGTTCTGAGACGCTCTCATCTCATTCAAAGAATAGCACCTCACCTCCGTGCACCATGCTGGGCCGTGGGCTCCGGACTCCTTCAGAGGGGAGACCACCACCTGTGGAAGCACTCGTAGCCTTCCTGCCGCATGTAGGTGTTCCTGGGAGGTCTCCGCCATAAGGAGGGACCTAGTGTGTTTAGCTTGTGAGACCTGATGGGCACGTAGAGCAGGGGGTGGGGCTGCACGTGTATCTCTGCAGTGCCTCTGGGTCACGGATAAACTCCATGGGTGAGGCAATGCGGCATGCACGGCTGCTGCCCATAAACCTAAGGAACTGGCTCTGGGGAGCTTCAGTCCCTTTGGTGTGAATATGGCACCTTTCAAAAGCACAAAATACAACCCCAGAGGTTTGGGTTTGTTTGGTTGTTTAAAACAGGCAGTTCACATGGATTGTCTCCCATCAGCCCAGTGGCAATCCCGTGCTTCATTAGGAGCTGTGTTGTTACAGGCCAGCACTGGATATTTGAATTATTAAGCATGTCTGCCACGCTGTTCTTTCCCTCACGTGCTAGTTTCTGGTGGTACCAGTTTCAGGCCACCAGTTCCAACCCGGTCAAGATCATGCAACCAGCGTACAAACACTGAGGCCAGTGTTTTCAAAAGTGACTCCTGAGTTTAGGGGCCCAGACACCGTAAAGAAGTCCACTTTTCAGCAAGTGCAGAACCACGCCCTGCCAGAACAATTCAGGTCTCTGTTGTTTTTGAAGGTGTCTCAAGTTGGGCACCGCAAATGCCTGCTCTGTTTTGAACATCGCCACCTTTCCTTTCCAATGGATTTATTTTACTGCTTTTCTGACGGCTGCAAAAAAAAGCAGCATTCCCAGAATCTGAAACCCACTGAAAACTCAGGGCTTTTCCTCTTGTCTCCTGCTCCTCAGAGTCCCCTCGGGTGTTAACAGTGAGCTGGCAGATGGTCCCGCCCTGTCTCTTGGAAAGAAACCTGCACCCAAAGTGGATCGAGAGCTGCGGGAGGGTAAGTGTGCACAAAGGATCTCCACCCAAACCAAAGGCTTTCTGTGAGCAATGAAGACACACGTTCTGTCAATAGCGGGGATGAAGCCACCAAGTCACGTCCTGGTGTCAGCTGTGGGAGTCGCAGTTCTGTTTGCTACAACTCTGTGTGATGGTGCCAAAGTGAGGGGCCCATTGATTTTGCCGTCATGATGCCCTGCAATTAGGGCCTAATTCTGCAAGCTGCTGAGCACTCTCCACTGAGCGCAGAATTTGGAGATAGGAGACTGGATTAGGTGCAGCTCTGAAACGGCAGTTCCCGTGTTGTGATTGATACTGATCCTGAGCACCCTATGCCCTTAGTGTTCTGTGGCGCCTTTCACCTTCCAAACGTGGTCCGGCCGTTAATCCTCACACGATGCCTCGGGAGGGCAATATTTCCCCTGGCGCCCAAAGTCACACACTGAATGACCGTGAAGCATTAGACTTTTGGGGAATTCCTAGTCCCTACCCCTTGGCCTATCCTCCGACTCCGGTAAGCACTGCATACTTGTTCTCCTTGCTCGCAATTTCATATCTTGGCTTAGTTCAAGTTATTTCCTTTTAACGCCTGGTAGGCACATTTACTGACCCAGCTGAAAACTGGCAGATATTGCTTCACAACCAGAGAGAATAGCCATCAATGATTATACTAACAGCTGAGCTTTTCCCTAGGATGATTTTGAAATCAGGCGCGCTCTTGCCAAACTCCAAAGCCATTCCTTCGCTACAAGGCAGCCTGACAGCAAGCCAGCCATAGCAGATCTCCTGTCTCCACCGCTGAGCCGGCTCCATCTTGCTTGGGCAGGAGAGAAAATCATGTCAAATATCAGGACCTCTGCTCTGCCCTTTGGATGGGGGAAGGGAGGGTTCCGCCCTGTGGCTGTCATTGTAACAAGATCTTGCAGTGCTTCCTGGGTAATCCTGGCCAGTGCTCCCTTTGGAAATCATGGTCTGCAGTTGCAGTCAAAAAATGATGCAGAGCATGAATAACACTGTGTGACCGACACTGGGGGAAACTAACATTTGCACTTGCCAGGGCCACATCAGCTACTCGTTTAGATCAGCAGCAGCTGTGCCCAGTTTGCGCGCAATGGAGCACATTGTGGCCACCGTCTTCTTTAATATCCAGGCACAACTCTCAGCAGCAACAAACGCTCCCTCCTGAGTTGTGTCCCGGCAGCCTTGGCCCACGCTGCATGTCCCTCCGGGGGCTGCGTTTGGCCCACCTTCGCGGTAAGCGCTCAGGATATTGCTCTCGCTGCCCGGCACAGCACAGGCAGCGTCGGAAAGCTGCCTGGTACAAAGCCTAATGGGGATTTTTTAGTCAAATCCTTTTTGGTTTGTTTTTTCTTTAGATGAAATTCTCCAAGTTTTCAATAAAAAAAAACATGCACCAAAACTAAACGACTCAGTTTCTGTCTCTCTCCCCCCCGCCCCTTTTAATTTCCTTTTTATTTTCCCTGTTTCCAGTGGAAAAAGGGGAGGAGAAAGGGGGGGCATAAGGAGAAAGGATTGGTTTTTGTCTGTAAAAAGTCTGAAAAATCACTCTCCAAAAATTGAGAAAAATGGGTTTTATTTTTCATTCCTTTCAGAGATTTGCCCAGAAAACCCTTTGTGACAGACTCTGTCCAGGACACATTTGGGACCTGAGTCTTTCCTGTCCTGGCTTTGCATAGGCATCATTTCATTGAGCTCAGTGGACTTGCTGCCGATTCCCACGTGTCATTTAGATCAGAATCTGGCCCCCATGGTGTCTGGATTGAGCCCAGGAAAATGCCAGTGACCTTGTTGCCCTGTTCCATTCCGGCTTGTTTTGACTCCTGTACTGCCTTAGATAGCGGAGCCCCTCTTTTCACGAGCATATAAAGTCTCAGGACACGCTGGAGGCCAAACAAATCTGTGGGTGGGTGGTTAGGTTTCCCCTTGATCCCGCTGCAGTTGTAACCACAGGCCCGAGAAGCTGGAGGAGCCTAGCCAAGCACATACCGAAGGTGTGATACAAGGATGCAGTGTTCGCACTACAGCTCCCAAGGCGACGGCTGCAAGTTGGCTGGGTCAGCTCAGTGCAAACCGGCTGTAAGGAACCAAAACACATTTGTAAGGCCTTCTATTCCTTCAGGCTTTCTTATTCTTTGATCTCGACCCACACTGGGCTCCTCTCTGCCAGGATAAACATCCCAATGTTGCAGGGTCAGCCCTGGCAGACGCCAAAGCCAGCCAGCGCATCACGAGCCTCTCCAGAAAATACTGCGCTTGAGGATGGGCTCCCAGAGCACCTGGAGGAAAGGGACAGCAGCGTCCGCTTCTCCACGCACCAAGCCACCTCCTGCCATCCTCGCTTCAGCTCTGGCCACATGGAACAGGCACTCGGGATGCAAAGACCATATTTGTTTTGAGCTAAGGGTTCACCTGGCATTGAAGTTACAGGCAAACCTTGATTCACTCAAATTCAGGTTTAACCAAAGATTGGGTGTGTCCTCCGAGCCTGGAGAGGGCACAAAGCAGGGCAGGGAAGGGCTGAGGATTGCCGAAGTTAGCCAAACTCCCAGCGTTGGCATTATTCCAGAAGCTGCTGGTTTCATTGCATGGTTTTCCCCAGTCCTGAGCATGACACGGAGCTGCATTGCTGCAAAGCTTAGGGGCTCCCTGGGGCTCCACAGGGCTACAGCTGCTGGGCTTTGCAGGAACGGAGCTGCTGGTTCTCCAAACAGCTGATCCTCAGACGGTCTTGGTGTCTCCTCAGAATTTGAGTACTTGGGTTTTGCCTCCAAACTCCTTTGGGTTGGCCGCCCCCGTTTGTGCACAAAGCTGGCCAGAGGATTGATTCGGAATGAATCTCGCAGCACATGTTAGCTGTCAGAACGAATACGGCTCCTTTTTATTTTTGGCTGCAAATGATCTGTTGTAACGGTAACATACAGATGGCGTCATTCGTGGCTTTCCCCTGCGGATGGCTGGAATTACAACAATATCGCCAAAAATTAAAAGCCTCCCGAAGGGACAGCCATTATTGCTCCATTCCTGAATGGCGTGGGGTGGGGATTAGCAATAAGATCAAGGGATTAGGAACAGAGCCTCTCACTGCTTGGGACTGTTGGTCTGACTCGGCTCCACGGAACATGCATGGAAAGCTCCCTGCTGATTTGTGGTCAGTAGATCAGGCCCCAAATCTTGTTTGCTTTACTCCCGGAAGGAGTCCTGTTCACTTGGGTGAAGCCAACCGAATTGAGCCCTCGGTCAGCTGTTTGGTGGCTTATATGGGCCTGTCTGGGCATCCCAGTGGTTACAGTATTTCCCAGAGTTCAATGAGATGAGGATGGCAAGGACAGCTCCCTTTCAGCACTGGCTCCGCTGGTCTGGTTAAATTCAGAGGACAGCGAGTCAGAGCGCCTGGATTCCATTCCCAGCCGCAGGGGGCCCGTTAACCCCTTTGTGCCTGCGTTTGCCCATCCTCTAAGTAGTGATGCTGCTGCTTCGCAGTGAGAGGCTCGGTGATGTCTGTGAAGTGTTTGGAGGCCTCCACGTGAACAGTGCAAGGCCAGGGCAAATCCTTGGGTTTTGTAAAGACAGTCTAGCCATGAGCAAAGCCCTCGGCCTGTAGAGCTCACCAGCACCACTCATGCTGGGCCCCAGCCCAGCGCAGGCACCAGGTAGATCAGCACCTGCAAACAGAAGGAAAATGAAGTTTCATGTTTGTGACGTAGCAGTCGCCCTCTTTTCCCTGGCTGGGGCACGCAGCACGTCCACGTCAGCTTGCTGGATACTTGTGGCTCACTTTTTAGCAACTCCATCCTGGTTATTGAAGTTGATCTCCTGCCAGCAATGGGGAGCTACTGAAAGCAAATCCAGAAGGCAGCAGGAACAAAAACGTTCTTAGATGTGCCCACTGTATCGTGTATGTGTGAGACACGAACCTGATCCAGGAAGTTCAGAGCCCAATTGGCTAGTGCCCCGAGTGTGTGAGGTCTGGCTCCAGGGCTCTTTCTGATGTGTGCGTGTTTATAATAAATATTATCATCAAGCAACAAAACAGACTGTGAGGGATGCTGCCTGTCCAAGAAACCTAAATCTTCTTTGCAGATCGTTCCTCGGCAAGCGATGGGATCTCGACTCACTATCGTGTCCCCTCCATTGGCCTGGGGCCCGTCCAAAACAGCAATGTGCTGCAGTTGACAGAGAGGAGGATTTAATAGAAATGTTCCATCGTGCCACATTTTGAGAGAAGTGCTGTGCTGCCGCTGCCTGCTTTTTATTGCAGCTTTCCAACAGCGGTTCTGTTTCCCGTGGCTCCGAAGCATTTCACCTTCCCCCCAGAGAAACATCTGGTTAAGGGTTTAGTTTTCGAAACACACAGACTTTGTTTTCATTGTCTTGTTTTTCTGTTCGGATGAGGGTGGCCTCATCCCGCGTCCGTGCGCAGGAGAGAGAGCGTGTGGGTCAAATAGCTAATCACTTCCCCACTCCCTGCAAGGTACGCGTCCGATTCACCAACTGCCTGGTATTTATTATTATTTATTTATATTCCCCTAGGAGCTAGGGGCTGTACAGACGCAGGACAAAAAGCCTGTCCTGGCCCCAATCTGCAGTATGGAACGCTGGCCCAAGGCAGACTGGTGCCAAGTGAAGACTGCAGTATCTCCATGCTATCAGGACAGTACATTGAGGACCTCAAAACCAACCCAAGATATTCCCCATTGTGAACAGATATGAACTGATTATGTAAAATCCTTCCACAAAAAAAGGGTCTTGGCTCCAGGGAATACCACAGGAACCTGCTGTATGCATCCCCTTGCTCAGTAAAACATGCAGTGTCTCTTCAGCTGGTGTTTGACAGCTCTCCTGTAGTCAAAGTATACCGCAGCACAGTGGCATCCTGCTGAGTCGCAGCAGGCTTGCGTACGGCTGCAGCGCCAGGACACTGGGATGAAGTTTTGCTGGCCTAAAATAATTGTAGTGCCCTTATGAGCTTGCAGGCCTGGAAAATGGGGTCTGCCCCAGAGCATAATGGGAGAGGGAGGTGCAGGCCTGCCTTCATAGAGCGAATCCTAGCCAGGGGCTCTGCTAGCAGCAGATAAACTAGGCAGCAGATATGGCTCCTCTCTCAGGACAATTTGAGTGGCATTGTGACCCTGCGTGCCAGGTTGCAATGCTGCTCACTGCAGTTTGGCCCGGCCGCCTCTCTGGCATGATGGAAGGGCGGCCGGGCCAAATCGGCTGCTGTAGGCAGGGGCGGAGGGGGCTGAACATTGGTGTTCGAGCTGCCTGTGATCGCAGCAGTCACCTGTCTGCCTCCAGCCCTTCCCAGGGCCTTTAGGAATGACCCCTCCAGGAATGGGACCTTAGGACGAGGAATGATTTGCGATGGGCTGGCCCCTGGAGGAGGCCCCGTTTGGGAAGCCAGGTCCTGTCACGCGAGCTGCTGCACGCGCATCCTGAGACGGTCTCTGCGCCAAGGAGCTTAGAACGTAGAAAACGAGAGACAAGAGAAGGATTCAGCAAACTGGCGGGGGGATACTGGAGGGGTGAGGCTACTGCCAGCAGCACAGAACTGCCACTTCCACAGCTTCCTGGTCTCCCAGGAGCCCTGCGTGGGGTGGGGGTGGGGGGCAGATTAGCCTTCAAGGAGAGCTCCTGTCTGCAGCACCAGGCAGGCGTAATGCCGCTCGCTCCCAGCAGCCACAGAGTGAAAAGGAGACCAAAACATGCTGATGACTATTCCAGCAGCCGGTGCCTTGAGCCAAATACGAAAAGGCCCGTACAGAACGAACGCAGTGGAAATGTAGGGTCGACTTAAACTAGGAATTGGTTCTATTGGCTGCTGTGCAAAAAAGCCAGTTAGCTGGTGTCCGGGCCCCGCTGCGTCTCCGTGCAGCGTTTTAGAGTCTGGCCCGTGCGTTGCCAAAGAGCCTGATGAGAAAGTGGGAATCTCTGGCACTCTCGCAGTGAGTGGATTTCACCTCTGTGTCTTTGTTATTGACACCAGGCCAGAGCCTGCTCTCCGCTACACGGCTGTGAAGCCAGGGTGACCTCAGCTGGCCGGGTGCCTCCGTGTGACTGGCAAGCCAGTGAAGAGGTGTCGTGTTCAAGGTTGTTTTGTATCTGTCTTTCCCTTAGGGGGTTCTCTGCTCTACAGCGACGTGCAGTTCATCTATAACTCCCAGCAGCTGAACGGCACGCAGCGAGTGCTACTGGATAACGTCATCTCGGAGGAGGAGTGCCAGGAGCTGCGCAGAGTGGCCAATGTGAGTATCTGAGATGCCGGGCGGTGGGGTGGGGCTGGTGGGTGGAGGGGCGGGGACGGCGGGTTGCTGGTTGCCGGGGAGCCAGGTGGGCAGAGGGTCTGGGGTGGGAAGCCATGTGGAGAGAGTGTAATTGTCTGGTTTTGCCTAACTGCACAAGGCCCCAGCAAACACAAAGAACGCGTCTCCAAATTCCAGCCTCCCACATGCACGTGACCGCTAACGAGGTCTCTGGGAGTTGCGTGTGTGTATCCAGGGTCAGAGCTTGGCTTCTGCTACAGAACAGTGTGATCCATGCACTGGGGGAGCATCTCAAACGGCCGTCTGCAGTCCTCTCCAGCCCCACTGCCGGCCCATGCTCCAGCGCCGATGGACACCAGCTGAGGATCTGGCCCATTGTGTTTGCCAGTTACATAAGAAGACCTGGTTAGGGAATAGCCCACCCCTAAATAATCCCTTTGCCTGTGTTCCAGGTAGCCCCTGAAGGGAGTTGAATCATCTCATTCACTTGTCCCTGAGGGGTGCAGTTTGTTTACTTTTTGCATTTCACTCAGAGGGGACAGCAATAGCAGTGGGCCATTTTTGCTAGCTCTCTGTCATTTTCTCCCTGTTTCTCTCTGCACACAGGGCCGTTGGGTTCAACAAGACTTTGGCAGGGAGCCTTGAATCCCACAGTAGATATTTTCATTTTAAAAAAACTGGATAACATTTAAGGACAGTTCATGAGTTCGAGAATAATTTTCCATTTTTCTTCTTCAGCAAAATTTGAGCTGTGTTCTCGAACAATACTACCCAGCTTTTACATAGTGCTTTCAACTCCTAGATCTCCAAGCCTTTGCAGAGGAGATAAGGATCATTACCCCTATTTTAGAGAGGGGGAACCGAGGCACTGTGCTGGAGCGCCTTGCTCAAAAGCAAAGTAGTAGCTGAGCTAAGCACAAAGCCCTGCACTCCTGAATCTCTCTGGGTTGTCACAGAGCCATGGCGGCTCAATTGTCATCTCAACCAGTAACGGTGTTGCAATCGGCCCTTAGCCATTGCCATGGCCGGTGACCAAAGCAGAAGGGAACTCACCTAATTCCGTCAGTATTTCTTATTGGTGAGGGTTAGATATTTTGGGTGGGGAGAGCCGGATAAACCTGATTTGGGGGTTTCTGCTCAGGACAACCGATGTCCCTGCCCTCTGACCTCTGCTTATGTCATTTCTTCCAGGGGATCATGCTGGCTGGAGATGGCTATCGCGGGAAAAGCTCACCCCACACCCCCAACGAGAAGTTTGAAGGGGCCACCGTCCTCAAAGCTCTCAAGGTGCGGCTTGCCCCTCTCTCCGGCCCCCGGGGCTCGGGGGTTGCTCCGCCGCCCTCTGGGCGGCCGGTGCTCACTCTGGTGTGTGGTTGTCCTGCAGTTTGGCTACGAGGGGCGCGTCCCGCTCAAGAGCGCCCGCCTGTTCTACGACGTCAGCGAGAAGGCCCGCAGGATCGTGGAGTCCTACTTCCGGCTGAACTCCACCCTCTACTTCTCCTACACGCACATGGTGTGCCGCACCGCCCTGCCTGGTAAGGGGGGCAGGGGCCGGCCTTGCGGCTCAGTGCTAAAGAAACAACAGCGCTGTTTGTGCTGTCTCCTGCCTCGGAGACGCCTCCCCCACGTTCTGCCGGGAGGAAGCCACCCGCCGGGGGCATGAGTTTGTTCGTTCTTTCGCACTTCCTCTCTCCTCTTCTGCCTCTCCTCCTTCCCCTCTCTGTCTCAGTGCCCCCCCTTGCGCTCCATCACCCCAGATCGGCGTGTCTGTTCCATCTGGCCCGCAGTGTTTCCCGCCTCGCTGCAGTGGGCGCAAGGCAGGTGCCAGTTCTTTGTCTCTGGGCTCCCCAGATTCCCCCTCTTCGCCCGCGGTCTTCGCATTTTTGCTGGTGGCAAGAGCCCTCCCCAGTGCAAAGGCCTCTGTGGGGAGCTGCGCCCCGAGACCCTGTCACGCCCATCTCACCTCTTCCTCTCCCCACCTCATGGTTCTGCCTAGGCCAGCAGGAGAAAAGGAACGACCTGAGCCATCCCATCCATGCCGACAACTGCCTGCTGGATCCCGAGGCCAGCGAGTGCTGGAAGGAGCCCCCGGCCTACACCTTCCGGGATTACAGGTAGGAACGTGGGGCTGAGATGCCATGTGCCAGATGCAGGTGCCAGGCCAGGGGAAACAGACGGGGCATGTGCTCACTGAGCACCAGGTCGGTGGGGCGTGACCACAAGAGCCCCCTTTGGCTCCAATGCCTGGTAAAGCTAGGCTGCCCTGGAGCAGGTAGATCCCAGCCAGCGATGGGCTGAGGAGGCAGGCTCTGGATTCGTGGTACGGTCGTGGTTCTAGGAGGAACTGGGGCCAAGGTCCTGGCAGCGGTTGGCGGCGGCAGCCTGATGGTGTTCTAGGCTGTTTCACCTGACAGGGCGGCCACCTCGCAAGGCTGGCCAATCTGGGGAGATGGTCAGCACACCCCTGCCAGGAAGGACGGAGGTGTGTCCCTGCTGGGCTTAAATACAACCCAGAGGGGAGATTACCCACCCTCACCCCATCTCCATCCCACACATACCTGCCCCTGCTGGCACCCACAGGACAGGTGGGACTCGAACCCCTGAAATACTGTGGGCCCAGCCACCTCCCATTGACGTCCCCTGACTTTCCCAGCAGGCGGAGTGGGCCCTGGGAGAGTGGTGAGCATTCTTCTTCCCACTGGCCCACAGGCCTGATCTTCTGTGGCAAATCCTGTGTTTAGTAATGTCTGCTGTGAGCCCCCCCGGGGCGGCCGGCCAGCCAGCCTCACCGGGATCTCATCATTCTTCCCCCAGTGCCCTTCTGTACATGAACACGGATTTCGAAGGCGGGGAGTTTATATTCACTGAGATGGATGCCAAAACTGTTACTGTAAGTAAACTGCCTTGGCTGGCAAAGCTGATGTCAGTGGGTTGGCTGAGGAGATCTATGTTGTTTTCCTTCCTAGTCCATTCCTCCAGAGTGCCAGGTTTTGTTATCATAGAATATCAGGGTTGGAAGGGACCTCAGGAGGTCATCTAGTCCCACCCCCTGCTCAAAGCAGGACAAATCCCTAGACAGTTGCTTGTTTGGGTTTTTTTACCCCAGTTCCCTAAATGGCCCCCTCAAGGATTGAACTCACAACCCTGGGTTTAGCAGGGCAATGCTCAAACCACTGAGCTACAGGAGGCCCCATGGGAGTTCCTGAACCGGAGGCTGGTCCTACATATCTTGTCTCACAAGTGTCCAGCATTATGAACTGCCCATGGTACACAGGACTTTGGTCCAACTCCTCAAAAGTATTTAGGAGTTCGATGGGAGTTCGGAAGCTGAATACTCTTTTGTGGGATCGGGACCTTAGAGTTCTTGTTCCCTACACTTAACGCTGAGCAGAGCAGTAAACAGAGCTGCTCTGCTGCTTTTTCCCATCGGACAACGTTTTATGGCAGAGGACTTATACAAAATGCATGGTCTGATGATGCCTCTGCTATTCAGCAGTGCTTTCCATCAGAAGAGCTCGAAGCACTTGAGAAACATTAGATAAGTCTCATGCCTTGGTGAGGAGGATTGCGAGAGTGATTACTCCAGTTTACAGATGGAGAAACGGAGGTACAGAGAGGTGATGCAGCTTGCCCAAGGCTCTGCACCTGGTTAGCATCAAGGCTAAAAAGAGAACCCAGGTGTTGTGACAAACAGCCTTCTTCTTTGGCCACCCTGTGATGGTCTAGAGGGAACTTGTTCATGTGGCAGCACAAATGTCAAGCTGCTAACTCTGTCCACTGGGAGGTGTTCACATAGCTCTTCCACTCTCTGCTTGCGTGCGTCAGCCGAGCAGATTTCGAGCCGCCGGACTCGGAAGATGTTGTGTTTTCTTCCTTCAGTCACTGAGAGAGACAGAGAGACATGGCGGAAGAGAGAAAAGAGACTGGTGCTGCTGAATGAAATAACATAAGAAGATAAGAAATCGGGTCAGACCAAAGGTCCATCATAGCCAGTATCTGTATCTACTGTCCGACCCCATGCCCAGGTGCCCCAAAACAGGAACCTAGGCAATGATGAAATCTCTCTCTCTCTCTCCCATCATCATCCTCCATCCTCCCTGGCAGAGGGAGGCTAGGGACACCATTCCTGGCTAGCCATTAATGGCCATTTACTTACTGACTTATTTTATCCAGTTCCCTTTATTTTTTTTTATAGTCCTAGTCCTAGCTAACTCTCTCTCAAGTCCTCAGGTAAGAGGTTCCACAGGGATGCGTGAAGAAGAACTTTTTTTTTTTTTTTTTTCCCTGCTGCCTACTAAACCTGCTCTGCTGCTCTCCTGCTCATGGAAAAAGTGATGAAAGTTTTCAGTGCAGGCAGGGGCAGCAGGAGTGGAGCTCAAGGAGTAAAAGGGACACTGGGGGATGGGCCACAGCCCAGGGCTGGCCAGGTGCTGAGCCAGCCAGGGCTTTTCAGATGACTTCAGCCTCCCTCCAGTCTCATCTAAACAATAACATCCTCATCCTAAGTGTCTTCTGAATTCTAGGTGTCCATCCCATTCACCATCACCATCATAATGGTGCAGCAGAGGAGTGTAAGGTCTTCCAGTAAGGTCTTCAGTGCCTCTCTACAACGCCACTCTACAACAATGAGGGAGAGCTGAACCGTTTTACTGCTTTGTTTTACACGCACAAGTTTCTGTTCCTCCTCTGTCATCTGTGGTTAGGTGACCAGACAGACCAGACAGCAAGTGTGAAAAAGGGGAGGGTATGGGTATAAGAAAAAGAAGAAAAAGAAAAGAAAAAAAAAAGGACTTGGGTCCCTAAAAAATTCAGACATCATGGGTGGAAGTGGATGGAAAATTTTTTAAATTTTTTTTATTTTTTTCTTGTATAATACATAGGTTGGGAAAAGAGTGTACATCTGGGTATAGTGCTTAGATTATCCACAAATGCAAAGCTAGTTTTTAACAGTCATATGATACATAGAGTGCGTAATCAGCAATAACCCACCTTTAGGTGAATAGATTTAACAATACAGTTTAGGTATTAGAATTCAAATACTCGGATACATCTCTTATGAAAAGTTGTACAGAGATTTGGTTGTGGAAAGCAAAATATATCAATGAGAGGGGAGTGTCCCTCAGTAACTGAGAATTAGATTGGTTGTCCATTTAGAAAATACAATCCATTAGGAAAGTATTTGTTACTTTCCCTACTAAAGCCGTGTCATAACCTTGCTGCTGGCATCCTGTGCGCCTACAATCACTCACGATTCCTGACTTCTGCAGAGGGTGGATTTTTGGAATCTCTGATCCATTAAGTAAAAGGTTTAGATTAAGACACAACTTTTATTTAAAAAAAACCTGACAGGTTGGCCGAGGATCCTACTCCATGTGGTTGCCCAATTGACTGAGCTTCTGCACCCCCTAGTGGTCAAATTTAAAGCAAGAGACAAGTTGGGTGAGGTACAAAACTTTGCCTCTCTTGCCAACAGAAGTTGGTCCAATAAAAGATACGACTTCCCCCACCTTGTCTCTCTAATATCCTGAAACCAACATGGCTTCTACAGCACTGCATCATAGAAAAGTAAGGTCATCAAATCCAGCCCACTGCACTGAGGGAGGACCAAGAAAACCTAGACCATCCCTGCCCACCCTGTTGTTAAAAACCTCCCGGGATGGGGATTCCACAACCTCCCTGGGAAGCCTGTTCCAGAGCTTATCTCCACTGAGAGTTCTTATAAAGTTCTTCCTAATGTCTAACCTACATCTCCTTTGCTGCACGTTAAGCCCATTGCTTCTGATCCTGTCTTCAGTGGACATAGAGAACACTTGATCCCTGTTCTTTTTATAACAGCCCCTCACATATCTGAAGTCTGTTATCAGGTCCCCTCTCGGTCTGCTCTTCTCCACACTAAACATGCCCCGTTTTTTTTAACTTTCCTCGTAGTTCAGGTTTTCTAAACCTTGGATCATTTTTGTTGCTTTCCTCTGGCCTCTCTCCAGTCTGTCCACATCTTCCCTCGAACGTGGCACCTCGAATTGGGCACAGTACCCCAGCGGAGGCCTCATCGGTGCCGAGTAGAGCAGGACAGTTACCTTCAATGTCTTACAAACGACACTCCTGTTCACACACTTAAAATGATACAAGTGATATCCTGTTAAAGAAATAAGCCAGTCACAGTGTGGGGTTAGACTGTGTCCCCATGCTTGTCTCCAGCCACCTTCATTTAAAGACAGAACATATGCTCGCTGTGAGTCCTTTGAATTCAGTTCAGTGCTGATAAATGCAAAGTAATGCACGTTGGAAAACATAATCCCAACTATACATATAAAATGATGGTCTAAATTAGCTGTTACCACTCAAGAGCGAGATCTTGGAGTCATTGTGGATAGTTCTCTGAAAACATCCACTCAATGGATGTTTTGACAGCGGCAGTGAAAAAGCTAACAGAATGTTGGGAATCATTAAGAAAGGGATAGATAATTAGAAAATATCATGTTGCCTTTATATAAATCCATGGTATGCCCACATGCAGATATGGTCACCCCATCTCAAAAAAGATGTATTGGAATTGGAAAATGTTCAGAAAAGGGCAACAAAAATTATTAGGGGTATGGAACGGCTTCCGTATGAGGAGAGATTAATAAGACTGGGACTTTTCAGCTTGGAAAAGAGACGACTAAGTGGGGATATGATAGAGGTCTATAAAATCATGACTAGTGGAATGGAGAAAGTAAATAAGGAAGTGTTATTTACTCCTCATAACAAGAACTCGGGGCCACCAAATGAAATTAATAGGCAGCAGGTTTAAAACAAACAAAAGGAAGTACCCGGTAATTTTTTCACACAACGCACAGTCCACCTGTGGAACTCCTTGCCAGAGGGCGTTGTGAAGGCCAAGACT
Source organism: Mauremys reevesii (assembly GCF_016161935.1). NCBI lineage: Eukaryota > Metazoa > Chordata > Testudines > Geoemydidae > Mauremys > Mauremys reevesii. The sequence continues at coordinate 3,518,523 of NC_052631.1, forward strand.
ATAACATGGTTCAAAAAAGAACTAGATTCAGGCAGTCTTCAGACTTACGACACAATTGGTTCCTGAAAATTGCATCGTACGTTGAAATGTTGTAACTCGGAACCGCAATCCACTCCAGTGCGGGGACAAATGTCGTAAAGTTGAAACCAATTGTTGTAAGTCAAATCAGAGTGTCAATTCAGAAACATCGTAAGTGCCATTTGTTGTAAGTCAAACGTCATAAAGTCGAGGACTGCCTGTAAATTCATGGAGCATAGGTCCACCAATGGCTATTAGCCAGGATGGGCAGGGATGGTGTCCCTAGCCTCTGTTTGCCAGAAGCTGGGAATGGGCGACAGGGGATGGATCACTTGGTGATTCCCTGTTCTGTTCATTCCCTCTGGGGCACCTGGCATTGGCCACTGTCGGAAGATGGGCTAGATGGACCCTTGGTCTGACCCAGTCTGTCCGTTCTTGTGTATGAAATATCAACGACCCAGTTCTCTGTTTGAAAGGCACTTTCGGAATGAGGAGTCCAATGCCAGGCCTTTAGAGAAATGTCTGTGTTTTCAGAAGTGCTAGTCACCCCTACGGTGTGTCAGTTCAGCCTGGATACTGCAGGAGCTCCACAGCCACGCAGGCTGCAAGGGAAATCAGATTGATTGACCGGGGCTGGGCCAATTGTCCTGAAATTCAGGAGTCTTTTGTATTCCAGCACTGAAGATTACCCTATGTTAGGAGTGACTCTGCAGGAAGCGGGGGGCAGGGGTTGGTTTTATTATCCCAGCTGGTCATTTTGCTGACTTTAGAACTGCTCCCGCATTGAGCCATGTGGACCAGGCTGAAGCAGGCAGTTTAAAGTCACCACACCCGCCGCAGGACATCATGCAGGGCCATGCTTCCTCGGGGCTTGCCAGTCCCCCTTGCAGAGCCGTTGCAGTGATTGAATGTGAATTCAGCCAGGCTAGATTGCAGCAGCATCAGGGTCAGGTTTGCTTTATATGTTGTTTATATAGCTAGCCACAAGACAAGTTATCCCAAAGCCAGCTTCAGCCATCTCTGAATATCATCTGGCCCCATCAGAAATTACATACGTCTTCAGAAGAGGGGAAAGAGGAACATTACTCGTGTTTCAGACATTCCTGGTTTCCAAGGCCAGAAGGAACCTTTGTGATCATCTTGTCTGACCCATGTATAGCACAGACCAGAGAACTGCCCCAAAATAATTCCCAGAGCAGATCTTTTAGAAAAAATCCCATCTTGATTAAAAATGGTCAGTGATGGAAAATCCACCACTACCCTTGGTAAATTAACCATTGGAACAGTTACCCTCACTGTTAGAAATGTGTGCCTTATTTCCTTGTATGCAGTCAGAGTGTGAAGGTCAACTGGATCTCATTGAAGGGACATCTAATTATTACCTAGTTTGAGCACAGCTGGTTTGCAGTGACTGAGTGTGTTGCATTGAATTTTGCACAGACTTTGCACACCGCCTCATCTTTTCTGGATTAATCCTCTGCAACCGGATGGAGCCGTTCTTCTGGAGCTAAATGCCTATCTTGGCACTAAGGTTTTGAGTATCCTGGAGCTATCCAGAGAGATCCATTAAAGTCAAGGGCCTGAACTGACGGGAATCCAGGGCAACACAAGAGATCTGCAGTGTGCTGGTTCTTTGCCAGGAGTCTAAATGCTGGTTGTGTTTGCAATGTTTTACCTGGGTTTTTTTACAGGCCTCTATCAAGCCAAAGTGTGGGCGCATGATCAGCTTCTCATCCGGAGGGGAGAACCCCCATGGGGTCAAAGCGGTCACCAAAGGCCAGCGGTGCGCTGTGGCCCTCTGGTTCACTTTGGACCCACTCTACAGAGAGCTGGTGAGTTCTTCCATCGTGACAGGAGCAGAGATGGTCACGAGTGGCACGGGCGGAGCTAGTGAAAACCCAGGGAGCTCCGTCATGTGCAGCAGAGAGGCCCCTCTGCCTAGCCTCAAAGATGCCTGGCTAGGCAGCGGTGTTGTGCCTGCCTCGGAACCAGGGATGTTTCCCTGGTTAGGTGGAACCCATCCTCAGGGCCTTGGATGCTGCTGTCATGCTGTACAGAGCGTAGGGTTAGGGATGGAAAGGGACTTTGGGGATCAACCAGCCTCCCCCAAGCAAAACAAACCCTTCTCCCCGCCCCCAGTGAATGCAATAACTGCATTGTAGCAGGCCTGGACTGGGAGTCAGGAGATCTGGATTGAGCTGTGACACCTTCACTTCTCTGGGCCCCAGTTCCCATCTGTACGGTGGGGACGGGCCCCTCTGAGGCAGGACAGGGGCTTGCGTCAATAAATTTGGCCATGTTTGGGAGCTGCGTATTACGACACTGCGGGGTGGGGGGGGAGGGCTGGGCAGAACGTGGTTATACTGAAACCTCCACTTAGAGGGTGCCAGGTCTCTGTGTAACCCACTAGCTGGTGTGATTTCTATGTCCCCTGCTGTGCCTGGTCTGAGGGGGTGAGTCTGTTACAGCCGCACTCACAGAGCTGGGCTCGTTGGCTCAAGCTGCAGAGACTCGCGCGTTTCTTCTGGAAGTCGTAGAGTGTAAGGGCAGACGGGACCAGCAGATAATCCAGGCTGACCTCCGGTATCTCCCAACACCACCCAGTCACCCCCTGGGGTGGGCCAAGATGGCAGCCATCACACATGCACCAGTCAAGTCCTGGGAATAATCCTTGAAGGGGACTGGCCTGGTGCATAGCCCTGTCACCCTAGAAGAGGATTTGTTGTATTGGATCAGATCAGTGGTTCCTCAGGTCCGTCCTGCCCCAAGCATGACAAAACGCTTCAGAGGAACACACAGAAAACCCATAGTGCACTGGCCCATTGTGCTCTGTTGTGGGCCAGGGGCTACAACCTCCTTCCTCAGCCCGTAATGTGTATTGCCTTGAAGCTGGGCCGCCTCTACCCACATCAGCCTGAGCTTCCAGAGCTGCCTCTGTCACTGACAGGCATCCAGACTGGGGGTGGGATTTTCAAAGGTCTTCAGAGAGTGAGCTGCATGAGACCCAGGGAAAGGAGTTCCTTGGTCCCCCAGCACTTCTGAAAATCTGCCATTGTGTCTCTTATAGCAACGCCGTATCGGTCATTCCCCGCGTGAGGGACGTGTGCAGGGGCGGAGGGAAAGCTCAACGACTCTGCGATTAACCAGCCCTACCTCCCAAGGGCTGTCTACACTGCAGCCAGGGGTGCGAATGGCGCCTCGTGCAGACCTGCGTGACGTGTGCTCCAGCTAGCTCACTGTACATGGCCACGAGGGCCCCGCAGCGTGGCCTTCACGTGCGAGTACGTCCCGGGCTTGTACTGCTGTTTGTAGTGAGCTAGCCAGGTCCATCTGCACAAGCCACCGGTCACACCCCAGGCTGCAGTGTAGACATAATTCCAGTGTCCCTGGTTTGTTCTAGACCCCAATTCACCTCGCAATTCTGCCATCTTCTCACCTCCTGTTTCTGTAACCTCTTTTTTCCTCCTCCAAAGACTGGCTCCTGCCAGTGAGCGCACAGATGGGTCAGGATGCTAAAGCAAATGGATTTGAGCTAAATGCCCAGAGGGTTTCCTGTGTGACCCTTGCATGGGCTGCGTTTTTGGCCAGATCTCGAAACAGGGCCTGCAATCTGGGACTGGCTCTGAGGGTGTGTCTACACTGCAAACAGACACCTGCAGGCTAAGGTCTGGGAGCCTCCCGCCTAGGCCCCAGCCTGAGCACGAACATCTATGCTGCAGTTAACCCATCTCTTTGCTCAAGCCCCCCGAAGCCCAAGTCGGCTGGCAGGGGTGAGCCGCAGGTTCTTAATTGCAGTGTAGACAGAACCTTGGAGCGATGTTTATGCTGAGCATTAGTGACACCTAGTGGACAATTCAGTTAATGACCAGTATCCCATTGAAAAGCCACAGCAAAGGGGGAGGACCAGGAGCGCACCCCTGCTTTCAGCCAGTGATCTCGAAGCCCTTAACAATCTTTAGTTACTTCAGCCTGGTGGGGCCCTTTTCACTGATGGCAAAATTCTGGTAGGGGGGGTTAGACGGCTCCCCCAGGGCACACAAGCAAGTCATTGGCAAAACAGAATAAAGCCCAGGAGCCCTGACACCGAGTCTGCTAATCCAGTTGTTAGATGGTGCTGCTGCTTTCTGGGTTCCTGGGGTCTGGCGACCGCAGCCTGTCCATCCCGTGGGGCTTTAGTTTAGGACACATGGACATGGCGGCGCTGTCGTTATTTGTGTTACAGTAGCACTACAGGCCCTGTTGTGCTACATGCTGTACGTGCATCGGACGAGATCTTCCCCAGAGACCTTAAAATTGAATTTGACTGTCTTGCCTAAGGGTGGGGAGGGGAAACTGAGGCACGGAGTCATGGCAGAGCTGAGAATGGCTCTCCCAAGTGCCGGCTTAGTGCCCAATCCATTAGACGGCACCGTGTCCTCAGGTGAGTTGTGCCTAGGTCTTACACTGGCCTTCTGTGCCAGGATGAATTTCCTCCTTGATGGAGAAATAGCTCAGAGATGACAGGAGCCACCGACACTGCTGCTGCTGTTTATTCCTCCTCCTCTTCTCTGCAGGAGCGAATCCAGGCAGACGAAGTGATAGCGACGTTAGACCAAGAGCATCTAGGAGCCAGCGACCTGAACATCAACCCAAAGGACGAGCTCTAAACTAGGCCAAGGACTTTCGATTAAATATTTATTTAATATTGTTAATCCTATTAGAACCCTTTTTATTTTTATACAGAGCCTCGGTATAAATTAACTGGTTAATATGAACATGGCGCCTCTGTGTTTTGGCACAGCTCCCTCTGGGCCCCATGTGTGCACCGCTCCCTGCTGGGGCTGACTCTTCCTGCTGCATTCACGGGCCTTCCCCAGCACTTTTTCGGGTCCCTCTAGAAGACAGGCTCTCTTCCCAGGGCTCTCTCCCCAGACCCAGACAAGGAGAACATCGAGTGAGGGGTCCTGGAGGATCTCACGCCCTATTCCCAGCAGGGCGGTGACTGCAGATTGAGGGGAACTGTACAGTTCTTTCGTTGTCCTGGGCTCGTGCAGTGTGGGTCAGACCTGGCTGGGTTTTTTTGTGTGTGGTGTCTCCCCTTCCAAAGCCATTCGCCATTTGAGGAGTTAGGTCTGAATCCTGCTCTGGGAAATGTACAGGCTCCTGGTACATGGCCCGCATCTGGCCATGCATTGCTGAGCACAGCCAGGTGGTTGGAATTGTCCTTTAAGAAATCATGTCCGCTGAGCACAAGATGGAATTGCTCTGCAGAGGGCTCCCGGCAAAGTGGTGTGATGAAGAAAAGGGGACTAAGCCAAGCAGCTTGATTTCCAGCTGCTCCAGCGGGAGATTGGCACTCTCAGTGATTGCATTTTCCCCAGTAACAGCTTGCGGCACAGGAAAGAAACTCCGCCTCTTGCTGTCACGTTTGGGGTTCTGGGGCAGGAGCTGGTGCCGCTACTGGTGAAAGTTCAGATGAGAATTCCCCAGGCCCATGCAGAACAGTGTCTGACAGTGTCACGGATGTGATGGTGACATGCTGCAGGTGTGCGTTTTGCATCTGTTCATGGGCAAGATGCTGTAGCTACATCCTCTCCTGGAGAGTGAGCGCATGCCCTGCCCCAGCAAAGGCTGTTTATGCTCCTGTCGGTGTTATGTGCTTACTGCGTTCTTCACTCGAAGTGTGATGCCGTGAAGGGTCTGGCTTCTTCTGGGGGCAGCGGGGGCTGTTTGTTAAGCTCACGAGCTCTGGTAGGCCACTAAGTCCATATCTTGCTGTGTCATTGTCTTCTCCACTCGTAGGGTGACTATAACCCTGGGGCCAGGATGGGAGGGCTACAGGATCAGATCCTCAGCTGCTCTAAATCACTGAAGCCAATGAGGATCCTGACCCTCAGTGCTGGCCCCATGCGATCAGCTGCAAAGCAAAGCACCTTGGCAGGCTGGGGCCTGTGGGGTGGGGTTCCCAGTGATACCGTCCCTTTGCCAAGCAGTGCTGCTGGGAGCTGGCCCGGTGCCTGGCCCTTGCTCAGAATCCCTCTGCGCCCCCAACCCACCCTCCAGCACTTCGAGGGCATTGGGAATCTGACCCCATTCACTTGTTCTCTCTCCTCTATAATGTAGCTAATGCTGAACCTGCCCCAAGTTTTCCTGCTCTGCAGCAGTGCCCTACTCCTCCTGGCTGCAAAGCCCTTCCTCAGGGCTTGTCTGCTTCCAAAGCCGCCACCTCAGCGGGGAGGGAACTGGTGCTCAGGGTTCAGATAGGCGTCTGTCAAAATGCCCAGCGGCTTCATCCCTTAGCGCAGGAGCGGAGCCATCTCAGTGCCGGCTGCTCCTGGCTGCAGGTCGATTCGTGACCAGCCCCCGAATGGGACGCAGATCCATACTTGCAAGGGAAGAAGGGTGTTTACCGCGTGCCCCTCAGCCAGAATTTGCTGCCACCTTCCTGCTGAGGCTGGGAGGGGGCAATTTCCCTCAGCCCACGTGGTACGTAACCATGCCAACGGCCAGCCTTCGCTCTGGCCCTGCTTCCCAGGGGTTCCAGCCCCAGCCCCAGGCCTGGTGCCATTAGCGGTTTTGTTTCGGCAGTAAGACAGAGTCAGCATGCAGGTGCGGTAGGTTCCCGCCAACGTGCTGCGAGGTTGTTGCAAACCTTCAGCCTGTTTCTTTTCTAATATCCCAGCTCCCCTGTAATGTCTCTTCCAGACCCGGGGTGCCCTGTTCAAACCGCAGGAGCAGCAGTGCAAGAGGAATGGCGAGCTCTGTAAGCCTCTGACACGCACTGACCCCTGGTGCCTAGTTTATTAATCAGCAAACGCTGTCTCTATGTTGTTCAAGTGGGTTTACGTGGCTTCCCCCTTCATTAACGCATACCTGACCTTAACACTAGCTCCCACCCCGTCTGTGCTGGGGTTGGGGGCCACTGGCTTACCCTGCCACTGCAAATCCCAGGAGCCCTAAACCACCCCCCAGCTGCCCTGCAGAAGCAAGTCTGCTCATCTATACCCACCTGCTGCCCACTCCATTTCTCATTGCCGCCGAGGCCAGCAGGGCCCGGGCCTATTTACATGCATCTCCATCGGTTCCTGCAGCCTTCGGTCAGCCGGTGAGAAAAGGAACAACACATCACATGTGCTATTGTGCTCCCATTGCAGGTTGGGATTTGGCTGCTGCTATTTTGCTGTGAGCTAGAGAGCTGTGTCTAAACCCAGGGGAACAGCCTTGGCCTTGGGTAATTTATCCAGACAGGTCCATTAGCGGCTGGGAGGAGGCCTCGCTGGAGGAAGCATTGGTTTTTGCACTTGCAGTGGTCACTTGTTCGCACAGCTGTACGTTGACTGTTGGGTAACACCTCCTTTGCCTCTGGAGCACAGGGCAGTCGTAAGCACAACAACCACTTTCTCAGGTTATTCGAGCTGACCCAGTTTTCTCAGTGACACTGGGTGTGGCCCGTGGGCTTTGGAAAAGGCGTTGAGCACTGTAGCGTGTTAGTTCCTTATTAACTAAGCCAGACCCTTCCTAGTACTAAAAACAGCAGCTAGGGCAGGTTTAGCAGAGTCTGAGTTATGTCTGCAAAAGAGCCTAAGGGAATCTTCCTAGCAGCCAAATGGACGTAAGAAGGTATGGAGCTGACTGCCAGGCAGGGTGTTTGCGTTTGGGTGGGGATGCGACAGCTGAAAGACATCGCTGAGCTATATTACTCAGAAGGGTTTGAGTCAAGTGGGATGGTCCTTTTCTTCCCATCGTTTATCCAGCCCAGGCCTCCCTGCAGCAATCTGCCCGCTCCTGCAGCTGGGGCACGGGGCAGTTCCCCTCTGTGTTTTTGTGTCTCCCCAAGGGATTTATGACACCGTATCATAGTGCTGGACCTCGGCCATAAGAACCCTTTGCCCTTAGTGAGGGTCTCAGCACTTTAGAGACAAGATGACAATCCCCGAAGACGTTGGTAAGTAAATCTCTCCCCTGAGATGCAGCGCAGTGACGGCCCCCATCATCAGAGCTATGTTGGTGCCTAACTCCCTTTGGTTGCCCATTGCGAGGACGCAAAGGCAGGACCATCAGGGAAGTACCTCTTGAACCTGTACACTAGGGAGTGGGCCTCTCCTTGGCAGGCTTGGAAAAGCCGCCTCGGCTGCTTGGCAACCAGTGATCTATTACAGCACCCGTTCCCCACATGTCCCGCTGGGCAGAGCGGATTGAAAGGGCCACCCGCAGCAGGGCAGTTGGATGAGGGACGTTAGGGGAGGCTGCAGAAGCCAAGTTGCCCAGCTCGATAGCCACCCCCCAGAACAGAGGAGCCGAAGGGCACATCCAGAGGGGTTGGTCACCTTTGCTTTCCAGCTCCTGGGTGGCTACAAACCGCAGCATTGCAAAGCTGGGCCGTGCCTAGGGAAGTTTACAGCAGGCAGTGCTGGCACCCCCGTGCTAAACCCCACCTTTGCCCCAGCGCAGAGGCCATGCCTGCCATCTGCCTGGTCCCAGCTGCTCGTGTTCTAGTGGGAACCTCAGCTGCCAGCTGAGAGATGTTTTCTGTGAGTTTTCATCTACGAAATAAACCTCAAATGGTGATTTTTCAGTGTCAATGTGCTCCGGTACCAATGGCGTCAGTCAGGGACAGGCTCCTTTAGCCTAACAGAGGCACATCGGGGTGGGACCTGGCCTGAGACTCTGGGATTGGGAGCAATCCTAGTCACTGCCCTCATCAGCCACCCATCTACGTCCCAGCATCCTGCCAGCTCCCCAGGCAGGATGGGGAATGGGGACCAACTCAGGCACTGTAAATGAGGCCCAGACCAGGAGCAAGGGGGAGGAAATGGCCTTGCCTCCATGTGCCAGCTCTCACCCCTTCCTAGAACCTGGCTCCAGCGCGTACATGCCACAGCCCCGGGGCATGTAACCACAGCCCCAGCCCAGTGCTAACACCAGTCGAGCTGGTGCACGGGGTTTAATCTGGGAAAAGTTGAAATGCAGAAGGTCAGTTAGCCTGCCACGCCCCCAGAATAGCCCCAATTTAGAGTGAAGGAGGGGGGGGGCGTGTCACCCTGAAGGATCCTGACCCTACTGATCGCTTAGGGCAGTGCTTTAACGGGGCTTGTGTGGTCGCGGCGCAGCGCTGGGAGAGAGCTCTGCCAGGGCTCGAAAAAACCCACCCCCCAGGAGGGGCATAGCGCCCAGCGCTGGGAGCGGGACGCGACCCTGCCAGGGCTGGGGCACTGTCTACACTGGCGCTTTCCAGCGCTGAAACATGCTGCGCTCGGGCGGGTGTTTTTTCACACCCTTGAGCGAGAAAGTGGCAGCACTATAAACCGCCAGTGTAGCCAAGCCCTTAGCGTTCCCAGCCTGCCTTCAACTGTGCTCCAGCCACACGCTGAGGCCCCGGAGAGCAGTGCAATTACTCACATGCTTAGCGGTCAGGCCATGGTTAAGTGCTTTGCTGGCTTGCAGCCTTCGCTCACAGGGGTCATTCTACTCCGCTTTCTGCGGCCATCACAGAACACACGCGTGAAAAAGGCCAGACTGTCGCTGATTAGCGCCACCTGCAGCCTGGGCAGGGCAGGGGGCAGTGCCGTGACGGCTGAGGGCCCAGAGCCTCAACGGGCGTCAGATGAGTTCACTGGGAGTTGTGTGCCCGTGTGATGCTGGGCCCAGGTTGAGTGGCCAGGCCAGAGGAGATGTGCAGTCTGAAGCCATAAATGGGTTAGCACAAAGCTTATTCCTGTTTGTGCTTCAGGAGCAGTCACTCTGGGGCTCAGCGCTCCTTTGGGCTGTATGCTACACATCCATGCACGGCGAGCCAGCCCCCGTCCCAAAGAGCTTCCATTGTAACGTGCCCAGACAAACAGTGGACAGAGACAGAGCGGCACACAGCGTGGCCGTGACTCGCTAGGTCAGTGCCGTAGCTTGAAAATAAAACTCACAGCTCCTGCCGCCCAGTCCAGTGCTCCAGCCACTAGCTCCCAGGACTGGAGCTCTGGGATTCCTGGGCACTTTACACTGGCTTGACCCCCACCCCGGCCTTGCAAGCCCATGGGCTGAAGGGTGACTGCTGACCATGGACACAGATGCGGTGTGACCTCCCCATTTGCACGCTCCAGTCTTTGTCCTCCCCAGCACGAGGTGCCAGCCCTTGTAATGAACGGAGGGTTGTGCCGCACTTTGAAGCGACCAGCCAGCCTATAAATGGGTTTGATAAGTGAGCGTTGTGCTAAGGAAAGGGTCTGCATTGACACCCCTTGAGACATGCAGCGTAACCTACATGGACACTCACAGGTCAAGGGTCTCCCACCAACATGCTCCAACCCAGCCCCTCCATGGGCCTTTCAGTCCTGGGGCAAGTCTATTGAGATCGGCATTAATCAGCCCAGCTGTGGTGGTGATTGTTGCTGGATCATGGGCCTCCCCAACGACCAGCCTCCAGAGAGTGACGCGTTGTGTGTACACAGCTCTGCAGCCCCAGTCCCTCAGGAAGGAATCACAGAGCCGATCACATGCACAGCAGAGCTGGTAATAAGAAAACAACCCACCAGCGCCTGAAAACCAGTTCGCCTCAGGCCTCTTTGGGTTGTTTGTTCGTCTTCGTTCATTTCGACATCCCCTCCACGGTGCTGTGAGAGGCCGGGAATTGGCATCTCACCGCACCCACTGTGCCAGTTGTTTTATTTGATTTACCAGCCAACTTGGGTGGATGGGTGGGGACTGACTTTTCCCTTTGTTTTGGTTTTCAAAACCCTCCCGGCTCTGGGTGCGGCGGGTGGGGCTGGGTGTTTTCACGTCTATCTCCTGTGTGACAGTTACATGCCTTCAGCGGCCGGGTCCCCACTTGGCGTGTGTGTGTGTGTGTGTGTGTGTGTGTGTGTGTGTAGGCTACAGGGAACCTTTCCCAGCCTTCGTTATTGAGAGCCATGGAAATAAGGCTGGGAAAACGGGGCCCCAGGATTCCAGCTGCCAAGAGCTTCCGTCTCAGGCATCATTGGCCTGGATGCTGCTAGAGCAGGGGTCGGCAACCTACGGCACAGGTGCCAAAGGTGGCATGCGAGCTGATTTTTTGATGGCATGTGGCGCGGGCTGAGCCACTCAGCCTGCCACCGCTCTGGGGTTCCCGCTGCTGGCCATTTACCAGCCGGGGTCCCGCCGCCAGCACTCGCTGCCGGCCTGGGTGAAGGAACCCCAAGCTGGCAGCGGGCTGAGACCCCGGCTGGCAGGAGCCGGCGGCCGAAACCCCAGAGAGGGGTGGGGTGAGCCGCTCAGCCCGCTGCCACTCTGGGGTTCCTGCGGCTGGCCCCTTGCCAGCCGGGGTCCTGCCACTGCTCCCACTCAGCGCCCGCTGCTGGCCTGAATGAAGGAACCCCGGGCTGGCAGCGGGCTGAGACCCTGGCTGGCAGGAGCTGGGGGCCGAAAGACCAGAGTGGCAGCGGGCTGAGGGCCGACAGACCAGAGGGGGGGCAGTCGCTGCTCTGGGGTTCCGGCTGCTGGCCCCTTGCCAGCGGTGGTCCCCCGCTGTGGCCCCACTCACCTTCCTTCCGGTTGGAGTTCCAGCACAGGCCCCCTGCCAGACAGGGTCCAGGCCTGCAGCCCTGCTCAGCCCTACCCGCCACCAGCTCCACTCCCCTCAGCTGCCAATCTGGGGGTCCAGCCGGTTAACAACGGCTCACTCACTCAAGCTTAAAGTATCCAAATCCGCGCCAGACATTTCAAAGCTCAGCAAGGAAAAGCAAGGGCAAGGATCACACTACACGGCTAAGCTCTGCATTTTAATTTAATTTTAAATAAAGCTTCTGACACATTTTGAAAACCTTCTTTACTTTACATATAACAGTAGTTTGGTTCGAGACTTAGAGCGAGACCTTCTAAAAAAAACGTTAACATGTATGACCGGCACGCGAAGCCTTAAATTAGTGTGGACACATGACGACTCGGCGCACCACAGCTGAAAGGGTGCCGACCCCTGGGCTAGAGAACTTCCCCTTTGCTATTATTTCAGTCACCTCTGCGGGTGAAAGCAAAGTGTGGCCCTTCGTAGAGGACCAACACCGTGCCATGCAACAGCCGCATGGCACGGTGTGTGGGGCGTACTGACCAGCCGGGCGGGAGAGCACAGAACCACAGCCGTTACAGGTGGAAAAGGCCTGGTAGGTCATGCCAGCCGTTCCCACAGCCCCTGCTGGTGAAGTCCCTGGAGAATATCAGCCAGTGTTTTGCTTGGCCTAGCGTCAAATGACTCCCACCGCTTCCCTTAGGAGACAACTCCACAGGTGACAGATTTCATCCTTAGCAAGTGTTTTCCTGCTAGGCTAAGAGCACACTAGCAAATGCACCCCAGGGCCCACTCCTGTGCAGCCAGGGAGCTGGCTACCGGACACCCAAGGGTGTCTCCATCGCTAGGGTCCAGGGACAAGTTGAGGGGTGTTCGCTCAGTTCGTGTCTACATGCGAGTTTGGTTCTCAAAGGGTGGGATTGAAATTCACGGGGCCCCCGGAGCTCCTAAATCCCCTCACGCCCTGGTGTTGAGATGTGGATTTGAGGAGCACGGACACTGGGTTTGCGAGCTGGTGCTGTGCTAAATAGTCATTTCTCGCTCATTCCCCTTCCCATGTTCCCAGTGGCTCAAATGGGAACAAATGTGACTTTCCCAGCATTCCCAGGGGCGAGGATGACCACACCGAGGAAGCAAGTTGACGTGTGTTACCTGAGCCCACAGGGCAGTTCAGTACCGGGACCCAAGCCTGCCAGCAGTGCAGTCTCCTATCAAATCCCACCAGCCCAGCCAGAGCTCTGCTCACACGGTTGTCACAGAAAGCGTTAACTTGAAGAAAGTTGGCAAACTCTCGGCAATGTCTTTTAATTAGACTCCCTCCCCCCCACCCCCCGAGTGCCGTTGCAACGCCGCTCAGTGATGGGCTGTCCCCCCCCCGTCTCCAGCTGGGCTAAACTTGACGGGTGCTGTGACCCTGTGCAGCAGGTGAGGGAGCCAGGGCCAACTCTCTGGGACAGGAGCCGCCAGTGAAGGGTGGGCCCGCTCTCCCATGACGCCTCTTCATGCCGGCGCTTCTGACGGGACGTTCACTAAACATAAGAACATAAGAACGGCTGTACCGGGTCAGACCAAAGGTCCATCTAGCCCAGTATCTGTCTCACGGAGTGAGTAGTGTTGTCTTTTGAAACTGACACAGTGAACTGACTGACTCCATAAATCTCATTTAATTTGGGCGTCTGACTAAGCTTAAACTACTTCCTGGGAAGTGAAGGAATCAAGTGTTAGACAAACCAATACGCTGCTCAGGTGGAATTCACTCCAAATTACTGCACATGACACCAGTGCAGGGCACATCAGCGGTCCCTTTCCACGGCTCTGAGCCCAACGACTCACAGGCGAGCTCGGTCAGGGGAAGTGCCTGAAAGTCGGGAAGCTTGCGGGCCGCTGATCAGAGCTCTTCTAGCATCTGGGCTCTGCAAATGGGAGCAGGAAGTCTCATCAGCACAGCCTGTTCCACAAAATTTCTGAGCTTTCCTGCTTCCCGTTTGAACTGAAAGGCTCCTCCCATGGCTTGCGGGTACCTCCACGTTGGCGGCCACTGCAGAATTTGGCCCTGGAAGTGAGGGAGCCTGGCTCCATGTGCTTTGGTTCTCAGGGGCTGGAGGTGTGGGACGCCCTTCCGAGCTGAGTTCTGTCTGCGAGAGGTGCTGCAGAAGGCATTTACTTGCACTTTCTGCCCTTGCATCCCTCCCTCCAAAATGAAGTGGGCTAATTAAAGTGAAATGTGCAATACCAGGAACTTTATCTTATTGCCAATCATCCACCCAGCAGGATTAACTGGGAGGTCAGGTTTGTATCATTACAGCAGCAGACGGCTGTGCAAGTCCTCCAGTTACTCAACCGTCTGTGCCACGGGACAGGGGCCAGTGACTGTCCCATGTGACCCAGAGCCTGCGGGCTTCAAGCGACTGAAGGTAATACAGCTCACGGAGCTCGCTGGAAAGTCCATGCTCAAGGCTACAGAAAAGCTGGTCCCCCCCCACCCCACTGCCACATCACCCCCCCCCCCTCGCACCCCTTTCAGAGGCTGCCCATCCTGGCGGCTATCGAATGGGCCAAGCAGGGGTGGAGGCAGCGCCCCCTGGAGGTCACTGACACTGCTGTGCGTGCTGAGCTGAGGGCCACACCAGTGCAGCAAGGTCTTCCCCAGGGGCTGGTGCCAGGGGCGGCTCTAGGTATTTTGATGCCTTCAGCGGCTTGCCTGCGGGAGGTCCCCGGTCCACGGATTCAGCGGCACGCCTGCGGGAGGTCTGCCGAAGCCGCGGGACCAGCGGACCCTCCGCAAGCATGCCACCGAAGGCAACCTGCCTGCCGCCCTCGCGGCGACCGGCAGAGCGCCCCCCCCATCCCCGCGGCTTGCCGCCCCAGGCACGCGCTTGGCGTGCTGGTGACTGGAGCCGCCCCTGGCTGGTGCCTTCCCTCTGAGCACTCCTAGACTCTGGGATGCAAACTAAAGCAAGCTTCCATCTCTTCCTGGGGCAAAGGCTGCTGCCGAGCCTTCCGTCGCCAGCAAAGCAAGCGCTCCCTCCACCCCAGTGGCCTGGGGACTAAGGCACAGCACGCCCACCCCACAAAGGACTTGGAGCAATACCCCTAGCACCGGCTGGCCTGTGGGGAAGCAGAACAGGGCCCTTCCCATCCACCCAGGCATTCAGGGCAGTCTCCACTGCTCTCCCTGGCCCAGGGTAGGAGCGCAGAGTCCCTCCCCACTAGCCCTCACACCTAGGAGGCAGCCATGCTTTGGGTGACCTGCTCTGAGGAGCCCAAGCTGGAGGCCCAGTGATGGGGATGTCCTGGCAGGGCAGGTCCAGGCCCCCCCAACACACACACACGGCAGCAGAATGTGAAGGGAGCCTCCATGTTCTCAAATGTACCAACAGATCCATTGCGGGCTGGACTCCTCCAGTTAGCTCCGGTGGCGCCCCCGGCCTTGTGCTCTCACTCCCACAGGTGCCAATCAGGAGCAGCTCCACTGAAGCCAGTTCAGCTTCCATTGTATATGGCTGGTACATGTGAGAGGAGAATCGCCACTATTACCCAGGCAGGGCTTTCAGCCCTCCTGTCCCCTGCACAGTGCAGCCGTGTAGGGCCTGATTCTAATCTCAGTTCCTCCACCCAGTTACAAATCCAGAGCATAGAAATGTCGGGCTGGAAGGGTCCTTGAGAGGTCACCAAATCCAACCCCCTGCACTGAGGTAGGACCATGTAAACCTAGACCATCCCTGACAGGAATCTGTCCATCCTGTCCTTAAAAACCTCCAGTGAGGGGATTCCACAACCTCCCTTGGAAGCCTGTTCCAGAGCTCAACTACCCTAGAGTTAGAAAGTTCTTCCTAATATCTATCCTACATCTCCCTGGCTACACATGAACCCATTCTTCTTGCCCCACCTCCAACGGAGATCACCATCCTTTTTAGAACAGCCCTTAACATATTTGGAGACTTCTCAGGTCACCCCTCGGCCTTCTCTCCTCTAGACTAAATATGTCAGGTTCTTTCAACGTTTACTCATAGATCATGTTCAGCTCAATGCGGGTGGGAATAATTTATTGAAAGCTTGAAACAACTGCTGCTCCAGGGCTGAACGTAACACACCTGCCTTTAAGGTACCTCCCCCCTGGATCCATGGAAAGGCTCAACAGTTCGGTGGAACACGCCAATCATTCCCCCACGTTGGGGGATGAGTCAACCCCGCACTAGTTATGCAACCTCAGTATGTGGGTGGTTTTGTTGTGCAACTTGCCGCCTTAATTCTTTTCCTTGAGTGTAGAGCTCAGAATGAGTTTGTACGGATCGTTCCTACGCACAGGCTCCAGCTGTTACTGCCAAAGGGACACTATCCAGCTAAACATCATTTAACAAACCGATTAAGCTGTGAGCGGTTGGCAGCAAAACCCATGTGTTTCTCTAGCACCTCGCACAATGAGGCCCCGATCCTAATGGGGTTCTGGTGGAATAAGAGTAAATGCTCGTGCTACCACGCCACTTCAGATTATCAAACGGGAGGGTGGGAGGACATTCAAATAGCATTTCCTTTTCACTCTGTTTGCTTGATTATTTTTTCTGCCCTTCGGTTATCTTAGACAATGAGACCAGGTCATTCAGTTTCACTCTGGCTTTTGAGTTCATTTAATCATTCATTTTTTTCATGCACAGTGGTTGCAAAATGGCAGGAGACGAGGTACACATACCCTCCCAACTCTTGTTTTCATTAGCTATACAGCCCTGTAGAAATAGTTCTATTCCTATTAAGAATATTCCCATCCACAGATTTTTGGCATGACCTACTTGACAATGCCCTTGTAATAGTCACGATGTATTTCTCTCACATTTCACCATGAGGCACAGATGAGCTGACGCAATCATATACACCTTTAATTCTGACAGAAGGGCATTAATCAAAGATGTTTTCCAATTACTGTAATATTTTTGTTGCCCAGCAACTTGGTTATGGGATAGTAGGCTCTGTTGCAATATTTCTTACCCAATTACAGATGTGTTGGATATGCAGCATTCTGGAGATTTGCGAGGTGGCTGGACCATATCTGAAGGGACCTTCAGCAATAGCATTATCTCTGGCAGGCGACGCCTTTCCAATGTAGCAAGACCTGAATCAACCAAAGAGCCGCATACATGGATATGGACAAAACTCAGCCACAAAGAAAACATGGAAATAGAAGAAGTCAGTGCATTCGCTGCAAGTTTACCAGAGGCTAGAGAAGATTCAGACAACCTCCTGAAATAGCATCAGTGAAGCTGCTCTAGGACAATAATAGAAACCTATTAAGATGGTCTCAGTGTTGTCACCTGCAATCTACCATCCCTTGCTGTCTAACAGCCTTCCAGACCTTCTCTGGCACAGCTTGCCTGGCTTCACGATGCAGAGGCAAGCTGGATACAGAAGGTGGAGACAATAGCACAACTAAAGGGTTGTGATGCCTAATAAATAATAACCATGTGCTGCAATGCCGGAGGAAATGCACTGTGAGGGTGCAAAGCACTTTTCAAATGATATTTGCTCAGCCGCCGACCAGCCTGCAGTCTTGACTGGTCTCATTTTAACCCCGCTAGTCCCCATATTCATAAAGTATGGCCCAGAGCCTCAAAGGCATTTGGGCTCCTAACGCCTGTTATTGCATTAGGCGGTAGGAGCCTAAATACCTTTGGCAAGAGCGGTCAGGCGAGTTGTCTGGCAGTAATGAGAAAAATCTCCTGCTCTAACCATACTGCTTCCGTCAGAGATGGTTTTTACGAGCAATATAAGCACCATCTTTGGCCTCAGCTGGCCCCAGCGATGTCCATCCCCTTCCAATCCAGAACGACAGCTAACAGCAGCCTCTTTAGTTGCACCTCCGTAGAGGTGAGTTTTAACAGGTCAGGCCTCAACATGGAATGCGCCCAAGTCACTTGCCTGAGAAGCACTTGGAAGTGTCATTTGGGGACGCTGAACCAGCCATTAGTGTCACACTCCGTTTCCCAGCACAGGAAAACTGGCAGAGAAATCTGAAGGCTTCAGTGGTAAGATGTGGATTAATGAGCTGCTCCCTCAGCTTGATTGCGACACTAGCGCATGAAATGTACAAAGCCCTCGGCTGGTGGCAGTAACATGAGAGTGAATGCTGGGGACTAACCAAAACTCAGTGACCCGCAATCCTGACCACAAATCACCCCCAGCTGACCTGCAGTACCCCAGGGCATCGCCCCACATGCAGCTCTGCCAATGCACCTCAGGCCTGCTCAGTGCTCCTGGCTGCTAGTCCAGCCTCCCCCCGGCTTCAATTGTTTGCAATGCAACGTGTCTTGTGACCTGCACAGGTGGTGGCATGGCCCATGACCCCCAGCCTCCCTGTGTGACATAATCCAGCATTTGAACCCTGATGGCCGAAGGTAAGTGCTTGGGTCACCACCTTCTTCCCAACCAGAAGCAAGCCTCCGTGGGCTGCTCCTTTCTAGTGAGTATTGCACAAATGTTTGTGGGTTCCTGACTAAATGTCCCTATTTGCCTCCTTCCCATGCCTCCTAACGCTCATTTAATGACATTTTATTTACTCTTCTGAACCCTACATATGTTGCAGATTTACTGAGGGAGAAAAATGGACGAGGCTTTAGAGGATCCATTCAGCTTTTATCATTCAGCCAGCCCTGGCTTCTTGGCGTGGGATTTGTTGGTTCACTTAAAGCATCTGAGGTGGGATTAATGCTCTTTTGAGGTGATAGGCATCATTGGGGGGGATTTAAACTGTTGCAGATTGGCACAGTTGTGATGGATGGTTTTGTCTTTGAAAATCAAGACCGGTTTGGAGTTCAAAGGTGGGGTTTAAAATGAGGTCGGCTTTGATTTTGTTTTTTGGCTTCCTTACTGGAGTTAAAAACTTGAAAGTTTTAATTTGGGGGGGGGAGTAAATTGCTGGTTTTTTAACATTAAAAAAAAACAGGTCTCACATCCTGTTTTTCCTGAACGACTCTCCAGAGGACTGGGGAACTCAGAGCTTGATGACATCACAGAGGCCAATGAAGTGAAAGCGGAGAGGGGAAAGGATTTTCTTTTAGATTAGGCTCTTTGGTTTACTTAGCACCCATTTAGCTCTAATGCCTAACAAACAGTTGGAAGAAAAGCTCTTGTTGTGAAAGGTTCTTAGACTGCAGCCTCTCTTGGTCATTTTCTGTGTAGTATGTTGTGGCCAGTGTAATGAGGCCTTGATGTAGTTGGCCTCTAGCCTGGTGCTCCTTTAACATAGAATCATAGAATAGCAGGGTTGGAAGGGACCTCAGGAGGTATCTAGTCCAACCCGCTGCTCAAAGCGGGACCAATCCCCAACTAAATGGCCCCTTTCAAGGATTGAACTCATAACCCTGGGTTTAGTAGGCTAATGCTCAAACCACTGAGCTATCCCTCTGCCCCTGAATATTCCAAATTCTTCCTGTACTGGCAAATGTTGCGTAGGGTCTGACCAAGGCTCTGCCATCCCATCTAGCTGGAATGGCTCCCTTGTTGTGTTTCTAGAACTCTTATGAGGACAGGCTGGTGGCCTCCCATTCAATTCCATCCTGGAGGGCCAGAGGCAGCTTTTCTTCTTGGTCCTACCCTCTGACCTGTCTGGCTTGGGTGCCCCGAGCAGCAGTTAGAATTGCCGCCCGCGTGCTTTGGAACCCACGAGCCGTCCCACTGCCACGAGGATGTGGCAGGCACAGGCTTCAGGTGCTCTGGTGCGGGGGAGATCTGTAGAGCACCTGCCTCAGGACACGGCTATTAGAAAACTCTAGTGGTCTGAACAAAGAACTAGGTGCCAGGGACGACACCTAACCCTGGCTCTGACATGGGTTCCCTTTGTGGTGCTGGACAAGTTATGGTCCTTCTGTGCCTCAGTTTCCCTATTTGTAAAATGGGGATATTAATGCTCCCACTGACCTCCCTCTTCACAGGGCCGGTAATGTCTGTAAAATGCCTTGCTAAGGAATGCTTGCTGCTCTTCTCTATCTACCAGATCACTACATCCGCCCACAGCCTAAAGCGTGACAAGTAGGGATGCTGCAAAAGCAGCAGCTCCCATAACCGGTAACCCCAGGAGAAGATGGTCTTAAGCTAGGATAAGTAGCTGGTTCATCTCACTGCTCCAGCCTGAGCACTTGTGCCCCTGGGGCAGTTCTTCGGGTTGGAATTTTTATTAGCTGCAGATTTGAGCTGCAAAATTCATAGCCACCCCTTGCCCCCCTGACAGTTCAGAGGTGGCTGGCGCCAGGTCTGTAGAGTGCTGCAGCTTGGGGCAGAAACATTGGTACGTGCCTGGCTTTAGTTTGGGTTGGGGAGATCAGACGCATGGTAGCCTTTCCTGGCTTTATCCGGTCATGCCACAGGCTTACAGGGCTCATGCTAGTCCCCTGCACCAGTAGGAATTCCACTCGGACCTTGGTGCAGTCCCCTGCTCTGGCAACGCCTCTGTTATGGTACCAGTTACATTAAGATCGCACTTTGAGTAGCCCAGCCAACAAGTGTCTTTGCTCCATTTCGCCACCCGCTGCGAACCAGCTTGCTAAGACCTTCGCACGTGGCATTTGCAGGAGACAAGTACCCGCACTAGCCGTCTCAAGGCTGCTGTCGCTCCACCAGAGGGCACCAGCTCCATAGCCAGCAGAAGGGGGGTTGTTTACCAGACATGTACATCTGGGTGTCTCAGCCGGTGTTCACACACAGCCTCACCTGAGTCACCAGCTCCTGGGGGGGGGGGGTACTTCTGTCTTTCTTTGGTCTCAACTGAATAAAACCAGGTGGGGGATAATGTACCGGGAGGTGCCTGGTGTGGGTGGATTCCATTCTCTGGCTGTCTCAATTTCAGGAAGAGATTTTGTTTACACATTTGCTGCTAACCCCAAATTGGAGGTGGATTGCAGGTCACTAGCAGGGTGAGCAGCCGTCTCTGCGCCCTCCTCCCTGGGAGCACTGGCACTTTGGCCCCTGCACCAGCTTCCAAGACACTCTGCTGCAGAACCTCGCCCGTCGTACTGCTACATGCAATGAGAACATCTGCAGCAGCACGGGCAATAGAAACCATGGGAAATGGGCCCTGTATAACGCTTTGCACACAACCCGGCCGCTCTCCGTGGAGGACTTTGCTTTACGAACCCAGGGGGTCTCACCCTAAGCTCGAGATTGTGACCCAAACATTTTGGGATGGAAGGAAGCCAAGGGCTCCATGTACTGCAGAGCCAGGCCAACAGAAGCCAGTGCATCAAACTGCTACGGCACACAGAGCCCAGCACCTCCCATACGCTGAAGGGGATGGCTTAGTCTTACAATCTCTGGGTAGGCGCATCTCGGTGCCCTAGAGCTGTGGGTTCAAATCCCAGCAGTGTCCAGTGTTCCTCATTTCACCTGGAGAAGTGGAACAACGCAGGGTTGGGCGTGCAGGGGCTGAAACCTTGAGAGCCATGGGACCTGTGGGCTAGATTTGGAAAGGAACTCATGAAGCTGGGGATTGGTCCTGCTTTGAGCAGGGGGTGGGACTAGATGACCTCCTGAGGTCCCTTCCAACCCTGAGATTCTATGATTCTAAGCAACATGGTGTCCTGCCTAACCCGACAGCTGAAGACTGACATTTCTCAAGAACTAAACATACATAATCCCACAGCCGAATGTACAAGGAAATCAAGGTGTTTGGCCAAGGGACAGAACGAGCTGCTCTCCCCTTGGGGGAGCGAGGGCAGGAATGCTCGTGGGAGACGGGCGTGCTGGACCTTCACCTGGATGGGCCAGGCAAGCAAGGCATCGCCGTACTGACAAAGACGGGCAGAGCATTCAGATGAACAAGCGGCAGTGCACCAGGGAGATGCCAGCTGGACAGGGCAATCTCTTTCCTTGCACCCCGCATCTGTCTATAGCCACCTGCTGTCTCTTGGCTGATACTAGGATTGTAAGATCCTTGGGGCAGGACAGTCTCTTTGCTCTGTTTGTACAGCACCTAGCACAATGGGACCCTGCTCCATGACCGGGGCTCCTACGCACTGTGAGAATACAAATAATACTGCACAATTAGCCTGTGGAGAAGACGCAACCTGCTCTGTAGTGTTCTCGCCTGCTGAAGTTCAGTTTGGATGCAGGGAGGGCTGAATGGCTCAAGCCTGACTGCGTTTTCCTGAGCACCAGGCAAAAGGCCTGTAGACTCACAGGAGAATCTTGGCTTGCCCTCCCTGGCAAAGCACCCCAGGGGAAAGTTGCAGAGCCAGTGCTTGCACTGTGCTGGCCCATGGACAGACTGAGGATTAGTTTCCTTCCTTACCAATCTGACAATGTTTCATGGCAGACACACCCAGACATTTAAAATCCAGGCTCTGCCAACACTCCAGCGCTAATGAATGCTGATGTGCTCAGGAAAACCCTGCAGACCCCACTGCCTGGCAGACAAGCAGAGCCGCTATTTGCAGCGCCGAAGCGGATTCCCAACTGAAACAGGGGTAAAGCTGCGCCCCTGTAAAATGCAGCCAATAGCAGTCGACCCTGTCCACATTAGGGGCTTGCACCAGTGGCTGACAGCACAGACTCAGCCTACGTCCGGAGAGGATACGTCCGGCTGGCCTCTTTCCACTTCTGGAGACCACAGCTGCACTGGGAGTTCTGGGGACTGGATGGCTCCGGGCATGAAGCCCTGCATCTGTCCTAAACCAGCCACTTGCTCCAAGTCCGGCAGAGTCGCCCCAGACAGCTAACCCTTCAGTGGCCTCTGGAACGAGCTGCTGGAGTGATTCCTCTAGCGCCTTGGGCCTCAGCCTCAGCAGAACGGCAAACTTTAGACAAGGCTGCGCTACCCTCAGTCCATCATCAGATTCCCCTGTCCCAGGTCAATGAACCCTTGGGATGGTAGCATGAGAGAACCAGCACCGCTGATCGTGGCTGTGCTGGTTTAGTGATTAACAGGACTTCTTGCACCGTGGCATATTGAACCTGCCCTGAATTCATTCCAGGCAAGTCCCAGTAGGGCTATGGAAGAGCAAGACAAAGGCATTTCTCTGTGCATGGAGATTTTATTGCATGTGGTGGTGAGTGGCAAGTTTTGTTTTTTAAAGACTTGCACCACCTCACTCCAAACAGCAGCAATAACATGATCCCAGGAGATCAGTGTTCATAGTGTAATTAAAAAAAACCCACCGCCCACACACAAAAAAACAGACAAGAGTTTGTCTCGTGTGCAGAAAGAAAATATATACAAGGCACATAAAACACGGCTATCATTCCTTTGAAATGTATGCACAGTGATGTGATCATTACAGAAAGCCTGCTGGGTTAGTACCTTTTCTAACATCACAGCACAGACTGTGCAGGGACATGTCACTTCTTTCAAGCAGATACGAGCTGGACTTACATATATTTTTTTTAAGTGCAGATTGAAAAAAAAAGACTAATTTGAACCATGCATTGAAAGACCTCATTTGTCCCACAAAACAGTCTGATTTTGTGTCTGCCAAGTCATTCAGTGAATTCTTGGCCAAAACATACCAATCTTCTGTTCAATATTGTGGCTGGATTGCAAACACCAAAGCTTCCTGCTGGGAGACAAACGGATGAGTGAGGTGGGAGGCTGGGAGAGTGGTCATAGCAATCTGCTTGCATGCCCATCGGCAGTCATTGTTCAGTGACTCAGCTCCCGTTGCCACTACACTGGATGGGAGGAGGGGGACCCTGGCATGGGAGAGAAGGTGGGAATGGCGGACACAGGGCCCCTGGCATGAGGGAGGGGGGTGAGTGTCCTGGAAATAGAGGGAGATGGGGGGATGATACACAGGCAGTTCGGGGTGGGTGGGATGGAGCTCCTAGGTATGCAATGCACTCGGCCGACAGAAGCAGCCAACTGTGTAATCCTCCTAGTAAAGATATAGACTGTCAATCGTGCTCCTGCTTGTTTTGCCAGTGCGGAGAAGTTTGATGTGCAGCATAGACCTGGTGCACACTCTTGAAAAAGGGCGTTAAAAGATCGGAGAGGGCATAGCAAAGAGCCACAACAATTATCTAAGGGCCGCAGAAAATGCCCGACAATGGGAGACTCGGAGAGCTCTTCAGTGCAGCTCTGCAAGAAACCCACTGGCTGGAAGCTGCAGCCAGACAAATTCAGACTGGAAATAAGGCCCCCCCACAGTTACCGGCGAGAGTACAAACCGTCAAAGGGAGCGGGGGAGTCTCCATCCCGGGATATTTTCAAATCCAGCCTTGGCAAGTTATGATTTAGTCACATGAATTATTTGGTCCAATACAGGGGTCACTGGGTGAAATTTTAAGGGGCTGTGACACACAGGAGGTCAGGTGACACACAGGTTGGCCCCTTTGGGTGTTAAACTCTATGATTCTAGGAATATAGAAAGGGTCCCCAGGACTGGGCCGGGCAGCAGTGGTTTAAAAATCAAGGAGGTGATCGCCTGGTGTGCCAGGGGAAGGGGCTGCATCGCCACCCAGCATCTCTGGAAAGGCGCAAGGGAAAGACGAAAACGGTCTGGAAATTCAGTCTCATTTTCAATTCAGCTTTTATTTTCCGTAGGCTTCAACAGGGTGTTCCAACACACACACAAGCCTTTGGTGTAGGCAACACCAGCATTGCTACAAGCACTGGCAGATCATCAGCTCAATTAACCCATAGGCTTGATCTAGCAGAACAAACAAAACAAAAAAATCACAGCTATTCGGGGGAGGATAAAAGCGACAGCAGTTCAAACTCTCTTGAAGATGCAGGATTATACTGAAGTGGGCTCCATAGTGGTACACAGGAGAGATGCACAGAAGATTTTTTTTTTCACAGCATATATTTACATCTTTAACGATGCCGCAGGTGAAGAGCTCAGTCTCACTGCTGAATTGAAAGACCAGAGCTGCAGGCCCCTCTTTGCACAGAGGCTGAGAAATCTAATTCAGTGTCTACTACATTCACTCTACGGTCAGTAGCTTTACAATCAGTGGCTTTTATTGTAATATCCTGAATCAGCTCAGAAGAATATTGCCATGGAAATCACAAAACCACCGAGGTGAAGAGACACAAACCTACTTCACCCCCATGACTTTGCAAACTGTGTGCCAGTGCTTTCCCCCCGTTAACCGTGCACCACCAAATCGATTCTTGCATTGAAGGAGGAGCAGAATCGTTCCCCCTTTTTGTAGCAAGCTACACACATGAAGTTTGCACGCTGTGCGCTTCAAGTATTTTGAAATCTAGGACTCTCCTCTTTGAAGTGTTACAAAATAAAATGATCACAGGCTTGAGGTTCCCCCATCTTTCAACTGCATCAAGGTAACAGGAATCTCAGTATGAAAAAACAAACAGTCTCCCTGCCCCACAGCCATCGTGTTAGCAAGGTACATTATTATTTTACTGAGAAATGCTTACAATATATAAAAACCAAAAACAAACACACACCTTACTGTGGTTCTGGAAGACCCGGTAACCCAAGAGGAAGTAAAAATCAGGGAACAAAATTTACACATACAAAAAAAATATCTATACACAGACCTTACTGGGTAACCGTCTCACTTGATGGTTTCAGAGCTATTCAGAATACACGTGGAGAGCGTGGCAGTGTTTGGGGGTTACTGAGGGGCAGTCACTGAAAGCAACTTGGACCCGAGCAGATATGCAAGTTAAAAAGATCTGAGCTCAGCTTGGCTTAACCGAAGCATGCAGTACTGCAGCACTGAATGCACTGCCTGGAGTTGTGGTATGGCAGGAAAGCGAGCGACTCATTCAGAAGTTGCCTTTGTGGTATTCTGACCTGTCAAAATGGAGGCCTGCTTCAATGGAGCTGCGCTGCTCATTTCGAACGTGTTCCTCTGAGTTAGAAATGGACTCTATTCAACTGGCCAATCTGCACGTGAAAACAGCCATTGGGTTCAGCTTCTGTTATTTGTAATTAGTATCCTCGCCTCAAACAACACAACCGCTGCTGGACCAACAGGTCAACAGCTGGGTTTTAACTCTGTAAATGTAAACACAACTTTGTGCAGCAGTAACACTCATGGCATCACACACAGCCTTGGAAATACTTGTTCCAAGGCAATTATTGGCAGTGTAGCCGAGTTTAATCTAGTCCGGGCGTCCCTAGGATGGCTGTGCTTCCCGGCAAGGAAACCATTCTACCCTAACGAAACTTTAACGAGGCATTCCCTGGGCCTACAGTAGCTTGGCCTGTAGCCTCTAACTTACTCCTTTGCAATTTAATTGGAAGTTTAACATTGTGTCCTCCTCACACCAGCCTGCCAAGCTACAAACGTGTCTAAACCTTGTTCGTAAGCCTCTTAACAATCAAACGCAAACGGCTAAAGGAAAGCCCCCAACAGGAGGGCAGGCTGTCTGTGAGAGGGAAAGGAGCACAGAGCTCACATACATTCCGAAGGCAGGGAAATGGAGGCAGAGACGTAACAGGCGTTTTCTCCCAACAGGAACGGGGAAGAAGCTGGCAGATGGGATGCTCACCTAAGCACTGAGCCTGCTCAGCAGGGTGCACATGCTGCCTCTCTGGAGGACGGAGGAAGCGCTCAGCTCCACAGAAAAGTGCCGTTTAAGTGCAGCATTCTGGGACTCCCCCTGGATTTTTCTGTTGTGTCAATGCACATTTCTTGCATTACAAAAATAATAATTCGAATGAGTGGATGAGAAATACGAGGTGTGGGTCAGGATCGCACATGTAGGTTTCAAAAGCCAAAAGACAAACCCCGCTCCCCTCTCCCCAAAGGAAAGCCAACAGCAATGGAGAAAACCACTATCCGCATCCCACCCGTCCTCCCGCCTCGCTCCTCTCTCTCCCTGGCTACGTGATGGAGGCTGCGAGCCCAGGAACGCGGCTGAGACAGGACTAGGGGCAAGCTAGCTAGAGTAAGGTTCCTCTGCCCTTCTCCTCACGTACAGTCCGAGTGGAGGAAGACACGGGAAGGGTGGAGTAGTTCGTGGGTGGGGTGGGGTGGGGGGCAGAGCCCTGGCAGCTTCACTCCCCTTCCTCCTTGATGCGCTGCTGCTTGTTGCGCCGAGCGTCCATGTCAAAATTGAAATCGTTCCACTCGTCGCGGGGCGGGAAGGAGATGGTCTGGCGGAGCGTGAAGCGGACCGCGTCGATGACCCGCTCTCCCCGGGTCTCACTGGAGCCCACGCTGACGGTGGAGGCGCCGCTGGGGGTGCGCAGGAGGTGAGGAGGGGAGGAGAAGTCATGGAGCTGCCGGTGGTCCAGGATACCTTTCCAGATGGCATGGCGGAACTGCTCCGGGATCTTGAGGCTCACCAAATCCTGGAAGGCAAAGAGGTCATCTCCTTTAGCAACGGCTCATTGGACCCAGCCATCCCTGAGGTGCAACACACAGACCCTGCTTCCCCAGGACACACAGGGAAATGGCCTCTGGGCTGCCCAGCCACCACTCCTGCTGAAATCCCTGTGCTAAGGGGTTAGAATACCATCAGACACAGAGAGCGGGCAGTTCTCTGGGTCTCTCCTTCTGAACAGACGTTTGTGGAGGCCACACAAACAACGCTAGGAGACGAGACCAGCTGAGCAGAAACACTTGCTTGGGCACAAGCCACCGAGGCATAAAGGTGCTAAACCCTCTTCAGTCTGGTCTCTCAGAACAACCTCCAGGAGCTCTGCTGCTCATGCCATGGGAGAGGCAGGGAGGTCTCAGCACGTCTGAGAATCGAACCATTTCTCTGTAAGCCGAAGAATGGATTTAGGACCTTCACTTTGGGTTCCAATATTTGAAACTCTTGGCCTTGAAAACTGCTTCTGTTAAAGGAGATCAAAGCAGCTTGTCACACCGTCCTGGAGACTGAGAAATCCACCCCCCGAGAGAGAAGGAGCTGGTTTTGTACTGGTTTTCAAACAGGAACCAAGCGCTATTCAATGGCTGTCACCATGCAGGACAGCGTCCTGGCCATCACCAGGATACGCAGCCCTAAATAGAACGGGGGGATTTTAAGGCTCCAGGGCTGTACGGAAACACTGATCCTCACCCAGGAACAGACAGACCCCACTTCTCCCGTCACCATCCTCCAAACCCAACTCCGGGAATGCTCTGATGTGAGCTCTGCGGCAATGAAGAGTTCAGTTTGGCTCCGCCTGGCCTCTGGGCTAAGACCAGTTCCATTCAGCTGTTAAATTTGCGCTGGGTCCCACCCACCACACAGTTCGGTATGGGCATGTGAATGAGAGGGCCTGGTGTCTGCGGCCATCTCTCCCCATCCCGACACTTCTCTCGCTAGCCAACAGCGGGGGTGGACTCGGCCTCCCTTTGGGAAGCTGGGCACCAGTTGCTCAGTGAGGTCACCGTTGTTTTGGTAAGACAGTGTTGAGTTGGGATCAGCTCTTCCAGCTGCAGCAGGGGAGAGGAAAGAGCAACCCAGCCTACAAAAGCAACAGCAGCCCAGCCCGGCTGAGCCCCGGGGAGCGACAGAGGGGTGGGCAGCCTGCCAGCAGAGAGCAACAGCATCGGACAAGAGGAAGCAACCTGGCAGAAGAAGCCACAGTGGAGGGGCAAAAAGAGATCAGGTGGCACCAGAGCAGAGTTTAGCAGTAAGCGACCTGGCAAGATCATTAGAGTCAGGCTGGGAAACAGAGGCAGGGAGAGGAAAACTGCAGACGACGTATGGGCAGCCACGTATTTTTTTGTTTTGTTTTTGAGATCATCAGTTTGCAGGTAAGTCAAGGTATTTCCAGCCCTTATAAACGGAAACCAAGACCTGGAGAATTAATGGGTGTGGGGTTCGGAGCCAACCATGCGGCCAAAATAGAGTCAAATACTCTGCACTAGGCAAAGCGAATACCTGACTGCACTGGGGATGGGTTTGGTCTCTCCGCCTCCTAAAAAGCCGTCTCTGGTTCACAATAGACTGGATTAAAACTAGCTCCCCTTAAAACTCTCTCTCTCTCTCGCTAATAAATATGGAGTCCGGATTCCTGACCCGCCCAGCCCCCAGCAATGGGGTGGAGAGAGCGAACAAACAAAAGGGTGACTGTTACTTACATCCATGGAGTAATGCTCAATCTGATAGATGGTGGTCAGCCCCTGGGTCGTGAAATAATCCACGCAGGATGAGCAGCCCAACCTCGCTAAGAAGCTGCAGGGGAGGAGGGAAGGGAAGGAGAGAGAAAAAGGATCACCCTGGCTGCAATAGCCCAACCGTAGCATAACCAAAGACTCGACCGCCTTGCAGCAGCTAGACACTGGGAGGCTGAGCCGTTCCCCGGGGCATCACCTCCTCCAGCATGGCTGAGGTCAGTAGACACCAGACATCGCTGCCATGGGATGGCTCTCAATCCAGTGCCTAGCAGACAGGTGTCCACCTCCCAGAATGCCACGGTGGCAGGCGGTGACTGGAGCAGAGAGGTAAGGGAGCAGTACAAGCAGTGGAGAGCAAACCTCCGTAGGGGGAGTCCTTCCGGGTCCGAGCAGAGGTACGTCACTAAGGGGAGAGCTTGCCCTGCAGACACGCAGTGTGTGGCCAGAGGGCTTCGCTCAGTAGATTCATAGACTCATAGACTTAAGGTCAGAAGGGACCATTATGATCATCTAGTCTGACCTCCTGCACAACGCAGGCCACAGAATCTCACCCACCCATTCCTGTAACAAACCCCTAACCTATGTCTGAGCTACTGAAGTCCTCAAATCATGGTTTAAAGACCTCAAGCTGCAGAGAATCCTCCAGCAAGTGACCTGTGCCCCACGCTGCAGAGGAAGGCGAAAAACCTCCAGGGCCTCTGCCAATCTGCTCTGGAGGAAAATTCCTTCCCGACCCCAAATATGGCGATCAGTTAAACCCTGAGCATGTGGACAAGACTCACCAGCCAGCACCCAGGAAAGAATTCTCTGTAGTAACTCAGATCCCACCCCATCTAACATCCCATCACAGGCCATTGGAATTATTTACCTGCTAATAATCAAAGATCAATTAATTGCCAAAATTAGGCTATCCCATCATACCATCCCCTCCATAAACTTATCAAGCTTAGTCTTGAAGCCAGATATATCTTTTGCCTCCACTGCTCCCCTTGGAAGCTGTTCCAGAACTTCACTCCTCTGATGGTTAGAAACCTTCGTCTAATTTCAAGTCTAACCTTCCTAGTGTCCAATTTATATCCATTTGTTCTTGTGTCCACATTGGTACTAAGCTTAAAGGCTAAAATGCATTACACAAACACAGCTGCGCCTCTAAACAACACATCAGTGCCTAACTGTCAGCGTTAGGCTAAAGGAAGCATTAGCCAACGTGTTTGGGCTCCCAGGAGGAAGCAGGACTCTGTCAGAAGCCCCTGGGTTCTATCCCCAACCCTCACTGCGACTTATTTTGGGACCATGAGAAAAATTCCCTCAGTCTGATTGATCCCACCAAGCACCTCAACTACTGACAACTCCAAGGGGGGTTGAGGCCTCTCATCAGCCTTGTAGGCCCCAGCCTGTATCCCGTTTCCCTTCCCGTGTCACGGGGATGATGCTACTTGCTGAGCCTACCTCCGAGTGGGAGGGGTGTCAGTGTTATTCGACTACTGTTTGAGAAGCACAGAAACACTGGCGTGGACGGTGCTACTGGTCAGTGTGCCAAGGACCACCTACCCCTTGATGTGTTCTATTGAAATTGCTCCTCTCTCATCCTCCCCAGGGAGGATCAATCCGATAGCCCCAAAGACGGGGAGGAGAGAGCGAGCCCAGGTGACCGTGTGGCCCATACACTTCGCCCGCGAGGCCTTGTTTTCTCAAGTCCTCCTAGCCCCATGGGCTTGGGTCTCGCCAGCCTGCTCCCGCTCACCTGACGATGCTGCAGTCTGTGGGGTACGGAGGTGGCGGGGTGCAGTGAGACGTCGACGGCATCGAGAGGGAAGGAGGCAGCGCCTGCGTAGGGCTGAGACCGTTCATGTCTCCAGTCATTGCCATGTGGGCGCCCATCATGGGAACTAGATGAAACAAGCAAAGGGAGAGAATTGTTACATAGGAATTCCAGCCCAATGGGCCTTCCCGGGCAGCTCCCCGACTCGGAAATGCCACGTATTTCAGAGAGAGTCTTAAGCCACCATAAAGCACCCCAGTGTGCTGTATCATGGGGGTTATCTTGGGTCAGGTGAGCTCTCAAGTCTGCTCTCCTAACTGGTGTAACTGTAGATGATAATCCAGGCAAGGGAGCAGAGGGAACAACTCCAGTCACAAATATGCTGGATGGAAACCTAAGCAAACCGCAGGCTTCTCAGTTTTCTTTGCAGCAGAACAGCGGACAGGACAAAGCCAGCAGGGCAACCCAATACAAACACCGAACCCCTTGGTTTTCAGAGACACAAAGTCACAGGGTGCCTTGCGTTTCTGAAACCCCAGCCCTAAATTGCATCTGGATTGGCAGAGCTGCCGAGCACCACTCCGTGGTTGGGATTTTGTCCCATAGGCTGCAATCGGAGGTGCACGCTGCACAGATCTTCTTTGAACTTAGGAAGCGTTTTTACGGACCCAGGGAAAGCCATGCCAAGGAGACAAGTTTGCACCTTCTCCTTAAAAAGGGAACGGGGAGGCAACTGCAGAAGAGGTTATTGCAGCAGTAAGTCAGGCCTGCGACACCTCGCACTTTTACCCTGTGATTTCAGAAGCGGGACACGTATGTCACAGATGGGGAAACGGAGACAAGGAGACGTCAGTGAGAGACAGCCAGTCAGCGACCAAGCAGAGAGAGGAACCCAGATTTCCGGAAGCCCTGTGCACCAGTACTGCCTCGAGGGCAGCAGGATTGGCTCCACAGCTTGTGTTGGGTCTACATAGCTGGATCAACAGCCCTGGAGCCTGAAACTTGCTCTCTGCAGAGCAGGGACAGTACGGGCAAGCAGCCGTCCATGCTTCCTCCGCCTCACCCCCCAAACATGCCAGAGGGTACGGCCACGGCACACAGCAGCTCGGAGGTGCGATTCCCGGCTCGCGTAGACAGACATGCATTAGCGATGCTCCAGCTAGCGTGACAAAAATAGCGTGGTCGCAGCAAGCCAGGCAGTGGGTCAGGATTGGAGTCTGTCGACAAGCCCAAGCCGTTGCCCATGCTGCCAGGACTGTGCTGTTATTTTCACCATGCTACGACGTGCAGAGCTAACACGTCTGTCTGACCGAGCTGGGAATCACGCCTCCCAACGACAGTATAGATGTACCCCCCGACTGGAGGGAGGACAGACTGCCCTTCTGAGCGGGAAGGTGGTTCCAGCTAGGCCTGAAATCCTGGGCCACTCTGCTGTGACTGCCAGACAGGGGCTAATGGAGATGGGTGCTGGGACACGGAGAGAGATCACCTGGCCAATTCATCCCACTCCTAACCCCCTCGTCAAATACACCAGGAGGTTGATGGGGAGCCAGAGAAAGAGCCAGCCCCTTACTGTTGGCTCCCATGCCGTCGGGGATGGCGGTAGGGGTCAGAGCGTTGCGCTGCTGGGGGTTGATCAGCTGGCTGACGGAAGGCAGCTTGTTCATGCTGTTCATCTTGCTGAGTGGTGGGGAGTTGGAGCCATAAGACGACTGAGACTGCATGGAAGTCCTGCAAAGTAATGGAGAGGTTAAGGGTGTTGAAGCTTAAGGAGCAGATAGGAGCTTGAGCCCAGTCTTGTGTGTATCGTGGGAGGAGGGTTATCTGCTCTATTTTTATATAAATTACAGGTATCACAGGGGTGTCGCCAGGGCAGCTTGTTGAAAAATACCTATTTTTCAGTAGGAAATATTGAAAAATAATTAAAAAACAAGTTTCCCAAGAAAAAAAAGGTGGTTTTTTTTTTTTTTGGAGGGGGGAGGGAAGGGGGTGTTGGAAGAACAAACTGAAATGTTTTGAGGGGGAGTTTGTTTTGTTTTGGTACAAATTCAGTTTTTGGTTTTAAATAAACCCAGAAAATTTCTACCAAAAATGTTCAGAGTTTTTTTGTTTTGTTTATTTGTGTTTTATTTATTTTATATAAAAATATTCTACTGAGCCAACATTTTTTCAAAACTCCCCATTTTCATTTAAAAAAAAAAGTGATGAAGCGATTTCGAGCAGCACTAGTCAATATTGACAGCTGGCTGCAGACATCGGGATCGTTTTCAAGTTAGGGAACAATTATTACATTGGCCTTTTTAAAAACTCTTTGCTGAGGATTCACACAATCAGGCCAACCCTCTAGTTCCAGGTGTGAATCACAACCAGAAGTTCCCTGCTGAGACAGCAGGTGCTTCTGATCATTATGGAAGCTGAGATTTTAAAAGCAGTTTAGGGGATCTGGATAGGCAGCTTCTGTTACTTTTAATGGGAATCGGATGTGCAAATCCCTTAGGCTGTTCTGAAAAAATATCAGCCTCCAATTACAAATCTCCAAACCAGACTAAAATCAGCAGCCTCCTCGTGCACCAAAACTAGAAGGTAACCAGCCAAACCCTCTCCAAATCCTCCCACGCAAACAGCCTCACTCCAGCCAGTGTTAACAGATGCTTCTGTACTAGGCCTGCCCAGGGGGAGCTGCTGTGCGATCTCTCCCCTCCCCGCCCTGGACTGCTTGCAGGGCAGGATTTCATCGGGGAAGGTTCAGAGAGTGCCAGAGCAGAGTGCTCATGAATGGCAGCCCAGTCGCCAGCTTGAGTTACAGCCATGGCATTCCATCAGGAGTTGGGTATTATTTGGAATATGCAGAAAATGATCATTAAGGCCAGTCTAAGAGTGCAACTGGCAGTGGCAGCACGTCACGCTGTCATAGGAGACCAGCCTCTCCCCCCTGTATGCTGGGCAGAGATCTACCATGCTGGGGGCAAAGGTGCTTGGGAACCGGGCAAGCTTCCCAAACAAGATGATTTCTAACACAGCTTCTTGCCTGGCGGAGCTACAGGGCTGGAGTGATTGCTTTGCTGCATTCCAATCAGGAAGTACCTGTGGGGAGGGGGAACTTTCTCCCTGTTATTTCCCATCAGGAAACCCACTCATCTGTTCTCTACCTGATTACACTGGATTCTGGGGAACGGACATTTCTTCTATGTGAATGATGTCGTGAATGCATGTGAGATCTCATGGACCACCTGGAATTGCAGACTTCACCATAAATTTCCTGCCTATAAAGAATTTTTTTTCTTTTAAACTAAAAGACCCTGATTTCTGGATGACCTACTGAAACCTTTAGCGTCCAAGCCCTACCTCCATACAGACAGGCAGTCTCCACCTGCCCTACACTTTTTAGGCTTACTACATTGGGTGGAGAAGACATCTGTTAATAGGCTGCAGTATCTGGAGCCTGAGGAAGTGCAGACTAATTACACAGTTATAGGAATTACAGAAGGGCGTGAAGGGACCTCCTTATATTTTGGAGGCACAAACGAAGGACAAGATCCAAAATAAACTTTACAGACCCAAGGAAAAGAGACAGCACAAGATGCGCACAATTAACATTAGTGATGGATTCAGCTCCCAAGGGGAAATGATTCCAAGTCTTGAAATTCAGAGCCAACTTTTCAGGGCAGGGGTGGCGATTTGTTTCAGTTCAACCATTATAAAAGTCCAGGCCAGCCACCAACTTCAGGTCCGGCTTGATGCCTTGTTAAGGTTCAGAAGGGGTTTGGATTTGGGGGTTTAGTGAAGGGACACGTTTGGGTGCTTACGCTAGCCAGACTCGGGATAACATGAGCAACACAGGGCTGAGCAGATGCCTGGTGCAGCAGTTCCCTTGCTTGCAATGCGTATGCAGCCAGAGGCAGGCAAATCACCACGTGACAAGCTCTCACCAGCCTAACTCTTGTCAGGTCAATGGAGTGTCATGAGAAGAGAATTTGGTAAAGCTTGAGAGTGGTTTTACTTTTAAAAAATCCAGTGCTTGTAAGATGAGTTTGGGGGGTGCCTGCATCTACTGGGCAGGTGTCTCAAAAGCGCTCAGCACTGGATCTAAGGCTTCTCCTGCTCACATTTCAGAGAGAGCTGAATGCTTTTGAAAATACCGCCCAGAAGCATCTCACCCAGAGCTGATCTTCCTCTCGCTTCCTCCTGATTTACCCTGGTCTGACTCCCTGAAGCCAGTGGAGTCGCAGGTACAAACCAGGTGTGAGACGACAATCAGGCTCCATATGTTAATGCCCATAAGCACTTCAGCTCAACTATTTTATCATGTAAGAAGATACCCAGAAAATTAAGAGGCAGACAGAAAAAGAAAGATCCCAAGATAAACCAAGATGCAAAAGTTTATTGAAAATTAACATCACACATCCATGTAGCAACAGCCTCGGTAACACAAGAAAGTAGCTCTTGGTATGAAACACACAGTAGACTACCTGGCGTTTGGCGATTTGTTTATAACCAATTGCTTTGTTTCCTCAAATTCCTTTTTTTTCTTTACACGTATTAAAAATCCTTGTGGATGAAGCTCTTATTTTAAAATGATGTTTAATGAGTCCAAGGAAGATTATAAGTAGGAGCATTAAAATCCATTTGATACCAATACCGATGAAATGCATTTTAATATCAAGGCATAAGGACTTCAGTCATCAGACTATTACACTTCTTGGAACAGTCTGATGCAAAAGGCACAAAGTCAAATATTGCAACTGATTTTTCTTTTTTTGAAAAGAGACTAGCTAAGCATCTGGCCAACAACATTTGTAGTTATGCAAACTACTGTAAGGGTAATCGACTCTCATATTTCAGGGCATTAACTGATCATCTGGAAGGGCCAGGGAAGAAATGTTTCCGCTTGCACAGCACGGCATGGCTGGCAGGGCTACTTTCAGGCAGCCCCTATCAAAGGCAGGATGCTGGACTTGATGGATCACTGGGCAAATCCTACAAGTTCTAGGGCCTAGATCACAAGACCCTTCTTCACACTGGTGAACATTTACTCACATGCATAGTCCAACTGAAGTCAATACGAGCATTCACCAGCATGAAAGAATAGCTACTTACCTGATAGTAACTCTGGTTCTTGGACATGTACTTATCAGTGCGGATCCCACTCGAGGCAAGTGTGCAAGATAGGAATTTTTTTGAATAGCTGAGACATGCCTGCACCATGGCATCCTCATGAGGCCCACCCACCAGGCTAGAGGTCTAAGGAGCAGAGAGGCCGCAACCCTCCCTTTCCTCACTAATTCGGAATCCTGAATAGGTAGGACGCCAAGTGGTGGGATCTGGGAACCTCACCGATTTCTGATATGGGGACATACCCGAAGCAGGCAGAGGATGCAGCTTAAGCTCTAGTGGAATGAACCGTAATATTGGGAGGGAGAGGTACATCAGCCATTTGGTAGCAGATTGATAGGCACAGCATGATCCACTTGGATGGTCTCTGGGAGGAGACTGCTTGACCTTTGAGTTCACCAGAGATGGCAATGAAGAGATAAGACAATAGCCAGAAGGGTTTCACTCTGTCAAGGTAATAGAATAAAGCTCTGGAAACATCCAAAGGTGCTCTCAGAAAGAAAACCGGCGCGTGGATGGATTGGTTTAAAATGAAAGCCTGAGACAACCTTTGAAATAAATTTAGGAGGAGGTCTCAGCACTGCTGTGTCTCGGATGAATGCTGGGTAAGGAGGTTCAACCACAAGAGCTTGGAGATCGCTGACCCTCCTGTCCTATGTGATGGCAACTAAAGAGTTCATTTTGAGAATGGTGCTGATGCCACTGGTGTCGATGCCAGGCAGCGTTTGTTCAGTGCTGGGCTGGCGGCCAAGCCAGCATCACTAGCCTCTGCCTGGGAAGCAGGTTTAGTGGGTCATTCCCAGGAGGGCTGATGTTTCTGCAACTCCCCATGGAAGACCAGTGCCAGGAGCCAGGTCTGTCCTGCCTTGTCTTGTACCATCTTCCAGTGCCAGAGCAGACCTCGGTGCCAAGTGCTTGCCAAGTGCACTGATGATTTCTTGTTCTTGTCACACTCTGGCTGGTGGGGGCAGGAGGATTTAACAGGGGTCAGATCCGTCTCTGAGGTGGCACTTCTCTCCTGTGGGCCAGAAGTTACCCTCACAGATTGCTGTGAGAAGCAGAGTTTGAGATGGACACCCCTGGATTTCAGAGTCCTCGCCGAGAAGGAGTTGCACATGGCTCTTGCCAAGACAGAATAAGGAACAGCAGTGGTCAGTGGCAAGAAGAATTAAGCCATCACAAGATGGACCTGGCTTAAAGCCTGAAGGCTTTGAGTCAGCCATTAGCGGAGAAAGGTGCTAAGTACCAAAACGGGTCGGCTTTTTGCTTTTGTTTTTGTTAAATAACCAGACTGGAAAACCAAGTGCAGAAGAATAATTAGGACTGAAATCTATCGAACAAGTGAAATCTAAGAAACATCGGGGGGCAGCAAGCAAAGAGCATTAGCTCTGTCTCACCACCATGGCAGTGCGGGGGTGGAGGTTGTGGACACACTTTATGCTCCTGGCTGGCGGGAACAGGAGGAGCTCACTGTGCAGACGCAGCCCAGTGGATACTGCTGCTCAGAAGATTCCTATCTTGATCATGTGAGGCCCTTGCGTACCTAGAGTGGGATCCACACTGATGTGAGCACCTCAAAGAAGAATCAGGGCTTCACAAGCCACCGCAGGCTCAGTCCAACCCCCAGTGAAGTCTGTTAACTTCAGAAACCCTTTTGAGTTCAGTGGGAGTTGGAGTGGTCCCAGTACGGTTGATACAAAATCAATGAGTCTTTCAAATGACTTCAGCGGGCTGTGGAACAGACCCTTTATGATCACGGAGAGACAATTAATGATCCAGGTTGGAGGTCATATTTCTAAGAAAAAAAAATCTTGCCTATGCTAATTAATGTGCTTATCACCTCCCTCTGTCCAGCAGTACAAAATATTTTAACTACTTGCATTACTACTGCATGACCAGCATTAAAACAAGGACTACCTGACCAACGGTCACAATCCCCAGCTGTTTATTCTTAAACATACCCCCGTCCCACCACCCCGAGTGAAAACATCTTTAATTTAACAAGACAAGAGGCATTTTACGATTGAGACCTGCTCAGAGAAACTCTCACAAGTTTCACAAATACAGCAATAGTAACAGTAGAGAGTTTTAACAAACATATTACAAAAAAAAATACATTGAGGAAGGCGCCATTGCGGTTTCAGACCTCCCAATGCTAACGCTATAGCTAAGAGATCTGCAGAGCTGTTTATTCTTGCAAAGTTTGAGTCCCTTCAAGAGATTGTTTTCACTATTTTCTCTGTTTCTAACAAGCTGGTTTTTTTGTTTTTATTTGCCACAGAGTTCCTAGTCCCAAAAAACCCCCAGCTTGGCTCATGGATAGACTGATGGGTTTGGGGGGATGGAATGTTTTAAGATGGCATCGCTCTGTTTGGGAAGCTCTCTCCTGGAGTCCGAGAGTTCACTCCTGAAGCAGGCCGAAAGGAGACTGTAGAGGACGAACCAGAGAAAAGAGAAGATGAAGGCTTAGGACCTTTATAAACAACCCAGAAGAGAAACACCTCCTTTCTACCTTCATGATCACAGTACGGACTAGAAGGAAGAGAAACCCCACGTGGTTCGGGGCCTGCATGCAAGGGTCTTGGACAGGAAGGTTCAGCATGCCAGACAGCCCTCGTAGGAGTACCCAAGAACGAAGGAAAGTAACAGAAAAAGAGCACCACGACTAATGGACGCAGAAATTCAATTTCCAAATCACGGGACACAAATACGTCTTTGGTGTTGATTCCGGCGACCGATCAGCAACACACTGCACAAGCATGAGCCATGAGTGGGAAAAAGCTCTCATAACTGGGGGGGGGACCCAGGTCTAACTGTAGACCACCCCCCACTTTGTTTACTTTAAAACAGTGGCTGGTACCAGACAGGAGAATAATCCAATTTATTGCAAGAAGGTTTCATTGGCTTAATCTACCAACCACACCAATGCCACCCTTCCAAGGCTGGTTATTCCATGCCAGAGGAGTGGACCATAATGCATAGGGTAGCACTGAGATCCACACTATTTAAATGTGGTGTACGTGTGGGGGGGGGAGGGTTCTACATCATCTGCACAATAAAATATAATACTACTTCCTCCCACTCAGCCCTACCTTTTTGCTCCCTTTCCCTGTGATATTCCTCCAGTCAGAACACCATCCAAATGCCTGGAGCTTACAATGCACGCAAGCAATACAAAGCATGCAAGGCAGACCATTAGCATTCAGACTGTTAACGGTGAGCAACTAGACCAAGGTGTGAACGGAAACTTCACTGATAACATTGTTCTTTTTCTACTGACTGCAGCGCAATTTCGCAAATTCATGCCTCAGTTTGATCACCACAAGCATTTGGATTGTCCTGCCTCACTAACGCTGACTTGAAAAATGAACTCCCTGGAGCACGGGTAACGAGGAGCTCGCTCACGTAGACTCAAAGCCAGTCAACAGTCTGCAAGCTACGGCCATGTTGATACTACAGAGGTACTTTGCTGGGAAACAGTGATAAGATGGCTCCTAATTACAGGAACACTTTGTAAAATTGCTTTAACCAATTTATGGCCAATCCAAATTAAGGGCAGTTTGCACTACCTGAACACTGAGTACCGGAGCGAAACTGAACTCCAAAAAATGTTGGCTGAATTGGAGAAAGTGTTCCGGTCACGTCCATTACAGACTGAGGAATAATCTCATGAGGGAAACAGGAAATCTCATTGCATTTACAGCTAGAATATTGGAAGGTTCTATACGGCAACTGGTGGAAGGGTCTTTCCCTTCTCTAAGTTCTAGGATTCCCTGGTAATGCAGCAAGTCTGTGTTTTAAACTGGTGTGGCTGGTAGACTGAATGCAAAGTGTCTTCCAAATTCAAGTATGTATTGGTCTTATAAAAATGCACTCAAGGCTTTGTCTGTGGCATATGCAGGATGAAAACTGTTGCTAAACCCCCACCTATGATCATGAAGGTATCTGGCATGCCAGTAAACTAGGGAAAACCATGCACCAAAGAACGAGTAGACAGAATGCAATACAAGACGGGGGGGGGGGGGGGGAGAGAGGGAGAGAAGGGTATCTGTCAGAATGTAATTATAGTGAAATATTTTCTGATTACCTTGTCAAATGCAACACGTTTTGACCACCATTAGGCTGGTCTTCTCTCTCTCCCAAAGTATTAAGACAATTATATTTCCTACCTGCCAAATGCAGTCCGATATTTTTGCAAGAAAACTGCAGGCTCTTACAGTATTTTTCCAAGCAGATCCATTTTATTGATTTTTAAACAATTACTATATTGCTGTTGTAGTTTTCCCTTTTGCTTTTTCCAATCCTCAACCACACCCCTTTAAAGATTAAGATGAAACTTTTAATGTGAAGGGGGGGAGGGGAGAGGTTCAGCTCTTAACTATGGTTCTAAAAGATCATTTGAAAGAAATCAGTTTCTCTTTGCTTAGAACTCGATTACAGAGCACAGCCACGTGCACACAGCTACATCTGGGGAATACACAGCTACAGGCAGCACACCAAGGCAATGAGATGCAGGCAAGCCCCAGTGGCTGCACAAAGCCCCAGTGGGACCAGTCAGACACACAATCCACATGGGTGACTGCAGGTGTAATTTGTAGCTTCGAATCTCCTAACTGTGCATGCAACTCCAGCACACATTTTTGAACGTGTAGCCCTATACTCAGAAGTATTTTCCTTTTCTTTAAAAACAGCCTTACAAATGAGTCACCATTTATCTTGTCCCGATAAACAAGCAGTGACTAAACCTCTCCTACCAGATTAGCAGCATTCACTCATTTTGACCTTACTTCATAGAAGAGACCATGTCATTGAGTCAGCGTCTCCGGAATTTCCTCTCTTCGTTACCCCTTTGCTGAGACCTTGGAAACTCCTTTACCCACAAGCCGTAGGCGGGTGGTAGCAGACACCAACCCATAGGTTGGTTCTTTATCCCTAAAGGTCTCTGATTCTTGCTTGTTTGTGCTGGAATGAATCCAGCTGACCCGCTGTACTGCTGGTTTGCCGAAGTACTCCAGCCAGAAAGCCAACCAAGCCTAAAAAGTTGATATTTTTAATGCACTTTTCAGTACGGACTAAGGCCACCTTGCAGGAGAGCTCAGCTATTACTGTGTTAGTATTGTGCAAACGCTCAAGGGTAACTTTCCGACTCCATTCTTAAAAGCTCTTAATCTTTCTCCACAGTATCTGGGCACACTTGGCAGCAGAGAAATGAACACACGACTGGAGCAGCGCTAGGAGACATGCTGAAAGAAGTTTCATTAAATTAAGTGGATGGACTCACACACACAGAGACAGTTTCTAAAGGTAAAAATACCAACTTTGCCTGCCAGGAACCCATCCCATTGATACGGAAAGAGCAAAAACAGTAATTATGGCAAAGCAACACCGTCGGCATTGAGAGGAAGGGTGTCATTTACGTCAATCCTCTTCTGCTTACAAAACCATTTTTATATAGAAATGGCTGTATCCAGGGTATCTTTAAAGCCCCAAAGGTATCTCTGGGTGCAGGCAGGCTGTGTCTATAGCTAGCCTTTATGACGCAGACAAACTCGCAGTGCAGACTCCTGAAACCTAATGGGAATCTCACCAAGTCGATAGGAAAGCCCCACAAGTGACCAATGTGCTCCATCCATTTCAGCCCAAGCCCTGGCTAACGTCCCTCTAACACTATGGCTGGTACTCAGAGTGCATCTACACACGGGGTGAAATGTGCCACTGTGCAGAGAGCGCGCACAAGGCCGAGGTACCTATGGGCTCAAGTGGGACTTACGAGGTACGTCGGTCTCATGCGCCCCTAGTCACAGTGTTACGTGACACCCACAGCCTCCGGGTGAACGTACACCAGCAGGAACGAAAGCTACTGCATGGGTGGGTGCGTACAATACACACTGCTGCTTTCTGCTGACTGTTCTCAAGCAAGCAGTGCAAATCCCAAGACCCGGGCTCTATCCTCAGCTGTGTCACAGAC
Source organism: Mauremys reevesii (assembly GCF_016161935.1). Lineage (NCBI taxonomy): Eukaryota > Metazoa > Chordata > Testudines > Geoemydidae > Mauremys > Mauremys reevesii. The sequence continues at coordinate 3,559,905 of NC_052631.1, forward strand.
TCAGTACGACTGTGGGCAAGCCAGAGTCTTCGCGATGGCTCAGTTTTCCCCAGCTGCAAACTGGGGAGCATGACAGCTTCTCTCTCTGAAGTTAGAGAAGTAGTGGCAAAATTAATGCTCGTGAATGTGTTGATATCCTTAAACGAGGGGCCTGATGCGTGTGCTAAATATAGCCTTAAACACCCCACAGACACAGTGCTTCTGCCCCTCCCTTTTTTACTTCTGCAATTTTTAACCTACCCTTTTAATTTCCCACTAAGGAATAGCTTCTGTCCGTCAGGGATATCAAAGTAATTTATTGAAGGCACAACTGCCCGCTCTAAATGTTCTTTACAATCCCGGCTCATTATGCTCTTGGAAGGGCGCTCATAGACAGATTCCAAGGGTGGGTGAGTTGCTGCTGTGGAGTATTTTACTTCGCCACAGAGTATGTCCCACACCCCGTATCGCTTAGCTCAGTCGTCAGTGCTCAGTACGTTTCTGTCTGCAGGCAGGTTAATGCAAGTGGCTGGACAAAATACTTCAAGACTCTCGATCCACAGCCTGGGCATTCCAGTTAAGAAGCAAGCATTCCGTTCTTTGCCATGCGTCTTGTAAGGTCAAAGGCAAACCGTCCGTGATAACCAGGGACTGGACCGACTGGGAGGGAGGGAGGGTGGGTTCGGTTGCCCTATTACTGAGCTTTGAGCAAGCTGTGGAGTTGGGATCTAGCTCTCAGCTCCTCTAAACTTTTGGACCCAGAGATTTGTTTTGAGTCCATCCCTAGCAATGACTGATTACTCCTGCTGCATCTGGCCAACGAGTCACTCTGCTCTAGGCCTCACTATCAGGCAGGATTATATTTGGGCATTTCTTAACCACCACATCAATGGCTGAGTGTGTGGGGACAACCGGGAAACCCTCTCTCCTCCTCTCCCTCCAGCAAACAGTTGATTAGCATACTCACTGCTTCTGGAGCAGGTGCTGCTGCTGCTGCTGCTGCTGCTGTCTGTACGTCTCAATCGTGTGCTGCGGGAGGTACTGCATGAGCTCCAAGGATTCTTTGATCTTTAGCAGCATTTCATACGTCTCCCGTCCCCGTACCTGAACAGTGGGGATAAGGCATCACTTACAGGGCTTGGATCTAAAGTTACAAAGCCACAGGGTAGCACTTCCAGCCACCTCCACGAGCTTCTGCTAAAACCAAACAAACCACAGCAGAGCAGGATGCAAATACACTGGCTACACGTGCTGTAGATGCTGGGTATAAACCTGCCGTTCCATATTATATACTGTGGGTACAACTGCCGTGCCAGCCTTTCAGAGGAGATAGACTGAAGCTTCACAATCCAGATCTGGATTACGAACACTCGACATCTGGGGGCTGTTTAGATTGAAGCCTTTCATTTGGCTCCATATGAATATACTGGGAAAATTCAGACCCAGCTGTTTAGCACTCTGCAATAACGCAGCGGTAGATGCTAGAGAAAATCCTACGTTACATTCTCTTGAGATAAGATTTCGATAGGCCTGGATTTAAATATCATATGCCCCAAGAATAGGGGTGCTTGGATCTGAGGGACCAGTTTGGGTCCATCTCTTCCTTTAAGTGAACTGTGCTTTGAGTGACAGGGGCAACATTACTCACTGAGAAAACCAGTCAATTGGCAATTACAGACATTTTTTGCTCTTCTATTCCTGCCGTGTGTTTATTACAGCATATTTCATTTTGATCATTTTCTCTGCAGTGCTGATAATGCTCATAAAAGCCAAAACCCATCCATCTTGGAGAGAAAGAAAAGGGTCCAGTCCATTATTGCTGGAGGAAACTTGAATTTCATAAACTCAGAAATGAGAGGGGAGAAAGATCTATTGGGCCATCCAGTCCACCCACCCGCCATTGCAGACCGTTCCCTTTGTACATTCTTGGGTGCTTCGTCCAAGCCATTCTTAAACAATTCAAGCTATTGCTCATTCTAAAGCCAATAATCTGTTGATAATTGTGCATCATGGATGTAGTTATTTTACTTAGAACCAAATAAGCAGCTGATTTACCTCAATTCATTTAGCTGATGCCCAAGGAATTAGAGGAACATGGGCAAAAACCAAAACCAGTACAAAGCTTACCGGTAAGTACAGGAGCTCATCATCTGGAGAGCGACGTTTTTTGATAGATGTCATCTGTATCCCATGCGTACTCTGCCGAAACGCTGCAAGGCAAACCCCACAATTAGAATTCGGCATGTCTACTGCCACTGGGTTTTCAATGAGGTCTCTGTGCTCAGGAGCCATAGGTTTGAAAAGCACCTGCCAGGGTGCGAATGTGACTTGAGGCATCTGTTTGTGGCTATGAAAGTACGGCGCTGACTCTCATATCTTTGAGAGTGTATAAATGGCCTTGACAAATGGGAAATGAGTCCACAAGAGAGTATTGGGCAAACAGAAAATCCACAACGAACTGCACTCAGGACAACAAGCGGGTCTTTCCAGACAATGTAACGAATCTAAGCATCTCGGGGCTGCCTAGCTCCCAGTGAATCAACTCTTTAAGAGAATGGGTTGAGTGGCAAAGTAGAAGAAGCTATTGATGAGGTAAATCCCTACAGCTTGTTGTTCCAAGCTAAATTCGGGAGCCTGGCTAAGTGGAAACACTGAGTATGCAGGAAACCTGGGCTGTTTGATTGGGTCAATGTCTGGGCTTAACCGGAGTCTTGAGTCCAGTTCCCCTTCAGTGGAAGGGCAGCAGAGCAACCCTCCGACCATGTTCCATATTTAGGATCTCTGCAACACTATTCGCAAGAGACAGGATTTCAGTGCTTGCGAGGAATCTGCCTGCTACCGGTGACAGAAACGCAGGCCCACTCACTGCACCAAAGAGGCAATTTGTTTGAGAGCAATTAATGTTGAGTGGGTTTAATTCACTGCTCAAGCAGAAACCCTCCAAAGAGCCTTTTCTAAGAGAGCGGCGATTGTTCTTCCACCCCACACCCTCCAGCTCAGTCTTCTCCAACCTTGGCTGCTCTGGTACCGAAGCTGGGGTGCTGCTCACACCCCGACAGCTTAGGCTGCGAGCTACCCAGCCGTGCCAGCTACTTACGGCGCTTCGTACCGTCGCCGTTCTTTGTGCTGTCGGAGACTTGCTGCTTTCTAATGCTGTCCTCGTCCGCTTTGCGGTCCCTCCCCGGACATGCGCAAATGCGGGCTTCAAAACACCGGCGGCCTAGGACCTGTCCACTAGAGCGAGGAGAAAGAGGGGAGGCGTTAATTCAAGCCCAGTGGTGACCAGCAATGCGGTCGCACGTTGAAAATCAACACAAGGGGCAAACTTTCCCACTCCCTGCCTGGATCACAACCAGAATGCCCCACATCTGAAGGAGACACTGGCTACCAGCTACCTGCTTTGTGCTAACCACACAAACGGATCCACCTGCTGATCACTGCATCTCAGCTTGTTCTGTGAATCCCTGAAATAGTACTGCAGTTGCCAAACGGCTGCTTGCGTTCACGACGCAGCCACAAGGAATTTCCACCTTTGAGCATCTCAGAACTAGACACACGCGGAATTATTTCAACTGCCTCCACCAAGCTGCACGGCAGACAGGGCTTTACCTCTGTAGATCTCAAAGCAGCTCGCAAAGGTGGGCAAGGGTCACCAGACCCATTTAAGAGATGGGGAAATGGGCCCAGAGGGGCTACATGACACATCAAGATCTCACAGTGAGTAATGCAAAGTCCATGCTGGAAATAAACACCAGCTCTCCTGAGGCTCAACCTGATGCCCTGACCACTGGATCACCCTGACTTGTAAAAATAGGGGTGAAAATAATTCTCCATTCCCCGCCCCATTTTTAGGAAGTCTACAAAACCCTCCTGACCAGGATGGGAGCAGGGAAGTAATGTCGTCTGGCAAACATAGGGCAATGCTCTCCCACTCCACCCTCCAGAGCTGCGTGCTACTCACTCTCTTGTTTCCAGGGTTACGATGATGAGGATCGGGCGGCGGTTCATCCCACCAACACAGCTGCTGTTGCACATGAAGTTGTACAACACCGTTGTGAACTCTGTGCCGACCTGGACACAGAAAAGCCGTGATGCAGGGGTGACTGCAGATGGAAGGAGCTGCGTGTTCCTCTTTCCCCCGCTAGCTACACTTTTAATCACATCTTATCAAAGACGGGCCGCAAACCTCAAGGGTTGGGTCTGGATTTCGGCTCTCTCAGAGCGTGGGGAAGTTCAGACCCTGGCGGGGATCCTGCTTCAAACCCCTCTGTGAGGAGGAGGAGGATAGGAGCGGGCTGAAGAAAGAGTTAAATTCTCCTTTAACTAAAGCCAAGAGCTTTTCAGAAATCCCCTCCCTTCCGCGAGGGGCAGGCTTTGTTAGAGAGGGCAAGGGAGAGCAGCGATCTCACGCTTACCTGCGGTGGTTCATAGGGTACAAGTACGCTCTGCCTTCCGGTGATGGGGTCTTCCACGTACTGAGCATGGCTGTTTCCTTCCACCCGAATCAAGTGGCTGGGAGGGGCGATCTGCCCTGCAGATGGAGGGAGGAGGCAGAAGGAAAGTTTTCCTGTGAAGAAAGCTCAAGCCCAGGGGAGCGTGATCTTCCACAGGCCTAGGACATGCTATCTTCCTTACTCAGCTGGCTCCCATGGCCACCGATGTGATTATTATTCTCACCGCACCGCACAGAAGCGGGTCATGCAGGGAGTATGTAGCGGAGCAGCGACTTGAACCTGCGTATTCTGAGCCCCAGGCTCGCGTACTAACCACTGGACCATCCTCCTCTGGCGCTCGAGACAGGGTGACCAGACAGCAAATGTGAAAAATCAGGACAAGGGGTAGGGGGTAATAGGGGTCTATATACGAAAAAGACCCAAAAATCGGGACATCTGGTCACCCTAGCTCGAGAGGAAGCATTGCCATGCCCTTGAGGGCTCCACATCTGGGCCCTGTTCCAGAAAGCCACTCCATGAAGATTTTCATCCCATGCCTGGCCTTGAAAAGCCTGTGCACAAAGCAACTGGAATCCTTCAAATCCCCACTCCTTTTACTCGCTTTCCAATCAATACCCTACATAACACGGCTGCCTCCTGCCACTCCTGCCCTGACGGCGAGACACGGTACAAGCGAAAAGAAAAGAAAGGGATACAAATGATATCCACAGCAGTCTTTGAAAGGCATGCTCCCCCATTGGGCAGTACTCTTAGCTCCCTTCTTCCAGTCCCTAGCCCCCTGGCCAAACTAGAGTCCTGGCTCACTGCACTGCCTTGTCTAGTAGTTTAGGGGATTGTAACCTCCCCAAGGCAGGATCTGTCCGCTGCCATGCACAGCTAGGGTGCTAAATAAACAACACATCTGGGCCCATAACCAGATGCTTTTCGAACCCACGTGAACTTGGGTAAGAGACAACGCAGCTGTTAAGTTTGGAAAAGTTAAAAACCTGGGACATCTTTAAAACGACTGCTAGCAAACTAGTAATAGCGGGAATAAGTAATAAATTAAGAAACAACGGATTGTTAATTAATTAATCCTGATCAGATAATGCTAAATGAATAGGCGGACGGTCTGCAGCTCGAAGCTGGCACTTGGTGTTACCCTCCTAGAGACAAACATCCCTGCATCTCTGAGACATGGATTAAAGACTCAAGATGATATTGCATCCTGTTACCAGATCCCTTTCCCAGTAGCACGGGAGATCATTCCTGCGTAGAACAGCTGCCTCTGGGAACCGGAGCAAGTCTGGGGAGGTTGTCTGCACCAGCCTGGTGCAGGGTCAGAGGCTGACCCCGCCTGGGCAGCCTTGTAGTTTATTTTAGCCCTGCCTCCCCAGGGCTGCACCGCCACATTACTGGGAGGCCTCCAACTACACCAGGGGCGGCCAACCTGAGCCTGAGAAGGAGCCAGAATTTGCCAGTGTACATTGCCAAAGAGCCACAGTAATATGTCAGCAGCCCCCCCACCCCAACCTCCTGCCCTCCAGCGCCTCCCACCCGCCGGCCAGCGCCTCCTGCCTGCCGCAATCAGCTGTTCGCATGCGCAGGAGGCTCTGTGGGGAAGGGGGAGGAGCGAGGGCATGGCGGGCTCAGGGGTGGAGTGGGGGCAGGGCCTGTGGCAGAGGCAGGGGTTGAGCAGTGAGCACCCCCTCTCCCCCCGGCACACTGGAAAGTTGGCATCTGTAGCTCCAGCCCCGGAGTCGGCGCCTATGCAAGGAGCCACATATGAACCTCTGAAGAGACGCATGAGGCTCCAGGGCCACCCCTGAACTGCACAGAAAGGAGGGAGGGTCGTCAGGCCCTCCTGGGTTTGTTACTCAGCAAACCTTCCCTCTAACATTGGGCCTAGAATCCCACCAGGCCGCGCCGTATCCACGCGACCCCAGCGATGCCCGCGCACGGGGTGCGTGGCTGAGGGCAGGTGCTGGCCCGGCGCGTGGCGCTCGCCTTACCTTCGTTGAACTCCCGGCTCAGCTCGTGGTTCGGGCAGCGTTTGACCACCTCAGTGACGTGCTCGGCCTTCTTGTAGACGGGCATGGCGCGGATAATGGCGCCCTGTGGCGGCGGGGTCATCACTTTGACCTGGATGGGGCATGTCTTGGCGATCTGGCAGTACAGCTTCTTCAGCTCGGTCGAGTACTAGACGGGAAGGGGGACAAGAGAAACATCAGTCCGTATTTGCAGCTGGAGGAGGAGGGCAGAGAGCCACGGACGCAGAACGACGTGAGCTGTAAAGCCCCGAGCACAGGGGGCTATTCAGTTTGTTACTGTGCATAGGCTGTGGATCCACTCTAGTCATTTACTCTCCACGCATTTTACACACAAGAAGTGTCAAGTCAAAGCTCCCCAGAGCCAATGGCTCACTGGGCTGACGTGGTTAAGGTACATCAGTTTCACGGCCAACGGTACATGTGGCCAGCATCCTGTCCGAACGCCTCTGATCGCCCTCACCCAATGGGTCAGGTACCCATTATACTGCTACGTGAACCAGACCTGGCCTTTCAGTGACAGCTCGAACAAGCCTCGAACCCACAACCTTCAGGACTGTAATCAAGCATCCCAAGCCCTCAGCCACCGCACCTGACAAAAGAAATGGAGATGGCCCAATTCTAACTATCCTGCATCAGAATAGCCCTGAGCCACAGGAGCATTTGAAAACCAGACCAGCATGCGGATCTGAACTCTCATCACATTTTGCAAGTGGGCTTCCTATCTCCCCAGTGGTCTGACATGAAATCATGGACCTAAACACACCTACAACTCGGTGGATATTTGAAAAGCAGCTCCCAGTCTGAACTGTGCGAGTGGGGCCCATCCCAAAGTATTTATTTTATGTTATTTATACAATATGCACTTCTCTCAGGGGCGTGCTAACAGTGACCCTATGTAGCCCCTCTATAGCAACCTCGCTCCGAGGATCTCAAAGCGCTAGCTACTCCTCGCCGCAGAGACGTATGGTGTCTTTTTCCACGTGGGGAGGTCAGGCATAGAGAATTGAAGGGACTAGCCCAAAGAGAGAGAGAGTCACCAGCACAGCCTGGAACAGAACCCAGAACACAACTCGAGCAGAGAATCCAAGACAGTGGCTCTCGTCAGTAGAGTACAACTCCCTCTCCTGAAAGTAAGATACATGTGTATGAAGAACACATCTGACTCCAGCTGCGTTAGCTACAAATAAAACGATCACAGTTTCCCTTCTGTTGGCGTACCTGCCGCAGTAACGCCCCAGTTCAGCTCAGCACCCCAGCACATAAGTCCCTTTGGCTTCAGTGGGACTTCAGCAAAGCACGTGTGCACCCATGTATTAGCAATGGATTTAAGCAAGTTCTTAAATGCTTCATTAGATCAGAGCCTAAACCTTTTTTCGCTGGATTCTCTCCCTGAAGCTAGTGTCCAGTCTTCTCTGCTACCTGAAATACTTCCACAGACACCCCCAATCCCCTCCTCCTTGCCCCCGCCTGGCAATTTGAATCCATGTGTAAAGAAAATCAGCAGCTCACACACTCAGCTCTGGAGGCCTTTTTCCCCTCATGAAGCACAGGGATGTTTAGAGCTTGTTTTATTATTAATTATTATTATTATTTATGTAAAGAAATGCTCTAGTTCCGACAGGAGTTATTTCAGGGCAGTTCTCCAGCCCGTGTTATGCAGGTCACACTACATGACCACAATAGTTCCTTCCGGCCTCGGAATCTATGCAGCACAGAACTGCCTCCCTAACCACTTGAACCACAGAAATTGCTGGCATTCTCCCACTGACGTCTCTCAATTTCTTATAGTGGAATGCAAGCAAAAGCCCCAAAGTGGTTGTTTTCTTTAAAATGTCTTTAACAGCAACAGCTCATCTACCTGCTCCCAATTGTTCAAACAAGGAGGCAACAGGTATGTACAGGTTACCGACGCCAGCTGGCCACCACATCCTGCCGGTACAGGAGAGCCTGGCACACATACGGGTAGCTGGCCAGTCATGTGGCAGCAAGGGGATTAGCGACTGCTATTCGGGGGATTATGTGTGTTTCAAAGGTTACTCATGGCAACATGCAAGAAAACCAGAGTCAGAAGAACTGGGGAGTCAGGGGAAGTGACTCAAGGCCACCCCACTGCCCGGGAGTCTGACACCACTGCAGTCGAGGTGCTGCAAATGTTTTAAGTTTTCAGATTTTCTAAAATGCGAAGACAAAGTTATGCAATCTGTTTTATGTGCCTGCAGGCTAGAGATTAAACACACACAGGATTTACCCAGCCTGCGGAAATGGAGAACGTGCCAAACAATTAACAACAACAAAAAAAAAGACAGGTTGCGAAACACGAATCTAGACAGTGGGCTTATCAAAGGCTTCTTTTTAACCTGTAATTTTGTATTTATTCTTTTTTATTAAAAAATAATTCCTTGCCCAGTTAATTCACTGTTATTTTAGTCTGAATGCTACATATCACCAAGAAAGGAAAATTTAAAAAAAAGAGCCAGCCACATTTTAAAATGTCGGGAAGTTAAGCAACAGAATTTTATTCAATGCATTACTGTGGTACCTGTGCGCTGCGGCTCAGAACTTATGGAGTCAAACAAAGTCGCTAAGGTTGCAAAGTCGCAAAGTCGCTACGGTTTGCAAAGCCAACTAACGGTCCAATTAACACTAATGGAAACTAAGTGTCCAAATCCCTTAGGCAGCTTTGAAACCATGCACTGCCCAGCATGGTTCAATAAGAAGGACAAAGCATGTGCTATAGGGGACAACAGCTAGATGTCTATAAGTCAGTGGCTCTCAAACGTTTTTACTGGTGACCCCTTTCACATAGCAAGCCTCTGGGTGTGACCCCCCCCCTTATAAATTAACCACACTTTTTTATATATTTAACACCATTATAAATGCTGGAGCAAAGCGGGGTTTGGGGTGGAGGCTGGCAGCTCGCGACCCCCTGAGGGGTCCCAACCCCCAGTTTGAGAGCCCCTGCTATAAGTGTTTGGAGAGGTAAATAACAAGGAGGAGGAAGAACTTCAGTTGATCCGGGGTAGGTACAAGCTAGATGCAATGGTAACATTACATTACCAGCAGGATCTTTCAAGTAGGTTCGTTGCGTGACTGCTGTTCTTTTCAAAAGTGAAATCTTAGCAATTTTCACCCAGGAGAGTTCCAGTGTGTATATACGCATGGGGATCACTTTGGTCTGAGAAATGCAGCCAACCGTGAGGAGAAATGCAGCAGGTTTTTAACACAATGATTTAGGACAAAAACAAAGAATATTGCATCCATATAAAACTGCAGGGGAAATTATTAAGCTGAGAGAATCTACCTTTCCCTAGTGAAACTTGGCCAGGTCGCTGGAGAGAACATCTTAGCTTGTGTGACAATGCACATTATCTTCCATGATGTCGACTGGAGCGTTAGAGCTCATTTAATGGAACGAGTGAGGGAAACTTGGAAAAAATTCGTTCCTCCCAGGAGAGGAGAGGTCCCCTGTTTAAGCAGCGATACTGAAGATTCTGGGGCCTGGTCTCACAAGGACCCGAGTACTCATCTCTGACAGACACAGGCTGGAGTTCAGCGCATCGCTGGAGCGGGCTGGGCATGACACTTCATACGCCACGTGCAGCTCCCGGCGTATACTCTACTACTCTGTTCTTTGTTCAAGGCATCATCAGTGCACCGCAAAGAGGGGCTAGGAGCAATATCCACCGCAGAAAGGCAAGTGGGCACTGAAGGGGAGAGGACAGGAAGAGTAAACAAACAGTCTTACTGCTCCCTGACTGGGCCAGTGATTCAAGTCTCATCAGGGCAGCACAAGGGATAGGACTCTGGGAATCCCAGCCAAACCACAGCATTCAAAGCCATCTCGGGCAAAACGGCCCTTCAGCCTACAGTCACCCAGAGGCCACAGCCAAGTAAGCTCAGTGTAAATCTGTCCATAAAGTACCTGCTGTCAGATATTAAATAAAGCCCCTTGGGGCTTTTGTTCCTGCCAAACCCTTCGTGGTCATTTGTAATTTGAGTCCTAACTCTCTATTGGCTCAATAGATGGGAACAGCTCGTTCGCGGTGACTTCTAATCAGGTCAGTGATATTATCTGTATAATAGAGAGATATGAAATGTATTTTCAAAAGAGGTTTGTGTCGGTGAAAACCTTGGAGACAGAAGCCCGCTGTGCATACACAGAAGAGGTGTATATTTGGGATGAAATGGGAGACCTCTCCAGCAGATTCTTCTTCAAATGTGCATGAACTCCAGTCGAACTGCTTGACTGCCCAGTAACATCCCTGGTACACGAGGCATAAGGCATGGCCGGAACTGACTGAAGCAATGGCCAAGCTGTTTTGAAGCACCTATATACCAGTGCAAGAGCACCACTGCGTGCTCCAATACGGAGGGGAAGAAGTATCACTGAGGCTGCAACATAAACAGTGTACTCAACTAGACAGAGATGGGCAATTTGGGGAGAGGTCACAGGTGGTCCTCAAAAGTTACCAGATGGGTCCTGGGACTAGGTTATGAGGAAAGAACTAAATATGTCATTCTTGCCTAAGTGACAATGAAGGGGATAGACGTCTACAAAAGGGCATAAACGTGTGAGAGAGAAGTTATTTTTAAGGGCTACAAAGAGGTGTAACTGAGTAATGGGCTCTGAAATCAAGAATGGAAATATCTGGACTTTGTTCCAATAGCTGGATTTGCTAGGGGAATAAATATCCCAATGGTAGTGGACCAGTACGTGCCCAGTTCTGAACAATTCAGCATGGGCTGAGAGATGGACTAGAAAACCCGATAAGACTTTTCATACTGTAATCTTTTCTTCTAGAACTTGCAGAAGCCAGAAAATTAAGCCAGAGTCAGCACTTCATCCTAAATTGCACTGTTGTTTTTTGGAAGAAATTAATATCATGGTATAAATAAGAGGAAACTGGCAGGTTTGGACCAATTGGGTCAGATACTTTACAAGGTCAATATCCTGGCTCCCTCGGATTATGTAATCAAAATGGCATGATATGCAGTTAGAGTATAAAAATGAAACTGACTGGGAGGAGAATACCGTAAGTTAGCTTTGCTCAATACATCAGCCTGTCATTTTGAAACACGACAACTGTTATTATCCATTAATGGGAACAAGAGCTGAACCAACACCACAGTCCAGGGAGCTAATCCTGAACACGCCAGAGAGAATTTCTATTAGACATATGGAGCAGACAGTTACTTAAAACAAATGCATTAGGAATACAGCCCAACTATACATTCTCAGCTGAGAGAGAAAGATAAGCTTTGCTTAGCCTTTTCTTTGGGGTTCAAGCACTGTGTGTCATGTCCAAATAAGCAGACTCAGATTGCTAAAAACAACAGTAAATTCTGCTCTTTGACTAATAATACGTTTTAAAGGAAAAGAAAAAACATTCCAATGACTCCAGCCCTGCCCTCACCACCTGCCTGAGCAGACATACTATATTACACACTCTTGGCATCCCCACTGGTAATTCAGTATCACAATGCGTACACATGCCAGCTCACATCAGCCGACACCTGTCTGATTTCTCAACAAGCCCCCTTCTCCTTAAGGTGGGTAAACAAAAGGTTTAAAGAAAAACCTTTCAGCTCCCAAATGAAGCATTTTCAGCTAGGTAAAGGAAGGGTCTCTTGGAAGGAACTGCTCTATTTGTGCAACACAAGTCGCGTGGGCTTTCCATTGAGTAATGAACTCCCAGGCAGAACTCTGATGCAGCAAAATCCCTGACACGCTGCTTTAATTCACAGATTCCAAGGCCAGAAGGGACTACTGAGATCATCTAGTCTGACCTGCTGCAGAGCACAGGCCAGAGAACCTCACCAAAACATTTCCTCACCCAGATCTTTGAGAAACCATCCCGCCTTGACTGAAAAATGGCCAGAGATGGAGACTCCACCAGGACTCTTGATAAGTTGTTCCAGTGATTAATTATCCTCGTTATTAACCATTTACACCTTATTTCCAGCCTGAATTTGTCTAGCTTCAACTTTCCAGCCATTGGATTGTGCTAGACCTTTCTCTGATACATTGAAGAACTCATTAGGAAACATCTGTCTCCCATGTAGGTACTTACAGACTGTGACCAAGTCACCCCTTAACCTTCTCTTTGTTAAACTAAGGAGACAGACTCCAGGATCGCAATAGGGCAGGTTTTCTAATCCTTTAATCATTCCTGTGGCTCTTCTCTGAACCCTCTGCAATTTATCAACATCCTTCTTGAGCTGTGGGCACCAAAACTGGACACAGGATTCCAGCACAGATCACACCAGTGCCAAATTGGGAGGTGAAATAACCTCTCTACTCCTACTCAAGAGCTCATTTATGCATCCATGGATCCCATTAGCCCTTTTGACCACAGCGTCACATTGGGAGCTCAAGTGTAGCTGATTTCCCCCCCCCCAAATCCTTTTCAGTCACTGCTTCCCAGGATAGAGTCCCCCATTCTGTAAGCATGGCCCACATGTTTTGTCCTACATGTGCATATTTACATTTAGTTGTATTAAAACATGTTGTTTGCTTGTGCCCAGCTTACCAAGCGATCCAGATCGCTGTGTGTCAGTGACCTGTCCCCTTCATTATTTACCATTACCACAATTTTTCAGTCACCTGCAAACTATCGGTGACAATTTTAGGTTTTCTTCCAAGTCACTGATAAAACTGCTAAATAATGTATGGGCAAGAACCAATACCTGCAGGACCCCATTAGAAACACCCCCACTCAGTGATGATTCCACATTTATGTTTACATTTTGAAGACTTTATCAGTTAGCCAGTTTATCATCCAGTTAATGTGTCCCATGTTAATTTTATATCGTTCTAGATTTTTAATCAAACAGTGTGCCAGCCAAATGCCCTACAGAAGTCTAAGTATATTACATCAAACACTATTCCCTTTGTCAACGAATCTTGTGATCTTAAGTACCTCTTTAATGTCCGTCTCAATTTCCAAGCTAGTCAAGTCCCTGTGGCCCAGCGGGCTTCTAAGTAAGAAAGTGGCTTACCCAACACCAGGGCTGCCCATTGTTAATGCCGAATAGTTATGAATATGAACCGAATCTAGGGTGCTAGCTAGTGAATATAAGATCCTCTATCTTCAAGTCTCTTTCGCTCAGAACAATAATGATTAAAAACAACTTACACCCTTCCCCCAGCAACTCACTTTTTAGTAACGCTCATTTAGTTTGGGATTAATTTTAAATTGCAATTTCACGACCCCGCTTGGTGCAAATTTTCCACTGCTACACTGCAGCTGAGATACTGTCCGAGAAATAGAAAGTCCTGTTACCAGCGGGGAAACTGGGTCCCTCTGTTCTGCTAGCTGCCAAAACACAGTGCAAAGAGAATTCGGACACGTGCATTTTTGTATTCATTACTGGGTTTCAGTTTGTTTGAGATGAAATTGGTTTTTTTCTTATTGTTTGTTCATTAGCAACACACTCTGCTAAAAGCTTAATTTCCTATGTGCAAAAGCGTTCCAAGAGCAACGCCAAAGGTTACACAAACAGATTCCTAGGGAACAAACATAAATGGCTTAAGAAAAGCCAATTTAAGTAATTCTGACATCAGAACGGCGTGGAGGGGGAAATCCCTCTTGACCCAAAACAAAATCTACAGATTATCTGAGACCAAATCCATGTCTGTGTTGATGGCAAGTGCTTATAACATCTGCCATTCACCGAAGCTGTATGAACAAGATGCTTGAGAGCTAGTCTGAATTCAGAGCTTGATCCAATAGAGGCTCGGTCGGGGGGAGGGGGATCACATTGGGTTTCCCAGAAGAAGTCACACTCAGCATTGCTGCAAGATCAACCCTATACTTGACTTGACTTGACTGCCAATGCTGTGGCTGCTTTGGGTACAGAAAGTGCTGTATAAAGCCAGTTCCATTCTCCAGAGAGAGAAGGGAGACCGGGGCTTTCTACTAAATCTGTAAGTAAGAGAGAGTGCTTTTTTAGAGGTGTGGCTCCTCACATCAAGAGAGAGCCAACGCTGCCCATCTCTTGCACTTTCCATACCACGCTGAAAGAAACCTAACAACGTACTTGCAAAGGAGGAACACATCACCCTCGTTTTTGCATATGGGGAAACTGAGGCACAGAGAAACGCTCCTCTTGTGCAATGTCCAGCCAGAAGATCACCCTTTGCCCCTCAAAATGTGCAGGAATAAGACACTGTGCAGTGCCTATACACAGCTGTATTCACTGCACAGGCAGCTGTGGAGTCTGCGTGACCGTGGAGAAAACCCCACATCCTCGCATTGACACACAGGATGTGCGGGGTGCCTCTGAACCCTGGGGCTCCTTTGCAATTCAGCTTGATTGTAACTCCCTTTATCCAGCACTCTCCCCCCCCGCCCCCCACTCCTGTCTCTCCCGCGGCAGACTGCTGGTTGCCAGACATGTACGCATTGTGCTGATGAGCTATTAAAATCCTTCCTCCAAGCGCTTTTCCCCAAGAGCCGGAGCCAAAGGCCGCCTGTTGCCACCTGTCAGTTGTGGGGATTAATTACCTGAACGGGGCTGGGAGCGGCGCATTCTTCCCCCGGCCGCGCCCACCAAGATGTTGACATCAGGCAGGTGGGCCTCATATCTGTGCTGTCTGCAACCGTGAAGGGGGGCTTGGAGTGGGGGCGGGGGAAGAACGCAGCTCCACAGGAGAGAGATGGGGAGCGTTTACACTGCAAACCACAAGAAGAAGAAGGGAGGAATGTGTCACAGTAATTCTTTGTTCCCTCGGGGCACGACAGCACGAAACGCTCTTAACGCTGGACTGGACTCTAATGGCAGCTGCTCCACCTTGGAAGCTTTAATAAAATAATAAAAAAAAAAAAGCCGGCCTGCCTAGGTAAACGGGGATGGGGAGGGGTGGCTGGGAGGAGGAGGAGAATGGAGAACTGTAGCCTCCAGGCAAGAATTCAGAACTGAGTTGGGTGTGTTGGGTTCCCCCCACCGCCTCTGAGGGATCAGCCAACCCTTTCCCCAGTTCTCTGTCTGACACTTCGGAGCTGCTGGGATTTCTTACTAATTATATTTCACCTCGCAGTCACTTGCAGGAGGCAACCAGGGGAAGAAAAGAAAAATAAAAAAAGCCGGGTGCATCCAGAACAAACAATGGGATCAGAGTCTCTCGATACTGGAAGACTGCGCGTCTGAGTGGTACCGAAGATCGCTGGAAAGCGTACCAGCAGGTTAGCTGCCATGGGAGAGGGCCACTCTGATCGCTGGACGGGGATCCTGAACTCCCCTGGTTATGTACGTTTCCAGTCCACAGATGGTCTCAACCGGGAGACAGCAAACAGCCGGCCCCTCTGAAATTCAGTCTCTGAATCCACACAACTAAAGTATTATTATTATTATTATTATTATTAAATACTTTCAGCAGGATTCTCTGCTTTCTTCAACTCCAAGAGTGAGAACACTGGAAGATCAATCTGCCACTATACGTCAAAGAGTGGAAGGCTTGGCCATACTCAACCCCACCGAGTCCCCTAAACTGTATGCTACGGTCCTTGGCTCTTACTCGTATAAATCCATTCAAGCAGGACCTGTGCTTGGAGTCAGTGGAGATGGAATCCTGGAGCGGCTAGAAGAAAGCTCTGATTCTAGTCTGTACACCCACTGTTCCAAACAGGGCGAAGGGCAAGGAGATTAACTTCCAGCCCTGTGCAAGGCACTCCCTCCCCTCCTGGGCATAGAGAACTGACCCCATTGAACATGCTTATCTGCCACTCCTCCCCACACTGAATACGTGCCCATCCCTAGTCTTCCCATGTACATAATACCTGCTTCCCTAACACAATCCTATTCCTAAACCAACATGGGGTGGTGTTGGAAGCAGAGAGAACACACAGACTGACTGGGGGACACTGAACCATACACCAGGAGAAAAGCAGAAATGTTTCCAAGCAAACGGAAGTTGATGGGAGCTGCTGGGAGCTCCCCGTTTTGGGAAAAATCAGGTCACTTCTTTAGGTGTCTATATACAGATTTAGACTCCTAACTTTAAGCTCTTTAAAGTTTTTGAACATTTTGGATACAATATATTGGCTTTAACAGTACTGTACTTGTGTGCTTAGTTGTGATGGTGATAGAAACTGAATTATGTCATTTTACCATTTAATAAATATTTGCAATCAAATTCAAAAGACTGACATTTGAGATTTTTACATTTCATTTCAATTTTGTGAACAAGGCCTGAATTCATCAAAAGCCTGAGGGAGCTGGCTTGAGCACAGGGTTCATTTTTGAATGAAAGACAGACGAACACTCAAAGGGTTCTATTTTCAAGCAAAAATGCCCAACTTTTGAACATTTTTATTGCAAAATATCATGTTGGTAAAGATCTATTTTCACAGGGAAATGTGTGAACACGTGACCTTTCACAAACTTCAGTGCAAAAATCCTGAAACATATGTTACGAATAACTGTGTGAACATTTTCACAACTATGTACAGCCCTACCGTCTTCAATACAGGTCACACTACCCAAACACACTAATGCAAAGTTATGATTGCTGGGGAAAGCCATAACTTTTCCTTTTTATGGTTTACATATTTGAATTCTTTACCTTTTCATTAATGCATTTCTCTCCTCTTTTGGAATTATTTTTTAAAAGATTTAAAATTAGAATTAAAAAAAAAAAACTGCATGCAACCACTCAACTTACCACAAACAATCTATCTACCCTCATCCCTGTCATTCTCTTGTACGTTGCATCCATTTTCCCTATGTTAGCTGGCTCTGTCTTTTTAATTGCAGACTCTTTGGGGTAAGTATTGCATTCTCCTTTGAGTCTGGAAAGAATTTAGTGCATTTTGGGCACAACCATTGTCTAACGAACAACATATATGGGATACATCATTTCACATGGGAAAAATTGTGCAGAGGAGGGGGTCCTCAGTGACTTGAAGCTGAAGACAATGGGCCAGTCCTACAGTCCTCCCTATACAGACAAAATGCCCATTGACTGCAGTATCCGACCCTGTGTTACTAAATACAGTACAGGAATCTCATTGCACTAAGTGATTTCTATCGTGAGATTTTTTTTCTTACCCCAAAAGTAAGAAGTACCCCCAACATATTCTTGCATCTATAGTTGCACACAGTATGAACTAAAACACTAACTCCTGGCCCACTCAGGGTAGTGGTATCAAGAGGACTCAACCACTGGATTCACCTCCAACATACACGGCTTTCTGAAGATTACACGCTAGCTCAACCACAAGTTATGGGCTGGATGCAGGAATCACAGAGTAAATTTTCCTGGCCTGTATTACTGAGGAAGTTAGATTAGATCATATGGATATACAGGGGTTTTGTTTGTTTGTTTTTTACAGGGTGTATATTAGATCATCCACCTCTTAACTGAAAACGTCCAAAGTCCTTGAATCTGAACAAGGGTCTGCTCAGACAGGACAGAGTGTTAAGTCCCACTGACTTCAGGATAGCTCTGCACTGGTCAGCAAGGGTTAGCTTGCAAGGATCTGAGTGTGGGACGGCAGCCCTGAGCTGATTTTTCATGTTATCTTACAGACAAGGTCAGGTCAACAGGGAGCCACAAGTCTTCACAAAGCCTGAGACAACTTTCCAAGCCCCCAGGAATCTCAGGAGCAGCGTGCCAATGTAAACCTGGAAGGGAAATGGACCGCAGGCCTAAGTGAAACTCTGTCCTCTCAGCTTGCACCACAAAAGCAAGATGCTGCAGCTAAGCAGTGAGGACATTGCACCAATAGTGGAAAGTAAAACCCAGTTTGACAGCACCCCCTTAGCTGCCAGGCTTCTTTGCACTGAGCCTCCTGCAGCCAATAACCATTTTCTTCCAACCTCCCTTATTTAGAAATATGTTTTACATACACCGGTCACTCCCACTTAGCGCCTGTGATCTTCCTGTTCAGTCGGTGCCACAGCTGCGTAACTGGAAAAGTGAAATTAATATTGAACATGCCATGATGTTTCATTCATTGTTCCTAATCCAATAGAATTAAAGATGGGCAAATCTCTATTCAAAACAGCACATTGAACCTATAATTTTTAAAGGAGCCTACAGGAGTTAGGCCCCAAATCCTACTGAAATAGGAACTAGTAACCTAACATTAATTCCCTTGCAACACCCATCCTTAGGGTTCAACTGAAATGTATAGCAGTTTACACATTCTAAGTTCCAGGCAGCCGTGGCTTCATTAACTCATCCTGCCAGGTACAATGTTGAGCACCCCTGGATGACAATACATCATTAACGGCCTTTTGAATTCCCTTCAGGCCACCACATGCACCAGCCTGACTGCACATAATAGGGCAGGCAAAGCACATGGAGCACCAGTGCCTTATCGGAATGATTATCTGGGTTCTTACCCAGCTCCCAGCTCTGTATCAGAGCCCTCCCAGTGACACACTGCTTTGCACGTGAGAGATACCTTCTTTCACATATTCATAGATTCCAAGGCCAGCAGGGACCATCGTGATCATCGGGTCTGACCTCCACAGAATGTGCCTCAAATAGTTTGAAGGCCATATTTAAAAAAAACCTCAAAACACATCCAATCTTGATTTAAAAATTGCCGGGGACGGAGAATGCACCACGACCCCTGGTAACTTGCTCCAGTGGTTAATTACTCTGACTATTACAAGTGTACATCTTATTTCCAGTGTGAATGTGTCCAGCTTCCACTTCCAGCCACTGGACCGTGTTAGACCCTTCCCTGCTAGAGTGAAGAGCCCTTTATTAAATATTTGTTCCTCCATGTAGATACCTACAGATTCTAATCAAGTCACCCCCTAACCTTCTCTTTGTTCAGATGAATAGATTGAGCTCCTGTAGTCTATCAGTACAAGGCATGTTCTAACACTTTAATTATTCTCATGGTTCTTCTCTGAACCCTCTCCAATTTATCAATACCCTTCTTGATGTTACTTTAATATATTTGCTACTTTATTTTCATTTTAGTTTAAAAACAACTTTCACATTAAGGTGACAGACCCAGTGATTTACAGAGCATCCTAAATGTGCAGCATCTCCCTCCTGAAGGATTATATACTTAAACTGTCAGCTCTTCGGGGCAGGGACCACCTTTTTGTGCTGGATTTGTACAGCACTCCAGATGTTGCAGTCCTGATCCAGGACAGGGGTTTTTGGGTGCTACATCAATACAAATAATAAATAATGAGAATGTCTCCAACCTTGGCTGCTACTCAATCAAAAGTGAGGTTTTATAATAGTTCGATTTTAGCACAATGCTCTCTGGTTCATTTTAATTATTTTCATCATTTCATTTCCCCCACTACCTCCACAAACAAAATCAGAAAGATGAATTCCCTGTGAAAGAGGTAAATAAAAATGGTGTTCTCTAATGTTTTGGCAGAATGGGCCTGGCACCGTGAGAATTTAATTAAAACATTTAAGAACTGAACCAGAAAAGTCATTTTAATTATTGAGAGTTAATAAATTGTTTGATTTCATCTGACGATCTGTACATCAAGCTTCAGAACACGTAGCACCTTTTGGAGGGGAACCAGAGGAGCGGGATGGGAGAGGTTTCTTTAAAAATCTCATCTTATTCGCCTCCCCTTTATACTTCCAACTCCCCCAAAAGATCAATCACTGGTTCAAATCCATCCAATAGAGAGGCAAGGTTGCTGCAGGTAAAACTATACGTATTTCTTTACATTAAAATACAAACTGTTTTCGTTGCATTGAGAGATCTATCTGCTAAAGAGGATACAGACAAGTCACTCAGACCCTGATTCTGCAGACACTAAGTACATGCTTAACTTGAAGCATGTGTGTAATTCCTTTGAAGTCAGTGGAGCTACCAATGTGATGACAGTTAAACATGAGAGTATTTGCAGGATTGGGGCCTTGGTTTAGAAAGGACTGGATTCAACTCCCATTCAGGGCAATAGAAGGCTTTCAGTGGACTTCAGTGAGAGTGGAATTGGGGTCAAATCTAGAAAAGAGATGCCCAAAACAGCTCATCCACTCCCTATAACGCACACATACACGAGCTATTGCTTTCAAAGCTATGCTGCACAGCACAAACGCAGAATGCCAGCTTCTCAAAATACTGAGATCCAAGATTGTTTTGTTCAGGCTCTGCTTTAAACCAGGCACAAGATAACTATTTCAAATTCCCTTCTCACTGAGTGCAGCTGAGAAAGCGTAAACATTCCATGATCATCTGAAGCTCAGCTGAAGAGGACAGTGTTTGCTTCCTAATTTTTCCAGATCTTGGTTGTTTCGGGTTGAGTTGTCCAGGCATGCTGAATCATGCCAGTCAAGCTCCATAGTCCGACCAGCCTGAGGAAACACTGTCTGAATAACCTGACATCACACTTCGGAGCAAGTATTTTCCCCCTCCTTAAAAGGTACAAAAGTGGTTGTTAAACCAGGCTGACAAATTGAGAAAGTGAAAAGCAAAGCAACCCAGAATCACCGGGTAAAAGAGGTGGCGAGAAATAACCAGAAGGAAAAGAGCAGCACATACAGTCTTTCCACTGACTGACTATTTCTGTGCACACTTATTCGGGAGAGTGTTCAGAGTAGCGAAGCTAAGGCAAAGTTGAGTGGGCCTGTTGGCCACTGGGTGTTGGGATCACGGATATGCAACTTCAGCTACGAGAATAGTGTAGCTGAAGTTGACCTATCTTAGATCGACTTAGAATTACTTACTCTGCGTCCTCGTGGCGCAGGATTGACGGCCGCCGCTCCTGCGTCGACGCCGCTTCTGCCTCTCGCCCTGGTGGAGTTCCGGAGTCGGCGGGGAGTGCGTTCGGGGATCGATGTATACCGTCTAGACGAGACGCGATACATTGATACCCGACAGATCGATCCGGTGGGCAGTGCAGACATACCCTAACGTGTTTCCTATTACAGTACTGCTATTATAGAGGGAGACCAGGTTATTAAAAATGGTGAGGCTGCCCCAGTGAGCACTAGATGCCATCTTGCATTGACAAGGATCCCAGGGTATCCCAGCCCTGCAGGGGTTCCCCAACGTGGTTCACAGCAATACACTGGAAGGCAGGGCACTCAGATGGCTCGAATGTTACAGCCAAGCTCTTGCGTTCTACTACACATAGTCCCACAGCCGGGCGTCCATCTTCCAAGGATAAGAACAGCTAAATGCGAAGTCAGGCTACAGCCAACAACGGGTGGCAGAAAAGTGCAACACCTGCCCCCACAGCCAGAGTGGAGTGAGCAGCGTGGTGCCCTGGCACACAGAACAGTGCCAGGCCAAACCCGAGCGGTGCTGTGACCCCAGGCCGTAATGCCTGGAGCAGGGAGCCAGGCCCTGCCCCACAGGACGGGAGCTGCTGCTGCTGCAGGGCAAGTCCAGGGCAGGCTCACTCTGCAACCCGCATCCCCACCTGGGCCTCCGCTCCTGGCCGGGATTGGAGTAGCAGTGCCGGGGTAGAGGATGCCGCTGCAGGTGGTCGCTGCCCCCTTGGCGGGGGGGGGGGGGGGAACTTTGGTCTTTGATTTTGGAGCCGAGGCAGATCATGAAGAAAAGACGAACTGCAGCTGGTGGGTCGCCTTACTAAAAAGTCTGGGAGCCACAGAGCTAAGGGGTGGCTATGAGGGAGCCTGGACCGACAACGCCAGAGGTTAGAAGCAGGCTGGGGGGCCACCTGCATGAACGCTCCCTGGTAGCTGCTTTCCTTGCTGCCCCAGCCCTCTCCCTCTGCTCCCTGCCCCTGGGTAGGGGAATTATTTGGACTTAGACTCTCCCTATTCGTGGGCTTGATTCCGAGGTGCTGGGGAAGAAACAGGCTGGTTTGAGTCGCATGTTGGTTATGTGGGGTCTAGAGGGAGTCAATGTGGGTGTAATTAACACGATCTTTGGGTCCCTTTAACAGGCAAGTCAGACTCATTTACACATCCTTGGCCCACAATTTGAATCCTGGGCACATCAGCGCCTCTGTCGTGTTTCGTTTCTTCCTTTCTCCAGTAACTGGTTCAGAGGAGCAGCTTTCAAGCAAGCCTGTTGCAAACCCTCAGCCTAGCCGAATACTACAGGGAGCACAATGCCTTGGCATCACCAGCAGTGTGCTAACGGGGGTTAATCTCATTCAAAAAGGGATTCTCAGGCTGCTTGCTGTCCCCAGGGAGCATCAGAGGCTGGTGGGGATTGGTGACATTCCCTCTTAGGGTGACCAGACAGCAAATGTGAAAAATGGGGATGGGGGGGGGGGGGAAATAGGAGCCAATGTTAGAAAAAGACCCCAAAATTGGGCCTGTCCCTATAAAATCGGGACATCTGGTCACCCTATTCCCTCTCAAAAGCTGACATGAACTCATCTGATCTTGAATTTGTGTGTTTGACAAAACAGAGCAGCTCAGGGCTGTAGTCCCTCCCCTAGTTTATCAATCAGGTGGCATCACACAGAGGTATGGGTTTCTGTAGAGTCAGAAACCAAGGGATTCTGGCACACACAAACCCAAGCCAGACTGAAAGACAGAGATGCACCAACCTGCACCACACTGTCTACAATGTGGTTCTGTTACTTACACACAGTCACACCCACAACATACTAGGGGCTTTCTCGACAGAGGAAGGCACAGTCTCTGCCCCTACAAGCTTGCAAGCTAAAAAACGTTCAGCAGAATAGGCTGCAGCGAGGACAGGGTTAAGCCCCAGGTATTATACTCATAACGTTACACAGTGAACATGAGTTTCAGATTGCCCTCTAGTGGCTGGTCCACTACAGGATTACAGCCTACTATTAGCACGACCAGCTAATGGAGTTACACCTTTAGCTCATCAGCAAGGGTCTGTGCTGGGCCGGGGGCTGAAGGCCCCGGGTGCAAACCTTGCTGATGAACCACCAGGGAGCTGCTATGTCCACACAGATAATCACACCAGCCAACGAAACGATTTCATGTTTCATTAGCACCAAAGGATCAAAGTCCCAGAAGGAAAGGTTCTGGGATCCCCCCTCCCCCCCCCGCATCCCCGAGTCCCGCCCTTGATCCATTTACTTCTCTTTTTTCCCCATTTATTCCACCCGAGGGGAACGTGCAGCCTCCTCTCCAGTTCCGTGCTCTAATAAACTAGAGTATTAATCACACACAAAAAAAGAAAAAAAAATTAAATCCGTCAGGCTTTCAAGGCTGTGGCAGGGCCAGGAAAAGGCATAATTAAGGTGAGTAATTTTCCTGTTCACTTCAAACGCTCCCCCCCCCTTCCCCCGTGAAAACTAAGATGAGGGTAGCTCCCATCAGGCAAAGCTTTGGAGCAAGTAGCAGCGTCCCCAATTTCTCCCTAAATGCTGCAGGCCACAGGGCAGAGGCAAGTCCCAACTGAGCTCTCGCCAGTAGTGAAGCTGCACGGCGCCTCTGGTCTTGTCTTGTGCATACCTTACAAGTAGCATCACGTCTTCTATTTCGCTGGCAGCGCACACACGAGCACCTTGTTCCTTTGCTCTGACTGCAGAAACAGCACACCCACCTGCTCTGAGAGCGGCGATTTCCTCCTGTAAATCTGAAGCATTCCATAGGGTAGTATTTCAGCACAGATTTATGGGCCTCCTTTGTGGAAAGGGTTAGTCCTCAACATCTTCTTGCTCGTGACAGAAAAGGTGAGCATGACTCCTCTGCCAGAGGGACGCTGGGTTTTCACTGAATTTCTGAGTTGCACCTTGTTCTCCATTTGAAACCAAGTACAGGTAACAACAAGTTTTCTCCACATGAACCGCCAGGGACAGTCCTGTTTCCTGATACATTATGCACAATTTCCAGGATTATGTCTATGCAAATCCTCTCCTCTTCCTGCTACTTACAGAGTGCTTCATCAATCATTCAACGGGACAGCCAATAACGCTACCCTGGCTAGGATGTATCTACTCGGGGGGAGGAAGAGGACTGGTAGCCAGGACTAGCAAATCAGTTAAACAAATCAACCATGCCCCAGTTTCCTTATCTGTACACCCCGTCTCTGACTTGGCATTTGTGAGGCTTAATGCTCCTAACCTGCTTTGAGATCCCCTGAAAAGAGTCCTCTACGGAGGGAGGTCGTTATAATGGAGCAAGAATTTTACTACTCTGGAGGGACTCCAATTAGATATACGGTCACAGCATCAAAACTGAATATACCCCTTTCTGCCAGGACACCTACATTCCTGGGCCCATTAACCT
The DNA here is from genome assembly GCF_016161935.1 of Mauremys reevesii. Taxonomy (NCBI): domain Eukaryota; kingdom Metazoa; phylum Chordata; order Testudines; family Geoemydidae; genus Mauremys; species Mauremys reevesii. The sequence goes on from NC_052631.1 coordinate 3,584,495, forward strand.
GACCGATACTGGGTGTTTGTTTTGAATGGGGGGGGGTGGATCTAACTGGGAGCTATCCACAGCTCTCAAAGAGTTCTAGGAAAGCAGCAATTGATTTGGATGCTTTCATAGCCAAGACCTGATTCAGCCTGGTACGCAAGCAACTACAGAGCTTCAAGCAAGGGAGCCGCTCCATTGACTTCAAAGGGATTATGCACATGCTTAAAGTTACGCAATTGCTGAAGTACCCTGCTGAACTAGGGCCTCAGCTCCCTGTGCACTGCGGGAAACACGATGTTTGTAAAGAACCACGTTCAAGAACCTAGTAACCGTAATCATGACACCTGACACATCCTTGCAGCTGCTGGGCAGACCACCAAGTCACTCCTTCAAAATCAACTTCCTTCAAATTCCAGTCATTCAGGGGCACGTTCCCCATTTCCTTGTCTCCCTGCGATAATGCATGAAGCCTACCCAGTCCCGGGCCCACTCCACACTGTACAGCCAGGAGAAGCAGGGGAGACCATTGGGACTAGGACACGGAAAGCCACACAGAAGGATGACAAGTGAGATTTAAGGCCCCATATTGTACCAGCTCCATGGGCAGATTCCTGCACCACCCTACTGAGTGCAATAGGATTCCATAGGGATGAAGGGGGCTGAATGCATGGGTCTATTTGCGGGGAAATCAACTCGGCACACATCAATTCAGCCAGGGCCTTTGCCTATGAGCACTGAGAGAGAGATCCCCAAATTCATTCACCCCTTGAAATCATTTACTGAATGATCTGAGAAAACCCATTGATCTGGACATTGGTTGGAATCAGAACGTTGATTTTTAGCCATTCATGTAGTTTCAGTTGGTCCCATAGATCACATGATGTCTTTCAGTTATTCCCACTGGACAAGGGTTAAACTCTTTGGAGCAGGTTTCTGGTGCAAATCTCCAGGGCTGCAAATCTGAAATTTGCTTTCCAAGAAAAACCACCAGAGAGATGATGGAAACAGCTGCATAGCTTCTGATTCCCGGCGGCGCTCCCTGGGCAGATTGCAAGCTCTGGATGGACCAGGGTGTGCATAATTGGGCAGTCAGGGGGCAGGATCTCCCCATTTAAAGCAGCATCACTTTCCCAAATGAGCAGCCCTTGCCACTAAACAACAACAATGGGAGGGGGGAAGCTCCCTGGGAAACGACCCATTTAATCAAATTTCTCAATTAACCACATCCCAATTAAGGGAGGTGTGCTGTAATTGTGGATGGTTATCACATCCCTCCAGCATTTTAATTTCATTTTGTGCTCTCCTCTGTATTCCCAGTAATTTATCAACATCTTTCTGGCACCGAGAGGTCCCACGCTGAACACAGATAAACAAAGATGACATGAAGTTGCAATACCAGCACAAATAATTGGCTCATATCCTTCGATATCCTACCTTTGGCATGGCTCACACCCGGAGCTTCAAAGGAAGGTGCAGAGCCTCCATGAAACACAGAATGCACAATTATAAGCAATGCTGTACATAAGGGAAAACTGACTCCTGTCAGCCTAAGCAAACAGTCATATCCGAATGCATGAGATCTGAGCATCCCTCTGTCTGTCTCTTAACTTGCTATCAAGCCTTAAAACTCCAGCTAGTTCTGGCCATTGGATCCCCATCATTGGAGGTTTTTAAGAATAGGGTGGACAATCACCTGTCAGGCATGATCTAGGTTTCCTTGGTTTTACCTGAGAGCAGGAGGAATACACAAGGTGACTTCCTGAGGTCCCTTCCAATCCTACATCTCTAAGACTCTATGACTCACAGCTAGGCATTTAATATGCCACAATCCAGACAACAGACTTTCTGTGGGACAGCCTGCCACAAGGTCTGCCATGATGGTCCATAAACCAATTGGGGACCTGTTAAGTGGGATCCCCCCGATCCATCTATCCTCAGTCCTGCCCCTGCACTCCACTAGCTTTACACCTGAGCGGCACCAAGGAGTCAGATGGGATTTGGGGATCTGGAGCTCAGTTTTTCTGAAGAGCTAAGTGCAAGGATTGACAAACGGCCGACGTAGGATGAGACGTACCTGAACCTTGCCGAAATGCACCAGAGGTGCATAAATGCAGCTCTGCTATGCGGTGGAATGGGTTTGGGGTCTCACTCGAACTCAAAGCAGTCCCTGCTCCGAAGGGCTTACAATTTAAAGTACAGACAAGAGACATCCGGTGGGTACAAACAAATGGGAGAAGCACAAGGAAACAATGAGATGATTACGAAGAGTCTGGTTAGGGGCCACAGCTGCCCAGCGTTAGAGGGCATGAGTTATTCTTGGGGGCCCAGCTAGACTAAAACAGTCACCGCATTTTTTATTTAAAAAGCAATTTATTTAATCTCTAGTCAGATGCAACCATCAAAGGCTCTCTTCCGTGGCATGCTGACAGCTGGCTCCAAACCCCTGCATCTTTAATCCTCTAATTAGTATAGAAAAATGTGGTCTTGACTCCCTAAGCTAATTTTCTGCATGGAACATCCACTCCTACAGGTACACTTTGCAGCTGCGCAACATTAGCTGCTCGTGGAGCCAAGATTCCCACATGCGCAGGCACACTCCCGACTAGGGGCTTTGCGGGTAGCCCTGAATGGAATCCCTTCGCAAGGGAAAAAAGGGGACTTTTCAAATCGCTAGCATGGATTTGGAGGGGGAATCAAATTATGGCATTTGGAAAAGAAATTAGAGGCCGGCGCTCAGGTAAAAGGTGAGGCTTTGGCATGCACTGTAGGTGTGTGGAGGAGGCCTGCGATGGGCAGGGCTTACCCGGGGGGAAAAAATGAGAACAAAGCCCATAATTTTAGCAAGTGGCAGACGCCTCCCAGGGCTCCACGCTCAAGCCGCCCTGTGCTCATTTTTGCAAGAGAGGCTCCAAAAAGCCAAGGAACAGGAAGGCCCACGCTTTTGGGACCCCCTTTGCGAAAACGATTTCCCCAGAGCTAGGCAGTGCTGTTGCTCCAGGTGCCGGCCCAGCACCACGGCTGTGAAGGCCCAGGGCATGAAGGGAGGAAAAGCATTGTAAGGGAGCACAGGAGATGCGCAATGGGGAATAGCCTCAGCATCTCGACAGGTAAAGGTGACCCACAGGGACCAAGGCCCAGTAACTGATGCTCTTCTCAAGCCATAGCATGGGGCTCTCTTAAGCCTTCTGGTGGCTTGCAAGGAAGTATAAAGCTTCCTGAGGTCTGAGGAAGACCCTTTGCAAGAGGATGCACGGCAGAGGCCGACAAATGCATGGGACTGTGGGCGTGAGCACGCAGGTGCGTGCACAAAAGTGCATTAATTCCAACACAGCACGTGCACTACCACACTGGTAGTCCTGGCCACACTGCCGTAGGAGGGGAGAGGCTCTTACACGCTGCACTTCTTTAACTCACCTGCACATCATGGACTTTGCAGAGCGCCCGAGCTTGGCTGAACAAGCCTTTTTCAGGAGCTACAGGATCCAATGGTAGGAAACCCAAACCCGGGGGGGTCAGATTCTCCAATCCCGCACACCCACTCTAGGAGGGGCTGCGAGAGAGGGGAGGAGAGAAACTTTACACCGACAGGGGCATTGTACGTTGGATCTGTTCCTATAACTGGCTAGTGCAGAACTCAGTATCTGGCCCTTGAGAGGTATCTGGCCCTCTCCTAGGACCAGCGGTAGCATTTCAGAAGCCCCATTTCCACATCTCCTCCTTGTTCGCAGAAGCTCTCTTGATTTATTGCCCTCAGCTCCGTACACACAAATATAGCCCCAGTGATGAGGAGGAAGAGGAAGGCCTTAGGGAACATATTTTCCATCCCAACAACGAGCCAGCAGACGGCACGCTGGTCTTTGCGCTGATAGCACTGTTTCAGACAAGGTAGAGTTCAGAGCATCAGCTGTCGCAGTCTGACAATGACAGGAGATCTTGGAGATCTGGATTCGGTTCTGAACTGTACCTCAAGTCAAATAACGGCATACTCGAATACCCGTGGCATATACAACTCCCTGATTTACATGCACAGTCATGGTAACTACATGTGTGAGTCAGGCATTCAACTGCATGTGTATTTTCTGGGCCTGTTTTGTCAATATTTTAAATTGCATGTGAGGGAATCTGTTATAGGCCTTGCTACTGTCTCAGCTGACTGCTCCATGCTACACGGGCACAAGACATTTAAATGACAAATTTATATGTGGATTAATAAGTTTTCTAAATTGCGGCTGCTGAGCATTCGTTCTGCATTTGGTTCTTGCTGCCCAAACTGGATCATGGTCAGTAGCATGTGAGAAAGTATATTTCACTAGGAGTCCATGTCCTAGAGTTTTGGAGACTTGGCCAATGTTATTCACAAGAACGGCCATACTGGGTTGGACCAATGGTCCATCTAGCCCAGTATCCTGTCCTCCAACAGTGGCGGTGCCAGACGCTTCAGTGAGAGTGAACAAAACACAGCAATTAGCGAGTAATCCATCCCCTGTCATCCACTTCCAACCTCGGGCAGTCAGCGGTTTAAGGACACACAGAACATGGGGTTCATCATCTTGGTTAATAGCCATTGATGGACCTATCCTCCATGAACTTACCTAATTCTTTTTTTAGCCCAGTTATAGTTTTGGCCTTCGCAACATCTCCTGGCAAGGAGTTCCACAGGTTGACTGTGTGTTGTGTGAAGAAGTACTTCCTTTTGTTTGATTTAAACCTGCTGCCTATTAGTTTCATTGGGTGGTCCCTGGTTCTAGTGCTATGTGAAGGAGCAAATACTTCCCTACTCACTTTCTCCACACCAGTCATGATTTTACAGACCTCTGTCATATCCTCCCTAGTCGTCTCTTTTCCAAGCTGAGCAGTCCCAGTCTTTTTAAGGTCTCCTCTTATGAAAGCTGTTCCATACCCCTAATCATTTTTGTTGTCCTTCTCTGTACTTTTTCCAATTCCAATAGTTTTTTTTGAGATGGGGCGACCAGAACTGCACACAGAATTCAAGATGTGACTGCACCATTATGATATTTAATGGCATTATGATATTTGTAGGAGAAAAAGAGAGCCTGGAGCACTGGGCCTGGTGCAAGATCTGAGGCTTGAACCACAGGCTGTGAACCAAAGTTAGGCCATGTATTAAAGCAGATGTTTACAAGTTCACTATATGACCTTGACAAAAGTGTTGCTAGTGTGGCTAAAACACAGGCACTCCTAGGAAGCAACAGATATTGGGTATGTGTGAGAACACACTTCAAAAGCTTAGCCTAGGGACATCCTGGCCTACCACCACCTAAGAGGATCTGCTAGAAATAATGAATAGGGATGTTGTGCCCGAGACACCTGGAGCATGATACAAGGGGTGGTAACAAGTAGCTGTCATGAAACACGTAAGATGGTACGAGAGTTATTTGTCCGAGTCTATAAATATTGGGGTGCCTCACCGTAACCCTTTGTGCAGCCTTGGGGACAGCAGAAAGTCCCACTGCTGACTGAGCCATTCCTTTCCACTGGACACTCATGTGTTAGTGTCCCTGTAACCACGGAGCCAGGGCGCTTGTACTGTGTCATGAGGACAATAAACCTGGTCGACTGCCTTTGTCGCCAAACTGTGCCGGTGGTCCCTTCTGGATAATAGTATCAAGGTCTGCTGAACCAATTATCTGCACAGGGCTGGGACAGCATCCAGAGAGAGCACATGCACCCAACTGACAACGATATTTACTACTGTACCTATCCTTTTCCTAATGGTTCCTAAGATTGTTAGCGTTTTTGACTGCCACACTGAGCAGTTGTTTTCAGAGAAGGATCCATGGCTACTTTAAGATCATTTCTTGAGTGCTAACGGCTAATTTAGACCCCATCATTTTGTATGTATAATTGGGATGATGTTTTCAAATGTGCATTACTTTACATTTATCAACACTGAATTTCATCTGCCATTTTCTTGCCCAGTCTCCCAGGTTTGTGAGGTCCCTTTAACAATTTGCAGTCTGTTCCAGACTTAAGTATCCTGAATAATTTTGTATCATCTGCAAACTTTGCCACCTCTTTTCCAGATCATTTCATGAATGTGTTGAACAGCACTAGACCCAGTACAGATCCTTGTGGGACCTCATTATTTACCTCTCTCCACTGTGCAAAGATCATTTATTCCTACCCTTTGTTTTTATCTTTTAACCAGTTACTGAACAATGAGAGGATGTTTCCTCTTATCCCATGACTGCTTACTTTGCTTAAAAGCCTTTGGTGTGGGACCTTGTCAAAGGCTTTTCTCAAAGTCCAAATACAATGCAGCAACTAGATCACCCTTAACAACATGCTTGTTGACACGCTCAAAGAAGTCTAAGAGATTAGTGAGGCATGATTCCCCTTTACAAAAGCAGAGTTGACTCTTCCCCAACATATCATGTTCGTCTGTGTGTCTAATATTTTGTTCTTGACTACAGAGTCAACCATTTTGCCTGGTACTGAAGTTAGGTTTACTGGCCTATAACTGCTGGGATCGCTTTGGAAGTTCTTTTTAAAAGTCGGCTTTACATTAGCTATCTTCCAGTCATGTGGTTTAGAGGCTGATTTAAGCCATAGGTTACATACCACAAATGAGTTTCATATTGCAATTTCATTTTGAGTATCTTCAGAACCCTGGGGTGAATACTATCCATGTCTTAGTGACTTATTAATGTTTAACTTCTCAGTTTGTTCCAAAACCTCCCCTATTGACACCTCAGTCTGAGACACTTCCTCAGATTTATCACCTAAAAAGAATGGCTCAAGGTGTGGAAATCTCCCTCACATCCTCTACAGTGAAGACTGATGCAAATATTTAATTTAGCTTCTCTGCAACAGCCTTGTCTTCCTTGAGTGCTCCCTTAGCACCTCTATTGTCCAGTTGTCCCACTGACTGTTTGGCAGACATCCTGTTCCTGATGTACTTTGAGAAAACTTTGCTGTTAGTTTCTGTGTCTTTTGCTAGTTTTTATGTCTTTTGCTAGTTGCTCTGCAAATTCTTTTTTGGCCTAATTATACGTTTACACTTGATTTGCCAGAGTTTATGCTCCTTCCTATTTTTCTCAGTAGGATCTGACGTCTAATTTTTAAAGGATGTCTTTTTGCACCTAACGGCCTCTTTTACTCTGTTATTTAGCCATAGTGGCTTTAGTTTTGGTCTTTTTTTTTTTAAAATTAGGGTATACATTTATTTTGAGCTTCTATTATGGTGTTTTGAATTAGTGTACATGCAGCTTGCAGGCATTTCACTCTTGTGACTGTTCCTTTTAATTCTGCTTAACTAGCTTCCTCGTTTTTGTGTAGTTCCCCTTTTTGAAGTTAAAAGCTACTGTGATGGGTTTCAGCATGTCATGAGAGAGTCAGTAACAAAACCCAAGTATCCTGACTCCCAGTCTCTTTCATCTAGGCACTAGAGAGACTGTGTCTCTAATAAAGTTCAGAGATAGGCCTTCGTAGACATTAAACTGATACTATATTTGATCTTAGCCAGGCCAGGCCAGATACTTTCTGGCCACCAATGTGAGCACTTAAAAAAAATCAAGCTCTCTTCTATTATGCACTGAAAGTTGCTAATCGAATTAACAACATGTCTAAAAGTTTTACAAAGAAATCACAGCTATTTAGTCAACTTTCAGCTTGATTTCTCTCTCTCTCTCCTGGCCCACCCTCCACAGTGAGTTTAGAAATTTTTGCTGTGCTACATGTTTGAACAGGTACTGAGAGACAAACAAGTCTTGGCCCCATCTCATACAGAATGGATTGGTTGCAGATGTTCTTCTGCAAGCTACATCTTGCCTCCTGCAAGAACATTCATCTCCAAAACACATCGTTTCACCTACTTTGCCTGCGGCCAAAACTCAAAGGTTGTTTAATTTTTTTTTTATTGTTATTAACTCTAACGTACCTGCAGCCCTGCAAGCAAAAACACACCTGGTTATTCAAGATGTGCTAGGATCAGAGCTACTACTGTAGATAAATGTAAGCGAGCGGAGGGTCAGCAGTCAACTTTTTCCCCACTGCAGCCCCAACAATGCCAGGGGTCCATACAAACGCTACTGTTATATTTCAGGACTGGCTAATGACACATTTCACTGGGACAAGTGAGACATTAGCTCATACAGCGGTAAGTGAGTCAGTGACAAGTCAGGCAAGAGCCTCTCCCTAATGAGGCTGGAGGGATGGACGATCCCTAGAAGGTGTAACTGGGTTGGAATGACCAGTGGATAAAACTGACTGAGCTAACGGTTACACCCTTGTTTTCCCAGGATGGCCAAGCCCCCGAACACAGCCGCCTTCACAGAAGATTGGAGAGGCACCTCACCTGAGCAGGGAAGTGAGCACTAAGCAGATTGCCAAATGACAGCCCAGGACAGTCACCGTTCATATACAAGCTAATCCGTGCGCCTCTAGGAAGCCCACGAGCGCTAGCTCCTCAGAGAGCAGATCACACTAAGATTGCGTCACGCAGGAGACAAAACTATAGGCCTAGATTTTCAAGGTGATTTTGAATTGCCAGATTAAGACACCTCAAAGGATGCTGATTTTTGGGGAGCAGCGACACTTGGTACATCTCTAGTTAGGCACCCCACATCACTACCCAATATGGAAAACCACAATGAACACTAAGTTTAAAAGTGCACAAGAAAACCCTACACAAGAGACACTCTTTATTAGCCCTATTTTAATAAGCTGCCCCCAAACGTAGAACCCCATCCTGCTCCACTTTTAGAAGAAGATGCCTCCATAAGAGAGTACCGTTCTACCGGTAAGTGAACAACAATGGGATCCCGGTGTGCCAAGTTTGTGGTCTCTCAATGACTCCACATCAAAGGCACTTACGTGGACGTGTTCTACTAATGGCCAGGCCTGCAAATGCAACCTGAAATCCATGCATCAAGATGGGTTCTTTACTCCTCAGGCATCACCAACAGGAAAGGCTCCGGGGGGTGGAGGGGGGGTCTGATTTTGCCTGCAAATGACACTAATGCAATGCCATTTCCTTCACTGGATTTGGCTTATGTAACTGATTGGAATTTAGTGAATGAGTTTGCTGATGCTGCACCAGAAGATAGAGAATCCAGGCCTTTCTCCTCTTGGCCCTGATGGGCTAGCAGGAGCAGACGACCAGTAAAAACAGAAGTGGGCATATTTTCACTGTGCTGAGGGGCAATGGTGGGGTAAGAAATTGCCATTTTTACACTGTCACTGTCCAGAGGAGAATGTCAGCTTTAAAAGCAATTGGTTTTCGTCAAGTTCCTTGAAGAAAAGTTTCACGATCTTCTACTGTATCGGTTTAACATTCATGAAAATGACACGTGACATATGCCATCTAATTACTATGGACCAGATTTGTAAAGGTCCGTAGGCGCGTAACTCCCATTAATTTCAAAAGTTTAAATGCCTTTAAAAATCTGGCCAGTGCTCCTTCCCCATATGGCCATTCTAGGGACCCAAGGCTCCGTTGTAGGTACGAGTCTGCAGCGATGATCTTTAGTGAGAGGCCTTTAAACAAGGCAAAATCTGCCTAAGAAGAAATCTAGCAACGCCCTGGACTGATGTGCTTCAAGAACACTGGGGATAGGACAGCAAATGGATGACCCAGAATTAATAACCTGAGCAGTTGGCAGCAGGAAGAATGGGAAACAAACTCACCATCACACAACTGATTAATGAACACGTCATTTCATGTTCAGTGTCCGGAGAGCATCTCTTGGGAACTTTTCTCCTCTCTTTCCTATTGGCATGCAGACAGCAACTCCCAGAAGCCAGCGCCCCAAGGTTCCCTGCTCCTTAATGACTGGCCTCCAGACTGGACCCTAGAGCCATCGCCACTGTGTATCGTCTGTTCACTCTTGTGCACTTCAACCCACCGCTGGGCTTGGGCTGTTCTTCTGATTCCAGCTCTGGAGAGTTGGAGTCCTAGCTCCATGGTAGACTCGATCACGCTTCGGGGAAGGACCTGGGCGATGACCAGTTCGAGACTGATGAAATGGTACCGATGGCCACCCAGGCTCGGGGATGCTAGAGCAAGAGTGCTACCAACTCTACATCTGACTGCTCCGCTGGCCCTCGGACTCCCTCTCACTCCAGCCACACAAACGGGAAGAGCGGCTTTCATTCAAGCAGACGCTCAAACCGTTTCTGCATAAGGATTTCCCTCTGGTGTGCCTTACAGTGTTGACACGCTAGACATAAAGCTGAGGAAGCATTAAATTACCAGCTAAGCCAGGGCCAAAACCCAAGCACACTTTGATTTTGAGGTTGGAAACTTCAAAACCAATGTTTCAATTGGCTTGTTTATAAACTTTAAAAATATTTTAATAAATGTTTATTGCTAGGTAAATGTGATGAGTTAGGGGCCCTGAGAACTAAAGTTCAACCACAAATAAAATAATAAAAATACATCATGTCTAGTTCTTCTATAGCACTTTTTGTCAGTAGATCTCAAAAGTCCTTTATAAAAAGGTCAGTATCATTGTCCTATTTTACAAATGGGGAAACTGAGTCATCGTGAGGCAAAGTGACTTGCCCAAGGTCACCCAGCAGGACAGTAGCAGAGCCAAGAATAGAATCCAGGTCTCCTGGGCCCCAGCCCAGAGCTCTGTCCACTAGACAACACTGCCACAAAGCAGAGCCAGCCTGCGGAGCGGCAGAGAACAGAGCTGAAGAGGTAGTTTGGCTCCCATGCCGGATCTGAGGACTCTGATCAGTCGGTATGGCTAGCAATATGGACAACTGTCCCCTGGGAATTGCACATTTCATATGGCTCAGGAGAGCAAGGACATTTTGGTCTTCATCAATCCAGACCAAAAGTCATGTTTTTTTATATATATACTTTAAAGATATTTTTGATCTTCCTCTTGGAAAAAAAAAATTACCAAAATGTGCTTTAAATATTTGAAAGGAACTAGGTCAACAACTTCAGTATTTCCCTCAGAAAGAGAGAGCACATTCAATTTTTAAAAATGCATATTCAGTAGCAGAAAACCTGTAACACAAAACCAGGATGTTTAAACTGAAGCCATACTTAAAAAAAAAAAATCATACTGTTGCAAAAGAAAGGTCAGCCATACAACTGCATTTCCTCATTTTTATGTGTGATGCAACTTTGCATTCACCTAAATGTGACATTTTGTATTGCATTAGAAAGTTATAAACTGGTCCTGTGAATCAGACATGTATGTAGCTTCCTCGCTTAGAAAACAAACAAAAAAACCCCCCACAACTTGGTATCACAGTATGTATCAGACAGCAGAACTGCTCCTTCCATGTCAATTTCGTTAATCTGGTTAATGTGATGAATTTTATTTTTAAACGTTTTCCTGTTTGTAATAGGACAGAAAATGCATCCTCATATCAATATGAAGTTTAAAATAAATCAAAAGACACATTGTACAGGTCTAGTTATAGATATGGAAGCTATTATGCTATGTGAAAATATGGACATTGCACATCTTCTTTATGTAGTAAAAACCTTAAGAAAAGCAGTTATTGTGCAATGGAAGTTCATGCTCCCTCTATTTACAAACCACCTCTATCTGGGACAGTCTTTTAAGTAGAATATTTTCCCGTATCACAGCCTGCTCTACTAGAACACTCCCTATACCCCAGGTCAGTACAAGGAGCTTAACATTAAGCACACGTAGTCCAATTGACTTCACACACACTTAGGCAGGTGCTCAAGTGCATTCTGGACCTGCAGCCCAGTCTGCAGCAAATTATACGGAAAACTGGCACTTTATAAATAACCCAAATAGGCAGATACATAATCCAACATGTTCCATCTGAGCTAAAAGAGGGAAATATTCTGCCCAAGCATCCCCCTTTCTACTTTGCAGATATTGGCAGGTGCAACAAGGGTCTATTTTAAGTCCTGTCCTCCCACCCCCAAATATTAAGGTATTAAATTACACAATAATGACGTGACCTATATCTTTGTACCTCAAAGCTTTTTAGTTCTGTTTAATGTTATCGATTTATTTATTTTAAAAGCACTCTAAAATGGAAATAAGGGGGAGGGAGGGAAATGGCAGCTGTACAATGACCCAACACCACCAGGAAAGAGAGACATTGCTAACATTTATATTTTAAAAAACGCTCCCCGATCCACACGACACAGATGAGTCTGACTGGGAAATAGCCCCTGCACTGCGCCACCGATTTACCACGGGACCCCAGGCAGGTCTGTATGGCCAACATTTGTGACTGTCCAACTTGAGACGGCAAGGGGCTCATTTTCAGAAGTGCTGACGGCCCACTGCTGCAGTCAGTGAGCGCCGAGGGCACTCGGCCAACTGAAAATCAGCCCGAAGGCAGCCCCTGTGCTGAGCCCCCGGAAAAAAAATAATCAAGGCATCAAAATTCAGTGGCTACATTGGGAAAATCTGGCTCATCTGCTTCTCACTCGCACCCTCTCTAAAACAGGGATTATAAGCCTGATTTGCCCACCAGGCAGGGGTGTTGGGAGGATTAGTGCTGTGATGTTTGCACAGCACTTTGAAGATTTCAAGCACTACATAAGTGCTAAGTATTGTTATTCGTATGCCAAGTTTTAACCAAGAGTGAACAGAAGGAAAAAAAGGGGAGGAGGAGGCTACTATTTTCCCCACTCTCACTACTTTTCAGATGCCCACCCAACCACTATCCAGCCAACGTTCTTCTCTGTCAATGTTTTTAACCCTTACTTCACCTAGCGCCCAGAAACCACAAGCCCCACACGGATTTGATTTGAAAGATGGCCCCTTTCCAGGTTATGTCTGGTCCTTGTAAAGTTAATTCCTCTGGCAATAACGCTGGAGGCGCAATAGTAGGTTTGAATCATGTGTTTCTTTTCACACGGTGATTTTTTTAACTATATGTATATTATAAATATAGCACAAGAACCTAATCCAGGCTTATGATTCTTTTTATTCTTTTCTCATGAAAGGTGGGGCTTTTCGGGTTGCATTGGTGACAATTATTTTTAATTGACACTTTTTCTTTCGGCCCCAGACACAGAGAATTCTTATTAAGAACCAAAAAGCTTTAGTTTTTTTTTATTAAAGCTGGCAGAGACTGAGTCTTTTGCTGACTCAGTTTGATAAACTAAAGACAGAAGAAAGCAAAGAATTTCACTTCCACCAAATGGTGGCTCAGCTTTTTCATTCTGTGGATCGCCGTGCAAGAGATACCCCCTCCTGCAACTTGCTTTTTAGCAACGTTGGAATGGGAAGGGCAGCGCAGAGCACTGGTGGTCCATAGTTAAGTCAATGGTGCTCCACCCACACGCATTGCACAACCTGAGACTGTGAACCTTCTGGGGAAGGACCTGTCTAAGCTCTGTATTTTGTTTAGCAACCAAAGTGTTCTTGGTGCTGAGCACTTTATTTGTTAGCTGGTGGGCAGTGACTCAACAGACCCAAGTTCTATACCCAGCTCTAACAGCACCCAGCATGTGTGACTGTAGCCAAGTCACTATCTTGTCTATCAGATTGGAAGATCCTCAGGGGAGGGAGTGTCCCTTGGGCAGCTGCTTAATGCAATGGGGCCCTGCTCTCAGGGGAGGCACTACCATAATACAAATATTAACGGTAATTGTTCAAATTGTGGGACCACACTATCCTTGGAGTATTTGAAAGATGGAAGACAAAACAAATATATATAGAGAAAGAGAAAGTAAAAAACCCAAAAACCTAAATTAGGCAAGTTTCTGAAAACCATAGACAGCCACATGGAAAGATACGACTAATCAATCCAGAATGTCCCTGGGAACGAGGCCCTCGTTTTTTTATTATTCTGAATAAGAAACTGGATGTGTTCAGATCTCATTATGGTGCAAAATCCAAAAACAGGTTCTCAGGCCCCTCCTGAACTGTTTTCTACGGGTGAACTAGTTCTTTCCAGATTAGCTAGTACAAAAACGTTTCCTTACTGCGAGGAGGCACCTCCTTCAGAAAATTACATGGAGGGTTTCCTGTCTTTCTTGGCAAAAATCAGCCCTTCAAAAAGAGACAGGACAAACTGCCTACAGCCTTACTGCCACGCTCGAACATGCCCCCAAGGAAAACAAATGTAAACACGGCTCCTGAAGTGCTCCCATCTAGACAGCAGGTTTGTGGGACCTCCATTTACAGGAGTAGTCACTACCATTGACACCCATTCCCTATCAGGGCCTGTTTGGTTTTTGCTCATGTTAGAAAACCTTGCCAACAAAGGCCTGTTTCAATGTTCTCCCATGGCCTGAAAGCTCATGCATCATGGGGCATGGCTCCCCTGGTTTGTTTTGCTCTGTTTGAATGTTGAAGAGCAGTTCTCTCCTTACTGTAGCTGCTAGAGCAAGAGCTAAAGGAAGGCTGTCCAAGTGCCTGTTGACCATTTAGCTGGCTAGCATACCGGGCTGAGGCAGGTGCCCCAATCCAAGAATTAGCCAGGGTGCCCCCTTAAAGGCGAGCAGATGGAGGACGTGCTGCGATGCACTCTGGGAGTTGTGCAAATCTTCAGACTGAGGGGAGAGAGAAAGAGTTTTTCAATGTGGACCTTCTAACTTGCATGGGATGAGGCAGACCAGTTCTATGGGCGTAGTTCCGCAGTATGGAACCTACCCAAACAGGTGCCAATGAGTGGTTTGAAGTTTTTCCACCTTGCAAAGTGCCAGAACAAGACCCCCTTCCTCTACTTCCTATCTCTAAAAATCTAGGCGATTCCAAGGAAACACTGGAAAACCAGAAACCGAGGAAAAACTGTTACTAAAAGGGTGAGTTAGCACATTTGAGCCCTCACAGATCAAGAAACACCACAAGTTAAGATGGCATGTGAACTCTTAACGCTCACCTTTTAGATACTGTGAGAGTAGCAAACGTGGGGGTGGGTTTTTTTCAACCTTAGGTACACGTTTAGCATCATAGAACATACGTCATATCTTCAGGAAGGATGACTCCAAGATGTTACGTAATTATGTGTATCTGAGGCGAATGTAGACAAAATGGTACAAAGTTTTTGAGATAACTGTGTGATCAAGCAATTAAAGGCTATTGCAATGTACACACACTCAAAAGGGCGGGCAGAGTTAAGGTGTGCATGCATCTTTAACACTGGCGTTTCCGGACTCTCGCTACTTTACCATACTGTTGACATATGGGGGAGGGGGGAGGTTGCATAAAATTGGATTTACTATTTTTAATGTGCTGTGCAGAACCCTGATTAGCAAGGGATGGGCAGTGATTTATTTAAAATAAAGAAAGCATTGGTCCAGTTAAGGAAGCCACCTTAATACTGCAGGCCCATTTTTAACATGAGGATTGGAATAGCTATTGCATTTTGTGCTTCAAACAGATCCCTCAAAGACTGCTTTTTGAAACTGGATGCAGTTACTGTGATTGTGCACAAACAAGATGAGTAACGGCACTAGCAAATAGTTATTTATATGCATGTGCAGCGAGCAGATCTGTAGGCACAGTTAATGAGCACACAACAGCAGCTTGCAATCCTGCCCCAAACTTGAGAGTCAAAGTTCACAGAGTTGTGTATTCTGTAACAAAATGTTGCAAGGACAAATCTCTGCTAAACCCAATCTACTGGAGGGAAATTTAATTAACTCTGTGTCGCCACACTTGTGGTTTTCCCAGGAGTCTTGCAATAGTAGGTGTTTCTCTTGAAGCCCCAGCTTCGAGAATCAAAAGGCTTCATGAAAATCTCAGCTTTCTTTAAAAAGAAGGGCAGGAAGAAAATGGTTACAGAAAATAGCATGAAAACGTGAAGCACGTTTACCTGCAAGACTTGAAATCCAAGGGGAAATAAAACGAACAACCCAAAACATCTCAGGATTTATTAAACCAATCTCATAATTTAAAATGGTCTGACTCGTGATTTTTGATCGTTCGAGTTTGGCCATACTGTTAACTTTAGTTCACCCTGATCTCTTGCTTAGATTTTTATTTTCCTACTGCAATCAGTCTTTTCTACATGCAACTGGTTCTGGTAGTGACAGCTGATTGCCACATCTTTCACAGGAAAAGTCTGTGTGTTTTTTATCCGAGTGGGTGGGGTCAGATGCATGAGACTCTTCCTTGTGCAGAAAACAATCCCAGGTGTAACACTTTTGAAATGTCTTGTTTTCTTCTGCTTCAAAAAATGGGAGGAGACATTATGAGCCCTGGTATATGGGAATTCACTGAGTGCAAGTATCCCACAATGAATGACATGTCATATGGCATAGACTTCACCTTAATTGTAAGGGCTCTCTCTCAAGCTTAATGATACACCCTTGACTTCTCATTACAAAATAAAAATAAGACCGTTCCTTTTTTATAGCTTGACTTTCAGTTGATTTTTATTTAACTTAAGCTCTGGGTTCGATATCACTGTTTAAAAAAAAAAAACTTCACAGGATTTTAATTTTTGTCCTTTAAAAAAACAGATTTGCTTGACCTTATTCTTGTGTTCTCAAGGAATTCAAAGCTCAGAGAGACTCTTCTGAAGTCCTCCACAATCCAGTCTTAATTTGTAGTTAATTTAATTAATTTAACGCTGTGTACAAATGTAAAAACTAACTTGATTAGACAATGTGTTTTACTGGAATACCTACCACAAGGTCATTAGAGAATGCAGAGAGAAAATTCGAAAGACTCATTGCTTGTCATATATATGAAATAAAACAAAGTTTCACCCAACAGCGACTTCTGCTTCTCTTTGGGATTTCTGGTCAACTTTTGATCAAAAACCCACCACAGAACCTGAAGTGCAAGTCAACCCTCCTGTTACCGTATCCACCGTCCTTTGCATCTTTCATTTCTAGGTCACTGCTCCAGTCCAGCTGGATCAACAGTGACAAAATGTTAGTTACCATCTGATAGGTGTTCACTGGCTCAGGAAAAATAAATTGGTGGTCTCAGGCCAATGCCTAGTGGCAAAATGTCCATACCTCACAAAGCCACTCCTATGTGGGAAATTAACTGGCAGCCTTCAAGAGCTATGAGCTAAGCCTAGCATGACTCAGCCATGAACAACCTCAGAGGAGGCCGTTCCTTGATGCGCTCTGTCAGCCAGGACAAGAAGATCCACTGGCAACAGACACTGGTTCCCAATAGGGCAAGGTGGGTCAGCCCTGCTAAGCCACTCCCAAGCAGGGGAAAGAGCGTGATACAGTAACCTGGCTTCCTTTCTTAATGTTGTTGCCCTTGGGAACAGCAAGAGAAAGCCAGAAACAGGGCTTTAAACTCTGGGGCTCTTAAGAAGGGTGGGGCCTTCTCATAATTAAGCTTTTAATAGGTCATTGTACTGCAAAAAACTCTTCCAGTCAGGTAAATTCCTAAGCTGTCATTAGAGAGA
Organism: Mauremys reevesii; assembly: GCF_016161935.1. Lineage (NCBI taxonomy): Eukaryota > Metazoa > Chordata > Testudines > Geoemydidae > Mauremys > Mauremys reevesii. The sequence goes on from NC_052631.1 coordinate 3,601,775, forward strand.
AAGGAGAGGACAGACATTAATCAAAGCACATGAAGTCACATGGGGGGGGGGATTAGTTACTCAACAAAGAGTCCAACAAGACTTTAATACCCGTTGAATTTGTCAAGAGGATGGGGCAATCCTCCACCCTCTCTCCTCAATGTTTGAGTGTATTCTTATTTCTAAAAGCAGTAGCAAGGAAGACAGCTTTCAATCCTCTCCCGCCCACCCCAGCAGGAAAGCAGCCAGATGCCTATTACCACCCATTCCAAGGCCCATGTGAAACGAGTTGGTGGATTAATTAGCAACAGGGCAGAGCTCTAAAGATGGAAATAACTGCTCAAGTGCTTAATAGATGTATTGGTTTTAGGCCAGTCCCCAGTGGACATTACAAAGAAAAAAAAGAAAAAGGAAAAAACCTTACCACCAACTAGCACTAATTTCATCGGCATTACCTGGCAGAAAGGCCAAAGCTGAGTGGGCCAGGAAAACTGGGTATGTCCACACGACAGCCAGCCCGCACAGCTACGGTGCTGCGGCTGTGGTTCCCGTATGTACAAAGAGTCTACACTATGGGCTGCAGCTGTGTCGCTCGAGTGCAGATGCTACCTACACTGACAGAAGGTTTTTCCCACTGATTGAATTAATCCACCCCTCCTAGAGGCGGTAGCTGGGTCGATGGAAAGATTCTTACATCAGCCTAGTCGTGTCTACGCTGAGGCTCAGGTTGACTTAGCTACGTTGCACAGAGGGCAGTTTTTCACAGCCCTGAGTGATGTCGCTAGGGTGATCTAATGTTTAGATCTGAGTTACCTTTTCATCTCTCACACAGCCCCCTCCAGGGCAGCACTGAAGTGTACTGGTGGGGCAAGCCAGCGCGACATCTCCCCATGCCGTTGTGTGGAGAAAGGAATTTGGTCTACAGGCCTGTTCACTTTTCACCAGCAAGTAATTCAAATTTCCCCTGCACGCCCCCCCCCCCACACCAGAACTGAAACCAGCATTTATCAGCTACTACCACATTTAGATATACAGATACAGAGCATGTGATCTAGCAAAGGACTGAAAACACGTGCTTGACTTTGAGCTCACGAGTAGCTCCCTTGATATCCATGGGACACCTCATGTGCTTTGCTGCATTCGGGGCACTAAATGCATTGCAGATCCATCGCATGAAAGCACTTTCCAGAGACAACTAAGGGGAGAGGGTCAAATGTTTTGGTGCCGAATTTTTGTCTTACAAAACCCTGTACCATATGTAGTGAAAAATGTCTTTAAAAAATAGATAATATATATCCATCCCCACCCCAAATGGTGAACACAACCCAAAATGCAACAGGGGCACTGTGCTGGAGAAATGGAAAGTAAAATTGACCAACACAATTTCCTTAAGATGAAAAAATAAAATTACACAGTATGAAGAGAGAAATCCAGATTTTCATATGTATTTGAATTACGACTGTCTAAGGCATGATTACTAACAGGTGAGGAGGAGATCTTTGGTTTTCTTTACGGCCTCCCTTTCATTGTAGGCACACAACAACAATTTGGTTTTTGAAAGAACACTATTACGTTTGTCTTTCAAAATCAGTTCGATTTCCTTAAGAAGACTGGACACTCTCTGAAGTGATGTTGGCAAACAGAAAACGTTCAAGATACGCAATAATTTCCTGTCCATTATATGTCAATTTCCACCCTCTCCCTGTCCCCACATCACCTTAATTTCTTTTTATTTGGACAATGAAAATAAACTGGTCAATGTAATTTTTTAAACTCTCATGCAACAGCAGAATGCTGGCCAGTGTGTTTTAGTTGCAAGCACTGTGGGAGAACATCTAACTTGATTTAAAAATTGTAACCTGTTATAATTCCAAAAAAACCCAATGTACATTTTTACTGGTCTTAGATTTAAAGGTTATTTTATGGGACCAAAAAATGAATCTTAAAATTTATCCAGTTACCTTGAGTTTTAAAGATGGGGAGTGTACATATAAGGTGATCTTGACAAGGGTTAAAAACCAACCACAAAAAAGGTTTAAGGTGAAAGAGAGAAAACAGTGAATCTTTTAAACTTGGATGCCTAGGTTTAAAATCATTAGCCTGAAAGAATACATCTAAATATGTGAATATATGAGAGAGATTCATTTTCTTCCAGAAGGGTAATATAGGATTCAAAGCTTAAATTACAAATTAAAAATATAATTGGACACAAAGAAAGCAAAGGTCTCCTCTCCAAATGGTCCAATGGCCTCTCTTGCATAAAAACATTTAAATACAAAGATATGATTCTTTGCAGGCACAGAACTTCCCTAGTGATCCAGTACCGCCAATCCCAAGAATTCAAAAATCATGAGTTAGACCCTCAATATTCATGGGATTATCTTAAAAGATATGTAAGTGTGTAACCCACTTTGGGGGGAGGGGGAATCTTGCATGATCACATGATTCCAAGAGCTGGGGCTTTAAAAAAAAACCCACCACCACATGCATCAGAAATAATGAGAATTGGCAACACTGGCAATCAATCCCTGCCTGGAAGATGAGTGTAGGATAAGAAAGAAAGAAAGATCCACACCCAGAGTCAGAAAGGAGAGTATTGTTTGCAAATCAGCACTCATGGCATCACTGTTCATTCAACACCACGCTTAGCGCACTAAATCGGATTGTAACATCTTGACTGAGGAAGCCGAGTGGAGATTTAAACCCCTTCTTCTTCCTGTGCTAAAATCCTTATTTTCAATCTGCGGGACTGGATTGCTGTTCTGAATGTCAACCAGTGTTCAGTGCCCAGGCCTCTTATTCTCTGAACTGGAGACTTAGGGAACACATTTTGTGCACCTTGGGTGCACTTCATACCCCTTGGGTTTTCATGGAATCTCTGGGACTTTTATCCCTAATGGACATGGCCCAGATTAAGATCTTGGGAGGAGGGGAGTGGAAAATTACACACTGGACATGAGTCACTCCTATCTCCTTATTGCAGTCCCATAGCTTTTTACTAGCCCTTCCAGTGGCTTCTAGGCCCAAGTCAAGGAGGGTGTCCCTCTCTGCAGCCTTACCGTCCATGTTGCTGACTTGGCGGTGCTGGACTGTTGAAATGACACGTCGAAGCTGTGAGGTCCTGGGTAGTCTGTGTTCGAGGGGATGGCAGGGGAGGGCGAGAGGGCGTCGAAAGTGGAGCTGGGCTGGGCGTAGGGCGAGGGTGCCGTGACGCTGTTCTGAGCGTGCTCCGTGTTGTAGGGGCTGGTGGAGGAGGAGCCATTTTGAATCTGCTGGTCCATGCTATTTAGGAGCCCCAGGTTTGTGTACTGCGGCTGCAGAGAGAGAATATTAACAGCGTTAGCATACACTTACAAACAGGAGACGCAGGTCAGGCCGCCTTTGCAGGCTAGAAATTGCATTAACTTACGTAGCATTTCGTTAGCACTTTTCATCGAAGGAGCTGAGAGCGCTTTGCAAACATCTGCTAGTTATGTCCAACACCACCCTGCGAAGCGCTAGCCCATTTTACAGAGGGGGACACTGAGGCAGCAAGAAGACACTTGCTCCTGGTCACATGGTATATCAACAGCCAGCCTGGGAAGAGACCCTACAGCTAATAGGTTTAACAATGAGAGGGATTAACCACAGGAAAAAACAACCACGGGAAGTGGTGGAGACTCCCTCTTTTAATGCTTCAGATCAAGACTGGATGGCTTTGTGGAGGAGATGCTTTAGTCCAGCCCAAGTTACTGGGCTCAATACGGGGCAACTAGGTGAAATTTAAGGGCCTGTGTTATATAGGCGGAAAGGCTACAGGATCTAATGGTCCCTTCTGACCTTAAAAAAAAAAAAAAAATCTATGGACCTCTTAACCCCTAATAATCCTGTACTCTGAGCCCTAGACCTTCCCACTCCCTAATTTAGTGGCCACCCTTATTCATTCGCTCAGTGAGTAATCCCATTGAAATCAGTGGAGCGTCACCAATTAAGGAGCTACTCAGTGTGAACGGGCTACAGTGCGTGGCCCTTGAGACGTTTGCATTGTCTCTCTCATTCCCACCATGGCTAGTCACAGGCATCGCCCACTGTTCAGACAGGGAAGGGCAGAAAGGAATTACTGCAGGTGTCTCGCTGAGCATTAGCCTTTGGCTTGCTGGATACAAGTTTCCTTTCATTCCAAGGAACAGCAATGCACAGGAAGGGGCGAGCAGCTGTATTTGTATAGTGCCTGATATTTAAGCAGGCAGACAACACCAGCAAGTTCCTGCCCTGAAGAGCTTCCAGTTGGAAATTAGACATGGCCTGACCAGGAAGGACAAGGACAAGTGCAGAGTCCTGCACTTAGGACGGAAGAATCCCATGCACTGCTACAGACTAGGGACCGAGTGGCTAGGCAGCAGTTCTGCAGAAAAGGACCTAGGGGTTACAGTGGACGAGAAGCTGGATATGAGTCAACAGTGTGCCCTTGTTGCCAAGAAGGCTAATGGCATTTTGGGTTGTATAAGTAGGGGCATTTCCAGCAGATCGAGGGATGTGATCATTCCCCTCTACTCAGCACTGGTGAGGCCTCATTTGGAGTACTGTGTCCAGTTTTGGGCCCCACACTACAAGAAGGATGTGGATAAATTGGAGAGAGTCCAGCGGAGGGCAACAAAAATGATTAGGGGGCTGGAGCACATGACTTATGAGGAGAGGCTGAGGGAACTGGGATTGTTTAGTCTGCAGAAGAGAAGAATGAGGGGGGATTTGACAGCTGCTTTCAACTACCTGAAAGGGGGTTCCACAGAGGATGGATCTAGACTGTTCTCAGTGGTACCTGATGATAGAACAAGGAGCAATGGTCTCAAGTTGCAGTGGGGGAGGTTTAGGTTGGCTATTAGGAAAAACTTTTTCACTAGTAGGGTGGTGAAGAACTGGAATGGGTTACCTAGGGAGGTGGTGGAATCTCCTTCCTTGGAGGTTTTTAAGGTCAGGCTTGACAAAGCCCCGGCTGGGATGATTTAGTTGCGGATTGGTCCTGCTTTGAGCAGGGGGTGGAACTAGATACCTCCTGAGGTCCCTTCCAACCTTGATATTCTATGATTCTAGGAAGGACAAGCAGGGAGGCTGGAGATCAGTGGTATGGGAAGAGAACAGCTACAGCAGTGAGAGGTGACAAGACGACAAAAGGTGGGGAGCCCCCCGAGGGTCTGTATGTGGCACAATCAGAGGGACTTTTCCTGCCTATCCAAAGCTCCCCGGGGATCACAACCTTTGGGGGGGGGGGACGGGACGACAACAGTGAAAGTCCAGGCAGTTCTACAATCAGTCAGTAGGGGGCAGTGGAGGAGACAGGGGGCAGAAGCAATTTTTCCCTCATGCGCTCACATGCCTTGTTTTCCCACAATGCACTCATCTCCCCCCCCCCCCGGGACAAAGGGAGCAAGAGGCAGAGTCTCTTTCCAAACCTACCTCTCCTGCCTTGCATTTAGGCTAATCGCTCCCCACCCTCTTCCTCGTAGAGGTAGCTACGGCCTGACCAAACAGCAGTTCCACGACAACCATAAATTATGCACCAAGCGGGGAAGCCCCTTAAGTCAAAGCACTGATTTTAGATAGCGAGGTGCATAATTAAAAGCTTCACTGATGAGGGGTATCCACACAGCACTCCCATCCCAGTATGCGGCGGGCTGCAAGGAGATCTGGGATGGATTCACTGGGGGAAGTCTATTCTTCACTGGTTCTAAGCTCTTTGTCAGGGTTCGCAGGGTGGCATCCCTGGACGTTACAACCATACAGAAAAACATTTCACATGCTACGCGGGAGCATCCAACATTTGCAAGGCTTTGGTTCTATTTCAAGTGTATTCTGCTAGATAGAATCCCCAACCTCTTGGACACTCGGCCATCCCCCAAGAGCAGAATATGGTAATGAAAACAAAAAGGCACCAAGTGGCACTCAGCAGATTCATCTGCAAGGCGGCTTGACTCTACTGATACGTTACAGCAGGTTTTAGTTACACTCCCAAGTTGGGCCAACAGCCTTGGTTACTTTGAGGGCCCTTATGTAAGGATGACGTACTCTTTCAGGGTCTCAAGGGTGATCAGCAGGCTGAGGTATGGAGGAGAAGGGGTTGGTAAAGCATGGGCTGGAGAACCGAACACACAGGGTTGGGAGCCAGCATGGTCTAGCATCCTTCACTAGAGGTTCAGTGCTGCCTAGCATAACGGGGCCTCCCTTGTGGTTGGGCCTCCAGGCACTACTCTACTACAAACAATAATTATGTTCTAAGTAATAATCCTGGGTGAACCAAGGACCTCCTGTATAGCCTTGGGCTAGCCATGTAGCCTCGCTGCCTCAGTTTTCCCATCTGTAAAATAGGAATAAAGTTTACACTGCCTACATTACAGGGTGATTGTGCGATTCAGTCTATGTCAATGTTTGTGCTGAATTTTGAACACACGCAGCACTATGTAAGTGTCAAGTACCGCACTGATAGTAAGTAGACAGCAATCCAGGCCAGAATTTTTCCAGGCACCTAACCATTCTTGAATTTCAATGGGAGTTGGACTCCTACCTACTTTAGACTCTTTTGAAAACCCAGCCCCGTTTAATCTAACTTTGATATGTGTTTTTCAAAGAAACTGTAAAGGCCCCTAGAGCTCGAAAAAGTAGACTCCTTCCCTTCACGTCTCCTGGAGATTAGCATCTGACACACTTCCTAATGAGCAGAAGAGACAGAAGGAACGCTCTTATGAAAAGCGTCTGTTGGAGCAGCTCGTCAAATGGAAGGGTGGGGGGGAGAAACTAGCCTTTTAGTCAAACTATTCATAATAATTCCAGGCTGCCTAGCTGGTAATGAGGAAGAGACGGAACAACTATACTGGATGGAGTGCAGATGCTGAAGATGCTAGCAAGATGTCAATTAAAGAGCTAAATATCCCATTAAAGTTTAAGAACTCCTTAAGGGAATCGACGGATCCTCGTCATTCCATTCAATCCAGGGGCCATCTGTCTAAATGTTAACAGTGGACTATCCATTCCATTACATTTATATATTCACATTCCACAGCTGAATGCCACGTCCCCATCTGCTCTTTAAATAACTATTAATCTCCTTACACTTATCCTAGCGCTGACACGAGCAGCTGTTTGACTCCCCTTCTTTCCCTCTGACTCCTACAAATCCTCCAGCCCTTCCTGCTCACCCCTGGACAGGTGCGGCACAGTCCAGGTGACATGGAAAGAAAAGGCACTGGCATACACCCGACTGCACTAAACCTCTGGTATCCCAGTTGGAGGCCATGCCCCAGGCAAAAGGCTTGAAAAGTTGTTTGCATTCAGGGGTCAGTATCTGAGATGCTCACGAGCCCTTTGGTAAGAATCAGATAAGTCTCTCAGAGGCACACGCCTTCTGACAACAGAACAATCAGAGGGGCAACCAGCCGGGAGAAGGAGTACACTGGAATTCAACTGAGCATTAGCTCAGACGGTAATAAAACGCCTCCTTCACCAGGAAGGAGTTACAGACATTGTGCGCTCAAGAGAACAAAGAAAAAGATAATTTGTGCATGCTTGAAAGCCAGCCCTTAATAGAGAAACGATGCAAAGTATATTTTTAAGAGTCAAGGATTTTTTTTTTTTTTTTAAGTTTTTGCATTAGAATTTAGATACAAATCTTTAAGGCCCTGACCCAGCGAAGAAGTTGAAATCATGCACAAGTTGAAATAAACGAGACGACTCAATGTGTGAAAAGCAAAGCACACGCTCAAAGCTTTTCAGGATCGGGGCCCAGTTTTGCCATTGATCCATATGCCAATTTCTCGCTAACAAGAGTAAGACTGTTGTTCATGTAGAAAGAGGAAAGAAAGTGACAAAACGTTCAAAGAATAACTTGTCAAGTTTGAGGCATCACATTTTTAGCATCTGTGTTTTCAAAAAGGGTCAGTTCAAATTGTTTGTAGGTCCCTCCCCTCTTTTTAAATTCCTGACTTATATTAAACACATCAGAGTAGATTTTCTGAACTAAAAAGATTTTTAGAAACGTAATTCAGATTTCGCCACCTATTCTATTTATTTTTGCACTTCACTTAGGCACAGTGTATTTAGATTGGTCACTTTCATTTTCTGTTTATATTCGATTTCATTTCAAGGTTCTCCTGCACTTAGACAATGTCATGGTGTTTGGGCTAGCAACACTTAGATAAGTTTTAAATTAAGGTATAACTGAATTTAAAAAACATTTTTAAAAAATGTATCATTATTAAATCATGACATAATCTTTCGCATCTTCAAACACAGAAACACCCAACTTCCGGTTAGAGATTCTGGGAAGTATGGTCCAAAAGGTATTTCCTTTACTAAGTAGTACTATAATAAGTACCACCACTAGGGGGCATTCAAAACACTAGGTGCACTGATTAGGGTCAGGTTTCAGAGTAGCGGCCCTGTTAGTCTGTATTCACAAAAAGAACAGGAGGACTTGTAGCACCTTAGAGACTAACAAATTTATTTGAGCATAAGCTTTTGTAGGTTACAGCCCACGTCATTACACAAATTGAATCTACTTCTCCATGTTAAGTATCCTCACACCTTCTTGTTAACTCTCTGAAATGGGCCATCTTGATTATCGCTACAAAAGGTTTGTCTCCTGCTGATAATAGTTCATCTTAATTAATTAGCCTCTTAGAGTTGGTATGGCAACTCCCACCTTTTCATGTTCTCTGTATGTGTGTATATATATCTTCATAGTGTATGTTCCATTCCATGCATCCGATGAAGTGGGCTGTAACCCATGAAAGCTTATGCTCGAATAAATTTGTTAGTCTCTAAGGTGCCACAAGTCCTCCTGTTCTTTTTGCGAATACAGACTAACAGGGCCGCTACTTTGAAACCTGACCCTAATCAGTGCACCTAGTGTTTTGAATGTGTACTTCTAACTAGAGTCACTTAATTTCTGTGCAAGAATAATGCTTCCTCCCTCCCACCACCCCAGTAAAAATGAGGCAGTTTTCCAACATGTCAGGGGAGGGTAAAGATGCTCATTCTAACATGGTAACAGTTCACTAAATGAAAGCCCACGGTTGAAATATTATTGCATTGTGTCTGATATTTACATCGCAAAGACTTGTAAACCTCTTAAAAACTTCTAAAATAAGTAGTGTAACAAAAAAAAATAGTGAGGCAGTCTTTGAGGTGCCTTAAGTAACAATCAGCACATTTTTAGAATGAAGACAGCTTTTAGATTCAATGTGCAAACACTTCTAATAGTCGAAGATCTGCCAGCTTGAACAGAGCTCAGATATGGAGGCTTGTGTGAAATCGCACAAGAGAACAAAACTTTTCAGGAGAATGTCCATGATAAAAAATGTCTGCAGCCCAGCTCCAGCTGTACCTCGGTTATTGCTTCTCATCCCAGTGGAAATTGTGAATGCTTTGATAAATGGATGGAAGAGTTGACCATTTTCACCTTGGTCTTTGTCAGCGCCTGTATCACCTCTGCCAAAAAGCTACTCTGTAACTTTAGAACGCCGCCAGTTTTTAGGGAAGTACAATGGATCTCTTTACATCTGACAGCAACAGCACACGATAGGGGATAGAGTGGGCGGCAGTATGGTGGAAATAATTTCTGCCCCATATTGCTTTACCACTAGGATTTTAAGCAGAGTTACTCCCCAAGTACAGTGGAATCCACAGGACCCGCCCTGGAAATGCAGACCTGGAAGAGCTCCTTGCCACAGAGATATCATGCCTCTCACCGATAGATCAAGAAACTCTATGTGGTTCAAACATTCCCCGGCTACTGGGAAAACCTTCAAAAAGGTGTCACCCTTGGTGCCCAATCTAATTGCAGACATGGGCCAGACTGAGAACACGACAGGAAACTCCAGAGACCAGGCAGAATAGTAACCTCTATCCACACTATTGGCCATAAGAAAACCTAGCTTCTTAGAAGTTTCGTCTCAGTATAGATCAGTACTCAAATCTCAGTACTCAGATCAGTATTTTACTCAAACCACCACAACTAGTATTACTGGCCAAGAGACTCCAGGCAACACTGAATCCTGAGCCGCAGTGAACATAAAGCACCAGGACTAATAATTCCAGGACTAATGGCAAGCAAATTGGTACTGGTGTTTTCACTCTGAAGAAGGAACGTATTGTGGAATTTCAAATTCCTTTTCAACAACAGACCTTTATTCAGTTGCTATTTAAATGGTTTCTAAGGCTAGTTATAACTATCCAGATGCCAAGTTTCCCAGATGTGACAGCTTCAAGCAAGATTTAAATTCACACATTCCTGAAGCATCCTATGATTGGGATTTGTTTTTTGGGACTGGGGAGAGAACGGGGTTTAAAGTACTCTGGTTTACAGAAGATGCTCTACTATTAACATTAATGGAGCTCCTGATGAATGAGAGTCAGGCAGCGTTACCAGTTGGTCAGAGGACAAAACTAACATAATATTATAAATAGCACATTTTTTAGTACTTGTGCAAGTACTAAAAAATGCATCAGGACACAGAAGACCCCACCCGCAGCCCTATACTGGAACCATGTTTCAAACTGACATTGAGAGTGTAACGGAGATGAGAAGACGGAATAACCTTACACCACTTGGTTTGTGTCACTGGCCTCTGTTTCCACCAATATCTAGCTGGATGGAAGGGTTTTAATTTGAGTCAGACTAAGACTTTGAAAATGGTTCAGAACTACTGTGAAAGTGGATGATGCTCCTTCAGTGTAACATACATCACTTCCATCACCTCTAGCTAGAAGGAGGACGGCCCAGTGGTTAGGACTCTAGGGACCTGGATTCAGGTTTGTGCTCCACCATAGACTTCTTGTGTGACACTGGGCAAGTCACTTAGCCTCTCTGTGCCTCAGTTCCCCACGTGTAAAATGGGCAGAGTGATCCTTCTCTTTCTATTTAGATGATAATCTCTTGGGAGTAGGGATGGCCTCTTACTCTGCATGTACAGCACCTTGCATTATGGGGCTCCAATCTCAGTAATACAAATAACAACTGTTATATTTAAAAGAAAAAGTTCATAAAGGGGAAAAAAATCTTTTAGCCTTAAGCTGTGGCCATGCCATTGTGATGGGATCCCCGGGGTACAACCTGGAACTGGGTACCACTGTGCCCCCTTCATTTTCCAGCCTGGGCTGTCTCTCACAATGCTTTGCTAATGACAAGCAGCAAACCCCTCCAGGTGCTGTGATCACATGAATGCTCCCTGAGCCACTCACAAATCACACAAAGGCACCAGCCAATTCCCCCCAGCCTTGCACCCCAAAGCTGTACCGTCTTGCCCTGGTCGGAAGCCTGATCAGGGTACGTTTATTACCCAGTCCACCCCGCCCTCCATGTGCAGAGGGGACACACATTAGCCACATTAAAACCTGAGCAAATTTCCCAAGCCCGTCAATCAAAACACAGTTTTAGGTAAAATATAAAACAGGTCTATTAACTACACAGAGAGAGATTTTAAGTGATGGTAAGTGGTAGGCACAAAAGGTCAGAAACAGCTGCTACCAAAGAAAAGGTAAGTGCACTGTCTAAATCTTAAACCTTATTACACTAGGCAGTATCTAGATCAAGCAATTTTCTCACCCCACTGGATGTTACAGCTCTTAATACACAGGCTTCTCCCTTAAGCCCAGACCAGTCTCCTCAGTTGAAGTCTTTTCTTCTCGGCGTTCTTGTTGCTTTCAGCATAGATGGGGGAAGAGAAAGGCCGAGGCACGATGCCACTGTCCCTTATTTTATAACCTCAATCCATGTGCCTGGACAACACTTGCCCAGACATGTCCTGGTGGGCTTTACTGAGTCACAGGGTTGAGCAATCCCCTTGATGCGAACTTGTGCAACTGAATCACCCATTGTGTGGTGCCTGCCCAACTGTCATTGAGTTGTAAACCCCTTGATTACAACTCCCCTATTGATTAAGGGCGATTTAACACCCTCCTATAAGTGGTTTATCACCTAGCTGTAGAGAATCTCAAACTTATCACATATTTCAGTAACAACCACAGAGCAAACTCTCATAACTTCATGCACACTAACGCATACATATTTGGACAGGACAATGGGTTTTCAGCAGATCACGACCTTTCATGGCACACTTTGTATGAAATATCACAACCATATCTGAACGATGAATATGGGGGTTACAGGATGCTATTTTGAGGTTCAGTGTATCATAGCCATATGAACAACATCTTGCAAAATACTGCAACATTATCTGGATTGCACATGCTCACTTATTAGTACGTATATGTGGTAGGGGGTCCCTAGATTTCTCATGAGCTTATCCTGGCAAACAAAATTTTGCCTAACTAAAATAAAGAGCTCTTCCTTTAGTTCAGCTACAAAATCTGCCAAAATGTAATTGGGAAGGATAAATAAAAACACTTATCTGCCTGCTTATCATCTAAGGAAAGTATATTTTGCTACCATTGTTCAGGTCTGATAAAGATTCCCAACCAGAATTCTGGCACACTTCTCCACAGCTACACTTCAAGTCTTTGGTGTTGGTTTTAGAGATAGTGGCCCAGATTCACTGAGTGAGTAGGCACACATTTGTATTTTAAATTTTTTATGAGTAAACAGCACTCCTGTTACATTGCTATATTTACAGAGGAGAATACTCTTTACCATACAGTATTCATAAAAGGCTTTTTTAAAATATACAAGTTTGATCATTTCTCTAGAACCATCTGTTTCACTTTGAAAGCTGGAGGGGGCGGGGGGGAGGGCAGATAGCATTTGGTTTGCATTTTAAAATTCCCACACAGCCTTTTGATTAATGCGAGCCAACAAATTGAAGGGCCTGATCCTTCAAGTACTTATGCATGATTCTAACTTTATGCACATGAGCAGTTTGACAGGGCTACTCACGTGAGTAAACATATGTACATGTTTGCATAACTGGGGTCTAAAAGAAAGCACCCCAATGGTACGATTTTCCAAGGGGATTTAAGTCGACACCTGACACTGAAGATCATAGTTCTTTGGGACTTTAGTTCATTTTCCTTTTTAGCTCAAGTTAAGTTTTGCACCATGGTTAACACTTATCCAGTTGAACTCTGCAAACATTTTTCAGCCAGCCAGACAGCAGCGGGGTGCCATCTAACCCAGCACAGCCCAAGGGAGAAATGCTTTTCATTTTTGGTCTTCTACCACCTGCCTCAGGTTCACATAACAGAGCTAGTCTAAAACCAGGATTATCAAACCTGACAGTGTAGCCCATGTTAGGGTATAGATTACATTATCTCCAGAATTAGACAGATCATTTATATCGTTATACAGCTCATATATTTTTATACATCAAATATTTTCAGTAATCACCACAGAAAAACAGTAAGACATTAGTGAAAGCTTTTACACTTTATTTAAGAATAAAACATTAGACTCTGATAATGAAAGAGTGCTCCACAAAATACATTATTTAAGTGGGTTCTTGGTCCTTGAAAAGGGGCTTTGTTGGGCAGAAAGAGCTAAGCATTTGGCTTCTGAAAAATCATCTAGAAAGGTGGTTTCATCGGGGCATCCTTGTCCCCCCAAAACGCAGAGTCACTTCTGAAGACGTAGGCCACTTATTTTTAAAAGCATTGCATCTTGTCTGCTGCACCCCTTCATGCTAAGCCACACACAGATCAAAACAACAATCTATTTACATTTTAAAAATAAATAGCAGAAAACCAAAGTGAACCAAAGTTATGTCACTTAGCTACTCCTACATACTTCACACAAGTACTCAGGACACTAAATCTTCCAAAGCATCAGGTTCCACAGTTTTAAAGCAAACCAACTAATATCCCTCAACACCAGCAGACTTCAGACAAGGTAATGAAACTGAAATGCAGGCCAGACGCTTCTAAAGCTCTCACATTACCGGCTGGACAACAGAATGTCAGTAGATAGATATTCAAAGAGACAAGAAGTAGGGACAGTTTTTCACTTTAAAAAGCAAACAAAAACAAAAACCAAAAAAAAATCCCACAAACAGATCTAGCCATAACTGAATGCTAAGATCTCAAAACGGGGCTACAATAAAGACAAGCTGCTGGATTTCAATGATCATGCTTTGGGGGCTGGTTTGCAGGCCGAATGCCAGCCAAGGGAACCGCAACATAAATCATGGTTTGATATCAGAAAAACTCAGCTTAAGATTTCTAGTGACAAAAAGTTTGGACAGGAGGAAAAAAAATAAAATAAAAATAAAAACTCTTTTCAATGGAAAAACATATGTGATTAGAAGAGGAATTGATTGAATGCTGTCAAAATTTGAGGGAGAGAGCGCGAATGGACGGAAAATTACTACAGTTGATTACAATTGCCTAATTTCTTGAACTTTTTTTCAATAGACTGTAACCATAAATGATTATCAGTCACTTGACATTTAGCATTTTATTAAGTTGAAAGGACATTACTAGTCAGGCCTGGCAGGATGTCATCCATACAGAAAGGTAGTAGATGTATCCATAAAAAACATGGCCAAGGGGCCCCAGGACAACAGTGGAGTAGGGTCAGTAACAGTACCATGCATTACAATCGGCTCACACACTCATCTATCACCTATTGCATCTTGGCTCAATTATATTAGGTTAAACCAGAATCCATCCGCTTTAAACACAAATACAAAATGGGTGAGAGTTAAGCTCTGGAATTTCCAGTCAGCTAATATCTGAATCAGAAACAGGTCGTTTAGTTGGATAGTTGCATTTTAACAAAGAATACGTTTTGTTTTAAACACTGAACCATTATGCAAACACGGACAATACTCAGGGGGACTAGCTTCTAAGGCAATTTACAGAAGGATACACAGAACAGGTCAATTTAAAATTACCCACTGAAAGGAAGGAAAAATTATTACAATCCAATGTGAAAGTCTATTGATTAAATCACAGAGAACACCACATCTACTAGTGTAACTGGCCAGTTTAGTCTCTGTTCAGGCTGGCACTCCGGACCAACCAGGGTTGTTACAGAAAGTGTGAGAGATCCCAAAGATCTGGACACACTGTTAAAATGGCTTGGCCCTGGCTCCATCGTCAGCCAAGATATTTTCAAAACTGAGTGAGAAGGCAGGGCACGTTCACTCTTAACGGCTGGTTATTTCCTGAGCACAGAGAACAAGACCGTAAAAGGCGAAACGCTAGTCCATACTAATAGAGTTCACCCCACTTGCTCAACTTATCTCACAGGGATAAAAGCGAGTTGTAATTGGCCACATTTTAAAAAGATTCCCCCACAGTCCCAGTAGTTGGGTGCTACCCAGTCTTCCCAAAATGTTGGGTTTTGAAGAACAAGATGGATGATGGAATATCTGTCATGGGACCAACTTCTGTTGGTGAGAGAAACGAGCAGGGTTCTGAGGACACATTTGCTGTGGCCAGTTGAAGTTAGGAGCCTACAAGTATTGTTTCTCTTGGTCAGGCGCACAGAAGCATCTTCCAAGGTTACATGGATGTCAGCAGGCCAAATCTGGACCAAAATTTAAGTTTGATAAAACCAGCCTTTTAGAAAACTGAACAGCAGAAATCCCCCAGGATTTTCATTTATTGTTTTAAAAATGCCAATGGCCACTAAACTAAATATTCCTGTTTAATATTTGCAACCCAATCAGTGCAATGAGGTACATGAACTCAGGACTGCTTTAAAAAAGCCAAAAATGTGAATTGCTGTTGCCTAAAGCATAAAGCAACTTGAGAAGCCTAAACGTAGATACCCAGACTAAAAGGTTTTGGCCACACACACACTTTTATCACCCAACATTAAAACCCAGGCATAATCTCTGGTGTTATTTGTAAAACAGAGAAGACTATTTATCATTCAAATACATGGCACAAATTTTCATAACTGTATGAATGCAATTGCAGTAAACACTTGCCCAAGGGACCTGCAAGGTACCAAGTGGTCATTTGCACCTGAAATTACCATAACTGCGTGCAATTATAGTAACTGTGCACGCAGACCATTTTTGTATAGTTTTGCATGAGCAATTGTATATGCATTATTCAGGACATTTCAATCTGTACCATGGTCACCTGTGTCCCTTTATTTTAAATGGTCACATTTACATCAGAATCTTGAACAGAGCAAACTATCAGGATGATCTCAATGGGCTAGTTTTTTGCATGCGTGCGTGCGTTTGTTTGTTTTTAAGTGGCTTCCTTCATGTGAACTAGTGTTTGTGGGGCTGGGTTAGACCTTGTCATTCTAGTGGAAGTGAGTAATGTTTTAGAGATCACACCTAACCAGTATATTTCACCGACAGGAGACTTCTTACAAAATTCTTTCACATTCATCTGCTACCAAAGAAAACCACTCAGACTACTTACTTTTATTTGTATGATGGCTGGTGAAACTGACGAAACTATTTTCATACAGGGCATGAAGTGCAGAACAGCAAGCTGTTGTATGGTGGTGAAAAAACGAGGGATGAGATTCTCTGCAGCGATCACTGATTTTGGGTGCCCACCTTAGGGTGGTCAAGGGGTCTGACGGTTAATCAGCAGTTGCTCAGTATTTTGTGAAAAATCAGGCCCTTAAAACAGCCTCTCAAGGTGGAGACCCAAAAATCACTACTCAGTTTTCAAAATCTTTTTAATGACAGCCATTGGTAAGCTGACAACATGGCAAAGAGGTCAGTTCACTTTTTAAATACAACTGACTTGAACATGTTAATTGGAGCATAGCATACGATAATTTACAGTGCTACACATTGTACGTAGTGATACACCGCACGCAAAACTCTCTCTAGCTATTACATTCAGCTCACACGTGCTCCTGAAGCCTTAAATGCTGATGTTACCAATTTACAGCAATTCCCCCCTGCAGCCATCATATACCCATACACTGGGCAGGGGTCTGAGCAGTACAGTCTGCAGCTCCCCACCCCACCCCCTCTGCTCAGAGGGACCCTCGGAACTTTTTGCAATGCTTCCTAGACGCGGATTAAAACTAAGAGAGGCTTGTACCCACCAAGACACAATCCATCCCTTTCCTCCCCACACAGCACTCCACCATGAACTACTGCACCTCCCCTCCTAAACTTTCCCCCTTGGAAAGACACTTGACCTCCATCTCTCCCCGCCCCGAGCCCATATAAAGCCTGAGGAAGCTAGAACCCTCTCCAGTATCATCAGGCTCCCAAAGTTCCTGAGGGCCGGGAGGCGTTTAATCAAGAGCCAAACTCCAGAACTGGCCCCTACACCTGTAATAGCCTCCGCCAAGACCCTAGGGCTGAGCACACTCCAGCCTTGCCGCCTGGGCCCATTTCCAAGTGAAATGGAAGTGACGTTTGAGCAGAAGCTCAGAAATGTGCCAAACACACCACACTTCAGCCTGCCAATCCTAGTGCTCTCACCTGTGCATCGGCATCACCTCTGTCCTGCCTACACCATTGCTACCCTGGCGAAGCCGCAGTGGTGGGAGATTCAGAACTATGCCACTGTTGGGAAAGCCCAAGAGTGTTTGCAGGGGTTGACTGCAGTAACAGCAGTTCTGGGGAGCACTCCCCCCCACCCACAAATGGGGAACACATAGGATAGCGGTGATCACTAGTCTAGAGACAAAAAACAAAAATCCAGCACATGTTGATTCGGACAGAAAATTAGCTGAAGGGAAAAAGCAGCTGGCCTTAGACTCCAGATCTCGTTACAGAAGCCTGAAGTTTACCTTGCCAGCAGCAAGAAACGGAGAACTTTTCCTGCGACTCCTAGCCTAAGCAACAGCTCTCTGTTTCATCACACACACAGCAGTGTGGTTTAAACTTTTTTTACTGGACCCCCCCCTTTCATGCAGCAAGTAAGTAAGTCTGACCCCCATATAAAATTAAAATATATATATATATATTTAACACCATTATAAATGCTGCAAAAGCAGGGTTTGGGGGAGGGGCTGACAGCCCCATCCCCTAACCTCAGGATAACCTCAGAGGGAGGGAGTGACCCCCCCAGTTTGACCCCCCTTCAGCAATAGCCCTTAAGTTGACTTAAATCACATCACCTCTGTATTTGCAGTAACTTGTGTGAAAAGCAAATATGGAGGCAAAATTGGAAAATGTGACTATTTTTTTTTTTAAAGAATCTTACTCCCTCTTTATGACCTGATGTAGAAACTGGCATATCCTTACTAGATGACATTGTGATTTAGCTGAAAGGGACAAAGAGGAAAGTCAGGTTCACCACAGTTCACTCTACATACTTTACCTGTATTTGACTGTTTATTAGAATCTCACCATGCGGTTTGTCCTATTGTAAAACAGCTACATAATCCCGCCCATAGCTGCAACATCTCACTGCAGCTCAATAAAGAAAAGGATGATGGGAAGCCATGCTTGGGAGAGCAACGACTTGAAGATTTCTCAGAAACCCTTTAATAATATAAGTAAAGAAACCAAAACAAAACAGGAAATGTTTTCAAAAGCAGCAGGTTTTTTCAGCCAGAGAGACCCACCCACATGTCTAAACATGGCTGAGCTTGTGTCACTCTGAAGAGAGCAACCTCGGTGAACAACAGCCAGAGGAAAATACGCAGAACACAGAGCTAAGATGGGAACACAATAATGGCGGCGTATGCAAAATACATACATCTGGTTTTGGACAGTTTATATTTCAGAAAAGACTTGAACTGCCACATTCTCACCGAACAGTGATTTTTCCCATTTAGATTCTGATTAACAAAAGCGACAAATTGCTAATTCCAGGGCGAGCTGGGTAAATAAAGAGTTTCTCTCTCTGCTTTTACCCTCGGAAGATGAACTTGAGCATTATCAGCAGCTACTCTCTTGTAGGATGATTCACACAATCCCTGTTGACAAGTTGTCCTACATTTCATTGCAGGGTCTGCACATTCCAACCAAGGTGCTGGGGGTGGGTGCCAGAGGAATAGTGGGCTTAACCGCCTCTATTGGCAACTGCAGACAAATCCATCAGCGGGAGAGCTTCCTTCTGAAGCATTTCCAGAATTTTAGTGGGAATGTTTTGTAAATAAAAAGGTAAGATTTGCCCTTGAGCAACACAACACCGCTCCACTTAATCCAACACAGTAATGAAATATAATTGCATCTTTAGTATAATTGAAGTAATACAGACATGACAAGCCAGAGTACATGACTTACATAAGATATTTATTCAATCTACATCCACCACTTTCCTCTTGCAGGTCCATTTCCTCCAGATACCCTAGCATTGCTGGTTTTCCCCTATACAATATAATAGTAATCAGAGCCAAAACCCCAAGTAAACATAATCTGAGAGCTGCCGCAAAAAAGGCGTGTTTGAAAACAGAGACATGCAATAGACAATACTTGCTTTTGTTGTTTCTCTATACTGGGGCGGGGGAGGGGGAAAAAGCAATTTCGCTTGGCTTAAGACCGTTACTTTATTAGTCTTAAAACAGAAGACCAAAGTAAAATTTAAAAAAAAATGAAAAACACTCCTAAGGAAGTTCCATGACAACGTATCTGGGCTTGTCTCCATGGAATCTGAGATCGCAGGGGATGGCGAAAGGATGTGGAGGATGGAAACCATCCAATCCGACTGGATGAAAATAATCGCTGGCTCTAGAATAGAGGCAGCTGAAATGGCAATGTTTATTTCCATGAAGAATCCTCGCCAGTTTTTGGTCAAAATTTCTAAACTTTAGATGATTTCAACCCGCCCCAAGTTCGAGTGACTTTGCAGAACTTCTCACTCACCTTCTTGCCAACAAAAGACTGAAGTCAATTGGGAGTTTGTGCCATTCAACAAAATGCCAAGTTTCTACAGTGGGGACAGCCCCTGTTCCCATTTCCGGACGACCCGTTTGCAATATGGCATTTCAATGTTCATTGCTTCTCGAAGGAAGCTGCCACTTCGCCAACAATTCAAAAGATCTTCCAGTTCCCTGACACACTTTTGGGCTCCCTCCGACCATTTTGTCATTGTTACTAGAATGGCGCTAACGGAATTTTAAAGAAAAGCAACGATTTTATTCGGCTCTTCCACACGTTGGCATGTGTCACCATATAACATTCCAGAGTCAGCAGCTCTGCACACAAACGATTTTTTGAAAGCCATGTGGTGTTACTATGTGGGAACGGGCGGCAGGGGATGGATCACTTGGTGACTGCCTGTTCTGTTTATTCCCTTTGGAGCACCTGGCATTGGCCACTGTCGGCAGACAGGACACTGGGCTGGATGGACCATTGGTCTGACCCACTATGGCCGTTCTTATGTTCACTTGTTTGTGCAAACTCACAAGTTAGTGTTAATATTTAAAAAGCCCAGATGGACAAAACACTGTTGTGTTTCATTTGCATATATTAAAGTGAAAATCTTCAAGTTCATTCTTTCTACCTGCACCTCTGTGACACGTACTTAAGTTAGCTTATTGCTGTGAAAGACCGCAATTTACACTGCAGACATCTCCACTTGTGACAGAGCATTGGGCCATCTATGCCCATGCACTTGAGCTAATTCAGCAACCTCATCCCTTACTTAGAAGATGGGGTAGAGTAGGGCATGGAGGGCCACTATTTTTATCTGTACCCTGGTAACACACAGCACCTCTGTCATGGACCAAGGTCCCTTGAGCACGGCAGCAACAAAAAACAAAAAAAACTAGCAGACCCTGTAAAAGGGTGGCTGGACTTTTAAGATGGATCCAGATCCAGGTCTCACCTATGCTTGGTTTCCTCCCAGATCATGTGACTAGGCCCCCAAGGTCTGTTGGGAAGGGAAGCAGGATATAAATGGCAGGTCCTGTTCCTTCAGACCAATGTAGGGAGGGACAGGGAAAGAGCAGGGGGTGCTTGATCTCTTTCCAGGGAGACCTAGAGGGGGAACAGGGCTAGCTGTTAGGCTTACCCACCCCTCGTGCCTGGAGAGACCTCTGTTCCTCTGTACCAAGGGATGAGCCTCTGTAACTCTTATGAACCCCTGCTAGCATAGGAAAGGGATGTCCAGCCTTCATAAGGGTTGTGGGGGCCTAACACATGGTGTAGAGCAGATGGACGGATCAAGCCGGAGGAGGCATAGTCACAAGGGGTTTCCTGTGTACATATCGGGAGCTGCTGTGCAGCCATGGACCCCGGGAGGGGGTCTGTAGTCCCAGCAATGCAATTACACCAGGCTGAGTGGATAAATGGAGGCACGGCTATCCCCAGACACCAGATGTGTCAGCACCCCACACAATCTGCCCTTGCTGGTGAGCTGCTGATAGCCTGGCATATTAGGGCAATGCCTAGTGATACCTTAGTAAACGCCACTTATGGGACTGACCGTCCCAGTAAATTTAATCCACCCAGGACATTTTAGGAAAACATTTTTTAAACCCACCCACCAGCACCCCCCAGCCTTAGAAGCAGAGAATTCAGATCTCAGGCTATGGCCCAGCAAAATCACAAATGAACCAGCTCTGGGATAGCTTTATAAAGAGGTGGCTGAGAGGCCGGGGAGACGGCTCGTACTGTAGTTGGCATCGTGCAGTAAAACTCACCTCACCCCACCTTAGCACAATATGCACCAGGTCTTTGCACCAAGCCTCAAGAAAATAAAAACAGCAAGGTGACAAAGTGCACCGTGCAGACGGAGTTAGTTCTCACCAATACCTCTCTTCCGCGCCTCACCAGTATAAAGCATCTCCCGCACTAGTGACCAGGTGGCTTCCTTTGAAGAGAGAGTTTCCTTCCCCGTTCATGCAGTGCTTGGCTAATGGCCAAGGAACCAGGAGAAAAAGGTCTTTGTCGTCTGCACTGAAATCTGCAACCACCATGTCTCAAACCTAGCCTGAAGAAAACAGCTAAGGAAGAGACCTCAAGACGACTCCTGGGGCCGTGTCCTTTTGAGGTTCTCCTCGCTGTCTGGGCTGAACATTTAAAAGCCAGGGAATGGGATATCAGCCTTGACTATGTTTTACTGCATACCAGAATCTCAACCACAAATTAACCCCACTGCAAACCGACTTTAGAAAAAAGGACATTCTAGATCAAAGGGTGAGCCCATATCACCATCTGGTAGAGCGTCACCGTCTCATCCTGTGCTCCCCTACAGCAATATCTCCAGCTGGCCTAGAAGCTGATTAGCTCTGGAGACCCATCCAGCCACTACTAGCTACAGGCAGGACCTCGATAGACAGCCTTTTCGGGGCAGATAGAGTCACGGAGGGATGGAGTTGGGGGGCGGGAGAAACCTCTTGAAAAGGCAGCCCTACCCCTGAATCACACACAGCCACTTAGTAGCATTCGGTCTCCAGCTGGTTGTTTTGTTTATTTATATATTCGATTTCTCAAACCTAAGGAAATTACTAGTTTAGCCACAACGAAGGCCATAAACCAGGAGTCTTTGATCATTTGAAATGCTTCGGTCAGGAGTCTGGCTCCCCATTCCCGTCCAAAAACGACGCTAAGATCGTACAGGAAAGCATCTCACATATTATAAAGTGAAATATTTCCCTGAACCGCCCCCAAAGGGCAGAAAAATCTTCGAGAATATACAGTGAAAGAGCGATATAAAATTTTGCGAAGATATTTTCACCTTCTCTACGTTTTTTTTGGGCAACGGTTCAATTTGCTTTGACCAAGGAAAGTAATGACTGACCGAACAGCTCAGTGTCTTCTCTAGCATTCAGGGTACCTGCACCGTGAGCTTTGCACCACTCTGGAAATTGGTCCCCACAACTGGCCTCTTCTGCCTTGATCATCACCTCCTGCTGCCACCACAGCCACAAGGCTAGCAGGAAGGACCCTGAAACTTGGGCTGATCTGTTTTGTGCTACATACATAGTTTGCAAATGGGCTCTCAGGGCAGAGAGTTTGACATTCGACAGGCACCCCGCTGCGAAGCGCATCCGTTACTGTTCTTTACGTACTCGCAGAGATGTCATTTGCCCAGCCAATGCTTAAAACTGCAATTTGTGCTCCAATTATATATAGAATGATTCTCATCTCCCTCCTTCAGCATTATGAACGTTGCTTCACTTCTCTGTTACAACCACTTCTACCTCTCTCCTCTGCATGCTCCAAGGAATGAAAACACAATGGATCTGGAGTTGCCAGAATAGATGGACGCTGTGACCAATCTTCATTTCATTTTCATTTCCCAACGTAGATGGTTATGATTCACTGACCTGTCACACTCATTTAACAGCTCGTCTCCTCCCGTCCCTTCCCCTGTCCCCCCCCCGCAACATTTCCTAACAAGCCTTCACTTGTTTGGGGGAAGTCGGATGGTCTTTTTACAACATTTACAGGAAAGGCTGCTCCAAGGCACCCCATGTCTGATTAAGTGATGCTTTCAATTAACAGCCATTACAATGGTCTTTGTACAACACTGCCCTTCATTATGTCTTATGCAACAGTTAGCGCTGCAGCTTCAGGGTGGAGTGTGCAGCAGCATTGCCAGCTCCCCTGTGCTCTGCAGAAGGCAGAAGTAGTTCAGGAGTTAGCTCCTGGGCAGCACACATGCAGTAAGTGTTGCGACAATGAGTGGAAGAAGGGTTGTAAGGAGACATTTTGGGACAGGGAGACAAACCCCATGTCCTTAAAAAGAATAAAAGGAGGGGGGAGACTCACCCCTAATCACAGAGATGTCAAAGATGCAATGGAACAAAAAAATCTCAGTTAGAATATATGGAGATAAACCCATCTCACAGAGCTGGAAGGGACCCTGAAAGGTCATCGAGTCCAGCCCCCTGCCTTCACTAGCAGGGCCAAGTGGCCCCCTCAAGGATTGAACTCACAACCCTGGGTTTAGCAGGCCAGTGCTCAAACCCCTGAGCTATCCCTCCCCCCTTAAATGAGTTAAAGACTCTTTTTTTTAAAAAAATAATAAACTTCAAACAATTTTGGCCAGTTTTAGCCAAAAAATTTAGTTTTCCATATGCATTCCCCTGGCTTTCCTCTCCCTAGTCTCCCCTGGCTCCTTAAAATCTTAACAGTCCCTGAAGATTCCTTCTTTTTTTTCCCCTCCCCACGAATCACCCAGCATCCTGAATTCCCTACATTTTAAATGGAAATTGTGCCTAGTTCAAAGTTTTATAAAAATCATGTAGTGCGGTGGGGGTTGTACACCACAGAAACTGAATTTTAAAAATTAAGCAATAATAATAAATCCCCAATTATCTCACACGGATTTATTATTTTCTATTGGAGAAAGAACGAACCCACTGTTTAAAATCCACGATCATCTGTTTTTACTCTCCACGACATGGAACATTTCAGCGGACAAAAATTCATTGCTTTGTGCTCAAAGCTAAAAACAGCTGAAGCCTTTAAAACCCCGTGCTGACCACAGCTATGATGAACAGCATTTAAACTGTTGAAGAACAGCGAGCGCATAGCTTCTGACAGACGAACCCAGCAAGTCAACCGTATGGAGTCTGCAACCCTACCATTGCTATTCAGCGAAAGTTGATCAGATAGTGTTAAGACCCAAACAATGCCCCAATGCCAAGCAAACATGATCTTGGAAAGGTTCTCTCTGCACAGGCAACAAGAGTTTATAATTAACCTAGAAGGAAACACAAAAATATAATCCAATGGATCAGACAGTCATCTAATGTGTGGAGGAAATGAACAGGAATGTATTAAGCACTGTATGTTTGTCCTCTATTAGAAAGAGCATCATTGAAGACTTTGCAAACTGAATCCAATGCATTTCCCAAGTCGCCTTTTCTTGCCTTTTGTATTTGCACACACCGAGTGTGTGAATCCCTGAGTGTACACACAGTGTGCCATTCTTCCTTAACTCTCACCTGGCCTATCACCCCCTGCCCCGAGACTGGATTTTGTTTTGTTTTTCCAAATGACTGAGCTTCTGTCTGCTGGCAGGTCTAATATCCGAGGCACTCAGCGCCAAACATTTTCATCTGGAACACCCTCCGTGGAGGTTTTTCCTCCCTTCCCATTCTGATGAGCGTCAACACAGCTGCTCTCCCCTGTGGAATGTAAGCTAATATTGCTGCAAACCCAGGTAACTTCCTCAAAGCCTCACAGTATGTGGCATTACTCGCCCCCCTGCACCCTCCGGATCAGTTAAATATTTAAACAGATTTTATTTTTATGCTTATCTCAACTGCCCAAATGTCACTAATGCCTTTGCTTATGCAAATCAAAATATCTCAATAGGTGACAAGTAAATGCATTCTCGCTACATACATTGTTTACATAGATTCATCATATTGTGTAAACTGGAAGAGAAAATTTTAAGAGCACAAAGTTAAGACAGTTACAAGTGGGGATTCTGGCAAGTTTTCCCAGCAGATAGCCTCTGTTTATTTATGATTTTAAACAGTAACTTCGGATATTTAGAATGCACTTAGGTTTGTTCCCTTAAACATTATCCACTTTTCACAATGAGTGTCAATTTTGGCAATCAAAGAAGAGTGAATAAGTCACTGTTCATACAGCCCCATGAACACAAGTGTGTGTGTATTCAATACAGTCTGTCAGCACTGCTTTGCCTTACTTTGCCAGGAAAAGTTAGTTTGCATATAATAAATCCCCCACTGAACTACTGGGTTTACTGTCCCAAATTTAAGCCTGGACAAACTTCATTTTCATTCCAACGCCTAGCCTTGCAAGTCGCAAGCTTGCCATTTGCTAGAGAAAGAAGATTCAAAATCAAATGCATGCTCCATAGCCAGCCCCGAGATCACCGTAGCGGCCAAGCGATAATACAAGTTTGCCAACAAACCCCCTAAAATCCTTACCTCGCTATACTGGGCCTGGGCATTGTTTTCCAGGTACAACATGTTAGTCAGATTCAGCAATGCCGCTGTCCTCTCTTCTGGCTCCAGGATTTTGACAAATGCCCCCCACCCCCTATGAGACCCTAAAAATGTGATTCTACTTGGAAGATAACAGGACTCAGAGTGTGCCTCTCTGCATAATTTAAGTTTCCCTTATATACCCAACTATAAGCAAGGAGCAGGAGGTGGGGCTCTTTTGCTTTACCTGTCCAATCTGTCAAAGTGCCACCTGCAGTCCTCCACTCCAATGGAGAGAGGCCTCTCCCATCTCATTAAGTAGTTAGAATTCCTTATCACCAATCTCTAAAAAGGGAAGGGGGGGGGGAGAGAAAACACGAGAGAGAAGAAAGGAAACTACAACTTTCTCCTGTCACTTTTATATGAAATTGGAAGCTCAGAGAAAGAAAGAAAGAAAGAAAGAAAAAAAAACAAAACCATGGGCGCGTTCAAGAGAAGCTTCTCAGAGCAGCTCTTTTCTTTACTGCTGAGATTTTCATGGATTTCTTCTCAAACAGATTTCTTCTCTCCTGCTCCCAAAACACTCGGGAGGTGCTCCAGATCTCAAATAGTAACGCAGGGAAATGGCCAGGCCTGTGATCACTGTGTTAAAATCCTTCCCCCCAGAAGTACTAAGAAACCTCACAGTGTGTGTTTATATCTGTCTCTCTCTCACACACACACACTCACACACACACACACCCCTCCCTAAAAGCATTTGCAGATAATAGAGCGACAGAGTGCATGTAGTGCACCAACAAATGCCATCCCCTTATCTGCAATTGCTTTAGGTAACTTATTTGTATCCTATATTCCCCCCTCCCCCACCCATACGTGTAATAGGCCATAAAAATACTCCAAACTCAAATATAAAAAAAAAAAAGTTTAAAAGCAGCTAGTCCAAAACGTCTCCTGGTTCTGAGCACTGCCATGGGAGAGTCTTAAAATCTGGCTGCTCCGCAGCGGAAGCGTATTGTTCCAATAATTTAAAGGGCACCCAAAAGCCAGAAAGCACCTGGATGCTCTCTACAGCAGGATTTATTAAATATTTAAAAACACAAATAGGAGTTTATGGCCTGGCTTGTTATCCTCACTCAGCCCTCCCGGGCCTGTCTGTGCAGGAGGGAGGAGAGATGGACAGAAAGTTACCCTGCTGCCACCTGGCTCAGAAAAAATAATAAATTACCCTGATTTTGTAAGTAACAGGGGACGTAGGGGAACAGCATCCCAGCAGACTTCCACAGATTGGTGCTTCCAAAGTTCCCATTTGTGCATCTCAGCCGGGTTTGCCAAACATGCTCAGCCTTAGCTTGCCTTAACGGCAGCAGAGTTGTGCGCCACATCAGCCTTATTGAAAATGCCACCTCTTTGAACACAGGGAGTCTGTCACCATGACATGTAGCCACGCGTGAATGGGCTGTGTGTGGAGAATACACGAAAGGAAACTCATCTGGCCTGCTTTTGAAAGAGCAGTTATAAGGTGTGTCAGATGGGAGAAAATAAACACTTTTTACAAGAGTCCAGGTGAGACAGAACTGCTTGCCTTTGAAATATAATTACAGTGCTCCTGGATTTTTATGTCTAGGAGTCACTAACAGACCTACTACCAACTGATAACTTCTCTCCAGGCTGCTACTGCTCAAACTGAAGTCAAACCTCATGCTTCAAGGCTTGAGAGAACGACCAGCAGGAGTGTATGCGAGGAGAGTAAGGGATTCCAAACATGGCTGCAAGACTGGCTCCATGGTTATGGACAGATTGTATCCTTTGAAGTACCCGGTACTGTTCATTAACAGATACAGGAGAGCTAACCTTTACGTAGGCACTAAGCGCTTAAGTGTTGTCTAGTGGTTGGATTAGGAAACTGTTCCTATTTCCAACTCTGCCACTAATTCTGTGCATCTCCTTGGGAGAATCACCCAGCCTCAGACGCCTCACTAATTCCAATCTTGGGGGGGGGGAGGGAGGAGGGGGACAAGGAGGTGAGAGACACTGAAAAGGACTTCATTACTTCTATGAATAAGGGTGCAATGGGTCCATCCCCCCCCCCACCCCTTTGCAGATTAGCAGAATGTGAGGTGTTCTCAGAACCTCGCAATACTGAAGAGGGACAAAGTCTTTCTTAGAAGAGAAAGAGTCCAGGAGTAACAGAGGGGTGCAGCAGGCACAGACTGTCACTCTAGACCGTCCTCATTCTAGCCCTGTTGATCCCAAACCATCCTCTCCTTGTTCCCTAATGGTCAGAGTCATTTATTCCGTGTTCCTGTGAGCAGTTCAACAGCAGCGATGTTCCACCCTACCGACAGCTGCACTTCAGTTGTACATGAAGCTCTAGATTTACCTAGAGGTAATGTATGGTATCCACAGCTACCTACTCTTCTTCTGGGCATATAAAATATGCCACAAATATATGGCGTTGGCTAGTCAGCACTGCGTCTCCCTCAGATGCACTGGCTCCGACAGCACTGTGGGAGAAGTCTCCTCTGCAGGGCTGTCACAAAGGAACAGCTGGATACACCCCTCTCCGCTCTGCTTCTGGGGAAGGTAAGAGTCAGCAAGTGACAAAGGCAGACATACGCTGCAGCGGCATGAGGCAACCTGATGCATCACATGGAATGCACAAGTATGACGGTGAGTCAGGGCCTCAAACTGTAACCACGGGACATAAATGCTTCGCTACCTTGGGACAGAACGGCTGCAGTCAGGAAAGTGTTTCTCACACACCGCGGTGGGGATTTCATGTTTATGGTTTCACTGCTTCAGATCAAATATGCTCAGGTTACAGGATATTTGCCCTGCCGCCCCCTCCCGCCCTTTTCCTTACGCTGGCAGCTTGTCCCCCCCTTTCCCTGCCCCCAGGCAGTGAAAGATCAAGGCTTGATCATTTTGCCTCTTATGTTATCATTAGAAATAAACCTTCTGAGATCTGAATCAAGTGGACCATTCTTATGGCAATGCAGGAGACAGAATGGAATACAGCTTGGCCTCCTGTATCCCCTATTGGCTGTGCCGGACTAACTGGGGGGGTGGGGAGGGGGGAGAGAGGAGATTGTGCCTCTAAAATGAGCTCTGATTAGATTCCCAAGCAGCAATATACTTGGCAGCCCCTTTGAAGGAAAGTGAATGCTACCGAGGTGCTTATCTACAGACCACAGCTTTCTAGAGGGATTTCCAAGGGGAGATGTTCTGTGTGTTAAGGTCAGAATATTCTTGTTCAACACTTTGGGGTTTTGCTCCAGTTTAATCTGTTCTTTTGACGAGGGTATGGAAACCCAAAGTGTTAGCACTTCAGTTTTTGGATGTTCAACTTGAGACCTTAAGCGAGACAATTCTCAGAAAGTGCCAATCATCCACCCTCTGAAAGTCAGGACCCTATAAGAGGTCTCAGTCTGGGCATCCCAAAACCCGCACTAGTCACTTTTGAAAGTCCAGCTGGAATACTGACAGCATCATTCCTTGATCTTCCTAGAAAGCATCGGAAGCCATTTTACTTGGATGGACATCATACGCATACTCAGAAGAGACCTTGATTTAACACGTCATCCAAAGTACACTGCTTCTGGCTTTATAGCACACTGCACAGCTTCATTATTAAAGCCAGAGTCCTGGTACTGCATGTGACTGTATAACCTTCTGCAGCAAGTGTGACATCAGCCAAGTCACACTCTTCATTCAAGTTCTCCTGTTTCCCCGCTGTCCAGATAGTGCGGAGTGGATTATAAAACACGTTTGTTGTTGTTTAAGAATCAGACTTCACTGTAGCATTATCCCTTCCTGAAGTCTAAAGTGACACTGCTTTCAGCCACAATGCCAAGTGTCACAGACATGTCTCAGAAACCTGATGACAATACAATTAAATGATTATGCAATTCTTGTAGCAGGGGTGTGTTTGTGTGTGTGTGCGCGCGCGCCTATTAGGTGGTTCAGCCTGAACTTCCTGCAGATCAAAGCAAAAACTCCTCACACCTCCCCACTTAATTTCACAAATCAGCATGTAGATAAGCTGTTCAGGAGAATGGTAAAACCAGCTCAGCGCAGCAGCATTTACAAATGTAGGTTTAGATAAAAGAAGGAAAAAAGAAACGACACTGGTTTGTTACCTCCTTTGGATAACTACTGAATGCTTAATATGAGACACCCTTAAATAGCTGGGGGATGTAGGAATTAAAAAGTTATGAAATATTTTCACGGGTTTTCTTCCCCAGTGAAAATTTTCTTGAAAGTATGTCCCTATCCTACTATACAAATGCAAACTGTGAAGTGAAACTTACTAGAAACAGAAGCAAAGCCAACCAATTTATTTTCATTGTTCAAGTCAAGTTGAAGAGCAAAAAGTAAAGAAACAGCATAAAGCACAAGAGAAGTATCTCCAGCTAAGGCATGGGTTTTCAACCTTTTCTCAGTTGCGGACCCCTAAACAAATTTCAAGAGGTGCAGACCCCTTTGGAAATCTTAGGCATAGTCTACGCACTCCCAGGGGTCCATGGACCACAGGTTGATAATCACTGAGCAAAGGCAATGAGTAACCCAAAGATTTTTTTCTTTAAGTTGTGTTTTGTTTTTTAAAAAGACCTAATCAACTACAGAAAGATGACACCTTTGGGAGAAAGCACTTTACCCTCTAGTGCTCCTAGTAACATCTTCTGATCCTGCAACGTTTGGCGCACAAGTAGACTCTTTTCAGTAGCACGACACATGCGAACAGGCTGCTGGGCCCACACAAGAAGCTGTAGGATCCGGACCTGCAATGGCTACAGTTCAAAGAGATTAGAGGAAGCCACTCCCCATTTTATTCAGTTGGTGCACTTGACAGAACTTGGTGTACAGTCAGTTTCACCACAGTCAATTTTCCTTAAGCATGTCTCTCTCCCCCACAGCAACCGGGGAGAGAACACAACTGGATGACAGGAAAATGGGGTTGGATGGACACAAGAATGGGCAGAGGGGCTAAGAGGTTAGGGGTAGGTGTAACAGGCAAGACTGCTTTTAAAGCCGTATGTCCCAGAGTCTTCAAAATTCAGTGCATTCCTTCCTCCCTTCCCAAAATCTCAAACTGCACTTTGCTGGCAACCTGCAGCACACACACACACAATCGCTTTTGCAAATTGCAGAGGAAAAACTGAGACTCCCTGAAGGCAGCAAAGCAGCTCTGCAATCGGTTGACACCCACAGGATATCTCGGCTTTCCCTCCCCAAAGAAGTGCGCCTTCCCCAATTGGCTGTCACAACAGGCCTGCCCTCTGACCCTGGGTAAACATCTGCACACGCAGCCTATTTGAGCGGTTACAGTCTGGTATCTCCACCGAATGCCTCAAGGGCTAATTAGAGTGTTAATGGGATCGTGTTGGGAGATAACACTGCAGAGGGGAAAATTGTGAAACAAAACCAGTTCCTTCACAACAGATTTGCAATATTGGTTTAGGAAGGGTAGGCACAGCCCCTGAGGAGGCTTCACTACAGGTGTTGAGCCCTTTTTAATAAGGAGCAAGACACTCCTCTAGAATGGCTCAATTACGCAGCCAAGATTATGCAAGGTCTTCATTCCTTTCCATTTCCCTGCACCATCCAAAAACCTCCAGCCCCTTTTCTGCAGTGACAAGGCTTGGAAGTGGAGCCTGCTCCCACTGGGACCACCACAGGGCCCATGGCAGACCGTGCTAAATAGTAACCAGACCTGCCTGACACCCAGGCTCATGTTACCTACAGTACCTACAACCCTGCAACATACGAACTGAAACTGGCATCATAGAATCATAGAACTTAAGATCAGAAGGGACCATTATGATCATCTGGATAGTACCCAGAATTTAATCAACAGAAAGTGTTACTTGTATTCTATTTCTGACAGTCCTATTATTCACTGATTTTTGTGCAAATAAAATCAAGCACTGCCATGCTAAATTCTTTTAAAGCAGTCTCTAATTCAGGGGTGGAAAATCCACAGCCCGTGGGCCGGACCTGGCTCACCCCGCTCCGGCCGGAGCACTGGGTCGGGGGTCAGACCATGTGGCTTGGAACCTGCACCCCCGAGCCTCTCCCCACGTCCCAACCCCGTCCCAGCCCTGATCCCCCTCCTGCTCTCCAAACCCCTCGATCCCAGCCTGGAGCACCCTCCTGAATCCCAAACCTCTCATCCCCAGCCCCACCCCAGAACCCGCACCCCCAGCTGGAACCTGCACC
Source organism: Mauremys reevesii (assembly GCF_016161935.1). Classification (NCBI taxonomy): domain Eukaryota; kingdom Metazoa; phylum Chordata; order Testudines; family Geoemydidae; genus Mauremys; species Mauremys reevesii. Next base: position 3,633,633 of record NC_052631.1, read on the forward strand.
CCTTCCCGTACCCCTGCCCCAGCCCTGATCCCCCTCCCACTCTCCAAACCCCTCGATCCCAGCCCGGAGCACCTTCCTGCACCCCAAACCTCTCATCCCCAGCCCCCCCCCACAACCCTGCTGGAACCTGCACCTCCCACTCTCCAAACCCCTCGATCCCAGCCCAGAGCACCTTCCTGCACCCCAAACCTCTCATCCCCAGCCCCACCCCAGAACCCGCACCCCCTGCTGGAACCTGCACCCCTTCCCGCACCCCTGCCCTGATCCCCCTCCCACTCTCCAAACCCCTCGATCCCAGCCCGGAGCACCTTCCTGCACCCCAAACCTCTCATCCCCAGCCCCACCCCAGAACCCGCACCCCCTGCTGGAACCTGCATCCCTTCCCGCACCCCTGCCCTGATCCCCCTCCCACTCTCCAAATCCCTTGATCCCAGCCCGGAGCACCCTCCTGCACCCCAAACCTCTCATCCCCAGCCCCACCCCTTCCTGCACCCCTGATCCCCCTCCCACCGCCAAACCCCTCTGTCGCAGCCCAGAGCACCCTCCTACATCCCAAACTCCTCATCCCCAGCCCCACCCCAGAGCCCACACCCCAACCCCAATTTTGTGAGCATTCATGGCCTACCATACAATTTCTATTCCCCGATGTGGCCCTCAGGCCAAAAAGTTTGCCCACCCCTGCTCTAACTAGTGTATCATGACTGAAAGGATAAAAGTGCTTGGTGAGAGCCACGATCTTTGCAAGCAAGCTGATCAGAAAATCGTAGCAGGCTTTCACTGCACAGAAAGCACCACAAGACTAGGGAACTTTTAACAAGGCAGCGAGAGCTATCGTGTGGAAAGAAACCCTATTTTTTTGCTGAAACAGGCTTTTGGGGCCCAACTCTCTAGTGATTCTGCAGGCAAAGCCTCCCTGACATCAGCAGCGGTTTTGCCCCTGTAGTAATCATACTTGGCGCCCGGTCACATCTTTCATCTGAAGATTTCAAAGTGCTCCACAAACATGTAATGCGTTAAGTATCCAGCGTTGCTGTAAGCTAGGCAATTATTCTGCAGATGGCGGAGAATGGAAACAGAGACGCTAACGGACTTGCCCAAGGTCACACATTAAGTCTGTGGCAGATGAGCACCCAGGTCAGCTGACTCCCCGGCCTGCCCTAACCATTAAACCACACTCCTCCTGCAGCTATGGAATGACGTGTCAGGCCCTTTGGGAAACGGGGAACAACCCTATGATTGCAAAGTTGCAAGGCTGAGATTTTTCCCATTCAAGCCACACTGCTCATGAGAAGTTATGCCGTGCCAGTTGCTCTCACAAGAGCCTCCCTGATGTACACAAAAGCCTGCCGTCACAAACGGTACTGCTATATGCCGTGCCATGAGATGCAGGTTCTTGCGGAGGATAAAGAAAGGATAAACTAAACAAAGGAGAAGAAGGAAGAGCGGAGGGTGGTGACGGATTAGAGAAAGTTCTTTGGTTTGGTTTATTAAAAATAAAGAGTAACTGTTGACAAGGTCAGGTTTTCTCTTACATAAGCGAGTCAGGGAACGGGTGTCACTTATACAAGATAAGGGGAAGCCAGGAGAGTGAGGGCGGGATAAGTTACAGATTACTTACAGGAAATGCACAGCTGATATAAAAGTTCTGGCAATGGATTCATTTTTAAACCAGTGCCTCCTGCTTGGACAACTTTCCACTTTTGTCAATCCGATACAAAAAAGAGAGTCATCGGCTGCAACGATTTTAGTTCTCTTAGGGTATGTCTACACTGCAGCTGGGGAGAAGGCGGGTGGGTTTGTACTCAGCCAGCTAACCCGAGCCCCGCCCAGGCACCCTGGCTACACAGCTATTTTTAGTGCACTAGCACGAGCGGAGCTAGCGCGTCCGTCTACCCATGCTGGGACGCATGCTCCCAGCTGCAGTGTGCCTTTCTTCTCTGGGTGGCCAGAGGTCGGCAGCTGCTGACCGAGGGCCCAGCTCTGAAGGCAGCAGCGCAGAAGGAAGGGTGGCAATACCGTACCATGCCATCCTTCCTTCCGTGCTGCTGCTGGCGGCGGCTCTGCCTTCGGAGCTGGGCTCCAGCCGCCGCTCTCCAGCTGCCCAGCTCTGAAGGCAGCGCCGCCACCAGCAGCAGCACAGAAGTACAGGTAGCAGTACCGCAACCCCCCTACAATAACCTTCTGACCCTCCCCCCCACACAACAACTTTTTGGGTCAGAACCCCTACAATTACAACACCATGAAATTTCACATTTAAATAGCAGAAATAATGAAAATTTATGATTTTTAAAATCCTATGACCGTGAAATCGACCGAAATGGACCATAAATTTGGTAGGGCTCTAGCAATATGTGAGAGACGCTTGCCAGACACTCAAGGCATCCCTGCACCCCAAGGATCTCACACTCAGGGCAGATGGAAAGGTACATCAAACAGATTAAAAGAACAATACAAGTGAATTAGATTCACTTCGGGAGAATGGCTGGAGCAGGTTGCTGCCTTGCAGAATTGCTCAGGGAGGTCAAGCCACACACCGGGCACCGTGTGGAAAGTGTTACAGGAGCCAAAGCAGGCGCAGGTGACAACTGGCAGAGCACAGATGACATGGAGCATGAGCTCCAGCCATGTAGGATTCTTGCAATGCAGATACATTTCTCACTCCTGCTTCAATATCCTCCGGGGGCACAAGAAAGATCCTAATGGTTCAAAACAGAGTCTCCATTACAAAGTGGCAAGGAAAAAGCCCTGCCTAGCCCTGGGAGAAAGGAAACAGACAGCACTGTGCGGGGTAGGTTAGAGATCAGGACAACAGTGGAACACCAACTGCACCATGAACCCATGTCCTGGACAGAGGCTGGATGCCCTGTTTCTATTCCCTGACCCAAAGCTAGGAGCCTGATCTCATGCTCTGCCCATATTCAGGTCATGCTGATATAGAGTTTTGAACACAAAATCTGATTTGGGCAAGCAGGTTGCGAATTCTAATTCCAGGTTAGCAATGAGGAAGCATCCTGCTCGTCACCCCAGTTTACAAGGATAGTACGAACTAATGAAAACAAACTATAGGAAACATAGGATGGCTGCGGTCCACTTATATTTGTGTACTAATACACTTAGTGGTTTGTCTGAGCTTCACTTGCCTAAGGCCAACTAAGGTATTTACTGCTTAAGTTAAAAGGTTTAAGAGAAATAACAGGAACAATCTTTACAACTGGGAATGGAGCCTACCAATCAGGACAGACAGCGGCATATGAAGTTTCTTACATGAACAGGATAAGCTTCTTCTTTGCTAGTTTCCAGACACTGGCAGCAAAAGCAGCCAGCGCACGTTGCTTTCAGATCAAGATCACTTTAAATGAATGTTCGTGCAGCCCTCTGAAGATGGAAAGTGTTATTGCTTCATAACACATGCAGCATCATGGAAAATTTTGGAGATTATCCTGCTTGCTCACGGAAGATCAGGTTTTTTGGAGGGCGGTTGCTTCTTTTGTGGTAGGCTATTTGCATAGGAGCAGGATGTTAGGTTCCTTAGAACAGCAACTCCTATCAATTCCTCCAATCCTCACAAACTGGGGATCTGAAGCCAAGTCTCCAGAGAAGACAGCTAGGCCACTCAACTCACCCTTCCAACACTGACCCCAGACTGGCGGAGCTAAATCACCTTGTCCAGCCACATCCACCAGGGATGTTCTGAACCCATCCTACTCAAACAGGAGGCCTGGGATTGCTTTGAATGCTGTGTTCCCACCATTTTCTCTCCCTTCTCTCTTTGATGTTTAATCCTACTGCATTTTATGAAACTGCATTAGACTCTCAGCTCCTCAGGGCAGCTACTTTAACTGGGTAAAGCACCGTGAACACCTACGGTGCTCTTGGCTAACGAGTTAGTTTTATTTATGATTGTTTGCACTCCAGAAGCGCACACAGTGTGCTAGGTGCAGTCGGTACACACAAAGACAAGACAGTCCCTGTCCCAAGGAGCTTGCAGTCAGATGTAACATTTTTATTCTTCAGCATATTATACTGTACATGCCACACAAGGAATGGATCCATAAAGTCATCCAAAGGCAGGATGGTAGGAATTCCCTAGATCTGAACCCAGTGTTATAATTTTAGGTCCAGGTCAAATCCAAAGCCATTCAAGACTGAATAAAACTTTCAAGATAATTTTTTCAATACCAATAAGAATTCAGGAAAGTGATAATATTGTTACACTTAAGGAGCACCCTTCGTCCCCAAAGCTCTTTACAAACAGAAATGCAGCTGACTCTGGGCAGCAGCCAGACAGCTAACACAGCAATGAGAGGAAGGGAAACTTTGCAAACATATTTTAACAACAACAAAAGCACCACGGAAGCTTTGGAGTCCATGGAAAGAATCTTAGTATCCAATGTACCTGCCTCAGAAGAGGTTGAGTTGACCCCTTCTGGATTTGAACCTGCGGTCCCATGGAATATAGGTATTTCAAACCTGGTGAGCAGCAGAGTTTGGAGGTACATACGTTGCAGAAGATAAACACTCAGTAATATTAAAATGTGATGGCTGAATGGGGAGTGCTCAGAAATACAACTGAAAACAAGACAGGAGTTGCAGGGGAGGTCACAGGCACCACAGATGAATAAAATAAGTGGAAAAGATTGCTCATTACAGGAATACTTTTGCATAATCTCAATCTTCACTAAACAAATGTATCTGCATGCAGAAAAATAAAAACTTGGCAAGCCTCAGAAACCCTTTCATGCATGAACCCAGACAGCGGTGCAAATAAAAGTTTGATCAAATGTCTAAACGGTCTGCAAGCTTCCCATCTATCCTTCCATGGTCAATCCCGGAACGTTTAGGGATGGAAAAAGATGACCACACGAGCCATCTGGATTCATCTACCCAGCATGCTGGTGTTGCTACATAATGCATTTCTCTTCCAGTGCCCAGCCCTTTTGTGACGAAGCAGCTTCAATTGCTGCCTCTGGAAGCACACATCACATCTGAGTCGACTATTGCAATACAGACACGCCTCCTGATTTTTTTTTTTAAGTCCATGCCTCTTAGCTCCAATCGGTGTATGTCTTGTATTAGCCAGCAACCCCTAGAATGCATCCAGCTACCCCAAGAATGCAGCCACCTCCTCTTTGCCCTTCAATCTCACACCTCTGTCAGCCGCCCTCAATCTTCCACTTGCTAAGGTTCTTACCCTGCAAAGCACTTAAAGCAGGCGTCCCCAATGCGGCGCCCGCGGGGGCATCTAAATGCACCCACATCCTGGCCGGCAGTCGAGCATCCGCCGAAATGCCGCTGAAATTCGGCGGCATTTTGGCGGATGCTCGACCGCCGCCACGGTCCTTCAAGGTTGGGGACCTCTGACTTGAAGCATGTGTTTAACTTTAACTAAGATCACTGGGATTGTTCATGAGCTTAAAGTTAAGTATCTGTTGCCTCCAGAGTCCTGCCTGACATGTAGGGCAGAGACTGGCTTCTTTGTTACTTATCTCTACAGCAAGTGTCAAAAGAGGACTCAGGCCCTGGACTGTGGTTCCTATACTGGAATATAAAAGGTACATTTTACCTTGCTTTGATAATCATTATATGGGCTTCTGCAGGCCATGAACTGATCAACAGCTGAGTTCAGAAATCAATCCAGGTTGGGCTGCACCAGCAAGTGGCAGTATGTCATACCGGGACTACTCTGGCAGACCTGATTACTATAGGAGTTAGAACTTAAACACAAAACTCTCAGCTTTCAAGCTTCTTGGGTTCCTAAGGGAACCTTCTAAACAAGAACTGATGACACACGATTTCACTAGGAGGGTGGTGAAACAGAACAAGGAGCAATGGTCTCAAGTTGCAGTGGGGGAGGTCTAGGTTGGATATTAGGAAACTCTATTTCACTAGGAGGGTGGTGAAGCACTGGAATGGGTTCCCTAGGGAGGTGGTGGAATCTCCATCCTTAGAGGTTTTTAAGGTCAGGCTTGACAAAGCCCTGGCTGGGATGATTTAGCTGGGGTTGATCCTGCTTTGAGCAGGGGGCTGGACTAGATGACCTGCTGAGGTCTCTTCCAACCCTAAACTTCTATAAATCTATAATTCTATTGCTGCCTGACAGAGTCTGCAGAGAGGGAAACAATCTCTTGCGGGGAGAGGGGGGTCAACTGCTCTCATTGAGATGAATGGATGTTAACCCTGAAACCTAAAAACAACATAAACATCCCCCCACCCCTCTTTAATGGCTGCACTCCTAATCATGCAGCATCCACAATCCCACATTGCACCTACAATTAGTTTGCTGATTGCTCTTATACCAGTGATGCAGGATTGCAATTAGCCAGGAACACAGTCCATATGAACAGGTGGCAAGACTAGGGGAAGGGAAGATGCATGGGCCACTGTGTGAAGACCCTGGATCTGATGGCCTGTTCTTATAGGGTAAATCCCAGGAGAGTTTTGCAGCAGTTCTCTTTGGGCTTGTCTAGACAGCGAGTGACTGCACAGCAAGCCCGAGTGCGAATCTACAATGCACCAGCTTCCGCATGCCAGCTCACTGTGTGGACCGTGCCACAATGCACCGAAAGCCCTGGAGCACAGTTAGCAAGCTGCAGTCCGTGACTTCCACTGTCCTGTAGCAATGTCCACGTGGGAGGTTACTGCGCAGGAAGCTGATGCGCTGTGGAGTCCCACCTTGACTTACCACGCAGTTACTTGCTGCATAGACAAGCCCTTTGTTGCAGGTATGGTAGAATGTACAGCACCAGCATATCTTCGAGTACTATGCTATGCAAGTTACTGCAATTGAGAAAACCTTCTCTGCTGACATGTGCACAAATGCCCAGCAGACAACATTCGGACAGCAATAAAGCCTGATCTCCACAGGGGCTGAAAGATGGATTTTAAAACAGGGATTTTTTTTGAACCAGCTCAGAAAGCTCTGACCAAGGAGACTGCTGGGAGAAAGGCATTCTGCTGAACTGGTTCAGCAAGGGGCCGCGCAGGAGGACGGCTAGCTTAGGGGCATGCAAGGAAGGTATGTGCACGGAGGGAGAGGGAGTCAAACTCACCTTCTCCAGCTACAGCACTCACGCTGCCAGTGGCTAGAGCAGGGGTAGGCAACCTATGGCACGTGTGCCGAAGGCGGCACGCGAGCTGACTTTCAGCGGCACTCTCACTGCCCAGGTCCTGGCCGCCGGTCCGGGGGTCTCTGCATTTTAATTTAATTTTAAAAGAAGCTTCTTAAACATTTTAAAAACCTTATTTACTTTACATACAACAATAGTTTAGTTATATATTATAGACTTAGAGAAAGAGACCTTCTAAAAACGTTAAAATGTATGACTGGCACGCGAGATCTTAAATTAGAGGGAATAAATGAAGACTTGGCACAACACTTCTGAAAGGTTGCCGACCCCTGGGCTAGAGCTTACCAGGGCCCTCAGGAGAGACCCCCTCCCTTGCCAATTCCCAGTTCAAGGGCTGGGGTGGAAACAGTAGTTTTTCCAGGTTAAGAGTGAACTGTTTCAAAGAAAGAGGAATTAAACTGGGTGCTAGACAGTTCTCGAGGAGTTCTCCAGATAGAGACCGGTATTACCAGGTTGGGTACCAGCCGCTGGAGAGCTCCCCAGCAATCTAGGTCAGTGGTTCTCAACCTGGGGGTACACAGAGCTCTTCCGGGGATACATCAACTCACCCAGATATTTGCCTAGTTTTACAACAGGCTCCATAAAAAGCACTAGTGAAGTCAGAGCAAACTAAAATTTCATACAGACAACGACTTGTTTGTCCGGCTCAATATCCTATACACTGAAATATAAGGACAATATGTATATCCCAATTCATTTATTTTATAATTATGTGGTAAAACTGAGCAAGTCAGCCATTTTTCAGAAACTGTGTGCTGTGACACCTTTGCATTTGTACGTCTGATTTTGTAAGCAAGTAGTTTTTAAGTGAGATGAAACTCGGGGGTACTCAAGACAAAGCAGACCCCTGAAAGGGGTACAGTCATCTGGAAAGGTTGAGAGGCACTGGCCTAAAGCACCCGTGATGCTGTAGTTCAGAAGCATTTGGTTCTCAGTCTCTCTCTCTCTCATATATATATGAAGATTCCTAGTTCCTTGCAATGCTGACAAACCAGAGCAAAAGGCCATTGATAACACGCTGCTGGCCAATCCCCTGTCCCCCCATCCCCGCCCGCTCCTACCCTCTTGGGAAGTCGAGCTTTGGCTCCACTGTGTTACAGGTCTCAGAAACACAGTGGAAAGGAGGACATTCCCTTTGGGGCTTGTAGGGGACCCAGTCACAAGATAGACAGGGGAAAGGGGAAGGGATGCCGCCTGGGTTATTTCGCACCCAACCCCATAAATCCTGTTCTGCTCCCCTCTCTGCCACCTCCAGCTCCCTTTCATCCGAGCAGAGCCCTGGTCACCAGCCTCTCTGAAACACAGTGGAAAGGAGGACATTGGGCTTGTAGGGGACCCAGTCACAAGATAGACAGGGGAAAGGGGAAGGGATGCCGCCTGGGTTATTTCGCACCCAACCCCATAAATCCTGTTCTGCTCCCCTCTCTGCCACCTCCAGCTCCCTTTCATCCCAGCCAGCTGCCACTGGGAACAGAGGATTTCCCCCCCCCCCAGCTCTCTCCATTTTCTATTTCCTTTTTAGATTACAAACGCAACCGACTGACATAAACCAACGGAGGGCTTGCTCCCTGGTTTTCCATTTGCAGACGGGACACAAACACGTCCCCGCTGTGGGAAAGTCCAGGTCAGAATTTTTGCCCCCTCTGTAATTCTGTTCTCTACAGATCTGCTCTGGTTCAGCCACAAGGTGCTGGGTTGGATGCAGGAATCACTGGGGAGGAGACTTCGCGTTCAAGTTCAGAAAGGTACGAAGCGCGACATCTCGGCAGGACCAGCGCAGCCAGGACCCTTCTCATCTAAATCCCTCCTTAAAACTCCGCATTTCCGGGATGCCCTGGCTATCGGAGGTACTTATTATGGTCCCATTGCCATAGTACCTGAGTGCCTCGCAATCTTGAATGGATTTATCCTCAGAACTCCCTGTGTGCCAGGAAAGTGCAGCAATCTCCATGTTACACTGCGGAGCTGAGGCCCTGAGAGAGTAGGCAACCTGCCCAGGGTCCCAGAGGAAGTCTACGGCACAGCAGGGAAATGAACCCAGGACTCCAGCCAGCACCCTAGCCACTGAACCATCCTTCCTCTCTGGTGAAACTGTAAGAGTCGCTTATTTGTTGAGTAACTGCCCCGCAAAGGTGGCACATGCCTAACCCGAGTCACCACGTGATCGGATTGCGATTCCCCTCACGCCGCCCTCTCTAGTGCCCGAACACCTCATGCCATGTGCATACTTTACATGGGCAACTCTCTTCGGCAGGGCCTTGTCCCTTTCTCCAAAGCCCCCATCTGCTGGGACACAATGACAGCACAGAAAGCCCTGGGAGCGGACAGTCAGCCTGCAGGTCTGTTTAGCAAACATGTCAAGACCAGAGGTGGCATTCGCCTTAAAACAATATCAAAGAGTAATAGTCCCATGGACTAGAGACAGGCTACTTTAAAAGCAGCAGAGCTCTGGGCAGCTATTGTACTGTATTTCTCCACCACCACCCTCCTCTTTTTGAGCTCCGGAGGGTTCCTATCCTCTGTTTAAAAACCCCACATTTAATCAATTGGACAGAAAGCCTTAGAGTAAAGGAATGAGATTTTTAATTATTGCAACACCCAAGTGCCCTGGTGTTATGATGGTGCTTCTAATTTAGAATTCTAGTTGGAGTCAAAACTAATAAGCTACAGGTACCTGGAAAAAAAGAGAGAGAGAGAGAGAGAAACAGGCCTCCTCTGAAGCTCATGGAAAGTCAACGAAAGATGTTGGCTTTGGATAAGCCCTTATCTATTTACTTTGCCCTAGTTTAAATCTTAGATGCAGCCAGAAAACTGGCCTTTATCTTCCCATAAGACAATATATTAAAGATCGCTCTGTTTTAAGCTTAGTCTCATATGGCACCTCCGCCACCACTACATTCCTTTGTGTTTATCTGCCCTCTTCAACCCTTTCGCTCCGATCAGATGCACACAGCACATCGTGTCTTCAAGTGACATGGCCGAGGTTACGACAGAGACAGGTGCTAAGAGAACTACTGCCCTGCAGCTATCTGCAGGAAGAGAGGAGATACAGGGTTAGAAGGTATTTCAGATTAAACACAACAATGGCAAACACCTGCCCCGAGGCTACACATTCTCTGCCAGCGCAAGCTGCAGCCTCCGCGCGCCCCAGAAACAGCAAAGCAAACACCAAGTTCTCTGCAATGCGGCGTTGTCGCCCGTCAAGTGATGTTTGCTAATTTACAGGGGGGGGGGAAGTGAGAAAGAACGTTCCCTATTTTAAAACCAGGCTGTTTGCACAGGTCTGAGATGCATTTTTTCCTTTGTAAAGCCTTTTGTATAGCACTTGATTGAACGAAGGAGTTGTTCTCCTTTACTGGAAGGCTTGGTACATTAATAAATTAACACAGGGCACGCAGCACTTAAAGGGCTTGAACCAACAGCCACGCACTAAGTTACACGGAATTACATTAAGCAGCTTGTCACCAAAGCTCTATGCTGTGATGTATCCCCGTGACATTCATTAACACTAATGACAAATCACACAACCCAGCCCCTGCGTGCAGCTTGGAAAATATGTGCCCTTAAGGGTGGAGATCAAAGCCACCAAAACCAAGAAAACCAGATCCTAGCGAAGGCTGCACGGCCACCCTTTTACTGCTGCACTGCAAACAACTATTGCAACGCTCTTCAGCCAGCAGGAGACAGGATTTTCCAAAGGCTGGAGAGAGCCATCACACAGGAGAGGGAGGCTTGGAACAAGGACTCAAGGCAGTGTCACGTTAACACAGCGCAGCACCAAGCGTTTATAGAAAGCAGAGTTGTGCAGGCTTTTGTAACAAAGCCACAAGGAACTCAACCAGTCGGATGTGGGAGGGAAGCTGGCAAAGATACAGCCGATGCTTTTAAGCAATTCCACCAGCTTAGTTCTAACGAATTTTCCCATTTTATAGATGGGGAATCCCCATAGAACAGGGAGAGTCTTTGAGACTGGAGGAACTTTCTAAGGGCACCATTTTACCAGAGCTGTGCAACCCTTCGGGGTTCCTGCAACCTTTCAAGGGAACAGCCAAATTTTGCCCCTCATGGGTGGTGGAGGCAGGATCTCCATTCCAGATGGGCCTTGTGACACATACCTTCTCTGACAGGATAATCCCTCTACCTTCCAGCATCAGGACCTGGAGTAGACAAGGCCTGGAAACCCCTGTGGTCATTGACTCACGCCTCTCAATTACAAGCACAACAGTCATTGCCAGGATGCGAATCGGCCACTACGGTGGACTGCTGCAGCACTAGAAACCTATAAGATTAGCCTAAAAGAACACTAATGATCTGGTGATTTAACTGTTATGGATCCTGTGGGTGGAATACAGGGGATGGGGAACCTGGTTCTGCTGATACCAGCAATAATCATAAGTCCAGGGGGGAAAAGACCCGAGCGGTAACGTCACAAAAAGGGAACTGCTCATGGGGAAAGTTTTGGCACAGAGCGTACTAGTGAAGGAGAAGATACGGCACTACTGCAGAAGCAGGAGCTGGGCACGTCCAGCAAACTCTACGACCCTCCTCTCCAGCCGTAAAGCGACACATGGAACCATCAGCCCCCAGAACACTCGCCAAGAGAAAGCACCAAAGGCAAATCAACCAGCCACCACCACCACCTCCTCTGCACATCACCACCAAACGTGCTGGTGAAACACAGTGGTGGCCGTTTACTCTTGCCTGAACAGCTGGGGAAAGGGGAGGAGCAGTAACCAGGCTAGGGACCCAAGTTTTCAGGCTGCGTCTACACTAGCCTGCTTGTCCTGTTAAAGAATTCCTGCTGTCTGTCTCTCCTTTCGCCTGGCTCCCTTGGTGAAGGCACCAGTGGGAGCGCTAGTGTAGTCAGGACACCGGCAGCCACCAGTGTTTAAACCCTCAGCCCACACAAGTGTGCTGTAAGCAGGGGAGAAAGCCTTTGGCTGGAGGGCCAGAACGAGGGGCTGCAGAGAGCTCCCTCTCCAGTCCCTCCAAAACCTGCTTTGCTTGGTCCTTCCTTCCGTTTGCACCCCCAGACTCTGCCCCCACTCAGCAATGCTCCAAAGCAGAGACACCACAGAACGCAAATGCAAACATCTCCACCCGCAGGGCCACCAGGCAAGGTGCAGAGAGCTGGCTCCTGAGATCAGTGCAGGGGAGCGAGGCCTTTCACAGGCCTGTGGCTAACTCTTGGAGGTGCTCGCCCTGTCAGACCACCGTTCAGAACCAGCGCTATTGCCACAGCATAGACAGGGCCCAGTGTAAACGCTTTCACACACTCACCCACATGGGGTCGCTCCCATCCGCATCCTGCATCCGGACACAATCCATACTAATCTCTATTTTGTTTGTAGGGCCATTGTCTGAGGTATCTTCCATGAAGTTCAAGTTGATCGGCTGAACTGAACATATCGGCCTAAGAGGAAGAAAAGAGTGTCATTAAGAACAGTGGCCGAAATCCTGACTCCACTGAAATCGACAGCAAAACTCCCATTTGACTTCAGTGGGGCCAGAATTTCACCCAACAGCCAAGCATCTGCCAGCCGGTAGCACCGAGAACCCCCACGCCGAGTATGGGGGAAATAAGAGAGCTCATGGTGGTAAATGCCTCAAAGCCGGCAGGAGAGGATCTAAACCTTCCTCTCACTGTGCTACAGCTAACAGTGGGTGTCAAGAAGGGGACACAGTCCTCCCTCGTTCCCCAGAAGCTCCATCCCAATGAAACCCAAGCACAACCCAAACCTCCCTGGAAGGTTTCACTAAAACCGCTTCACTTTTCCTCCCCTCCCCTCCGCATGTCTCGGAGCCGGGTAGGACCAAAGGATCAATACTGGGGGGAAGGGGCATTCTCACCATTCCCAACCTGGCTGAGGCCAGGAGCTCCTTGAAATCTCACTCCTTGTTCTCCCAGACTTTCCCTCCCCTCAATGCAGCGCCTAGGCGTTAGGAGATGCATTGCAGGGAGGAGTCAGAGGGGAGGAGAGGTGGATGCTACCCATGGTCTTACTTCGAGAAATCTAATAGGCAGGGCAGATGAGCAGGGTGGCAGGGCCGGCATTATGGGTGGGCAACCACTAGGCTTGCCAACCCTCCCAGACTGGCCAGAAGTCTACCGGAATCGGCATCAATCTCCCGGTGATGACTGAAAGCAACCCAGGAGATTTTAATAGGTACAGTACAATTAATGTCATTAAGTCATGTTGGGGGGAAAAAAAATCTCCCGGAATAGCTTCAATGACAGTTGGCAACCCTAGCAACCGCCCAGGGCGCCGTGGTCAAGAGGCCAGGAGCGGGGCAGGCCTAGGGAGCGGGCAATAGGGAGGGGGTAGGCAGCGGGGGCCAAGGGGATGGGGGAAATGAGGGGAGGAACCCGGGGAGGCAGCGGGGCCTGGATGGAAGCCAGGGCACCATTTTCCCTAAGGCCAGCCCTGCAGGGCAGTTACCCTATGCCCCAACTTCCAGGGGCAGCCACATCACCACGCTGCTCGGCTTTCTGGGGGGCCTCTGCCACTTGGGGGTGGGAGGGAACACTGAAAACATTTCCCACTCTGGATCAGCAAAAACAGCTGAGGCTGCTCCTGCTAGTATTACTGCAAGAACTGAAGTAAGCTCTGCCCGGCAACTGCCCCAAACTTCCCACATCAACCTGCCTCAACCCTGACCTGATGAGACATGCCCACCCTTCTGAGGGTGCGCAGTACCCCACTTCTGTTCTCTCCAGGTTCTTATACCGCACTCAGCACCGCAGTGTCCGAGCATCTCCCAGTCGTGCATTAGGCCACATGACTAACATCTGTCCCATGTTTGTTCTCTCGGCCTCCCCCAGGGGCAAAAGTGTGTCCCCATGTCCAGCCAGTCCATAGCCTCTCTACTGAGCTTGTCAAGGGTGCCACATGTGAAACGGACATCTGTCCACCATGAACCACACTGAGACGCACTTCAGTGCCCCCAGCGGCCACCCAGTAACCATGAGTGACCGCGGAGTTGGCTAGATCCCTAGTGGTCACCTAGACCTAGGTCACTCTGGAATCTACAATACCAATTCTCTGAGCCACCCTGACAGCCTGTCCCCCAAATGCCTGTCTGCAGCAGTCTCTGTCTGCTGGTACTTACTGTTCCAGGAAGTCCCAGATTTGCTGGAAAACCTCTGGACTCAGGAATTCTCTTGTCTGCGAGCTCTGGGACATGGTGGATCGGTAGTAACTCTCCGTCCAGGAGAAATGGCCTGGAGTTTCCACAAACCTTACAATAAATAAATAGATGGCGTTGAGTCCTCGATTACACTACTCAGGAACCCATAAACAGAAACAATTGTGTGAAAAAGGGAGACATGCTAAATGTCTGAAACATTCATAGCTGTACAATCTGCTTCTCCTGATACTGGGGACATGTTTAGAAGGGAGAGACTTAGATCACCTCTCATGTTATCGTAGACATCCCCCACCCACCCCACTATAATTCTGTATTAGATGGAATCCTACAACCAAACTTTATGTCATCACACATAAATCACCACAGTATTTTGCACTTAAATGGGGTGGAGTACAGGGCTGGGAACCAGGAGATCTGGGTTCTGTTCCCATCTCCGTCACTGACCTGCAGTGTGGCCTTGGACAAGTTAGCTTGCCTCTGTTTCCACTCCTACATCTGTCTGTCTTGTCTATTTACAGCGTAAGCTCTTTGGCACAGGGACTGCCTCTAACAGGTGTCTGCAGAAGACCTAGTGTAACGGGGCCCCGTAAGCAGTACTGTTATGTAAATAATAAATGATTATACTGTAGCTTTGATCTTGGGCCAAAAGCGGTGATTTTGAGAAAACTTTCGTCCATTTTTTGGTTTAAAAGCATATGTACTTTTCCTGCTTTAGAACTATTTGCAATTTGTAGCACCGTGATTGCACATGCTCAAATTAGATGTAAAGTGGTGTTTTAATCTCATTTTTCTTGTTAAAAAAAGAATCCCAAGTAAATTCAGTGTTTAAAGATTTAATTAATGAATAGCACCCAAAAAAGCAAAAAATACAACCCTTTCATGTGCAAAAGTACACACTCTCTCTCTCTCTCTCTCTCTCTCTCTCTGAGTCAAACTCATCACACACTTAAGCAGCCCCAACTCCCCTGAGGACGGCAAAGCTTTCCCACAAGCATAGCTTGAATTGCTAGCAATGGGCTTTCCGTTTAGCACAGGGCGTTCAAGTGAAGGGCCTATGCACAACTGGTAAGAGAGCTCTGGTAAAAGCCATCACGCCCACTAAGAACCATTACTGTGCCTGGGTTACAGCGAGAACCCCTCAGGAGAGCACTTGGGAACAGACGGCTTTATAAAATGGGCTGCAATTTCTTTTGCTTTATATTTTCGATACGACCTGGCCTCCCATGGGCCGAGAGAGGACTGGATGAAGCACACAAGCTTTTGAAAAAGCTGTCCCTTTATTTAGATTTGTACAAATGCTTAAGAAAAAAAAAAAAGCGTGACAACCACTGTCCAGTATTGAACCAGGGATCTCCAGAGCTCAGAGCACAGGTCTCTGCAGCTGGATCTGAAGGACCAGGCTTTGAAGCTGAGCACTAGAGCAGACTCACATGCTCTGTGGGTCAGGTGGGGGGAGGAGGAAGACAAGAGCACTTGTGCAAACCTTGGTATAATTTAGCACATTGCACTTTATGACAGTAGGATCCAGAGGCCTCAGGCCGGTGACGGCCCCACTGAGCAGAAACAGGAGTGACAGTTCTCCACTTGCCTGCTTCACCTGCCCACTCCCCAGCTACCACTCCAGCGCCTCCTGCCTCTCCTCTCCCGCTCCCCAAGCCCTGCACCAACACCCCATGCTCCTGAGGATGCCAAAGAAAACAGGGATGAAAAGCATTAAACCCTGAGCTCTCCTTGCCACAATTCCTGACCCCTTCGTCCCCTGGATCAAGGTGCTCAGCAATGCCCAGAGCCCCTGCTCAGGACCTACGGGGAAGCAGGAGAGATCACTCACTTTGCTACATGCAACAGATCCTTCGTAGCCTTGACCTATGGATTCCACAAGCTCCACCGGCCCTTAGACACTGCTCGCAATTGGGGCACCTATCCCTGACCTCATATCAATGGCAATACACATTATCAACCCACCAATCTCTGCCAAGCTCCCTGCATGCACAAACCTGTTTGCCACTGACCCACCAGGAGCCCGGGGCCAGCAGCTAACAATCACTGACTGCCAATAACTCACCCCTTAGGAAGTGACTACGACCAATCACATCACCTCAGAGTTAGTCACCAAGCCACGCCCCACAGGTCTTCCTCCAACCAAGGACTCCTCAGCACCAGAGTCCTCCTGCAAGTTACAACTCGCCCCACATGGTTCCTAGCTCCCTCAGCCCTAAGGAACTAACCAACACAGCTTCAGGCACACAGGCACAGGAGCAGACCATCCTAATCAGCAGCAATGCAATCCACTGTGTAGACCTTGTTTTTGTTTCTGCCCCAAATCAGGCACTCTCAGCAGCCCTTCTGTGACAAACCCTCAGTTATGCTGCTTCGGGGAGTTAAACAAACGAACCCACAGCCAGTGTAAATTGTTTGTTTGTTTGGGGGGAAGAAATGCCTGGGAATTTCCATCTAGTATCAGGCAATTGGGTCCTTCAGAGTCTGTATCCCACCTCCACCAGTGGCCAGCACCTAGGAAGGCACAGAGATATATATACATATACATTGATACATGCCCAGGCAGAGGGTATAATCAGATGAGCTTGGCTGTGAGACTGCAAGTCTGTCCACATTCTATGCAGCCTCAGCCCTCCCTGGCCCTCCTCTAGTGCTATGACTTCCCATGGGCCACATCCATACGACACCTCACGTTTCAGTCCTCTCGACCCACACAGGGTGAGCCTGGGGGTATTTATTTGCAAATGGGCCCTGTCGGATTACGGGTCCACACTTTTCAAGAGGTGCAAATTAAAAGAGCTTTTACATTTCCCTAGACCAACAGAAATGTACCATTATTTCTTTCTTTTAAATTCCAATATAAAGCTTTTTAAACAAACAAGCTCTGTATTCCCCTTCTGTACGCTAGTGCCTCTGCCTCAGTTTCCCTATTTGTGCAATAACAACCCCCCCCCATCCTCACAGGGAGGCTGTATGGGTTCACTAGCTAACATCTGCACAGATTTAAAGAGGGAAAATGTTACAAGAACAGTCAATATTGCTCTTCGCTCAGCTGGGACAATGGCAATTGGCAGGTCACTTCATATTTATTTGCTGAGGCCTTTCCAAAGCATCCTGCTTCCAGCGCACTAAAATACCGAGGTTACTGTGCTGCAAGGAAATGGTTACATTTAAAATAAAAGTCATAACACATATTAGGGCCGGGGTTCTCAAACTGGGGGTCGGGACCCCTCAGAGGGTCACGAGGTTATTATATGGGGGGTCGCGAGCTGTCAGCCTCCACCCCAAACCCCACTTTGCCTTCAGCATTTATAATGGTGTTAAATATAAAAAAGGTGTTTTTAATGTATAAGGGGGGGGTCGCACTCCGAGGCTTGCTGTGTGAAAGGGGTCACTGGTACAAAAGTCTGAGAACCCCTGTATTAGAGTGTTTCCTTTCCCCCCACCTCAGCAAAACCTAAATCTGGTGCCTAACCTCTCGGCACCACCCCTTTTAGCCTGCTAGGCATCAGAGCAGCCTCCGTCTACTGAATAGTTTACAGGAATGCATGGATTTGTTTTCCTGCAAAAAAAGCCAGGGCATTAACTCCATCCATCTGATCTCACTCTACGCATTTAGGCCCCCAGCCTGCTGTTTAAGTCACGCAGGTCTCTGTGACTTCAGTGAGATTGTGTGTACAGAGTTAACCACACATGTAAGTGTTTTCAGGACTGGGAGCTGGGTTGCTACTTCCAGTCACTAGATTGTGTTACTTTCACACAGCACGCGGCATCCCAAAGTGCATTACATAGTTAACGTGTGACACTGCAAATGCTACCACGTACAGGGCTTACTGCTGGGCATTACTACCAGACTATTGACTTTAATGGGACTGAAGCCTGGTAGCAAGTGTTTGTACAATTGGACCATATACTGACACACAAACTATAAACTGGGTTCACTTCACTGACCACTGCAGTGCAGACACCTCTAGGGGGAAACACAGCCACTGTTTAAATGGAACATTATATGACGGTAAACAGAGAATTACCAGATCCAGTTACAACAGACCGGGGAATGTAGACAGTCACCAAGTTGTAATTTGGCTTGAACACTGGAGCTGACAACTCTACTCTTATAAAAAGCTCCAGGGGATCTTCAGTGATCAAAAGGACCATGTCTCATCTAAGAGGCACTCTCTCTCCATCAGTACAATTTTCCCTAGCACTGTGCCGGAGCATTGCTTACACACGGACTCAGAGTTCAGCCTACTGAGTCAGCAGGATCGCTTCCAGCATCAGCTACTGTTAGGTGTGTGCCTCCTCCTCCTCAACACCCACCCACCTGATCCTATTTACCTTGCAAGACCAGATGGAATCACAGCATGAGGTTCTGTATCACAGTTGCAAGGGCTTTTCACACATGCATAGCCATCCTCACATACAGAGCCTCATGTGCATTGAATGCTTTTCTCTCGCTGATAATTTTACAAGGATTGTGTGACAGAATTGTATCATATCCCTTAGGTGGGAAAACAACATAATTTGCCATGAAACTGACTGACAGGTCACTTTTAAAACCTGGTTTCAGAGCAGCAGCCCTCTTAGTCTGTATCCGCAAAAAACACAGGAGTCCTGGTGGCACCTTAGAGACTAACACATTTATTTGAGCATCAGCTTTCGTGGGCTACAGCCCACTGCATCCTATGAAGTGGGCTGCAGCCCATAAAAGCTTATGCTCAAATAAATGTGTTAGTCTCCAAGGTGCCACCAGGACTCCTGTGTTTTTTTTTTTAAACCTGAGCAGTTTGCACTTACACAGCACCTGTGCTCTAACTAGCTTAAATGGGCTGTGCAAATATTAACCCTCCCCACAGATAGGAATAAAAACCCTCAAACAAAGAGATGGTAAGGTGAGGCACAGCAGATTAGCCCTTCTGAAAACCAGATACCTAAACAATTGCAGTTCCTATTCACTTCTGCCAGAGCTGTGGATTCCCAGAACGTGTGACAATCAAACCTTAAGTGACTAGTTTAGCACCAGGGCAAGTCATTAGCGGATTCAGGAAGAGACAAGAGAACCTAGAAGCATCAACTCATTCCCCCACAACAATTCTGCCTCTCCTACCCTAGGAGAAAGAGGGCACAATGTTCTCTTAATCAGAAACAACACTTCTGACGTCAGGGAAATGGTGACAGAGGAGAAAACTGCTGTGGTGACTGTGGCAGGGTTGATATTCCTACCATGGGAGCATTACTCGGTGCATATGTTTTTGTTTACAAATCACTAGCGAAATGGAGCACAAAAGCCTATTTTACTTACACTTCTGAAAGGAGAGAACCCGTCTATGCCCACAGCACCTAGAGAAAGAAGGCCTGTGTTCGAGACCAGACACACCCAGCCTTAGGGCCAGGTGCTTCGTATTCATATAAGGAGAGGGTCTGGGGCAGAGATAAAGCTCCATAGTTGAGTCCATCTGCCTCTCGAGCAGTGGTTCTCAAACCTTTGTACTGGTGACCCCTTTCACATAGCAAGCCTCTAGTGCGACCCCTCCTTATAATTATATTTTTATAACCTTTTTATATCTTTAACACCATTATAAATGCTGGAGGCAAAGCAGGGTTTGGGGTAGATGTGAATAAGAAATCATAGGGAACTCCAAAGCTGTAAGCCTTAATGATCTGTTTTTCAGAGGCATTCACACTGACTCCAGCATCTCTGGAAAATCAGGCCTTTTTGCAGGGGGTAGGAATTTTCTCCCTTTAACACTAATAGTGTGTGAACTCTTGACACAAAATTGCCTTGGTTTATAAGCCTTAACTCCATGGCATAGAAGTCTGGAGGAGTCTCATGGGGGGGCTTATAATTCATGCCAAGGATGGACAAACTAGAGCAGATCCCACCCTAAAGCAAACTGTTTCTGAAGACTGGAAAGTTTGGGTTACGGGCTCTTGCTTCTTTCTTCTCTCCGAAGACAAACATTTTTTTCCTTCCCGGCCCCGTGGTATTGCTGGGGTCCATTTGGAGGGGCTTGCATAACATGAGAAAGGCTGCAGCATCTCAGGGAAAACAAAAGGGCCAGAAAGCAGTTTTCTAAAAAGCCTGCCCCCATTTACAAACAGGAGCCAAGCTCCAAATAAATGTCTACTGACCCGCCCCCCAGCGCCAGAGCAGCTTGCAAACCTTAGATCACGTTGTCCTCCCAGCCCTCCAGTGAGGTAGGGTAGCAGTTCCCCCATTTTGCCGGCAGGGCACCGAGGTACAGAGACAGACATTTCCAGAAGTGACCAGTGATTCTGGATGCCTGACTAGAAACACCTTAAAGGGCCCTGATTCTCAAGCAGTGGGTGCCCTGTATTTTCTGAAAAATCAGGCCCTTTTAAGGTGTCGCAGGGTAGGGACCCACTTCTGCCCATCTTGGCCATAGAGATCGCATAGGGAGCCCACAGGACAAGGATTTGAACCCTAATCCCCTGTGGCTCACTCTAGTGATTTAACCAGACAGGCTACCCTTCCTGAATAACTAACCCTTTACACCTCACCTAGTCCTTAACACTAGGTGCATGGCTAGGGGGCATAGCTGGTTAAAGCATTAGCCTTCGACAGCCTGAGGGCTGGGGTCAAACAGAGAAGCCGGTCAACAGTGAGAGGAGTCGGTGGTCTCAGGCTCGACCTCCGTGATTCTAACCAAACACTGGCCTCTCCCTGCAAGAGCCGAGGAATCCATTCAAGTACGTGAAGAGGCACAAGATACAACCACAGTAGAATTCAAAAGCAGTCTACATAATTGACCAAATCTTGGTATAGTCATATTTTTAGTTCTTGAAAGGGGTGGGGGCCCTTGTTCTTTCTGAGTGTGCTGCTAAAACTCTAGGAACTTGGCAGCGTTCAGAGCGCTGGAATTCCCCCTGCTCTACATTTTAACACTGCAGTGATTTGTAGACATCGCTATTTAATGAAGCACACAGCTGTGCAAGAAGAGAAGGAGGCGGAGTTGGCAGCCTGGGACAAGCGAGAGCGTCTGGCAAGCAGTGTCATCTGGAATTCCCCTAACTCTGTGGGACAGGCTCACCCCCCCCCCCAATATACACGCTGGAAGAGCTTGTTAAAGGCCACCAATAACCAAACACAGGCATATTGCATCAGGGATGGGTCCCTGTGTGAGCAGCCCTCCACCCCAACGCCTGGGGAGGCTCAGATCTGAATGTTGCCATCGTCCCCCATCTCCAAGAAGGCCAATACAAAACCCTTGGATCCAAACACTTGCATATTCTGTGAAAGGCTGGAAATTCAGACCCTAACTTTAGGGATCAGACGCTTCCTGAATCTCCGCCCCCTGTCCTCCCCCCAACACTTCATCACTTTCTAAACTTCCTGACAGGCCTCGGAACTGAGGCCTAGTGAACCAATGTGAGTAAAACAAGGAACCACCCCAAACTTGGATCACACATTTTTTTCCCCTTGTTTTCCTGCCTACCGCTGAATGTCAGGAGCTTGACTCATGGAACCCCAAGAGAGACTGGTGTCTGGGGATCCCTGGCCCAGTAGCAGTGGGCATTATTGGATGGCACACAATTATTTATTCTTACTTAGGTTTCCAGCCCAGATTTCAGATCCAAGTAGTTTCAATCAGCCGCCAAACTTCAGGGATCTGCTCCAAATACCTTGGGACTCCCCCACCACATTCTGGGCCCACGACCTTTATTTTGTAAATGCCTGCAGGTGGAAACGGAGGTAGCCATGGTGTAGGGGGGATGTGACTATGGAGAAGGGCAAGCAACCCTCAACAAAATGGGGGTTTTCGTAGCAAAAGAAGATGCCCACCCAGAGCACAAGTCACAGCTATCCCTGTATTTCTTGGGTCGCTAGGGCCTGATTCGTTTTTTCCAGATCCTCAGCTACCAGCATCCCAGAAAACACACAGACAACAGCAAAGAATTTGTGGGGAGGGACTCAAACCAGATGAGACCTGGGGAATCAGGACAAGGACAGGAACTATGGGCTGGGAAACTGATTGTGCCATAGGGAAGAGCGTGGAAGGGCCGCAGGACAGGGCTAGTTTTATCAGCCGGTAGGAACTCCTTGGCCTCAAGGTGAACCAAGCGCTGCCCACACAGAACAAGAGCAGGAGCTGGGAGCGGCAACAGCAGGGGAGAGCCGGAGAGAGGAACTGGGCTCAAGACACACAAGGAAAATATCTGTGTAACACAGGAAGGCATCTCTACAGAATCAATCATGCACAGCCTAGGAAGGAGCTAGAGACCCTTAAAGGGACACTGACTACTTTTCAATTCTGGTTTCTGGTAGAACCCTCTGTAATAGCATGTCCTGATTTTCTTTTTTAATTCCTTTTTCAGAGGAGGAGGAAAGGGGTGTTTTGTTCTCCTGTTGGTCAGGGTTCTTTCTGCAAAGAAGAAACTGACTGTACAAAAGAAACAGTGAAACTAGCTACAGCCAAAACCACTGCGGAATGAACATATCCACAAACTGAAAAATTATTGTTATTCACGAGCATCTTTCAGTTACAGTCATCTGGGGTGTTATTGTACCCATAGGAGGCGTGACATTTTCCAGTTCATGTCACCCTCTGAGTGCATATTACCTTGTTACTGACTGCAACCACATGACAGTAACCTGATCGGAGTGGGCAGCGAGGGTCCCCTCAGAGAGGGATCCACCACAGCTGAGAGCAAGGAATCATCCTCTGTCTCCCAAGGACAGCCACGTCTGCAGGCGGAATGGAAAAGCCATAATAAAGGCACCAGCAAACCATGGAGGACTGGGACTTCTGCCCTCCATGCTTCATCATAATCACCCTGACAACTGTCACTCGTGACCTCCTCTCATTAGGTATTATGGGCATTTCTTTAGTTGGCAGAGGTAGTGCTGCCAAGTGGAAAGAGCAGTGGCCTATGGATCAGGCAACTAGGATTCTAACAGCATCTCTGCCCCTGGCCTGCTGGATGATGTTGGGCAAGTCATGTCACTCCGTGCCTCAGTTTCCCCATTTGTAAAACAATGATAATGATCTTTGTAAAGAGCTTGGATGAAAAGTGCTATATAAGAGCTTGGTCTCAGTACCACCACTCTAGCAGTTAAATGTTACAGAGAGGGTTTCCAGTTTTCGACTTTAAGAGAAAAACCTACCCACCAGTCTTTTATTTATTAAATAATAAAAATATTTTTTTTTTGCAATTTTGAAATTTAAATACTCCCTCCACACACACACACACTTTTCTGTTAGATCCTGTCCCCAAGTGTGTTGCTGAGATGTTTAATAATGCTGTCCTGCTGCAGATGGGGAGAACTTTATTTAACACAGGAAAAGCTCTCATCTGCACAACATTCTTGGGGGAAAAAAATCTTCAAGTTAATGGAAAATTCAAATTCAATGCTCTCAAAATAAAACCCGTTGGGTTTTTTTTAAACCTTCCTCCTCCCAACAAAAGAAAAAGGCAAAATATTTGGTTTGAAAATCTCCTTTACATTGCAGAACAAAAGCACAAAGGGTAAAATTTTCATGAACACCTAGGTAGGTGCTGAGGAGTCTATGCCCCATTTTCAGAAGTCACCTGGGCACTTGACTTTCGGTGGAACTTAGTCTCCAAAGCACATAGGTGACTCTGAAAATTGGACTTGGACTCCCAAGTTACATAAGTGATTTAAAAAATTCCCACCCTAAATTTTATCCAAATTCCAGAAAAAAACCCCACCAAAACTGGAAACTTGCATTCTATCTGAATCTGTTTATGCCCTAAATTTGCTCATTGAAATATTTGTCCAGTGATACCTGGAACTTGGTCATCAGCCTTTTCATCTTTTAAAGCAGTCCCAGCCGCCCAAAATTTTCCTGATCAAATAGGAGGGGAGTGTCCAACAACATCACAAAACCACTGAACTAGAGCTTCAGATCTCTTTTCTTTATAATTATTTATTCATAGGTTTCTAGACCATTCGTCACCTTAATACCTGAGCATCTGTGGCTTCAGGGTTTTAGCAAAAATTGATTATAAATCTAATATGAACAGAATTCCATGAGGGCCTTGCCTGTGATAGCAGGGGACTGCACTCCCTTCCGGTCTGTGTTCTTGTAAGAGCTGTCTGGATGCTGATCCTGTTTCAAGATACACAGCTTGGGACCCTAGGCTAATATTTTCAACTAGAGTTCCTAAAAGGGCACTGAAATCCATAGTCAAGCATCTAAATAAATGGCCCAAATTTCAGAGGTGCTAAGAACACACAATTTCCTACCTTACTTCCTGCCTGAATATGGCACCCAACTTAGAACATTTTGACTATAGTTTTGAAGCTTTGCCCATAGAACAAAGGGATAAGAACCCCTTTATCAGACCATCCTGTGTTACGGCCATTAGTTTTCAGGGCCTGCATTACTCACTAAGGATACAAGTTCCCATGAGTCATGCAGGGTTCCCCCAAACAACAGAAGCTTTATAGCCCAGCAGCCATGTTTTTGTTCAGGATTTGTGTTTGTGCCTAGCCCAGTGGGGTTTTGATCCACAGCCAGGGCTCCTAGAAGCTCTGGTCCTACAAATCAAAAAGAACAGACGGCCATTTTGTTTGAGCCACATGTATTTGTCTAAGCAGCAAAGAATCCTGTGGCACCTTATAGACTAACAGATGTTTTGTAGCATGAGCTTTCGTGGGTGAACACCCACTTCTTCTTCTTTGTCTGTTTTAGTTAGGTTTAGCCTCCGCCTGTTATTTCCCCATTTGAAGCAATTACAGTGACAATGAGCCAATTTCTGAGTTTTACCCAGGTCTCACTCACACAATACTCCCTTTAAGCCCCTTGGGGGCCCTGGGTTTGGTCCTACGTACGCAACGTACCCAGTGATATTGGAGAGCATTAGTAATATCCACAGGTATGGAATACAGAGTGTACTGCAAACAGCATTGTAAATTAAGTCCAGAGCTGGTGCAATGCCCCAACATAAATATCAATCAATCCAGGTAATAAATCCAATGGTTGCTTAGAGCTCAACATAACTTCATGTAAGCAAATTCAGCACAGTATGAAATGGACTTACACATGCACACACACAGAGCTCGCCCCTAAATTAAATCCAAATGCATGAGTTTGCATTACTGTACCTCTCTGTAAATTAACTAATCAAAGGCACTCCTAAAGCTTCAACCTCCGCTCGGCACTGGGTCCCTAAAAACTCTAACAACATCATGACCATACTCCTGCAGACTGGAAGGAAACACTGCTTGCCACACAAGAGACAAAAGCAAGAGGAATCTAAACTGTAGCAGCCATTAATGTACCTAAGCTGTGTTCTTAACCATGCAAGGACTCTACCTCCAGCTCTCTGTTTGCCTGGAAATGGCCCAGTGTTGCTTGCTGCAGGCTCAAAGGCCCCCTCCCAGGATGCCCTGCAGTGCTCAGCAGAGCAGGCAGGTTAAACACGCTGCAGCAGGCCAGGAACCTCCACCCAGAACCTTGCACCAAACAGGCCTCTTAGCAGAGCAAGGCAGCAGTTTGCACTAGCGCCCTCTAGCCATGCCACAGCCGGTGACCTGACACCCCCGGGCTGGATTCTCAGGAGCACAGAGTCAGGTTTTTCAGTGCCCAGCACTCGTAAAAGGAACCAGGTTTTAACATGACCTCAGTGCCTATTTAGGCACCTAACTAGAGGACAGATTTTCAGAAGCACCCAGCAGCTCCCATCGAGGCAATCTAGCCCCAATGTGACCGAACACCGTGTCTCATTGTTTCCCTGACCCATACAGACTTTTTTCTTTTTTGGTTCTGGAAGCTCCGGGATAGGTCAGCCGCTTTCTGGGTAGCCCAACAAACTGTTACTACACCACAGCTCTAAGAATATTAATGACCTTCCTAGTCTCCCCTGGGAAATGGTGAAAGAAGGACGTTAGCAGATGAGGTGGGCAATATCTTTTATATCTCACCCATATCCTGGGACCAAAACAGCTGCAATAACACTGCAACCAAGTGAGCAGAAAGAGCATTTAGACTTGATTGAAGAAGAACTGTTTGTGCTGCAGTCTGGATAGGCAGAGAAGGTTGATGGATACAGAGCTAAGACAAGATGGACTCCCAAGTCATTGCAATTAACATAGTTACCTCATCATGACATTTCTAAAATACAGTGGGGCGACTTCTGGGCTGTCTTGCATTTATCCAACATAGGGTGGAATCAATGCAGAATATGGCCATGTGTGGATATTCTTTTTACTGGGACATTACTGCTTAATAAGGAGCTGTCACACATTCATGTTCCTCATAACAATGGCATTCACAACTATTTTACAGCTACAATTAAAATCAAAAGGAATTGTCTTTCGATGCCTCTGGGCGAGCTCTTAACTCAACATCAACAAGCAACCTGCTGATCCGTCTTTAATAATGGATTGCACCAGACAGTTCAATAGGTGCACATAGAAGCAGCCAGCAAGCCTTTAAGGAGCCTCAGAGATCTCGACTATGCGGCAGGGTTCTGTGATCACAGAATGGCTTTGACCCAAAATTCATCCATTTACAAAAGAAACATTGTCAAGGGGGCTAGATTTTTTTTTAATGCCTAGAACAGTTTAAAAATTACAGCAATTGTGTTTCTTATTAAGCTGATCGTTGAAGCAACAGGAAATAGTAAAAGTTTAAAAAACAAAACTGCTAGACTTCCTGGGCTATTTTCAAAAGTATAAGGCCATGCCAATAACCGTGAGTACAATTTTATGTCTACTTTGTACATGCAACCATCACAATTGTCCATTGATTTCAAGAGCCGAGATTTGCAAACCTGACAGGTTTGGATAGGGTCTGGCTAAAAATCCAAACTTTCAGGTGCTTTTCTGAACAAAAGCTCAGCCCTTTTAAAGCTTTTCTGTCATTAGTATTGACACTTTTTTGTGAGCGCAGCAGTCACCCGATTGCAGCACTTACAGCAGACCATTGACTTCAGCACTCGGGGTGGGTGTACTTTTAACATTTCCAGCCTTCCTTCTAGCAATCAGCTTTCCTCAGTTTTCATTCATCTGCCGGTCTTTCTCTCTCACACACACAGACCACAGTGCAGAATAGGAAACTATTTATTGTACTTAGTGTAAAGACAATTCAGCCAACTGCATCCGATCTTCAGCAAGATAGTCACGTTACTTGAAACTGGCTCATAATTAACACTATGCAATTCCATCAGTGGAGACTGGTGGCATTTGAAAGTGGATAGAAGAAGGAGAACCAGACACCTCCAGCTAAATTACAACAGTGTCTGGTTCAAATCAGGATAGGCACGGCCCTGAGGGGCTGCCCATTGGATCTGGGAGGTGATTGCTCTCTTTTTTAAAATACAGGATAATGTGGGTAAAAGGGAGCAACTATCAGTAGGGCCCTACTAAATTCACA
This sequence comes from Mauremys reevesii, assembly GCF_016161935.1. Lineage (NCBI taxonomy): Eukaryota > Metazoa > Chordata > Testudines > Geoemydidae > Mauremys > Mauremys reevesii. Next base: position 3,661,273 of record NC_052631.1, read on the forward strand.
GTCCCTTTGGTCGATTTCATGGTCATAGGATTTTAAAAATTGTAAATGTCATGATTTCAGCTATTTAAATCTGAAATTTCACGGTGTTGTAATTGTAGGGGTCCTGGAGAGAGAGAGAGGTGTGTGTGTGTGTGTGTGTGTGTGTGTCGGGGGGGGGGGTCACAAGGTTATTGTAGGGGGGGTTGCAGTCCTGCTACCCGTACTTCTGCACTGCTCCAGGCAATGGGCTGCCTTCAGAGCTGGGCAGCTGGAGAGCAGCAGCTGCTGGCTGGGATCCCAGCTCTGAAGGCAGAGCCACTGCCAGCAGCAGCACAGAAGGAAGGATGGCATGGTACGGTACTGCCACCCTTACTTCTGCACTGCTGCCTGCAGAGCTGGGCCCTCGGTCAGCAGCCACCACTATCCAGCCACCCAGCTCTGAAGGCAGCAGCGCAGAAGTAGGGATGGCACGGTATGGTACTGCCACCCTTACTTCTGCGCTGCTGCTGGCGGGGCGCTGCCTTCAGAGCTGGGCGCCCAGCCAACAGTCGCCGCTCTCCAGCCGCCTATCTCTGAAGGCAGTGGAGAAGTAAGGGTGGCAATACCACGAGCCCTCTGAAATAACCTTGCGATCCCCTGCAACTCCCCTTTGGGACAGGACCCCCAGTTTGAGAAACGCTGGTTCCCCTCATTAAATCAGTATAGTAAAGGGTAGAAGCACACAAAAGACCAGATTTCAGGGGGGGAGACCAAATTTCATGGTCCGTGACGTGTTTTTCATGAACGTGAATGTGGTAGGGCCCAAACTATCAGCTATTGTGGACTAAAGACCAATGGACTATCCATCCCAAAGAATAACAGGATTAAGGAAGAGGAACTTTATTTGCAATAAAAACCACACCCAGTTAAATAATGGGTGTATTGGGGCAGGGAGAGGCACAGTATACACCAGTGTACGTAGTGTAAATGTAACTTCTCAGAAAGCACGATCCAGGCCGAGCAAAGGACTGAGAGCCAGGAATTCTCCCATGATTACCGTGTAGTTTATGTCCTGGATGTATGGTTAATAGATAGCGTCTAGTTCACCAGGTATTTGTAATGCTCTGCTTAGTGTACACAAACACATACACAGTCTAGACCAGTGGCTCTCAACCTTCCCAGACTCCTGTACCCCTTTCAGGAGTCTGGTTTGTGTTGCGTACCCCCAAGTTTCACCTCACTTAAAAACTACTTGCCTACAAAATCAAACAAAAATACAAAGGTGTCCCAGCATAATGTTACTGAAAAATTGCTTACTTGCTCATTTTCACCATAGAATTATAAAATAAATCGATTGGAATATAAATTATTGTGCTTACATTTCAGTGTGTAGTATACAGAGCAGTAGAAACAAGTCACTGTCTGTATGAAATTTTAGTTTGCGTTGACTTCGCTGGTGCTTTTTATGTAGCCTGCTGTAAAACTAGGCAAATCTCTAGATGAATCCATGTACGCCCTTGAAGAGCTCTGCGCACCCCCAAGGGTACGCGTACCCTGGTTGAGACCCACCGGCCTATACAGACAAGCTCTGCTGGAATCACTGCACTGTTAAATATTGGACATTGATATGGAATCTTTTGAAGGAAATTCCCAAAGTATTTCACATGCCCTATCCAGAGTGTAGCCCATTCCATGCCCAGGCCCCACCCCTCTGACTTTGTGCAGTTACTTACAACTCGGGAGGGACCTCCCAAGACACTGAAGCCCCTAGAACTACTGAGAGTGCATAAAACTGAGCACTTAGTTGTGTAAGTGTTGTGCGAGCTGAGCTGGCCTGCAGAAAGCTGGGTACTTTGCACTGGTTAATGCAGAGGACCACGCCCAGTGCCTGACCTACAAGTGCTCAGTCACCGCTAGAGTGACCGGATGTCCTGATTTTATAGGGACAATCCCGATTTTTGGGTCTTTTTCTTAGATAGGCTCCTATTACTTGCTGTTTGGTCACCTTAGTCACACCCTCAGCTCATGTTTCCTCTGGAGGCCAAGGAGGCTGTGTTGCACATTGGCAGGTCCCTGTGGGAGAGGCTTATGCTGCTACTGCCTATGTACCGGTGCATTGGCCAAGTAAGATCAGCCTCCAGGTCCCTCTGGTCAGGCCCTTTCCCAAGCAATAAACTCATACAAAAGCCTGAAGGGAAATAATTTGGACGCTGAGCTATAGCCACAAAGCTCCTTTCTGCCTCCTTATCCTGTTGTATACTGTAGCACTCTCTTCTGCCCAGGTGATGGGAACGCCACTTGTCAGGGAAACACAGTGTGGGCTCAGCGGATTGCTCCTGCCGTGTGTTCAGCATTGTCTAGCTCCCCCAGGTCCTGTCCCAGCCAACACTGAGCTCAATACGAAACCCAGAGTGGGTTTCTGAAGGCAGCCTCTTCCCTGTTTGTCCAAGGAGACGTTCTCTAGGCAAGTGTTTCTCAGCCTTTTTGATACAAGGGACCGGTTTGCTGCCTTCCTAAACTGTGTCTGGGAGATCTCAGGGCCTGGTGCTGGTCCATGGACCAGTCGTGGAGAACCCTGCCCCAGGTGACTTACACAGTCCACCCAGCGTGGAACGTTTTTATTTCCCTGCGACTAGCCCCTTTGTGAAGTGGGATGGAATCAGCTTATCCCAAAAGTCCTCCCAAACAAACCTCAAGCTTTGTTTATACAAGTGCTTGAAGTTCTGCAGATTGTACGCTGGTGAGGACACGAGACACTGGAGCACACTGGACAGCAGGTGCTGAGTTGTTGTTATCCCAGGTCACGCAAGGCAGACATTCTCTAAATTCAGGGGCACTGAGCAGGCCAGAGAGACAGGCTGGAGAGATGACATCATGCCCTAGTATAAAGAGGGGACCCACGCCATAAAGGAAGCATGGCAGGTGAAATCATGCTGGCTACATTTGGTTCTTGGCACTGTCACATTATATACGGCCTCAGGGCATTCGGCCTCACACATATAATCTTAGGAGAGGGGGACAGAGTCCCCAGACACAGAACATCCCATATACAACTTATACCGTCCCCTGCTCACAGCTTTCTGACATTGTAAAAGCCTTTGGCTCCCATAGGCACCTGCTTTTCAGAACGTAGCCATGGTTTTCGTCACACAAATTCCTGGCTCCGTAAATTGTTCAGGAAGTTTATTTAACTTCCTCTCTCACATTTGCCTGATCACACTGAATTGTTATAAAAAAAATCATAATGCTGAAAATTCCCATCTCTCAGTAGAAGAGAGAAATTGTAAAACATAGTGTCTTGTCTCCTAGTGCATTATTATTAAAATGCAAAACAAACACCAGCAAAGCAGATGGTACATGCAAGGTCTTGATTCTGTTTCTTGTCATTTTATTCTGTGCAGGGGAGCTGGCTTCTTCCGCTTAGCTGACTTCCCTCCCCCCCACCCCAATGAGCTGAAATCCAATGTGCTTGGGAGGATAAAAACAAACCAACCAAAATAAAATTATTCCCATTAGTTGGTAGATGACAACAGAAAATAAGATGTTACATTTGGTGAGGGCTTCTGAAGGACATCTAGTCCAGCCCCCTGCCTTCACCAGCAGGACCAAGTACTGATTTTGCCCCAGACCCCCCCTCAAGAATTGAGCTTACAACCCTGGGTTTTAACAGGCCAATGCTCAAACCACTGAGCTATCCCCAGGAGAGTTTTCAAGAACTAATTAGCAAGCTACCTGCTACAAACTCTGTCAGTCTACTGCTCTATGCTACCTGAAGTGCTTCCAATTCCTTCACCTCTGCGACTATGCCTGGTAGTATTGTTTGGAGTACTGGACCCCTCTATCACAATGAACCCGTAGACACCTGTAGTATTGCCAACTCTCACAATTTTATGGTGAGTTTCATGATATTTGGTGCTTTTCTTAAAGCACCAGCTCCTGGGATCACGTGAATACATCAGAATCTCAGCTTTGATTTAAAAAAAAAGTTAGTTTCTTGCCTTATGGTGGTGGAGAAAAGCTTGTAAAAGTGAACCAAAAAGGCTCAAAAGTTAAAAGGCAAATGCAAAGAACACCACTTTTTTTTTAGTCTTATGATTTGTAAACTGATCCCATGACTTAAGTGCTTGACTCATGATTTGGGAATGCTTATGGCTGGCAATACTGCAACTAAGACTTCATAGTGGTCACTGAGCTATGCACTACTCAGCAGGGATGGGACCCAGATCTTCCTACTCCAAAAGCACAGGAGCATGCTCCCTACACTACAGGAGAATCACCATTAGCTGTCTAGGATCTATGACACACAGCTGAGTATTTCAAACATGTGATGTTTATATCAACTGCACGTTGCCAACTTCTATTTTGTGCAGTTCTTCAACGTGCTTGTGGCCAGTGCCAGGGCATCTATTGCTGCATCCCAGTGGAAGACGGAGCTTTCCCACAGAGAAGGGTTGTTTTGGTTTTTTAAATTTTAAAGTATTCTTATTTTGCTGTCTAAAATGAGAATATTTAAACACTTGTAATTTAGTTCAGAGTTTTTCCCTACAGGCAGTTGCTCCTCATATGCAGAGGAACCTAACCGAATCCACCTACTAACCATGAATCAGCAATAGTTATAAAGTACCACGTGCGAGGCTCAAGCACCTAATAACAGAGGAGCCCTACATCTTTATGCAAGGAGCTGTTAGAAGTCATAGCAAGAAGGCCAGTGATACAATCAGGTATTTAGAATATACATGAAGTTATAGAGATAAATGACGTAAACAGAAAAAAGAGATGAGTATTAACAACCCTTTATCACTGGAGCTGGGGAAAAAATGAATTTTTTTCTTCCTCATTTTGCAGACTTGTTGATGTGTACTATAGCTGATAAAGAACACTCCAAAACAGCTGCAATTATTATTATAATTGGTACATCAAAAATATTTTCATTTGCATCAGAATTTTTCAGGGGCTTTTTCTGTTGACATTTCAATTAAAACAAACAAATTCATTAAAAAAAAAAATCTAAATGGGAAAAGCGTTGCCCATTTGTCATTGTCAGACAGGAAGGAGAAAGTCAAGCCAGTATTTGGTGCCGGCAATCAATCTGGGCTGAATTCTGCCCCAGGGTGCGGAGTACCTTCCTCCACAAGTACTGCCCACTAATACTTGCCGAGTAAGGTACTGCTAACACAGAGTAAGGGAGGCAGCAGCGGGCGCTTTCTAAGCAAGCGGCATGCAGCCCACACACAAGCCAGTCATTCGCCACCCTGCCTGGTGTGGCATCGTTACACCTGAGGATGTTCTGACGTGACTTGGCCCATCCATGTTCTATTTCCCTGGAAAGCCAGATTCATTTTGTGCTGGTATTTTAGTCTGAGTCCAAGGTCACACACCTGCTGGTTTTCATCTGTGATACGTCACATGCCCAGCTTTCTTCTCCTGGCTTTGGCAAATTCAGGCAGTAATTTGGGCCATGTCTCGTATTTCTTCTAGCCTGAAGAGCCATATGTTAAAGGAAAGACTCCCTTTCGGGATCCCCATTATAGCAGCGGTGCATTCCCCAGCAGCTCCGATTAAAATTCTAAGCGCACGGGACCAGACCTAGAGAAGTATTTGGGCACTTAAAAATGCAGATAGAAGCCTCGTAGGATTTACAAAACGGTTAAGCGAGTTAGGCACCTAACTCTCATTGGCTTCCAATGGGAGTTAGGCACCCGCACCTAAGCGACATTGGTACTTTTGTAAATGGCCCATTCGCCTCCTTCTTTGCCTAAATACATTTGTAAATCGGGCCTGTACTGTTCTGAAGGGACTGAGAGGGTATTTCCAAGAATACAAATATAACATTGAGCACAGGGAAGGTGTGGGTGGGGGGCCAGGAGAAGAACCGTTGTAAAACCTAATACGAATAGAAATGTTTATGGAGCAGAAATTGGGTGGATTCCCCACCTTACTCCAAAGGGCACACAGTGGTCATCCTACAACTCCAGCCCCAAACTGGGCCTTTTCTTTTATTTGCAGCTAAAAAAGACTGATCCAGGGCTGTAAATCATTGTGGCTGAAGAAAGAGGACATGGCAAGTTAACTATTAGCAAATAAATGAGGGATTATATTCACGGCCTTTACCATGAACATCGTGAGCACATCTAAACAGATGAGCCATTGAGTGTCTGGTTCATTAATTTTTTCAGCCTTGCTGGAGGTGGAAAGGTGGGGAAGGATCCCATGAATCAAGGATTCTGTCCCCAGAGCAAAAAGGACCACACTGAAGACTTTATAAATTCTCCATCCATCCCCTTTTAGAGCCAGAAAAAACAGAGACAACAGACAATTCACTTCCACTTTAATCCCTTGAGGAACACAAAAGAGATCTCCAAGCAGACTGGCACCTTCTTACTACATTCTGGGCAGTTCGTGCGAGGTTTTAAGGCAAAAACTTTAAGCACTTTGGCAATGACTATGAAAAATATGTGGTATCCGCCACACAAAAATGTCTCCTTAACAAAGAGAAAAGAGGTCCAGAAAAGGGCAACACAAAACCTGGGTGGGTGGACGGGAAGAGAGAGTGGGGTTTCTATAAACAGAGAAATGTAAAAGGACCAAGATTATTTCAAGGTTTATTCTTCTCAAGAGAAGGAAGGCTCGCAATAATGTCTGGTACAGAGCAGACCGATCCTGTGTTCTGTTGCAGTTTCACAATACAGGAAGAAGGGGGTAACTCAATGAGCAGACGTCAACATTTAAAAAACAATAGTGAAACCTATACAAGAAAACATTGACAGCAGGAGCCTAAAGTTGTCCTGTCACTCATTTGTGTTCCCCCTTTGTTAGGGCATCTCAGCAACACACTGATTTTTATCGGTTCTTAGAGTGGCCAATTGAAACAGGTTTTGCTGGACTCTTTATGCAGTGTACAGTTAACCTGTGGAACTCTCTGCTACAGGGTGTTATCAAGGCAAATAATTTACTGATATAAGGGTCTAAAAAGAGTTAGGACCTGATTTCAAACGTTTTCATCATCCAGGAGCTCCTGTTGTGACACCTATGGCCAAATTTTCACCCGAGTGTAACACACCAAGAGTGAACTCTCATGTAAATCTGGCTGCAGTGGTGGGTGATGTGCCCTGGGAATGTCTGGCCACCCATTAAAGACTCCTACCAAGGGGAACAGCCCCCACAGTTACACTGGCTAGAATACAAACAACAAGGGCTCATAAGTCTTCAGACTCAAGCAATTCCCATGGTGGGTAGCGGGGAAGGGTCAGGAAAACCAGCTCTCCTGCACCCCTCACCTCGGCGGAGCAAGCTCAGTCCAGCTCTGATTGAAGTCACTGGCAGTTTTGGCCAAGGGCTTAAGCAGTAGGTGACCACATAGCAAAGTGTGAAAAATCAGGACACTTTTTTTCGGGCGTGGGAGGGATACAGTTGCATATATAAGACAAAACCTCTAATATCGGGACATCTGATCACCCTAGTCACCAGGAGCAGGCACCATCCTCCTTATGTACTTGGAAAGCACCTAGTGCCTAGCAGGTGCTGTCAGACATACATTAATAACAAGTCACGTGTTTTTTTTTCATTTGGGTTTGGTGCTTTCAGTTCAAGCAGGATACCAGACTGGTTAGATGATTGTTCTGCCCTGGCATAGTAGTATGTATGCTAAGGTGAGCAGTAAGGAGTACAACTGTCTACAAGCAAGAAATCTGTGGAACCAGATTAACCCTGGCTGCCAGAGTGAGGTATTGATTTTGTTTTCAGATACTATGTTTAAATATTATTCTGACAACAGTTCATCATCATATCACCCAGCTTGTCTTAAATAGAAATAGGAGCGACTTGTACCAGAATTACTACAGGCAGGGCCAGATTTAGGGCCAGGTGACTGCCTGGGGTGCCAGGCTTGGGGGGCGCTGGGCTAGGAGTGCTGTTTTTGTTGTTAGCAAATTTATCGTCTCATATGACAGGAATAAATCATTCATGCAAATCGTGCATCGGAGGGCTTGGCTACACTTGCAAATTTGCAGCGCTGCAGCAGGGTGCAAAACACCACACTGCAAATGCAGGGGCGGGCGCCAGTAGTAGCCAAGCCCCAGCAGCAGCGCCAGCAGCGCTGAGCGCTGCCCCCCAGCTCCACCCAGAGACAGAGAGGAGAGACTGGGCTGGAGGAGAGTTTTCTCCCTGGCGCTGGGGCTTGCTTGCAAAGCGCGCGCTCAAAGCGCGGCGCTGCGCTGCTGCTTTGCTGGCAAGTGCAGCCCCCAAAGTCAAGAAACAGGCTACAAAGGCAATACAAAATAAGATAGTCAAAAGTTTAACAAATTGAGGGGAAGGGCACTGAAGACGCTTCTTGCCTGGGGCATCATTTGGTCTAGGGCCAGCCCTGACTATGGGTCCACTGAATGAATAACTTTCCTTTTGATTCACAGCTGGACAAGGGACGCAGCACACATCTCTGTGCTGTGCATAACTCTCAGCTGTCCCTGATTACAAGGTGGGGCCTGCATTTCTGACCCAAGTGGGCCTCCTTCCTACACAGACATAGAAATCGCTGTTTTATTACCCACGGTGAATAATAATGAGCACTTACATATAGGGCTTTTCACCTGCCAAGTACCTTATAAGCATTAACTTTCACAACACTTCTATTTGGCAAACATGTATAGGAACATTGTTTTCTTATTCCACGCGTGAGGGAGTTACGGCAGAGAAGTTAAGCTACTTGCCCACGCACACACATGACGTAATGATTAGAATTAAATAAAGTTTGCAGATGACACAAAAATTGGGGGCGTGGTAAATAATGAAGAGGACAGGTCACTGATTTGGAGTGATCTGGATTTCTTGATAAACTGGGGGCAGGCAAACAATATGGGGTTTAATATGGCTAAATGTAAATGTGTACAGCTGGGAACAAAGAACGTAGGCCATGCTTACAGGACTCTATCCTGGGAGACAGCGACTCTGTAAAAGATTTGTGGGTCGTGGTGGATAATCAGCTGAACATGAGATCCCTGTGTGACGCTGTGGCCAAAAGAGCTAATGCGATCCCTGGATGCATAAACTCAAGTAGGAGCAGAGAGGTTATTTCACCGCTGTATTTGGCACTGGCGCAAAAGTGGCTGGAACACTGTGTTCAGTTCTGATGCCCAGAATTCAAGAAGGATGTTGGTAAATTGCAGAGGGTTCAGAGAAGAGCCACAAGAATGATTAAAGGATTAGAAAACCTGCCTCAAGGCGTTCAATCTAGTTAGCTTCATAAAGAGAAGGTGAATGGGTGACTTGATCACAGTCTATAAGCACGTACATGGGGCACAAATATTTAACAATGGGCTCTTCAGTCTAGCCGAGAAAAGTATAACGTGACTCAATGGCTGGAAGTTGAAGCTAGACAAACTCCGACTGGAATGAAGGTGCACATTTTTGACAGTGAGAGTAATTTAGCATTGGAGCAATTTACCAAGGGTTGTGGTGGATTCTCTACCCCCGATCAATTTAAAGATTGGATGTTTTTCTAAAAGCTCTGCCCTAGGAATTATTGTGGGATGTTCTCTGGTCTGTGTTCTACAGGGAGTCAGACTAGATGATCACAACGGACCCTTCTATGAATCTAAGAAACTCAGGAGTTTTGGTTACCAGCCTTATGCTGAGACCACATCTCTCCAATAATTGAAATCCATGAACCTAAGTCACGGTCACTCATTTAAAAGAAGCTATTAAAACTCTTCTGCCTCATTCTCCCATGCACCCTAACAAATTTCTGGAAGGAGATTTTTCCATTAATCTCTTTTTAAAAAAAAGTCAACATTTATCTGTATTTTGGTCAAAGAAGACTGTGACCAAGCCTAAGAAACCATATTTCTGACATAGACTCCACAGGGGTTAGAAGTTATCAATGAGATTCAAGGACTGTTTCTCAAGCCCAAGCAATTAGTGAGAGTTTTAGAAGGGTGGGCTCTAAGCCAATCAGCAGTGTTATTTATATGGCCTGAAATTAAAGAAGAAAGAGCAGTTTGTAGGTGAGTCCATTCATGTTAATGGAATTACACCAAGGATGTGTTTGCCCCAGTAAATACCTACAAAACGCCAGCAATTAGAAACTTTGAGACAACAGATTTTGCACTCACATGAGCGAAGAGGGAGCCAGATGTGAGGACAGGCAGGATGTTAATCTGTTTCTCCTAACAGGTGCGTCTCTTACAAAGAAAAACGTAATCCAAAGGGAGCAGAGTTTCTAGGTAAAGTACAGTCTAATGACCGTCATTTCCAAAACCATGAGTGACTTATCTGTAAACATCACTCCCCCATCTAGACTTAAGCTGAAAAAAGTGGCTTGGAGAGAAGGACTAATTATATAGCTCCAAGCATTGGGACTTTGATCATAATTACAGTGCCTTCCTGGTTTTACATTAGTAGCTTTCAACTGCAGCTAGGCAGACACTTCTTGAAAGGTGGAGCCCCCATCTATTTTAGAGAAGTAGATTATCTGATGACTCACAACTATTGTAGGTTTTCTATAGTACTTGTTACTAGTATATCTAAGGTCCTGATCCAGGAAGGTACTTAAGAATATGTGTAATTTTATGGACAAGTAGTTCCATGGACTACAATGAGTAGATAGATCACTGAGGCTAATCATGTGCTTAAAGTTATGCATGTGGTTAAGTACCTTGGATCTGGGCCAGAGAGCTGAACTACCTTTAGAACTAATGAATGACTCTTTCTAGAGCTTCTCTTGGAATATAACAAACATGGAACCCTTGCTTTTATTTTATTGTTTGAATTAATTGGTTTTGACGTTAACCTGCCATTGGGGTCTCATCCTTTTGAGGAAAAACGTGAAACAACTTAGCCACATGCCTCTTCTGCTCACTGCTCCTTTTGCAGCCTGCTTACATGCTCTACCTTGGACGTCTTCACTATTGCACAGGGAATAATCCAGTCAAATGGTCCATTTCTTTATCCAGGCCATGAGCTCAGGTCACGGAGCACTGAAGTGCTCATGGCAATATATTCTGCTTCACAAGGCAGGTCCATATGCTGCAGCTAGCCCAGCTCATCTCTGCTATTGTGACCCACGAGTGCTCTCGGTTTCACCTGCCGCATTTAGCAAGTGGTAAATGGCCTCAGAAGTGTTGTGAGATGGGTACTTGCCCTGAGCTAGCTGCAAGGGCGTCAGGAAGGTAGGACAGGAAGCAGAGTGATCTAGGACAGCCAGCGCTGAACTGGGCAATCAGAGGGCTCGGGAGGTCTATTCCAGGCTCTGCCACTGACTGTATGACCTTTGGCACATCCCCTCACTAACCTGTGCCACAATCGCCCCGCCTTGAGGGCTTAGAAACCTATGGACAACAAGTGCTATATGTGAGTATTATTAATGAAATAACTGTTAATGTTACAGGGCCCCATTCTACTCACCTGCTGGCCCAGGAAACTCCATGGGGCTCATCTCACATCATCGGCCTTTCAATCTCCCTTGTAATACTGAAGAGGTTTGGGGACAGCATCATGGAAAGACATGGAGGAAAACTCTAAAAGCCACAATTCTTAGCGCTCAATGGCAAAGGGAAGCGTAAAACCCGCAGAGCACTTTCCCTGCCACTACCCCCAGCCCCTGGGAACACATTGGCCAGGCACACCAGAATCAGCACGGAACTTCTCTCCTGGAGGGAGCCCGTGGACACGTGGCTGAAACATCACCCAGGAACAAGGAGGTTGGGTTTAAGAAAATGCCCTAAATCAAAGTGAGAAACAGCTCTAATTGCGGCAGGATTTGCATACTTAGCACTAAATATGTTAATTAAAAAAAGGGGTGGGGGGGTCCATGACTTAGAGCTAGTTGCAACTTGGAACTTCCATTCGGGGGGAAATTCTGACATTTTGAAATTTCCCTTCATCACAAATCAGAATGAAAGTTCCCCCGGATTTCATTTAGGAAATATCAAAACAGTGATATTGAAGCATCATCTCATTTCAATGCAGTTAAAATGCTTCCTTCCAACTTTCTCATTTTGGTTTTCTACTGGGTATTACATAAATAATATCATCCTCATATAAAGGTCAAAAAGAATCATTTTGACCTTATCCAAAGGAAACGTTTAATAACAGATACTTCCTGTGAAACATTTCAATTTCATAAGCAGCATTTTCCAACAGAAAACTTCCATTGGAAAAATCCCAAACAGCTTCCCTATGAAAGATCCTGTTACATCCTCTTACCCACAGGATCAGCACAGCTCAGGCAGTAGCAAGGATTCACCAAGGGCAAGTCATGCCTGACTAACCTAATTGCCTTCATGTTGGGGATTGGTCCTGCTTTGAGCAGGGGGTGGGACTAGATGACCTCTTGAGGTCCCTTCCAACCCTGCTATGATCCTAAGATAAGCGTGCCCACTCAGAGTTCAGTTAACCTGCCTTGCCCCTTGTGGAGGAATGAGAAGGAAAAAGATGTAGACCCTGGCTTCTCTGCCAAGCCTGCCAACAGAGGGGCCAATGGTAGGGGTGGCTTTTATAAGGCAGACTTGGAACCCTAGGAACTGGACTGAGCTCACCTCTCATTCCATGCAAATAGCCATGAGATGGTTACGACCTGTGGGCATTACTCACCTGGGCTGGACTTGAGCCGGGGACCTGATATCAAAGGCTGTCAAACATTACCAGTCCCAAATCACTCTGCACCCTCCTCCCACACTATTATACATGTATCTGCAAAAATTCAGTGTGACCATAAGGCGCAAAGCTTGGACCACAAGCTATAGACAAAGGATTTACTTTTAAATAGATTTTTAAGGCCAGAAGGGGCCATTATGACAGACTGACTTCCTGGATACACAGGCCAGAGAACTTCACTCAGTGAAGCCCTGAATTTCTGCTTGAACTACAGCATACATCTTAGAAAGAGGTTCATTCTTGATTTCAAGATTTTCAGAGATGGAGAATTCACCACATCTGTAGGCAAGTTGTTTCAGAGATTAATTACCCTCACTTTTAAATATTTGCTCCTGATTTCTACTCTGAATTTGGTCAGCCTTGCTTTCCAGGCACTGGATCTCCTTCTGCCTTTGTCTGATAGATTAAAGAGCTCTTTGCGACCATCAGAAATCTTCTCCCCGTGTAGGTATTCTCACTGTATTTCTTTCACACCAAGCACAGCCTCATTGAGGTCAGTTGGATTGCACCGATTTCATGGAGATCAGAATTTGGCGGAGTTTGTCTCAAGAGCAATACAACTTCTGTTGTGGAAGGTTTCACAGGGGAAACCAATACCCTCCTGCTATGTTCCACATTCCCCAATGAAGGCAGCGTAGCCAAGGAGTGCTTGCTATTTCTCACCACCAGCCCTCCTCCTTCCCCCAAACCTCAGGCTCTCTCTCTCCCCCTGCCAGTTTTCCACACTGTCCACAGGGCTCATCACATGGGGCAAGCCCTGGGTACGTATCAGCGTGGAGCAGGGGAAGAGAAACACATTATGGCAAATCTTGTTAATGAAAAAGAGATCACAAAGCTTCTATAATCCCCTGGGTTATGTGATAGTAACCAAGCACTTACTTAAACAGACAGCCCTGCAACATAAGCAGCCTTCATTAGGCAAAGCGCTGAAGGATGAGTTAACCCTGGAGTATCTGGCCAACAGGCTCTCATAATCCAGACAGAAGCTATCCTTCAAGGAGTGTCTCCACAAGAGATCACAATGAAAGGACTTCACCTCTCCTCGCTTTATGACTGGAAAAATACCGTCTGCATGTCATTTGCATGTTCAAATATAGCAAGCGCCTGTTAGAAGAAACAAACAATCTGATACCCCATTCTGTGACCTGCTTTTTTATCATCTGGAAAGCTATAAAACACTTAACAACACTAAAAAGAAGAGTTGTTGTTAAGCCACAATGTTCACTATTAAGCAGCGCACACAAATATTCTTTGGAAATGACTATCTCAGCAAGGGAGCAAAAAACTTCTACAGTTCGGATCTTTTCCACAATTTACTTGATTCATTTTTTAAATACCCAGAACTCAAGGTATTCTACTAATGCTTATGTTCTGTCCAGGAGCCTTTTCATTTAAAAAGTACTTTTGACACTTCTCAAAGCACAGTAATAGTCTAACCCCAAGCGCAAGGCAAAAATATTGTTGGCTTTCACATTATTTATCAGATATCTTTTCTGTAGCCAAAGAGGAAAGGGGAGATATTTTAAACGGATGCCTATAATTAAACAATAACCAGTTAGAAAGCCAAAAATAATAATCAGCTTCACCAAGCATGAAGCGAGTGGCACATTTTTCCCCCATGCAGCCCAGCTGCCACTGCATGCTAGCAGAAAAGATAATAATTACACAAGGCACTCGGATCAAATCTGTGATAGGAGAAACTTATGTCACACTCCAACTCACCGCTGCATGCAGGGATCAGGGTAATATTGCAAGGTGGCGTATGGTGCAGGTTCAAAATTCATTTCCTCCGATCCCTCTTCGGGGATAAACAAAACAAAACAAATAAATATATATAAAGCCAGCAGGCTAAACGCAATAAGGTCAAGTGATACAAGAGATAGAACTTTAGAGACTTATTTTACACTTGCAAATGGGTGGGGTCTTCCAGGGGCTTGGCCAATGGGATTCATCAAGTGACCTGAGCATCACAGTCACTCCTTACCAGCTGGGCATCTTCTGCAGAGATATTTCCCCCTCCTCTCTACATCCTTAATAATATTTGGTGCACATCGGCCACACTTGTTGTTGGGAACTCATCTCGGGCATCTCTGAACTTCTGAGCTCGCTGGCCATTGGTTGCCTTCCATGGTGACCTCAGAGTTTAATTTTGGCAGCTCTGGGATTTTGCAAACCGCTGTACTCGTGGGTCAAATTTGCCTCCAAATGGCCAGAGTTTCCTGTGCTGGTGCTGCGCCTGCACTGACTCTGATCTTGCTCCGAGTGCTTTCATGGCCACTTCTGGGGCTAACACATTTACAGAGTTGCCTAGGGGAATTTTCATGTCAGTCTCTCTCTGCAGTTAAACTGTCCGTTGTGGTCACGGTTTCAAAAGCTGAACGACCGAAAACCCAGGGAAATTCCTCAATTAAATTTAACTCTGAACTCTTGCTCCTTTACCCCACCAAAAGAAAAATGAAACCAAATTTTCAATTTTTCTCTAGAATTCTTTTCCTGTTTTTAAAAAGGAATTTTTAAAATCCCAGTGTGTTTTTATAGTTCTTATAACTCTCCCACGCAGAGTGGCAACATACTTGGATACTTAAAAACAAAAACAAACAAAAAAAAACTCGCTCAGGAAGGAATTAAAGAATAAATCCATTTATTTTCCAGGCTGTTACAAGCAGCTGGAAACAGCAGCAAAGTCAAGTCCACAGGAGGAAATTAGCCTTGATAAGGGAAAAGATAAAAAGCAGGTTGATCCCCATCAAGAAAAACAAAACAAGCTTTTATTTTTCACCACCAGGAAACGAACCAGGGAAACAACCTGCTCTGTTGCCACTGCTTCACCCCCTCCGTGTCTCGCTCAAATAGTGCATGCTGTAAACCTATCCCGGTTTTGTGGTTTTGGAGAATGAATGAAATATGAATCAGGAGCTAAATTAAAATGGATTCCAGCAGGAAAAAATAGCGTCCACGTATCTATCCACCAACAGGATTGCATCTTCAAGCAGAAGGGGGAGGGGGAGCCGACCCTCAACTCACCTACCCACAATGCACCTGCAAGGTGCTGATGTCAGCACAAATGCCAACCTCATGAGCCAAAGCCAGGAGCCCTCTTCAGAGGAAGAGGGCTGGGCTTTTATTTTTCCTCGTAGGAAATTTTGGTTGGAAGCGTGTCATGTGGAAACATTTTCTTTGCTGTCTGTGCCAGGGAAGCTATTTAAAACTTGACAGTCTCCACCCACACTCAGCCTGATAGTTCCTAACATCTGTGAATTGTGAATCCTGTAAACTTGCAGCCCTGAGCCCTGGCCAAGTCCAGGCAGCTTACACTGCAATATGTGGCGTTCACGGAGAAAGAGGGGATTGGTACTTAATTCTAGAAACTGAAGTCAAGGGCTCTGTCCCTGTCAGACATAAGGCCGTCTACAAGACCTGCTCAGAGGATGAGAGTCTGTTACAGTCTCAGCTACAGAGCCTGGCACTTTAGCTGAAGCTGCAGAGACTCATGCTCCTGGTATTGGCCAAGATGGTGGCCATCCCAAATGGACGGAATGCAAATCAGATATTCCTTAAATTGTAATTCACACTGAAAACATTCCCACTGTTGCAAGATAAATAATTGTAAGAAGTGCGACAAGATCTTAAAAGGTCCAGGAACACGGTTCTGTATCTCATCTGAAAGACAGCAACTAGTGATTGCATCCCTTTTAGAAACTTTCTAGGACTTTTCCTTAGGGATCTGAACTAGTGCCTTGCACCTTAGAGCCTGGCCCATGAATGATTCGGAACCCTCATGGCTACAGCCGGAGAGACTCGCAAAGGTTCAGAGTTTTGTGAATTTTGGATCAACGTCCAAAATCTGGATGCTTCTTCCAATCTAGCCAAACCTTTTTGCCTACAGAACAGGTCCGGAACAGTTTGTCCCATGCACTTTGGATGCTTCTACTCCAGTCCTGGCTGGGAGATGGAAGTGTAGACCACCCCTGTGGACGAAGTGATCTGTACCTTGACCACCTGGTGAGATTCTCCATGGCCTTCCCCCTCCTCTGACAGCTAATGCTCGTTCCTGAAGGCAGAGCTGCTCGGCTTGTGGAATTCACACAGTGGCTGTTAGATCTCGTGATGGAATTTTTTCCCTCTCCGCTCAGTTCTATTAGGTGAACCACATGGAGCCCCTCGCTCTGGGTGAGCTAGTTACAGGTGCTGTGCTAAGCATCTCAGCTGGAAGTCGCTCCTCACATATACTCTGCAGTGGAAATCTGAGGTAGAAAGAGAGACTCCCACCCGCTGCGTTGCCAGCACCCTTTCCCACATAGCTGGGAGGTTCCCCAGGCTGAATGACATCCAGCCAACATACTTATCCTTCCTTGAAGAAAATCTGTTGGATAGAGGGGGAGAAAAAGGCTCAGATTGAGCAGCAAAGAATTCAGATGCGGGGCAGCTGCCCATTTTGTGGATGGTAAATTTCACCATGGCAGGCTGGAATTAAAGAGGCAGTTGTGACGAGGGTAAAACTCAGTGGCAGCACCTCTGGAGGGTAGAAGAGCCGGCGATATCCCAGCTGGTCGCAACATCTCAGAGGACGTTGTCACACAGTCTGGCAATGGGATGATACCTCCCTGCTGGCAGAGTGCACATGCCTTAGAGAAGCGCGAAGGAAGCCAGGGCATTGCAGATCTGTCTGCGGGACGGATTTGCAGTTGGAGTCTCACATTAATTAGGTGGCATAAGGGTATGCGGAGGAGGTATGTGTGTAGGTGGGTTAGAATGCAGGGTGTCACTCCATCATTGTTGTTTTTGAGTCTGGGAGAAAGACAGCTGCGGGGCTCTCCCTCCTCCCACACTCCCCAGTGCACAGAGATTAAGATGTTTTGTCTAAGTGCACGTGAGGGTTTGGATGTTTCAAGTGAACTTTGGAGCATTTCATCCGTCTGAGAAGGAGGCTGAATTCTCCGGTGATTACCACAGAGCGCTGGGTATCAGGACGCCTGGGTTCTATTCCCGGTTTTGCCCTGATTCACTGAGACGCTCTCTGTGGCTGAGGGGAACCTATTGCAGTTCACGGTGAGGGGGAAAGCCAGGTTGGCTTGAAGGCACCCTCTAGATTTGAGGGACCAGTCCACAGTACAGCTGGGTCTGCTAATGTGGAAAACTGTGGGCAGGGCTGGCTCCAGGGGTTTTGCCGCCCCAAGCAGCCAAAAAAAAGCCGCAGTCGCGATCTGCAGCAATTCGGCGGGAGGTCCATCGCTCGGAACAGGAGTGAGGGACCCTCCGCCGAATTGCAGCCGAATAGCTGGACATGCCGCCTCTCTCCGGAGTGGACGCCCCAAGCACCTGCTTGCTAAGCTGGTGCCTGGAGCCGGCCCTGACTGTGGGTTCTCTCCTACCCCACCCCCGTTTTCCTATTTTTCAATTAAATCCTGGACATATTTTCCAGTTTTTCTGAGTTTGGGGGTTTTCCCTCTGCCTTTTTGCCACTGAATGAGGGGAAAAGGGAGCTCTAGGGCGGGGGACTGAAGACTATTCCCCCCCCCCCAAATGTTGATACTTTTCACAAAACATAGTTCCCATTTTCCCACCACCATCAGGCCCCAGTGTCAGCAGAGGGTCAAGGGCGCCCTTCCCTGGGGCCATTTCTTGCAGCTGAAAATAGCGAGAACTCAGCCAAGCCAAGTCCCCTTCTCCATTTCCCTGACCCCAAGGTTGGGAGCTGGCTGGAGACCCAGCACAGAGCCATTCTGCCAGCTCTGTGCTGCTGGGAGGCCCCTTGTTCTGGAGGCATTCCCGACTTCACCTCCTTTTCCTGGTTGCACACCAGCATAAGGGGGGAATGTCCCCCTCATTCCCCGGCTTTAAAGGAACTCTCTGAAAATGACGTGGGCTTGAAACTGGGGTATGCCTTGAGGAATGCTGCAATCTCACCATTAGCATCACTGAGAGGGAGCCTCCAAGCCAGCCTCCCATTGCTAACCTGGGGCCAGACACACAGCACCTCTTAGCAATTACCGTAAATGATGCTAGAGAGGTTCATCTCCAGGCATCCCTTCAGCTCTGGAGGATCCTCTGCACCTTGAGGTCTTTAAACCACGATTTGAGGACTTCAATAACTCAGACATAGGTTAGGGGTTTGTTACAGGAGTGGGTGGGTGAGATTCTGTGGCCTGCATTGTGCAGGAGGTCAGACTAGATGATCATAATGGTCCCTTCTGACCTTAAAGTCTATGAGCTCGAGGGAGTGAAGGTTCTGGATTTCCAGGTGTGAAATCAATTTCATAGAGAGGGGACTGAATGAAGTGGCTCAGATCCAGACACGATCCCCCCCAATATTCACAGAGTTTGGGGATCTGGGATTCCGGTTTGGATCCCTCTCCACATAGCGTATGGCAGGGGAGCATCACTGCCGTAGTTTTCCAGGTGAGGAAAATAAGACACAGGAAAGGGAAGTGACTTGACCAAGGTCACAGAGGGTGACAGTGTCAGAGGCCAAGCTCATGAGATGCTGGCTCCCGGTCCACTAGTCAGATCCCTAGAGTGGACCTCACTCTTAAGAGAGAGGGGTCTATCCCTCTAAAGCTTCTGGGGGTGCTGTGGAGTGACTGCAGGCATCCCCAGCTGGTAGTAGGTCAGGGAGCAACTAATTCCACTCTGTGGAGGGAAATTCCCTTTCTTACAGCAGCAGCTCTGTTTAAGGACATTTTTGAGCCTTGGTGGGCCCATGGGCCCAGGATAAAAACAGGGGCTGTTGTGCTGGAGGCGAGACGGCCCCACCCATGGCGGGACAGGTGGCAACCCCAGTGAGTGCAGCTCATGTGTATCGCATATCAAAGGAACGGAAGTTGTTGTGTAGGTGGAGGGCACGGCCTCCCTTTCCAGCTGACATTCTGCATGTCTGGCATTCTGGCTGACACCACTCCACAGATATATACAGCATCACTGCGCAGTAGGGTCAGGCCCAGGTTGGAGCTGTCAACCCCACGGGGCAATATCCTCCTTGAAGGCAGCTTTCCTGTATCACCTTGGTACTGTCCCAACAACAGCAGCAGCCCCGAAGCTTCGGATGCCGGATGGCTGGGGCAGGAGCACCTGGGGTTTTTCCTGCATTCTTTGTTGTAACACAGCCTCATGCTCAGACTCTTCCTCCTCTGATTGGTCCCACCATCCTTTGTGTCTCTTCCCCCATTCCTGTGACACTTGATAGTAGGCGTCTTGGCAGTCAGTGCAATGGTTTCTGGGATGTTTCTGGCCTCTAAGGTTGCAAGGAGGTGAGCGCAGTTGGCTTCAGGGAAAGAACAGCGTCTGGGAATGGGAACGGACCTCCTGGACGACTGCCAAGGAGCTCCTTGTAGGAAGTGTTGTAGCCGTGCTGGTCCCAGGATATGAGAGAGAGAGAGAGAGAAGGTGGGTGAGGGGATCTCTTTTATCAGACCAGCTTTTGTTGGTGAGAGAGAGACACTTTTGAGCTTACCCAGAGCAGTGTTGCTGTCTCTCGCCAACAAAAGCTGGTCCAATAACAGATTTCTCACCTGCCTTGTCTTTCTAAGGTGCTCCATGGCAGGAGTGGCCCTGAGGCCAGAACTGCTGGAGAAGCAGCCTAGATGAAGCAAGCTGATGAGTCTCTGGGGAAAGAGCTTCACACCCATAAAATCACCATCACAACCATCGCCTGCTGAGAGCCTCACATGAGGCACCAAAGCCAGAAAGGGCAATAGTAATTCCACCATCCTTTCAGGGCCCTCAAGGAACAAGTCCAGGTCAGAGGTGAGGCACACCTTGGCAGGGAACACACCCGTCTCTGCCCATGATGTACCTGCTCTGTCGATAAGCTGAGCCCTGAGCATCCGGGGAAAGCACCTTTCACCAGCGCTTACAGACAGTCACACATGCACGATCGCCAATAGATTCCATGTTTCATAAATACATACTTATAACTAACAGTTCTGCTGGCCGGAGCGGATTGGTTTAGTGTCCACAAGGGATCTCAGGGACCCTATGTTTTCAAAACAGGACGAGCCAGTACAACTGAGATCCATGACACCCTCCCCGTATTGGGCTTGTGAGGCTTTTCCCAGGTTCTAAGTCTGCCCATGAAAAGACAGGACAATAAGGAGCGTAGACATTAAAGGCAGAACGTTGGAGATGCAGGGCAGAGTCCAGTGATTATAAACCATAACTGAATGTGTAGGCCTGAGGCTCATTAACCTGCTGCCACCCAAGTTAATACTGCACATGTTAAGGTTGGACTATTAATTATCTCCCCAGTACAAACTTTTCCTTCTTGGCGTGAAAGCCTAGAGGACTGAAGTCATCACCGTGCATGGCTCTTGTGCATGATGGTTCCCTGAATCCTCCAACTTCCTGCACTAATCTGGCCACACATAAGCATAAATTACTAGGGCTGGGAACGGATCAACCCCCGCAACCGCCTACTATAGCAAAGTTCAGATCTAGATTCTACTTCTGCAATGGGACAAGCCAGAAACCCAGATGCAATACACCCTCAGACATGGGGGAAGTTCAAACCCTCATCCAAACTTTGCAACTCTGGCCCTTCTCAAAAAAACTTCTCTCTCCTGCCCTGTGCCCTCAGGAGCAGATACCAAGCTCCTGCAGGTTGGTTTCCTATTGGAGAAGAAATCAGTGACATAGAATCATGTCTATTTACAGCCCTGGAACATAGGTGATCGCAAGTGGCATGCAGGCAATCCCCTCTCGCAGGAATCCCAGCCTGTACACCAACGCCCTGTTCCCAGGGAGCAGCTCCGCCCCAAGAACCGACTCTAGTAAGACAGATGAAAGCAGAGAGCAACTCTCCTGCTGTTTGCAACATCTCCGCCCTAGGTCACTTCATCCAGAAAACAGCAACAGTACAGCATGTCCTCAAAGACGGCACGGCTCTCATGCCACGAAAAAGAATTTGCTCCATTGTGTGTACAGGGCCATCTGGTGACTGCTGCCACAACGGTATAATTAGATATATTTTATAAGTCACACACAGTTCAGTCTCAATTATCCATAACTCTCAGGGGACACCCAAACCCTTTAGCTAACCAGGGTCCCGGCTCTGCAGACTTTAATGGGCAGCTCTTATCGAGTTGCCTCTCAGATAAGAGGTGGCATGGTAGCACTCCATATGCACCATCTCTCGGATGGTGGCACCAGATCAGATGTGCTGTTGATAACCCAAATGGTAGGACCCTGTACTGGAAATGTGAAGTTCCTTCTAGAAAGAGTAGGTATTTCCAACGGCTGAGCCTCTGTGATTGCAGATCTTCATTTCTCTCTATTCCGGTGGTAATTTGTCTGTGATGGCCAACAGCTTATGCCAATTGATACAATCATAGTGCCTGATAATTGGCAATTCTAAGATGGTCGCTAGCAGCGCCTTCCTTTTTCCTGTGGAGAAAAAACCCAGGCATTTGGGCTCTTCTTTCAATGTCACTTTAGAGCTTTGCTGTTTCATCCTCTCCTGAGCAGTGGTTAGAAAAAGGGATCCAGTTCTGGGATGAGTGTAAAAGTATCCAGATCCCAAATATGGCCCCCGGTGCCATCTGTCCGTCCTTTCAGACGTTGGAGGAATAGATACAGGCATCTGCCATAGGAGCTGTGCAGATTCTCACAGTCTCTCATCTACCGGCAGAGCCAGCCTATCCAGTATAGAGTTGTGCAAGATCTCTAGCACATGGGATTTCTCCTGCACTACTGTATTTGGAATCTCAAGATCTCCACTATCCAAAGAAGGAGGCCTTGAAAGCTCTGTAGTCGCTGGGGTGTGAGAGAGCAGACGAAACACAGCTTCTTTGGGAGAAAATGGAAGCAAGTCCAGCTGCCGGATGGATTTCTTCATGAGAGACTTGCAGGTGTTGAGGACCAGCAATTGCTCCTTGGAGTGGCTGTTGGTGGACCCTGCCGGGGAGGGTAACCTAGGTCTAGAGTGGCCTGAGGAGCATGGGCGGTGGGTGAACCCCAGGCTCAGGGAGGCTGGCCCCTGGCCCGGACCACCCCTTCTGTCCGAGGCCCTGCCCCTCCCACTGGAGCCCAGAATCCCCCCCGCACCTGGCATGGCAGCCAGCCCCCATTAGCCCCCCTCCCCCCAGGCACCACGGCCTCCCTCCCCAAGCCCCAGAGCGCAGGCCAGCCCCCATTAGCCCCCAGCCTGGGGCCCCGGCCATGGGGGGGGGGGGAAGCCCCCTGCAGCACAGCCCAGGAAGCAGGAAGGGAAGGGGCCTGGGGGCAGAGCATGGGCAGGGCCACACAAGGCTGTTTGGGGAGGCACAGACTCCCCCTGCCTTCGATACCCACCGCCCATACTGAGGAGGATGGTTTCTTAGCTGGATGGATATGGCTGGTGCCTGGTATGGCCAGAATCAGAGCTGTAAGCAATGTGAGTTGCCAAAGAAATATCCGCTATCGGTAGTGCTGAGAGTACATTTACTGCAGAGGAGAACAGCGGTGTCTCAGCGAAGGCAGACATGGCTAAATTTCCCCGTGCCAGGAATCTTGGTGTCAAGATCGTCTGCACCATGAGCCATCATTTTGAGATGCTCGGTATGCAGAAGACTGTGTCGACAAGGTCTGTACCGAGCATCCTGCCAGCAGTGCCATAGAGGTAGTAGTGGAGACCATCGGAGGATGCTCTTGGCCTGGACTGGTGTATGGAGACTGGAAAGTTTTCAGGCGCCAGAAGGACCTAACTTAGGCCTTGCGAGAGGAAAACTGAGGTGATCTATGCCTCTTCCTTTCACCAGGTTCCTCAGAGGCAGACCTGTCCTTCTGCTCTTCAGAAAAGCAGTGCGGCACCTACTCCTCTCTGCTGACGAAGAGGGCTTAGGACTGGAAGCATCACAACAACGTTTATCATGAGCTAGAGGTGATCAGAGCACTCGCAGTCACTGGAACAATTCTGGTGGAGGACTGTTTGGAGCTGGGTGGATCTTGTTTACTGGGACCCGAGGCTGGCTGCATCCACGGTTCAGCAGATAAAGCTTTAAATGAGCCTCCCCGGCATATGGGGGTCTTTTAGAAAAGGACAAATGGAGCACTTGTTGGTGATATGCCCCTCACCCAAACCAAACAAGCGCCAAGTATGCCCGTCACCGAGGGTACAGTCACCTTGCGTCAGGTGCAGTATTTAAACCCAGGCGATTTTTTGCTCAGCCATAAGGGGTGAAGCCTGGTAACTAAATGACAGAAAAAAAGAACTACCCAGAATAGAAACCTACTATAAAAAGCTATTCCAAGCTAACTATTAACCCCCAGTAATAGGGAACTATACACAGAACTATCCGTTTTAATCGCCAGTGTGAAAGTGACAGGGTCACTGCTCTCAGTTCCATTTCACAGCCACGGAGAAGGAAAAAGGCACAGAAGGTCGGTTGGCCTCACTCTGCCCTTCATGCTCTGGAAAGGGGGATGCCAGGGCACTCAGCAGGCTGCCCTCACGGCCACGCCTGGCCAAAAGGGTGTGCGTGCACCAAACGTGGAGCATACGTGGACAAGCACTCGAAGAACCAGCTTAGATTCTGGCTGGACACATGGTATTGGCGCCTCTGTTCTGCAACTGTCTGAATATACACTAATGACCTTGTTAATCTTTACTTTTCCATTAAAGCACTTGAGGTAGGTACTGAGGGATATTAAGTGATGGCAAATGGGAGGGGACCACAGGAGAGTCTCGCTACAGAGGTATGACGTGGTCTATAACAATCCATGATTGAGAATCTCTGCTATCTATAAAACTGGCCAAACGGTAAGAAAAGGCTTTTTGGCAAATAATTTGGGAACAGGCAGAAAAAAGTTAATAAGTTAAAAAAGTTTGCACAGTATAATTCATCAGCCATTCAGGGATTGCCGAGATGGGTTCCCTAGGGAGGTGGTGGAATCTCCTTCCTTAGAGGTTTTTAAGGCCTGGCTTGACAAAGCCCTGGCGGGGATGATTTAGTTGGTGTTGGTCCTGCTTTGAGCAGGGGGTTGAACTAGATGACCTCCTGAGGTCCCTTCCAACCCTGATATTCTATGATTCTATGAGATGCTCCCAGATTCTTTGTGGGGAGTAATCAGTTCTGAAGCAGCAAGACTGCATCTGTTCTGCAGCAGCTTGTAACGTGTTGCTGGTGTGCTGCTAAAGCAATGTGAGTACCCCTTTAATACAGGATTTCAAGTTACTAAATCAGGTGATACAGCACAATCTAATTTAATACATAATAATGAAGCATTTGCACACACAATTTATAATACAGAGTAGGGTCCCTGTGAAATTAGTGATGCAACAGAATTCCCCTGCAGTCCCAGTTTCTGCAAGTGAAGCTTAAGCCCAGCAAAGAAGGAATTAAAAATTATTTTGGCACTGGTGAATCACTGGCTGCATTGGGTTATTTTCCTGTGCATTAGACGTTAATTATAACTAAGCGTTAGCCATCTGTTACACACCCTAATTATAGATGCATAACAATATTTCACAATGCCAACCGTTAAAAAGATCTGAGAGATTTCAGTACTCGCTGGCTTCCCTTGAGATCCTTTGCCCTCCCATTTCAAGTGCAAGTCCAGAGGGAAACTGCTTGTTCTCCTAGCAGTACATTTCCTACATTGTTATTTTTAAGGTAAACGGGACTGAATATGACAGCCGTTTAACTCAGTAACTTTGTATTTCCCCTTCTTTGGAAATGGCAGCAATAGGCTGCGTGCACACGCATGCGCACACACAGACAGACACTAACGCACTACTACCCTTCCACGGTCCAGATTCCAGACCCTTTAGCCACAGTGAACAGTATTTTACTCCACCTGCTTCCCGTGAAGTGGCATCACACATGCACTAAGAGGTGCCACTGACATAGGCGGCAGGTTTGTATAATTTTTGGTGGGGCCCAAAATGGTGGTGCTCCCCTGCTCCCGCCAGGGGCGGCTCTAGAAATTCCGCTGCCCCAAGCAGGGTGGCGCGCCGCGCCGCTTGCGCCGCCCTTCCCCGGTCCCGCGGCCGGGGCAGAAGTGCCTGCGGATGGTCCTGTGGTCCCGCGGCTCCGGTGGAGCATCCGCACGCATGCCTGCGGGAGCTCCGTCCGAGCCGCGGGACCAGCGCACCCGCCGCAGTCATGCCTGCGGCAGGTCCGCTCCTCCCAGGGCTCCTGTGGACCTCCCGCAGGCATGACTGCGGAAGGTCCGCCGGAGCCAAATGCCGCCCTGCCAGGACAATGCCGCCCCACGCGCCTGCTTGGCGTGGTGGGGTTTGGAGCCGGCCCTGGCTCCCGCCCTGTAAGCCGATATAAAATAAAGCTACAATGCATCAGCGCCACAAGATTACAAAGGTCAATTAAAAGTGGAAAGTCAGAAGCAGCACTTGCCTACTTCAATATACAGTATTATATTTTGTTGCACCTGTTGTGATGAAGTGGGAATGTCCTTAATATTTTCTCTGAATACTGTATGGGTGCCTCAGTTTCCCCTACAAGATGCCAACTGAAGGTGTTGGGGACAAAGATCAGGTGGCTTCCTTGTCCGGAAGAGAGACAGAGGCCAGAGGAGGGAGTGTCAGTTTGGAGCTGGCTGGGGAAATGGGGAGAGACCCAGAACTTGGTTCTGGGCTCCCCACCCCCCCAAGATGGACCTGACAGAGGGGTTCTGTTTTCTGTACCTACAAGCTCTGTTTAAACTGTGTTCCCGTCATCTAATAAACCTTCTGTTTTTCTGTCTGGCTGAGAGTCAAATCTGACTGCGGAGTTGGGGTGCAGGGACCTCTGGTTGCCCCAGGACCAGCCTGGGCAGACTCGCTGTGGAAAGTGCATGATGTGGAAGGGCATGCTGAATGCTCCGAGGTCAGACCCAGGAAGGTGTAAGCTTCTTGCCCTGGAGACAGTCTGCTCTGAGAGAGGAGGCTCCCCCAGAGTCCTGACTGGCTTTGTATGGAGTTGTTCCAAAGCATCACAGCATCCCCTTCCACACCGTGCACTTCCCAGAAGTCCGCACAGGCACTGACACTCCCTCCTCCGGCCTTTGTCTCTTTTCCAGGCATTAGGAGGCCACCCGATCTCTCTGTTCTCCAACACCTTCAGTTGGCACCTTGCAGGGGAAACTGATTTGGGAGAAATGAAGTAAAAGCTGCCCAAACCGAGCTTGAGCACACCTGAATTTTGAGGTGTTCAAATCTGGAAGGCAGGTGCTTGGGGTGGGAGAGGGCTGTGGGCTCCATGGGGGAGCATGGCAGCAACTGTCTGGAGCTGCACGGAGCCAGATACACTGGTCTGAGTGGCACAGTAAGCGGTTTGGGGTTGGAGAAGGGGTAGGGAGTTCCGGGGGCAGTCCAGGCACACGGAGCAGGGGGGATGGATGGGGCAGAGGTTCAGAGGGGCAGTCAGGGGACAGGCAGCAATTGGATAGGCATGGGAGTCCAGGGGGTTTATCAGGGGACAGGTAGAGGGGTTCTGGGGAAGTTGGGTGGGGTCTCAGTAGGGGCAGTTGGGGACAAGGAGAAGGAGGCTTAGATAGGGGCTGGGGTCCCAAGGGGCAGTTAGGGGCAGGGGTCTCGGGAGGGGGTAATCGGGGACAAGGACCAGTGGTGCTTGGATAGGGGGTGGGGGTACTGGGGGGCAGTTGGGGCGCGGGTCTGGGGAGGGGGCCATCCGCGGCCAGGGGCTGGGATTCGATGGGCTCTGGGGGGCTGGCCGCTGCGGGAGCCCTGAGCCCTTTAAATCCCAGCCGCCTCCCCGGCTGGGATTCACAGGGCTCTGGGCTCCCTGCCCCTGGGGCAGTGCAGAGCCCTCTGACTCAGCCGTGGCTGAGATTTAAAGGGCTCTGGGCTCCCCGCGCTTGCAGGCAGCCCAGAGCCTCTGACTCCCCGCCGCGGCTGGGATTTAAAAGGCTCTGGGCTCCCCGCGCTTGCAGGCAGCCCAGAGCCCTCTGACTCCCGGCCGTGGCTGGGATTTAAAAGGCTCTGGGTTCCCCGCCGCTGCAGGCAGCCCAGAGCCCTCTGATTCCCGGCCGTGGCTAGGATTTAAAGGGCTCTGGGCTCCCCGCGCTTGCAGGCAGCCCAGAGCCTCTGACTCCCGCCGCGGCTGGGATTTAAAAGGCTCTGGGCTCCCCGCGCTTGCAGGCAGCCCAGAGCCTTCTTATTCCCGGCCGCGGCTGGGATTTAAAGGGCTCTGGGCTCCCCGCGCTTGCAGGCAGCCCAGAGCCTCTGACTCCCCACCGCGGCTGGGATTTAAAAGGCTCTGGGATCCCCGCGGCTGCAGGCAGCCCAGAGCCCTCTGACTCCCAGTCGCGGCTGGGATTTAAAAGGCTCTGGGCTCCCCGCGGTTCCGGGCAGCCCAGAGCCCTCTGACTCCCGGCCGCGGCTGGGATTTAAAAGGCTCTGGGCTCCCCGCGGCTGCAGGCAGCCCAGAGCCCTCTGACTCCCGGCCGCGGCTGGGATTTAAAGGGCTCTGGGCTCCCTGCGCTTGCAGGCAGCCCAGAGCTCTCTGATTCCTGGCCACGGCTGGGATTTAAAGGGCTCTTGGCTCCCCGCGGTTCCGGGCAGCCCAGAGCCCTCTGACTCCCGGCCGCGGCTGGGATTTAAAAGGCTTTGGGCTCCCTGCGGCTGCAGGCAGCCCAGAGCCATCTGACTCCTGGTTGCGGCTGGGATTTAAAAGGCTCTGGGCTCCCCGCGGTTCCCGGCAGCCCAGAGCCCTCTGACTCCCGGCCGCGGCTGGGATTTAAAAGGCTCTGGGCTCCCCGCGGCTGCAGGCAGCCCAGAGCCATCTGACTCCAGGCCGCGGCTGGGATTTAAAAGGCTCTGGGCTCCCCGCGCTTGCAGGCAGCCCAGAGCCCTCTGACTCCCGGCCGCAGCTGGGATTTAAAGGGCTCTGGGCTCCCCGCGCTTGCAGGCAGCCCAGAGCCCTCTGACTCCCGGCCGCGGCTGGGATTTAAAGGGCTCTGGGCTCCCCGCGCTTGCAGGCAGCCCAGAGCCCTCTGATTCCCGGCCGCGGCTGGGATTTAAAGGGCTCTGGGCTCCCCGCGCTTGCAGGCAGCCCAGAGCCCTCTGACTCCCAGCCGCGGCTGGGATTTAAAAGGGGCAAAACCTAGCTTCAACTATTGGTGGAGCAGAGCCCCTGACTGTAAATATTCCTGGGGCTAAAGCCCCAGGAGCCCATATAAGTCGGCGCCCATGGCCACTGAGCATGAGCAAAGATATCACAATCTGAAATAAACCATTTCACTGAATTTGGCAGACAAGAGAAAAGCAAGAGGGTCAAAGTAATCTGAAACAGCTTCATGCATCTCTCTCTCTCTCTAAATATAAAAGTTTGCTAATATCACCCAGTTCTAGCACCATGCCCAGCGGAGTGAGATGGAAGCCAGTGGTTTCAGGTCATAGTGCTGTGTGAGCTCTTCTTTGGGCATCAGTTCATTTGTGGTTCACGCCTCATGTTTTACTTTGAGTGCATTGTTCAAATGAATAAAAAAAACCTAGAAGCAAAACTCAGCTGGCACCACTATACCATGCTTAGGTGGGGACCAAAACAATCGTGTCTCATGTGTTTTCCACTTGCAACTATAACTGTCCAGGTTCAGGGGAATCCAGAGTCAGGTTTGCGTGTAGTTGAGTTGTGAGCAGGTAAACTGCAGATCCAGGCAGGTTATGCTTGGGAGTAGTGCAGAGCGTTAGCAGCACACTGAATACGTTGCCGCCTGTGTTTCCTCACTAACTCTTCTAGTGGTCTCAGATATTACATTGAGCAGGAGGGGGTGATGATCTGAACCCCTCGGGGCAGGGGACCAGTTACCCCCAACTCCCCTCTGGATAATCTCAAAGAGAAGAATGGAGGACGACATTCTATTTAAAGGTGGGATTTGTAAAACCACTCGCCCAGCATTGGACCAACTTTAACCCCTTTGAAATCAATGGTAAAAAACCCTCCCCTTGATTTCAATGCAGCAGAGTTAGACCAAAGTTGAGTGCATTTGAAAAATCCACAACCCACTGGCCAAATTCCCACTGCCTTGGGTGAAGCAGGGTAGTCGGTGTCTCTGCAAATGTACATGACAATGCAACTGTATGCTTCCGCCTGGCTTTGTTTTCCCTTGGGTCTTCACATTGAACATTTAGCGCAGTGTGGTCACTGCTCTAAATTGAGAATAAAGATTGGCCCCCAGCTCGCTCTGAGGGATGGCACCTGCATCCGAGGGGAGCTTGGGATGCAAACTGTGGCTCGAGAGCTGGATTTCAAGTGCCACAAAACCCAGCATTCCAACAAGACACCATCTGGAGGTGAAACTCTATCATCATTAGCAAAGCTCCTGTTGACTTCAATAAGGCCAGGGTTTCGCTCCTACGGCTTGGACTCATGCCCCTGTCTAGTCCAGACCACAGGATATAGCCAGATCTTTTCTGTCCCTATATCTGCCCTGGGGGTGGTATCAATCCATCAGTCAGTCTGGGAAGAGAGTATTGGGAAATAAGCAACGTTCCCAGCACAATATCTTCACAGAGAGCTTGACACAGACACTCTGCAATCGGTTGCCTATGGGGAAGCTAGATCAGGGAGCTGCAAAAGGAGAGTCTAGAATTCAGTGTGGCGTCTTTGAAAGGAAACCTAAATGGTAATTATTTTAAAGGAGATCACTTGAATTGAATCTCCATTCCTCGTCGTTTGTCAGATCTCTCCCTTTTCCCACCAAACCAATCTCAGCATCCAATCAGATCAATAATGTAAGTGCCTAGACAGAAGAAAACCAGAAGGAGAGCCATATGATTACGAGTTGAACTGAAATCATTTGCTTGGAGTCAGCACACCAGACATGTGCCTTTACTCATGCATGTAGTACAACTTCACAATCAAAAGCCAGATCTTCCCCACCCACTACTCTGCATTCACTGAACGCCACCAAGTAATAAATTCAATACATACTGCACGGGGAGATTAAGTTATGCTCCCTACATAGCAAGGACAGCTGCACCGTGCTCCGGATACATTAACAATGTAGATTGATATTGATTTTGGCTGATCTTAATACTGGTGACCTCAAGTCATGTTATGCTAGATAAATCTGAAGATTAATGGAGGAGGAATTTGAAGAAGGTCTATTACTAGTTTCTATAGACACACACTTGGCATTTCTGTTTGAGATAGTCGCACATGGCCTCACCCCATGAGGTGCTGAGCTCAGAAGGTTCTTCATAGTCTAGGAGGTGCTCAGCTTTTTTCAGGATCAGGCCAGGAAACAATGTTTTTAGTGGAATCCCTTGAACTAGTTTGAATAATATTTCCATCAAAGCTAGCAGGGGTCAAACACTGGGCTGGGACTCAGGAGATCTGGCTTCAATTCTCATCTCTTCCACAGATTTTGTGTGATGTTGGGCAAATTACTTAATCTTTTTGTTCCTCCTTTGTCAGATGGAGAGACCAATCCTTTCTTTCTCCCATCTTTTGTCTGCCTTGTCTATTTAGATTATGAACTCTTCAGGGCAGGGATCGTCTCTTACAATGTGTTTGTACAGCACCTAGCACTGTAGGGCCCCAATCTCGACTGGGGCCTCTAGCCACTACCGTGATATGCATTGTTATGCTAGGGGTTTGGATGAAGCCACATTGAAACTGATGAGCGTAGCCACTATGCTTCATTTAGGATAAATGCAAGAAACAATTAAGCCTCTTTCTGGATCCTGACAACTGAAACAATAGGCACCGCCATCCAAAACACAAGCACCCAGCAAGGCTTGAGTAAAAGCTGAACCATGCGGCCCAATGGAACTCATGGCAAAACACATTGGTTGAAGGAGCCGTTCGTGTGAGAGAAGTGGCAGAGAGACATAGAAGGAGCAAAGAAAGCCAAGGAGACAGCCAGAACAAACACTGGCAGCGTGACCCTGGAAAAAAGCCTAGAGAACATGCTTTTTGGGTACAGTACTGGCTGAAAGAGGCTTGGGACTGAGAGCCAAGAAGCTACCTCCTGTTGTTGGATGCCTCTTGTGTTCAGAGAAACAGGACTTTGTACATCCTTTGTAAATAAACAGAGTTGCATCAAAGAAACACCTGCCTGTGACATCAATTTCTCCTCCTAACATAAACAACCCACTAAACCCCAAATTGCTCAGGTGAAAAAAGGGGAATAGCATAATAATATTCCAGTGCCTATCAGAATTTGCTGATATACTAGGGCCACAGCATACAGACGAATGAGGCCATGCCCCGTAACATGCATTAAGTCTACAAACAGAATCTTAACAGGAGTAGGGGGTAGGGAGTGATACCTTTTTCTCCCAACTGTACACTTAAGCATTTGGATGGTCTTGCACCCCTAGAAGTTAATTTCTTCCATTGCAGCCACATGCCTTGCCATGCTTTGTTGCTCCTAAGAAACAAACCAATCAGCATTAGCATGGGGCAGGAAAATGATGGCTTTTAAGCAGATCTTAATTCGTGACTGTAAAACAGACCCCAGAAGTGAAAGGCAAAAGATGAATTTAAATTAAGATTAACGCCGACTCGAGATACACCTCCTGATTCAGGATCTTGTCCAATTACTGCCCAATAACAGCACCTTTCCTTTGCCTACTGCAGGAGGTAGTGCATTTGAGGCTGGCAGTATCTAGGGACAAGCATGTGCTTTTGAAGTGTCAACATTTCAGAGAAGAGGCCGGCGATAAGCTCTCAGCTACATCAGGGTGTGTGAGGGTTGGCAGGGAGGGCACGATTCTTTTTGTACTCTTAAATATCAGTTTTCCTGCAAGGCGAGCTGTCCCACTGTGCTGATCTGAGGAGCCCCTACTAAGGAAAGCTTTGTAGACACAGATGAGCCAAAAGCCAACCCTCCTCCCATACTCTCTCAGGAGAAGGTGTGCAGGGCAAAACCTCCCAATCTGGCCTCATCTTCCCAGTTTTGGATCCACCCATGGTTGAGTCAAGAATTTAGGTTCAGAAACTGCCATCCCTCCAGCACCTGCCTCTCCCTCTCACACCATCTGCCAGGGACGGCAGAAATCTCACCATAATAGCTGGTTTGGCAAGATTCCTGCCATTTCGGGTCATCTGTCAGATCCCTCACCACGAAGATCGAATCTATAAGATAATGACCATAATGAGCAGAACCCTGCCCTGGTTCCAAACAGCACACCCTCTTACAGCATACAAGGACCTTCCTGGGGAGGGACCATGGACACTAAAGGGATCTGTAGTCTAGCAGAGACGGACATACTATCTAACAGCCGGAAGTTAAAGCCAGACAAATTAAAATGAGCAATAATGCCCATATTTTGAACAATGAGGGTGATTAACCATTGGAACAAACTCCCCAGGGAAGCAGTGGATTCTCCTTCTCCAGAAGTCTTCAGATCAAGGCTGGAGCTTTTCTTGGGGCTTTCCTACAGGCAGGGCCGGTTCCAGACCCCAGCGCGCCAAGCGCGCGCTTGGGGCGGCGTCCCGCAGGACAGCAGCAGGCAGCTCCAGTGGACCTCCCGCAGACGTGCCTGCAGAGGGTCCGCTGGTCCCGCAGCTCCGCTGGACCTCCCGTAGGCGTGCCTGCGGAGGGTCCGCTGGTCCCGCGAACCCTTCACAGTCACGTCTGCAGGAGGTCCACGGGAGCCGCGGGACCGGCGACCGCCAGAGCGCCCCCCGCGGCGTGCCGCCCTGCTTGGGGCGGCGCAAATCCTAGAGCCGCCCCTGCCTACAGGGCCCCACAGTTTGGAGAGAGAGAGAGAGAGAGACTGTGTGTGTTGCAGAGCACACTAACTCCCCCAGGGGGACACGGCGGGTGTGAACTAAAAGGTACCTAGTTCATGTTACCTTCATCCTGTTTAAAGAGGACGACGTTAACGTGAACTAGGTCCCTTTTAGCTTGCATCCACATGGAGGACTTACAGTGCAGCCCTTTGGAGCACACTGCTGTTCACACCCCCCTAGTCCAAACTGCAGGGCCATGGAGACATAGCCCCAATGAGGTGCTTTAGCCACACAAATTATTGGGCTCAGTGCAGGGGTAACTGGGCAGAATCCTATGGCCTGTGTCACACAGGAGGTCAGACTAGTCTAATCTGACCACCTGTCTGCCTATTGACTACCCCTGCTCTAGTGTGACCGCCCGCAGAACACAAAGCAGAGATCTTCCCCCGCATTATTCCTAGAGCAGAGCTTTTAAGGAAAACATCCCATCTTGATTTACAAATTGCCAGTGATGGAGAATCCACGGCGACCCTGGGTAAATTGTTCCAGTGGTTAATTACTCTCACAGTTAAAAATGTACACCTCATTTCAGTCTGAATTGGTCTAGTTTCAATTTCCAGCCATTGGCTCATATGATACCTTTCTCTGCTAGACTGAAGAAGCCATTATTAAATATTTGTTCCCCTCTGAAATATGCATAGACTGTAATTAATTCACCCCTTAACCTGCTCTGTGTTAAGCTAAATAGATGGAGCTCTTTCAGTCTATCACTATATGGTATGTTTTCTAACCCTTTAATCATTCTCGTGGCTCTTCTCTGAACCCTCTCCAATTTATCAATAATCCTTCTTGAATTCTGGGTACCAGAATTGGACACAGGATTCCAGCAGCAGTGCCAAACACAGAGGTAAAATAACCTCTTTGCTCCTATTTGGAAGTCCCCTGGTTATGCATCCCAGGATTGCATTAACTTTTTTGGCTACAGCATCACACTTGGAGCTCATGTTCAGCTGATTATGCACCATGACCCCCCAATCTTTTTCAGAGTCACTGCTTCCCAGGATAGTTCCCATCCTATAAGAATGACCTTTGTTCCTAGATACATACATTTACATTTGGCCATGTTAAAAAGCTTAGTTTGCTTGTGCTCAGTTTAACCAAGTGATTTAGATCTCTCTGCTTCAGTGATAAAAATGTTCAATAGCGTAGGGCCAAGAACCGATCCCTGCAGGTCCCCACTGGAAACAAACCCGTTCGACAATGATGCCCCATTTATGGTGAATTTATGGTTCCCTCTGCCCTTAAAAGCTCTGACTCCCATCACGGTTTGTAAATATGCATCCTGAATGGAGCCTTCCCAGCAGACGGAGAATGCAGTGAGAGAAGCCAGAGTCCAGTGCCACAGGGACCTGTTGAAGAAGGTCCCATCCGAGGAGGGAGGAAGTGAAAGTCATTGAGGAGTGAAAGCAGGAGTCTGTAGTCCTCTTCCAATAGCCGCAGAGAGGGCTCCTTTACCACGAGCCCCGAGCTCCATCTGCCATGGTCTGAAGTTGCAGATTAAAGTCCGTATAATGAGACTTG
Source organism: Mauremys reevesii (assembly GCF_016161935.1). Taxonomy (NCBI): domain Eukaryota; kingdom Metazoa; phylum Chordata; order Testudines; family Geoemydidae; genus Mauremys; species Mauremys reevesii. Next base: position 3,696,075 of record NC_052631.1, read on the forward strand.
GATGGATCAGTAAAGCCAGCACTGCTGACAGGTGGTAATAAGCAGAAGATCCAGTCTCTGGGCAGAGGGGCTGAGACGCAGCAGCAACTGCCGATAAGGGAATCCCTTTGCTCCCTCGAGCATCTCCATACACCAGATGTGCAGGCCCACTAGAATCCAGACTTGGGCTTTGAATGCCTCAGTGACTCTCCCGGGCCGCCTTCACTGGCCTGGAAGAGTGTAATCCTGTGCACACATACAACACCCCTGTGACTACAGGGCAACAGACTTCCACAGGAATGACGGATACAGCCAATTCCAGTCTGCGTCTCAGAGACCACCCGACACCTCATTCCCTGAAGCTTGTTCAGGAAACTGCTAAGCCCACCTTGTTTCAAATACCCGCTTAACACTTCCCCAGTTCTTTCCCCTCCTGCCCCCATACAGGCAAACAGTGAAATTGTGAGCCTGTGAGAGACCAACCGGTGAACTGTCTCCCTTCCTTAGTCCCCTCTCTCACTTCATGCCACATTTCTTGCACCCCTTGATTGCACAGAAAACATTCCTAACTCAGTAATGTGTGAACTGCGTAAGCTGAGTCAGAACGCAACCCCAACCCTAACTCTAACCCTTTCCATTTAACAACAGATAAGAGGTTTATTTTAAAGACAGAACCACTTTAAATCTTTTCCCCAAAGGTTATCTTTTTAATCGCCCCAAGCCAGCGCACATCACAGTGCCTTCCAACGATGCTGAAAACTACACACTGGAACCAAACGTCCACAAGAACTCTGCCGCACCCACCACTGCATGGTGTTTGCTGATTCGTAGTTATTGGGGAACGTTTTCAAGCGCACCTCAGTCCCACTGAAAAATCAATGGGATATAGGTGCCTAAGTCACGTAGTCACTTTGAAAACTGTACCCACTGTAACAATTTCCTACCTATCGAATGGTGCAATATTTAACATTAAGCTACACACCATGGCCACTTGGGCCGAACAGGGAACAGAACTCGGATCCTCTTGCTCCAAATCCACAGGCCTGTATCAATAGATGTGAAGGAGAGTCTTCATTAGCGCTCCGCAGTACAAAGCATGAGACACGCAGTTGGTCAGTTCTCATTCTGTCCAGTGGAGGGCAGTGCTACACACACAGGATCACTATAATATTTTGTTGCATCTGAAGAAGTGGGTTTTTTACCCATGAAAGCTTATGCCCAAATAAATCTGTTAGTCTTTAGGTGCCACCGGACTCCTTGTTGTTTTTGTGGATACAGACTAACATGGCTACCCCCTGATACTATAATATTTAGAAATCTTTAATACAGAGGCAAACTACTAAATATGATGGGGAACACGTGGCTGTTCTTATAGAGCAAGATGAGGCTAAAGGCTTGTGTACACAGAGTAATTGACCTGAATAGCTGTTGCAGAGTAACTCCCATGTGGACACACTATTCTGGAATACAAGACTAATTTGTGCACTTCCAAAGCAGACTAATTATTCTGGAAAAAAACGACTTTTATTCTGAACAGAGCGTACACATGGGAGCGATTCTGGAACAGTTTATTATGCAATCGCTTTTCTGGTTGATTATCCCCTGTAGACCAACCTTTAGTTTTTGGACAGAGACTGCATTTTCAAAGGGAGACAATTACACTAGACACAAACAGCAACAAGACAATTAACTCCTCATTCCAAGCACTTTGGCAAAACAAGACATAGATAAGAAAGAAAATCTCCTCTCCAAAGGCGGAGGTGGGCAGGCTTTTGTAAATGCCTTGCTTAATTATCTTTCTAAAAGCAACAAAGTGCCTTTTGCACCATGGCTCTGAGGATTAATTAGTCTTAGATCTCATTAAATAATGATCCAGTTCAGCTCTAATTAATTCAGTTAAATCATCCTAGGTGGTCCGCTGCAGCAAGCTATCGGTAACCAGCTCCTTCTCCTGTGTGAACCTCGATAGAGGTATCAAAAAAGGCAGTGTTCAGGAGCCCAGGTTCTTGCATTTCTCTGCATGGTGGGAATGCCCACAGGTCATGGGTGCAGCATATCACTTGTGAAACCTCCTGGACTTCAGGCTTCCTAATGAGATTGCACCTTCCTGTGCCAGAATTCACACACACAGGAGGCTAATCTCTGGGCAAACAGTACATGCTGTGCACACTGAACAGCATTATTTTATAGGGATGGGCCACGGAAATGATTCATTTCCTGAATATCTGCCATTTTCAGCCATCCTGGCCAGTGTTCATGCTGCTCAGGCGCTTCCCCGAATCCTGCTTGCTGCCAGGAAAACACCTGGACCCCTGGGCACACGCCCTCCTCAAGGCTTCTGGAAGGCAAGAAAAACCTGCCCCACCCCTCCCCCAGGAGAGGGAAGTGAAGACCCTATCCAGTCCTCACCGTTCCCTAGGGTGCAAGGACAGAGACCAGAGAAAACATACTCAGCTGGTGCTTTGCTTCCTGGTCCTTGGAGATGAAAGCAAGGACCATCCAGCTCCAAAGAACCCCCCGCTCCTTCCCAAACACCCCTCGCATCTCCCTCCCCATATATTTTAGGGCAGCTGGTGAGAGCGAAAGGGTAGCATCCCCTTTAGATACCTTCAGGAGGTGGTTAGCTGCCCCCAGTATCTGGATTTGCAAGGGGGTGGCTGGCCGGCCCACCCTCCACCTGGTGCCTTCGGGGTCAGCACCAGGATTAACAGCTCTCCAACACACATGGGTCTCTTGGGAGGGACTGCTGGGGCACTGCCCATCCCACCCAAACGCTTTCTGTGGCAGCAGGACCAGCGCCAGGCCCTCTCCTGCTGTTGCAGCTGAGAGAGGCCCTAACCTGACGTACGAGCCAGAGCAAAGAGCAGCAGCGGTATCTAGACCCAGGGTCATTCAACTGTGTCTAGTCCCTGGGCTCCAAACCCTGCACACTGCATGCCAGTTCTTTGGAACCCATTTAGGCCCTGGTTCAGGAAAGCACTTACTCACGTGCTTCAGTTCCAGGGGGACTTGCGTGTCCTCCTACATAGGGATGCTTTCCTGAACTGTGGCCCCAGACAGTTACTCTAGGACATGACTGGTCTGTGTCACAGGGTGGCTGGCCCTTTAAGGGGAGTTAGGTTACCCAGCCCCATCTGTAGCTAACCAGCTGCCTGCCAGCTGATGCTTGGTGGTCAGGGATCAGGTCATAGCTTGAAGCTCACTTGGTTCTCATAAAAAAAAAACCCAACAAGTAGAAAACCCATCAAGGGAAAGCGCCCCGTTCAGCTGAAGGCCTGTGGAGTGTAATTCTGCAAGGAGTGGGCTATGGAGGAGATCAGAGCAGAGGGGCTCGGGTCGGTACCAGGCAGACAGCCTGTGCAGGTTGGCCAGCCCCTGAAGAAAGCCCTGGGTCAGGCTGCCAGGCATGTGATTGATAGGCTGAACTTGTGTTATTTTGAAGAAATAAGACTGAAGCCATGAAGGCAAAGGGGCTGGAATCCCGTGGCTGGAGTGTTCTGTGGTGCATGGGCTGGGGAATTAGCCCACCCACTTACAGACCGTTAGCTGCTATTTTGAGATCAAACAGTCCACATTTCATGTTGCTTAGGATTGGTGGCCGAATCACTGTGCAGACCCCAAACACTCACAGAAACCAGAGTGTGCAGGGATCTACACAGTGATTGGCCTCCTCCAATTCCATATTGATGTAGGTAGGTAGGTAGGTAGGTAGGTAGGTGTGTGTGTGTGTGTGTGTGTGCGCGCGTGCTTACACACTCATGGCAGGTTTGTGTATATTAATATTGATTTGGAAAAACTGACACTGATAAGTGACATGCAGCTCATCTTAAAACCACGAGTCCACATAGTTCTGCTAAGAGGTAACTGAGTGGCAGCCCAGGACAATGAAATCATAGTTGTCCCGCAAACAGTTACATCCCACATCGCTGCCCTATAACAAGCCTCAAACTCTGACCCACACCTATATGGACGGCAGGGGAGCTCAGCCTCCCTGGCTGGTTCAATCCTTGACTTCTCTGCTGGGCCTGCCCATGAGGTGGCCGATAAGTGCCAAGTGTGGTGGCAGATTTTGTGCTGTGAACACCTATTCCACTGGGAAGCCAAACGAGACACTCTCCAACTCTGTTCACATCCAGCCTTCGACTTGGCAGGCTTCAGACCTCGCTTAAGTGCCACAATCAGATCTGTGGAAACTTGAAGTGCTCCAGCAAGTTAAAATTACCCTGAACTCCTGCAATCTGAGAGCTCCCGAGTGCCCCCACATTAAGGAGATTATACAAAAATGTGAAATGCTCTAGTCATTCGAAGGTGTCCTGTGCTCTGCACAGGGCCGTGGGACATTGCTGGACTGCTTCGGATGGCTCTGTAAAGCCTCGCAGTTTGGGAGTCAATCAGCCCTAGAAGAAGATGCACCGACAGCTCTGAAATCGCTAACAGTTGGAGATGGAAATGGACAGGGGACCTGTGCCAGGAAGCAGCGTTCTTGGGGCAGGTGGAATGTCTTCAGCAACTCTATCAGGATTGCTCCTCTCTTCTCTGGCAAGGATTTTCCAGACTCAGTCAAGGGGTGCTCGGGGGTTCTAGTCTTGAGTGGTCTTGGAAGCTGGTGCGTGCTGGGTGCAGTCACCCAAGGCACACGGGGAAAAATGCTGTGCTAGGAACAAAGTCACTTTTTCTCTGGGGGAAAATATTGTTCGCATTTCACATGCCCGCCCTCAGCAGAAACAGAGGTGGGGAAATTCCTTCAGTTGTTAATCTGGCCCTCGGCCCCATCACATCTGAGCACCTGAATCCTAAACAGTGGGGGTGACAGGGGTATGGCTAAAGAGATGGTATAGCAGTGGCACTTCTGAATAAGTTTTCATGAATCTTTAATATGTTTGTTGAACTTGTGAATTTTTTTTTCGAATGTCTCCCCAGTGAAGGGGGACATTGGGAGTGGGAAGAGAGGCTGAGAACGTGCCCCTTTTGTTTGATCCTATCCTCCTTGCATTTACACTGGGGAGAAGTGTTAGGGGAAGTCAGGCACCAGATGAAACGGACTCATCTTTCTCACAAAGGCCAAAGCTAAAGAGTTTGGGGGTTGAACGAAGCAGTGGGTCAGCTTGTGTTACTTCCCGCTGGGTCTCACCAATACAGCTCCGGGGCTGAGCAAACACCTCTGGAATGTCCCAGTCGAGATATCTTGCCATGAGGTGTCTGGCCCTTCGAGAGGAGCTGGGCCCAGCCTCACCTGTAACAGATCAGCTATCACCTAGGGATCAGGTGATCATAAAAGCCAGGGGGCAGCTGCCAGGAGCAAGCTGGTTCCTGTGGGAGGACCTGGAGCAGAATATGACTGAAGCGAGCGGCCTCTAGAATGGAAACCTGCAGGGAACAGACAGATCCTGGCAGAACACCCTGGGTTAGGGGAAGGGAGCACTGATGTGCTGTAGTAGTTTGATGTGGAAGAAATAAAGCTGAAGCCCTAAGAAGAGGGCCTGACCCAGACTCTGGATATGGGAAGCGGGGACTGGTCAATAATCTACATATCTATTTGTGCAGGGTGTTCTCATTTATATGCCCACAGGGGCATTGGCTGTTTATCATACGGTGCTTCGGGGGTGAGCGATTAGAAAACCTCTGCAGATAAGCACACACAGCTCCAGTGGGCCTCAGGCAGAACTGCACACTTATGGACCAGAGGGCATGAGCTGGCTGTAAAGAAATAGATCAAATGCCTCCGAAGAGACAACCAAATAGACCCAGGGATTTTATTTGCTCAGCAAATAGTTCCCTGGAGATTTAACCCGCACAAACAGTGACACACTCAAACTTGCCAAAAATGATTAGAGCAACCAGGGCTCCGATGACAGATGGCAGGAAGAAAGACGAATATTCGAACTCTCCCCCTGAAGTAGGAATGATTCTCAAGACCAAAACTATGATGCATATGCTGAGCACTTCAGTGCTTGGAGCGGTCCAGATCTGGAGTGAAATCTTGGACGATGGTAAAACATCCATTGACTTCACTGGGGCCAGGATTCCACCCTGGGGTTTTGATTTGGCCCATTAAAGAAATAGGAGCTCCTCCATTGGGCAAGAAATGTACAAAGGGCATCAAGAATGAAGCAAGGTGCACAGGGAACGAGGCTGGAAGTCCTGCCTCATTCCATGGGGATGTAGAGTTTGATCAAAAACTCTTTGAAGTCAGTGAAAAGGCTCCCAGAACCTACCTTCGATCAGCGATAAGGCCTAAGAAAAGGATTCCAGCTATTCACACTGTACATGGGGGCAGTTTTCAAAGGCTTATAGCCAGGGCCGGCTCCAGGCACCAGCATTCCAAGCTGGTGCTTGGGGCGCAATCTGCAAGGGGCGGCAGTCCCTGTTGTTTTGCCCCCAAGCAGCGCGCCGAATTGCCGCCGCGGACAGTGGGGGCAGTCCGTGTGCCCTTAGGGCGGCAGGCGCGTTTCCGCGGTGGCGGCAATTCGGCGGCAGCTTCTATGTGTAGCTGTCTGCGGCGGCTTCAGCTAAACATAGAAGCTGCCGCCGAATTGCTGCCGCAGCGGAAATGCGTCTGCAGCCCTAAGGGCGCATGGACTGCCCCCGCCGCCCGCGGCGGCAATTCGGTGCGCTGCTTGGGGCGGTGAAAACTGTAGAGCTGGCCCTGCTTATAGCTGTCTACTGGATCAAAACCAATTTTCAGTGCAACACTGAAAGCCATTTGCCTGAAGTGAAGACCATTTCCTATGTAAAATGTAGGTTTATATCCACAGCTTCTACAGTGCTAAGATTGTTTAAAAAGAGTAGTAGCAAGAGTTCTGCATTTATCCACCTCCATTCCTTTAGTCTAAAATGGCTAATCCTCTGAGGCCCAAACTTCCAAAGAAAGTTCACATTAGCGCAGAGACTAAACCTAGGAAATTTCAGCCAAGTAGCTGAACGTTTCAAAAAGTTATGAATGACTGGAGATGGGGACTTGGAATGGAAAAGTTCAGACAACCTTAACTACAACTCTCTTCTACAGCACATGGTAACTCATACAGCTTCAGGAATGAGGCCTGCTTTCTTGAATGAGAAATTGTTTCCTAACTGTACATTCCAAAAGCTCAAAAGTCACAGAAGCAGCCTCCCCACACTCTGGAAACAAAGGCAAGAATCAATCACAGATCGCTCTTGAAAAATTTCAATGAAGCGTCCCTCCCTGTTCTTAAAGAGAGAGCGCCTATTAAGAAAAACAAAGGAACAAATAAATATTTGAACATCCAAAACATGTTGTACAGCATAAAACAATTTCAGCAATACAATTATTTTAAAGATACTCACATGATATACAAGTAGAATAGAATAAGTACTGCTCTGCTGTGTGTCTTAGTCCCTGCACTGCTAGAAGTTAGTGGAGAGTCTGCTTTTGCTCTGCTTTGGCAGCTCTTGATGTGAAGCTCTGAGTGGCTATTGTGCACAGCACAGGACCACCGGGAAGATGCTAAGGGTTCAAAGATTTGTATAATGCCATAACTATCATTTATTTATTTATAGTAACTGTGCCAGTTACTGATATATAGGAAAGCTAAAGTTTTCTGCTGCGCAAATACAGATGCAAAGTCACATCTGACGCACTGGTAGTGCACAATACAAGTTTCAAGACTCCACAGAGCAACTGTACACTGGGGGACTTGCAGGAATTTCCCACTGCCCATCTGCTCTTGAAACGTCAGGGGGAAACCCCACCCACCCTGGGATGAAGGGAGTTCGGTTAAAAACCACCCTTAAAAACTGCAGCTGCAGGTTATTTTGAATGGAACTGAGCTAAATGTGAATTGGATTATTTCAAGGCACACAAGTACAGCTTTTCTGATTATCTTAAAAGGAGGTAACAGCACAGACCCACTCCAGCCCAGTGGGGGATAAAGCTGGAGCTCACTGAGCGGAGGATGAACTATAGGGAAAAGTGGACCAGAAGTTGTTCTTTGTCCAAATTACTAAGGTCCTGATCGTGGAGTCAATGGGAGCTGCTGGGGCTCAGCATTCCAGCAGGGCAGAGGCACCAGGTCAGGACTAAGGAACATTAGCAGTGAAGGTTGTTCTTGGAGACTAGAGAGGAAGGATGGGCTTGTGGATAATGCACTGGACTGGGATCCAGGAGATCTGGCTTTGTCTCTCAGCTCTTCCACAGATATCCTGTGTGACCGTGGAGAGTTACCGAGTGCTTCTCTGCCACAGGTCCCCCATCTGCAAAATGGGGATGCTGCTTCTTTTCTCCCAACTCTATCCATCTTGTCTGGTTAGGCTGCAAGCCCCTGCAAGAGGACGGTCTGTGTGTTTTGCAGCGCCTTGCACAACGGGGTCCTAATCTCAGCTGGGGCCTAAGGGTATGTCTACATTGCAAATAAAAACCAAAACCTAGGGCGATAAGTCTCAGAGACTGGGTCTACCGACTCAGTCTTGTGTTATGGCGCTAAAAATACCAGTGTAGACATTCCTGCTTGAGTTCTGAGAACCCCCTCGCCAGGCTCCAGAGCCCAGACTCCAGCCCGACTGGGAACGTCAACAGTACAGTTTTTAGTGTGATCCCGAGTCTGTAGCCCCAGGCTCTGAATCTTGCTTGTGCAGGTGGGATTTTTTCCAGTGCGGACACACCCTTATAGATTCAGAGATTCCGAGACCAGAAGGGACCATGGCAGTCATGGTCTGGCCTCCTGTGGAGCACAGGCCATAGAATGTTGTCACAGTAATTCACAGCACAGATCCTTTAGAAAAAACATCTGGTCACTGATGGAGAATCCACCTGCTACCGCCTTTGCTGTATTTGTTCTGGAGCTAAACTAGGACTTCAGGCCCCAGAACTGTCAGCTGCATGCCTTTCACCAAGACTTTTGTGCATTCAAACTGGTATCTGCATGCCACATTCCCTAGTTTGCTTGGTAAATGCCAAATGCAGGGATGAATAAAGGGCTTTCACAGACACACTGGATGTGTGTTGAAGCTGGTTGGGCAGATATTCTGCAAACATTTTGATTTTTGCAATTAGTCATTGAAATTGACAAAAATGTTCATCAACATTTAAAAGGTTTAATCTAGATTGGCTGCCACCAGAACAACAGTCATGTGTGCAAAAAATCATTATTTAAATTAATACTGCCCCTAGAGCCTGGCTGGGTCAGGAACCTTTTCTCTTTAGACTCTGAGGGCATGTCAGAGCATTGCAAACATTTTTATTAATCTGGTGTAGTTAGACTGGAGCAGATTTTTTATTTTACTCTCCAGTTTTGCAGCACTACAAACTACCCTGGCCTAGGGGACTTTAATCAACACACATTTATAGTGTAACAAAAAGACCAAACACACACCGAGGGCAAAACTTTCTGTGCATGATTTCCGTGCTAACATTAGGACGTGCACTGCAGTGTGCATTAGGCAAGAGGAGAGGTTGAGCAGAGCTTGGTCACTCTTGCTTGGAAGCAGTGTAAATGCTTAAAGGCATGCACAGCATTTTGCAGTGCAGACAAAAAGCGGAGCAAAAGCCATCTAACGCAGCCAGCCTTTGTGCAATTCTACCCTGCCTTCCAACCAGAAAGACTGCCATCAAGAGCGAGTCCAGGCAAGGAGAAATGGAGTGGATGCATTTCCACCAAGACATTTCTTGGTATCTCAAAGTGCTAGTGAAGAGGGACAGGCCTAATTTGGATGTGTGCGCACAGTCTGAATACCTGTACACATGGAATCAAACTAAAATGGCCACCTGCCCATTTCTCCCAGGCCACCACACCCCCACAGCTTCCTACCTAGTGGGGCTGGATTTGAACCAGCAACCATAAGATAAGCAGCTGTGTAGCCCAGGCTACTATGCCTCTCAGCTGGCCCATCCCTAACAGATAGACAAAGTTAGTTATAAAGTTAATGGGATAAATAGTAAAATCATTTTTAAATGAACCAATAAGAGGGTTAACAACACTTTCCTCAGGAATTCCAGTAGGAGCCCTGGATTTCCTGCTTTAAATGCAAACAAATATTTCAACACACTATTAGAAAGATGGCAGAGATCCGGCATAGGGCTGGGAGTTGTGTCCAGGACTCACCACCAAAGGAGCCAGAGGAGGGTATGCATGTCGCATGCCAGTGCCCCTTCCTTGGGCACCGATTCGCTATACTGACCAGCAGTGTGCCCTTAGCCACAGGAATGCCCTGTGCACTGACATAACCCCAGGCTGAAAGCCGCCGATCACTCTTAACCTTACAGTGCCCCTGTAAAACAAACAGGCTCTCAGTTTATATCTGAAGAGCTCGAGAAATCCATTGGTTGCTGAAATGTAAACACATTTGTTGACAAGCTGTTAAGAAATTAGTAATTCCTCTTTGAGTCAACAGTTCGCCAGCCACTTACATCACCTCTTGCAGAGAAATATTGACCCTCTTCCAGTGTCAACAAATCCTGAGCTAGGCAAATTCAGCCACAGATAAAGCATTCACATACAAAACACCAACCTCTGCCAACAGCAGGGAAGAAAAATACAACCCGGCCAAAGGTTGTGTCCTTTATTAGGAATTATTACTGTGCCGCAGCGGCTGCAGGAGAATCCCTTTCCTGACCTGTGTTTACTGCCATCCGCGCGTCTATTACATGTCTTCCTAGTGCATTCTGCTCAGAAAAGCAGCGGGAAGCGTGCGTAGGGGACCATTGCTTTCTCATGCGTAGACGCATCAAGCGTTTGTCATGCCGTAGTATCTTCAGAAGACACAAGCCTTAGTGGTATGGGGATTCTATTTTAAATTAAAAGGCAGTTCTATTTTAATAGGGGACAAATGAAAAGCGGCACTTCCGATCACCGGAAGATGCATTCAGAGTTGACTTCACTGACTAAAACAAGCCTCTACAACTTTCCACGCCTGTTAGCCCTGTGCAGCCGACATAGATATGGGATTGCTAGCTAGATTCTAGTCCTTCAACAGAACTGTGGATTAAGTTCCAATAATCTGTGCAAACGCCTTTGAAGGAACAGGACGACACTGGTTCCATACCAGTAGAGTGTCATTTGAAGGCATGTGATTGTACAGATATCACTAAGAATCTAGTAGCATCTGCAAACACTTATATCACTAGCAGGGCCGGCTCCAGGCACCAGCTAAAGAAGCAGGTGCTTGGGGTGGCCAATACCAAGGGGAGGCCCTCCGGCCGATATAGGGGCAGTACATCTGGGTCTTCGGCAGCAATTTGGCAGCGGGTCCCTCAGTCCCTCTCGGAGCGAAGGACCAGCCGCCAAAGAGTAGAGCGGAGTGGCGCGAACGCGCTGCCGCGGCTTTTTTTTTTTTTTGCGCTGCTTGGGGTGGCAGAAAACCTGGAGCCGGCCCTGATCACTAATGATGATGCATAAGGAAGAAAGAAGCCAGCTTGACTTTCAGATCCCAGGCTGAGACTGTAGGGCCAGCAGTTATTTCTACTTCTGTTTAGAAACAACAAAAACACAGAACCCCACAATGGCATTTTTACAGTCATTTTTCAGAGCCAAACCTCATGGTAAGTGCCTATTGTTTTCGGCATAATGAGTCCTGCTTTCTTTCCTCCCGAATGATCAAGAGATCTAGGCAGCCACGGGGAGTGAGGAACAGGCACAGATTTCAATCATCTACTATGTAGCCTCAGAAACTTTGTCACAAGAGTTTGGGTAATGGTTAGAAAAGTGACTAAGAACCAACAGCTTGTCTTGCTAAGTGCACTTTTCCTGACAAAAATCCAGGGTCTTGTTTTTTCTTGTCTTGGCTGTCAGTACAGCGGAGCCATTACGGCAGTGGATGTGAGCCATATTTCATTTAGCATTTTACACCACCAAAATAGCATCTCTATCCCACGTGGTGGTTGGCAGTGGTGCTGGCGGCCGAAAGATGAGGCGCTCAGCATGCCTTCCAGCTCCCAGGCTGAATGTATGGAGCTAGGTCACCTCGCTTTCTCCAGAGTCCCTTGAGCAGCAAGTTATTCCCGGTCCCTTTCCTGACACCAGCTCAGTGCGACTGCTGAGCTCTGCTGCTCAGATCAGGCCAACCCTCCTCCTCATTAATTTTGCAACAAATTTTTATACTTTTCATTTATCCCCTGAAAAGCAGCCTTTATCCTTCGGGCGGGACTGTGCTGCCTACAGGAACCCAGGGCCCCTCTTCTCTCCACTGATTCCAGCTTTTCATCTCTAGGCTGCGGCCTGGGTCAGCAGTGAACAAAAATCACTCCACAGTGGCCCACCGTATCTGGATTAGGTTACCCGTCTTAATACAGTTCCCAATAGACGGGTGTCGAGAGCTCTGTTAGTCCCCTTGTTGCAGGGCTCAGGACTGCTGGAGATACGAATTCTCCTGTTGCCCCTGGAGATGGCCATGCCGAGGCCTGGCTGGGCACACAGGCAGGCTAGGGAGGAGGATGGGGAAAGTTGAATCCAGTGTCCATCTCCAGATGTCACAGAAGCAGCGTTACAAGCTACACAAAGAAAGTTATTCCCCCTCAGGGGTTCTTCCTCTCTTGGTATCTAGTCACGTGCCCACACCCCTCTTTGGCTCTGCCCCCGCTGGTAGCCTACGCTCCCCCCTGGCCTTGCTGGGGTTTAGCCCTCCAGCCAATCCAGCGGGAAGCCCCTAAATAACAGCTCACCCCCCAGCACAGGGCCTGCAGCCCACCAGTGTTATATTGCCCCAGCCTTTTCCTTCTGGCGTCACTTTTCCTCAGCATCCTTCTCCATCCGACCTCCCTGCAGACCTTTCCCCACAGCCTCTTCCCTGGATACTTCACATCTCCTCCTCCCACTCTCTTCTCTCCCTGAGCAAAGAGCAGCTCGTTCTGTAGCTTGGCCACCATGGGATTTCTGTCTTATGCAGTCAGGGGGCATTCAGCTCAGTCACTCTGGGGAGAGTGCATCTCCTAGAAACCCCTCTCCCCTGAAGGGCCGAACCTCCAGAAGAGGTGGGCTGGCAGCACCTCTCCTAAAGGGGCCAGTGGCCTCTACTACCCTTGGCTATGGGAATGCAGGGTTGGCGAGAGTTAGCAGCTGGGCTTCTGTCCTCAAGCATGAGCACTGATATCTACCCGACTAACATTATAACCTGGCTCGTATAACTGCAGAAAGGGAGTAATCCTGCGTTGATTCCCCGTAAACTCTTACACCATTGCTGCCTGGGCTCCTGTTCTTAGGAGAACTATGGGGTTTAAGGTTCCAGGGATGTTGATCCAGCCCCTTTCACCAACCCTAGATTCCCTTTAGAAAAAGCGTATTAGGAGAAGAAAGAGGGAGATTAGCCTTTCATCATAAGCTTGAGTCAGTGGAACAAGGGAGAGAGAGAGAAAGGAAGATCCCATGCAGCCTGACCCTTAGTGACGCTAGCTGAATTCTAAGAAATTCATATCATAACAGGCAAGTACAATAGGCAACCTTCTCGCCCCAGGGCGAACATGAAACCTAGAAGATTCCCTGAGTAGTTGAAGAACACAATGGGAAAGAGGTTATGAAGCCAGTTGCCACTTTGCTGTAAAGCTCGGATCCAGGAGGAGCGAGCACCAGAACTGCGCGCAGTGCGATAAGAAAAAAAAATCCCACCCCTGCTACACTGCAGCCCTTTGCTCCCATTTTGTAGTGTTACCTCAGAGGAGGAATATCCATTTACTCTCCTTGTCAAAACCACACACACAGTCAAACCATGTCAAGCGGCTGGACGGTCTCACCACCCTCATCCCCTCTGCTCCGATTTTCTAACTCACTGTCGGCAAAGCTGAAGGAACAGGTTGGGTTGTGGCCAAGCTTGGCGTAAATCTCAGAGACTTGAAGCGCACAGCAGTCCAGGGGCACAACATAAGCTGATGTGCAAATTACTGACTTGGGAGGAGGGCAGCGGGGCATGAACACAGCAGAGAGTTAACCAAATTTCTCAGAGCTTTAACGTGGCTGTTCTAGTGAACGTTCAGCTCTAGGTTTGTGAAATGGATGAAAGTCCAGTTTAAATTGAGTCTTGTCCAAAAAAATGGGCAAAAGTCCAGTTTGGGTTGTTGCTTCTTCTACCTGAACCAGTGTGCCCATCCCTAAAGATGTTACCTAAGGTGTTACCTTTGCTGAGTCCTCACCTGCTGGCTTTTAAGGAGGGCAGAAAGGCTCGAGGAACACCAGCTACACCATGGCTTATAAACCTGCAAAACACGTTTCCTGGCAAGGATGCAGAGTCGCGTCTTCAGAGGCCTGGTGGTTTATGCAGGTTCTAGTCCTCTGGTGGTGGGAGTTGATGTTGTCGTTGGGAGACAGTCCTGAACGGAGGAAGCAAAGAAGAAAAAATAAGTCAAGACCATAACACACGAAAAGGACATTTTGTCAAGCAGACAAAAGCCGCGATGAATGGGGAAAAAAAAATATGACTCACTCTTTTCACATGGCTTCTGTCTGCCCCAGATCCGAGGTGGTAGTGGAATAAGTCATTGCCATTGTGCTGAGCTGCTCTCTGTGGGTTGTGTCAGCTGTCACAATTGTCTGTGTTGATTTAAGTTCTGTTTGTAAGATACAAGCAATGAGCTGAGGGAACTCCAACCACGGACTCGAGCCACTCGGAGAAACAAGGAAGAGAGTTTGGAAGTTACAGTATTTTGCTTTTGTCATTATTCATCCCTAAGATAAACAAACAGGCTATAGTTTTTTCATAGGTGATGGCCTATTAACTCTCTCATTCCCTTGCCCTTTTCCCTCACGAGACTACTTCGGCAGAACCATACTGCAATCCAGTAACACAGCCGCCGGGCACATCCTAGGTTAGCAACGCCATGCAGTATGAACTCGCTGAGTGACATCATGCCGTGCAATATATGTCTCCAAGCACTGACTCCTGCAAATTCATAGGCCACCGTGCATGTGTCTTAGTGACAGATGAACATTGAAAAATTTGGGGATACAGTTCAGACAAGCACCAGAAAATGGGAAGGAAAGAAAAAGGAGAGAGAAAAAGAGACTCTGACAAGGACTCCAGTATGAGAAGCTCACACACCTCTCTAAAGAAGAAGCCACTTGAAAGTTAGTCCAGAAACAAGCCTGTGTGAAACCCTAATACCACAGCAGCTGTCTGCAATTCCAGCACATGGGGAGTCTAGCTAGTCCCTTTCTAGACTCCAGCAGCCAGCTTTGGGGAGGGGAAGGAGGAGTTCTGAAGGGGAATCACCCACAGCTGTTTGACAGAAAGGGCCAAAGTTTTCCCCACAGACACTAGCCCTCCCCCACAGCAGGTTATGTTTCCGAAGCCAGGGTCACCACATACTGTTTCCCCCCCTGACTCTGAGTCACTTTCAGAGTCTATTTCTGTTGCATTCTCTCCAGCTGGGATGTATTGCAGATGGGACTGGAATTAGATAGGGCACAGGTGCTGCCACCTGCTACGACTTCTGTCATTCTTGTTCGCTGCGGCATTAGCCCTTATTCTTTAGGGACGCTATTTATTCATCGGGGGCAAGACGGAGAAGGGACAGTGACTCTTGGATGGAATCTCCCCCGGCCAAGAGTACTAGGCTCCCCATCCCCTGATCAGCATAGATACCCTCTGTGCACCACTAGGGCCATCCACTAACATGCCACTGGAATCGGGGTCACCCTGGGATGTGCTCAGCACAACAGATCGGAAACCAGATCAAATCTCAGAATTTTCGTTTTTGTTTCACATTGACTTTAAACCATTTCATTTTCAGTTAAAAAAAAAACCCAACACATTGATTGGAAGCAAAATTTTTTATTTCAAATCAACATAAAAATTTAGTTTCAAAACATCAAAACGTGTACAGTATCATTCCAGTTATGTAGGAATATCAGACTTCCCTGGGGACCCCTCAATAAGCTGGGTGCACGGTGGGTGCTGAAATCCTGGTGCTGAGTTCTCACATCACGCGTTTCACCTGGAGATCACCAAGTGCCATTACAAAAGGAGCCCGAGGGTCATGGCCCCATTTTACAGATGGGGAAGTGACCTGGCTAGGCTGACGCTGGGAGTGAGCAGCAAAACTGGGAGTAGAAGCAACGTTTTCTGATTCCTAGTCTGTGCCCAGGCAAGCCACAGAAACCCTTTCTGTCTCAGAGCTGTGTGAATCTCTCCTAAGCAGGCTCAGAGGGCAAGGATGGGCCGGTGATTAAGGCGCCAGGAGTCCTGAGTTCAAGTCCCTGCTCTACCACAGACTTCCTGGGTGACTTACTCTCTCTGTGGCTCAGCTCCCCATCTGTAAATTGGGGATAACAGCAGTGCTCTGAAGACAAATACACGAAGCAAGGACGCTACGGTGAAGAGGGGTCATATGATAGAATTGATGGGAGTCTTTTCTGGTTTCACTTTGCTCAGGATCATCTTCTCCTTTCCCCCTGCCCCCAAAATGCTGCTTTCAGTTTCAAACTTAACTAAATCTAAAGTCGGTTGCAATCATCCCGGTTCTTGTGCCTCCCTCCTGAAGATACGTGCCAGCTCCTCACTAGAAACTGGGCTTTGATTTGCTCTAAATGCCCGGCCCCCTTTCCTAGGAGCCCAACAGAAACATGGGGGATTGTGCTGTGTGGTTTTGGTCCATTAGGTATTTGGGGCATTGGGCCATTACCCTGTTGCAGCAGCGCAAGACATCAATGCAAGGTGCTGAGGGTGCATCCTGGCGCAGGAAGTGCCCTCTGTATGGTGGGGGGAAGTGGGGAGGCACGCTGTGGGTCTGGTCTCATCTCACTTGCATTCATTTTACACCACTGCAACTCCTGATGTAGAGCAATTTGGAGTGTCTCTTGGTTTAGCCCTGTGTAAAGGGGATCAGAATCTTAGAGTCCTAGATTGCAAGGCCAGAAGGGACCATCGTGAGCCTCGAGTCAGGCCTCCCGCAGGGCGCACGCCAGATCATTCCTAGAGCAGATCTTTTAGAAAAGCATCCAGCGGAGCCCCCACATGAGCTAGGCTGAGAATAGCATTGACAAGGCATTCAAACCTGGAGCCACGATCAATTTAGATCCTGCAAAACCCCGTCCCATGGCAGAAGCTGCTACCCCCTGGACACTTAATCCAGGGATTCGGACGGAACAGACCAGCACCACCCTGGAGAGATTCTGACCCTGTGTGGGAGCTCAAATTGATCTGATCACTTTACACTGGCCAGGTAAAGATGAATTGAGACAAAAGAGCACATGCATGTTCCCACCTTGAAGTCAGTGGGAGCTTTGCCAATGACTTCCCGAGTATCAGGATCAGACAAAACACAGCAGTCCTGGCTCCTCTGCATCTTGCTGTCTCCACCTCCCCTACCTTTCCTTGAATTGACTAGATTTTCCCCAGCTTGGGTTTAAAGATTCCTTTCACCACAGTCTTTTTCTGAAGCCAGGTATCCTGCCCCGGGCTACACGCCGATCTGATTTCCACTCGGTCCTGTCATACATTACGCAGCACTCCCAGCAGGACCCCCCGGCTGCCTGCAGTCAGACACTGATGCAATAAATCTTAGGCTCTCTAGAATTACAGATGCAATCTTCATCAGCTTCGCCAAGAAAGGAGATATATTAACAGTGATTAATACTCAACATTAAGAAGAAAAGTTAGTTACCACTCTGGGTGTAATTAAAGTGACCAGATCTCACACACAGAGAACAAATCCCTGAACGCTGACTTCCTCTGCGTCACGCCCCAATCCACCCAGGCCTCGCCTCACAGAGGTATTTCTCTTGTCATCTTAGCCTAAAGCAAACACCTACGCTTTCCATGAGCCAATCGAAGGGGAGAGCCAATTCTGCTAGCGTGTGGCGCACACAGTCACAGGGGAGCGCAGGTCTCCATCTTTTCCAGGATGCCCTACAACATCACAGGCTAATGCAACAGGAGGACATGGTGTTAAGCTGAGATATTTGTGGGCGGAGGAGGGAGACGGAACAATAGTTCTGTTGCAGAAGCACTCCGGGGAAACTGGACTGGTGACAGTGAGGGAAGGGGACGCTCCTGAGGCCAGATTCTCAGCGGCTCGGAATGGATGGAGCTCCACTGATTGCCAGACCCCGTCGAAGTGGATGGAGCTCCAGCTATTTAGACCAGCTGAATATCTGGCCTCTGGTGCCTAATTTCCAGCCCCCCGCTGATGGGTTTAGGAAGGACTGAAGAGAGAGGGGCCAAAAGCCAGCGGAAATGGTGATGATGGGGTGAGAAATGGGAGTGGCATGAGAATGGGGAGAGAGGAAGAAAAGTCCCAGTGAACACAATCAAACCATAGTATATCCTGCGTGCCATACCCAGCCTAGGGTATTGAATTGGCTTAGCACTGGCAATCATGTCTCCCTCTAGTGGCTGCCCCCACAATAGCCCCCTACGCTGACAGCTGCGTGACTCTTGTCGTTCAGGTGGTAGAGGCTTGTGTTTTTACTGCTGACAGCCCTGGGTTCAAGGATCCCTGCATCTGCCTGGGTTCATTCCACTAGCTTCTAGCCTCAGAGCATAGTACAGAAATCCCCTTCACGTAGACAAGCTTTGTGAGAGCTGAGTTACCTTGGATTAAAACAAGTGGGTTACATTACGGGAAGAGGGGCCCATGAACTCAGCCCAGCTTGGGGCACCCCAGAATAACCTCATTAACCTTTCACCCCCCCCTTTCATTAGCAGCCTTAAGTGCCTCTGGGATGCAGCTGCTTCTCCTTCATCTGCTTCTCCCACCCTGATGTGTCATGCTGCCTCGGGTTTCTGGCGAGTCGCCTGGCTGCCTCTTGTGGTTTTCATCCTGCTTACGCTGCACTATTACTGCTCTTTTCTGCACCCCTCCACCCCATGGCGGCAGCAGGAGCTGGTGTCTGCATCCTCAGCTGGTTACACTCCACCACACACCTTGCAACCTCTGTCACAGTCCCATGAGTCAGACAGAGTCCACCCCTCTGGACGCTGCTAGTCTCAGTGAGAGGCTCCCTGTACCCAATGACCCCACAGCCACTGTACCAGCTTCAACCCTGATGATGCCTCTCGGGAATCTGCCACGCACGTGACCTCACAGGGCACTCAGTGGTTTGGTCCTCCCAACCCAGTCTAGCTGAAGATGGTCTCCAGTGTTCGGGTGAAGGAGCAGCAGAGGTTGGGCAGATCCTAAATCCTGACTCGCTTGCTTTTATTTAGTTAGGGACAGGCTCTCGTCTCAGCTACTGTGTGTAAATCTGGAGTAACCGCCTTTAAACCAGTGGATTTACACCGATGTAACTGAGGGCAAAGCCTAGGGCTTTCTTTATTTCCAAGACAGGTCTTACTGCTGGAGGTCTTCAGAAGCGGTGCCTTAGAAATGGCTAGATAGACTAGGTGGATAATGAAGGGATATCCCTCAGCCCTTTCATGTCCTGGAAGGGGACCTAGCAGGACTGTTTCTTCCTCATAAAACATTTGTTAGCTGAACCCAGGAGACTGGGAGTGGTGATAAAGGGGAGGGAAGTACCCCATTGTCAGCACCCCTGGGCTGATGCTCTATCGCTCCCCACTCAGAATTATCACCCATTTCCTACCATACATGAAGGAAGCTGATGAGCAGTATGTCGTATGCTGGTAAATTCCAAAATCTTTGTGACAACTTCCTGTAGGTTTCAGTAACTGAGAGAGTTACCACCACCAAGCCAGGCAGTAGGAGCTGCTGCCAGAGGAGTGTTCTGGTCACTTTCAGAAGCCACCCAAGATAAGCGCTGACCCACTAACCACCTCCTGCACCCCAACCCCCTGCCTCAGCCTAGAGCCCGCACACAAACTCCTTCCTAGAGCCTGCACCCCACACCCCCCCTGCACCCAGACTCCCTCCCAGAGCCTGCACCCCCTCCTGCACCCAACCCCCTACCCCAGCCTAGAGCCCGCACACAAACTCCTTCCTAGAGCCTGCACCCAGACTCCCTCCCAGAGCCTGCACCCCCTCCTGCACCCCAACTCCCTGCTCCAGCCCAGAGCCTGCACCCAGCACCCAAACTCCCTCCCAGAGCCCGCACCCCAACTCCCTGTCCCAGCCTGGTGAAAGTGAGTGAGGGTGGGGGAGAGCAAGAGACCGAGGGAGGGGGGATGGAATGGGTGGGGGGGCCTCAGAGAAGGGGCAGGGCAGGGGTGTGGCCTCAAGGAAGGGGCAGGGCAGGGGGTGAGGCAATGGTCTGTGGGTTTGTGCAATTAGACAGTTGGCATCCCTACCTGGCGGCCATGTGAAAGCTCTGGCTGTGCCGGAAAAGCGCGCCCAGCAGCGTAGCTGGCAGCTCGCTGGGCACCAGCAGGGCAGGCGCAGCACCGCCCAAATGTCAGGCGGACTGTGTTCACGTGGGCGCGGCTTGTGCATGCGTGGGAGACCACTGACTGTTCTGCCCTGGGGCCCGGAATTGCTGTCAGCGGGGCCTGTCTGTCACTGTCTCCCTGTATGACCTTTGGGAAAGCTGCGTCACTTTTCTGTGCCTCGGTTTCCCCATCAGTAACGTGGATCTAGCCAAACCAGCCTAGTGTGTGATCTCACCGGCAGTTGCCCAGACACCCTCCCAAGTGTAATTCTTCTTGCACAGAGTCCCACTGAGCTCCGAGGGCCTCTGTCTGGGGGTCAGTGATGGCGGGATGAAGCTGAAACTGACTGGTAATTAATCAAGGTTTGGAAAACACTTTAAGGCCCTTGGGTGAACAGAGCTATATAAAGTGTTTTCTCCCCCGCCCCATCCTCCTAACTATAATAAACATCATTTTGTGCTCATTAAATTCAGAAGCAGATAAGTGACATGTAGTTACACCCATGGAAAATTAATTCCTGAATTTCAGAAGTGTTAATGCATTTGTACGTTTCCGGGAAACTGGAATTTCATGAATAACCAAGTGTCCCATCTCTGATCTCCCTTCCAGGGGCCAGTCTGCTACAGATGGCTTTGGCCTGTCTCTCATAGACCTGAGCACAGAATTCTTCACTATTACTAGGTTACTAATATTAAAACACTGGCCTGCTAGTAGTTTTTAGCCTGTGCTGATAGCCACTGCAGCATGCGTTGCCAGCTCCCTCCCAGGGGGTCTCCACACGCCGCTGACAGCAGACACCACCCCTGCAGCTCCCATTGGCCATGGTTCCTGGCCAATGGCAGCTGTGGAGTCGGTGCTCGTGGTGGGGGCAGCTCCCGGAGAACCCCCCCTGCCCTCCCAGGGGCCATAGGGCCGTTCTGGCCACTTCTAGGAGTGACGTGGAGTGAGGGCAGGCAGAAAGCCGCCTTAGCCCTGCTCAGGGGCCCTCCGGGCCCTTTTAAATCACCTGGGCCCCTGTGCAATTGCCCCCTTTGCACCCCCATTGGCGGGCCTGGTGACAGAGATGGAAATAGAATCCAGGAGTCCCAGCTCTCTGCTCTGACCACACTTCCTTCAGGTTTTCCTTTGAGGAATGCAGCCCGTGTAAACGCTGATTCTTCCCAGCAAATAGCAATACTGTAGCCTGTTGCCCGTGCTGACTGTTGAGGGTTTCCATGTATGCTAGAGATAGCACAATGACTGCCATTGCAAGCACACTTGTTAGAATACAAGGATAAGCAGGTTCAACATCAATCAAAGGGAGTCTCTCTGATCAAGGCAAATTACACACATCCCTTCTCTTCTCATTTAGAAGCTTTAGAGGATTTGGTGTTTGATTTTTTGGGTGAAAGGAAAATTCAACTAAAATGATCACATGGAAGTGTTACAATAAGAAGTTGTATTTAGAGAGCAACTTTCATCCAAGGGTCCTCAGATAATTCAGAGTACATAGGCACAAGGAAATCACTCATTCCCCATTAAAATGCAGCCACCTCTAGGGTGGAATGTGGCAGCCATTCTGCACACAACAATTTTTAGGAAGGGACATGAACTAATAGCTTCCCCAGCTGAAACCACAGAGTGAATTTAGTAATTATACCAGCGTTGACACCTTTCCTTTTCCAAAAGGAGCTAAAGGATCTTTAGTGACCTTGAATGGTCAGGATTTTGGTTTTATATATGCTCTGCTCTTCTGAAAAATTGGGCCACTTATATTTAGGCTTCATTGTACGCACCCACCCTTTGAAAATTTCCATCTAAATTTAGGGTCTGATCTACTTGGTATCATCTCTCTAAAAATCAAACACAAAGCAAAGTTTAGGTGAAAGAACCAGTCATTCCCATTCAGCAAGGGAACACTCTGCTGTCCTGCCTTCTACCTTCTGCACAGTGCAACTTTCTGCTAGTGCCGCATGTACCACAGTAACTTCACCCTCATTTTCATCTCCACCCTTTTTTCTGATCATATTTAAGAAGAGTCTATTTCTTAGGAAAAGGCAACACGCTCGAACATTCATATTCAGTGAGTCACTAACTAGACTTACAGAGTCCGGAAAACACTGGGGGTGGACTCGCCCTGGTAGAAGTAATAATGTTTTTCCTAATTCTCACTAACAATTCCTTGGCTTTACGCTCACTAGCTAGGCTCCACCTCAGGGCTTTCTGCTTCAAAAACACATAGAAGTTAAAATCTCCCTTAGGCAATGTCTACACTACGAGCTAGGGGTGCGATTCACCAGCTCGCGTACATGTCCTCATGCACTGCAGCAGCGGCAGCATGGGAAAGGACAGAGAAGTGCTGGCTTGGCCACACTGAGTGGGTCTATACTCGGCCTGGCTCAGCCAGGCCCCCACTCCTAGTACCCAGACCGCTGCAGCTACACTGCTATTTACATTCTTGATAGATCGGTGAGAGCTAGCGCGAGGACGTGTACACCAGCAAGGGAATCACACCCCTAGCTTGTAGTGTAGACACGGCCATAGTAGCTGTAGTAATAGGGCTTACAACTTGTATAGGTTGCAGCCACTAGAGGGCGAAAGGTACTCCAATTTGACATTCCGTCCAGTAGAGGGCAGTAGGACACCCCCCGCCTGTACATACGGCCCGTTAAAATTGCAGTTTTGAATGGAAGGCGCTCCCAAATATTTAGTGTGCTGCAGCTATAGGCGTAGGGTGAACTGCACTTGCAGAAGGTGGGGCAGCTTTGGAGACCCTGAATGCTCTCCGCTATTAACCAAGATGTCTGGCTTCCAGCGGGTCCACTGTCATGGAAGGGATAGCTAGCACATGCATCAACAAGATACAGATGAGCAGGATGCACGGACTAGGTCAGAAAAATATCTGCTTCACGATAAGCATGCAAGTCATACCAGAAAACCAGACACCCCCAAACGCTACTAGACCCTAAACTAGTCTGAACTTTACAGCTCGGATCCCTTCCTTGATCAATTTTGGATCTGAATGTGCCACAAAGCTTTCCTGTCCTCCCTCTGCGAAGCCTGGGGTTTGGCTTGGGTCCACACTTCGTTTTATCACTAGTAAAATATGAGCCACTGGGCCATCTTTATTTTAAATTTGCATTACATCAAAACCTTTAAAAAGAAGGTGTCGTTAGGCCAGAGAAGCTGGCTCAGCAGCATGCCTCTTAGGTAATAATATCTTTCATATTCTGTAACTTCTGAAATATAGTGATGACATAAACCCCCAGAGTCTCATATTCAGTCACCAAGATACTGCTAGCTCCCATCCCGCAGCCGCCCTGATTGGGCAGAGAGGGAAGACCCTGTGGCCAATGGCAGTCCAATAGTAAGCAAAGACGCTATGTTCAGAAGTTCCGCTTGGATCCATGTGCTGCCTTCCGTAATGCTAGAAAGGGTACCTTGGCAGTTTGGTCACTAGATACATTATAAAAATATCCCACCTAGTAAATGCAGAGCTATGATCCCTGCACAAAGGACACAGAGGGCAGAGGTGAAGCCTCGCTCTGCTCTGCAGAGGATGTTGGGTCAAAACCGAAGTCAGTACAGCATATGGAAACAGGCCGATGGCGGGGTGGGAGGAAGGACAGAGGTCCCTGCTTTGCTATGGACTTCCTTTGGGACCGCTGGCAAGTCACCTCAGCTCAGCTCCCCACCTTAACATGGGGATAAAAACCCTTCCCTAGCTCAGAGGGACATTGCAAGGGTAAATACATGACAGACTATGTGGTGTTCAGATATGACAGTAAAGGGGGGGTGACCCCAGACACCCCCATAAGTGCTGGAACTAGGGATGCTAGGTGTGTGGCCACACCCCCGGCTTGAAGTGGTTTCCGTCATACGGAGGTTTACAGTTTGGTTCAATGGCTCTCAGTGCCCCCACTATACACCTTGTCCCAACACCCGGCACACCACTGCAATAATATTTGTACAAAACATGCCTTGTGAGGTACCACATGAAAGCTAACACGCCCGGGCCATTCACATCACTGTAAAATGCAGGGGTTAACCTTATAGGTGAAGTTCTGAATTCCCTGTGCATGATGTTACTCAAACTGTGTCTTAAACATGCCTAGCCTAGGTAAAGGGGATCAGTAGGTCTGTCCTAGACAAAGGAACTGGGGGGTTACCGCAGTTCACATAAACAAAGCTATCAAGGGTCATCTTGAGTCTGAATGTGAGAGACAGGGAATTGACATGGCTTCTGCACCACAGAGAGATAGGAGACTGAATCCCCAAGAAGGCCTTTTAGGACAAAACCAATTCCCTTGGGAATATAGATGGGCAGAGAGAAACTCCATCTTTGGCTTTCTCCTGAGATGACAAGGGAAACCAGCACCTCATACTTCTGTGGAAAGTCCTGACTAAGAGACAGTCAGCTGGGCTGCATGAAGACCAATTGGTGGGAGAAACCATCTTAAACCAAGACTGCCCCTTGCTAGATTCAGTTTTGGGGTTTAGAGGTGTGTGTTCACTTTTATTTGCTTGTAACCATCTCTACCTTTATTTCTTTTACTTGGCATCGCTTACCCTATATCCCTTTGTTAACCAACTTCTTTTACTTTTAATCTAAACCAATCCGGTGCTGTGTTTGAATGGAAGTGACTTAACTCCAGTTAATATAGCAAGCTGCGGGTATCGTCTCTTTAAAGGAGCAAACAAACCTTATGATTTCCCTGCGTGGTCCAGGACACTCCAGGACAGATGGTTTGGGGGAAATGCAGGCCTGGGGGTGTGCTGGGGTCACTTGGCCAGTAGTAACCAAGCCTGGTGGAAACCAGAGCGTAGCTGCGATGTAACAAGCAGGTTGCTGGGGTCAGAATCGCTGAACGAGGGCTGCTTAACCTGCAAACATGCAGTGCAGGCTTGGAGCATCCAGACAGAGAGCAAACAGCAGCAGAGCATTTTAAGGCACCCAGTGTTACAGGACAAGCTGTGACGCAGCCCCTGACTGATCTGGTTGCACCCCAGAATGTGACAGGAGGCACAAAAGGATCAGAGAGAGGTAGATGGTCTATTTATTTCCTGAAATGGCCAATACTTCATGATTCGGTCATTAAAAAATAACTATAAGAAAGCACAGACCACAAGCAAGGTGGTGGGTCTGGACTGGACAGCTATTCCAATTCTACGAAATGTATGGATGGTGCTTACTTTGTGCCTGGGCTGAGTCCCGGCACCTCTAGGGTTGGCATGTGAACTATTAAAGTAAAAAAATTACTTGAGCCCCGGCACCTCTTTCATTCCAAATTAAGCCCTGTGTACAGACCAAACATCCCTGTGTTGGGACATTAAAGCAACCAAAGCAGGCTGGGAAAAGAGTTGCTCTGTTTGATTTTGAAGAGGAAAGTTCCCTTTAGACCCTTTCAGCTAGAGACCTTCTGAAAACTGTATCTGGTGAAAGTCTTTTTGAATTACACATACCAGCATCTTTCCCAATAAGTCTGGCACTGGGGTCGTAGGTCTAGTGATTAGAGCTCCGAACTGGGAGCCAGGCAAGTGGTTAGTTGTAACTCCAGCTGAGCCGCTGACTCCGTGTGTGACCTTGGGCAAAGGAACATGACATCCGGGAAACTGAGTCAAGACTATCTGGAAAGCTAGGTACGTAACCGCAGGCTAGGACATCCAGCTGCAGCTCCTCCCCCAAGTTAATACAGGTAATTACAACACTAAAAAGACTCCCTCAAAATTTAAAACCGAGGATGAACAAAATGGAATGATATTTCTAACACAGGCAGCCCCAGGGCAGACCACAAGACAGATCCAGCTGGTCTGAAAATCTGTCTCCTGCTGTGGCAAGTCCCTGGTGTTTCAGAAGAAGAAATCACTGGGAGTTCAGTGCTAACAAAAAAAAAGTAAATCCAACTCGACACTGTTCTGCATTGTTAGGTACCTAAAGAGCTTTGAAATCCTGTCTAAGGTGGAATCGTGCAAAAATAATAACAGTGAAGAATCCGATCAATCAAGCCGCAGCTCTGGTGCAACGGTATTCAAGATCCCCAGGCATTTTCTTTGTGTGAGCATTTGGTAAGCGAGTTTTTCTTTTGCAAAACCAGTGGGGGGAAGAGAGGAAAGGTCACAAACACTCATGCCGTGATGCATTCATACTGAAAGTGTTTTTGGGGCAATCCTGAAAACTTCATCGACTTGGGTGTCAGCCAGTCAGGGAGCAGAGACAATCCCATGTGAGGTAGGTGACCAGTCATATACAGTCCTAGCAGCAGCTTCGGACTAGTGAACTCTCAAAACCAGAGTTGTGGCGAGCAGTTTATGAGTAACCAGCAGGCTGGGGTTTGCCCAACAAAGGCTTTGATGAATAATTTCAAACAAAACACATTTGTAAAAATCAGTCTGTCACAGGTGATTTGTGAAGAGATAAAGGGGCTAAATTAGACTTTTTTGTTGTTGTTGCTGGGACTAGCTGACCCAACTGGAGAGGATCCCCAGAAACAGGGAGAGATCTCATCTCATGAGTCCAGCAGCCCAGAGTTCTCAGCACGTTTTTTCCTGCCCACTTCCAAGACGTGCAGACCACTAGCAGTCCACGGACCAGAGACGAAGAACCGCATGTGTCATCATAGAATATCAGGGTTGGAAGGGACCTCAGGAGGTCATCTAGTCCCACTGGTCCTGCTCAAAGCAGGACCAATCCCCAACTAAACCATCCCAGCCAGGGCTTTGTCGAGCCTGACCGTAAAAACCTCTCAAGGATGGAGGTTCCACCACCTCCCTAGGGAACCCGTTCTAGTGCTTCACCACTCTCTGAGTGAAAAAGTTTTTCCTAATATCCAACCTATACCTCCCCCACTGCAACTTGAGACCATTACTCCTTGTTCTGTCATCAGATACCACTGAGAACAGTCTAGATCCATCCTCTTTGGAACCCTCTTTCAGGTAGTTGAAAGCAGCTATCAAATCCCTCCTCATTCTTCTCTTCTGCAGACTAAACAATCCCAGTTCCCTCAGCCTCTCCTCATAAGTCATGTGCCCCAGCCCCCTAATCATATATAATGGGCCAATGATATACCACTCAGGATGCTTCAGATTCTGTTGCAGTGCATTGGATCTGCCACAAAGCAAGGCAAATTTCCCTTTACGCAGCCTTAGCAGGACATGGGAAATGCCTCTTGACCAGATCCAAAAAAATCCTATGAACTTCATGGAAATTCTGAATCTAGATCCAGATCTCACTGCTCGTCCTAACCCCAGAGGGGGTCAAGGATCCAAATACTCACAAACTCTAGCTGACTCTGGATCCAGACTTTGTGACTCACCCCATTATACATTAGGTGGGTTGTGAAGCTCAATTTAATGGTGTTTGTAGTATTAATTATTATTAGACACTATTTGCCTTTTGGTAGCACCTAGGGGCATCGCTCATCGACCAGGACCCCATTGTGCTAGGCTCTGTACAGACACAGAACAAAAAGATGGTCCCTCCCCCAAAGAGCGGACGATCAATGAATAAGACAAGAGACAGCATAAGGATGTGCCAGACAGATGGAAAGAACGCAGGGAAGCAAGGAGACAGACGAGCTTAGCAGGATCAGCAGTGGCCACTGGAGCAGTTTGTAGAAACAGGCGGTGTAAGAAAGGCTACGTGCACAACTCAGACATTGCGCCGCGTGAAATACAAACTTGTAAGCGGGGAAGAACGTTTCCCTGTATCAGGGCTGTCAGTGCTAGTGTGACCCTCACGCTCACACTCGGGGGTAGCAGTAAGGAAGGGCAGCTTTAGGTTGTGACAAAGTTCCTCCTCTACCTTGGTGGGTCCTGCGCTTATTGGCAGATTTGCTCACTCAGTGATCTTCCCCACAGTCTGGGTCAACTCCTCCTGTGTCTGACCAGGAGTTGGGAGGTTGGGGGGAACCCGGGCCCGCCCTCTACTCCGGGTTCCAGCCCAGGGCCCTGTGGATCACAGCTGTCTATAGTGCCCCCTGTAACAGCTGCACGACAGCTACACCTCCCTGGGCTACTTCCCCATGGCCTCCTCCAAACACCTTCTTTGTCCTCACCACCGGACCTTCCTCCTGATGTCTGATAATGATTGTACTCCTCAGTCCTCCAGCAGCTCACCCTCACTCTCAGCTCCTTGCGCCTCTTGCTCCCAGCTCCTCACACACACTTCCTCTCCTCTGGCTCCCTCCCTGACTGGAGTGAGCTCCTTTTTAAACCCAGGCGCCCTGATTAGCCTGCCTTGATTGGCTGCAGGTGATCTAATCAGCCTGTCTGCCTTAATTGGTTCTAGCAGCAGGTTCCTGATTACTCTAGTGCAGCCCCTGCTCTGGTCACTCAGGGAACAGAAAACTACTCAGCCAGTGACCAGCAGACTCCTGTACCCCACTGGCCTGGCTCTGTCCCAGAGTGCAGTAACCACTGGCAGCTTAATGATTAGTTCGTAGTGGTTTGTATTCCCTTCCCTTGCTCTGAATATCACTAGTCTATTTTCCCACTTGTCAGCTTCTGTAAACTCCCCAGGGAGGGATGTTTCCCCTTCACCGTGTTTGGATGTTAGTTGCAATCCCTTAAAGCTCCTTCCAGGTGGTTATTAATTATTATTATTATTATTATTGTTTCCTCCCCAGAATTAAAGAATCGTTTTTCATCTTAGACAAAAGCCCCCTCCCAAGCCTGTGGCTGGCGGGGGGGGGGGGAAAGAAAGGGGTGGCTCCTGCTCTCACACAACAAGGTTTTCCAGCCTTGACATTTAAAAAAAACAACCCAAACCTGTTCACAAAGACAATAGATCCAGCTGTTTTATCCTCTTCTGCTGGGTGCAAGAAGAAATACAATTAGCAAAGAAGTCACTACCTGCTCAACAGCATAGTAAACCACAAAAAGACAGCTACAATGGACCTCTAGCACTTGTGCCAAAGGAGCAACTCCCATTAGCTAGCAACAACAGTAGGTTGTTGACTTCTATATGGAGCAACCACGATGGGGGCACACAAAACATTGGTACTGTGTTACATTCGAAGACATGGAAAGTCCAAGCAAAATCTCACTAACCCGACTGCCTTACCTAGGCTCTGCTGACAAAAGTTAACCCATCTACAAAACATTACACAGCACCAGCGGACAACTACAATCGTCAAGCCTGAGCATTTCTTCTGGGTGAATTCCGTTGAATAGCACTGAGTTCCGGTAAGAGAGACACCCTCTCTTTTTGCACATAGGTGGAAATAAACCTCCAGAATTTTACAGCCAAGGAGGTCTCCACAGCCAGTTTAGAATCAGACACAGACAGCAATACGAAAGGTTAACTATCAAAGATTGGTTAAGTCTTCCCCCCACCCCACATCACTGTGCACCCCACAATGTAACATACAGAGGTAGATTTTAAAAAGAAACAAAACCAAGCATTGGACTTGGAACCCAGCTCTGGATTTTGAACAGCTCAGACTTTGGGAGTGTTCGTAACCCAGGGCTCAGGTGGGCCAGATGTAAAACCGGGGGTGGATGGGAGAGAGGGTACTTGCAAAATTTAGATCTGGGCTGGGACGTGAAACACCCTCTATCTTCATGATCATTTAGATCCATGGCTTTGGTTTGGGTTAGTCTCTAACAGACACATAATCCAGCCACATCTCAGTGATGAAAAGAGAACGTTACAGAAGACCTGACACAAAAGACCAAAGTGGAAATAAATCTGTGCACTTCATACAAGCTCATAGTCAACCCCCGGGGGCCAGGAGCAGGACTGAAAATCAGAAGCGGCCCTTTGGAGCGGGAACCTTGGCCGAAGGCTGCACAGTCACCAAAAGGCAGCACTGCTGTTGTTTTATCCCTAACCCCAGAAACCACCAACTCTCTGATCCTGTAACTTTGCCCCCATGAGCCGCAATAGGAGACACGTTACAGCCCTGGAGCGCCTTGCACTGTCACGCAGTGAGAGGCCGGATGCGTGGAGAGTCGACCAGCCGAGGGGCTACATGTCCAAACCAGGGCAGCTGCTCACGGCCTTCCAGCCGGTGCTGCAAGCAGAACCGTGACACGCCACTGAGCAGCAGCTAAAGGAGCATGCCGCCAGCAGGAAACACACACTCCATGCCCCTCCGGCAGCCTGGTGTTAATTGCATCAGTATCTTTTACTGTCCAGCAGCCTCCCAACCTCTTTAACGAGCTTGTAAAAAAAAAAAAAAAAAGCCAGTAAATGTGAATTCTGCAGGGAGGCAGGTTTCACCAGGGCCAAAAGGCCTTTTCGCACCCCAAAGAGTGACTGTAACGGCTTCACTGGCTCTCTTGCCAAGGCTGCTGTTTCCAGGAGGGTCACACAGGGAACACGTGCAGCGACAGCAGGGGGTGAAAGATGAGAGGAAGGGGAGGAGGGTACGTGGAGGTGCCTGGGCAAGATTGCCATCTGTCAGTCAAGGGGAACAGCTGCAGCCCCCCCCCCCCCAGTGCAAATGAAAGGGAGCCTGGGTAATTCGTTTGTGTTGCTCTCACCACATTCCCCGTGCAGGCTGTCATGGGCCTAGGATTGCGGTGCCCTCATCACTGCGGAGTTCGTTCGCCAGCGCGTCCCGAGTCCCTGGACTTTCTCCAATTCGTCCCCATCTTTCCTGAAATGTGGCGCCCAGAACTGACCACCATACTCCAGTGGAGGGGGTTCCACCCTAAAGCTAGATAGATTCCCCAGAGACCTCAGGTCAGCACCATCTGCACAGAGGCCAGCTTGGTGGCTAGAGCCATCAGAGATACACAGGGCCACATTCAGAAGGGATGTGCCAGGTGGTCTGAGATGTAGGTGAAAGCGAAGACTCAGAGATACACCCGACAGCTGGGAAGAAGGAAAGGCACAGTGGTCAGGCATGTTTTAATTTGCACCGTATTACACCCTGCCTTCTATGCTTTTCCAGTTCCACTTTTCTCCTTGGGCTCTGAGTTTTTGGGCCAGTGCTCAGGGCAGATTTCCAAGCACGCAGCACCCACAGCTGGTCACAGACTTTCCAGAGATCTCAACGTGGCGCACTCGGCTGAAATATCTGGTCACTTAGTTACAGGGGCGGCTTTAAGTATTTTGCTGCCCCAAGCACGGCAGGCAGGCTGCCTTCGGCGGCGTGCCTGCGGGAGGTCCCCGGTCCCACGGATTCGGCGGCATGCCTGCAGGAGGTCCCCGGTCCCACGGATTCGGCGGCACGCCTGCAGGAGGTCCCCGGTCCCACGGATTCGGCGGCACGCCTGCAGGAGGTCCCCGGTCCCACGGATTCGGCGGCACGCCTGCGGGAGGTCCGCCGAAGTCGTGGGACCAGCAGACCCTCCACAGGCAAGCCGCCAAAGGCAACCTGCCTGCCGCCCTTGCGGCAACCAGCAGAGCGCCCCCCGTGACTTGCTGCCCCAGGCACGCGCTTGGCATGCTGGTGCCTGGAGCCGCCCCTGCTTAGTTAGGTGTCTAACGAGCTGAGCTCTGGAAAAGTGCGACAGCAGGTCAGATGCTCTCCCTTAGGCCTGCTTACCGCTGGGTGCATGACCCCTCATCTCGGAGTCTGGTACTCATCTGTCAGTTAGCGTGGGGGAAGAAAGAGAAATCTCCCCCCTGCCCCTTTAGATGAATCCAGACGCATGTACTGCACACTTATCCTTTTCTACTCCCAGACTGTGGTCCTTAGTCCCCTCCCATAACCCTTCCTGAAGCCAGGTAACTCAACAAAGCAGGGAATGCAGCAGGGTTAGGACCTGGGGCTATCAAGCAAGAGAAAATCCATGTTATGGTCCCTAGAACAAAAGAGCTATGAAATTGTCACTTGTCACCATATTCCTCTCCCTGCTCCCTGCCAGGTTCTGCCCACAGACCTCCCACTAACCTCTCCAGGAGTCCCTGAGATGGGATGGCCCCAGCTTGCAGTCAGTCTAGAGATGGCCCATGTTTCTTCTTATCTTAGCGCGTAACTGCAGGGCTATTCTTACAGAAAGCCTATGAACAAGGTTTTCAGAAGAACTTGGTGTCGATCTCCTGGAATCAATAGGGCTTTTATCAGTCATCAATGGGAGAGAGTGAAACCAACACTCAACTCCACCTCAAACACTTAAGTACGCTGAGCCGTTCGCCTGTGTCCTGCATCGGGCTATATAGTTCCACAGGCTAGTCATACTGGGTCAGATTCTGTACCCTGCCTTACAAGTGGCCCCACTGGCTATTCATGGAATAAAGCCCTATTCGCCGTGAGTCAGTGCATCAGAATCCAGCCCCGCTGTACACTTCCTTTGAGCTGTGTGAAGTGTGTTGCCTTTCAGTTCACCAAGTAGCCTTTTATTCTTGTATTACGCCACTTCCACCCAGACTGATTCCTTGGGTGATACAATAAACAGGAAATGATTTGCGTACGTGGGCAGAGACAGGACAAGACAGACAAGCAAGCTGTAGGGGGGAGTTTTCCCATCTATGCCACAGGGGAGCACCAGCATTCCCATTTTCACCTTCCAGATGCCAAAGCATCGCAGACTCCCAGCACCTCTGCTCCCCGCAAAGTTACTGATCTCGCCAGCCCACTGCAGCCTTCAGCATGGAACTTCCAGAGACTGAGAGCTGACAGGCGCTGAGAGCACAGTAGGCCCCTCCTGTTATGACTAGAGCTGGTTGGGAATTTCTCAATGACCCCCTCCTCCCCCTTTGGAAAATGCTGATTCGCCAAACCAAACTTTTTGCACAAATGTAGCTGTTTTGATGACACTTTTGTCTGGAAGGTTTCTTAGGTCCAGGATGGAATTTCTGGTCAAAACCAGGGATGGGGGGGAAAAGAGATATCTCCCCCACCCTCCCCACACACACACCCAATAGTTTGGCAGCTATGCTAATCAGCTGAGATACAGAAAACCCCCATCCTTACACCTGCTCTGAATCAAGCAGATTAGGATTTGAACTGGGGGCTTCCACAACCTAGCATGTGTCCTACCCGCCAGGCCCTAGAGACAGCCTCTCTCAGCCTCTCCTGCTGGAACTGTTCTGCTTCATATATATATTCATTGCGCCAGCAATAGCAAGGCAGACGCCATAGCCTGGTGCTGAAAGCATTTACCTGGCACATGGGAAGAAAAGAGACTTGAACCTGGGTTTCTCTGAGAGCCTGAGACTTGCATTCCTCCTTCCTGCCACCAAAAGACATTTTTGGAAGGTGTCATTTTTTGTTCCACTGAGGAGCAAAAACTGATTTTGAAACCTTGAAATTTTTTCCAAACCTGAATTCTTGTTTCCCAGCCAGCCCCAGTTGTGGCTGGATTCCAGGAAAACACTGAATTCCCAAGGGGTGCTGTAGTAGTGATGAGTCCATGGCACATCCTTTAATTGAATATGGAGATATACCTCTCTCATGGAACGGGAAGGCCATTGAGTCCAGCCCCCTGCCTTCACTAGCAGGAGCAAGTACCATCCCTGACAGATTTTGCCCCAGATCCCAAAATGGTCCCTCTCAAGGATTGAGCTCACAGTGCTGGGTTTAGGGGGACAATGCTCAAACCATTGAGCTACCCCTCCCCCCAAAAGCAGAAGCAGAAGCAAGTCAATTACACAGAGGTCCTAAGCTAGGGCAGCTGGTAACCACAGCACAGAAGACTGTTTGCTAAATACTGGCTGTGGAAGGGAAAGTAAATGTGAGAAGCTCACAGAATGCAGGATATGGTACACATTGCTAGGTATCATTGACCAGTAACACATTATGTATTGCACGGCGGTGATGGCATCGGCCACAACGGGCATGTGACTCAGATCCTTACCATGAAAACAGAGAGAGAGAGCGCGCACACACACTGCACATGAGAAATAGCCCTGGAAGGCAGGTAAAATACCTTTTAAAGAGATTTCCCCACTTGTTGGGATTAAATTTGTACTGAACCTTTTAAAAGGTGTTGCTCCATTTCCTCCCCACACCACTTCTGGGTCATGCCAGAAAATATACTTCAATTTAATTCAGTTCAGAAGGAGAAGGAGGGAGAAGGGAATATTCTCATGAAATGTGTCAACCCCACTTTACAAGTTGAGGATGTTTGTCCACATGGAACCAGGAATTTTTGAGTCTGCCCATCACGAGGTACCATTATTATTATTTGTAGTAATAGTTAATAATAATAATACCACCACCCAGCTCTTGTATAGTTCTTTTTAATAGCAGCTCGCAAAATGATTTACAAACAAGGGCAGAGTCATTCTCTTCATGTCACAGATGGGGAAACTGAGGCACAGCAAGGGGAAGTGACTTGCTCGAGGTCACCCAGAAACCCAGTGGGAGAGCTGGGTTTAGAACCTGGGGCTCCTGCACCCCAGTTACTACTATTATTAAGATCCCAGTGGGATTAGGGTCCCATTGTCACAAACACTGGCCCTAGGTAAAATGGACAAAAGTGCCTCAGTGACTTAGGAGTCTAAATCTCATTGATTTTCAATGTGACCTAGGTTCCTAAGTCACTTGGGTGCTTTGAAAATTTTACAAGCCCCCTCCCCCCTTTCCATTCCAACGAATTTACAATCTGAATGGACAAAAGGTGAGTGGAAAAGGAAGTGACCTGGCCAGTGTTACACAGTAGGGCAACGGCCAAGCCAGGAAAAGAACCCAGACCTACCAAAATGCTACCCCAGGGTCCTAGCCACTGGCCCACACTCCCTCTCTAAACTCGATGACTTGCATAGAGCAGGGAAAGGCTATGCCCTTCCTTCCTTCCGTGGCACCCCGCCACTGTACTCCATGCGCTGAGGAGTGCTGCAGAGCCCTGCCTGCATTTGCAGCCACTAACCCACATGTGTGGTTGTGACACAAAGTCGCCATTTACCCCGGCAAGTGACTAGGGGGATGCACAGACACACCAGTCGGGTTAGGGTGCATGGAAACATCCTGCTGAATTATTTTCTATCGGCAGATACCGGCTGCCTGGGCTCACTTGCCCCATCTGAACGGAGACAAGTGGCTGTTGTGAAAACAAGGGAGGGCCTAGAAAGGATATGCTCGGATCGGTGATCCTGGCAAGTTTGGCCTGGCAGGTGCTAAGGCTGCCCCTGAAACTCCTGCGCACCCTTGCAGCCCTCTCGTCTGTGGCTGGCCCCTGCACTGGTGCATGAAGGGGAGAAAGCACATGGAAACTCACCACCCCACCCACACGTTGTGCTTCCCCCACCCCTGCCTGTCCGCACTCAGGGGCTGGCCAGAACCGGAGTCTTTGCATGCCCTTGAGTGCAAGGCTACTGCCTAGCTGGCTCTGCCCGTCTGCCAGCTGCAAACACAGACCTCTCTGGGCCTTCCCCACCACTGCCCCTTACTCCAGAATCGGCCTCCTTGAACTGAGCAAAGGCCCTTCCCCTCCCTTCTTGCTAGTCTCTCCTCGGGGCCTAGCTCTGCCAGGATGCCTATGAGAAGCCTGCCAGTTAACCAGGGCTTGAGGGGCAAATGGAGACAGGTGGCACTTACCATACGTGTGTATGTGAAAACTGGCTATATTTCAGTGCCTGGTCTCTTACCCCCTCCATCACCCTGTGTACATCACTTGTCTTCTTTGACTGTAAAGTCTTGGGGGCAAGGCCTCAGCCTGGGGACCCAGCACAATGGTGCTCAATCCTGGCGCTACCACGCTGTCTAACAACAAATGCCCTGACAACAGAGATTATCGGACCCAACCCTGCTTGGGTTCTCCACTGAAGTCAATGGGAGCTTGGCCAGGATCCAGCCCGAACACAGTACATTTTTCTTTATCCACGCAAGCTCTTCTAAAAAGTATCCTACACGAGGCACCAGGCAGCACACGACAAGCTCACTGTGTCACCTTGTTTGAGATCCGTTCGGCTAATCTTTCTGGAAAGTCCCCTCCAGTCCCCTGAAGTCACTGCAACATATACGTGGGCATGTGTGTGTGTGTGTGTGTATAAATAAAAAAATGCATCATTGATCTCAGCCACCACATAGGGCCTTATTTGTCAGTGTTCCCCTCCCAGCAGCCTTTTCTAGCCTTGACATGGTGGAGAGAGGGAAGGTGTCACCTGTTGGTGCCCTTGACAGACGTAAGTGTGGGCACACGCGGGTGGGAAGAAGGAAGGAGGGGGGAGTTGCTTTCTCGGCAGCGGTGAAGTCTCCTTAAGAGTAGGGTGACCAGAGAGCAAGTGTGAAAAATCGGGACAGGGAATGGGGGGGGGGGGGGAAATAGGCGCCTATAAAAGACAAAGCTCCAAATATCAGGACAGGCCCTATAAAATCGGGCCATCTGGTCACCCTACTTAAGAGCCATCGCAACCCCCCTTGACGAAGAGCCTGCCACTGAGCTGGCATTAGACAAAAATAAAGCCGCTTTGGCTGAAAGAGGAATGGAGACATGGGAGGAACTGCGCTGAGCAACAATGCGGTGACATCAGTTGTGCGCATAGCTAGTCTCCATGGAAACCTGCTTGTATTAACAGGCACTAGAGCTGGCTGAAATCTCTTTGTCAAAGCACAAAGAACAAGGACTTTTTGACCTCCCAATTTTTTCCCCTATGGAAAATGCTAAATATTTCAAAGGGACGTGTTCCAGGTTTTTAATTTAAAAACAAAACCAAAAAAATCAAAATCACAAATTCTAACCTGAAACATTTTTGGTTAAAATTTTCAGAGAGATTGAAAATTTCTGTTGAAAATTGAAACAAAAAACTATATTTCTATTGAAAATCTGAAAATTTTCCCACTAGAAATTTTGAATTTTTATTTTTTTTAGAAAATTCTGGCATGTTTCTATCATCTCTAACATGAACTCAGTTTGCTTCTCCACCAGCGCGACCCATGTCACCTATTTCATCCACTCATTGTTAGCTTCGATCAAGAACTCCTCAAAGCCGGTGCGGTCTCTTTACCACCTGTGGCATCAAGTGCAAAAAGGCCTCAATAGGTGCTCTAGACATTGCTGCAATACAAATAAATACTACTACTAAACGTGGTTGAACATCTGATGCATCCTCTATTCAGGACACCAGACTGGTCTGGCAGGGGGGAGTGAATCTATGAGTTAACACAGAAAATAACTACTATCCTCTAGTTACTGTGATCCTACAACTTCACTTCTCAGGCAGGAACTAATTTTTTTAAGTGCAATTGAAGGGGAATTGAGATGATGTATAAAAATGGGTGCGTGTGTATACACAGTTATTTGCATCAAAGATCTTTCTAACGTATCTACAGAAGAAATGGAGCTGCCAGAGTTGCTATGATGCCAGAAGTGAGACAGGTTTTCCAGTCTTTGAGGGAGCAGCTTCCAGGATCTGACATCATCATTTCTGCAGTCAGCTGGGGCAACTTCTGAGGCCAATTCAGAGTCGACAGAAGCTCTCTTTGGAATTTTATGGAGGCTGCTTATGGGCCTTACTGGAACTGCATTTCAGAATTTGTGCTGTGTCACAGTTTGTTGGCATTTTTGCAGGATGGGGACATTTTGCAGGCTGGCAGCTCTTCCTGCAAAGTGCTACTTCCGAAGAGTTCAAAGGGAGCCCTGAGCACTCAAAAGATTAGTCAATTTTTGTTGGTCATAACCTCAGGGAAAGACTCAAACCATGGTTCTTCTTTGAACAGTGGCTCTGTCACAGTGTTCTGATTCCTGGGGTTTCACATGTTGGTTTCTCAACAGCTTCTGAGTTCTGCAGACCAACGAGGCCTCCCACAGTCTTCAAATTACACCCTCAGTGACACTCCCCTGCCCCATTACGATCAAAGGGATTGCATGTTGGGCGCTTCATAGAGAGTTCTGTGGATGATGCACAAGGAGGCATAGAGTGAATCAGATTGTATTCTATCTCCACTGTGTTAGCAATGGGGGTGAGGATAGCTTCTATAAAACCTTGGATCTGCCTTGACCCCATTGCTCAGTGGAGGAGCTATCTGCATTGACCAGCCTAAGCTTAAGCAGCCGGCCACTGGTACAGCTCTGTTTGCGGAGCTGCCTTCTTCCAGCCAGGCACAAAACCTCCCAGAGAAGCATGCAGCAAACAGGTAATGAAGACAAGGAACAATGTATAGATAGGACAGGGCACAGCTATGGAACAGCTTTAGGGCAAAAGCCCTCGGGAAGTTCTGCGGTGACACCTGCATTGGCAACTCCTGGCAAACTGGAGAACAGGGAAACAAGAGAAGGGGTAAGATATGGAGGGATGGGGGCCTGGAAGCGGCCACCAGGGAACAGAGAAGAGAAGCATCTATTTCTGCCTCAGAAGCAGGGGGGGCGCTTCAAAGCACCTAACACCTTATTATTGACTAGAGCTCTTAGTCAAGTCTGCCTGGTGCGTTTCCCAGTGAGCACGCTTGCACAGGGGAGTGCTAAGTTATCCCAATACAAGGGACGCCTCTCTCTCTATGTTAGCATGCAGCTGCACTCCTAAGGCCGTATCACAGCTGGGGGCAGGGGAATCATAACATATTAATGAGGTATGAGAGCACAGTTTAGCTTTCTCTCTTGCACTGAGGGAGGGGGGGGAAGAGAGGAGGAGGAGGATGACAACCGATGAAAAGAACTTGCTTGGCTAATTCTCTGTTGCCTGTAGCTACTGCAATGGTCCTGAAAGGAAAGATGCAGTTTAGCAAGTTAACCTGCCTGAAATTGGAAGGTTTCAGTTTAAAGAGGACCCTGCCAACTAGCGTGTTTAAAAAACACCACGGCATCGTGGGGTGTATTTGTTCATCAAAATGTTCAAAAGGAAACAAACAAACAAACAAACACACACACACACACACACACACACACACGTTTCATCTGGGGATTTTCACCTGGCTCAGAAAAACTGAACAAAGCAGCAAATCTGGCCAGTCTAGTTTCACCATCCAATAACATGCAAACAGACCCTTAAAACAGAACAAAAATTTAAAAATCTAATTCCCCATGATGCAGGAGATCAGATGAGATGAGCACACTGCTCTCTTCTGGCCTTAAAATGCAAGGGGCCATTTCTATGAAGTGCTGATCCCCCTCTCTAAATAGAGCACACCACATCTTCCAGAAAGTTTCATTTCTTTGCAAAGAGGGTTGTTTTGGGTTGTTTTTTTTTTTGGGGGGGGGGGAGAGGGGGAAGAGAAGGAAGGGGAAGGACCAAAAAATCTGTCAAAAACAAAAATTTTGGCAAAAACTCATCAACATTATGGACATTTTTTCAGAAAATGTCGATGACATGTTGGAAATTGATATTTTTTATTGAAATCATTATCGACATGTTATTTACCAAAACCTGTTTTCAGTGAAAAAATGTGGTTTTTAGTAAAGTAAAAATTCTAATAATTTCAACAATTTCAGTTAAAAATTTCACAAATTGTGTTCATTTTGAACCCTCCGACACGGCAACAGCTTGAAATATTTCACAAAATCTTTCCCCATTTTAAGTCCAGCTCCTATTATATTCTTAACTGCACAGCAAACCAAACAAACAAACCACACCCAAACCCCCAGAATCATAACAATTACACAGCAACATATATCATACTAAATTCCTATGGAAACCTGTGTGCCTAGGGCACAAATCCAAGGTTTTAGTTATTTACATCTCACTGGTGTCCCTTTAGGAGATTTCCAAATTCCACAATGGGCCATAAGTTGGGTGCTAAATTCCCATTTCTAATGTTGTCAGCGTTGTAACTTGAAATGCCAGGAGTCACTGCAGCATGTTCTAAGGCCAGGCCTGTGTCTGTGTGCGGGTCTACACTGCAGCTGGGAGGTGTAATTCGCAGGTCAGATGTACATGTCCTAGCTCTGCTCAAGCTAGGGTGAGCGCTAGAATAGCATCTTGGACAAGGTTGTTCTCCGAAGCCAGCCCGACCCACCATGGCCACACCGCTATTTTTTGCTCACGGAGCTAGCACATGCCATTCATCTGCTTTTAAACTGGATGAATTTGGAGGGGTTTGTTCATTGTCGGATAACGAGACAGAACGGGACATGGTTCTGCCTAGTATCAGATGGGGGGGGGGGCATTTTGAAGACATGTTGCTCCACAGTGCAGGCAAGGTGACGCCGGCAGGGACAGATCAGTGCAATCTTCAATATGGCGTCCGCCACGCATGCCAGGTCACACTGGTGGGCCCACACCATTCCCAGAAATAGCCGAGGTCATGCACAATAGCCAGACTGGTGCTGCCACAAGACATGGAAAATATTAGACCAATTCATGCTGGCTTCTGACAGGCTCAGCAGGTGAATCATCTGGTCTTTCCCTTGGGAGGCCTCTGGTTCAAGCCCTCCTGCTGTCCACAGGGCCAGTGTTTTGTCTGCGATGTTACTCGGAGCCGAGCCCTGCCAACATATCCTTGGCAAGACGCGGTCAGCGTCCTTGCTGAGTAGGCGGAGGAGCAGGGACAGTCAATCAATCGCCTGGTGTCACAAATGAGTTCTGGCTAAATCCAACACAGCCTTTGTTCCAGTGCACTCTCGCTAGCCGGGCCGACAGGAATTCCAGTGCGTTGAGTCAAAGAGAAGGAGTGGGGGATGGTTTTGTTTTTTTTTTTTTAAATAAAGTCTCCTGTTCGGGAAGCATAGTAAGATTTACAAGTCTGTAGAAATTTGTGAAGGTAAGAACAAGAAATACAGCCCCAGCCAGCCCTCGGGGCAACCAACCAATCAATCTTCACTGCATTGGCTGCTTCTCAATCCCATTTTAGCCTTCAGCAATTTTAAAGATCTAAGCAACACAGCAGCCGTAACTTCCTCCCTGCCTGGCCCATTGATAACCCTGGCTGGGGGGAAGGCTGAGAACAGTGCTGGATGGGGACCCAGGTGATTCCCTGGGCCTGATTCTCTTCTGACTTAAGATCTGGTCTTCACTGACTCCAGAGGGAGCTGTAGATAAATTATCCAGTCCTCATCAGCCAATCCCAAAGCACTTTACAAAGGAGGTCAGCATCATTATCCCCATTTACAGATAGGGAAACTGAGGCATGGAGCGGGGACATGACTTGCCCAAGGTCACCAAGGCGACCAGTGGCAGAGCTGGGACAAGAACCCAGCCATCCTGAGCCCCAGGCCAGTGCTCTATCCACTAGGTTACACTGCATCTCACCACCTTCTTACTTCAATGTAACTCCCTGGAGTCACTCGTGATTTACACCAAGGTGCATGAGGACAACCAGGCCCAGTTTTTTTTTTTTTTTAATTAACAACTATCATTTTAAAATTTCAAAATACAAGTGTGTTGTCCAATAGAGCTGGTCAGGGAAGATGTCTCCCCCATAAAAAATCTTGACACAATTTCAATGAAACTGACAAATGTAATGGGTTTTTATTAAATACCAAATTTCAGCCAATCAGATGAAAGTTTTCAATTAAAAAAAAATTGTTTTTGCCCGACCAGTTCAAATTTTTTTTATTGCCCATTGCCTAAAAATTCTCTCAAAAATTAATATTTCAACAAAATAGCCTTTATTTATTACTAAGCTCTGTCGCTTAGTAACTATTAGACTTTAATGTGGTACACTGTTCAGTGTATTTAATGAAAATAAATTGTTTAGGAGAGCTGTGTATTTTTCTAGGACATCTGCAAGCGCTCAGCACCTATGAAAATCTGGAGAAAGCTATTTCAAGTTGGGCACCCCCAAAGTAATCGGATCTCAAAAATGGGTGTCCATTTGGAAAGTTTTGGCCCAGATCCACTGGATTGTAAACTTCCGTAATTGTACATGTCACCACAAAGTTGGACTGGCTCCTGAATGGCATAGGAAAGAGGAAATATAGATTGCAGCGGGTTCTTTGGAGAAATCAAAGCCAAGTCTTATTGAGCAATTAAGGAAAACACCTATGGTACATTCCATAATGTAAATCAGTTAACATATTAAAAGAGAAAGAGACACACACACTCCGCACAATGTCTCGCTTTTCATCCTGAATGAACTTCCCAACTTTCGGAAGATCCCTGAGATGCAGAGTTTGCAGCTTTAACGTCAGCGTATTGGAGGTGTTTGAACCAGAGGCTCAGATTCATCCGATCGGCTGGATTCAAAGCAGACTGGTCTTAATGCTTAAAATGATCAAAGGTGGCTCTCTCCACCTGCCTGGTAAATGGCCCGTATCACACTTTTTAATGATATGCAATCAACTAGTCAAGAAAAGTTCAGGAAGCAGCACATGGAAAGTAGACTCGGTGGTGAGGGGGAACCTATTGGAGAGGAGGTGGGTTTGGGTGCACAGAGGACATATGGCTCATGACACAGGTGTTGACGATCCCTAAAGTACAGAGGAGTTTGGCTCTGGGATATTGGGTTGGGCCAGTCTTTAGGCTTTCCCCTTTGCAGGAGTAACTGTAGAGGCAATTCCTGTTCAAAAGACAGAACTAAGGATAATAAAAACCCGGACCCTTGCACCACTAAACACACTGCTGCCAAGTGACCCAGTCTAGCAAACGCATGCTTGTCAGCCGCAGGCCTCCCTTCGCTTACGCTGCTGTAGCAGCCAGCTGAGATCTGCGCGTGAACAGAACACACATCCCACAGCAGCTTGGATAAATGCCGGCATCCAAAGTTTGGCAGTTTGAGCTACGTCCAGGAGGAAATTTTCTGCAACGCCATCATTGCAACCAGGGGCTCCAAGCTCTCATTGTTGAACCTGGGAGTTCCTGCGCCTCAAAAGCCCATCCAAAAAGCAGCAAATTCAAATGGTTACAAAGGGAAGAGGGTACCCCTAGGGCCTTAACATTTAGAGCCTTGTGACAGAGCAACAGCCTGCAGCAAAGTAAGGGCCTGATGTAAACAGGCACAGGTTAATTGTAGTCAATGCATGCCAGCCAACACCCACTGAATACCCAGCCCTCAATATTTGTCGGAAGCGACACTACATTGAAGCGTGCTATGGAACGGCCAGTGCTTGGCAGCAGGGTCCAGATGATGCGCGACTGGTGAGTGCGCTGTAGATTCGCACCTTGGCTCATTGCCCCCGAAATCTCCGTGCCCGTAGAGCAGGGGTCGGCAACCTTTCAGACATAGCGTGCCGAGTCTTCATTTAGTCACTCTGATTTAAGGTTTCGCGTGCCAGGAATACATTTTAATGTTTTTAGAAGGTCTCTTTCTATAAGTCTATAAATATATCACTAAACTATTGTTTTATGTAAAGTAAATAAGGTTTTTAAAATGTTTAAGAAGCTTCATTTAAAAATTAAATTAAAATGCAGAGCCCCCCAGACCAGTGGCCAGGACCCAGGCAGTGCGAGTGCCACTGAAAACCAGCTCGTGTGCCGCCTTTGGCATGTGTGCCATAGGTTGCCTACCCTGCCATAGAGGATGAAGTAGGGAACCAGGCAGAACCCCTGCAAAGAGGGCTTTGTTCCACCCCCTCGTTTCAGCATGAGAGAGGCAGATCTGAACCCCACGGAGCCCATTACAGAGGCAGGGGTCACTGAGCTCAAGAGGCTGCAGAATACTAAGTGCCCCTCACGGACATCAGAGAGATGTCACCCCCCTGCAGAATCAGGCCCTGAATTACTTACATTAATTCAAGGGAAACAATTTGATTTAAAATAACAACTGCCATAGGAAAGGAAACCCATTCAGGAATCTGCCCCTCGTCGGAAGCTATCCCTTGTCCTCGGGTTTCTCTGGGAACCAGACAAGAGCAAGCACTGTGGCTGATTCACAGAAGCTAGAGCTGGAAAGTGATAGTGTTGGATTTATTGGTTTTAGAGGAAGCGATATACCAAGATTTATGGGGAGAGATTTAAAAAATGGCGTGGTGTCAGATTTCTGGTGGGAAAACAAAACAAAGATACCGAGGTCTTCAACACACAAGAAAGGAACTCAGAGATGCTACAGAAAGGGGAGCCATAGAAATACCTAGAGACAGAGAGAGTGTGTGTGTGTGTGTGTGTGTGTGTGTGTGTGTGTGTGTGTCGGAGTGAGCACATACACATCTATTCTCCACAAAGCTTGTCCCATGAGAGGAATTGCCACTTTGCATTAAACCAAATGGTACATCTGGGTCCAACAGTGACCAGCAACAGCTGCTTCAGAGGAAGGTACAAGGCGGCCCCAGAATGATGCCTAATTATGGAATAACCTGCCTAGCAGGGATAAGTGTTCTCAAACTCCCCACCCCCAACAGTGCGAGATTGCCTTTTGGCCTGAAGCACAAGGATTTGTGACCCTTATGACTCTTATTTGTTGTCAATCCTGCTAAGCTCTTGGCCTTATTAAAATCCTGTGGCCATGAGTTCCATGGGTTAATTGAGGCTAAAGAAATCAGGTTTCCTTGGGCAATCAAAGGCAGTTTGAAGAGCCTACTATTAGCAGGGTGCGGACCTTCCAAGAGTTATGTTTGTAGAGTCTGGTAAGTCTCAAGAGCAGATATGTGGATTCCTTTCTGCTACCTGTGGCTCTGCCTACATCCGGATAAGAGGAGGATGGAAGATCTCAGATCCTGCTTAGAGCCTTGAATTTAAGGAACATGGGTTTTTTCTCCTGGATCTCCCGTTGGTTGTGTTGATATCATCTTCTTCTTCTACACATTGCAGGACATCCTCCATTAGTGCAATGTCTGTCACTTGGGAGGCAGGGCGGGCAGCTTGTCCTCTGCTGGGCATGTTCCCTCCATTCTGGTGTGTACATCATTCCCAGCCTCCCCAGTTCCATTCCTACTGCTCCCC
This sequence comes from Mauremys reevesii, assembly GCF_016161935.1. NCBI lineage: Eukaryota > Metazoa > Chordata > Testudines > Geoemydidae > Mauremys > Mauremys reevesii. The sequence goes on from NC_052631.1 coordinate 3,740,818, forward strand.
GTGTTGCAGATTCACTCTGGCTCTTTTCTCAGGATTTGTTTTATGCACCCCGCTTCTGAGTCCAGTGCTCCTCCTGCAGCCTCCTCTGGGACTTCATTGCATGCCACGCTTAGGGACTGGGTTGGGTTGTACTGTGCCTTTCAGATTCAGTCTGACAACACATTTCAGCTGCTGCTTCTCAGAGCCCGAGCTGCATTTCCCATGGGGCCTTTAACCACACAGGCCCGAAAAAAAACAAAAAAACCTCACTGTGCATTTTGGCATTGCTTTATTCTCAGCATGGAGCTGACCACAGGACAAGCCCGTGGCCCAGCCAAGCAGCCACACATCCCCTTGTCTCAACCCCTCCCCAGGGCATTGCCATGGAAAGGACCTTGTATATCACAACTCTGCAGGTGCATTTTGCAGCTTGCCTCTGCCCGGGTTATCTTACAGGTGGCCCAGTCTGTAGGGAGAGGGCAGGGACAGCAGAATCTGCCCTCCAGCAAATAGAAATCTGTCGCTATGAAAACAGAGAAACAAGACTCCAACTCAAAGGCTTTCCGATAGCTGCAGAGAAACCCTGCTGAGTTCCCCAGAAGGGGGCGCCACTCCAAAGTCACACCAGCGAACACAAGCCCCTGGTGACAACTTAGGGCTCTGCACCCAAACGGTGAGAGACCCCCCAGGGTCAATCGCCATGTGGAAGGATGAAGAGACTCAGCAGTTTGGGCAGCATTTTGGAGTCCGTTTGAACCCCTGACTCCCAGTGCAGCTTGGGTGGTGCCAGCCCAGAACACGTTTCCTCACATGCCCAGTCAGACTGAGCCGACGGTTTCATCTGGCTCCGATTAGCCTTTAGGAAGCAGAGAGGAGGCCACAAGCCGGATTTGACCAGCTCTGAACTTTATGGGGCTCTCTGCCTCGTGTCCACCCCTATGAAATCACCACCCTCTTTAACTCTTATGATATCAGCTAGACCAAGCCAACCACCTGAGGATTCAGTTCCTCCCACTGGCAGCAGATGTTTCTGCTAATTGTCTTAAGACCTCGTCTGTGCTGTAAACATAACCAAGCTGTGGTAACCAGGGCGCGCTCTGATCTGAGCGGCTCACCACAGATACAGGGGAGTTGTGTCCACAAAGCAGCTTTCCTCACAGCGCACTCAGGTTTGCACACCCACACCTATCACCCGGCCTCCCCCACCATTGCATTCTGGGAAAACTCCAGCCAGCAGTCCCACAGTATCCCAGCACAAGACATTCTTGGGGCAGCATAGGCTAAACCAGCAGGATGTGGAGCAATGCATTGTGGGATACCCTATGCAGAGACGGCTGGGGAGGAAGACGACCAACCACCCTACTGCCCCGGACACTCCTCAGGGGTCTTGTCTTCCCTGCTGTAAGAACCTCTTTACAGGATCATGCGTTAGTCTAGGTTGCTGGGGAAAGATGGCATGTGGTTAGCCGCCATCATTACTAACTGACAATGTGTGGATACCAGCTAGATTTTGAGCCAGCCATGCTACCAACTAGTTACACACAGACACAGTGAAAAGGGACCGTGGACAAGCCCTTAGGGCAGCGAATACTAGTTCCAGATCTTTGATACAGGCTGGCAGAGGAAGTGTATGCACCGCCCCACTCTGGTTCTCCTGCTCCTGATCTTATGCCAAGGCATTTGGGAAACTAAAATATTTGCTTATCAGGCAAGTTTGAACAGTAGCCATTGTGCTCTGGCTTCTTGCGGTAACAGTGCCTTTAAGCCACTGACAACATTTAGATGGAGCTTCTTGAAGTTGCTAAGGGGTTAAAGCTGGGACATCTGGTGAAACACAAGACTCAGCTGTTGCTCAAATGACATCTTCTTGGGTCAAATTTATCTCTTCTTGCCAGTCCATCTGCTTGCAGCTTGTCAACGGTAAACACTTGAGAGTTGCAAAGTGAGAGAGAACACAGGGCAGGAAAGGACAGTGTCTTAGCGTTTACCTAGATCGTGATAAGAAAGCAAAAAACAGCCTCTCCCTCCATAACCCCACCATCCTCTTTCTCCTGCCAGGGTCAGACCAGGGCTAGGAACCCACAGCTACCACTGACATACAGCAGTTATGAAGCAGGCCGCCCAAGGGCTAAGCAGCATGGAGTTATTTGTTCCCTCAGGCAATAAGGAAAAAAAAATCACTACTGACAACTTGCTACTGTACTTGCTCATGTTTCGAATGCCCCGCGGGAGCGGCTCACACCCTTATTGCCATCTGGTGAATGTCCCTTGCTGAAAGAAATGTCCAAGCTTCAATTCCTGCTCTTCCCTGTCAGTTCTTTTACAGCTGGGACAGCGTAACCCCTCTCCAGACTAGTACAGAGAGTCCCTGCCCCCAAAGAGGTGACAGCCAAAAAGCTGGGTGTTTAAATGACAGGGAGCTTACAGCCTGGCTCTCCGAGGTGCTGAGCACTGGCAGGTGCTGTGCATCCCAGAAAAAACAGCATCAGGCAGGCAACGTATTTAACGAGACACTTGCTGAGCAGAAATCCGTGTTCCTAGCACACTGGGTATCCCTTGCCTCACCCTTGCAGCTTCTGCAATGAGCTTGCATGACAGAAGGAGACTGTTCTCGTGAACTATGTTATCCACCTGATTTGCAGATCCCCTGGGTTTGCAGCCCGTGATGGGTAACCTGAGATCAGGTGGAGCGCTCTATGCCCTGGCTTCTCTAACCATCTGAAGCAGAGATCCTTTTTCCAATTCTTTATTGGAGGCTCATGGCAAACCAAACACACCGAGCACAAGGTCAGGGAAAACCCAGGCTTTCTGGAAACCCACCCGAATGTCTTCTGCAGCCTTAGATGTAAAACCTCTTCCGTGTGCAACCAGCAAGGCTGCAGGTTCCCCCATGGGCGGTTAGCAAGGGGAAGTTTCAGGATTTAACCACCACCCTCTGCTGTTGCCTTTTGTTATCACAGAGGCCAATGTGCTGATAGCCTGTAATTAAGGAGGCTGGTTTGAGTTGGCACATTTCTCCAGGAAGACAAATCCCTACCATGTGTCACCAGGGCACTTGCACCACAACATTATGGCATTGTACCAGAGCATCATGGAGCATCTTGAGTCACAACTTGATGCTGTTTCAGGGGCTTTCTACGAAGAGTCTAGAAGGAAAAAAACCCTGACACATAACCGACGCTCTGTAAATGCAGTAACAATTCCACCAGCTGTCGGACGACGGTAAAAGCATTTGCAAGTATTTGCTTTCTTGCCTCCAGACCAACCCTCACCTCCAGTTAAAATATTTTAGCACAATAAATAAATGCCCCTGCAGCGTACTGGTGACTGGCACAACACACGGTGCAAGACATATTTGACGCATGGCTGATTAAAAGATCAGGAGAAAGGAAGGTCGGCCTGCACCACACACACCCATTTCCCTCTCCTACAGCCTGGCCCTGACGGCATGCTCAGGGCAGAGCTGAGAGCGCAGCTGTAGTTTTCGGTGTCAAACATTAAGGCGTTGTCTTGATGGGGATTGTGCTCAGGAGAGGACAGCTCTGGGCTCATCTTTGGCTCCAGAAGTATGCTTTAAAATCAGAACCTTTGCTTCTTGAGGGACATGGCCCTAGTTTCTCTGCATTCATGTACGAAGATTGGTAAGACCTTGTCACTCACATTACAAAGTTACTGGCTGCCTGTCTGCATGACACCCTGTACAAGCTGGCAAAGGCCACGAAGGAAGCGACATGTACTGTGGTATGTTTAACCCGAGAACTCTTGGTTGAATGGATTAGTCCAGAAAACAGACAGAGAAAGGGCATTGCATCCTTGGGTACGATGGACTGGGCCGGGGAATAGCTGGAGGACAGAACAGGGATGTGCAATCTAGAGAGGTCTTCATTTATGAAGCGATGTTAGACTCCATTCTGCAGCCCATGTAGCCAAAATTGGGTCCTTCAGTTTGGGCTCTATATTACGTCGGGGGGGGGGGGGGGGCGGGAGGGAGAACAGGCAACCTATAAAGAATGAACCAGTGAGTGAGCTTGTGAACACTGTCCACGATCAGGAGAGGCACCATGGTACTCAGGGCATCCAACCGGCAGTCCAAGGGCTGGATGATATTCCCAGCTCTGGCACTGACCAGCTGGGGGGCCTCGGGTAAGTCCCTTCCTCTCTCTGCACCTCTGTTTTCTCACCCGCCTTTGTCTGCCTCGGCCAGTCAGTCTGGAAGTTCTGGGGGGCAGCGATCGTGTGTGACTATCTGTTTGTACAGCGCCCAGAGAACAGGACTCCGATCTCAGCGGGTGCTACCCTGACACAAGTCAATAATTATAATCCTCTCTGCCACTGGAAGGAATCAGATTGGCTCATATTTTTAATTGTGCTGCCCTCTAGTGGCTAACTCTGGTCTATTTAAGTTCAGATACCATCCTCTTCACTGTGCAGTCTTACTGGTGATTGGCCTTTATACAGGTAACAGAGATTGCTACTGCACAAAAGCTACTTTAAAATATTAATGTGCATTAGTATGGGGAGCTGAGCAGTGGACTGGGCCACCCAAGGATTAGACACAACATAGAGAACGCTCCAGCTGTCAGCCTCCAGTTTGATCCCAGCCTAGGCTGGCGTTAACAAAGACATTCCAGGTGCGTGGGTGGCCTCCGTGATCTCAGCCCAATTCCAAGCAGACAGGTGGCCACAAAACCACCCACCGGCAGATCAGCTCCCACGTTTTCGTCGGTGTGGGCCAGTGAGCCCACGTCCCCCACTCCCCTTAGAGGTTTGCCAGCACTGTCGGTTTAGTCATGGAACCGGAACGCTCTTCCATGTGGCCATAAAAATCGTTAGCATTCAAGGTACATCCAAGTAATGACAGAGATAATTGCTACATTTCAGACCCAAAACGTTACTTAAAAGCACTCAATTATCTCGTGGCTGAGCCAGCATTGGCAGCAACTAATTGCTTAACTAAAGACTTTCTTGTTTCCAACCTGTGTCAGCATGTGACGGGTAAGCCACTAGTGAGGGGATGGAGCAAGGTATCTTCTACATGAAGAAGGGCCAACTGGCAGCCCATGGCGGTTCATGGCACAGCAGGACAGGACAGTTTGATCTAGATGTTGTAAACATGGAAAAATGGAGGCTGCTGGGGCCAGGAAGGAGAGAGTTACCTGGATACAGTCATTGCTTCCTGCCTCTGAATCAGAGCCCCAAATAGTTGCATAGCATCACCAGTGCCATTGTAACCACTGCCACATTCCCTCCCCAGATTCAGCTGCATTTCAGTGGGGGGTGACATGACCTGTATATACATGTATCTTGTCATTCCGGAAAACACCCAGATGCTTGTAAAAAGGGCATTATACATCAGGGATAACAGTGAATCTGCACCATAAAGAAGAACCACGGAAGTAGAAAATATTTCTTGGGAAATGCCATTCCACAGCAGAATAGTGGTCCCTGTAGTCCAGTACCTCGTCTCTTAAAGTGGCGTGGAACAGCTGCTTCAGAGGAAGATGCAAGACGCCCCCGACTGGCCAGTTGTGGAATAATCAGCCTCAAGCAGAAATTTCAGCCTACCTCTAAACCAAGAGATTAGCTTGTGTGAGACAGCAGACAAATTTATGTCCCTTTGTCTCTAAGGCTTTATAGTTCTTGCCACAATTATGCTAAGCATGCTCATTACCCAATAAAATGTGTGGGCCTTTTTTATTCCTACTAAAATCTCAGACTCTATGATATCTAGTGGCAGAGAGTTCCACAAATTAATTATTTTGAATCTTACAAAAAAAAAAGAAAAGAAAAAGAAAAAGGATTCCTTTGTCCAGCTTTAAGTAATGCCTTTTTGCCATAAGATGAAGGGCAAACAGGAGTACTCTCCCGCCTCCTTCTCTAGACCACTGATTAGCATTCACACCATTATCACATCCTTCTCATTGGTCTCTCCATAAGCCAAACGGGCCCAGTCTTTTCAGTTCACCCTGATACAGAAGTCTTTCCAGGCTTCAAATCATTTCAGCACTTGTCTCTGGCCCCTTTCGATTTCTGATGCATCACTCTATCTCGGGGGGGCTCAGTATTCCAGACAGGGGCACGCCCTTCATTTCTGTAATGGCATGATATTGCCACTATATTTTTCTATCCCATTCTTTATTCATACTGACAGGTTGTTGGCTTTCCTGACCACCACACAGCACACATATGCACTGAGCTGGCCCCAGGTCTTTTTCTTGAGTGCCCACGGGTCCTTTAGAAGTGTGGGGGGGAGGGGTATTTTTTTTCTTTCATCATCCTTTCCACTGTGTTCTGCCTTGCATTGTCAACTCTGAATTTCATCAGCTCGTCACATTGCCCATTAACTAGCTTGGTCAGGTCCCTCTGAGGTCTCTTGCAGTTTTCTTTCACCTCATCTAACTTATCTGCAAATTCTCCTTCCTCACAGTTTATCTTTTTTTCAGAGCACTCTTAAATAGCACCAGATCCAGTGCAGAACCCAGTTCACCTCCCAGGCAGCCTGTCGCTTTGTTGAGAACTGTTTATTCTTACTCTTTTCTGTCTCTCCACCCGTTCCAAATGCCTGGCAGCCCTTTACCACTCACCCCATTTATTCGCTATTTTGTTGACACACAAAGAAAACTAGTAGATTGAAGGGGAACAACTTTTCCCTACAGAAGCTCTGTTGGTTTATCCTCCTCACACCAGATTTTGCTCCCTATCACATAAACTAACCTCTCTTGCTTTAGAGCCACGTTTCAAGCATGAACATGTGGGAGTTTAGGATTTGTGGGCTTGCTTGCTAACAAGATCCAGACCTCAGGCAGGCTATCAACCACTCCTTAAAGCTGAGCAAGGGGGTTCAGATCTGAGGCCTGGGTTTGGTACTACCACTACTTTTCTATTTCACATGCACCATTTCTGTTCATTATTCCCCTCGCTACAATTAACCACCATTTCAAACCTTTGATCTTTACAACCCTCTGGAAAACAGTCAGGTTCCCACATAAAAGCATGTTATTAATTTCTGAGAATGACACCATATTCCTTCCTACTGCTTTGAAATCCTTACCTGCTCTCAGCGATTCACTGCCAGGCTGCAGGAGCTAGGGGAGAGAGGCTAGTTCTACCAGCTCTTGCCAACTGCAGACATTTAGGAACCACACCTGAGCCCTGTTTATTGGTACTAAGACAATCTGCTGCAGCTGCTGTCTGAGCAACTAGATTGTTACAGGGATCTAGGCCCAGAGCCTTCCTGAAATCAGTGGAAGTTAGGAGCCTAAAAGTACCATTGTGCATCTGGGCCCTACCCTTTTAGTACTGTAAGTGGGGGCCAGTTCTGGGGTAATAATTGGAGATATACCAATCTCCTAGAACTGGAAGGGACCTTGAAAGGTCATCTAGTCAAGCCCCCTGCCTTCACTAGCAGGACCAATTTTTGCCCCAGATCCCTAAGTGGCCCCCTCAAGGATTGAACTCACAACTCTGGGTTTAGCAGGCCAATGCTCAAACCACTGAGCTATCCCTCCCCCCTCCATGTCTTGCTGATTCATCCCCGAGCTCGGGGGCGGGGGGCAGCTGGTAGTCCAAGCGGTGGTTCTGTTCAGCCCCTCAATGATTTTCAGCCACACTGGGACATGTCCCGGTACCTGCACAGGGCACAGCCCAGAGCGTGCCGAGGAAGCCAGTACTGTGCATCCCTGCAGGTCCTCTGCGCCCCATGAAAAGCCCCAGCGTCCAGACACCAGCTGCCCCGCCTGGGGCCAGGGGTAGTGCCCAGGCCTCATGTCCCCTCCCGGTTCACAGCACCAGGACGCCAGCAGGGGCTCTCCCAAGGGGCAGGGATGCAGGCTCCCCAGCGAGTGGCAGGCAGTGGGGCCCTGGCCACGGGGCTGCCCAGCTGCTGCTGTGTCGGGCCTGGCCAGGAGAGGTGGCAGCAGCTGCTGCATCTCCGCAGGAGGTGAGCTAACCTGTGACTGCAACGTCAGTACCTGTTAGCCCCCGGAATGGCTAAACCCAGAGCCTGGAATTCTGTTCCTGTAAGGGGCCCAAGGAAGTGCCCCAAAACGAGCATCCAGACAACGCTGGCTCTTTATGGGCGCCCCAGATCACAGTTGTGCCTGGCACTCTGGGAGGCCGGCATTGGTACCTGTCAGCATGGCACATATGGCCCAGGCCAGAACGCCCTCTATTCAGGGCGTTTAGGGACATTGAAATAAATCCTTCGACCCCTCTACCCCGATATAACGCTGTCCTGGGGAGCCAAAAAATCTTACCGCGTTGGATCGAACTTGCTTTGATCCGCTGGACCGCGCAGCCCCGCCCACCCCGGAGCGCGGCTTTACTGCGTTATAGCCGAATTCGTGCTATATCGGGTCGCGTTATCTCGGGGTAGAGGTGTATAAGCAAGGAAGATGGACTAGCTCACATATCTGTGCCATGAGACTAGGGAGAGGACACAAAGAACATTTGGCTGATGAAGATCCTTTTGCTGGGTTTTCTTTGGCTGTTTTTTGCAGGACAAAATTTGGGACAGAGTTGGGATGGGTCATAGGAGCCTATCCAGGCTGGGACACGTTCCATGTTCCAGCCCAAAAGAAAACAAAGCTTGAGGGCCCCAGGGGTTGTAATCAACTTTATTACGGTGATAATCAGGGCCAGCCCTGCCTCTTGGGAATGGAAAAAACCCTCCTGTGTAACAAGCCCATCAAAGCACGGGGTTAGGATGGGGATGTTTTCACCCACTGTCACTGTTCTGAAGACACCGTGAGAGTGAAAGGGAAGAGAGGAATAAAAAGCAAGATCTGGGACCCTCTGGTTCTGTATGTGTATTTTGAGCACAATCTGGAAAGTGGAATGGAGCAGAGGGACTCGTGTGACATGCTGTTAGCTTTCAGTGTGTAGCTTTTGGAATTCACAAAGGTGGATTTAGATTCTCTCTCCTTTGTGGTTCACTTGTTCCCAGGAAAATACCCCCTAGCCACTTCCTCTGGGTCATTTTACTGTCCGATTTGATTATTACCGAGTTTTCTCAGCATTGTCACCAGAGGAACTAATGGAATTTGCTAGGAGAGGTAGCATCACCTCAGCACTCCTTTGGAAGATTAGCTGTCTGATAGTGGACAGCTCTCTCATCATGCAGGGATAAAGCCCTGGAGACAGGCCAGAGATGCGCTTGGATCCGTATCGGTCTAAGCGAATTGCAGAAGTACTGAGCGGCTGAGATATGGGGATCAGAAAATGATCAGGATTCGTTCCTGCCACAGCTTTATCTGTCAGCTTGTAGTGCATTGAAAATGATCCACCTGTATAGAGGAGCGGCTATGTTCATTCATGCTGGGAAAGCACAGTACACTCCTTATTCAAACTCTCTTACCCCTGCTGCTTATAAAAGATACGGGGAGTGCAAACAGTTTTTCATATTACACAGGCACTGTTTCCATAGGTCTAATATCTGCATATCACCATGGATGGGGGCTGATTTTATCTCCAGGCTCCTATGCACCCCTCAGGGGGTGTAAAGGTGCCTCAATGGATTGGGGGAGAAATCCCCCTATGCAGGAACAGGGTAGGACTGAGGTAAGTGCCCCTAAGCCCCCCCCCACTTTGTAGGGGGTGTACTGGCTCTGGGGGTGGGAGGTAGGACATGCCTGAATCGCTGACAGGAATGGAGATTTTGGACTGCAGTACAGTAGGGGGAAAACTGCCTCAATTTGAGCAGCCCCAGGGCTGCTCTAACTTGTGATGGGGCCCATTTTGTCTCCCACTGCAGCTCAGAATCTGGGGGGCAAAGACGACTTAAAGCCACCTTTTCCCTCCTTCCTCTCAGGCTGCACCTTCTGTCCTGCATCTTTCAGGAGGCCCAGCACTGACTCTGGCCCATGCTATTTATTTTTGCACTTGAGAGGGGGGAACTTGGATCTGGATCCTGCATCACTGGTGCAGATACTTAGCATAAGGCCCTACTCCTGCGAGTAGGATTGTGCATGTGCCTCAGTGTTTGCAGGATCAGGGCTTAGGCTGCTGCTTTCACTGTCTAGTTGTCTACTAGTGCAGTGCTATTGTGTTTTGGTTACCAACATTGCAGCAGACTGTTGTATTCACGGTTCTGTGATTGCCAAACCTACATTTGAAACTGACAACGGACGCTGTAACTGACGAGACTATTTCAATGTCAGGGTGCACTACCGACAACCCCTGACCCTTCAAAGATCATGAGTCAGCCCCTCTCCCCCGCCCCCAGTCACCAGTTTGGCTTAAAATTCATTAGATTTTTTTTTAAAAATGGATCACATGCTCTCTCTCTCTTGACTTTCTGGTTTCTCAGCTTTAGGGCACACTTGCTTCACATTTGCAAACTTTTCTCCAGCAACCACGAGGGTTAGAAAGGAACAGTTTTTTTTTTTTAATGAAAACCAAGATTGTCACCTGATCACATGCCTCCTAGAGCTGGGGCTTTAAGAACACCAAATATTATGGGTCTTCCAAGAAAAATCACAGGACTTGGAAACACTGGGCTCCTCAGCACTTTTTTTTTTACTTTGCTTGCAAAGCCTGTGTTTTTAAAATGAATCTAGAAAATGAAACTGACCATCCTATTGCATCAGTGAAGTACAAAAAACATGAAGCCGGTAGCAGAGGTGGTGAAAAGTCAATTGCATTTGGAAGTCTTTGTTTACTCTGTGGTGTTAGTGTAACTTTAGCAAAGGACAGGAATTATTTATCCATAACATCTCCCCTCTCTCTCACCTTCATCTGGCTGCCCCGTGCCATATCCTTTGCAAGCAACTGGAGAGATACAATATCAGTTTCAAAGCGTGGGCTGTGCTTCCCCAGTACCTGTGGGTAGCATTCGATAACAGGGATTTTGATTGCGGGCGCTGCTCCCATCCCAACCTGCTGCCAAAAGCCTGTCAAGCGGTTACGCTGTCTAAACTGTGACCTGTTTAACAGGACATTGCTTCCCCCACTCCTTCTGGGAGCTCATATTTCTCACCTTCCCCCTCCAACACTTATCACAGAGCGTATCCGTCACCCCTGCCTCTGGGTCCCTTTCCCTGGACTGGAAAACCACAGATGATGGGGGAAGTGGCTGGCATCTTGTTCTCTGCTCATCAATCTATCATCTGTGCCAAGGCCCTTTGCAGAGTCAAGCTGTCTCCAGCCCTCATTGATTTTTTAAAAGCCGAGGATGTTTGTGTTTTAGCTGGTGGGCTGGAGAAATGATTTCAGCAATGGGTTCGTTGGGGAGAATACCGGTGCACTGAGTGTGTTCGATAGAACCTTTGCATTCCGGCCCATGGTGAATGAACTACCCCACAAGGCAAGTCAAAGTGGGATGCATGAGCATGCAACTCCCACTGGTATTATTCAAGGGCACAACTTGGCTCCCTGTCTGTGTTGTGAACACGTAACATGTTCATGTTGATACGTCTTAAGAGTAACGCTTTTCCTGTGTTACAAATAGCTCTTCATCAATTAAAGCAGAAACAATATTTAATGCCAGTGTTACCAAACCCCAAAAGTTTAAAAAATCACAGGTCAGACCCCAAAACCTTGAGATTTCCTCCCAGAATCATGGGATTTTTCTAATAAAAGATATCGGGATTTTTGGTCTGTCTTTTGCTTTTTGAACTCCCCTCTGGGAGGGTGCATGGGGCAGGTCCAGTGTTGCAAACACTCCCAGGTGCACACAGCAAGGTGATTCTGGCCTCACTGCAGGGCTCTCATGCCAGCCTGGTGGGGTAGAGCCTCCAGTTTCCCCCCAATCCCCACCAATCTCATTCGTTCATTCTCTGCCCCTGGGCCCTCCCCCCGCCTGGCAGTTAATTATGCAACCCTCCAACCCCCACATCAACTTTGTCCCTTGCAACCCTCACCTCTGCCCTCCCTTCTGCCCAGCCACACCTCTGCTCCTCCTGCTTTTCCAGGGATTATTCACTCCCCTACGTTCTTCCCAGGCCTGGTGCTGGGGGCATAGAGAGGGGCGATGCAGAAGATCTAACAGGGAACGGTAGGAGGTCTATGCAAATCTTATAAATGTAGTGAAGTCCCAGCAGCTTCAGTGAGCAGGGCATGCAGTTAGCATGGTGAAAGACGGACCTGCTAGGCCTCTTCTGGACAGACAGCCTTATGGTCTCTGGTCTCATGACCGGCCAAGATGATGGAGGCATCATACTGAGCAAGACCTAGCAGCTCTTCCTGTGAATTACCATCGATGGGAAAAATGTGGCCTTGACAGAAAATGGTGAGGGAAAATTGTGAGCACTGCCCAGGACCTCCATGGTCAGCAGAGCCGGGGGGGGGACCTGTAGTGAATTTCCGTGATTACAAGGTGAAGGTTACTTTTAAACATTCAGCAGCGGTGCCGGAAACCCAGACACAAGGCCATTGGGCAAGTGGATGAGAGAACTGGAAAGCAAAACTGATTACTAACGGAGCGTTTCATACTCAACGCCTGTGAGCTGAAGGATTTGATAGTGAACAGCATGAAACAAGTGGGTGGGTTGTCTGGCCAGCTCTTGAGTGAGCAGTAATGTTTGAGTAAATCAGACATGACACGCCCGGGGCGAGGGGGAGCAGGGGAAGAGGGAGGCATATGGAGGACAACGGAGAAAGATCATGAGCTGTGATTGTTATTGTACCATAAAGACACTTAAAAAAACCCCCCATCATCAAACTGTATCTGCGTCTAGCAAGCTGCTGTTGTTTCTCACTGAATAGCACCTGCTCTAAGGAACCTCCCCAGCCAGCCCATCTTGCCCTTCCCTGCACATTTCTGAAACAGAAGGGACATTCAGCGAAGAGGTCACTTTTGCCCCAGCTACACTGCAGTGACAGCTCCTCTGGGCAGGCGGTGTGGGCGCTTTGACACCAACGCATGGTAATCGCCTAGAACCTAGCTCCCGGTGACATCAGCACACGCCTCCAGCACCTACCTCCAGACGTCACCAGTCTCCAGCGCCTAATGTCTGAAGCTCATGACTAGGGTAGAGGCTTCCAGGTTCTAAGCCAGACACTGGAGACTGGTCAGAAGGTGTGGGTGAACTGGGTGGGGTAACTCTTCAGGAAGCTTTCTGCTGCCTAGGGGAAGATCAGGATGTACAAGATCTGGAGCACAGATCACTGCCAGCTCCCTGATAGTGAGGTTAGTGTGTGTGTCTGGGGGCCGGGGGGGCGGTAAGCTGGGAGAGGGCAACAGTGACTGAAAAAGATTTGGTTGGGGGAGGTTGATAAGCATCTGAACCTGAGCTCCTACTGCAGCACTGTGGCCAAAAGAGCTAATGCAATTCTTCGATGCGTAAACAGGGGAATTTCGAGTAAGCGTAGAGAGGTTATTTCACCTCTATATTTGGCACTGATGCAACTGCTGCTGGAATCCTGTGGCCAGTTCTGGTGCCCACAACTCAAGAAGGAATGGTGTCCCTAGCCTCTGTTTGTCAGAGGATGGAGATGGATGGCAGGCGAGAGATCACTTGATCATTGCCTGTTAGGTTCACTCCGTCTGGGGCACCTGGCATTGGCCACTGTCGGTAGACAGGATACTGGGCTGGATGGACCTTTGGCCTGACCCAGTATGGCCATTCTTATGGTCAGGACAGTGATCAATTGCAAAGGGTTCAGAGAAGAGCCACGAGAACGATTAAAGGATTGGAAAACACATCTTATAGCCATAGATTCAAGGAGCTCCATCTATTGAGTTTAACAAAGAGAAGGTTAAGGGGTGATTTGATCATAGTCTGTAAGTCCCACATAGGAAACAAATATTTAACAAGAGGCTCTTCGGTCTAGCAGAAAAAGGTCTAACATGATCCCATGGCTGGAAGTTGAAGCTAGACAAATTCAGACTGGAAATAAGACAGATTTTTTTTAACCAAGAATAATTAACCAGTGGGACAATTTATCAAGAGCCGTGGTGGATTCTCCATCACTGGCAAGGTTTAAATCAAGACTGGATGTTTCTCTTACAAGACCTGCTCTGGGAATAACTTTGGGGTTGCTCTCTGGCCTGTGCTCCGCAGGAGGTCAGACTAGGGCTCCACAGTGGTCTCTTCTGGCCTAGGAGTCTCTGAATCTAAGTAAGTCGCCATGTGCTGCTGCCAATGGCTGGTTTGGCCAATGGCTTTGAAATGTCAATAGGCTCAGGACTAGTAATGACAGGGGTGATTATTGCTGAGCCAGGTGCTCTCACAACCTTGCAGCCTCTGGTAATGCCTGGGCCCTTAACCTTGGCCCGGAGGAGAGTGGGAGAAGTTAGCAAAGGAGATGAGCCTTTCTTGCCATTCGTTATTCACGCATGCCAAAGGGCAGGTGCTCCGTATGTGAAGCACAGAAGAAAGAGCTCAGGAAGTCCATTCCACATAGACGGGGGCTGACGTGAACGAGGATCTGAACTATTTCCAAGTGTGGGAAAGTTCAGCTCCAGGGTCTGAGCAGCAGCAATTCACTATCTATCCTCCTGGTACCAGGGTGTTTGTACGACCCCAGATGAGGGCTATGGAAGAACGAAGGCATAGACAGCCTCCAAAGAATCCCTCCAGATCGCTCATGAAATCCCGCTCCTGCTGGGACAAAGCACCAGGGGAGCGAGGTTAGCTTCAAACTGACCTCCCCATGCCAGGTGGGTCCAAGAGAGCTGCTGGCTCCTTAGTTCTGCATGGATATTCTCCAGGCCCCACTTGCTGGTCCATCCGTCACACCGGTGCAAGTGGAGTAAAACGCTACCATTTGGCTTCTGTGGCATTTGACACCCAGTTGGCACTGGTGTCAATGGCGTGGCACTGAGGAATCAGCTCAGCGGGGTAAGCAGAGCTCCCTAACCAGGAGGTGCACACAAGCCCCTATACCTGGATGTTTCAGCAATCAAACATCCCTCCTCAGTGTTGGTGGCATGAAGTCCAAGACCCTCAAAGCTTTTTATGCACCTAACTCCCCTAGATTGAACCAGTCCAGATGCATTTCTAACATGCCAATGGCTGTGATACCGTGACTCCTCAGGGCCCAATTCCCCTTTACCATGCACTGTCTATTGCCATGACCATCTGGAGCAAAGGGAGTGTTTAAATGCTAATGAATCAGGATAGTGCCTATGGGAATTAGGTGCCTAAACACCTTCGAGGATCTGGGCCTAAGCGTGTAATTTTAAGTGAGTCATATCCCCCTCTTAGAGCACCTGTTTTAAAGCAGAGCCATGAACACGATTGCTGTTTTCATTCCCTTGCACAGTGCGAGATGTGCTGTGCACTAGATAGCCCATCCCCCCACAGCGTTCCGGCTACATGGTCTGGGAGGCAGCCACCAACGTGTGCACTCCACGGAATGGCAGGGGTAACAAGGAAGGGGCAGAGGATTTAGGATCTTTGGCCAACGGAAGTAGCTGCCCGCGGGAAGATGATTCCCCTTGCAGTGCACCCAATGTTCTCACTGACGCCTGTGCTGGGTGAGTGTCAAATGCTACCATCCTGATACATGCGTAATAAACACTTTACTGCAGCTGTAAATGGCAATAGAAGGTGCAAAGCAAAAAGTCTAGCGATTACAGCCAGGGGCATATTGGAAATGCAGCTGCACTGGATTAAATTAGATTGATCTAACCAGAGCGGTTGTTGTGGGGTTTCCCCACCACCTTGTTAGCCACAAAACATGGGCTGCACAGAAAACCTAATAAACTATTTAATCTGAAATTTCCCCCTTGGGAGGCACATCTGAAAAACAAAAAGTCCCATGAGGTCTAAACAGAGATAGAAAAGTATCTGTTTGGTCTGAGGCACTCTAACTTGCTGAGTATTAAAGTGAGTCACCCAATCCTGGTCAAACTGCTTAATTTCAGTTTTACTGTCTCATGGCTTTGTCTGTGTGTGGTTTTTGCAAAGGCCAGTGTGACTGCAATCACTCTCATTGTGCAGCCGCTGGTGGAAACAGGGGCTGGGCCTCTCCCCTCACCTTTTCCAGACGGTAGCAGCAGTGGGTGAACATCAGAAGGTGTGGGGGTCCAGGTGGGAGTCCCATCTTAGGTGAATGTTTTCATGTCGGTTCTTATTTAATCCAACTGGCATATGCAGCCCAAGTAAATATTTCATCTCTCTGTCCCCTCTGCTGCATGGTGGAATATGATTCCTCACACTCTGGTATCATTAACTCAGATCGTATCATACATTTTTATAGTGCCTTTCTTGCCAAAGGATCTTAAAAGTGCTTCACACTCTACTGTGTATATAGACATGCAGCCACCTCTGGGGTGGAGGACAGTGATAAACCCATGAACTGCACTGGAGGAGGGGGAATTTGTCTTAGGAGAAATGCTTTGGCAAAGAATGCCATGGGATTTTTAATATCTTCACAGGAGACCTCATCGGAAAAACCGCCTTGCTTGGCACTCAATTTAACTATCTCGGAAGGATTGAATCAACTGAACCTGCAATTCCAGGGCATCTAGTTACCCCTAGCCCACTAAGCCTCCACTCTGGCATCGCTGTAGCAAAGTCATTTCCTGAGGCACTGTCCTTGTGCAGGGGTGGGGCAGAAAGGGTGTTATATGTTCTGGTGTGATGCCATTCAGAAAGGCAACCACCGCACCAGTGGGAAAGAGGTGAGGTTGACAAAATACTTCCTTTCTTCCCATATAGAATCACAGGGACCGGAAGGGACCTCGAGTGGTTATCTAGTCCTGTCCCTGCACTCAAGGCAGGACTAAGTATTTGTATATGTCCCGTCACTGGAAGCACAGTTGGACTTTGGCTGCCAGACCTAACAGGGCTCCCCCGTGTTATGTGGTTCAGACACGTAGGCAAGGCTTGACCTAAATGTGGAAGAGGAATGGAAGCCTGTGCAGAGATTCCAGAAAGGTAGAGAGAAGGCAGAGCAGCAGGGAAGAAAGGGTTACTTTATATATTGGGGGATGCTGTTAGGAAGCCACTTTAGCTACCAGGGACAGATGCCCAAGGCTAGTCAGTGTGTGGGAAGCGTTGTTTTCCTAGTGCATCCCCTCAGACCCTGCAGATCAGTTCATTCTCTTCTGGCGCACAGGAGCTGTTGCAAGTGAATGCGCTGCTGGAATCCTGGTTTGGTGCCTGAAACTGGAATGTCCCCATCGAATGCCCTGTTCTAATTATGTCCCATGTTTCTATTCCCAGCATTGATTTCCAGACAGCAGGCATCTTGCGGCTTCAGTAAACAGCTACCTCTACAGCCGTTCTTCAGAGCTGCGCTCTCCTCCCTCCACGGTGACAGGAGCTCATCCCTGGCCAGCTAAAAGGAGATGCTCGGGCAGCATGGAGATGCTCGGGCAGTGTGTACAAGCCCTTCGGGTGATGCCCTTCTAAAGAAGTGTGGTCAGGGGTACAGCTCGGCCTGGGAGCCACAACTCCTGGGTTCTGTGCCCAGCTGTGCCACCGACTCACTCAGTGACTGTGCCTCTGTTTACTTATTTGACAGCACAGATGGCATCATGGTTTCAGAAAGACCCACCCCTTGGCTATTCTTGGGGACAAGGAATCGCTCCTCCCGGTCTCTCTCAACACCCACCCCCTTTCTACCATGGACTTTCCCTCCATGGTCAAGTGGGAGTAGGGTGACCACATGTCCCGATTTTATAGGGATAGTCCCGATTTTGGGGGCTTTTTCTTATATAGGCTTCTATTAACCCCCACCCCCATCCTGATTTTTCACATTTGCCCTCTGGTCACCCTAAGTGGGAGGGGGATCCCCCCCAATATGTCTCAAAGACGGTGCCTGCCCTGCTCAGCGGTTCCCAGTGCTGGAGAGGCCTGGTTTGAGTGCTGCTAGCCTGGCTCACACAATGCATGTTACATTTCTGCCTGGATTGCAGTTGCAGATGCGATTTAACACACAGCCGTTTGCAGTGGGAATGCTTCCTTCAGCTGTAGGAGGAGTTGTAATCGGTGCAGGGAAAATCCAGCTCTTTGGTGTAAGAAAGCACAAGTGCCATTTTGGTGTTGCCACTAAGAGTGGGCACATCACAGCAGTTCTGAGGACGCTGCATCAGGGGGAGACTTTTGCAGCTTTTTTCTGCGGAGTTTGCATTTGGATGGCATAGAGGATGGGAAGCGATGGGGTAAGAACCAGCAGCTTGACCTAGTGGATTGAGCAAGAGACTGCAAGCCCTTAATTCCTGATTTCTAATCCAAGCTCTGCCTCTCACATTCCCAGTGGCTTTAGGCAAGTAACTTCTCTCATGGTTTTTCCTTGGGTAGAAAGGGGCTGTGTGTGAAAAGATCTGATGTGCATGACTGGTGGTAAGGGCACCGGTCGCAGATCAGCGTCCCACTGTGCTAGGTGCAGCACAGGCATGGAACAAGAAGCCAGCTCCTTGCCCAGAGAGCTCCCAATCCAGGGACTCAGGAGATGTTATAGGGAGCTGTAACAAACCACCAGCCAGGGGAGAATGTGGGGACAGAAATTCGCATGCCTGTCACTTACACAACTGACACTAATGGGAAAATAAAGATATTTTACTCATTTGCCCTCAAACAAACCTACTCACTATAGATTATTGGGGCAGTCAAATTTTGCAAGCCTGGGATATTGTCTTTGCTTTCACAGAGGTTAAAATCTGTTCAGAGCTTTGAAAAAGCGGCCTATCCACTAGACTGGGTGGGAGGCCTGGGTTTGATTCCTGGTTTGGCCACTGGTCTGCTGAGAGACCTCTTTGCCTGCCCACTCTTTGATGGTCTTATCTGTTTAGATTGTAAGCTCTTATACTCCTCAATCTAGCAGAGAAAGGGCTAACCCGCTCCAATGGCTCGAGTGAAGCTAGACAAATTCAGACTGAAAAATAAGGCAGACATTTTTAACAGTGAGAGTAATTAACCATTGGAGCAACTTACCAAGGATCACACTGCATTCTTCATTACTGATCATTTTAAAATCAAGCAGGATGTTTTTCCAAAAAAATAAACACAACTGCTCCAGGAATAACTTTTTGGGGATGTTCTATGGCGTGTGTTATGCAGGAGGTCAGACTAGATTCTCACTATGGTCCCTTCTGGCCTTGGAATCTATGAGTGTATGGGACAGGGTGTGTGTGTGTGTGTGTGTGTCCCAAATCTTGTTTGGGTGTAACTATCACACTGCAGCTGCTAATAATCATCAAGCAGGTACTGTTACATCCAGGTCAGTAAACAGGTAAGTAAACGGAGACACAGAGAAGTAAAGTGATTTTGCCACCAACTCATTTTGGAGCTGTGGGCAACTCAGGAGCAGATCCTGGGAGTTCGGACTTGCAGTCCTATGTTCTAGCCACCCCTTCTATGCCTGTGCAGTCTTTGGCCACTTCCCTCAGACTGCCAGCTGGAGCTGGACAAATACCGTACAAAAATATTAATGAACCATGAGCGCATTTCCTTAAACCCCACTCAGCAGCCCATTAATTCATTTCCCTCAAGCATCCATATGAGCAACACCTTTGTTTGTAGAGAATAAGAGACTTGTGCGTACTCACATGAACATACGTTGGCAGGGAGAGTGTTTGCATGGAAATGCCTTTATGGCCCTCCTCCTGTTTATAAGAGTTTCAGTCATCCAATCAGCAAGTAGAAACGATGCCATGTGACAGACCAAATAAGGAGAGTGAGACTCCACACCACCAATCATGGATTGTGGCAGGGCCCACTCATTCCTACCTCTTTTCATCTCCACACACAGCTCAGAGACCTTCTGCTGGTAAAACACCTGTGCAGTTTATTCACAATATTGGCTTCTGCCACCCTTATATACTAAACAGCCTTCTTCCTATGGAGCGCTCTGCTTTTCTCTGCTTACCTCAGGAGCTACTTGCGTCCTTCTATCCTACTTCCTTCCCATGCCTTCTGCACCATCAGCCTAATGGTTTAATTAGCCTGGTAGTTCTTCTCAGCCTATCAGTTGGGGACAGCTCTTCTTAATGAGGTCTGCTCTGGAGAAATTAGTTTGAGCTGCAGAGGGCTTGTGCCCATCCAACCTCAGACTCCCAACAGGTGCGGTTTCCCAGCCCTCTGTCACATAGAGCAGAGGCCAAGGCAGAGACTGCTACTCGGACATAGCAAGATTGGAACCTGCAACCCCCTGAATTCTGAGACCGCTGATCTAACCCCCCTGAACTATGTCACATAGAGATTGAGTTACCAAAGACACAGTCCAACAGAACAGTTTGCAAGCAATCCAGGGGCTGAAAGAGGTTGGTGCTAAGGGTTTGTCTGATCATTTTAAATAATGACGATCCCTGTGAAAATCCAAGTCTGTATGCAGATAATTCATGACCAGAAAAAAAGGAATAGATTCAAAGAATAAATGAATGAGTGCCTAGCTCAATGGGGGGCTGCTCCGTGACTAGGGCTACTCTGCTCTATGTAATAATAATGTCAAAGAATAGTTCATCCCCCTCCCCTCCTAGCAAGGGCAGTCAGACAGATGCCTGCCGGTTGCAAACCGGACATGGGCTGCAACCTCAATTCATACAGAGCGCCGCACAGCCACCCAAGGACGTTGTGTTACTACCCACTTGGGGCTAGGTTTGAACTAGGGAACCTCAAGTGAAAGGCCCGTCTTCTTCCGCCTCTTTTCTTCTCGTGACAAAATGTCTTTACGGACAGGGGGAGCAGTCCAGCATCACTAGTCAATCATCTTCCTTTCCGAATGAAAGACCCATATTCCATTTAAAATCTCTGGGTTCAGTCAGGCCCTGTGGAGCCCTCTGACTAAACTCACGGCCAAATTCCTCACTTAGGGTCTGACCCTGCTCCGCTGAAGTCAGTGGGCATCTTGTCTTCGATTTCAATGGAAGCAGCAGCAAGTAAAGGCAAAGGCATCATACAGAAGCCATCTTCTGTTACTGTTCCTTCCTATGTAGGTCATTTAATCTTTCTCCCCCTCCCCCTCCAATATTCAATTGAATCACTCTACTTAGTAGCACTTTCCAGCCGTAGCTCTCAAAGCATTTGGCACAGGGAAGTATTCTTATCCTCATTGTACAGATGGGGAAATGGAGGCAGGAAACAGTTAAGTTACTTGCCTGAGATCACACCATGAATGAAAGGTGCTGCCGTATCACAGCAATGAATGGGATGTCAAGAGCAAACTAGAAAGAGCTATGCGTTTCTGAACTGGCCATCACCCTTGTCTCTGGGCTCCCAGAGCTACACATGGTCCCAGGGCACGGAGTTATTAAAGGCACAAGTTTAAAACCAGCAGTCAACAATGTCTCCTCTTACACTGCCCAGGTCCATTGTTTTCAAAGGAGCCGGGGATGTTTGTTGATTGTGTATGTTGGTTACTACCAGTTTTGAGGATTTTCCATGTATCGCATGTCCCTCCAAGCCGCAGTGCACTGACCCAGACACAACACTGACAGCTGCGGAGTAAATAAATAAAAACAGAGTATTTTGATCTTGGTGGGGAAGTGTTGGGGGGGGGGGAGGAGGGGATCAGACAGACAGAACAGGAGGGCCACAGCTGTGAAAGGAACAGATGCAGCAGAGGGAGAGTGAACGTAGGGAGCAGGGACTAAAGTTCCGCAAATGTAAGCAATGTTGGAACGTCTTGGAGAGGAGCAGGCATATTTGGGACAGGTGGGAAGTGTTTACATTAAAATAAGAAGGGCGCTCAGCTGAAAGAATGCTGGTCACATTACCTGTGACCCAAACTGACCCAAGGAAAAGCCCAGCGCTTTGACATCTCTTCTGTGCAGCGTGTTTCTCTTCCACACCACCAGAAGGCCATTCAGTACAGGCCCAGTTCCGAGCACTCTTTATCTTCAGGGACCTCAGTGGCAGTTGCGAGGACTGAGGCACTCAGGCCCAGAGCCTCGGAGGGATGAGAGTTAGGCACCTAACTACGTTTGGGGATCTGGACCTCGGAACCTTGCTGGAGTCGACTCTAAATCACTCTTTGTGGAAACACAACAGCATTCCCCAGGCACATTCACAGAATCATAGGAATGTCGGTCTGGAAGGGACCTCAAGAAGTCATCAAGTCCAGCTCCCTCTACTGAGGTAGGACCAAGTAAACGTAGACCATCCCTGACAGGTGTTTGTTCGACCTGTTCTTAAAAACCTCCAGTGACGGGGATTCCACAACCTCCCTTGGAAGCCTGTTCCAGAGATTAACTGCCCTTAGAGTTAGAAAGTTTTTACTAATATTTAACCTACCTCGTTGTCCTACCTGGCCATGCAGAAAGATTGATCACCATCCTCTTTATAACAACCCTTAACACATTTGAAGACTGTTGTCAGCTCTCCCTTCAGCCTGCTTTTCTCAGGATTAAATGGGTCCAGGTTTTTTTAACCTTTCCTCCTAGGTCAGGTTCTCTAAACCTTTGATCATTTTTGTGGCTCTCCTGTGGACTCTCTCCAATTTGTCCACATCTTTCCTCAGGTGCGGTGCCCAACTCCAGCTGAGACCTCACCAGTGCCAAGGAGAGCGGGACAATTACCTCCCCTGTCTAACATATGGCACATTGTAGTTTTCAGTCCTGGTGGGGTTTTCATCTGAACACAGGACTGAAATGGCCTTCCTGGGTCACGGACTCCAGCCCTGTCTTATAATCAATCCGTAATATAATTTTCACCTAGCAGAAGCCAATTCTCCACTCACGTATAAACTGCACTGTGTGAAGAGTCACATACAGCTTTCTCCAGCCTCTATAAAATGGGCCACCTTTGCCAAACAGAAGTCAGGCTGCTGTTGGCTTATGTAACAGTGCAGGTAATCTTCGGCCAGCCAACTCCAGCAGTCCTGGAACCTCCTGGCTAGCTGAGCTGCTCCTCCTGCTATAATGACACAGTCAGCTATTGTGCCGGGCATGTGTTCTCTAGATCAGCGGCAATGAAATAGCGTAGATCTGTATGGTTCTTTGTTCCAGGGCTCCCTTTAGAATTCAGACACCTTTAGAAATACAGTCCCAGCTGGCACTATTGACAATATGTTTTCCTTTCATCCAAGGAGCTCAGAGAACTTTATATAAACAGTAAGGGGAGCGTTTTCAAAGGAGCCTATAGATGTTAGGTGCCCAAGTCTTGCTGAATTTCCAGGGGGCTTGGGGAGCTGACCCCCACTCTAATTAACTAACCCTCACAAATCATACCAGTTTGCACAGCACCTTGTATAGTGGAGCTCCACCCTGCGTGGCCTCTTGCTGTCGCCACAACACATATGTTTAATATAGTAAAAGAGACAGAACAATGATTAGAGCAGAGCGGGGAAGGGATTGGCCCAAGGTCACACGGCGGGTCAGTGTCAGAGCCAGGAACAGAAGCCAGGAGTTCCAGCTCCTAGACCTGGGCTGGCCCTCTGAGCTCTAAATCCACACTCTCTTCCAGGCATTTACTGCCTGACATAACTTATGACTGGCTCCAGGTGGAAACTTTCGTCAATGCAAGTATTTCACTAGAGGATGCTCAAAGGCTACTTGGGGGGGTGGGAGGGGAGGTTGATCCTTTCAGCCAAGTTAGAGGAAGAATTATAAACATAAGGTCATGCTGAGAAACATTCTCTGAATTTATTCACACCCTTTTCCCTAGATAAAAATAACTTTATATGTTAAGTTTAGGACCACAGAAAGCCCAGCGGATAGCAGGGGATTATCGGAAAAGGGCAGCAGGGCAGTCTAAAAGAGTCAGGAGGGACATCTTGAATGGTTTCCATGAGGAGTATCATTAATGCAAACTTTATATACAGCCTGTTCTGGAGCATCTAGAGACCACTCTATAGATGTTCAAAGAGTCGTTAGCCTTTCTGGTATCACTTTAAATCCAGTGTCCTAAAAGCACGTAAACTGTGCCTTTCATTTTAGTTATACAGGGTATATAAATACCAGTGGATCATAAAAAAATGTGTCTGTTACAGGGCTGAAAGTCTTTAATGAGGCACATAGTGATAACAAAAGTGTTGAATCACAAAAAAATAATCTCAACAATTTGCAATTAGTATCAAATATATTCCTTACTGTATAATGCTCAGATATAATGGTGCTGGATACTAAAATACAGATAGATAGATAGATAGATAGATAGATAAGGTGGATGGGGATAGATGAGGTGGATGGGGATAGATAGATAGATAGATATCTTTACTCACTGTATCAGTGCACAGATCTCCTGGGGTGGTTTTGGAGGGGTTTGTTGGAGTCATATCCAGCAGCAACAACCATTTATCACACATATCCTATTGCTTCCAAGATGGAGTCTAACAATCTCATAATCCTAGTCCGCCAACTTCCCAAAGTCCATATGCAGGTGGGGTGGACTCTGGCCATAGACATCTCATTGGCTCATGAACAGTGACCCTGGTCCAGAGCATGACTCTGAAACTAACCTGCCAATGTCCCTAAATCCTAGACACACACACACCTGTCTTTGGTGAGAACAATAAAATAGAACAAGTTTGGAGATCAGTCCCAGCCATTTGTAGATAGAAGGTGGCCAAAATAAAAGGGGGATGAGGGATGTTAGGAAATCTAACAACCGTTGTTACTTATAAACTCGTGTCTTCCATGTGCATCATTCAATTAACTTCAAACTTGCAGCTCCCCACAAGTCCTGACTACCCCAAGTTCAGGGCAATGTAGCAATGGGGAATAAAGTCTCCATCACACAGCTGAGAAACAGGAATCTAGACAATGACCAACTGGCCATGTGTCCTGAGTCTCCACCTCCAATGCACTATCCTTTGGTGCTCCCTCCTCACCAATCAAGTGTACAGGGTTATCATGGAGACCTTCTATTTGGTCACTGATCTTAAGTTCATTCCAAGTTACTGAGGCCCTGTGGACTCTGTCTGGGGGAACCATTCTGGAGGCAACTTTCTTACAAGAACTGTGTTTAAGCACAGATTCATTTTTAACAGCAGCGTGTGGATCCCAAAGCATCTGACCTTCATCTCCACTGGAAATTGGGTCAACATGGGAAGAAATTGAAAGCCAGCATTTTAACTCTAGCGTATTTCTAAACCATTGTCCCTTTCACCCAGGAAACTCGACTTCAACCCTCTTAGAGCCAGCCAAGTTCAAGGTCTCTGTCTTTATCTTCAAGACATTTGAGTACTTGGACCCAGCGTATCTACAAGAGCCTAAAGCCCTGGGATGAAGACCATGATCAACAACTTCATTTCTCTGACCCCATAGAGCTCAATAAGAGTAAACCTCATCTGTGTCGGAGACAGAGCATCCTCAGAGGCACGTCCTAGGCTGTAGAATGAAATCTCACAGGGACTAAGGACCATCCTAAACCTCCCCACCTTCTGCTCCCCACTCCAGGTACATTTCTGCCATCTGCCTTCGCTAACAAACACAGAGCAATGGCAACACTTTAAAAAAAACCTTCCTCCCCCGCCCCCAAGAAAACACACCACTGCACACACAATTATCCCACATGTGACAGAGGTTAATCACATAGCTTTATGTGCTGTTGGAAGGTGCTCAGATGCTACAGTGCTGAGGATGGTGTAGGAACCTATAGCGAATAGAATAGAATAAGAACATAAGAACATAAAAGCAGCCATACTGGGTCAGACCAAAGGTCCATCCAGCCAGTATCCTGTCTGCTGACAGCAGCCAATGCCAGGTGCCCAGAGGGAGTGAACCTAACAGGCAATGATCAAGTGATCTCTCTCCTGCTATCCATCTCCACCCTCTGACAAACAGAGGCTAGGGACACCATTCCTTACCCATCCTGGCTAATAGCCATTAATGGACTTAGCCACCATGAATTTACCAGTTCTCTTTTAAATGCTGTTATAGTCCTAGCCTTCACAATTTCCTCAAGCAAGGAGTTCCACAGGTTGACTGTGCGCTGTGTGAAGAAGAACTTCCTTTTATTTGTTTTAAACCTGCTGCCCATTAATTTCTTTTGGTGGCCCCTAGTTCTTATATTATGGGAACAAGTAAATAACTTTTCTTTATTCACTTTCTCCACACCACTCAGGGTAGATTGGCAGTGGCCCTGGAGGTTTTTCGCCTTCCTCCGAAGCATGGGGCAGGGGTCGCTTGCTGGTGGATTATCTGCTACTTGAAGTCTTTAAATCATGATTTGGAGCATTCAACAGCAGAGTCAAGGGAGAGAATTAGTTCAGGAGTGGGTGGATCGGCTTATGTGGCCTGCATCTTGCAGGAGGTCAGACTAGATGATCATAATGGTCCCTTCTGATCTTGAATTCTATGATTCTATGATTTTATAGACCTCTATCATATCCCCCCTTAGTCTCCTCTTTTCCAAGCTGAAAAGTCCTAGCCTCTTTAATATCTCCTCATATAGGACTTGTTCCAAACCCCTAATCATTTTAGTTGCCCTTTTCTGAACCTTTTCTAATGCCAGTATATCTTTTTGGGGATGAGGAGACCACATCTGTACACAGTATTCGAGATGTGGGCGTACCATGGATTTATATAAGGGCAATAAGATATTCTCGATCCCCTTTTTAATGATTCCTAACATCCTGTTTGCTCTTTTGACCGCCTCTGCACACTGCGTGCACATCTTCAGAGAACTATCCATGATGACTCCAAGATCTCTTTCCTGATTAGTTGTAGCTGAATTAGCCCAGTAGAATAGGTTTCTACCCCTATTTTCATCCCATTCCCCATTACACTCACTCACTGTGCTCCTCACTGTTGAGTTCCCATATCACTGCTATCACCCTTCTGGCCAAAGGAAATGGGACAACCTTTGGAGTTGTCAGTGCAGCTCCTTAATCAGCAGAGGGGAAGTGTTTAGCGATGCTCGGCACTCCCCACCTTAGAGGAAGCAGAAGATGGAAAGGAAAGCACCATTCTTCTTGCTGCAGTCAGCAGCAATAGCTGCTGCTCGGTAGCTACTAAGGGTTGGCCAATAGTTCTAGTATTGTCCCACTCTATAATTCTCAAATTTCAGCCCGATGGCATATGAAACGCCCAAAATATCCATCAACCAACAGCCAGGGGCATCCTCTTTAGGAATTTCTTTGTGCTTGGAAATGTGGATACAAATGTCACTATCTAAGGGTTAAACGACACAGATCTGGGGGAATTTAATGGAAGGAACTAGTGGTGCATATTAATCCATCCCATTGTCTTGAGTTTCCTGGACTGCATGCACCATGCCCCATTACTCCGGCATGTCACAGCCTGCACTGTTACAAGACATTCCGTACTCACAACCAGCCATCGCCTGCCAGCTCAGTGAACCTGCAGGTCCAAGAACTTAAGGGAAGGAAAAAGAATGGCATTGGGAACAAACATTTCTAGCTGGATCTTTCAAATAAAGCCAGTTAAAAACAAATGCATTTAAACTAGAGATGGACCAGAACCACAACCTTGAATGCAAACTACTTCAGGGATACAGGACTGAATTGAAATAGCTGAATCTAAATCTGCCCTCTGGTTTTGGTTCTGAGTCTTATCTAATCCCAAAAAAGGCCTATTTTTCCAGTTCTGTTACTATTTATTATTTGTATTACCAGAGTACCTAGGTCATGTACAGAAACACCCTGCCCCAGAGAGCTGACAATCTATGACACAAGACAAGAGCTGAATACAGACAGTGGGGGAGGTCTAGGTTCGATATTAGGAAAAACGTTTTCACTAGGAGGGTGGTGAAGCACTGAGAATGGGTTACCTAGGGAGGTGGTGGGATCTCCATCCTTAGAGGTTCTTAAGGTCAGGCTTGACAAAGCCCTGGCTGGGATGATTTAGTCGGGGTTGATCCTGCTTTGAGCAGAGGGTTGGACTAGATGACCTCCTGAGGTCCCTTCCAACCCTGATATTCTATGATTCTAAGACAGGGGAGCACAAGGAAACAATGATGACAGAGTGTCCTCTCATGCAAGGCATAAAAAGTGTCCAAAGAGCCTGTGACGTACACGATTAAGACCAGAGTAAAAGGAAGCTGGAGAAATAGCATCTCAGCCTTCTTAGGGGGCGAAGTCACTCACACAGGGCATCTAAATGGCTCAGTCCTAGCAAGCTGAAACACAAAGAAACCTGAACCCATATTAAAAGGTGGTCAGTCAGCACATGCATGAAAAAGGCCCCACTCGTCCTATGACTGAGATGGCTGTGAGCTCACACCCTGGTTACAGGGCAGTTCTAGTCTGAATGTGGCTGAAAAGTGGCAGAGATCTGACTGGAACAGCTGATCTCACCCACCCAGCCACCGAGGTTCCACATCTACATGGAATAAAATGAACAGGTTAGGGGTGTGTGCTGTAAGTGGGGCATGGCTGTGTTACTGAGGAGTGGTACGGAACCAGGTAGACCAAATTACACAGAACCTGAGAAAACCTTTATTCCACACCACACCATCATGCTAATATTACAGATTACATGTATGAGGTGGCATATAGATCCATGTATGATTGTATGTGTGTCTCTATATATATAGAGAGAGAGAGACACACACCCACATGCAGACAATAGCATTTACATATTATAAAATTATCACATGCATATGTATAATACCAGTGGATACCATATAAATAATCATATATAGATTGTAGAGATACTCACGCACATGTGCACTATGACCCAGATTCTAGTCCCTTTGCCCCACTCCACTGGGGCCGAGGGACCATAATGGGGCAGAAGGGTCCCTCCCTGGGAGAGATCTCCCAGCACAAATGCAGTGGAGAACATTGTACGCAGCCTTTCACTTCCATCCTCAGTGGAGTTGGCAGGGGGACTAGCCAGAGTACTCTGTCCCGTGGTATTTCACGGCTGGTGAACAACCCATAGGCAGTTGCGGTGAAGATGCTGTAAGTTAAAGCAGCACTAGGGGTAGCACTGGTCCCTAGAGCAGGCCAGAATCTAACAAGTATGTAGGTGGCACAACGCCACTTTTGCACCCCCTTCCATGGTCTGCACCCCATGGCACACCCAGTACGGAATGTGGTCCTGTATCTATAATCTAATCCATCCCTGGTGTGCAGAGTACAGCAGTCATTTTCATGCGTCGCTGTGATTACAAATTGCTTGGCAGGAGGACCCTTGCTGTATTTCTAAGTTTTATTACAAAGAGATGACTCTGATGTGTGTGTGTTTTTTAAATAAGGCCTATTGCTTTAGCCATTAGCATCCATGTGGTGCCAGGACATGATTCTAGGTAACTCCACATCCTCCCAGTCCATCCTGCAATTTATGTTGGGCCCCAGATGACAGGGAAACCTGGACTGCAAACTCCCAAAGGTCCTTCTTTTCATCATGTACCACACCTAGGAAAGCAGGGTCCTGCTCTCTGACCAGGGCACTACTGCAATATAGATACAGACCAACAATGGCAGCTTGTCAGCCCTTTCCTGTGTAAACACCCCTGCAGCACTGGGCCTCTTCGGCTCAGACTTTGCAAGAGTCAATACTGTCATAATAAATACGTCCACTAAGAGACAATCAGTGCACGTGGCTTTGAGAGGCAGATTTGTGCTGCTGCTGAAGGTAACTCACAGAACCATCAAATGGCAGCAGAAATATGAAATAGTGAAATCTCTCCAGCATCCCTCTAGGGTAACTGCTGGAATGTTGTTTGTCTTAAAGGCTTAAGAAATAGTGTTTCTCAACAGGAAGGCCTGTCTGGAACCCAGACAAAGAGGCTGTGGAACACGAGCCCTTGAATAACCCCATCACTAGGTCCCGGTGACCAGTACACATTCAAGCAGCAGCCAATGTTACTGCACAGCAGTTAACTTCATTTCCTTGTTGAGATGCCAGATGAGCTGAGCCAGAGTGGATTCTCTTGAGGTAACAAGAATGCCCTGAACTTTATTTCCCTTTTAGCTTCTGATTCCAAGATTCACGTCACTGAACAGGCTCGACTGTTTTAAGATTCTATCACCTTCCTCTCCATGTCCAAACCGTTCTTCCAGTATCGTTTTAAATTGCCTGCTTGTTTCCAATGAGTGGATTGTGAAACATGAAAAACTTTGCAAGAGAAATTGTCCTCTTGCTTATAAAACTTACTTTAAGAGGAGAACAGGATTTTTTGGAATTCAAGGTATTCCTCCCCACCTCTCTAATAAATATATACAGGATAGATAGATAGATAGATAGTTTTGCTAGTTGCAATCAAGAAACCTGTTAAAGTACAACCTGAAATGAGAGTGGCTAAATTATAAGGGGATACAAACATAGCCCCATTTCTTCTGGCCATTTTCTAGTGGTAACATGTATTTACTGCTAGCCTGTTTTTTTCTAGGTTCTGGGCAAGGAGCGGTGAGAACTCAGGACCCCAGCTCTGCTACTGAAAAGTCGCTTCGGACCAGATCCACAAAGGTATTCAGGCACTCAACGCCCATTGATTTCAATGGAGTTACTCCCCTAAATACCTGTGAGCCTGATTCAGCAAACCAAGAATCCACCTGCTTCAGTGCCTTGCTGAATAGGTGCCTTATCTTGTCTGGTCCACAGCTTACCCCTTTTTCCTGCACTGATATCCAAGCTGCCTTAGGAGGTGTGATGCATTCATGTTCCAAAACTCTTTGAGATCCTTGGAGAAAAGAAGTTCTATATAAATTATTCCTGCAGATTACCACCCACAATATTCTTTTGAGTCTATTTATAGAGAACCAAATGTGTGGTAGATGTCCTGAAAAGCTTACAGTCTAAACAACAGAGATGGAGCAAAGGAGTGCACCGCAAAGCCAGAGGAATGCAGAGTAAAGTTTAGTACTGTGAATGTTGTCATGCATGGAGTATGTGTGTGTAACTGCACAGTGATAAAACTACCATCATGGACTGTGGGTTTAAAGATGGACATATTGCTCACGTCTGCATCTGGCTGGCTACATTTACTGCTCAGGGGCACCTTGCAGGAGCATGTAGGTTCCTCCCACCTGCAAGACTGGCTGGTATCTGTGTGGCTCAACGAGAGCATCTGTAAAAACAGAAAACTTATGAAGATCCACCACAAACACTTACTAAATACATGCAGCTCCCACCTCACCCCCAGGGACTAGCAAAACCAGGGAGTGAAGAAAAGAGTGCTGAACGCAGGTGCTTTTTAATCTGCCGTAAGTATTTATGTGGCCTCCATCACAGTGGTATCTGAGTACCTTCCACTCTCTTAAGGCATTTATCCTTGCAGTGCCCCTGTGCGGCAGGGCAGGCTGCAGGCCCATTGTACAGATGGAGAACCGAGGCACTGAGAGGCAAAGTGAATTGCCCAAGGTCACACAGGTGCAGGAAATTGAATCTGTGTCTTCAAGATCTCATGCTAACCAATGGGGCCCCTGCCCTGCTTTTCCTGGCCAATCTGCTGCTCCCTTCTGGGTATCTGGAGAGAGAAAGGAGCTTTGGTAGGGACTGCAGCCATTCCCCCTGCACCTGAGAATTAACCAGCATGACAAAGGAATCTTCAAGCAACACCCAGCACCTCCATCCCAACAGGCAAGAGTCATCATCACAACTGCTGTGGTCTCCAGGGAAACTCCCGTATGTTTGTATGAAACAATCAGGTAACTGCTTGCCCTTAGTTGAAAACCATAATATTTATTTCCCTCGGGGTCTGGCACAGTGAGATAGATGGGACCAGTGTGAAAATCAACACCATGCTGGTACAACATGCAAAACCCTTCACAGCAACTTTTAAGAACAACCATACACATGCACACATGGCACACAAATGCACACATGCGCACGCACACATCATATATGTACATATAGTTTATTATCCCCTTGTACAAGACCACTCTTTTATATGCATATTGTTGGCGTGACTGTATTTGCTCTTAAAAAAAAGGGGGGTGGGTGGGTAAAGAAAATATGAAATTTAAATCCAAAGCGCAGCCCTAGATACCATCCTGCTTCTTACCTGTTTTGTCAGCTACCCAATTTCCAGTCCAAAAGATGCTTTCTTACAGAACAGGACCAGGAATTTCTTATGTCCATCTTTTGGGGGGCAGAGTCCTTGGGTTTGAGCCGAGCACT
Source organism: Mauremys reevesii (assembly GCF_016161935.1). Classification (NCBI taxonomy): domain Eukaryota; kingdom Metazoa; phylum Chordata; order Testudines; family Geoemydidae; genus Mauremys; species Mauremys reevesii. The sequence continues at coordinate 3,772,655 of NC_052631.1, forward strand.
GACAAGTGAATAGTTCTGTTAATATTGCTTCATGTTTTCTAATCGGAAGGGAGATGAGGCGTCCAATCCTGCTCCCGTTGCAGCAATGGTAAAACTCTTGGTGGCTTCAGTGGGAGAAGGATTGGGGCCCAGAGCAAACTGTCAACACGCCCCACATGCATCAGCACCTACAAGGCAAAGGATAAGAACATAAGAACATAAGAAAGGCCGTACAGGGTCAGACCAAAGGTCCATCTAGCCCAGTATCTGTCTACCGACAGTGGCCAATGCCAGGTGCCCCTGAGGGAGTGAACCTAACAGGCAATGATCAAGTGATCTCTCTCCTGCCATCCATCTCCATCCTCTGACGAACAGAGGCTAGGGACACCATTCTTACCCATCCTGGCTAATAGCCATTTATGGACTTAGCCACCATGAATTTATCCAGTCCCCTTTTAAACATTGTTATAGTCCTAGCCTTCACAACCTCCTCAGGTAAGGAGTTCCACAAGTTGACTGTGCGCTGCGTGAAGAAGAACTTCCTTTTATTTGTTTTAAACCTGCTGCCTATTAATTTCATTTGGTGACCCCTAGTTCTTGTATTATGGGAATAAGTAAATAACTTTTCCTTATCCACTTTCTCAACATCACTCATGATTTTATATACCTCTATCATGTCCCCCCTTAGTCTCCTCTTTTCCAAACTGAAGAGTCCTAGCCTCTTTAATCTTTCCTCATATGGGACCCTCTCTAAACCCCTAATCATTTTAGTTGCTCTTTTCTGAACCTTTTCTAGTGCTAGAATATCTGTTTTGAGGTGAGGAGACCACATCTGTACACAGTATTCGAGATGTGGGCGTACCATGGATTTATATAAGGGCAATAATATATTCTCAGTCTTATTCTCTATCCCCTTTTTAATGATTCCTAACATCCTGTTTGCTTTTTTGACCGCGTCTGCACACTGCGTGGACATCTTCAGAGAACTATCCACGATAACTCCAAGATCTTTTTCCTGACTCGTTGTAGCTAAATTAGCCCCCATCATGTTGTATGTATAGTTGGGGTTATTTTTTCCAATGTGCATTACTTTACATTTATCCACATTAAATTTCATTTGCCATTTTGTTCCCAATCACTTAGTTTTGTGAGATCTTTTTGAAGTTCTTCACAATCTGCTTTGGTCTTAACTATCTTGAGTAGTTTAGTGTCATCTGCAAACTTTGCCACCTCACTGTTTACCCCTTTCTCCAGATCATTTATGAATAAATTGAATAGGATTGGTCCTAGGACGGACCCTTGGGGAACACCACTAGTTACCCCTCTCCATTCTGAGAATTTACCATTAATTCCTACCCTTTGTTCCCTGTCCTTTAACCAGTTCTCAATCCATGAAAGGACCTTTCCTTTTATCCCATGACAGCTTAATTTACGTAAGAGCCTTTGGTGAGGGACCTTGTCAAAGGCTTTCTGGAAATCTAAGTACACTATGTCCACCGGATCCCCCTTGTCCACATGTTTGTTGACCCCTTCAAAGAACTCTAATAGATCAGTAAGACACGATTTCCCTTTACAGAAACCATGTTGACTATTGCTCAAGAGTTTATGTTTTTCTATGTGTCTGACAATTTTATTCTTTACTATTGTTTCAACTAATTTGCCCGGTACCGACATTAGACTTACCGGTCTGTAATTGCCAGGATCACCCCTAGAGCCCTTTTTAAATATTGGCGTTACATTAGCTAACTTCCAGTCATTGGGTACCGAAGCCAATTTAAAGGACAGGTTACAAACCTTGGTTAATAGTTCCGCAACTTCACATTTGAGTTCTTTCAGAACTCTTGGGTGAATGCCATCTGGTCCCGGTGACTTGTTAATGTTGAGTTTATCAATTAATTCCAGAACCTCCTCTAGTGACACTTCAATCTGTGACAGTTCCTCAGATTTGTCACCTACAAAAGCCAGCTCAGGTCTGGGAATCTCCCTAACATCCTCAGCCGTGAAGACTGAAGCAAAGAATCAATTTAGTTTCTCCGCAATGACTTTATCATCTTTAAGCGCTCCTTTTGTATTTTCATCGTCAAGGGGCCCCACTGGTTGTTTAGCAGGCTTCCTGCTTCTGATGTACTTAAAAAACATTTTGTTATTACCTTTGGAGTTTATGGCTAGCCGTTCTTCAAACTCCTCTTTGGCTTTTCTTATTACACTCTTGCACTTAAGTTGGCAGTGTTTGTGCTCCTTTCTATTTGCCTCACTGGGATTTGACTTCCACTTTTAAAGGAAGTCTTTTATCTCTCACTGCTTCTTTTACATGGTTGTTAAGCCATGGTGGCTCTTTAGTTCTTTTACTGTTTTTCTTAATTTGGG